>NC_044555.1:76726688-78140485 GCF_007565055.1 Rhinopithecus roxellana
CAATGAAAAAGGAAGGGGAAAATGATTTAAAAAGATATACTTGGGGCCCGGTGCGGTGGCTCACGCCTGTAATCCCAGCACTTTGGGAGGCTGAAGTGGGCAGATCACAAGGTCAGGAGATCGAGACCATCCTGGCTAACACAGTGAAACCCTGTCTGTACTAAAAATACAAAAAATTAGCTGGGCGTGGTGGCAGGTGCCTGTAGTCCCAGCTAATTGGGAGGCTGAGGCAGGAGAATGGTGTGAACCTGGGAGACGGAGCTTGCAACGAGTCAAGATCATACCACTGCACTCCAGCCTGGGCGACAAAGCAAGACTCTGTCTCAAAAAAAAAAAAAAAAAAAAAAAAAAAAAGATACACTTGGGTGGCAGAGTGGGAAGTGGTCCTTTAGAAACTGCATATAATCAGTGCCAGGATTTCTCAGCCTAGGCACTACTGACATTTGGGGGCAGATAACTTTTCAGTGGAGAATAGTCCTGTACTTCGTAGAATGTTTAGCAGCATTCCCTGGCCTTTATCTACTAGATGCCAGAGCACCCCACCCCGTTGTGACCACAAATGATGTCTCTGGACACCACCAAATGTCCTCCAGGGACTAAACTTACTCCAGTTGAGAACCACTGGTCTATGTATAACTCAACTTAGAGAGCAGCTATGAACCCAAACCATGTAAATGTGAACAAAACATTCACATAGTTCCCACTTGTCACAATGCTCAATTTATACTTTATCTCAGTTTCTGTTTTAAACAGAACAATGTAAGAGTGTTTACAAATTATGAAGCCTTTATGTTTCACATTGACTTTGGGGCACAATAACAATTTTCTTTAATTTACAAAGAAATGGGAGTCTGCATATAATTACCTTTCTACCAAATTTCTAAGACTACAGATGGGGGAATAAGCCAAGTTTCTTGAGGAAATAACCTCGTATTTCTTTGTATGAACTGTTTTTTTCCTCCTTGGGTGGGGCAGGATCAGGTATGGAACAGCCTCTGATGGTCAACGGTTGTATGAATGGATGTTCAGCATTCAGGGAAGACTCAGGAGACACTGTGGTTCTTTCCTTTTATTTAGAGGATTAAACATGGTGGATGAAGAGACTTACTGACCAGCCCTCCATGGGCCAGAATGAAAATTCAGGAAGATATCATAGGAAGACAGTCTAGCCAGCAAATGGAACCAGTGGAATGAGCTGCTTCAAAAAAAAAAAAAAAAAAAAAAAAAGCATCATTCACTGTGGCTTCCATTTGGTTGTATTCTGTCTTGCATCCCTCCACTTTGTGAGAAACCAGGTCAGGAGCAGCCCTATGCAAAAGGCTAAGGGGTAAGTCTCCAGCCAAAAGCTATACTAGTGAGCCTGGGAACTGCTCCTCCAGCCCCAGTCAAGTCCTAAGATGACTGCAGCCCCATTTGTGCTTGGCTGCAACTTCACAGGAGCCCCTGAACCAGAATACCCAAGCTAAGCTATTCACAGAAGCTGTTTTACAGGATAAATGTTTGTTATTTGAAAAAGAAAAAGAAAAGAAAAGATGCCCAGTTAAATGCAATGTGGTATCCTGAATAGGATTCTGGAAGAGACAAATAACAGTAGTGGGGAAACTGGTGAAATCTGAGTGAAGTCTATAGTTTTGTTGACAGCAATGCACCAATGTTGGTTTCTTAGCTGTGATAAATGTACCAGGGTAATACATTTATGTTATTAATATTACCATAATAGCATTGATGTTATGTTATTATGTTAACAGGGCAAATTGGGTAAGGGGCATAAGGGAACTCTATACTATCTTCATAACTGTCTGTAATTCTAAAATTATTCCAAAATTTTAAAAAAGTCCTTTCTCCCAGGCACCAGATGTATTCAAGCAAAGGATGGAAACTCATTTATCAAGCCTGTAAGAAAATGGAGGCCTGCACTGCTCACTGAAGTGCTCCACAGAATTGAAAGCTCAATTTAGTGACAAGGGAGGTGACTCACAAGCCAGGCTGAAACTAGTGAAATAATCTCCTATTTGCATCTCCTGGATCTGAAAGAAAACATGTGCCTAAGCTGACATGAAACATCTATTATGTTTGCCATTCTGGTGGAGCATAGTTTGCTAGAAAGGGAGTGGACAGCTAAGATGGACCAGATTTGTTTTTATGGGGCTGGTGATTTTTTTCATAAGTGGCTTATTAGGTTGTTGTAAGATTCTAAATCTTAGGTTCTCTAAATCCTTTTTCTGCTTAAGTTATCCAGACAGTATTTTTCATTTGCATTCATGAACACTGATTATTTGATTAGTACAGAAATCTTTTTATTTTTAAGCTCCAATGCCTATTCTGTAAAACAAAATATTGTTTTTAAAATAAAACATCTCTTTACATATATATGAACATATGAATGTGAATTAAGTGAGTTATACAACCTGTGGACATCTTGTAAAAAGTTTTACGAATACCATATTTTATCGTTTATTAAAACTAAAATTCATTATTTCATCTCATTATTTCTCACTTTGAAGGCTTTTTTTGTGGCTTTCAAGCCACAGACCTCCCAAAAAATAAGTCAAGAGAAAGACTGAACCAGATATTTTATTTCCAGTTTGGAACAGGAGGTTTGTTAAAGAAGTAACAATATTATTAATGACCCCTGGCACTTGGGAGCCATTCATTGTGCCTGTACTCCATGTTTGGTGCTTTCTAATGATTAATCCCAGCAACAGAAGTTAAATTGGCCCAGTAAGTTTACGTAGGAAGACAGGTGTTATCTGAGGACAACTCAGGCTGGACATAGGATCCACTTACTGCCACTGCCACCCCAAGTGGAATGAATTCAAAATTGCTCCTTCTACTTTGAGTTGCCTGCTTTATATTCATAGTCTATCCCAAGAAATGGAAGGGACAGCAGCTCTGATAGGAAAGGGGAATAGTAATCTAGGAAAAGGAAACCAGTGGGACCAGGAAAGGGAAAACAATGGGACCAATGCAATGCTCTGGTTTAACAGTTAACCTGGGATGAATCCCAGAGATTTAGGAAGAGAGCCAAAACAGGGATCTCTTCTCTATTCTTAAGCAAGTATTCTCTGCCCAGGGATGTTGTACCATAGAACATGATGACTATTCTTGGCTTGGGAATATTATTTACAATATAATAGTTACCTGTTTAAATGTCATCTTCCATATGCTGATCTATCCATCCATCCATCCATCCACCCACTGATTGATCAATAGGTGAGATCCTGAGCTAGGTGCCATGAACCCAGATGAATGAATGCTATCTCTGCCTTTGAAAAATTCAAAATTCAGTGCTAGAAATAGACATTTGGAAACCTAATTAAAGCAAAATGAGGCCAGGCATGGTGGCTCATATCTGTAATCCCAGCAGTTTGGGACACCAAGGCAGGTGGATCCCTTGAGCTAAGACGTTTGAGACCATCCTGGATGACATGGTGAAATCCTGTCTCTACTAAAAATACAAAAATTTGCTGGGCATGGGTGGCATGTGCCTGTAGTCCCAGCTACTGGATGGGGTGGAGTGGGGGGCTGAGGCAGGAGGATCACCTGAGCCCTGGGAGGTTGAGGCTGCAGTGAGCTGTGATAGCGTCACTGCACTCCAGCCTGAGCGACAGAGTAAGTGTCACTGCACTCCAGCCTGGGTAACAAAAAAAAAAAGCAATATGAAGAAATGCTTCAGTGAGGAGAAGACATTTACTAGGTACTAGGACAGAAGAGAGAAGACTACTTCCAGTTCTGCTTGCAAAGGCTAATATTTGAGTTCAATCTTAAAGGATGAAGTTATCCCTCTCTGGGGTCTTTGAATTTTGGTGGAGGTTTCCACCAGCTTAGTTTAGGACATCCTTCCTTCCTGATTACCCTATCCCTTTTAATGTTTGGTTCCTTATAATCCAACCCTTTACCAAGTAAGCATTCTATTGGTGAAAAAGATGAGAAAATTGCAAATTCAGGAGTGGATTGCTAGTTTTTTAAGTGGGAACCAGGGTTCAAGAGAGGGGAAAATAATAATTGTGGAAGAAAACAATCTATATGGAAAATAATAGAAAACATATTCATGCCCAAACTGGTCCCATCATTCAGGCAATGTTGGATACGTGTGTGTGTGTGTGTGTGTGTGTGTGTGTGTGTGTGTGTGTGTGTGTGTGTTTATGTGATCTTCAAGAAATCTTTCACACCCTAGAATGTTGGTTATTTAACCAAACTCATGTTATCAAATTTTTTGCTTATTAACTTATACTTAACAGTTCTTGCATTAACTTGAATTGAAATAGACAAAGGCAGGTAGGAACAGGGTGATTGGGTCACTTTTCTTGGTATAAGTCCCAGTGAATTAAACACTTTCTTTTTCCTGTTAGTACTTTCTGGGCTAGGATTTCCAAAATCTCTTTCCAAAGTGTCTATGTTTCCCTGGGGAAGAAAATGTTTTATGGTATTCTTAAGCAACAGAGATGCCTCTCCTTAGGGCGGAGGCTCCCCAAAGTACTTGTGAAATGTACTAATCCCCACCGTTTACATGTTGAAGTGGTGGTGAAATTATCAAAGCTGTGGTTAGAAAATAAGAACATTCTGTGAGTCTCACTGCTGTAAAGAAAGTCAGCTCTTGGAGGTCACCATGCTTTCAGTTAAACACTAAGAAGAAACCTGTTTTGTGTAAATTATTCTGGCAGGGTGATTAGTTCTAAAATTTTTCTATATCATCTTCAAGAGGAGAAAAAAAATCCTTGAACCTCAGAGCAAGTGGTTTTCTATTACAGAAAAATCATTAAGATATTTGATTTGTTGAACATGTCTCCTTGTTCTATCAAAACGTGAGGTAGGGAAGCTGATCTCATGCTTTAGATGCCATAGCTTTAAAGGCTCAACTATGATTTTTCCTTAACTAGGTGTTCTTTGTAATCACTGCTTGCTGTAATAACTGCTAATGATCAAATTATGCCCTAGAAGGATCTTTCACTTGCTGTCATTTTTTCCACAGTTATATGATTTTTTTAAAAATATTTTTTTTCAAAGCTATATGCACATGTCCCAAAGGGGCAGCTCTGCTGCTGACTTTTCATAATCTAGGAGCCAGTATGTCCTTCCAGGCTCCTGAATTTGTATCTCTCATTGAACAGTCCTTAAATGGAAAACAATACTTTTAGCTTAGTCTAGGTAGGCACTGTATTTGTAGAGACAGAAGTTTCCAAATATCAGGGCAGGGAAAATGGCTTTTGCCAAGTCATTTCTTTAAGCTACATTTCATTCCTCGAGTGTAAAGGAAAGGAAGTAGGTAGGAGAACAAAAATACAAAAATCATTTATCCCAAATAAATACCCTAGGTGGTTAACTCAAGAAAATTAAAACCCAAATTTTGGGAGTCTTATCATTACTTGTTAAAGTCTTGGAAATGCCTAAAATTTCCTGCCAGTTGCTCCCGTGAAAACAGCTGTCTCTGATTCAGTAGCTGAAAAGATGATGCAGTTAAATAAAACTATTATACTACCTATCCTTTTCTTTTCCATTCCATGTTTTTGATTATCCTTTGAGCCATTCAAAACAATTCTATATGGAAACACTATATAAATAAATGTGCTATGATTGAATTTTTAATGTATCTCATTTAATTTCTCAAATATTTATTGTGCTGTAGGCATGTATAAGGCATTGTGCTAGACACCAAAGCATCACTTGTTTGCAATGGCAGAAGATGACAATGTTCTTCCGTATACCAGTGGTTTTTAATCTAAATCTATGTCTATCCTGCTCCCCTCCACCTGCCTGCTGCAATTCTTTCTTGCTCCATTTTGTCAGTTGCTTACCCTCCATGCAACTCATCCTGGGATGAGTTATCACCCCAACCTCGGGAAACGAACCTTAGTTCAAGCCAATCCCAGTGATATATTTCTACTTCCCAGTATTGATTTGGGCACTGGCAAGTGTTGCAATTCTAGGACATGAGAAAGGAATATTGCTAACTTCTCAGTCATCAAACAAGAGAGTAATAGTAAAAGTAATACATTGTACTGAAGTTTGACTTATTAAAGTCACCCATTTAATGCATAACTTAAGTGCCTATAGACTGCATGGTGGCATCAATTGTTTAAACCAGTCATAAAAATATTGACTTTTATTTTTTGCTTAGTGCCACCAAAGGAACTCATCTCACCTTGAAAAAATATTTGGTCACATATGCAGTCATGCGCTACATAACAATGCTTTGGTCAACAGGCCATATATGAGATAGTGGTCCAACAAGATTATAATGGAGGTGCTTCATACAGCTATACTAATTTTATCTTTTATGCAATATTTCTACTATGCCTTTTCTATGTTTAGATATACAGATACCTACCATTGCATTCCAATTGCCTACAGTATTCAGTACAGGAACATGCTGCACAGGTTTATAGCCTAGGAGCAGTAGGCTCTACCATATCGCCTAGGTGTGTAGTAGGCTATGTCATCTAGGTTTGTGTGTTTTGCACAATATTGAAATCATCTAATGATGAATTTCTCAGTATGAATCTGTCATTAAGCAATGCATGACTGTAATATAACCACAAAAACATCTAAGAATAACAAAGGTCTGATCATTAAAAAGCACATAATTACTACATCATGAAATTAAAATAATGAAGAAATTGAAATGAACAGGAATAGTATAGTTGATCAACTGCATAAATAATAACAATGAATTACTATAATATTAATCTCAAATTAGGGGTTGGCAAGCTTTTTTTCTGTAAAGATCCAGAGAATAAATACTTTTGATCCTGTGGGCCGTAAAGTCTCTGTCAAAACTACTCAACTCTGCCACTGTAGCACTAAAGCAGTCACAGGCAATACAGAAAGAAATGGACATGGCTGGATTTTAATAAAAATATAAAAACAGGCAATGGACTGGCTTTGGCCCATGGGCTTAGTGTGCCCACATCTATCTTAAGTGAAAACCTGTTAAACTACTCTTCCAGAGCTTACCATATGTAAAGCTCTAGTAACACCCACTAGTTGAATTTTTAAATAATCTTGAGGGCTTGATTCCAAATAACCTACCAAGACTGACTGGTTAAAAAATACACTCAGTATTTAATTTCAATGTATACATATTTGCATTTATTTTGCCCATGGGGAAACCAAGAAAAAAGGCAAAAATTGTTCACATTTGAAGGATGGGACATTCTTCATAATTATCAAGTTTACTTTGGGCCATGATCCCAACAGAGAATATAGCACAGTCTTGAAATCTTTGAAAGGTGCCAGAATATTTCAGAAACTGCAGTGACAGAAGTTTTGGTCAAGATGCCGAAGTCTTGTGCAATAGTAGTTGCTGCTCCAACAAGACATATAAATATATGTAAATGTGACCAGTTGAGACAAGACCTTGGATAGAAAATGATATTGTCTGAGAACATAAAGGAAGTCATTTGTGAATACCACGGTACAAAGCACATGGCTCAAAGAACCCCACACCTGCTTGGCACCAACACAGGACCATATAGTGGCAGCAGACACTTGAGAACTTTACATGGTAAAAACCCTGGGGTGCTAAGAAGAGCATCCAAGAAGAAAATTACAAAATAACCTGCAAGAAAATGTCTTTGTCATTCTTGTTTTTTACCAGAGTGGGTGGATGAGGTAGCTTCTATCTATAAGGATCACCAAAGTCAACTTGGACAGATCATATCCACTGTTCTATCTTTTAATATAATTGATGTATTTGTGTTTACTCTGTCTATTGACTAGGAACTACTTGATGATAGGAACTCCTTTTGACATAGTGTTGAATCCTCTATCACAGCTAGAACTTAAAACCTCACATATGTATCTCCTTCAGGTTGCATATCCCTTGGTATTATGAGGAAAGAGCTGTGAGGCAGTGTAGGAAGCCCTCAGGGTGTCACTCCCTCAGTTTGGCTTTAGAGAGAGAAGGCATAAGATACTCAGGTATGGCTCTAGCCTTAGGTTCATCACCATGGCCCTATGGAAAAAGAAGTTCCCATCCACCTTATCAAGGCCCTGAGAGCCACAGCAAAGAACAACTAATTTTTCCATACTGATATTTCTGTTGTTTCCTTTGTGATTCCCTGTTCTCTATTCCATGTACCTTCCAAGATGTGTTATTAAATAGTGGGTTATAACCTATCAATAGATCAAGAAAATTTAGTGGATCATGAAAACATATCTTGAAAATGAAAGAGAATCAGACAGAAGAGGATAGGAGAGAATATTATAAAGAATATCCAAATGTATCTCTGATAAAGACACGCTGTTTGGCTTCATGCATTTCCTAGGCTGAGATGTAAAATGTACTTCTCACTGCAGATAGGTTGTGGACAAAAAATCTGCAACCTGCTGTTCTAAGACAAATAAACAAATAAAAGTCTGTGGTGCATCCTGAGAACAGGCTGCAAAGTAAATGGATTTCTTCTTTTATATGAAATAGTATCTCATATAAAATGGCTTTGATAGTGAGATCAGTAGACAATAGGGAGCCTTGGGACTTTTGTTTGTTTTTTGTTTTTCCAACAAAGGAGTAGCCACTGTGGTTGAAGATTCACTCTGGTGATTTTATGTGTGGTAGACAGAATAGAGGAAAAGTCCTGAATTGAGGAAAGTAGGTAGGGGGTCTATGACTATAATTAAAATCAAGCATAATGATGTAGTAACATAGGGTTGAGGGGAGATACAGGATAAAGTGATATGGTGATGGCAAAAATGACAACAATGATGATGATAATGGTGATGGATAAGTTTTATGGAGAGTATATAAGATGTCAGGAAGTGATTTAAGCTCATTATGGTTATTATTTCATTTAAATCTCACATCAACCCTATGAGACCATCAATGAAAGCTGGAAACTGAGCATGAAGTGAAGCAGTAATGAAGTGTTGAGGTTGTTTTAAAATCATTACTGGAGACACTGGGGACAGTGGGAGAAAGATGATTGATGCTCTTTAGAGATATAGGGAAGAGTGAGAGAAGGAGCTTAATTTAAAAGCTTATTAATAGATAATATGCCTGCATGCATCCATTCACATCTCAAAGATTTGCTGAGGGCCACTGGTGTATTAGGCAGTACAGCTGGTGTTCCAGATCAAAGACCAATAAGATGCAGCCCTACCCCAATCACCATCCTTTGTGTGAAGATCACAGAAAAGGTGATTGTGGACACACAGAAGGTACAGTCAGCTCCACAGTTCACACAATAGAGACCTTTATTGAGGGCCTCTAAGCACAGCGGTTTCATCATTCCGTGATCATCCCTATTTGGTGGTGTTTGCTTCCCATTGGCATTTCTACCTACAGTGGATTTTGTGGCTTCTGCACCAGGTTTCAACCTTATTTTCACTTACACAAAAGGCTTTGGCAGACAGTTCTAGCACATCACCTCTTCAACTGGGCATTGCCGAAAAGAATAACAGAAATAGGACAGTTACATTTTTCTGTTGAGGGTTGTTATAGAAACACTCAATCTCAATTTCCTTGCTCACCAGGTTACTTTTATTTTCTACATCAACACTTAAATCACAAACTGAAGACAGCTGCAGTGTTGGTCGAGCAAGAATATAATTTTCCTTATTTCATTGAGTCGTGTACTTGGATTTGACATTGCCTAAAGGATAATGGTGAGGGATCACTTTATAAGAAAGTCGTATAATTGAGCAATTTTGAGGCATTGGGGTACTCTTTTATGAGACTATTTTCCATATTTTCTTAAACCATCAGCTATTCCTCCTTCCATGATACTATTTTCAAAATGCATAAACAAAGCCTTTCTCAATTGTGATATCAGAAATGAACTGATACAAGAAAAAAAAAAAAACCAACTCTAAATAAAATACAAATATGCATTTCTCTCTTATAGAACCATTCAACTGTAAATATTTGTTTACAATATAATAAGGTTAAGCCATATTGCCTAACGTGCTATAGTGATTGTGGCAGGAATAAGTTACTACTTTCTTTCATTTTACCTTAGATCAGGCATCAGCAAATTTTTCCTGTAAAGGGACAGACAGTAAACTTCTGAGACAATGTCACAACTACTCAACTCTGACATTGAGTGAAAACAGGCATAGATGATGTGTAAATGAACAAGCGTGGCTGTGTTTCACTAAGACTTTATTTACAAAAACAGATGGTAAGCTGGGTTTGGCTGTGGTTCAGTTGCTAACCCCTGATTTTGACCATTTGTATTAAAATGTTACCAAAATAATATTAATTGGACCTAACATACTACTTGGTATATAAAAAGTGCTCTTCTGATGTGTTTTGAATAAGTGAAAAGTTTGTGTAGACCACTAGGTTTTTGCTTAATTTCTTGACTATTTTTTACATTTGTTTCCTGGTTCTGTGACTAAGAGTTGGCCATTTACAAACTAGATAGTCTGATCCAAGAGCCTACGCCAAGAGTAGTCATTTGAATAATCAGATAGTCCATGCTTGCCTCCATGGAGTAATCTTGGGCTTGCAGGGAAAATCACTGGTTCCTGATTTCAACCACTAAAGATTTCTCCAGATTCTCAAAAGCATTTTCAAAAGTCTCTTTTTGAACCATGTTAAGTTTAGAAGGGGTAACAAATTAAGCTCATCAGCTATTTTATCTTATTAGTTATTCAGTGTGTACATCTCCAGGCTAAATGTATACAGAGAAGGGAGGAGCCACAAGATGCAAGCAGCCTGGGTCCCTGAATAACGGCCTGGAACAGAGTTTGCCCTTCTCACCCCATTGCCAACCTGCATTAGATAGTGCTTCAGTAAGAAAGATACTTTTATAGTGTTAAGGCACTGAGTGGTTAGCCTAACCCAATAAATACAAGTATGTATCTGTGAGATGCCTTCTTAGAATTATTGGGTCATTTAAAATTTAGAAAAATGCAAGAACCCAAAAGCAAATGCAATAAAAACAAAGATAAATAGCTGGGACTTAATTAAACCAAAGAGCTTTTGCACAGCAAAAGGAAAAGTCAGTAGAATAAACAGACAACCCACAGAGTGGAAGAAAATCTTCACAATCTATACATTTGACAAAGTACTAATATACAGAATCTATAACAAACTCAAATGAATTAGCAAGAAAAAAAAACAATCCCATCAAAAAGTGGGCTAAGGACATGAATAGACTATTCTCAAAAGAAGATATGCAAATGGCCAACAAACATATAAAAAACATATAAACATATAAAACATATAAACATATAACATATAATAAACATATAAAACATATAAACATATAACATATAATAAACATATAAAACATATAAACATATAACATATAATAAACATATAAAACATATAAACATATAACATATAATAAACATATAAAACATATAAACATATAACATATAATAAACATATAAAAAATAATAGACGTTGGTGTAGATGCAGTGAACAGGGAACACTTCTACACTGCTGATGGGAATGTAAACTAGTAAAACTGCTATGGAAAACAGTGTGGAGAGTCCTTAAAGAACTAAAAGTAGAACTTCCATTTGACCCAGCAATCCCACTACTGGGCATCTACCCAGAGGAAAAGAAGTCATTGTATGGAAAAGATACTTGCACACACGTTTATAGTCGCACAATTTGCAATTGCAAAAATGCAGAACCAACCCAAATGCCCATCAATCAATGAGTGGATAAAGAAACTCACTCTCTCTCTCTCTCTCTTTCTATATATATATATATGATGGAATACTACTCAGCCATAAAAAGGAATGAATTAATGGCATTAACAACGACCTGGATGGGATTGGAAACTACTACTCTAAGTGAAGTAACTCAGGAATGGAAAACCACACTTTTTTTTTTTTTTTTTTTTTTTTTTTTTGAGACGGAGTCAGTCCCCCAGGCTGGAGTGCAGTGGCACAATCTCGGCTCACTGCAAGCTCTGCCTCCTGGGTTCACGCCATTCTCCTGCCTTAGCCTCCCAAGTAGCTGGGACTACAGGCACCCGCCGCCACGCCCGGGTAACTTTTTGCATTTTTAGTAGAGACGGGGTTTCACCGTGTTAGCCAGGATGGTCTCGATCTCCTGATCTCGTGATCCACCCGCCTGGGTCTCCCAAAGTGCTGGGATTACACGCGTGAGCCACCGTGCCCGGCCGAAAACCACACATTTTATGTTCTCACTAGTAGGTAGGAGCTAAACTATGAAGATGCAAAGGCATAAGAATGACGCAATAGACTTCGGGGATTCAGGGGGAAAGGGTGGGAAGGGGGTGAGGGATAAAAAACTATAAATCGTGTTCAGTGTATACTGCTTGGGTGATGGATGCACCAAAATCTCACAGATCACCACTAAAGAACTTACTCGTGTAACCAAATACCACCTTTTCCTAAAAAAAACCATGGAAATAATAAATACATAAATACAATTTAGATAAATGTTGCCAAATTGCCTTGCACCTTGTTGCAACAATTTATACCTCTACCAACAGTGTATTAGAGTGTTTGTTTCCCCATAAAGTGTATCATCCAACTTTTGGAGCCATGCCATTCTGAGAGAAAAAAAATCTCCTTGGTTTTTAGCTTGCATTTATTTAATGAATGTGAGGGTGAGCATCTTTTCAAATCTATGTATACCACTTGTATTTTTCTGTGAGCCACCTGTAATTTGTCTATATTTTGGATTTTCTTTTTATATTAATTTGTAATTAAGTTTTATGTAGTAGAGAAGTTAGCCTTTAGTTTGTCAAATGTGCTATAAAGTTTATTTATTGGCTTATCTGTCAGAGATGATTCTGTTTTTTCAAATGTAGTAAAACTTGTTCCTCTCTTTATGTTTTCTGGGTAGGCCTTCCCTAGTATAAAAAAATATATATCCACCTATGTTTTCTTCTGGTGCATCATTTATAGTTTCATTTTTTAATCTTCAAATCTTTCTTCCATATCAATTTATTATTTTCTTAATGATGATTGTCTCACTATCTCAAATACAATAATAACCTATCTTTTTCCCTTTACAAAAAATACCTTATTTATCATGTAATAAATTTTCATATATATTTTGGTTCATTTTTAATTCTTCAGTTTTGTGACACATTTGAATAAACGGACAGGGTTAATCTCCATTTTATCTCTTTATCAGATTTCCCCTGACTACCTTCACTTAATTATTTTCCCAGATGTTTAGATTAATTTAGTAAAATTATCAAAAAGAAAAATTCTGTTGGTACTTTATTTTGTAATCACATTCAGCTTATAGATAATTAATGACATAATTGACATCTTTATATTATTGTATTTCTTCCTAATTTCCTTTGTTATCCAATTTAGGCTCTGTGTTGTGGGATTAGAATCATTCCCTTGGATACTGTATTAGCATCCTAGTGCTGTTATAACTAATGACCAGAGACTTAGTGTCTTAAACAACTCAAATTTATCATCTTATAGTTCTGGAGGCCAGAAGTCTGAAATGGGTCTTGCTGGGCTAAAATTGAGGTGTCAGCAGAGCTTCGTTTCTTTCTGGAGGCCCCTTGGGATGAATTTGTCCCTTTGATTTTTCTAGCTTTTAGAGGCCATCTGCATTCCTTGGCTTATGGCCCCTTTCTCCATCTTTGAAGCCAGCAACATTGCATCTCTCTGACCATACTTCCATAGTCACATCTCTCCCTGATTACAGTTGGAAGAGTTTCTGCACTTTAAAGTACCCATGTGATTAGTTTGAGCCCGCCTAGACAATCCAGGATAATCTCCCTATCTCAAGGACCTTAACTCATCACATTTGCAAAGTTTCTTTTGGCCTGTGAGGTGTCATCTTCACAAGTTCCAGGGATGAGGATGTGGCCATCTTTGGGGGTCCATTATTTTGCCTACTACAGATATATTCTCAACTGCCATGTCTCTCTTCACCTTCATTGAATTGAACTAGAAAAATCCTAACTCAAAAGAGGATATTTGGATTAACTAAGGCTGGGGAATTGAAAGTCCAAAATGATGTATTTAGCTTAACAGTGTTTAGCTACCAGGATGTTTATTTTTCATTTAAAATTCCCAGTTACTAACCTCAAACGGACCTTTTGACCTGTCCTGCAATCCTGTGACATTGCTGGCCCGTTAGCTGCCTTCTCTTCCACTCCTCTCCTCTTTCCTCAAACCTCCAGGACCTCTTCTCCATCCTCACTCCTAGTGGATTAAATTGCTTCCTATTTTGTTGGATGCTGAGAAGCAATCTGGAGTAAAATCCCACATGCACTCCCACCATCTTCTAACTCACTTGCATCAGTGTCCATATAACTAATGTCCATCTATCATTATAGTGTAAAAGAAGGTCAAACCCTCCACTTGTACTCTGGATCCCACCCCTGTGGTCCACTCTAGGAAATCACCCAGTAATTTCTCAACGTCCCCATCCTCATTTCTTTCCTCTCTATAGTAAATTCTGGCAGCTGATGATTATGTTATAATAGCATTCATTTGAACCCTGGAAGCACCAGACTCACAGGAGAGGGTTCTGCAAATAGATAACCACAAATAAATCCCTGTGATCATCCTAATGTGACAGAGAACAGAAATGTGAGCTTGACTATGTGTCCATTTTCATCGTATCATGATTTTCATTATATCCTAGTACGCTTGACATCATTTCTTTAGGCATTAGGTCCTGGCTACAGTATTTATCTTCCTGTGAAAGTTATTCACACAGTGAATCTGATCCTGTTTAGAACCTCCATTTGAAGATGTTCATGCGGACCAAGTGGCCAAATTTAGACCAAAGCTACTGTCATAGAGCTTGCCACCAGCCACACATTCCAAGGATCTCAGTAAATATTTGATGTCTATATTCATATACCCAATTCAGTAGCTTCAGAAACCCTCAGGTGATGTCTGTTTCTTTCACCAGTCACACAATTTCCTTCTCATCTATAAGTGAGAAAATTATTTGTAAATCATTAGTTCCTATTTTGATAGAAAATATGAAAATAACTGCTGTGGCCTACGAATATCTTCAAACATTTAGATAGTACAAATCTTTCCCTGGATGTGCGGATAACCACACAGCCTCAGAAATAATCAATGGAGACAAAACCTCTAGTAGACAAGTTTTATAAAATTGTTTTTGGTAAAGGTTATTTGTTTAGTGGACTCTCTAAAAAGCAGGAACAAAGAGAAAAATCAACTGCATTTAAAAACAAAGCCACAGAGAACATCTGTTCCCTGATATCTTATCTGATGCTCATTCAATCCAAGTTTCAAAAAATTTTCAAAGTCATCATTCCCTTCACTACAAATTAAGTTTGCTAACAATATTGCCATTTTTTTTTTTTTTTCCCCGAGGAATGAAAAGAATGTCTATGCTCATTAAAGGGAGACAAAACTCTTGGCCCGGGCCCGCATGGGTCACTTTGTGAGTTAAGTTGGAGGGAGAACAGGCCTCATCTCCACCCTACAACCAAAACAATACCAGGTAAGGCAGGAGGGCCCTTCTTAAGGAGAAGAGCGACATGGCCTGACAGTCACTAGTATTCATTTTTCACAATTGCCTAAGTGATTTTCTTCTTATCTGAGCTGAGAGTCTCTATGTGTGAGATTAGCATGAAAAAGTAAAACAGGGTGGGGATTTCCTCTTGGAAAGAACATGCTGTGGTTGTGGTAGTGAACAAAGCGTGACAAGAAAGCCAAAGGTGCAAGGCATATGCCAGTAAAATATGCATGTCTTGTCAGCCCATTGGCCTTGCCTATCTCTCTCCTCTGAACTCTGTCATGACCTCCAATGGAGTCTCAGGTTCCTGCTTCAAGAAAAAACATGGCCCTAAGACTCACTATCCAAAGAAAAACTCTCATCAGCATTTTTGTGCTACTCTTTATAGTCAAAGAACTGAGCCTCCTACTGCAGAGGCAAGTTGCCCAAGTTCACATATGTGAGGAATGACAGGATGAGTTCACAAGTCCTAGTCTTTATACCTCCAAGCCAGCATTCTTTCTGTTAGCCACGGCTGAGCCAAGAGAACTCCACCACTGGCACTGTGGGTGACAGAATGTGAACATATGTGTGTACAGCAAGGTAGGTCAACTTCAGCACATGGGGCCTGATAATTTTTGTTGCAAGGGGCTGTCCTATTTATTATAGGGTGTTGGGCAGCATCCTCAGGCTTTTCCCACTAGATGCTAGGAGTATCCATCCCCTAAGCTGCAACAACCAAAAATATATCCAGACATTGCCAGATGTCCCCAAGGCATGGGGGGCAAAATCAATCCTGCTTGAGAACCACATATTTGTGTGTATATGTGTATACATATATATGCATATATGTTGTGTGTGTGTATATATATATATGAACTATTTATGAATAAATGTTCATGAAGCATCCCTTCAACCTCCTCCAAAAGAAAACAAAGTATAAGAGAAGTTTTGCAGATACCAAAATCCTCAGTGGAAATATTCTAGCTTCTAGAAGCTTCCTATCCCTCTTCTGTTGTCCTTTAAGTTTCGGGCACACTGCCCAATGTTGTTCTTCATGGCAGATTTACTCTATGTGTATAATATCATAGTTTTTCATTCTGTCTCAAAGTAGCTGTCTGCTACATACTAATACAAATTAAAAAGGGCCTTTATAGGCCAGGTGCAGTGGCTCATGCCTATAATCCTAACACAGCACTTTGGGAGGCTGAGGCAGGCGAATCACAAGGTCAAGGGATTGAGACCATCCTGGCCAACATGGTGAAAGCCCATCTCTACTAAAAATACAAAAATTAGCTGGGCGTGGTGGTGTGCACCTGTAATCCCAGCTACTCGGGAGGTAGGAGAATCACCTGAACCCAGGAGGTGGAGGTTGCAGTGAGCCAAGGTTGTGCTACTGCACTCCAGCCTGGCAACAGAGTGAGACTCCATCCCCCCCCCCCAAAAAAGGGGGGGGGCTTTATAGACAATAGTAAACATACAGAGACAAAGTTTTATGGATTCAAGGAATTCAAGTACATGTGTCTCATCTTTAGTGGAATCAGGATCTGTTTAAAAAACAAACATCAGCCAATCAGGTGTGTACTGGCTCCAGTGCAACACAGAACACACCAGCTGAAAAACTGGCTAAAAAGGAGTTAACTTCGGTAAAATCCCTGATTCCAAGTTGGCATAGGGTCAAATGACAAGTTTAACCGAGTGTTAAGGCATTCTTTTCAAATGGGTTATTTTAAAACCAGACTGAGGTATTCACAGCTTTTCTTCTGACCCTTTAAGATGACCTTTCTGAAAATTATTTTTAATTGGTTGTTCTGAATCCATATAGACTGTTGATATACATACAGCTTTCCTTTGTAATGCTCCAAGTTGACCTTCCCTTTAAATAAACATTTTAGCTGACATGCAAATTGTCCCTCTTGAACATGTCCTTCAAATAGACACTAATGCCAGCCAACAACCAAGAAGCTGTAGTTTCCTTCCTGTGTGAATATTAGGTGTGAGAAGAGTTCACAGCTCATGGCTTTGGCAGAGCCAATATTTGACTTGCAGTGTTCCCTGGCAGAAAGGCAGACGAGGCCTTACCTTTGGGAATGGTGATCTGACAGCTCAGGTCACAGTCCTGTTGCAACTGATAAAAAGCCACTTCCTGCAGCCGGGCCCTCTCCAGCTCTGAGAGACTCTGGATGGGGACTGACCTCAGCCGTACACTGCGGCCTGACATGCTGTTCCAGGTGAAATCACCCTGTAGGCCAAAGAAAAAAAAAAAATCAAGAGTTACAGAGTTCACCTACCTCTCACAAATCTCATGCTCTTTTAGTAATAAAGTCAAGCGAACCACCTTTGTGTTCCAAAATTGGGTCTCAATTCCCAAAGTCAAATCCTCTTTTATTTCACTGTGGATTTTCTCAGTTAATTGCAAATGTCAAAATCTCAAGTATCTGCTGGGTCACATGATCTCATCTTATTATGCATATAGGCCTAAGGAAACTATGTAGAAAGATACTGTGAGGGTCCTACTTCTTCCTTTTTATGGGAACACACGGGAACTTTTAACTTTTGTGAAATACTGTGCTGCTGCTAATTGCCATCATGCACATCAGATATAGGGGGATGAGTGTGTATTGAGAGCCTGTCGTGTGCCAGTGGCTGCACCAAGGGCATTTTTAAAAATTGGCAAATAAAAATGGTACATATTCATGGGGCACATGGTGATATTTCTATACATACGGTTATTAGATATGTATTTCTAATAATTAGTAACTAATATCAAACATTTATTATTTCTTTGGTTGCTAACATTCAATATCCTCCTTCTAGCTATTTGAGATTATGTATTGCTGTTAACTATTGTCAAGGGCTTTTTAGTTAATCCCTCCAACAACCTTATGAAGTGGTTAACATTTTTTACCTATCTCATGTAAAATTTAATAATATAATCTAGTATAATATATGACAATATATTATAATAGATAGTAAAGCTTATACTTATGGTATATTACATGAATAGTATAGTGACATATAGTATCTATACATATAGTAATATAATATAGATGATGAAACTGAGGCTTGAGGAGGTTAAGTAATTCTCCCCAAATCATAAAACTTACAAGATTTGGAATGAGGACTCAAGCTAAGAATGTAGGGCTTTAAACTCTATGCTAATATTGTAACCATGGAGGTTCTATTTATATACTCTCATGAGTTATTTTGAACACAATAAGCTTAGAGATATGATCAATAGGAAGACGTTTAGTATTTATAGAGACATTTGATACTAAAATACTCCACATCAAAGAGTCAAAGATTCCGACAATCTTAAAAGTGTACTCATGTGTACACATGCACACCCTTGCAGCCCACTGAGGGTGAATGGCTCCACCCTCAATGCAGACAGTGGGAAAGTCATGCCCAAAGAAAAAGTACTTTACAATCCTCTGAAGCCCAGTGTCTCCTTACTAAAGAAGACTTCCTGTGAATCTCATATATAAGTCATGCTGCAACAGCTTTGAATAGGCAGCTACTGTTGCTCAATGATCAAGAAAAGAAAAGTTCTATTGGGGAAGGAGAGGTGCTGGCCCATGCAGGGACTCACTGCAATAAATGGAACACTTACAGAATCCCCTAAGACTTCACCATCTTAAAGAAGTCACTTGCCTGGGCGCGGTGGCTCACGCCTGTAATTCCAGCACTTCGGGAGGCTGAGGTGGGTGGATCACTTGAGGTCAGGAGTTTGCGACCAGCCTGGCCAACATGGCAAAACCCCGTCTCTACTAAAAATACAAAATTAACCGGGCATGGTGGTGCATGCCTGTAGTCCCAGCTACTTGGGAGGCCGAGGCAGGAGAATCGCTTCAACCTGGGAGGCAGAGGTTGCAGTGAGCCAAGACTGCACCACTGCATTCCAGCCTGGGCAACAAGAGCAAAACTCTGTCTTAAAAAAAAAAAAAAAAAAAAAAAAAAAAAAAAAAAAAAGAAGTCACTCATCTTAAAGAAGGGAGACAGAAAGACTGGTCCCAGCAATAAAGTGCCATAGCACTTTGTCTCACACTGGTAGCAAATTCCTGCCTAGTGTATTCATTCCAAAAGTGAATGGCACTATGTTAATTCTTTGATATTTTCCCTGTTTATCTGGGATTTCATTCATTCATTTAATATATGAGTATATTATACTGCGGTAGGGGCAGCAAATGAATGTGGTAAGTAAAAGGAATGGTGTGTTAAATAATGATAACTGTTAGGGAGAAGAAAAAGGCAAAGAAGGGGAAGTAGAAGAAAGGAATTTGCAGTTTTAGAGACAGCAGTCAGGAAAGACATCACTGAGAAGGTAAAATTTGAGCAAGTGCTAAAAGAAGTTATGGCTTTTAGTTTCTTTGCCTTGACGTGTATGAATTACATCCAGTGGATAATGAAGAAGACTAGCAGGAACCCAGGAGGAGCTCAGGGAGGGTCATGCAGGAGGGGATGTGGGGAGAGGAGTGAGTGAGCAAATCTAGTCAAAATGAGGAGGCTGCGGTCACATTCAGTGAACAGAAGAAAATTCTTCTGGGGCTAGTGTATTTTGAATTTTTTCTTTTTTCTTTTTTTTTTCTTTTGGTATAACCAGACTAACAATAAATAGGACATGTAGATATTATGGTTGGGGACTCAGGCCTTGGGTGTAACCCTCACTCACCCTCTAAGCTTAGAGTACAAGGAACACTATTGGGGAATTTTTTTTATTATTATTTTCTCCCAGATAGAAAGTCCCCAGATGAGTTTATAAATTTTAGATACGAAGCTTAGGTACCTAAGGGATCTGATTGCTATTTGAAGTGTCAAAGCAGAATTACATACCTATTCTTTAAAAGCATTTAAAGATGTGACCTCCAATGG
Source organism: Rhinopithecus roxellana (assembly GCF_007565055.1). Classification (NCBI taxonomy): domain Eukaryota; kingdom Metazoa; phylum Chordata; class Mammalia; order Primates; family Cercopithecidae; genus Rhinopithecus; species Rhinopithecus roxellana. The sequence goes on from NC_044555.1 coordinate 76,746,940, forward strand.
GCTTAATTATCTGTAGTAGGGGTTTGACAATCTTTTTCTGTAAAGACCACATAGAAAATATATCAGGCTTTGTGAGCCATGTGATCTCTGTTACAACTACTCAACTCTGGCTTGGTGGCATGAAAGCAGCCACATATAATTTATAAATCAGTGAGTGTGGCCATATTCCAAAAAAACTTTATTTACAAAAACAGCAGGCTGGTTTTGGCTGGCGGACTAGAGTTTCCCAACCTGTGAACTACAGCTTATGACTGAAATCAACTAATTCCTAGAAGGGACATTTTGTTCTTATTTACTAAGTCCTCCTGGTTAACTAATTCAAACAATATTTAATAAGCACAGATGAGATGCTAAGCTCTGTGGTAGGCTTGGGACTATTAAGATGACAACACAATCCTTGTCCTCAGAGTTAACCTTCAGGTAGGAAGAACACAAGCAATCCATAGAACACAGAGATTGTGATACTAGAAATAGGTACTAAATGCAATGAATGCCTAGGAGAGAAGGCTTTGTTATCTATCTGGAAGATCAAGGAAAGCTTTATAGAGAACGTAGTGTTTCAGTGGAGGCTTGAAAGTTGAGTAAGAGGGGGCAGGGTTCGCCCAGTAGCAATGCAACTTTAGCAGCAGGTGCCAAGGCAAATGAGTTTGAGAAAACAGGCTTGTTCAGGGAATTACAAGGCTGGAAGGAGGAAAATGGCAAGTGGTGAAGCCAAGCAGAAGTCAGGGCCAGATTCTGTAGGGCTGTCTCTGTCGGCAATGCAAATTAGATTCGATTTTCCTCCATAGGTGATGGCTAGTCATTCATGAACTTTGAGCTAGAGAGGAACATGAGAAGATTTGAATTATAGGGAAGATGACTGGAAACAAGTTTCCTAAGGAATTAAAGGGGAGAGCAAGTCAAAGATGTGGGGATGAGAAAAGACTCTGTGCTAAGTAGGATGCTGATTCCAATTTGAACAGACACGGGAGACACTTAGAGCCACATAGATGCTGGAGAATAAACTGGATGCAGTGAGGGGAAGAGAAGGAGTAATCTAGCATGACTCTTGAGTTTCTAGTTTCAGCAACTGGGCAGATAGTAACACTAATCACCAAGATGGGGAATGGCAGAGGGAATTAGGTTTGCAGGGGGAGAAGGAAGATCACCCAGTTTTGGACATGGTGAAAATGGTATTTTCTTTTGAAAAAATAGAATTAAAACATTACTAAGTCTGGCAAAACAGAACCTGGCCAATTTATATTTTTCTTGAGCCTTGATTTTCTTCTCTCAATTAAAATGGTTCCAACACAATCAAATAATATATGTTTTTTCAAACTGTTTACAAGTGACTACACTTAGCATAATAAAAAGTGAAGTGCGATGCTTCAAGTTTACTTTAGTTCATTATATGTTGCAGCCCATGGTTCTTAACTTCTTGGATTTTTAAACTTCTTTGGTATATTTGGAATTGTTAACCAAAAGAGAGATCTGAGGTTATTTTGTTATGGCAGACCCAGTTGACCAAGACAATATCCGTATTTTTTGTTTCTTTATTTTTACTTTTTAAATTTCTGTGGGTTCATAGTAGGTTTATATATTTATGGGGTACATGATTTCAAATTTGTTTAGATTTTATAAATGTAGATGAAATTGAAATTCACCCAATGTCTCTGGATAGACTAAAGACCTCAGCAGTTGTAAAAATATCTTTCTATTCTAGGGTACTATGTGACAGCATTAATAAAAGGCAGCAATATGACAAAATGATATAGGATAATGGTCCTTGGTGGGGTAATGTTGCCCCCAGTGAGCATTTAGCAATGTCTGGAGACATTTTTGGTTGTTATAAATGGGGCAGTGTTTGATAGTGACAGCTAGAAGATAGAGGCTAGGGATGCTGCTAAGCACCTTGTAATGCACAGGACTACTGCCCAAAATCAAGAACTATCTGGATCAAAATGTCTATAGTGCAGAGGTTGAGAAATCTTGGTTTAGCATAAATAAGTCTGCTGTTAAGCCCAAATTACATAGAATCTCCATAAAATGATGGTGCTGGGAAATATTAACAATTATTTATATATTTTGTTTATCATAAAAATATGTACTATATATTCATATATATATCATACATTACTATGTGTATTTTATATGTATTTTTCTACATATTGTACACATAAACAAAATCATAGGGCTTATTTTAAGCTAGTTTTAAGAAGCACAAATGCTACAAACCTAATTAAAAGAAGCAAACCAAAAAAAGTTTGAAAACAATAGAGTCTTGATTAACTGGAGAACAACCCACCAAAAGTGTTAACTAAAGAGATTTCCTTCCCACCAGAATTATATGTCTCTATGTTTAGAAAAAAAGAAGCAAAAGACAAACTAAAACCCAAACAATCTAATATCTATGCTTTATTCAGAAAGTCATTCTTTTGAGCTAAGTTGCATTTTTACAAACAGACTTGATTTTCCCATGAAATAAAATTGATTGAAATAATTTTGGTTTTGTTCTATACCACATTGTTTTCTTATATCCTTGGGGCTAGTCTCTAATTGCAGCATCTCTTTAATCTCATCCAACTGTAAACTCCCCAAGGCCAAACAAGGGGTGAGGCAGGGATGTTCAAAATGTGGTTTGTGGACCCAAGGCATCAGAATCACCTGGGCAGATGATCATTGTTAAACATGTAGGCTCCTTCGGCTGTAAGGTAGATTTAGAGAATTAGAATCACAAGGAATAGGTCCCAAGCACCTCCATTATAAAGCAGCATCCCCAGATGAGTCTTACTTTTTGCATAATACAGATTGAGTCTCACTAGTATGGTGGTGAAGACTTGGATTCAAACAGAAGGCAGCTCTTTGGTAAGATTCAGAAACTCTCTGATCATCGGTTTTCTCATTAATAAGATGGAGAAAAGAACAAGACTTAACGCTCAGTTTGTAGGGATAATATCAGACAACACAAATGAATTTCTTGTGGAAAGCTTATAATCTCCCACAAGACCTGAATAAGTAGACAATTAAGTTATAATTAATATTAATCATCATCACTCTAAATTTGCATCCCCATCTGATGTGGTTAGGATGTTTGTCCCCTCCAAATCTCATGTTGAAATATAATCACTAATGTCGCAGGTGGGGCCTGGTTGGAGGTGTTTGGGTCATGAGGGTGGATCCCTCATGAATGTCTTGGTGCTGTCCTTGCAATAGTGAATTCTTGCTCCGAGTTCATGTGAGATATGGTTGTTTAAAAGAGCATGGCACTTCTTCCCTCTTTCTCTTGCTTCTGCTCTTATCATGTGACAGGCTGGCTCCCTGTTGCCTTCCATCCTGAGTAAAAGTTACCTGAGGCCATTACTAGAAGCTGAGCAGATGACACCACCATGCTTCCTGTACAGCCTGCAGAACTGTGAGCCAATTAAACCTCTTTTCCTTTCTTTATAAATTACCCAGTCTCAGGTATTTTTATGGTGATACAAGAAGGACCTAGCACAGCATCTTAACTTGGAAGTTTTAGAGACACCAAAAACTCTTAAGAAATGTGTGCTGAATTACACAGCAAGTTTTACAAGGTGATAAGAGGTAGAGAAGGAGGTAGCGCAGGGTGAGGGGAATAGGAGTGCTGCATGAGCTACTAGGAAAGCCTTACAGAGAACATGATTTTTGCACCAAACCTTAAGGAGGTGAGGGAATGAGCCAGGCGGGTTTCGGGAGCCCAGTAGCCCAGGCAGAGACTGGTTGACATAGGTATAGCATAGCATGGTGGCTAAAAGCAAGGGGTGGCAAGCTGGGCTGCCTATGTTTCAGTCCCAGTCTTGCCACTTACTAGCCAGCCATGTGGCTTTTTAGCAAGCTACTTATACTCCCCATGCCCCACTTTCCTCATCTATGCAACGGGGATGATGATAGGGATTTTGATAATACAAGCTGACTAGCCCGGGAGCCAAGGACTGCCTACTTATTGTTTTCATAAATCAAGTTTTATTGATTTATGAAAACCACAGCCACACTCATTCATTGTTATTGTCTATGGCAGCCTACAGGCCACAATTGCAGAGTTGAGTTGTTGCAACAGAGACTGCACAGTCCACGAAGCTGCCGTTCCGTAAAGGGCCATTAACCATCTGGCCCTTTATGGAAAAAGTTTGCTGACCCCTGGACTGGACTAAAAGTAAAGGCACATCTATGATTAGGATCTGCCTTTTGCCATCACCATTTTCCTCCTCTCCTAAGATTTTGTGTCTGAGAAACATCCCAGAGAGCCTGTAAAAAAAAAAAAAAAAAAAAAAAAAATCACACAACATAACAATGATTTAGCATATTTAAAAATATGCAAATGCTAGCATGAAATAGAAGTGGTTATCTGCAAATGACCTGTTCACCTGGGTTACTGATAAACTAAAGAAGTAGAAATGAACATTGTCAAACCCAGGGCTGGGCTAACACCATCTAAAAAAACAAATGTCACTTACATCTTGTTTCCAGTGGAAAGAACCTTTCCAATGGTTAGCATAGAGGGGACATACTGGAAGTTCTCAAGGGCAAAAACGTCAGAGCAAAAGGTCAATTTCATTTCTGTGTAGTCCCAGTTGAATTGTGGACTTTTCTAATTGGCCATCAATTTAATTCTTAGTTCTAAGCTCTCTTGAGTCTTGGATGGGAGGAAGGTAAGACAGCCTGCACAAATCTCAGGGTTGCAGAAAGTGGAAACACTGGCATGAATTAGAAACTTCTCAATGACAGGGCCAGCAGATGATGGTTCTACTTGTCTTTCTCTAATTAAATTTAGTTCACTGAAATTAGAACGACCTCCAGAGATAGATTAGACCTTGAAGATGCTGCTCACATTTATAGATGGTCCACTCTCTGCTAGTTACTGTTCTAAGCATTTTATTTATATTATCTCATTTAATCCTTACAACAACCTAAGGACTATGTTACCATCATTATTCCCATATTTCAGATGCAGAAACTGAGGCACAGAACTTAAGTAACTTGCCAAGAGCACACACCAATTAAGTGGCAGAGTTAGGATTTGAAGCCAGGCTTTAGGTTCTGGAATTTAGACTCATAACCACTATATGTATTTCACAACATTTCATGATAAATCAATTCAAACCTCTAACTTTACAAATGAGCAAAGCAGCTGCAGTGGCATAATGGGATCTGGGACATCAGGGTCATGTTCCCCTCTTTCCACCACCAAGCCCTTTCATTATGAGACATACTCTTATAATAATGAAAGCCAGACAGTATTTAAAAATTCAGAGGCTTAAAGTTTCCTCTTTTGTAAAAGACAGCACAAGCACATCAGATTTATTATTAGCCTTATACAATATCCAAACTGTTCCCCCAAACCCATATTTATCACAGCCACAGCAACTAAAATGTTGCACCCATATTCAAGAAGTTAAGAGGGAAAGAAAACCACCCTTTCAGACTTCAAAATAGCCTGTGCCAGAATCTTTTACAGAAATCAGCCCAATTATGCTGTTCTGTTAATCACAACACAATCCTTTCTGCTTGAGTTTGCTCATTTCAAGCTGCCACAACATCATTAATCTAAAAATAAGGTTCTCATAAATCCGTATCAACACAGACAGTTTTTAGCTGTCACACATCTCAGACACTGATCAATCCAGTTTTCTTCCTAAATCACAAGATGGATGTGAAAGAATCACAAAATTTTATTACAATTGTTTTCTGAAAAAGAAGTGTAAGTATAGATATTTATATTGCTTACCCATAAATTATAATCAGCTGCGTCTTTGCTGTCCTCCCTAATCTAACTGAACTAAGCTTGGAGTAGGAAGTTGAGTCTGTTTTTTAAAAATTATTTTTTTGGTAAAAAGTGCATCCTGAAATGGCAGATCATATCGAATGTCTGAGAAATGGCCTAGCTGGCATAGCTGTGACTCCCACGATACCTTTTGCTGCCAGAGACCTCCGCTACTGTGAATCTTGGGACCAAAAATATGCAATCTTTTCATTGGATCATTGAGAAGTTCCTGTTCTTTCAGAACGGAGACAGGCTGTGTCCCTGAGTAAGTGCACAAATGAGTGAGTGCGTTTGTTTGTATGTGTATGCGTGTGTGTGTGTGTGTGTGTGTGTGAGAGAGAGAGAGAGAGAGAGAGAGAGAGAGAGAGAGTTGGGGAGGAGGAAAGAGGGGAGGGAAGGGACAAAAAGAATGAGAGAAATTGAAACTGGATTTCCTGTTTCTTATTTAAATAAGACCATTTTGAAGAAATATACTCAAGTTTTTAGAGGAAAAGGATTCCTCTAAAAAAATCCTCTTTTCCACAGGGATCTACAAATGGTAATTGAATTGTAACTGTGCAAACTGTCCTTATTAGGAATCAACCAAAGAATGTTGGAAGCCACTGGTGAAACCCCTGAGAGCAAGATAAAGCACATAGGATGCATTCTTTGTTTAGGACAAATTCTCAGTTCTTAAATTATGTTTTAAAACTACTGACTCCATTTTTCTAACACTAGCCACACACATTAAAAAGAAAAAGTTTTCATTCTCTTTTACACCGAAGCATAACACATGCTCTGTATTTTATCCTCTTTGTGGGACAGCAGTCCTTGAGAAGTTATTCATTTCCTGAACAGAGGGTGTGGAGGTCAGAGTGAATATGCCCACATGGCCATGTCTAAGAGGGTTCAGCTTAGGGTGGGGGTTGGGGGTGGCATCCATGAAGAGCACAGGGAAAAGGGAAGATTAATTCCAATCGTGAATTACCTTGATCTCCATGTATTCCACATGGCACTGAACCAAATACAACTCGAAAAGACATCTTTGTTTCCCAGTCAATAGGAAGTTCTAGTTCTTTCATGGGTCTCAAGTGAATTCCAACAAAAGAATCATTGTGATTATAATTGACAAACCGGGAAATGATTTCATGGAAGATCTTACTGATTCAAAATTAAGGACTTGGTATGCTTTTACCAGGATTCCGTGAAGCTAATCATGTAAGCCACACATAGCCTCTGCTGCTGCTGCTGCTGCTGCTGCTGCGGCGGAAGGAATTTTAAAGCAGTAAAATATTCCAGGTGGTTTTATTTACTAGAATGATTAAACTTAAACAGAGATTCAGAGTAAAATCTACCTGTTACTGCACATACCTCCACCACCACTACCCCAAAAACTCTAAGGTTGAAAATACACATTATTCCAGTAGACAGTCAATATGGCTCATACTGGATACTCATCAATGGAAGTTACATCCTCATTTAAAGATATCTAATATCTTAATATATCTAATAGCTTAATATATTATTTCACATGAAATTAATATATAATTCATTTTTTATTATTAGGCAAATGAGCTTATAGTTTATGAATAGATGACAGCAACATGTAGTTCTGACTGAGCACTTACTAAGTGTCAGGCATTGTTTTAGGCATTTTATGGGTACTGGCTTATCTAACCATCAAAATAATTCTTAGCAGTAGGTTACATTATTATCCTCATATTACAGATGAGGAAACAGAAGCTCAGAGGAGTTAAGTAACTTGCCCAAAGATTCACAGCTCATAAGTAATGCGGCTGTCATCCCAACCACTATGAGCTTACAAATTAACTGGAAGACAAAGCCACAGTTCAGTCAGTACTAATAGGAGCCATGTTATAAGGATCTAATAAGGAAGGGACAGTGATGAAATAAGAATGATTATCTAAGACTAGAGTGGTCTGTTAAATCAATTATTTGATGGAGACATACACTGTCAGGTCAATAAATGTTTCATAAAAGGTGACTATTTAAGTGAATAATCTCAAATAATCTCGAGAGACAACATCTTGTGAAATTCCTAGTCTGTTTTAAGAGTGGAAGCAAGGTAGGCCTTGAGAGGAAATGCAGAAATAATGGAGAAGGTGTGTATATTTGGTATTCTTTGGAAAATGCATTCAAATCAGGAAAACAAAACGTAAAGATAAGGAATCCTTTTTAAGATTTAAATAACAACTCTTTAAGTAAAACCAATAAGAGACCAAATAGCCACTGAAAGAGCCTTGGAAATAAATATCAGGAAGCAATTAAAAGGTTCAATCTGTGGAAGAGTTTTGCTAATCACAAAAAATGCTGAGAGCACAATAGTCATTTTTTCCCATTTAACCCTCTATAGCTAAGCATACCAAGAAACAATTTACAGCCTCAGAATCTATGCCATTAAGCATTAATTCTACCTTCTTCTTGGCTCTTATTCTGGATTATTTCTGTTTATATCACTGGTGATATTTTGCACATTTAAGGCAAAAATATCATAGAATCACTGTCAAACTTTTTGAGTGAACACATTTCTGATTATAGCACTCTTTTGCCTAAAACCCTTTGATGCATCCTTGTTAGCTCCAGGACAAAGTCCAAATTCCTTAGCCTGGTGTTCATTGCCGTGTGCGTTTACTTAGATGGAATAAAATCAAATAGCCACCACATAATAGTGAATAATAACAGTAGAAGTTTACCGAGCATGTATTAGGTGCTAAGCACTTTATGTGTGCCATGTATTCACTGCCTCTAACAATTTCATTTTATAGAGGAAGTGATGGAGGCACAGAAATGGATGGCACACAGAGAGGAGAACACTGACTGCTCATGAAGGCCATAGCCCCCTTTTCGTGGGCATTCAGCTAGTGTACATTTCCCAGCCTCTCTTGCAGTTAATAGTGGTCATACGACTGGAGTCTAGCTAATGGAATGTCAGAGGAAGTGACAAGCTTCATTTCTAGCCCCAGTCCATACAAACCTGGAGACAGCATCCAGGCAACCCGCATAGCCATGTGTGGTAGTCCCAGGAGTGGATCACATTTTTCAGTGTTCTTTGCCTAGTGTAGTCCCCTGCCCTTCAAGTCTGCCTGGCTCTATGATTTACTTTAACCAACTGAATGTGGCAGAAGGGGATGCCAAGCCCATTCTGGGCCTGAGACATAAGAAGGCATGGAAACTTCTGCTTTTGCATTCATAGGACCCTTGAGCCCCTATGTCATAGGTGTAGCCACTATGTTGAAGAGACCATGTGAAGAGGTGACATAGCTAGTGTGAAAGGTTTGGTTGCTCCAATGTCTCAACCTAAATCCAGCCCACCCTACCTCCAGCTGAATGAAAGGAAGCAGCAGCCCAGGTTCAGAATCATTGCTTGGCGCACAGCTGTCCCACCAATTGTGGCCAATCTAACAGTATGAATGACAAATAGACTTACGTTGTGAGATTTGGGGATGTATCTGATATAGCAGCTGACCTCACTTTCCTGAACTTCCCATATGAATACAGATAATAAATCTAAGCAGTCTGATCTGGAGTCTTTGGGCTTGAAACTCCTCCTATACTTCCCACTGAATGACATCATGACTCATTTCTTCCCCTCCTACATTCTCACTTGGAAAGAGAGTAGTTGATCAACTGGATGGTAAAGTAAAAATTGCTCTTTATACATTGTTTTGCTGAGCATGTAGAAAGTCTTTAATGTAAGACAAATATATTTCTAATGACATCCTTCAGATTTTCAATAATATATAGCCAATGGTTAGAAATAATCATTTATCTGTCAGAATCATGACTGAATCTAATGGCACAGTGAAATTTCATTTAGATTACATTCATGACTGATAAACCTTCCATTGGTCCTGGTAACCTTTTTTGAGTGTGTAGCATAGAGTTCACATGTAAGGTCTTAATATTTTTTTAAGACTGTATATAAAAATGCAAATTGTGAGGGACATTTTAGTTCATCTGCTGCCTTACAGTGCTCAGTGAAAAATGTGGTACCATAAGTTTAACCATCAGACTCTATACTTGTATTGCTCAGAACTTCCAGGGGCCAGGGGATAAGCCAAAGTATATTCTTTCATTGCTGCCATTTGCGCTTCCTTAACTGTAGCTGTCCGTCCTTTTTCCATTCCTAGCACCCTGACCTTCGTCTAACTGCTAGTGTCCTTCTGATGCTACTGTGATCTAAACTCTACCATCAAAGCAAATCTAGTAACTGGTAAGCTATTTAAGACCATGAATCTGAAACAGTCAAAACCACAATAAATAACTAAAATTTACTGAGTGCTTATTGTCTCCATGAATACTCGCTATCCTCTAGGAAGCAGGTACTAGAATTATCCCCATTTTGCAGACAAGAAAATTGAAACAAAGGGAGCGTAAAGAGCTTGCCAGAAGTCACACAACTGGGAAGTAAGGAGTTGGCACTCAAACCCAGGCAGTCTGTTTTCAAATGCAATAATTTTAACTCCTAGGCAATATCACAGCATGCCAGCAACGTTTTCTTTATTCACTCCCTTGGAAGACCTATATACAAAGTAAGTATGACACAGAGCATCCAACAGAGACTGGAAGGCCTCTCTGCAATTGGGAGAATTCTGATAAAAACATGGAGGACAGCTCAGGGCTCAAAGCCCTGTGGAATTGAGACACAGAAATATGCAGAAACAGACACAGGGCACCAGGATGAAACAGAGAAAAGAAACCCAACAGATGGGGCAATGACCTCCAGGAGTAAGGAGAGGGACAGGTATTTCATTTAAAGAAAAAGGAACAGCCATGTTAGAAAACCTCCTGGATGCCAGATCCTTTACAAGTAGAACTAGCCACTCTCAGTTTTGGGTAGGGGTGTAACACCATGAAAGAGGTGTTTTAGGAAAGATGAATGAGGCCAAATGGTGCAGAACTGATAGGAAGGGGATAAAGAGAGGAAGCAAACATTGAGTCTACAATGTAACTGGTAAAGGGAGGCCCCACGTGTGGAATGAACTGATAAGAAGTGAGTCTAGGCAGCAATAAAACAAGATGACGCTAGGAATTCTTTCTTTACGAGATTCCCTCTCTTTTTCCAATAAATATGGATCCCCAGAAAATTAAGCCTGAGATTATAGCTGGAGAAATACCTTTGAGTACAGAGTGTGAAATTCCATCTCATTTTAGGTGCCCAGGAGGGTTGACCTAGAGAAAAGCATTTTATCTTGATTCTCATGGAGAAATCTGGATATCGCTGGTTCTAGCACACTGCAGAGAATGGTACGTATTTTGTAGCTGCTCTTTCTACTCATGTAGTGAGGAACACTGAGTTACAAGGTTGGGTGCTTCAGGTTTCTTGCAATAAGAAGGAAATTCAGATAAAAGGGCACTCATTATAGGTGAGATGTCATGTGAACTCTTTGTAGGGCAGGTTATTTATTCTGTTATGGGTATATTCACTGCTCATTAAACATGGAATGGATTTCAGAGCAAGATTACCTAAAAGATACAGGGATGCTGAAGTACTGTCACCTCAAACTGAAGAACCCAATCCCAAGTCAGATACTTACAAATCAGCAGGATATAAAACAAGCCTTAAGGATAGATGAATATCATATTTAGGAGTTTGAAAACTCTTAGGTCAAACAAGCTAGGCAAAATAAAAAATGCCAAAGTGAATTCCTTTCCACTTTCTCATTTCAATGCTATATTTGGTGACATTGTGCTTCATCAATTGCACTTTGGCACTTTGCAAAAGTCTCTTCTCAGTGGGGTTCTTCTCTAATGAGAAAGGAAAACAATTTCCTCAAAATTGCATGAGACTTCATAAACATATTAAGTTAATAAATTAACTTTGGATATCATCAAATATATAGAATCAGTTGCTCCTAATCTGTTGCCTAAAATGTGAGCTGTGGACAATGAGCCTCTCAGTTTTCCTATAAGATAATTTATCTTATTAAACTCATTTAATAAGGAATTCAAAATCAGCACGAACTGTTGTACCACTTCATTCTAAGTGGGGCAAAGCAAGTTATGCATTTTTAGTTGCAGTCTGGTAGTTAACTCATCTAAACCTTGTAGAGTAAATGAGCAAGCAAGCTGCTTTAAATAAAAATATATGCGGCTACATTTCTAGGCTACAGAAAAAGTCTAGCATTAATGATATTTTCAGAATCATCTTCCAAAGCAAAATTACCTCAGATATAAGTGGTGATACATTTTAGAACAAATGTATTCTCTAAGGACCAACAGTTCTCTAAGCTCATTGAACATTAGAATTACTTGTTGTAGTTTTCAAAAATGTTTATGACCATGTCCCTCTCCCCAAGAACAGCACGGTCCAATACCATTTTCTATAATAATGGACATTTTTGTTAACAGTACTAACTGCTAAGGTGGCCGCTAGCCACCCGTGGCTATTGAGCACTTGAGATATGGCCAGAGAAACTGAATATTGAATTGGTGATTGTAGTTAATGTTAATTGATTCAAATTTAAATTACCACAGGTGGATAGTGGCTACTGTATTGGACAGCACAGGTATAGATCAAGTTAATTAGACTGTCTAGGGTTGGGGCTCAGGCAATGATATATTTATAAAGCTTTCCCCAAAATTCTAAGGTGCAGTCCAGATTGAGAACCATTGCAATGACCAGGGCTTAATGAAACTATCAGGGAAGACAAATTCCTTGAACTTTTTCCAGGATCCATAACTTTTCTACAAATTCCACTAAGAATTTGTCATGTACCTTTGCTTCCCTCCCTCCTGCCTCACTTCTTGTACCCTTCCACATACTCATGTGATGACTGAACTCTCCATATGTTCCGTCATTGACTGATTCTGCCAGATTTCTCCCACACCAAGAGCATAATGTGCCCTCATCTCAAAGCTCAGATTCTCTTTTTTCCTTTCTCTTCCACTGGCAGCAGAAAGAAAACTTAACAATGCTACCAATTAAGAAATTAAGTCTCCAAGCACATACATCCATAATTTAAAATTGTTTTTCACGTGCACAGGCTTGATCCAGAAGTCACTTTCCACGAGCTCTGCCGTAGATGTGATGGGGAATATTTTAAACAGTAGCACAGTTAAGCAGCTTTCATCTTAGCTGTTCATTTTGCCACTGTTTCGTTCAAATGGGATGCAGTGTTATAGCACAGTGGTTACAGGGAGGACTCTCCTTCTGGCTGCCTGTGTTTGAATTCAAGTTCAGCATATAACTAGTCATGTGAGTATCCAACCCTTTTAAGCCTCAATTACCTGCTCTGTAAAGTGGAGATAAAATAGTCCTGTAGGGAGGAGAGAGCTATGCATGTAACACTTAAGATAAATGAACGCGTCACATGCGCTCCTAGACCCAGGTTTTGACTGCTTTCCCCCTACACCCCTCCCCACACTTCACCATGTTTTTGGTAAATAAAGCAAATAGCAGGGCCAACTTTTGAAGGAGAAAGTCATGAAATCCCTAAAAGCACATTCCAAGTATTTGATAAATTAACATAGCAATATAAAGACCATTTTGAAAACAGTTACAAAAAAATCAATTATATGGTAATCTGATTTTTTAAAAATATTGAACATTTTTATTTTAATGAGTCTTCATTTTTCTTGACTTCCATGCCACCAGTTAATATTAATAGGATGGACGAGAAAAGGCATGCTATAAACATAGCTACATTTTATTTCATTTGTTAAAAAAAAAAAAAAAAAAGCAGGCTCAATTCCAGAATTCAGTGATATGAACATAAAGAACATGATGTCCAATGTTCAAGTACATAATTGCTTTGCTGACCTTTTGGTAATTTTAACTGTTGTACCCTAACAACATGTTCCCATGTCATTTTCACTCATGGGCATTACTGGTTTGTGCATGTTCACATTTTCTACACTGAGTTTTGCTGCTTCTTTCTTGTTAAGTATCCATTTATGGGTAGATTTTTTTTTTAATGTAAGAAACTACAAAATTACAACCCATTAGCAACATAAAAATTTGTAGTCACCACAACTATTAATTAGTGGTGCACAGTAAGGATTATTCATCAGTGACTCACAGCACAGATAAAATAAGCTGAGAGCTATGTCCTGGATCTAAATCCAAAAGATTTAGATATGTGGGGAATGACTAACATCTCTTGTGCATATAATGTGTACCCATTCTTATTCCAGTCCCTTATTGTGTACTCATGGTTTTAATCATTAAACAATCTGAAAACGTGAGGTTTATTAATATGCCCATTTTATAGATGAAGAAATCAAAGCACAGGGCAGTCAAGTAACTTGTCCAAGGAAACATATTAAAAGTGGCATGGCTGAAATTCAAACTCAGGGACCTTAGTCCTGAGTTTGTGGTCTTAACCACTATCCTATGCTACTTTTCTGCACCTTGCTCTCCTACTCAAAAAAATTCATCAAAATAACTGTATGATGTGGTTCTAGGCTCACCTCTAATTCTCTCTCATATAGTTTTCTTATAAAGATTCTAAAGTTTGTAACTTAATTATTATAGGTAATAAATTACTTCTAACACATTGACTGAGGCATGCCTTGATCTTGAGGTGGCAACTGTTGACTTAAAGCAGGGTCAGCAAAGGACAGCCCGAGGCCTATTGTAATCAAATTTCACTGGAAAACAACCACACCCACTCATTTACCCATTGTCTGTGGCTGCTTTTCCGATACAACAGCAAAGTTGAGTAGTTGCAACAGAGACAGTATGATCCACAACACCTAAAATGTTTCCTATCTAATTCTTTACAGAAAAAGTTTGCTGACCCTAGATCTGGACCCACTGAAAAGAAATCACCAGACATATGACATAGGGGATGACAATGTTCACAGTTCATGGTGGAGCATTTCACTGTTTCAAACAGCAAAGGAACTACATGTTTTTTTCTGTTTCTTTTTAAAATTAATTTTAAGTTCCAGGGTACATATGCAGGATGTGCAGGTTTGTTACATAGGTAAACATGTGCCATGGTGGTTTGCTGCACCTATCAAGTCATCACCTAGGTATTAAGTCCAGCATGTATTAGCTATTTATCCTGATGCTCTCCCTCCCTCAACTCCACCACCTGACAGGCCCCAGTGTGTGTTGCTCCCCTTCCTGTGTCCAGGAACTACATGTTTTTAAAATTATCATTGTGACATCTCTGTATGTATGAGCAGATGGGTCCACAGAGATCACTCAATATCTTATTTTCTTTTATGCACATAATGAGAAAAAGCTCAGGGAAAAAAAGTGAAATCAATACCATGGATTTTAGTATTTGGTATGAGCTACTTATTAGGAATCAGCATTTCTTCCAAGTATTCTTGAAAGAAAAGATATTCACACTAGAGTGATGTCTATCAAATCCACTATGGCCGGCCTGAGAAACTTGTAATTAAAAACTACAAACATTATACATTTATCTCCATATTAAATAGATTTAACTATCTCTACATCTATTATGTTTAATGTATTTAAAGTAATATATGTATCTCTTGACTATTATATATTTATTATATGATGAATTATATATATAACATATTTACATCTTATATAGACAAATATTTATAATAGGTATGTGATAATACACAGTGGGTAAAGGGTATATATGCAAATGCATCTTGCTTTAAGTAAACCAATTATATGAAAATATACACAATAAAATTAGGGGCAATGATTCTGTGGTTCAAATACATCAGTATGGGTTTCCTGCAATGACCCAGAAAAACTGAAGCAAAATCATTTTTAACATTACTTCCTATGTCTCTCCTACTCACACACAGAAAGTCACCAGTTTCTGTGGATCCAACCTCATTAAAAACTGTCCTTTCCTTTAACACTTCCTCTCTGAGGAATGTCCACCAGCACTTCCACACTCTTGTAGGCTCTTTCTCCCTACAAAGCAAAACTCATCTTGTCCCTTCCCTTCTGAAAACCATCACCGAGGCTCCTAGCTTTCCAGATGAAGTTCTCAACTCTGAGGTGAAAACACAAGGTCGCTCAAGATCTGGTCACTGCTTAGCTCTTGGGTTTCACCAAGCCTCACTTACTTCACATCCCTTAATTTCAGCCACATGGAAGAGCCCAAAGGACTTCATGGTGAGGGTGAGGGGTGCTCTCAGCCCAAATGCTTTCCCCATGCCTTCCTACTCACCCTGTAATGCTTATTGAGCATCACCTCCTCTGAGAAACCCTGTTGTCCCCCTACAGGGACATTACAAATGAACCATCACATTAACAAGAAAAGCATACCATCTAAAACACAAACAAGTTTACTATGGACCTATAAGGAACACTGAAACATGACCTAAGGAAATTCACCTTGTGTTTGTAAAAGAAGGCAAATATGCTTCTTTCAAGGTTCCAAATGACCTAGACACTTGAGATGTCTAGACAATCACTTGTGATGTCTCATTGAGGGAGGAAAGAGGAGGGGTGGGAATGTTTAAATGTCAGCTATTTTTCCAGAAAACTCTAACATCGCAGATACGTCCCTCCTACGTAACCATCACACTCATCTCCCCGCGACCCTGCCCCATCTCAGCTATTTTCTTGACTCTTATTTAAACATTGGAAAGCTATTTGATTATCTATATTTGTGCCTTTTCTCCCTGGCTAGACTGTACGTTCTGGAAGAATAGAAACAGCACTAACATTTTGTGCTTTTGTATATTTGCTGGTTGAAAGAAAATTTGAGGGAGAGTAGCAATTCTGTCTATACAGAAAATCATTCTGTCTATTAGCATGGAAACAAGACCAGCAGGGAATATTTATATTTAGGACATTTATTTTAAAGTAGCTAAAATCACTTCCAGTAAAAATGCAAAAAAAAAAAAAAATCTTGCCTCCTGATTTTTAGTATTAAGAGACAAACATGTAAAAGGGAAAATTGAAAAGGGAGAAACCAACACGAAGAATGACACCAAATGCAGGTATGAGGTGAAAACAAGCCATCTGCACTTACTGGTTCACATCTGATTTTCTAGTTGCCACTTTTCAGATTTATTTTTCAAAAATGTTTTCTCCTCAATATACAGCTTTTAAAATGATAAATTACACAGTGTTTCACAGACCTGGGTAAATACTTTTGATCTGATGTATAGAAAATCATGCTTCCTCTGAGCAATGAAACATACTGAAACTTACATTTTCAAAAATAAATTATGGTAAAATAATAGAAGAGCTTGGACATAAAAGTCACATACCATAAAAGTTACCATTTTAAAGTGTGCAATTCTGTGTTTCTATTTAGTATGTTCGTAGATATGTATAACCATCATCACTGATTCCAAAACATTTTCATCACCCCAAAAGGAAAGCCCATACCCAGTCACTCCCCATTCCCCTCTCACCCCAGCCCCTGGGAACCACTAATCTACTTTCTGTCTCTATGGTTTTGCATGTTTTTGACATTTAATATAAAAGTAGAATCATATAATATGTGGGCTTTTTGTGTCTGGTTTCTTTCACTTAGCATGTTTTTGGAGTTCATCCATGTTGTAGCATGTGTCATTACTTCATTTTTCTGGCAGGATAATATTCACTGTATAGATATACTAAATTTTTCTTGTCCATTCTTCAGTTGATGGGCATTTGGGTTGTTTCCACATTTTAACTGCTATGAATAAAGCTGCTGTGAATATTCGTACACACTTTGTGTGAACATAGGTTTTCACTGATCTTGGGTATATACCTAGAAGTAGAATTGCTGGATTATATGGTAACTATGTAGCCAAAAACAAAAACAGAAAACGTAGACAAATAGCAAGATTCAAACATTTATTTTAGTGCAAAACCTGTTTTCCACCTCATTCCATTCACATGAGATATCAACAATTACAAGAAAACTCATGCAATGTTTCCACTTCATACAGATCAGCCATCAGAGCTTTTGCCAAGCTGTGCTAAGGAACATAATCCTTCAGTTTCTTTCGCTTTTTACAGTCTGATGAATATGAGTGGCTTGAAAAATTTAGAGGTTTCTAGTGTTCTTTTTTTTTTTTTTTAAATGAGCCCTGTAATGGCTATACCACAAAGAGTAGCTTAACCAATTTAATCATTTATGTTTATATTAACTCTAAAGACTAATTGTTGATATCCAGCATGACAATTTTACATGTTAAAGTACAGCTCAGACTTTAGTTCCTTTCAGGGAGATATTCTTGCCTATATCAGAAGAGAAGCTAAAAAGAAAATGCTACACAAAATAATTCAATAGGCTTGCTTTAATTACTCTTGTCCTCTCTGATTTTATTGCTTACTGGGTGAGGAAAAGCCAGAAGAACTTAATACCTCTTACAGGATAGTCATTGCACATTTCATGACTTGCTAGGGTCAAAAGCAGATGAACAAATACTGAACTTCTTCCTGGCTCTACAGAACACGACCCCACACCCTCCAGGGTTGAGAAACGGAAGAAGCTACTAGGATAGGTAGTATAGAATAATGTCCCTCACCCCTCAGGTTTCCACACCCTGATTTCTGGAACCTGGGAATGTGTTACCTTACATGGCAAAAGGGACTTTGCCCATATGATTAAGTTAATAACCTTGAGAGGGGGACAGAATTCTAGATTACCCAGGTGAGCCCAATGTAACCACACAGGCCCTTAAAATAGGACAACCCTTTTCAGCAGAATTCAGAGTTTGAGGGAGATGTGACTATAGAGGAATGATCTAAGAGATGTAACATTGCTGGCCTTGAAGCTGGAGGAAGGGGAGCATGAGCTAAGGAGAGTGGGTAGTTTTAGAGTCTCCAGAAGGAATGCAGCTCTGTCAACACCTTGATTTTCGTCCAGTGCAACCTGTGTCAGATTTCTAACCTACAGCACTTTAAGATAATAAATGTGTACTGTTTTATGGCACTAAATGTATGGTAATTTGTCATAGCCATGATAACAGACTAATTCAAAAGAAATCAGAGTATTTTTATGCCTGCAAGGGACACATAAATTATTTAATGCAGGATTTGCCAGGCTGTTCCATAATCAAATATATTTGAAAAAGTTGTGCATGGTAGTGTCACCTTAAGTAGTCACAAAAAACAATAACTAAGAATAATAGAGAAGTCCTGCAGAGGGGAAATTATAACTCAGAGTACCTCCTAAGTACACTTTATAATCTCACCTCCTTTTATTTTTTATTTTTTAAATTTTCAGAACATCTCTTCATATCGCTCAAATTTCCCAGAATATAGTTGGGACATGCTGAACTAATTCCATCTGCTTAGAACCTGAGGCACAATGGGAAGAAGTGACAAGCCAGGGTGCAGCTTGGCAACACAAAGACATAACCCTGGCCTCATACTCTCCATCTGGAGTCCCGTCCAGGATGCCACTCTGTCTTGCTGTATCTGCATCACAGATAATGGCAATAACAAAGGGATGCAGCCACAGTGTGTTTCTTAAGGTCCAGACCTAGCTTAATATGATGACTTGTTTTTCTATTGCCAGAATTTATGAAAGTTAGATCTTTGGTGGGAGAAGAGGGTAGCAGGTAAAAATCAACCCAACAAAGCTCCTAATAGACAAATTTTTCTACTCAATAATATAAAAAATAATACAGCTGCTTTAGCATTGAATATATTTTATTATTTAAAATACAAGCATTCAATACGCTATTGAAAGTTTACTAACTTCATATTAACAAGAGTAATACAATAAAATATTTCCCCACAGTGATTTATCCTGTTTCTAAAAATGCCTAATTGTGCTGCCAAAGTCTATTTTCCACAAATTCTAGTTTCCAAATGTTAACTTGAGAAGGAACAGGGAGAGACAACTAAATGCCATTTTCTTCCTTCATAGCACTTAATGTTTTCTCCACATTTCCATTTCCCACTGCCTGTTCCAAGAGCTATGAGCCCCTTGTCCTTTGATGTTTTTCAGATATGCATTATCCTCATCCTTTTTCCAGGATACACAATGGAACCCTTTTTTCCACCCCTCAATTTTTTATAATAATAATAAAGATTATGACTAATAAACCTAACAACTCTGAACACTTATTTTTTGCCAAAGACTATGCCAAGTGCATCACATTAAGAATCTCATTTAATCTCAACAACAACCAATTGAGGTAAATATTACTATTAATATCTGTATTTTACAGATGAGCCAAATGAGTCAGAGAACTTAGGTACTTTGTCCTAGGTCACATAAAAAGTGGCTGAGCCAGCATCTGAACATAATCTGATTTAGAGCTGGGGTCTTCTATAAGCACTAGCTCAATAGTCCTCTACTGGGGTGATTCTGCCCCTCAAGGGACATTTGGCATTGCCTGGAGACATTTTTGGTTGTCACAACTGAGGAGGAAAGTGCCAGTTGTGATGGGTGGAGTCCAGGGATGCTTCTCAACATCCTACACTGCACAGAACGGCCCCCACAGCAAAGAATGATCCCACCCTAAATGTCAATAGTTCCAAGGTTAGGAAACACTGCTCTAATCTAATGTCTCCTAATGTCAGGGCATTCTGAATGGGAGATTTTTTGGTAAGACATGCAAGTGACTCTCACCTCCAGGTCAGAATCTTCTTTCTCTACCTGGGAAAGGAGGTTATCTCAATCTGGAGTGGATGGTACTTAGTGCCACAGAGTCCATTTGCTATATATTATCATAGCATCAATTTACTCAAAAGTTTAAGCTGGCATCCTGGGACACTAGGTCATTTTATCTTTTTGTCCCTCAGTGGATACATGAAAGAGGCATTAGCTCACTAGAGCGTGACTGAAAAGAGCCAGAAGATTCTGGTTTTTGTTAGTCTTGCCTTGTAGTCAAGAAGACACAATAGCAGCATCTGTGTCACAGATAATGGTACTAGCAAAGGGATATATCCACAATAGGTTACTTGAGGTCCAGACCTAGCCTAAAAGTCAAAATATTTAGGCCAGGCATGGTGGCTTACATCTGGAATCCTAGCACTTTGGGAGCTGAGACGGCAGGATTGCTTGAACCCAGGATTTTGAGGCTGCAGTCAGACATGATTGTACCACTGCACTCCAGTCTGGGTGACAGAGCAAGACCCTGTCTCAAAAAAAAAAAAAAAAAAAAAAAGAGTCAATTTTTTTTTTCAGAACAGTTCTGCCATACCTACTTAAAATGTAATTGTGAATACCATTTGACCAAGCAATTCTAATATCTACTTTATAGAAATACTTGCAAAATGTGCAAGATACATTCGCAAAGACATTCACTTCAGCATAATTTCTGATAGCAAAAAAAACCCAGTCACCAATAAAAATAATGGAAATGTGAGCATATGTTCACCAAAATATGTGTGTTGGAATGTTCATAGCAGCATTATTCAAAACAGCCCCAAACTGTAAATTATCCAAATGTTCATGAAAGTAGACTGAATAAATTGTGGTATATCACATAATGGAAAACTATGCAGTAAAGGGAATGATAAAACAAACTCCAAACACCTACAACAATACAGATGAATCCCAGAGACATCATGTTGAGCGAAAGAAGTCTGACACAAAAAATAACATGCTGTAGGATACCACTAATGTAATCTATAAAACCAGATAAAACCAGTATGTGCTACAAAAATACAGAATAGGGGTTACCTCTGGGGAGAAGTGACTGGAAGGGAGTCCAGGGGATCCCTCTGAGGTGGTGGTCAGGGATGGTTCTTCATCTGGCACAGGTGTGTTCACTTTGCAGAAATTCATTAAGTTGTAAACTTATGTGCACTTCTCTACGTTTGTATTAAAATCTACCAAAAATATATAAATACTTATCATATATAATTAATTTTATATTAGTTATATACATATATGCTTAAACAAACATAAAAAACCTAAGTGTTCATCAGTGGGCAACTGGCTAAACTATGGGATACCTATTCAATGGAATTCTGGGCAGTCATGAAAAAAACGTGGAGTAGCTCTCTCTGAATAAATTTGGAAAGATATCCACTATATGTAAAGTTAAACAAAGAAGTTGCAGAACACAAGTTACGGACATAAATCTTTATTATAATTTAACAGGGAGATCCGGGGTTATATTCTCAAATGGCTACTTGAGGATGGGATTTGTAGGACTTTGACACTCTGCCTAATGAATTTTTATAGTGTTGGAATTTATTTACAAACACGTATTATGTTTGTACTGAGGGAAAAAAGGACATTTAGAAAATTAAGATGAACAAAATATATCTTAAGTTTGAGACTGTTATTATTTCATCATCTATGAAGATTAGGGTTTCTGATAGATGAAGGAAAGAATAATGGAATAAACACAGTGTCTTGCCTTCAGGGTTGCTATCTGAACCCATTGGTGGAGGTCACTTTGGTTTGTTGCTGGCAATCTTAACAATGGTTTCAAATTAGCACTTCTTTGCTGGGTTGCTCTACATTCAAATCTAGTTGTGGTGTGGCCACCACAAACAAGATTCTTGGCCACACAAAGAATGTGTCTACAAAATGGTAAAACAACTGAATTTGTTTGATTAAAATAACAAAACCATATACTCAGAGGAAGGAAAAATCAAAACAGCTACACCCAAAGTAATTCACTCAGATGGGTGGTTCAGGAAATGCACCCATTCATTACATCAACATGTTAGCAGCCTCAAGTGGACTCTGTGAGAGATTCAATTGCAATGCAATACTCCTAAATAAATCAAGAGACCATAAAAGACACTTTTTTTGGCCCATCATTAGCAAACATTTTCTGAGTGCTCACTGTGGTTCCGCCATCCTGCTAAAACTCTGGGGATGTGATACCACCTTTATAATTGCAAATGTCATTGTGTTGAGTGTTCTTAATTCCACCCATGACACTGAATGGAAATTAGAAAAAAATCCACTGATTCAGGCAAAGTTGATAAAACTACAACTTCTCATATACAGTAAAGGTCTGTCAGATGTAACAATTCATAAGGTAGAATAAGTTGTGTTCAATGGATCTCAACCACGGCTACATGTTGTATTTGATCGAAACAGAATTTCTGGAGGTGGCAACTGGCCATCGATATTTATAAAAGCTCCCTCGGGTGATTCAAAAACATAGTAAGAGTTGGAGCCATTGCTTAGACCAAGTAAATCAGAAACTAGGTAGAATGGAACCCAGGCAAAAATATTATTTAAAAGCTACATGAATGGTTCAAAAACATAGTCTATGTTGAGAAACACTGCTTCTAAATTTATGTTTTAAATGAAGCCAGAAGTGACACTTCAAGAAGCATTTTGTAAAGAGACTCAGTACCACCTCTCCTTATCTTGTGCAGTTTTGTTAGTAAATGATCACAAGGTAGTATTCTACCGTGTTATGGTTTCAGATGTTTCATGTAAATTATATCTATTATCTCCATGTTCTCTATTTACAACATTTCATTTGATTTCAATGACAATCCTATACAGAATGTAATATTATCCCCATTTTACATAGGAGGCTAACAAGGCTTGACAGAGATTCAGCATCAATCCCTCAGTTTCACAAAGTCAAGATTCCACAGTCTATATAGTCATATTATGCTCTATATGCCTGAAAGCAGTATACCAAACAAAGAATGTTTTCTAAGTGTCTATTATGAGCTAAATTCTCTTCTAGGCACTGAGGAGATGGAGAATAACTATAAGATAGGGTCTTCTTTAGGACACAGCTCACAGTCTAGCTGAGAAGCTAGTATCAGACGGCCATGTTTGGAGATTTTGCAGGAAGATTTCTGAATTGGTAGGAGATTGGTCCTGACTGGATTCCTTCCAAGATTTTTCTCTATGACACAAATTTTGCTGGAGAATAAAAGTAAAATTATTTGTGTAGGAGGCAGAATAATGCCCCCCAAAATATGTCCACATTCAAATCTCAAGAATATGTGAATATGTTATGCTACCTGGCAAAGAGGAATTAAAGTTGCAGATGGGATTAATGTTGCTAATCATATGCTGTTAAAATAAAGAAATTGTCCTGAATTATGTATATGGGACTAATATAATCATAGGAGCAACTTAAATGTGGAACAGGGAGGCAGAAGGGTGTCAGAGTGATGTGATGTGAGAAAGACTCACCAGGCCATTTCTGACTTTGAAGATGGAGGAAGGAACCATGAGCCAAGGAATGTGAGCGGCCTCTAGAAAATGGAAAAGTCAAGAAAAATGATTCTCCCCTACAGTCACCAGGTACCAGGATTTGAGCCCAGTGAGACCCATTTCAGACTTCTGACCTCTGGAACTGTAAGATAATAAATTTGTGTTGTTTTAAGCTACTAAGTTTGTGGTTATTTATTATAGAAGCAACAGGAAACCAACACAATGTCTTCCCAATTTTTGAAGAGAGAAATAGAAGGCTCAAAAAGGAGAAATTTTGTAGCTTTTACCCAAGCTATCATATCTGTAGTCCCAAATCTTGATCCCTTTCTCAGGCCTATTAAATGAGAATCTGCCTTTCAACAAGGTCCTGGCCTAGTCATGTGATTTCTAGCAAGCTCCCAGGTGCTGGTGGTCCCCAAAGGCTCTCCGATTTAAGCATTAAAGTTCATCAGAATCATGGGGAAGCTTGTTAAAATAACACAGATTGCTGGGCCCTGCCCCAAGAGTTTTGGATTCAGTAGATGTGGGAGGGGGCTCACAACGTGCATTTCTAATAAGTTCCTAGGTGATACCAATGCTGCTGGTCCAGTCACCACATTTTGAGAGCCACTGCATTAGATAACACTAATAAACATGTAAGAGGAAAGAAGTGGCACTTATTATTCAACTAAAATCCATGATGAACCTCATTATTAACTGACATTTTATAGCAAGTGAGTGATCTGTTTAACAGTCTGTACTTTATATACTTGCTCTGTGAAAAAGGCATCACATAGCCCTGGGGTTTCGGGCAACACTTGTGGGCAAAAATAGCCACATCTTTTGAACACCAAAGCATCAAATCCATAGATGTATTTCCCCAAAACCCAAAAACACATTTTCACGTGTATCCGTATTTTCTCCTTGCAGCATTCCATATGGCACAACTGGCAACTGTGGGTATTGACATGCTCCACATCTTATAAGACAACCTGAGGCACTGGGAATTTGCTTGAGCAAGATTTCCCAACTTCAATGTTACTGACATTTGGGGTTGGATAATTCTTTATTTGGGGGGCTTTCCTGTACATTATAGAATACTTAACAGCATCTCTGGCCTCTACCCACTAGATGCCAGGAACATCCGTATCCTCCAATTGTGACAACCAAAAATGCTTCCAAATATTATAAAATGTACCCTGAAGGGCACAATCATTCCTGGTTGAGGCCCACTAGTTTATCTGATTCTCATGAATGTTTTTACGAAGATATAATAGATCTGGAAAGAGATCATTGAGTTCCACAGCACACCTTGGACAGGACATAAGATTCCTGAGTTGCTGTTTGGTCAGATAATGAATTCAAGCTGATCCATATCATGTTGGGCCTTCTGTAAGCTACTGAGTGGGGAACATATCTTTCCAGATGAACAACGACACAGATTGTTTTTTTTCCAAACATTTTGCTCTTACTCAATTTTACAGCCGATCTGTGAGACCCAAACTCCCTCAGATGTTCTGTCTATTCCCCATCCTAAATGCCAGGGTGGGAGAACAGGTAAAGGGGAGAATCTTAAAAATATGCACATTTAAATTTTGAAAACATCTTTGAAACATGTATTTTAAAATAAATGTAAGTCAGCTTGAGTTTAAGGGCCTCAGTAATATCCCTGATAAAAACAAGAGCTACATTCTGTAACTGCTATAGTCCACGATAAATAAAAAGGAAATATACATTTTGTACTTACAGAGAAGCCACTATATAATGGCAACCTACTTGTAAACACAATCTGGTTTTACTAACTTGCATCTGATAGCAATGCCATACACAGGGCATCAAGTCCTAGAGGGTCAAGGCTGCACAGTCTAAGGTAGTTTGAGAGAACACTTCCTTTAAACTGAGAAAAACAAAGATACCAGTTATTACTTCAATCACTTTGTGATTCCCACTCTGAGCAGGACAGATCCTAAGAACTAGAAAGGATCATAGTCATGATTTCTTTAGCCCATTTATTTACAAATGGATTTACCAGGGAGGATGAGAGCTTCCTTTACTTACACAATTCTGAAAAGAAAAGAGGTCACACATATACTTTCTGAAATTTACATATTTCTAAAGTCCACGTGCTGCCTCTTTTTCCTCCATTCCTGAGACTAAGTTAGATTAGTAGGGTATGATCATACTGTGATTGCCCACTTGTTTTTGTTACCTATGGTATAAATCAAATTTCATGCTTCCTTTTACTGTTCAAGGGGTGTTTATAGTCTGCAGAGTAATGTTAAAGCTGACTTAAGTAAGGCTCTTTGAGAACCATTAATTCTTACTGTTGTAACGTAAAACAGCCCAAATCCAAATTCAGACACTTTTTGAATTATTGACACCATGATTCCAGTCCTTTATAAGGAAGATAAAGACCACTGGCATATACTATTTAATTTTAAAATAGTAATTTCCATCTTTTAAAATTTATTTTTATTTCCATAGGTTTTTGGGGAACAGGTGATATTCAGTTACATGAGTAAGTTCTTTAGTGGTGATTTGTGAGATTTTGGTGCACCCATCACCCTCTATCTTTTTTAGTGACCCACAAAATGAGTGTTTTTTCCCACCAGCTATTGTTTGAACAATAACTTCATCTAAATAACAGTTGTGCTTCTTGCCCCTAGTCATCTCTGTCCTATTTCCTAAACGAATCAGAGTTTTGGAACTCGGGGTACAAAGTTTGGACCTTCACAGACCCTGAAATAGTTGTCTTTCCAGAACAGCACCCTGGGTCCAGGCACCCACCTCACTTTATACAACCCTACACCCAGTTCAGTTCTTAGGTAACTGCTAATCTGTGGGTTTCAGCTGGGGGCGAATTTGCCCCCTCATTCCCCACCAAACATATGTGATGTCTGGAGACACTTTTGGTTAGTCACAACTTAAGAGGGAGGGTGGTTGCTGCTAAGAGGGAGGGTGGCCTGCTACCTAGAAGGTAGAGGCCAGGGATGCTGCTAAACATCCCGCAGCAAAGAATTATCTGGCCCCAAATGCCAAGAGTGCTAACACTGAGAAACCTTTTTGTAGAGGTTCTCAGAGACCCATTTTCCAATCATATGTTGTAGGACTCTATTTCTATGAAATGTTCCAAACAAGCAAATCCATAGAGACAGGAGATAGATTGGTAGTTGTCTAGGGCTAAGGGGAGGGGAATGGGAATTGACTGTTACTGGGTATGGGATTTCTTTTCAGGTGATGAAAATGCTCTAGAACTAGACTATGGTGATGGTGGCAAACTTGGACGAGTTGATGGGTGCTGACGAGTTGATGGGTACAGCACACCAACATGGCTCAAGTATACATATGTAACAAACCTGTACGTTATGCACATGTACCCTAGAACTTAAAGTATAATGATAAAAAATATATATATACTAAAACCCACTCAAGTGTACCCTTTCAACACGTGAACTTTACAGTATGTGAATTATGTATTAATAAAGTTATTAAATCATTTTTATAGACCTTTCATTAACTAACTTTTATTTCTTACTAAACAAAAGCTTATATTGTAGAGCAGTTTTGAATAGCTGTAGGTTTCTCTGAAGAATATTCTCTGGTAACAGTTTTTGAATGCAACCTTATATTTCACAGAAAAAACATTATGTTCTTTATTTTTACGAACTTATCTATTTCCAGTTGTTCTCATAATGTTATCATTTTATCTGGGGCCCTGAGATATACCTCATTCATCTGAGCAAGTGGGTGAATAGTGTCTGAGCCAGGGCCAAAGCCCAGGGGTCTTGCATCTGCTCTGGCTTTCAATGTGATGTGAAGACAGCCAAGTCATCTGATTGCTTTGTGTTTCTACTTTCTCATTCTTGACACAAGTCTGAGCTTCCAGATCAACTTTCTTGTAGAAACCCTAGCAAGCAAGGACAGTGGATACAAATGCTCAGTGCTTTGCCACTGCAGAGGGGACACAAGTGGATTTCCCTGTCCAACATTCAGGGTCTCTCTGTTCCCAACAGCCATCTGCCATTGCCATTTTTCTACCTAAAACCTCTGCTGCCTCCTAGCTGGTCTTTTTCTGCACACCAAGCATGCTCTGCCCATTCCCGTTTCTCTTACTTCAGTGACTCAGCCCTATGAGGAAATGGCCTCTATATCTATCCAAATCCTTCACATCTCCAAACCCTGAAGCCCCTGGCACACAATGAACAATAGAATTATTTTAGGCAAGGAATTCTACATTTAATTGCTAAGATCATGGAAGCATGAGAAGATGTCACCTTTTGGCCTTCAGCTCCTCTTATGCCCTCCACCTTGCACCACACCAGCAGTACTGGGTTCCTGCCAGCTAGCTAACACACTGGGCCATTTCCATGCTGATGCCTTTGTGCTGATCCCAGAGATGCTCAGGTGAACACCTCATCTTCTTCAAGAAATTGTTTAAAACTGACCACCCTATTGAAATGTGCAACTCAGTACTTCTAATCCTTCTTAGCTGCTCTACTTAATCCTCTTCCATAGGCTTTTTCTTCTGCTGTACTTATTTATTACATCCGTTGTTCATAGTTGCTTTCTGTGAGACTGCGAGTAGGAGTCTTTGTGTGTTTTAATCACTGATGTAAAACATAAACCTAGAAGATACCCGGCATGCGGGAGGTGACCAATAAACATTTAAACATGTAAAATGCTTAGAACCATGGCTGGCAATAAAGGTTAGTTTCATCTTCATCATAGTCGTCATCATCAACTTTATCATCATGGGGCAACCCTTACACTATTGTTCTGTACCATTACACTGTGTTTAGCCTTTTATGTATTTTACATAATGTATAAAGGCTGTAAATTTTTTGAGGGCTAATACCACACCATATATATTTGTTAATATGTGTCTTTTAAAAAATTAAGATATAATTCACATACCATAAGATTCACCACTTTAAAGTGTACAATTGAGTGGCTTTTAGTACATTGACAAGATTGTGCAACCACCACCACTATCTAACTCCAGAACATTTCTATCATCACAAAAAGAAACCTGGTGCTCATTAGCAGTAACTCCCCATTTCCCGCTTCCCTCAACCCCTGGCAACTATGAATCTACTTTCTGTTTCTATGGAATTTGCCTATTCTTGGCATTTCCTATAGAGTCATATGGTATATGGTATTTTATGACTGGCTTCCTTCACTGAATGTAATGTTTTCAAGGTTCATCCATGTTGTTGTATGGATCAGTGCTTCATTCCATTTTATGGTTGAACGATATTTTTAAAAACTACTAATCTGTGTATGTCTCCACCGAACCTAAGCAGGAAAGTTGAACTTACTTTGGTGTATTTTACCCAATAAACAGGAATAAAAATGCTTGTTTTTACATTACTGTCCTACCTCTTTTAACACAGATGTACCATTTTCACTCCTGACAGTTACCAGTTAATTATAATCCAAACAACACACTCTTCAACTGCATATAATTTCCCTTGTTGAAAATTGTTCCACCTGATATTTAGCAAATACCTATGGAATTTTCAAATTACAAGTTGTATGAACTCTTACTGTGAATGTTTATATTATTAAAATATTTCCTACTCATGATTTAAAAGGGCTCTCACTTTAAAAAAACATGTTTTTTTTTTTTTTTTTTTTTGTCTTGGATTTTACGTTCAACCTTTTTTCCCCCTAAGAATGAACATTGGATACACCCAGAGCCTATGCAAGTAGCGCTATTACTTACTCATCTCTCTTGCTGAACGTGAATGAGAAATATCATACTCCAAACTTCTTGTATTTCCCCCGCATTTGTTGCATTCACAGATTATTTAAAAGAAACAAATTTAAACCTTGGCTACCCAGAGATTTTCAAGGAGTCCCTAGATAACTACTGTTAGTCTTTTGGTGAATATCTCCCCAAATGGAGAAAAGGGAGAGCAGGAAGGGAGGGAGAAAAAAATTAGAGAAGGGGACTTTAAAAAACCTATTTTTCCACTTAACAATGTGTCACCAACATCTTTTTATGTTGACAAATACCGAGTGACATCCTCATCTTGAATGCTATTTATGCCATAATCAATTTGAACCAGCCCCACTATTGGTAGACATTTTGTTTTAAATGTTACTTCATAGGCCAAGCGCAGTAGCTCACGCCTGTAATCCCAGCACTTTGGGAGGCCGAGGCAGGCAAATCATGAGGTCAGGAGATCGAGACCATCCTGGCCAACATGGTGAAACCCTGTCTCTACTAAAAATATAAATATAAAAATTAGCTGGGCATGGTGGCATGTGCCTGTAATGCCAGCTACTCAGGAGGCTGAGGCAGGAGAATCAGTTGAACCCGGGAGGTAGAGATTGCAGTGAGCTGAGATGTGAAGGATTTGGATAGACACAAAAAGAAAGAAAAGAAAAGAAAAAAGAAAAAAACTCAAATTTATCTATCATAGTGTATTTGCTTGGAGTATATTATAATTTGAACTAAGAGGTCAGAGCCAAATGTAATGAGAATGTTAGGATAATAGATCCTAGCACTTTTACAGCATCTCCCTTTTCAGGTACTTATCAGAGGTCATTTGCACAAAAATCCACAGGAGCAGTTGACAGCGATGCTGAATTATCCATCTTAGCTATTAAAAAGGTCCATCTAAATCACTGTAGGATTTCTTTCAGAATCCACATTTTCTTTTTATTATTATTATTATTATTATACTTTAAGTTCTAGGGTACATGTGCATAACGTGCAGATTTGTTACATATGTATACATGTGCCATGTTGGTGTGCTGCACCCATCAACTCGTCAGTACCCATCAACTCGTCATTTACATCAGGTATAACTCCCAATGCAATCCCTCCCCCCTCCCCCCTCCCCATGATAGGCCCCGGTGTGTGATGTTCCCCTTCCCGAGTCCAAGTGATCTCATTGTTCAGTTCCCACGTATGAGTGAGAACATGCGGTGTTTGGTTTTCTGTTCTTGCGATAGTTTGCTGAGAATGATGGTTTCCAGCTGCACATTTTCTATATTTACAATGTCATGGAAAACTTTTCTACATTTTCATTAATTAATCAACACATTTATCTAGCACCTACTTTGTATAAGAGCTTTTTCTAGGTACCAAGGAGTACCCAAGAAACTATAAGACACAATACGTGATTTCTAAGGGTTGCAATGGAGTCAAAGTTACAATGTATATTGGGATTCATCAGTGGTTTTGTGCCTAAGATCTGAAGATCATACAACTCCAACTCTACCCCAGCAAAAAAAACAAATATCCTAGAGAATGATGTTTTCTTATAAGTAAACATCTACAGAGAAAATATTTAAAAGCTAACTTTGGCTCCAGCTACTTAAGAAGACTCACTGTTGAAATTATTCTAGAATATTGGTCAACCCTGGGGATGCTTTAAAAGAAGACTCAAGAGTTGAACTCTTATAGATGATAGGAAAGGCTTTTCAAACTCATAATACCTGACTTATCCAAAGACCACCCTCATACCCCAAGTGCTGTTGAAACCCAGGCAGTAAGTCAATGGAGAGGAACTCCAAAACAAAACAACCACCCTCCCAGCAGTCAAAAATAAGTGTCACAAAACCGAAATTCATTTGCTTTTCTCACAGGTGAGGCCCTCCCAGGCCAGCCCCACTTAGAGTGTTCCTTTACTTTCAGTTCATCCATACTTTAACAAGTTTGGGCATATGATGTTCTAGCATACTATAAATTAGAAGCAGCAAATTAGAAGCAGGGAAGTTGCTAGCATAAGCATTGTGAGAACAGCAAAATGTACTGGGCTATGAGTCAAGAAAAAGAATACCTACTACAAAAAATGAGCAAAAGAACTATTTTATGCAGTCAATTTATTCATAAATAAAATAATTGCTTATAGGAAAAATATTTCAATTGAAATTTCATTTTCCTCAAAAACATTCAGCAATTTTTAAGCTGTGTAAGAGGGGCCTAAATTAGTGGAAGAGATTTCAAACACAGATCCATATTTTACTGTCCTATGACTCAGGATATGCAGTAGGGGAAAATCAATTATTTCTATGGAATCGGCCATCAAAGCTTGTTCAACTGTCCATGGTGAATTAGCGGTAACTCACTATTCAGTGGTCCAGAGGAATTAATGCCACATTAAGGAAGCATCCTGTTGATCATTATGGCCAAATATATCATCCTCTCATTCTTAAAAGGTGAGAAAAAGTGTTAAGATCAATCTTTCTAAAACTACAAGGCCACTAGTAATTCATCATTGACTTCATTAGTAGAGATTACCCACAACTTTGTAGAAAAAAAAATATCCTGAGTCCTTTCAGGCACTCCAGTATATGTAATTATAGAAAATGGGGGAAAAAGATTGAAAGTGAACATAACGTGATCCACATTATCCACATTTTCCTTCCTCTCCCTTACCACCTTGCTGTACACCCCTGCCAATCCTCCTAAGGTCCATTTTGCAACTTCTTTCAAAGGGAATCCTTCTTGTCTCTGATAAAAAATTCACCAATAAATATGTTCATAAATAAATGCAAATCCTGAGGACATGTGGCTTTTAGAATCATATTCTATGTTTCTTTTCATGCATACATTTTACCTGTTACAATCTTCCACGTCCTTCTTTGCAATCTCTCTCTCCCTGATTGGAAGGTCTTACCTTTCTTTGCAATGTTCATCCCTACTGATTTATCCCCAAAGATCATCTTGGAATCTTGTTTATTAGCATTCTTTAAACATTTATTGTATGCCAGCTGACAGGGTTGGGGAGAGTAATAAATAGCCTTCCATTTCCCCAGAGATGTTGCTCATCTACTTTTCACACTAATTCCCTGAGCTAGGTTCTGTTATTATTCCCATTCTACATATCAGGAAATTGAGGCTCAGACAGGCTAAGTAATTTGTATATATACATATAAACATATATGTATATGTACAAACTTTATAAATATTACTTGAGTATTCAAAGAGATCCAGGTATAGCATCAACTGTATCTGGGTAGATATTCAGTACTTCCTTTATTGATCTAATATTGATGGATGACTCGTCAGTTAGCTCCTGTCACTAATTACAAATTTGCTCAATTAGATCAATCTAATCAAATTCCAGAAAAAAAGAAAAAACTCACGTGTTATACCAAGGTAGAGGGGTAAACCACACATGAATTTAATAGGTAGATGATCAGAATTTCTTTTAGAAAGTGAATAGCTTTGGTTATTGCTTAGGGAAAGGAGAGGCTGCTGAGAACATGGAAACAAAGTAGCTAGCCAGACAGTTAAGAGGCTCTGGAAAATAGAGAGGAATTTGGGTTTGCCTGTATGAGAAAGTGGGATTGGGCCAGAAGGATGTGGGCAAAGAAGGGCGGCCATACTGAGAGGCCAAGTTGCTCTGTGAGATGGGAGGGAAAGGACAATATCCCCTGTGACATGAGTTTGTTTGTAAAAGACAAAATTTATTTTAAAATGTGCTGTCTGGTGTGCACTCCTTGCCTTGTAGTATAGATCATCAGTAAAAGTTTTGCTACTGCAAGAACCTTAAGTTCCTGATTGTTTTTATGGTAGATCGGTTTCAGGATGGGGACGAGAAAGGGCTTTGTCCCCTGTTTCGGTGGACACCAGAGTGGTGATAAAGGAGCAGCCACAGGGAACAGAGAAAAATACCTTCAATGCAAGCAGAAAATAGAGCAGTGGTGATCCCAAAATTGTAATTCCTCAGAGAGATACTAGAGAGAGCTTTAGGTTCTTACCCAAATGGGAATTTGAATCAATTTCTCCTGATCTGAAAGGGCTGCAAAAATCCTGGAGGATATCCAGATTACACTAGAGAATCTCAACCACCTAGCTTGATTTTTGTAAAGAACAATGTTGTTTGCTAGAACTGAGGAAAAGACGATGGCAGAGGAGCTTCTTAAAAATAAATCTGAATATATCAACATGTGCAGTCAACTAATTTGCTGACTTCAAAATAGCCTGATGAAACTCTTTGCCTGTTAAACCTATTATTGCCCATAATGAAAGATTCCATATGCACTAATCACAACATACAGCCTTATGTCTGATCATAGCTTCTAAAAAATCATGATACAGGGATTTTTAGTTATACTCAACACATTTTTCCTTTAGAAACCGGATTGGTTGTTATAGATGCCATGAATGATATAAATTGAGCTCGCAGTTGGAAGAAATCTAAAGGATCAAGCATCCCTGAGTTTCAAACAGAAACTTGCACTGAATACATTCAAAGGTATGTGGATTTTATTTATAATTTGATACCCTTTTTATTGTGCTTATTTCTTTCTCTGCATTTCTTTTAAAAGATACAAATGTATTCTACATTTCTAATATTATATGCCATCACTAGTTACTTTTTAGTTGGCCCATAATTAAATTAGACTCTGATTACTGAAATGATTTTTTTTTTTTTTTTTTACTTTATAATGCAACAAAGTGCTTGTTTAATTCCAAAGCTCTTTCTTGGGCCACATTTCACAGTAAAATATTTATTTTAGTTAATTATCACTTAAAGTAAAAATAATACTTTCACAGGCTGTGATCTACTACTTTGAAAAGCTTTTTAATTACATAAAATAGAACCATCAATGAAGTGATTTTTCTCATTAACCCAGACAAACAAAGAAAAAACAACAACAAATTTAGGAGTTAGAAAACTTCCGTGTACTTTTCATAGGCAGCATAATTACATGTAATATTCACTTCCTATACAAAATTTAAGGTCTTTCTTCTGACAGTTTTCCAAGTTAGTCAATAATTTGTGCCACAAATCAATGTGCACATTTTAGAATGACCTGTTTTGATTAATGTCCCAAGGGTCTTATTTGTAGAATAATTACAGAGAAACATCAAACAAAATGAAGATTCCATTGAAAGAAAATGAAACCTCTGAGGCAGAAAGTATTCAAAATTCATTGAAAAATCACATAAAATTAGTACTATCTTCTTCTGTTAGTTCAGCCACATCTTTTGCTCCACAATCTGGAGCTCAGAGATGTTACTGGAGGGTCTTGCCTGAAGTTCTATAGATAGGAACTTCTGGAACTAAAATCTACTATCTTGGAAAATTAATATATTTTCTCAAATGATTAGTCCTTGTTTTCATCAGTAGCAGTGCCCAGGTAGACTGTGCAGTAGACATTTCTGTACCTCCTTGTTCTAAAATTATAAAATACTGTGCACTCTGATGATCTTCCCAACCTTTAGAGACAACTTTATTCTGTTAATCATTAATTATAAATACCATTTAGCTTCTATGACTATGGGCTCTATGGGCATAGGAAAATGGCATGCAAAGTCATATGAGGATAGATCATTCATGTCCCTGTAACTTGTTTAGCCCTCAACCTAAATTAAATGCATCTTTGTCACTATTGTGACTCCACAAACAATGAAATAGGCTGAGAGCAGGAAATCACATATGACTGAAGTAAATTCACAAAGAATGGCTCCATCCTTCTTACTAGCAATAGACTAATGTCGATTATGTGTGTTTTATGGAACATTCATTACATCCATGTTTCAGAAGAGATAAGAAAAGTGGATGTTGATTTACATTTCAGAACTATCAAGAAATGGGGACCTGGATTTTATTTGCCTGCCTCCTGGGAGCAGCTTTTGCCATGCCTGTGAGTAAAACACCCCTTGCATAAGTCAGTGTCCAATTTCACAAGCTTGAAAATAAAAATCTGCCCACAGTTGGTGAAATTAGGGTTTAAAACAGTATGAGATCAGATGTCTTCATACGTCTCTGGGTTGAAGAAACACTTCAGGAGCTTGTTTTAAAAAGACAGATTCTCAAATGCCTCTACCAAAAATTCTGATATGGTACAGCTGGGCTGGGGCCCAGGACTCCGCATTTTTATAAGCACCCCAGGAGATTCTGTTGGAACTGTTAGCTTGTAAATATCACCACCCATCTAGATGGAGGAAGCTTTTGGAAGGGACCCTTGAAAGGTCTCCACAGAAAGTGCTTAACCAGCTTTGGACAAATATTACAGAGATGCCAGTTTTGTCTAAAACCCAGTTCCTCTCAAGTTTCCAAATCTCTTCCTGCCCTCCACATATTGCTGCTGTTACCCCTCAAGGGGTAAGACTTTTGTGCTAGGAATCCACTTTTTGAGCCATCTTCCTGTTCTCAGAGGCCCCACCTCTTTGGGTACATCTGATAAGTACGTGGCTTTTTTTTTTGTGGTTGCCTGGGATCCTGCCTACACCCAATACATAGTGATATATTTTATATTCAAATGTATTAAAGATCAGGACATTAGACCCACTCTGTCTGGATACAGGTGCATAAGGACAGAGAACTTAGATCACATGCATGCCAAGCAGGCTGCATCTGCTTTTTGGTGGAATAAAGAGCAGTTGATACAACCAGAAGCCAGCAAGCTTGCACGCCTGCCTCCTCTCTTCCTCTCTCACCCAGAAAACCAAGATTCTGTGCTCTGACTTCCTGAAATCCTGAATTGTAGCGATTCCTAGTTTCTTCAGGGGTCCCTGCCTTACAAATTCAGCCCTTTTCCCACTCTCTAAGCTGGTATTGATCAAGAGGGTATACGACCTGACTAAAACCATTCACATCCAGATGAGAATGAATAAACCTTCCTATGAAATGTGAGCATTTTTAAAGAATATAATAGAGCCAATCCTAAATGAGGCCCATGTCTGAGGGAGATTTTCTGCATGACTGTCTCTCCTCCCTGGACCCCAGGAACAACCAGAGTTCCACAATACAGGCACCAGACACTTGGCCTCCACTTTTGAGAGGATAGACAGTCCTGATTCATATCATCATTCAGGTGGCCTTTTATTTTTAACTTTAAAATTTTTCTGCCATAAAACCATTGGCAGAATAATAAAAAAAGATTGGCCTAAACATCATAAATGAACTCTTTCATTTTCCATGGGATTTATAATGTTTCCACTTTGCTCCACCCATCTTGTTCTGGCATTTGTCAATCATTCCCACCTTGTGGTTTCTTTTGTGGCTTCTTTTGTTGTATGGATGTGTTGTTTACTTTGCATGCCAATTATGAGAAATCCCTTTGATATGTAAAGTACTTGACCAACTCCTGATCTACAAGGGAACATTTGTGAGACAATTCTCTCCTTGTTGATATTTCTGTATTGTGTAAAAGAAGCACACTTCTCTCCCCAATATGGGATGAGTTTTATTAGCAAGTAAACTGTTGGGCAGGATAGGGTAGGATTCATCGAAAACACTGGGCGTGGGGGTGGGATGTTGTCCAAAGATCACTGGAGAATAAATGTGTGCTGGTTTCTGCTTCCAGGTCTCCAACCATAAGACTATAACCCCAGGAACAGTCATATAGCTGTTTTGGACCTCTTTAAAATAAGAGGTCTCCTCTTCTACACAGCACATTTGTTCAAACTAAAAACAGACCTCAAGTATATTCTGTACTATATAGATTTTTTTAAAGTAGCTTCAGTCTCCTTTAATGTGAACAATTGCATATTGACTTAATCTCTTCCTCTCTCTTCTCTTCCTTCACTCTCTCCTTTCCTCTCTCTTTCTATTCTCCTCCTCTCCTCCCTATAAAAGCTACCACCTCATCCTGGGCACCCTGGTTATATCAACTTCAGCTATGAGGTAATTTTTCTCTTTACTAATTTTGACCATTGTTTGCGTTAACAATGCCCTGGGCTCTGTAAAGAATAGTGTGTTGATTCTTTATCCCAGATGTTTCTCAAGTGGTCCTGATTTTACAGTTCCTACCACCAGCTTCCCAGTTTAAGCTCTGATGGTTGGCCTCAAGCCTGTGTCGTCCCAGCAGCCTCCTGCCTGGCCACTCTGACTCAGTCTCTCCTCCTAAATATGGCCGTAAGCTTACCCATCATGAACCACCACTCAGGGAGGCTCAATGATAGGGCAAAAAGTCAACTCTGACCAGCTTGGTTCTATCCCAGCTAGTAAAATGTAAGGATTAGGTAAGATGTTATTTAAGACTCTTTCCAGCTCAAAAAACTCCTGATTCTAAGATAGTCACACTCTATGTGTGTCTCTTATTTGGCTCTGCTGAAATATTAGTGACTAAGTGGTATAGGAGAGACTCTGCCGAACAATGGAATGCATGAGTTTTGGACACTGGGTTTGAGGTTCTCCTCAACCTCTTACTAACTGTGTGACTTTGGGCAAATCATTTCCTCTTTCTGGAACCCTGGTTTCCTCATGTGGAGAAAGGAAATAATTATAATAACCATATTTCAAAATATTGTTTGGAGAATAATATACTTAATGAATATGAAAAGTGCTTTGTCAAGTATAATATGAGCAAGTTTACTAATTATTTTGTATCAATTAAATGTCATATTACTGTATGAAGAATCCTCAAACCTAAGTCTAACCAAGTATATATACTGTTCAGAAAGGAATAAAATTCTTATTTCTCTCACAGGTTCAGGTAACAATCTGTGAGTTTATTTACTTATAAAAGCTGAAGACAAATGTTAAGAATTTGAGGCAAGATTTTCTGTTAAGCCTAAAAGATTGACACATCTGATGAGTAAATCTGTGTTTCTAGGATGAGGGACAGTGGTTGCACCTCTCTTTTTCCCATTGTGACATCAAAGAAAAAAATGAAATTAACATCATGTCATATTATTATGTCATAATTTTGTGTTTGTTTTGCTCTTACAATGAAAAGCAGGAATTACGGAATTAAACAGATTTACTCCTTTTGTAACCTCAATCAAGTTAATGAACCTCTTTAATTCCCCATGATCTTATCTAAAAAGTGAGAGTAATAATACTTGCCTCCTAGCATATGAGAAAAGATGAAGAATGTGTGTGATGGATGTAAACACAGTGCGTGACACACAGGAAACACCCGAAAAATGTTTACCTTCTTCTTTCTTTTGTAGAACTCACATTCTCAGGCTATCAATGTTGACAGGACTGCATTAGTGAGTCTATATTTCATACTGCATCAGTGAGTTTCTATATTGGATGAAAGTAAATTAAATCAAATGGGTTCTAATATCTTTTTCTCTTAAGGTGCTTACCCCTTTGAAGTGGTACCAGAGCATAAGGCCACCGGTATGTAGATATTTTGTTCTTTATTCCCTGAAAATATTAGGCATGCATTAAAATTCCCATATTAAGTGAAATATCATGTCTACTCCACATACAGACATTAATGGGAAATTTAGTTTGTAAAAAACCATATCTGTGTACACAGTTACAAATTTTTGCAAAGGAAAAATGAATAAAATATTCCTATAGCCATAATGGCAAAGAAAACACTGCTGCTTCTCTGGTTGGAGTCACCTGAGCCAATGGTAAACCTGCCTCTCTGTTTCTCACCAGTACCCTTCCTATGGTTACGAGCCCATGGGTGGATGGCTGCACCACCAAATCATCCCCGTGCTGTCCCAACAGCACCCCCCGACTCACACCCTGCAGCCTCATCACCACATCCCAGTGGTGCCAGCTCAGCAGCCCGTGGTCCCCCAGCAACCAATGATGCCCGTTCCTGGCCAACACTCCATGACTCCAA
The DNA here is from genome assembly GCF_007565055.1 of Rhinopithecus roxellana. Classification (NCBI taxonomy): domain Eukaryota; kingdom Metazoa; phylum Chordata; class Mammalia; order Primates; family Cercopithecidae; genus Rhinopithecus; species Rhinopithecus roxellana. The sequence continues at coordinate 76,786,177 of NC_044555.1, forward strand.
CCCAACACCACCAGCCAAACCTCCCTCCGCCCGCCCAGCAGCCCTACCAGCCCCAGCCTGTTCAGCCACAGCCTCACCAGCCCATGCAGCCCCAGCCACCTGTGCACCCCATGCAGCCCCTGCCGCCACAGCCACCTCTGCCTCCGATGTTCCCCATGCAGCCCCTGCCTCCCATGCTTCCTGATCTGACTCTGGAAGCTTGGCCATCAACGGACAAGACCAAGCGGGAGGAAGTGGTGAGTATATTTTGAAGCCACTACAATGCAAATCCTGTTAAAATGGTACAGCAAAATAGGTCCCAGAGTTCTAAGGTCTCCGACAACCAAGGGTCTAGAGTTGTAGTAGTTACAAGTCTATAATTCCATTAGTCCAAGCAATATGCTATACCTTTATATTAAAAACAAATTCATCTAAATGGCTTGGTAATTAAGACCACAGTTTTTATGGTAGGTTTCAATTTTACTATTCCTGAATTTCTACCAGAATATATATTACCAAAACCCATTAATAGAAATATATATTACTAAACCCCATGAATGTTAAAGGCAACTGTATAAGGGAATATCAGTTTTCCTTACATTTCAAAGGTTTGACTAGCAAGAATAGGCTAGAGAGTTGCACTGAAGGCTTAAGAAAAGAGGGAGCAGGTAATTTTGAGAGTGCAAATATCTGAACAGGTTACAAAAGGTAGACAGGAAATCTCTTCAAAAACCTATAGGAAGATTCCCCATTTCCAGTAGTTTGCAATCTAACTTGGAGGAGGCTAAACTAAACATACTGTTAGATTCATTTTCTGTACTGGGATTCTACAGATGATTAAGCTTTTAGCAAGAAGTTACTGCAATTTAGCACGAAATCTTCCATTACAGGTAGCTCTTACAAATGAATGGGAATAGTCAACAAAACAACCTTAATCTACCTCCATAAAGTCTTACTTCTATGTATATGAGATTATGTAATCCTATCATGTATATGTATCCAACTGTAATTCCAATTTATACATGTTATTGATGATTTGCCACTGAGAATAAGAGAGAAGTGAGGTGGAAATGACCAGGATAAGAAGCCAGGACACATAGGTTCCAGTTCTGGCTTTGCCCTCAAAGAGAAGGCAGTATGGTGAAAGTTACTTCAAATGTATGGGTGTTTTATTTTCTTTTAAATGGGGGAAAATGACAAAATCAGATTATTTTCAAGCCTCTATCCAATTATAAATACCATAGTTTCTGAATTTAAAAAATCATAATATATGTCATAAATGGCTTCATAATTGTGAGCATGTTTATGGAAAATATGGGGCAGAATTTTTTGAAAATTGATTGAATCCCAAGTAATCTGGTGCCTATCATTGGCTATTTTAGTCTAAGGCACATGTTTTCTCTGTACATAGAAAATGCATTTATTTATCTCTTTATTAATAATTAACACCATGAACTTTATAATGTGCTCACATCTTAACAAAGCTATTTATGGAAAGGTGACTTTGGGAAGACAGTTTGAACTCTTTAAAACTCAGTTTCTTTTTGTGTAAAATTTGAGTATAAACATTGATAGCTTCTTAGAGTTAATTTTATGAAAAACAAAATAGCATGATAAGCTTGGAGCCTGGCATGCAAGAAGTACTCCCCGAAAAGGTAGCAATTGTTATTTTATTATAAAATAATAGGCTTTAAGTGTCCTGAAGGTGGAAGCAGTCCTCATGGACACCTAATATCTAATGACAACAAAATAACAAAGAAACTTTGGAAATTATAGAGTTCAGCTTAAATGGTTGTACACTGTTTTGAGAAAACTGAAGCCAGACATGTTATTGTAAATGGTACTCACTAGGAACATTTGTAAATTATTTTAACTGTTCTTTTGCTATTTTTTTTCAGGATTAAAAGATCAGAATATGAGAGGGGAATGAATACTTCAGTTGCTTTCAGGAATGACACAAGAACACAATGATTTTTGCTTATAATCACTTTACTTAGCAAATTCTGTAACTAAAAAAGTACCATTAGCAGACAATAAAATGCATTAAAAATCATTCATGTCTTTGTGTTGAATGAAACTTAAATTTTCCTATCATTTGAGACAATATATTATGAATGAGTATTCTTGAATAAGGTAGGAACTGCTCATTTAGTCATACAAATTCACCATTTGGCAAGCAAATAAGGAATATATTTCTCTTTGGAGAAAATTTAAATTATACTATCTCAAATCTTTTTTAAAAAATGAAGTTTAAACATCAGTTAAAACAGTTGATAAAATGAAAATTTATGAACATGTACAATAACTAAAACCTGAACCAAATGAAGGGAAGTTTATATGAAAAATTCTTTACATTAAAAAATATAAACTTTTGAAGAATGTTTATATTATGAAACAAATTAGGACATGGAACACTGGCTTTATACTTCACACCACATTGGCAATCAAAATCTGGTCTTTTGATCTCACTCTGTGGAAAAAGATTTTTAAATGAAATTATGTGATATGCATAATAATGTACTGAATTTAAAGTTATTCAAGTAATTTGTTTTCCCCAAAAAATGTTATCAATGGAGCTTCAAATACAGAATTGCAGTGATTTTAAATACAAGTCATTTCTTTCACCTCATAACTTTAAGATGATAAATTGTACTGCATAGTCTTCAAAATGTTAACAAATGCATAAAATGGACTCAAAACAAGTTTTCTTCCCCACTCTTATTTATATTTGAATCCTTTTTTCTTCCTACACCCACACAGAATTGTAAACAGTCTTTGCAGGGTTTATATTAAACAAACCCATGGTAACTTTATTCCAGTACCTTTATGATTAAGGCCCCTTAATCATTTTCTGGAATGAATAAACATAACTTTACTGGGAGGGTGTCAATATTCAAACAAATAACTTGATTTTAAAGAATTTAGATTCAATTTTTTAAAGGTAGAAAAGCTTAATCAATTGGCATGGACCACTTCTAATCAATTGAGTCAATATTTATCAAACACACTCTAGGGCAAGGCACTTATTCCATGTGCTGGTGAAAATAGTAAGGCCCCATCCTTAAGGAATCTAGAATCTACCAAAGGGATAAAATAAGCCCACAAATAACGATTAAAAAGGTGAAATGGTATTAATACTATGACAGAAGTACAGTCAAAATACTCTGGCAAACATGGCAAATATACTTGGCTAGCTGTCCGACAGCTTTCCTCACCACTCCTTTCCTGTTGGCAGAGCTGGAATCTATCCCAGCATTCAGCCACAGTTTCCAAATCAAAATTCAGATATGTAGTGTGATAATACAGTGGAATGTTTCAAACCAGAGACATGCATTAACTGGTAATTATACTCTATACTTGCACTGTCAAATATGGTAGCCCTGTCCTATGCGGCTATTTAAATGTAAATAAATTAAAATTAAATAAAACTTAAAATTCAACTCCTCAGTCATAGTAGACACATTTTAAGTGCTAAGTAGTCACATGAGGCTAATGGCTACCATACTGGACAACACAGATACAGAATATTTCCATCACCACTCAGTTTTATCAGACAGCATTGTTCTATGTACTATTTCTTGAAGTTGAAAAATAATCCTTATTAATTCAAATATTTTAAACAAAAGATGAAACAAAACAGATTTGCCGGTTGAAACTGAAAATCTCAACTACCCACAGCAAGTTGTTCCCCAAGCATGCCAGTAATCCTGATCTTGTATGAGAATTTTCTAAGAACTGTAGATGTGCCATTCTTTTCCTCAGGCCAAACTTCACATACTAAAATGGTTTCCCCTCTAGTTTTCATTTAGAACAGATAAATCCACAGTTCAGGTGTATCCAGACTTCAGAAGATATTTACATTCTTTTCTATTTTGTGGTTCAAACAAATAGTGCAACATAACATAGAGGCAGGCGCACATTCATGTTACACACACTCACACACCCATAACCACGCACGCCTTCTGGGTTTACCTGTAGTAGAAAGACACATGTGGAGACATGTGCCATTTGAGTAACTTGAAATTTTATATAAAACTTCTTTCCATTACAATCATTTAGAGAATGATTATGTGGTTATGGTATTAATTATCACCACCAAGACATATTACAGTTCTTCCAAAACAAAAATTATATCAAGAAAAAAATGATCAAGCTGTACATTTCATTTGCAAGCAATGTCAAGTTTACCATCTCCTTTCTCAATTCCACACAAAATAAAAATACAGACTTTTCTCTAAATCTGAAGTTCTTCCTTTGGTAGTAAACAATAGCTGAAAATACCAAAATTGAGTTTAAGGCCAAGACTTTTAAAAAGAAAATAAATTAGTAGACAGCTGTATTAATTGGGAAAAAATAACCCAAGAGATCCTGCTATGAACAGCTTAACATGAGACTAACAAGAGAAAAATGACTTCAACCAATTTCCTACATTTCCAGAACACAGTAGCATTTAGTAGTACTCCACATTGCTTTAATAAAATAGTCATCAGCTTATGTCTGTTGTGAAATTCTTGTTAGTTGGAGTTTTTACTTATTTTTGTGATTTGGCTTTCAATTCCTTTTGCCCCTATTTGATCTGGAGCCTTATCAGCAAGGGCCATAGGCTGACATTTAGATATTAAAAAATACATCCCTGTTGGGAAAAGTCCATGCTGGCCTCTTTTGAAACACTTGACTCTTCCAGATGATTAAATAATTATGGAGGAATAAGATTGGGCTGGGAGTCGTGAGGAGTTGAAGAGAGAAGAAAGGAGTAATCATTTGGGTTCAAAACATTTACCTCAATAAATCACACTTGAATCCTCTATCACAAAATCTAAATCAATAAAGCCCATTTGCAAACATCATTGTCCTATGGTCAACAAAAAACACCATAGCACCCAGAATTCACTTTACTGTTAATTTAAAAAATGAACAATACTAAAATCTCAATTCCTTCAAACAGCCTAATTTTGTTTGCCTCTCCAAATAATTTTCCATGCTTCATATTTGGCCATGGAATGTGCAGGCTCTGGGTGTGTCAGTTAAGTGTCCACAGAAGCACAAAGATGGCTTTCCAGTGTGGTGGTATGGGGTGCAGCCTCCATAATCAAACCATTTGGTTCACAATCATGACCACTGCCTATCTGCTGTGGAAACCTGGACAATTTTTTTGGCCTCTCTATGGCTCAGTACACTCGTCTATAAGATGTACTAATATCATGCTCTGAGTCTTTTCATGTTAATGAGCCCTAAGCTCAATAAATGTTGGCTACAATTCTTATGATGAGGAAGAGAACTTTGTCCTGCCTCTGTAGACTCCCAAAGAGAACACTACCCAGTTGGAAGCAGGAGTGATACAAAATTTGGATATGACATGGAAGTTTTTGATGCCACAGGCACTGAAGTACATCATGTTTGTCTTTTTTTTTTTTTTTTTTTTTTTTTTTGAGACAGAGTCTAGCTCTGTCACCCAGGCTGGAGAGCAGTGGTATGATCTTGGCTCACTGCAACTTCCACCTCCTGGGTTCAAGCAACCCTCTAGCCTCAGCCTCCAAGTAACTGGGATTACAAGAGTGAGCGACCACACCCAGCTAATTTTTGTATTTTTAGTAGAAACAGGTTTTCACATGTTGGCCAGGTTGGTCTTGAACTCCTGACCTCAAGTGATCTGCCCACCTCAGCCTCCCAAAGTGCTAGGATTACAGGTGTGAGCCACCGTGCCCGGCCCATGTCTGTCATTTATCAGTGCATCACTCTGATAATGTAGCCACCTAATCTGATTGCGACCCGACCCTTCAATGATCTTTGCCTTCTCCTACCTGATATCCCCAGACACTGTTCTTTGCTGCCTCCAAGACAAGCCTTCATCCTCAATTCACCACTCTGAGGGTAACAGGAGAGCAACACCAGGCAAGTGTCATAGGGGCACTCTGCTAGATGGAGGCTAGAACTTGAGACCACCTCTCTCTGCACGTCTTCCTTTTACCTTCTTTCTAGGGCTGAGCCTTTGTGTACAGTGACTCCCAACTCAGACCCTTCCCTTGTCACTCTGGCATTGGCACAGTTCAGCTAATTCCATTTTATAAGGATTTTTCTTTCTTTTTTTTTTTGAGACAGAGTCTCGCTCTGTCACCAGGCTGGAGTGCAGTGGCGCAATCTCGGCTCACTGCAATCACCGCCTCCCGGGTTCAAGCGATTCCCCTGCCTCAGCCTCCTGAGTAGCTGGGACTACAGCCGGGCCACCAGCATGCCTGGCTAATTTTTTGTATTTTAGTAGAGACAGGGTTTCACCATGTTGGCCAGGATTGTCTCGATCTCCTGACCTCATGATCTGCCCGCCTCGGCCACCCAAAGTGCTGGGATCACAGGTGTGAGTCACTGCACCCGGCCTGTACCAAACCGCTTTCCTCTAGATGAGTGGTTCTTAACCAGGTACAGTTGTGTCTCCTAGGGGACCTTTGGCAATGTCTGGAGTCACAACAGGGATCTAAACAAATCAAAACAGCTCGGGGAGTGGTAGAGGTGTTAAGGAGAATTTGCAAAACAAAGAAAGTGCTGTCCGGTGATTAAGTCAGCTAATGTCTCTAAATCAAAACTATCCTGTTAAAAGTCCATATTTCACCACTATACAATATATCCATGTAAGAAAGCATGTCTACCCTCTAAATCTATAAAATAAAAAGTAAATTAAAACATATTTTTAAAAACCATCCGACAGAAGTTAGAATAGTTATTTGCTTCTTCAGAACTTACTTAGAAGTGAGTTTGTTACTTGTTTCTTGGGAGGTTACAAAGAAGCTTGTCTCCTGTGAGTTAATTTTTCCTGCTTATTTGACCTTCCAAAGATGTGCTAAGGAGTTAATTGTAAATCAGACTGAAGAACCTCCGAAAGTGATTGTGTCTATCTGAGTGATAAAGAGGAGAAAAATAATCAATTTACCCACGAGTGTAACTACTGAATTCAAGGTTATTCAATTAGTCTGGGACAAATTCTGTTCTGAGATTTGCTTGGATCTGGCAGAATAATGAGAAATTAGTGGTTCCATCTATAAAGTGGGCAGTAATTTAAGATGCCTTAATTCTCATGATTTTCAGAACCACCACTCTCCAAAAGAATGATTCGATTAAGAAGTGTTTGCTACAAAATTTTTATGGAATAAAACCCCTACAGCCATGGAGATCATAAAGCAGTGTATTGTAAGGAGAGGAGATAATTAACCGACCTTGGGCAGCTGAGAATATCTGACAGACCCAGGCCATCGAACACCCTATCTGTCCAAATAACCAACTCAAGGCACTTCTGAAGTGAGGATCTCCCTGCCTCCTTGCTGCTGTATCCCAAATATCCGGGAGCAGCCATCAGTGACCGTCACCTCAATGCCACCTCTTACAGAAATCTTCTCTCACTGCTCTACGTTGGCTGGCACTCCTGGAAGTGAGGTTCCCCTGTCTCCTTGCTCCCATATCCACACATCTGGGAGCAGCCATCAATGACCATCACCTCAATGCCACCTCTTCTAGAAACCTCTCTCGCTGGTCCACAGGGCTGGAGTGCACAGGCTCAGAGGTTTCCCAGGATATGTTGACCATGCCTCTCTTTCAAACAACTGCTTCTTTCTACTTTTTGTCTCCCTACTAGCTGGCGAGCTCCTTGAGGCAGATTTAGAAAATTACCTGGAAATCGGTCAGTATGTTTAATATCTGCTCAATGAGCCATCATTAGCATTAAACACTCAGGATGCTGTAATATAAAAGTAATGATAATAATAATACTGAACATTTACTGGGCTCATTATATTTCAGGCACTATTCTAAGCACATGACATGTATTACCTCATTTAATTCTCACAACGTTATAGAATTGTCTCTATCACCAATTTACAAATAAGGGGTTGTTTGAACTTTAAATTTTAACAAGAAATTAGGCTTTTTTAAACACACACACACACACATACATACACACACACACACACACACACACACTGCCGCATCTTTTATGAGTACCATTTGAAAGACAAACTAATTCGTCTTCTGCCTCTAGGATTCTAATTAAATAACCTATATCTATTTTTAATGGCAAATGTAAATTCAACTCCGTTAGAGTGATGAAGCTTGTCTCCTTCTGTGACTTAATTTTTCCTGCCCATTTGTCCTCCCAAAAATATACTAGAGAGCAAACTGTAACTCAAAGTGAAGAATCCTTAACTCAATAAATGCTCTGTAGTTGCATGAGGGGGTTGCCTCCTGTGCTAAACTGCCAAAGATAGAGAGGAGACAGCTACAAACATGGGCAAGTATCCCCTATGCTAGGACAACATTGCCATAGCAACCAGGGTAAGACCATCTATCCCAGCTTTGAGTGTGAACCTGCTCATGGATAGTCCTCATGCCTTCTCTAGTTCCAAAGGATGGATTGAAAACAAATAAATGCAAGTCCAGTGCTTGTAGAAACCACAAGGCTTTGTCTTTCTCTCACTGATTAGTTCAATAAAATAATCATGTGTTTTAGGAGACCCAGGCCTTGGCCCTCCCCTATCTTCCTTCTCAGACATCCCACTGAACACACGCTCAATACATACAGAAAGCCCATTTTAAGCAGCATTCTGAAATTCACTGAGAATGACCAGAATAATAAGGCTACTGATATACCCCTACCATGACATTGAAGCATAAGTAATTGACTTGCATACTCTCTCTACCTGGCATCTAATGCCCAGAATAAAATAGATGACAAAGTTCAAATATCCCAGTAGCTTCCTGCACTGCAGCCTCTACAAATGTTAGCTATCAAGGCAGTAGTCCAAACTGGTTCCTTCCATAGGGTCCTGACTAGGGAAGGAAATGTTTGCAAATTTGCACAGCTGCATGCAATAACAAATTCAGGCTCTGCAGGTTTACAAATTCCCATCTTCTCCCTGTGACTAGGAACTTAGGATCAACTTGGTTTCCACAAATGATTTTTCTTAATCTGGAAATAGGTACAATGGAGTAACTTCAAAATCTGTTTCTTTTAAGACAGTTGTCAATTTTTAAAGTGCTTATTAAACATTGCTAAAATGTGCAGTTTTTATCAGCAGGATTTACAATGACACTTGGAAAGCAATGGGATTGACTGCTTTTATGGCTTTTTTCGCCCATTCTGGTAGTGAAAAAAATGTTCCCAATAAATAGTAATAGATATCCAAAAATCTGCAATCACCACCACATTAGTTTATCTGATAATTGCCATTACTGTAAATAATCAGAATCACAATAAAAAGTCTATGCCTACAAAACGAAATCACTCAACAAACTGTAAAGAATCATAATCTAAGAGCAGCAAATTTTCTTCAAAAGCAACTTGGATTTAACAAACTAAATAATTCATATATATCTAAATTAGCTTATACCTATGGTGGCATGTGCACATGATAGAGAGAGGAAGAAATCTGCAAGTGAATTGATGTGGTCTGATCACATTGTTTAAGGTAATAGATCACCATTCTGCAGAAAAGCCAACGATCTCACTTTCTTGATGTTAAAACACAATTCACCAAATAAACCAATGTGAGTTTAGGAAGGATTCAAAGCAGCTTTTACTTGTAGCTATATAAAACCGGCGAGTATTTAATTAGGCTCTGTGAACACTTCGGTAACATTCTAAATCAATATTCTGAAAAGATGAGTTTTAAGGTTCTTTCTATTAAATCATTAAAAAAAAAAGACCCTGGAATCATTAAAAAATTAAAACTTGCACCAGATGCTACCTTTATTGTATGCAAACAACAAAACCAGTTTTCTGAACCAGCCATCTGTCTTTGCTGTATGGAGCGGCCACAGGACAGAGTTGAACCACATTTTGTGGTTCCATATTAATACCCTAATCACTTATCAATGTTATAGAATCCCGATCCTTCATCATACTAAGGAAAAGGGCAACCTATGCCCTTATCCCCAGTCGTCAGTCATTATATAGTACCCAATGATTGAGACCCAAAGAGAGGCTCCATAGCAATGATGTTTTGGCTCGGTTCTGTCCTGGATTAGTCTGGTGACCCTGGCAATGCCTGATTCACTCTGAACTTCAGTTTCCTTACCTCTAGCACAAAAACACTGGACTGGAAGATCACTAAGACCTATGCAACAGTAACATTATAAGCCAATGTGCATGTTAAAGTCAAATTCCATTGATTTTCAAATACTGAGAAAATAGCCAAAAGGAATGGTGCAGAAAAAATGGTGGGTCCCTACTACGATTTGCTCTGAACTTTCAATAAAAATATAAATGTCTTGGCAAGGGTATGTAATATTCCAATAAGCCTGGTTTGAAGACTCTGAATTTACTCTTAAGGCAACAGGCAGAGACAGTCTGACTCTCATTTGAACCACCTGAGCTTTGATGTTAAAAGAGACTCAAGTGCCAGGACACACTGAGCAAATCCCTTCAATGCTATTGCTTCTCTCCTTTCCTGCCTATGTTCACTTTTTCCAGATGCTGCTCTGGGATTATTACCCCACGGAATCTTTCACGTCTTCCTGGCTTGGGTCCTACCTTGCTTCTAGCAGTAGGCATGAAACACGGAGCCTGAAATACACACACCCTATCTTCTTACCTCTCCAGAGTTCTTACACCTCAGCAATAGCAGCAGCTCCAGGCAGTAGCGAGCCCCCATGCTCCCAACACAGAGCCCCTGTGCAGTGTGGGAACAGAGAAGAAGACAGGAGGCAGGGAGGGACACTGCTCAAAGCGTTAGAGGAGCTGGCTGGGCAGCCTTCCTGTCTGGAATGCACAACTAGGGGCTCTCGGAGGGAGAGAGCCTTGGGTCACTGTGATCCTCTGAGTCAGACACCCTGGGGAGCTCTTAGTTCTGAAAGTCCTCCCTAGGCACAGAAGGCTGAGAGCCCCCAAGCACCCACTAGGAAGAAAAGTGTAAAAGTTAAAAAGTTGAGATAAATGAGATAGACATATGCCAGCTTACAGTAGATTGTAGAAATGCAGTATGAATGCTGGAGGAACAAATCATTTGAATAAAATGCTCACTCACATATCTGATCAGAGACTTGTATCCAGAATCTGAAGAACTCTTACAATTCAATAATAAAAAGACAACCTAATTGAAAATAAGAAAAAAAACTGAATAAATATTTCTCGGAAGAAGATATACAAATGGCTGATAAGCATATGAAAAGATGTTTGATATCATTAGCCATCAGGGAAATGCAAATCAAAATCACAGTGAGGCTCATGCCGGTAATCCCAGCATTTTGAGAGGCCAAGACAGGCGGATCACTTGGGCTCAGGAGTTCGAGATCAACCTGTGCAACTGGCAAAACCTTGTCTGTACAAAAAATACAAAAAAAGAAAAAAATAGCCTGGTGTGGTGGTGCATGCCCGTAATTCCTGCTACTTGGGAGGCTGAAGTGGGAAGATCATCTGAGCCCAGGGAAGTCGAGGCTGAAATGAGCTGTGATTGTGCCGCTGCATTCCAACCTAAGTGACAGAGTGAGACCCTATCTCAAAACAAACAAAACAACAACAACAACAACAACAAAATCACAATGAGCTATCACATCATGCCCACTAGGATAGCTTTAAAAAAAAGTGTTGGTAAAGATGTGGAACCCTTATATACTGCTGGTGAGAATGTTTCTCCAAATGTTAAACATACATTTGCCATTATACTCAGCAATTCAACTTTTAGTTATATACCCAAGAAATACGGACATGAAAAATATGTAAGTCTACAGAAAAACTTGCATGTGAATGTTCATAACAGTATTATTCATAATAGTCAAACAGTCAAAACAACCCAAATAATCCATCAACAGATGAAGGAATAAACAAAACATGTCATATCCCTACAATAGAATATTATTCAGCCACAAAAAAGAATGAAGTACTGATAAATATGACAACATGGATGAACCTGGGGGACATTATACTGAGTGAAAAATGCCAGACACAAAAGACCAAATGAAATACTGGCTCTTATTTCCTTGCAACAATCATTCCCCAATTACACCAGGCTCTTCGGAGGTCACCATTACTCCTGCAAATTTACCTGTGTGGTTTGGCAGAAGCTACAGTGAGAAGAGGCTTCCATCTCAGGGTGGAGCTACAACCACTGGTCCCCAGCACATTCAGACCCTTCTTCTCAGCTTTGCTTCTAGGCCACTGACAAAAATTCTGTTCTGGCTTCATGGTTCAGCCCCACTCCTCCTTGACTCCTTCATTTCTGAGTAGTGGCTCCCTTCTCTCCATGTCTATGGTTCCTATCTGTGAGAGGTTTTTTGGAACTTACAGTTGCTCTTGTGTATCAGGTAGTTGGCGTCTCCAAAGAGATTAAATGCAACTGAAGCACAATGGACTCTCACACTTCAGTGGGTTTTTCATAACTGAAATTCAGTAATAAATTGTGACCCTCTGCCTTTTTTTGCAGGGAAAGGATATACTTTTTTGAGCACTTAAACAAAAAAATTAGGGTATTGCCTCTAGGGGCCATTGTGCATTTTCACTATTATAAGTAAAAATGAAATTAGAAGGTGATGTCAATGAAGGAAGCAGTCCAATGAAGATACTGCCACTGTGGTCATTGGGTTAAAGAAAAGGTTGACATTCTTATGTAATTTTATCATCCACTTAGAGAAATACATTAGAGTTACTGACATTTTAATTATTAATTTTATTTCTTCTTCTTTTTTGCTTGTTTCCATATCCTTCATCTTTCCAAACTATTCCTGGGTATAATGGACAAATGCCCTTGAACATTATTTTCTTAATAATAACTAGTTCTATCCTGTGTCATGCTCAAGGTTTAGTTCGATCAGTGCATTCTGCTAACAGGACACAAGTCTCTAAAGAAAGATTTGCTATAACACACAGTTTCTGGAGTCACATTTTTGGCCATTATGTAACTTTTGCTTATTCTGGGTTTGTCTTAAAAATCTCAACCTTTAAACTCTTGAAAGTATCCATTTTTAAAGGTTGATGCCATTGTCTTCTGAAAAATGTTGATGGAAGTGTGGAGGAGAAGGCTTCCTGTCTAAGGATAACAAAGCTGCAAATGAATGTTCCCCAAAGGGCCAGCTGTGTTCATTTTGTACTGAAATGTCCATACAGGCTGATTCTGAAACACACTCGAGTGTTGTGGGTAATAGATGTCAAAAAATAAAACTCAGGCACATGCTATGTTACTTTTTAAGGGAAAAAAGTGGGGGGAAATCAAAGGGTTTAACAATTTTATTCATTGGCTTACATTCAGCAACTCTGAAAAATTTGGCCACTACTCAGGTTTGCAAATTTCTACAGAAAATGAACTGTGTTTGGCAAGCTCAACGAAATATGAGGCTGATAAAAAAATGTTTCATGCTTTCTCAAGACCTTATGCCACTAACTGTGTGGGATTGGAAAAACTGTTTAAATGTCAATTTAAATACTGTAAATAAATGATTTTCTATATCCATATGAATTAATATAATTCTGTTGATTTCAGGCCATAACTTGAACTAAAGTTTCTTTGAATTTTGATGAGGAAATGTTTCACACACAACACAACACAAACTTCAGATTAAGTAGTTTAGTTCGGTAGAGTTATGTTTCAGAGTCAGAAATGTTAATGCAATACTTTATTTTGCACTATGGAGAACTGACTGAAAATTCGATTAACACTAAGGTTTTTACAAAGCAGGTCTTGAACTAAAAAGAATTAGACCCAAAAAGATAAAAATATTATTGTAACAGCCCAAGCCATTATACAAAAAGACATGGTGGTAAATCCCATTGCAACATTCAGAACTCTCAAATATTATCTCCAAATCAATCATCTTTGTGTTTTATGGAGCCAATTATCCAGCTGCCTTCTTGACCCTTCTACCTGGTGTCTCAGGGTCATCTCAAACTTCCCTTATCCACTAATGAACTCTTGACTTTCTCTTCTGGCAAATGTTTTGGTATCCTACCCTCCCACATCTTTAGAGGTGTTTACAAAGCATTTATCACAAAGCCTGCCTGGTATGCAGCACTCACTTAACCAGCGTTATTGTGGATGATGATGATGATGATGATGATGATTATTAATGATTATTTTTATCCACCCAGTTAGCTGAGCTAGGAACTAAGTCATTTTCTTTATTCTTCTCTTCACCGCATGTTCTACTTTTAATCTATTACCAACTTCTGTCAACTCTGCATCCAAAATAAATCAGGAATCTGACCCCTCCTCTCCATCTTCACTTTCATCACTCCAATTCCAGCCCCCATCATATTTCTCCCAAACAAATTTAGCAGCCTTCTAGACAACCTAGCAATCTGCTCTTGTCCTTACTCAATTTGTCCATGGGGGAAATAACAGTAATCTTCTTTTTTTTTTTTTTTTTTTTTTTTTGAGGCAGAGTCTCGCTCTGTCGCCCGGACTGGAGTGCAGTGGCCAGATCTCAGCTCACTGCAAGCTCCGCCTCCCGGGTTTACACCATTCTCCTGCCTCAGCCTCCCGAGTAGCTGGGACTACAGGCGCCCGCCACCTCGCCCGGCTAGTTTTTGTATTTTTAGTAGAGACGGGGTTTCACCGTGTTAGCCAGGATGGTCTCAATCTCCTGACCTCGTGATACGCCCGTCTCGGCCTCCCAAAGTGCTGGGATTACAGGCTTGAGCCACCGCGCCCGGCCAACAGTAATCTTCTTAAAGACAATTATTCATTTTGAGACATATATAGAGCATATCACATATTTATTAAATCTGCTAAACAACCTTATGAGGTAGGTACTGTCATTACTTCCATTTTACAATGAGGAACTGAGTAAAGAGACGTTGGAACATGCTCAACTTTACTCTTCCTCTAAGAGGCAAAACCAGAATTCCTGCCTGGGCAGTCTGGCTCCAGAGTTATGTGTTCAACTGCTACACAAAGTACCACACCATATCCAACCTTTAAAAAATAACAAACAAGCAAGCAAAGATCATCAATGGGCTTCCATTGCACTTAGAATAAAATCCATCCACATAGAACCTGCCTATGTCAAAGGATCTGGACCAACTTCCTTAGCCTCACCTTTCATGCCTCCTCTCTTTCCTCCTGTTCTTCAAACACTCATGGACAAGGAAAGCTGGGTCCTGATTAGGGGTTTCTGCCTGTGCTGTTTCCTGTGCTTGAATTGCTTTCCTAAGGCGTCAGTCACAGGGTTGGCTCCTCCTTTTTCGGGTTTCTGCTTAAAAATCATCTGCTCAAAAAGTCTTCCTTGACTTCCCCAATCTGATGTTAATGTTTCCTGGCTTCTTGATCTCAACACACTGTTGATTTTCTTCTTAGCACTTATCTCAACCTGTAATTGATTTTACTTGTTTGTGCATTTGTCTATTGGCTGCCTCTCTTACTGGACTGGAGGCTTCACAATTAGAAAGATTGTTTTTCACTGTATTTTTATAATCTAGCATCATGCTAAGATGCTAGATTTAGGTGCTGAGAATTTTGATAAATGACTGAAGGAAGACAAGTATGCTTTGATGATATGAAGCATCCCCACATAGACCTTAGATTCTCCAAGTGTGGGCAAAAGATCAAATATAGAGTCACCTGGGGTTGCTTTTTGTCAAAAGTAGAGTTCCGGGAACTCTGAGCTATTTTAAGCACTTACTTTTGAGGTTCATCTCCTTATATCATCAAGAATTTTTACAATTTTGATTTTGACATGATTTGGCAATAAATAATTCATTGGATTCTCATTTGGCTGTGATTTTTTTTTAAGTAATTATTGTGCGTGTTCAGGAATACTTGTTTAGAGAACAAAATGTACATTACAAATTGTTTTTACATGTGATGAGATTGTTAAAAATACTAATTGACAATGAAATTGGTAGTTGCTATGTTTTTATATATATAGGTAAGTATTTACATCATTACTTTGGGAGTCAATAATTTCCTTTTCAGCTTGCAGAAATCTGTATGAGCTCCTGAATGGCTTGTGGATCCTCTGCCCTGTAATCAGATAATAACGTGGGATGGATGAAATGGACCAGCTGGAGTCCAGTCCCAAATTGATCATAACAGAACTTCTGAGGTCAAGAAATCTGCATTTTAAGAAACTTTCCAAGAAACTCTTATGCAAAATAAAATTTGAAAACTATTTTTCTCATAGCTAGGTGTATATTATTTTAGAAAAATTTACAATAGATATCCAGTGTTCACTCTTTCAACTTGTGGTTGAATTCTGAGAAATTCAAGATAATGTCCCACAAAAAGGGAAAACATTTTGCTAAGGATAATGGCTTCCACCTCCATCCATGTCCCCGCAAAAGATATGATCTCATTCTTTTTTATGGCTGCATGGTATTCCGTGATATATATCCTTAGCAAACTAACACAGGAACAGAAAAAACTAAATACTGAATGTTCTCACTTATAAGTGGGAGCTAAATGATGAGAAAACATGGACACATGGAGGAGAACAACACACACTGGGGACCTCTCAGAAGGTAGAGGGTGGGAGGAGGGACAGGATCAGGAAAAATAACTAATGGGTCCTAGGATTAACACCCAGGTGAAGAAATAATCTGTAGAACAAAACCGCATGATACAGGTTTACCTATGTAACAAACCTGCACTTGTACCCCTGAACTTAAAAGTTAAAAAACAGAAAACATAAAAATATTGATAAGATCACCAAGTGTCCATAAATGCAAATTATCAATAATCGTTCTGGTGAAATAAATCATCTCTGAAAAATATATTTTGTTAGCCTGCATGTACAGATTGAGAGAAAGGGACAGGCATTTCTCACCCTGGAGGGGCAGGATGAACCATTTGCCCAGATGGAAAAAAAAAGCAAGGTAAGTTCCTTAGCCCATAGCTTGGCTATGTTTTAGATTAGCTGACCCCAATCTTTTTTGGCACCAGGGACCGGTTTTGTGGAAGACAATTTTTCCACAGACAGTGCAGCAGGGATGGTTTTGGCATGAAACTGTTTCACTTCAGATAATCAGGCATTAGTTATATTCTCATAAAGAGCTTGCAACCTAGATCCCTCACCTGCGCAGTTCACAATAGGGTTCGTGCGCTTATGAGACTCTAATTAACGCCACCACTGATCTGGCGGGTGGCGGAGCATAGGCAGTAATGCTCACTCACTCGCTGCTCACCTCCTGCTGTGCGGTCCCATTTTTAATAGGCCATGGCCTGGGGGTCAGGAATCCCTGTTTTAGATGACAAGTGGATAATGTTAAGAAAATTAATAACTGACGGCAGGAAGAGGCTTCCTGGCTTGCTCAAAAGACAAAGAAGGCTGTTTTTCTCTTTTAGGGAAAGAAACCCAAGTTCCAGAATTTGAAAGAGCTTAAGTTAAAAACAAAAACAAAACAACCAGCCATGTTTTTGACGTCAATTAACAAATGTGACACTAAGCTTTGTGGATGCCACACTCTTGAATGTCTATCACCTCTCTAAATGTAACATAATGTTGGAATTCACCATGGCTCTGTTCTTGGATCTCCTTTATTTTTCATCTGCAATTCCTCTTTGGTGATTTTAACAACCTTGTATCTTTAAATGACATCTATGCACTGATAGTTACCTACTTTATATCTCCAACTAGGACATTTTTTTCTTGAATTCCCTGAGTTCTTCAACTTCTTCTCAATATTCTTCTCTATAGTATTCCCCATTTAAGTCAATAGCAACTCAATTTTTCCAGTAGATCAGGCCAAAACTTCTACTCTGTATCACCAATGGGTACATTTCATAATCCATAGTCAATCTGTTAGTAATTCTTGTTGGCTGTGCCTTCAAAATATGTCAGAATCTGACTTCTTATAATTTCAATGGTTCCATCTTGGTCCAAGCTAACATCATCTCTCACTTGGATTGCTGAATGACTCAGTAAAGACACAGGTTCTGCAAAGCCCTTCTTTAAAGTAGTCATCTCTCCTGGTTGAAGGTAATTTCTCTTGGGAAAATCCAGATTGTCAATAAGCCACTTCCAGTCATACCCTTTTCTAGAAAGATATTAATGCAGATAACCCAGAAAAAAATACAGGTGAAGAAACACTTCCCCAAATCCCACAGAAAGGATTTAAATTGCTATGGAGAGTATGTTTATTCTTTAGCAGTTCACAGGATTTTTAAAAAATTAACAAATTGTACATATTTATTGTGTACAAGATGATGTCCTGACATACATATACAATTGTGAAATGGCGTCATTGAACTAATTAACATATGCATTACCTACGTAGCTATCACTTTTTGTGGTGAGAATACTTAAAATCTACTCTGTTAGTGATTTTCAAAATAAAATACATTGCTATTAATTATAGTAACCATGTTGTACAATAGATCTCTTGAACTTATTTCTTTTGTCTAAGTAAAATTTTGTATCCTTTGACCAACATCTCTCCAACCCCCAGCCCCACCCCCATGTTCTGGAAAGCACCATTTTAGTCTCTGCATCTATGAGTTCAACTTTTTTAGATTCCACATGTAAGTGAGAAAGTACAGTATTTGTCTTTGCTTTCTGTGCCTGGCTTATTTCATTTAACACAATGTCCTCCAGATTCATCCATGTTGTTGCAAATAACAGGAATTCCTTCTTTTTTTAGGGCTGAATAGTAATGATGCCTGAATTCCCCTCTCTTGCTAATAACAAAATAGTACTATTATATCATGGGCATTTATTGTTCTGGTAGACAGTGTATAGCATGGACATTCCACGTGCATTTGGGGGCTCAGTGAGCCGATCTTGGTAACACTGTTCCCCGCCCATGATTGATCTCAGAACTCAGGCCTAAAGCCTTCTATACCAAAGGCAGCAGCATGTGAGGGAAATGTGGCTGGAAGCCTTTGGAAATGTTTCCTAGAATGTAAGTGAGAGTTATAGGCAAAGGAAACCTTTCTTCTTCTATGCCAGAGTTACTCAGCACTATTGACATTTTGGGTTGGATCATTCTCTCTTGTGGAGCTGTCCTGCAAACTGAGGATGTTTAGAAGGATCCCTGGCTTTTACTCACTTGATGCCGGTAGCACCTCTCCACTTGTGGCAACCAAAAATGTTTCCAGACTTTGCCAGATGTCCCCTGGGGTGGTCACCCATAGTTGAGAAACACTAGCTTAGACATTGTCATATTTTTCCCCAAACTGCCATAGGTTCTCTTGCTATCAGCCTAGAGGTGACACTTAGAGGAACATAAAATGAAGAGCACTACAGGAAAAAAAGATCATGTCAATGGATGAAACCCAACATACTTATTGATTTTGGTGACATAAGCCTCTAAAATTCCTATTTAAGCTGGTTTAAATGGATTTTGCTTTTATTATAAGCCAAGGGCATCAAAGTGATCCAAGGTCCAGCATCACAGGCCACTGTACATTGTTTTCTTCCAGGGCATCATACTGCTTGGAGAAATGACCCCAGCCCCACCTTAGATCAGGATTCCATAGTGCAGCTTTACATGAAGGATGGCAAGTAGAATGGCTCATTTTCCTATTTTATAATTATTGCTTATACACTCTTGTTATGGAATTACAGAATTTTAGAGCAGGAAGTAATTTTAGGGAAGAAGAATTAAGCTAAAACCAATGTCTATGTTTATCTTCAAAGGAAGGCCTTCAAAAGAGGATCAAGTCCTGTGCCTCCAAATATTAGGGAAAGTGCCATTATCCACTTCAATACAAATCCTGAGCATGACAAGTCATATTACATCTTGTGTTAAAAGCAAAAGGAAATATTTTCTTATAGTCACATACCCTTAAATATTCCCTTCTCCATAAATGGAAATTTTATTTGGTTTTAACATCTACATCAATTATCTATTTACAGCAGACTTCCTGTCATTTCCAAAAGCAGAGTTGTCATTTAATTCTAATATCCAGCAATATTGCTTTTAATGTGAAAAACGATGAAAAGATATAGCTGGCATAATCGTTGGCCTTTAAATTCATGGTATAGTGGGGAAAGGAAGAAGATCAAAAATACAATCAATTTATTTTACTTATATATATATAAATCTGCATTATCTTTGCTTATAGCAGCAATTTGAGCTTATAACTAATATAATCAGAAATATAAAAATAAGCAAAATGAATAAAATTAAAACAACCATAATCCCACAATCATTGGGGATAATATGCATTAAGAATATTATCTTAATGGATATTATCTTAATGAATATTATCCCACTTTTTTGCATACTGAAATTTTCTTCTCAAAAAGTATCATATTATTTTGCAATGTACTATATTTAAAACGTCCCATTTTATCAGATATTTAGCTGTTACTTATTCATCCCCATTGCAAAAAGTGCTGCATATGAATAGTTGGCTGAAATTATTAGGTTGATGCAAAAGTAATTATGGTTTTTGTCTTTACATGGCAAAACCACAATTACTTCTGCGCCAATCTAAATAAATTATATATGCTTAGAAACAAAAATGGAAGGATAAAACACAAATGAAGAAATTCTGAAAAATGGACCAAGATGTAGGATATTGTTGGCCTCAAAATCCTGTGAGGATTCAACTGTTGATCCAATCACCAAAGCAATCAGATCTACCAATGGATAGAACCAGGGCAGACAGCAGCCAGCCGCTAAGAAGACAGAGGGGAGGGAAGAGCAAACCAGTTTTGCAGTGAAGGAAACCATCCAGGTGGCAGACTTGATGGAGCAAACACTTTAAGTGAACCTAATGGAAAATGGTTCAACAAATGGACCACAAGTAGATTTTCTCAGTTTATAAGTGATAGAGCCATTGCCTAGAGAAAAGAACAGCTTTTATTCAATCATATAATAAGTAAAAGGAAATAATTTGCTCCTTTACAAAAGTCCTGTGATGGTAACCCCACATTTCTATATCTACCTATATCCATCTATCTATCTATATCTCAATATATCTATATTTATATCTGTATTTGTATTCATATCTGTATTTTTACCCATATCTATACTTGTATTTATGCATGTATGTGTCATTGTACCCACATATCTTGCCAGCCATCCAACCATCCATCCATCTACATAGAAGTAGTTCTTAAAATGGAGTACGCATCAGAATCCCTTGGAGGGCTTGTTAAAACACAAGGGCTTGTTACTGGGCCCCATCCCCAGAGTTTCTGATTCAGGAGGTCTTCAACAGGGCCTGATAATTCGCATTTCTAATGTTTCAGGGTGATGCAGCTGCTGCTGGTTCCTGGATTACACTTTGAGAACTGCTGCTTACACCTATACCCCGCTCATTCTCTCCTTCTATCTCATTACCAAACTCTAATTTAGTGAACATACAGTTACCCTCACATACTTTGATTCATTATCAATTGTCAATATACATCATAGTATTAAATACTACGCAAAATAGACATTATGCTGATTTCAAATTTCTCTCGCCTTAATTTAATAATAAAAGATACAAAAATTATCACCATGTATATTTTTCCTCCCAGGAGAATAGTTAAATTGTGGTACATTTCTTGCTTTTACTTGGTTTTCCCTGCCTTTGGCTTTTAACTTGATGTATTTACATCTTAATGATTCAGATTTATTTTCCAAACAGTGAGATGAAACAGGGACAACTCAAAGGCAGCTTCATTTTGAAATTGGCCAGGCTTTCGTAAACAAACACTTGACAGAGCAATTTATAATTCTCTAAACAGCTGGGGGGAAAATATCACACAGAAAAGCAGATGTTATTCTCGTAACTTCTTTTTTTCAGGTCTACAATCACCATCTACAGCACTGGATCCACCATATCACTTCAAGTAAATTTTGACTTTGCTAGGTTTCAACCACATTACTCATATTGGAGATGTAAGTCAAAGAATAAAGCTTCTCAGAGACAGCTCTGTGGATGCCTCTTCATGTTAGGTTGACAGCTTTTGATTTAAGGGTTCTGTTACCTCATGACTGCAGCATGAAATAGGAACACAGTTCGCCAGATGCCAACCCTAACCTAAATAAAAGCTAGACCTGCATCTCCTCAAGGTCAAGTTAAAGAATACAGGCTGTGCTTTCTCAGACATCAGCGGTTACCAATTATTAGGAGACGAGACATGTATAAAAGGAAATTTAATTGGTAATTTTAATGGATAAACAGCTGCAGGGTTGAGAGAAAGAGAGGTCACTTGTGCTGGTGGAGTTGGGGAAAGCTTCATATTCCATGCATTCAGATCTTGAGAAACAAAGGTTATATCTCCAGAAAGCAAAAGGCGGATATTGAAAAGGGAAGCAAATCTTTACAGATGAGGTCACAGCAAAGACAATCTGGAGCCGGGAATTAACATGAGACAAGAGAGGGAATAATCCCAGGGATGATGAATTTCACTACTGAAATGATTATAAATTACAGCCACCTAAAACCTATTGTGAATGGCTTTTATGGTATCAGAACAGAATAGTTAAAGGAATAGGAAAAAACTTGTGCCCTAACAAAGAAAAGGAAGATGTGTGTTTTGCTCAATTCAAAGAAAATATCTTTTTATACACACACACACACACACACAGGTGTATAATATACACACATATATATCTATATAAATGCACACACATATATGTATATATATACACATACACCTATATATACATATATGCATACACATGCTCAGACCTTATGGAATAATTCCAATTATATATAAGGTCTCCTTGTTCCCATTAAACACTCAAAATGCCCCAGTTGCAAATACTTCAGCAAATAGTCACTGAATAGAAGATATAGTCAGCCAACATTGAAATAAAGCTGTTACTACAAAGAAAAATATTTTGCAAGAGACAACTCATAGACTGCTACAATACAAAAGTCTGCATTTTAAGATCCATAACTGTATATGCATGTAGGTGGTGTTTTCATTGTTAAATACATGCTCAATATTTATTACTTTTTGTAAATTGTGCCATGAAGGAAATTTACTGGAAGAAAAAAAAATAGGAGAAATGTTGACCATTTCTAAGTGTTTTCTAATGTAACAATTTGGCCTTCAGTTCTAATTTGTTTAAAAATTTGTTCAATTGGGCACAAATTTATTTGCAAAATGGTATTTTGATGTAAAAGTTAGTATAAAAAGCAGAAAAAGTGAACATTTTTCAAAATAAGTATCTTTTCTAAAAATAGTAATATTTTGGATATAAAAATAGTGCAATAAATGCTACTCACAAGTAACTTCTCAATAAAATGAATGATTGAACAAAATAATACATCTAAATTTGCTGGCTGTCAGATCTTAGCTCCCAGAATTTCAATAGCCACACACATATACACACACATTTTCAAATTCAATGTTATCCTATTAAAAATAAGCCTGTTTTAAAAGAAGTTGTAACTGTCCATCACATCAAAAATGCATAGTTTAGCCACAGCCATTATAGCAATTTTCATATTATTCAAAAAGAAAAGATTCTAAAAAGTACAAATAAAGCACAAAGCAGATATTCAAAACAAGTCTGCATCAAAAATTCAAAAACATTTTTCACAGGAATGGCGCACTCTCAGCATTAATATACACCTACTATGTACCCACAAACATGAAAAATTAAAAATTAAAACAAATTAAAAATAAAAAAGAAACTGACCATAAATATTTGAGCTGCCAGTTTCCTGGTGAGAAATCTTTGTGAAGAAATTGCAGTTAAAGTGACACTCTGAAAAATGAGATAAAGCACCAATTAAGAGATTATCTTTTCTTTCTGCTGTGACGTGACATATGTAAGACTGCTGGCATACCCACAGATACAGTGATGCAAGTTAACATTTGCAAAATGTCCCAGATCTGAAGAACATCTCAAGAAAATCACTGGAGAATAAGGAAAACATTTTATTGATCATCTCTACAGTACAGAGTTTCTCAATCTTGGCATTCTTGCTATTTGGGCTAAGATCATTCGTTTTTGCTGTCCCCTACACTGTGGGATGTTTAGCAGCATCCTTGGCCATTAGTAAATCACCCCTCTCAAATATGACCACAAAAGTCTCTGGACACTGGCAAATGTGCCCTGGGGGGAGGTGCAAAATTCCCCCAGTGAAAAACACTGACAGCATAGTTTTTTTTTTTTTTTTTTTAGACAGAGTTTCACTCTTGTTGTCCAGGCTGGAGTACAATGGCATGATCTCAGCTCACTGCACCCTCCGCCTCCCGGGTTCAACCAATTCTCCTGCCTCAGCCTCCCAAGTAGCTGGGATTACAGGCATGCACCAGCACGCCTGACTAATTTTTTGTATTTTTAGTAGAGACGGGGTTTCACCATGTTGGCCAGGCTATTTTTGAATTCCTGACCTCAGGTGATCCACCAGCCTTGGCCTCCCAAGATAGCACACATTCACATAAACTTATTTGATCAATTGATGTGGTAAATAGGATAAAACTGTCCACAATGTTATATTCATACAGAACTCATTCTGTGAATTTTGCCCGAGTGTTGTATGTATACATTTTTTTTTCATATTTAAGCACAATAGATTGACAAATCTGGAGTGACCGTTTCTTAAGTATAAACTTTTTTTTTTTTTTATACTTTAAGTTCTAGGGTACATGTGCATAACGTGCAGGTTTGTTACATATGTATACTTGTGCCATGTTGGTGTGCTGCACCCATCAACTCGTCAGCACCCATCAATTCGTCATTTATATCAGGTATAACTCCCAATGCAATCCCTCCCCCCTCCCCCCTCCCCATGATAGGCCCCGATGTGTGATGTTCCCCTTCCCGAGTCCAAGTGATGTCATTGTTCAGTTCCCACCTATGAGTGAGAACATGCGGCAAAGGATATGAACAGACATTTCTCAAAAGGTATAAACTTTTAAAACTCTACTAGAATGCTTCTGCTGATTATATTAAAATTTAAAGGATTCTCACCCAGAAGTTGTGATTTGGGGCTTAACCCAAAATGTTATCACTGCTTCACATGATGTAACTTATATTATATTTTGGATAAAGGAAAACAATCTGTTTCTGCTGTTTGAAGAGAAGCTCCAAGTAATATTGCTAAGCATAGTATACCCTGAAATTCTGAAGGTTTTGATATTAGTTATCAGAAATACCTTAGATGAATATGAATCGCTTGTAACAATTATTCAGGAATGAGCTGGAAAAACTTATCCCTGGAGAGAACTGGCAATAATACAGACTATTACAGAAATACTTAATTATAAAAACCATATAAGTCATACTTTTGACCTTAAAATTTATCTTAGTCAAACATGCTAGTAAAATTAACAAAGAGAAAGTATGAGGGGACTTCAAAAAGTTCATAGAAAATATGCATTATGAAAGAACTATGCAAAAATTTCAAATGTATATTGCACCAAAATAAATCCTTACTAACTTGTTATAACCTGTCTGAACAGGATCTAATTTGAGGCACTAAGAAAGATAAGACATCATTTTGTAAAGAGCCCCTGTCAGGGAAACATGAATTCTGCTAAAACTGAAGCAAGAACAAACATCAAATTTATGGTGAAGATTGGGTGGAAGAATGGTGAAATCACTGATGCTTTATTAAAAGTTTATGAGGACAGTGCCCCAAAGATATCAACAGTTTGCAAATGAAAAGCTCATTTTAAGAAGGGATGAGGGCCAGGTGTGGTGGCTCATACCTGTAATCCCAGCACTTTGGGATGCTGAGGTGGGCACATTACCTGAGGTCAAAGGTTCGAGATCAGCCTGGCCAACATGGTGAAACCGTGTCTCTACTAAAAATACAAAAATTAGCTGTGCTTGGTGGTGGGCACCTGTAATCCCAGCTACTCAGGAGGCTGAGGCAGGAGAATTGCTTGAACCTGGGAGGTGGAGGTTGCAATGAGCCGACATCGCACCATTGCCCTCCAGTCTGGTGACAAGAGGGAAAAACTCCATTTCAAAAAAAAAAAAAAAAAAGGAAGAAGAAGGGATGAGATGATGTTGAAGATGAAGCCCACAGCAGTAGGCCATCCATATCAATTTGTGAGGAAAAAAAATTTCATCTTGTTCATGCCCTCATTGAAGAGGACCAATGATTAACAGCGGAAACAATAGCCAACACCATAGACATCTCAAGTGGTTCAGCTTCCACAATTCTGACTGAAAAATTAAAATCGAGCAAACTTTCCACCCTAAAGTTACCAAAACCATTGTACTCAGATCAACTGCAGACAAGAGTAGAGCTTCTGAAGGAAATTTTTCACAAGTGGGACCAAGATCCTGAAGCATTTCTTCAAAGAATTGTAACAGGAGATGAAACATGGCTTTCCCAGTACTATCCTGAAGACAAAGCACAATCAAAGCAGTGGCTACCAAGAGGTGGAAGTGGTCCAGTCAAAGTAAAAGCAGACTGGTCAAGAGCAGAGGTCATGGCAACAGTGTTTTGGGATGCTCAAGGCATTTTGTTTGTTGACTTTTTAGAAAGCCAAAACTCAATTAATATCTGTTTACTAAAAGAGTATTTTGAGAAAGTTAGCCAAAGTTTTAGCAGAAAAATGACTACAATAATGCTCCTGGCTCATTCCTCTTATCAAACCAAGGACAATTTTGTGAGAATCTCTAGGGGAAATTATTAAGCATTCACCTTCCAGTGCTTCTGATTTCTTTTTGCTTCCTAATCTTAAAAAAATAATAATCTAAAGGGCACCCATTTGTCTTCAGTTAATAAAGTAAAAAAGATTGCAACGACATGGTAAAATTCCCAGGATCCTTAGTTCTTTAGAGATGGACTAAAATAGCTGGTATCATTGCTTACAAAAGTGTCTTGAGCTTGATGCTGAGAAATAAAGTTTCTATTTATTATTTTTTATCTTTTAATTTCATTTTTTCCATGAACATTTTGAAGTGCTTTCATATATGCAGCACAAAATAGTGGTTGGTTTCACTTAAAATGCTTTAGTCTGATAAATGTTCCAAATAAGAAAAATAAAAAAATGTTTCTGCTAAGTCTGTTTAAAGTGTGTGACTGCATTGTTTAATGATAATAAATCTAGAGATCAAAATGCTTTTCAATCACTAATAAAATTATAATGTCTTCACCGACAATACAGGAATCACTCAAATTTACCAAGAAATGTGGGAAACTTTTAAGAATAACTAATAAGCATATCAAGTGGGTACAATGTGCTTACTTCAATAATACAGGACAAAATATGAAAACTATTATTTTTTCTGAATTGTTCATTTCTTTGTATAATTTTCTAATGAAGATTTTTCATTTATTGCTAAATATAATCATATCATTGTATCATAATTAAATGCACAAATGAGAAAAAACAGCTTTGTTAGTCTCTACATAAAAATTATTCTTTCAGAAAATGTTGTCACTGTTATTCACAGTCCTACACAGGTAACATCTGAAATCTGTATTTTGGCTTCTGTAATTATTATTTATTATTGAAGTGATAATAATCTAAAATATACCTCATTTGAAAGAGAAAAACATCCTAGACCAAACTTATTTTTAAAAACAGTTACACTGTTTTGCTAGAAATATGCTAATTTGTTAGATTAGTAGCTCTTAACTGAGGATGACTTCACACCCAATAGGGCATTTAGGGATGTCTGGAGACATTTTTCATTGTCTCAACTGAGGGGAAGGTGCTACTGATATCTAGTAGCTAGAAACCAGGCATCCTGCTCAACATCCTGCAATGCACAGGACAGCCCCTCACAAAAAAGAATGATCTGCCCCCAAATGTCAATAGAGCTGAGGTTTAGAAACCCTGCTACAGACAAAATTGTTTCCCAGTTTAATCTGTGCAACAAGGCAAGAAGCACACAATTCAAAATGGTGTGAAGAGAATCCCTGTTTAGAGAGTATATAATGGTTTACCAAAGGGATTTTTCTTTTTCTTTCTTTCTTTTTTTTTTTTTTTTTTTTTTTGAGATGGAGTTTCGCTTTTGTTGCCCAGGCTGGAGTGCAATGGCATGATCTCGGCTCACCCTCCACCTCCTGAGTTCAACCGATTCTCCTGCCTCAGCCTCACGAGTAGCTGGGATTACAGGCATGTACCACCACGCCCAGCTAATTTTGTAGAGACAGGGTTTCTCCATGTTGATCAGGCTGGTCTTGAACTCCTGATCTCAGGTGATCTGCCCGCCTCAGCCTCCCAAAGTGCTGGGATTACAGGCGTGAACCACTGCACCCAGCTGGGATTATTTTTTTTTCTATGGAAAGTGGAATTTAAATTACCCCTTCTTGCTATTGTTGGCACCTCACAAGGCAGGAAACACAATAGAAGGTTGAGGGGAACATGTACTTTGATATTGACTCAAAGTAATACCTTCACTATAAAACAGGAATTACTTGACATGCTAAGAAAAACCCATCACAGAAATCAATACAGCTAAAGCTTGAGTGAATCTGAGTAACTCTTTTTCCCTCAATGTGAAAAGTAAGTGGTAGCCTGTATTGCTTAGGAAGCACTCTTAAAAACCAATCTTTTAACAGTCTTAAGTAAACGTTTTCATTTTCCACAAAACTAAATGATGGTGCAGTAATATGATTGTTTACAGCTGCAAATGCCTCATCATGAACTAACTTGTTAAACTTTGAGTAAAATTTTTCTTCAATGGCTTACAGTAAAATAAACGCATTTTTAAAATTATTTCATTAAATAATGCCATGGTAGATCGCTTAGTTAAATCATGTCATAGACTTGACCCAATCATCCACTGATTACATGATAAGTACACATTAAATCTAAAAAAAAAAAAAAAACCTACATCCCTAAATACAAATTACTTTATAATTTTACATTAGGGAGTAGCACTGTATAAGTTACTAATGTTTTGCCCCACCCAAAGGAAAGAAAAATAGAAAACTTCATGCTAGGAAGGAAAAAAACGTTTCCTATGTGTTTAATTTTCCTAAGTGCCCAAGATATTCTTTACATTACATGTCATCAACACTTCAGGAGAAAAGTGTCAAGTTTCTGAATGGGGTAGTAAAGAGGAGCTGAGGTAAGAAAAGGACATATGACATTCATTCCTGCTAAGAAAGAAAAGAAAATCTTGCTCACACATTTCATTTTAAGGACTTGTAAGGGGGAAAAAAGTTTCTCTAAAATTTCAAATAATACAAAACAAAACATATTAGTCATTCACTTTTTAGTATGCATTACTTTAATCAGATTGTTTTGTTCTAAGGCCAAACTAAATTCAGCCCTTTAAAGACTGGAAAATATTTGATGTTGCTGGATGTTTTGCAAACTATCAAATAATTTTGGAATGTTGAACACCTATGGGAAGGGCATACTAAGTGAGTACCATAATCCAGAGGGATGTTGTCAAAGATAGGTGAGTAAAGAGGCATTTGAATACTAGCAATAAGCCAAAAAACATCACTCCTCTTAAACACAGATATTGTGGGTTCATTTAGTGACTATTACCATGCCCTCTATTGGTGCCAGGGATGTAGGGGCTCAGGTGAAAGGATATGAAAAAGCCAGGTCTGAGTCTGGCTTCACAATGGTACCTGGGAATTTGGGGGCAAACATAACCTGCTTTTGAGTGTAATCATGTGCTACAGAGGAATGTAGATTGGGTTTATCAAAACAAAAGGCCTGGTTATTCATTCACAACAGGCTTGGTGACTACAGAAGTTATCCCAAGTCTTTGATTATTCTACTCCGTTATAAGATACTTTACAGGGTTTTAAAGGTACGTTACAGGTACTTTAAAGGCCAAAGCATTAACACAGACATTGTTGATTTAGTGAGCATCTGGCCTGCTTCTCTGACATGCATTTATATGGAACCCTTTCAAACAATATTCAGTGATAGTTCATATTGAATCCTTCATGTCACAAGAAAATCACTTTTTTGGTAAATTATTTTGTTTTGGTATTAGATTGGTGTTAATTTTTCTCATTTCATTGTGAAGGAAGATAAAATGTTGTCTAAAGTCATTTCTGAACTTTGCACATTCATCTCCAAACATCTGAGCATTATTATTCTGTGTGGGAGATACAGTTATGGTATAGGAAAGTATACCAGTGACTAGTGGACCAGTGTAGGGCTGGAGAGGGTGGGGAGCACTAATGGAGTCATGTTGAAGTCCAGATGGGGAAGCCAGCCTCAGATAGATTCTAATTCAGATGCAGCATTTATTGAGTAATTTGGGAGCAAGTTACCTACATGGCTCAGTTTTAAAATGGGGATAAACATCTCACTCTACTAGAATTTTTGTGAAGTTGACAAAGATTCTATGTGAATGCATGATGAGTTCTTAGAAACCAGTAACAGTTAACTGAATTCAGTGCCTGACCACTACCACTCTCTTCTGCCACGTCTCAGGGTACTCTGCCACACTGGCTAAAATCCAAAGGATTCCTACTAATTCTGTCAAGGATTAATGAGTACAAGTGTCTTCCCTTGCAGAACTGCTAGTCTATCCTCATAGTTGTTGAGAATTTCTGGGAAAATCTTTGTTTCTGCAGCTTGTTTGAGGTATTTTATTTTTTCACCACCAAAAACTTTTCAGTAGAACTTATTTCTAAGTGTAGAGATATCTTTGTGTCTCAAAGTTGCTAAAGGGCACCTGAAACCTTGCTGTACAAAAATTCTAATTTCAACTTAATTTTCAATACATTCAATCCAAAGACTATTAACTCATGTAGCTAGATCACTCTTCAGACAAAATAACTGAATGTTATAATCAAAACCTTCCAGAGTTACAAAAAAATCTAATTCTGCAAAAGACAATCAATGTAATAATTACAGAGGTATTATGGTGACTCATTAGAAGAGGCAAGTGTTAGAAAGGAGCTTTTTCTCTAAATAGCAGCCCTATCATCTCTGCAATTCGACTAATCCCATTACACCTACACAAGAACAAATCTCAAATTTTAATAATAAATTTCATGAAGGCTACTGAACCTGGGCAATGTTGGCACCAGCATTATGAGATTATAGGAAGTTCCTGAACCTGGTGCTAGAGAGGTGATTCATCAGCTCTCTGTAAGATGGTAAAGATTTTATGGATCAACATGGGAGTAGGCATTTTTCAATAATTCAAAAGCCTGGCTTGGGTATTCAACAGTTTGACATACTTAGCTGCAGCAGCAGCCACAGTTTGTTTAGCCAGGGGCAACATGTAAGAGTGATAAATTAGAAAATGTCAAGCCATTCTTTCCCTCACCTGCCTGACTTTAAGTAATTAATGACCGCTGTTTAAATGAATTGATTAGTTTAATAATTGAAAAATTCAAGACGCTACCCTTATTTCTGTTATTTCTCCCATCTCCTTCTAACAAGTTGTTCAAGAATTGTATCTCTGTTAAAGTACAATCACGTGTCACTTAATGATGAGGATATATCCTGAGAAAAGTGTCATTAGGTGATTTCATTGTGAACATCACAGAGTGTATTTATGCAAACACCTAAGCATTATCATTCAGTGTGGCAGATATCCAAAAAGCTATATACAAAAAGGTACAGAAAGGCTTACCAGTGACCTAGTGGACCACGAAGTGAACATCACAGCATGTACTTACACAAACCTACTACACACCTAGGCTAGATGGTACAGACTATTGCTCCTGTAATACAGACCTGTACAGCATGTTACTACACTAAATACTGTAGGTAAGTGTAACACACTAGTATTCATGTATCTAAACACATCTAAACATAGAAAGGTACAGTAACAATACGGTATTATAATCTTACGAGACCACTGTTGTCTATGTGGTCCATTATTGACAGGAACATCCTTATTTGAAACATGACTGCATATTAACAAGCAGATTCCAGCCACCATTTTACAATAACAACAACAACCACATGCACAACAGCAAAAGCTAACAATTTTTTAGCACTGACTACATGCCAGCTACTGTTATAAGCACATCTCAAGGTGCTACACCAAGCTGGTGAGGCTGGGGGATGTCAGCAATGGGGTCAAAGGATGCAAAGCCTCAGAAAGGAGGAAAACATTTGATTTTGTTTGAGATCTGCTGCACAGCATGTCGAATATAGCTAATAACTGAGTACTATACATTTCATAATTACAGAGAGTAACTTTCAAATGTTCTAATCACAAAAAAGATTAAATATTTGGGATGGATATGTTAATCAGCCCGATTTAATCATTCCACATTGTATTCAAAATTCAAAACATCACTTTTTTACCAAATAAATAAAATTATAATTTATTAATATATAATTTAAAAAATTCTGAAAGCCCATTAGATTTCTCAAGGGTTAATGAGATGCACGTGGGTCTTAGAACTCCAGAAAGCATAGCAACTATCTCCTTGGCATCTCTAAAGAACATGGTCTTGAAAACCACATAAACACAATCTTTTACACATCCCACAAATATTAACTGAGGGCTTCCTTTGTGCCAGGCATAGAGCTCTATGTTCTAGATGTGCTTACTCATCTAATCATCACTACACCACCATTGCTCCCGTTTCACAGATATTTAATAGAAGGGTGGAGAAACTTGCTCATAGACCCCCAGTAAGAAGGTGGCAGAGTCAAAATGAAGAGAATAGATTTGGCAAATCACTTGGAGTCACTCGGTGAATGGTGCCATCATCTTGGCACCCAACTAGAAAGTTGCAGGATGCCTCTCTCCCTTTTCTCTCTATTCTCATGGCTGTTAGAATAGTGCCTGGCACATGTTCAGCATGTTAGAATAATTTTGTTGGGACTCAGAAAACAGTATCTCAAAATGAAGACTGCTGCTGAGCATCTTCAGAAGCAAAAGTTTCTCTCTGACCTTCTCCTTTCCTCCTGTCTCTCAGTCCAATTTTGCCCTGATGTTAGTCATAGAAACTAGAATGCCTTTCCCCCAAGATAGGTCATAAAAATCAGAACCCCTTTTCCCAAAAGTCAGTCATAAAACCTAAAATGTTCTATGTAAAAACTGGCCATGAAGAAATGATCTGACCTACCTTGTTTGACTGTAGATCCTAAGACTCCTGTTCTAAACAGGGTCTTCCCTCACACCAAGAATGAAGAAGTGCTTCTCAGAGAGGCCAAGAAGAATCTAGACAGACAGGCCTTGCTGGATTTCCCCCACTCAGTCCATTAGCATTTAAATCAGACCCTTTCTGTCCAATCACATTTCTACATGGCTGTCTACATGTTGTTGAACCTAAGCATAAAAATGGACAATTGTCCATTTTTCCCTGTATGTTAGGTATTCATTCCAAAGCTCCCTGTGTATACAAGTTAAATAAATGTGTATGCCTTTTCTTCTATTAATCAATCTGCCTCATGCTAGTGTATTTTCAGTGACCCTTTAGGGCGCAAAAGGGAAGTTTCTTCTTGACTGCCTTACAGTTAGTAAATGAAATAGGTAAAACACATGAGCCAACTGCTCCCACTAAATGAGTAAAACTATGCTTAAGATACAGGCAGAATAAACACAAGGCTCTGTGAGTTGCAAAGTGAAGGCATTTAGTCAGGCCCACTAACCAAATTCTCTATGTGAATTCAAATGCTATAGATCTGTTGCTGATTTACTGTGTGTTATTCTTCTTTATTGGTTTTGGAGGTCTGAGACCATCACAAAGAGGCTCTTGTGGTCTATTCTTGGCATCTCACAATGTTGTCATGGGTAAGATAACTGATAACTGTTTGTTGATTAGACTTTCCTGGGCAAATATAACTGATTACAGAGAAATCATAGCCATAACTGGCTATGTTTACTTTAAAACTGTGAAACTATGTATAAACAACTAACAAAATGATTAATTCAAGATGGATTAGAGACTTAAATGTTAGACCTAATACCATAAAAACCCTAGAAGAAAATCTAGGTAGTACCATTCAGGACATAGGCATGGGCAAGGACTTCATGTCTAAAACACCAAAAGCAACGGCAGCAAAAGCCAAAATTGACAAATGGGATCTAATTAAACTAAAGAGCTTTTGCACAGCAAAAGAAACTACCATCAGAGTGAACAGGCAACCTACAGAATGGGAGAAAATTTTTGCAACCTACTCATCTGACAAAGGGCTAATATCCAGAATCTACAAAGAACTCAAACAAATATACGAGAAAAAAACAAACAACCCCATCAAAAAGTGGGCAAAGGATATGAACAGACATTTCTCAAAAGAAGATATTCATACAGCCAACAGACACATGAAAAAATGCTCATCATCACTCGCCATCAGAGAAATGCAAATCAAAACCACAATGAGATACCATCTCACACCAGTTAGAATGGCAATCATTAAGAAGTCAGGAAACAACAGGTGTTGGAGAGGATGTGGAGAAATAGGAACACTTTTACACTGTTGGTGGGATTGTAAACTAGTTCAACCATTATGGAAAACAGTATGGCAATTCCTCAAGGATCTAGAACTAGATGTACCATATGACCCAGCCATCCCACTACTGGGTATATACCCAAAGGATTATAAATTATTCTACTACAAAGACACATGTACACGTATGTTTATTGCGGCACTATTCACAATAGCAAAGACTTGGAATCAACCCAAATGTCCATCTGTGACAGACTGGATTAAGAAAATGTGGCACATATACACCATGGAATACTATGCAGCCATAAAAAAGGATGAGTTTGCGTCCTTTGTAGGGACATGGATGCAGCTGGAAACCATCATTCTTAGCAAACTATCACAAGAAGAGAAAACCAAACACCGCATGTTCTCACTCATAGGTGGGAACTGAACAATGAGATCACTTGGACTCGGGAAGGGGAACATCACACACTGGGGTCTATCATGGGGAGGGGGGAGGGGGGAGGAGGGAGGGATTGCATTGGGGAGTTATACATGATATAAATGATGAATTGATGGGTGCTGACGAGTTGATGGGTGCAGCACACCAACATGGCATAAGTTTACATATGTAACAAACCTGCACGTTATGCACATGTACCCTAGAACTTAAAGTATAATAAAAAAAAAAAAAAAAAAAAAAAAAAAAGAGAGAATATGGAAAAAAAAAAAAAAAAAAAAAAAAAAAAAAACAAAATGGAGCATATTGCTAAATCAATGAGAGCAAAGTACCTAAGTCCAAGACTATTTTCAAATGATATGTTTACCTTCTCACACTAATCTATTCATTTTCATTCTTTGATTAGATTTTAAAGGTTTAGATCAAGTGTGGTTCTCACAAAAACTAGACATATTACTTCCACCTAGTGACCCTCTTGCCGCTATATTTTTCCCACCATCTTCATGAACAAGCTCCTTTTAGATCCATCCCCCAGAAATATGCTTTCTCTGAATAATCAAATTATTCAATCTCTTTTTGTACATTCTGCTCAGGGCTTCTCTATGATGTCTGACTCGCTCTGGTATTTTGGGTGCTGATGAATCTTAGAGATGTACACATATATTCTCACTCATTTGCAACTTTTTTTCTTGATGCAAACAAACACAAAGCAAACAAATATGTTCTAGAGGGCACATACATTCCCTTATTCACAGTGTAGGACCACAGGGTACAGACAGCAGAAAGTCATGTGGTTTGGCTTGCTGGTAATACCAGAGATCTTCATCCCTATGCTTTGTGAAGTGGATACATCAAAGTGCCTCTCTTTCAAGATGGTTTGACTCAAGTTCATGTTGAGAAATGCATTTTAGACTAAACTTTTTTATTTTGAGATAATTGTAGATTCACATTCATCTGTAAGAAATAATATAGAGCCATCTCCTATACTCTTCTCCCAGCTTCCCCCAGTTGTAACATCTTTCATGACTATAGTATAATGTCACAGCCAGGAAACTGACATTGATTCAACTATCTTATTTAGAATTCACAAGTTTTACATGTTCTCATTTATGTGTGAATGTGTGTATGTGTGTGTATTTAGTTATATGCAATTTTATCACATAGGTATCTTTGTGTGACAACCACAATAGTCAGAACACAGAACAGTTTCATTGCCACAAGGATTCCTCATGGTATCCCTTTACAGCTATTTGCACCTTCCTCTCAACTCATCATCTTCTTAAATCTAGCAACCACTAATCTGCTTTCCATATTCAATGAAAAGAGGATGTCCAACTGGGCAGAGGCAACATCCAGCAGGAGACAATTACACATTCATTGAAGAGGATGCTCATATAAAGTACAGTTACCTTCTCCACTGAGAAAAGTAAGGCTATGGCATCAGTAGAAAATTATGTTCTTTATTCTTAAATAAATCCACGTAGGATGGGGCTTGATATACTTTGGCTGTGCTCCCACCCAAATCTCAGCTTGAATTGTAGTTCCCATAATCCCCACATGTCATGGAAGGGACCCAGTGGGAGGTAATTGAGTCACAGGGATGGTTACCCTCATGCTGTTCTCGTGACAGTGAGTTCTCACGAGATTTGATGGTTTTATAATGGGCTTTTGCCCCTTTTGCTCAGCAATTCTCCTTGCTGCTGCCATGTGAAGAAGGACTTGTTTACTTCCCCTTCCATCACGATTGTAAGTTTTCTGAGGCCTCCACCACCATGCTGAACTGTGAGTCAATTAAACCTCTTTTCTTTATAAATTACCCAGTCTCCAGTACGTCTTTATTAGCAGCACAAAAATGGACTAATACAGGGTAGATGGTCAATCTAACAGTAGAATGGGAGGAAAATCTAGGTTAGTTAAAAATCTTTGTGCATAAGGAAAAGAACAGCATGAAAAAGTAGAAGAGATAGCCTTTTCTTTTTCTTAAATAAGACAGGAAAAAGCACCTTTTATTGTCCTTGCTGCAGTGGCAGCAGACTCATTAGTTTTCATAAAGCACAATTTCTGCAATATGGTCTGTTGATAACGTTGCTCCATCATGGGAGGACAAACTTGAGGCTGACTGTTAATGACAGAACTAGGTCTTCTCTCAAAGCCTCTAATGTGTGCTATTTCTCATGAAGAACCCCTGACACCATAAGATGCTTCAGTTAAAGCTTCTGAAATATTGCAGTGGTATAATTGACAGGTTTGTTGGTGTTATGAGTTTCTCACACATGTAAACCCTTTCGGAAAAGTTGGAGATAAAAAGATAGGGGAGAGTTTGGTTTAGAGTCACAAAGTTCCAGATATCAGCCACAGACGCCTCTGCCCAGTGTCGCTACATGTTCTTTTCTAAGAAATGCATTCAATCACCCCGTATTATGCACTGTGATTGAAGAAAAAAGATCTACTCACCACCATCTACCCTCCCTTATTTATCCTCCATGTGAAGCTCATGGTAGCAGCAGCTGAAGACAGAAAAGTTGTATCTGTTTTCTCACACCAGGGCCATTACTTGGTGACCTGGTGAATGGCATAGGCAAGATTATCCATGTTACTGGAGGTGCTCCCTGCCACAGGGATGCAGCCATCCTTTGTCATATAGATGGAAAACTCCTCGGTTCACTTCTCCACCTGTTCAGGCTTTAGCCTTGTGAAACAAAGCATGCCAATTTAGTCAGTCATGTGTTGTCAGATGTGCAAGGAACTCTCCTTACTGCAGTTGGAGATCAGCTGAGTCTGCATGCTAATAATGCAGTTGGCCATGATTTTCACTTCTTGCAACTATTGTTTTCACAAACCCAGGCTGTTCAGAATGGTAGAGGCAATACAGGCCCCATTGAGAGAAGGGTTGGAATACATGGGACAGATCAGGATCTTCAACTGACTCCACTCTTTTGGTTTCATTCACTGTCTGCAGATCACAGTGAAGGCTCCCATATGCTGACCATATAAAGCCCATGTTCTTGGCATATGATTGACAGAGACAAACATTAATGCTCCGTTCAATGAAGTTGCACAGAGCCCAGGTATCCTTGTTACCATCACCACTGGCAAAGCCTTGGTAGACCATATCAAAGAATGCAGAGATTCTTTTCCTTTACCACTATTATTATTTCCTTCCACTGCTTTGCATGAGGTTCCCAAGCATGCAGGAGAAGAGCACTTTGCTCTGGTATTTTTGAAATGTCCTCCATAGCTCCCGTGAAGTCAAAACTGCAAGTCTTGGGGTCATAGTATTAATAATCTTGTAGTTGCATGCCAGCTGCCCTGAAGATTGGTGTGTGATTTCCCCAGGGTGGTTTGGGCAGAAAGACATCTCTGTCTTCAAAAATTTTAAAAATCTTTGCATAAAACTGGCTCCAACCCTTAAGGCCCTAGTTCCAGAAATGATTCTCACAGTGACAGACTAGCCACTTTTCAACACTTTGCTCTTCTCACCCAAGGCTAGTTCTGTAGATGCCTTGCAAAATTCAGCTTGTCCCCCAATGGGCAAGTATTCCTTGTCTAAATTTTTTAAAAAATTATATTTTAAGTTCTGGGGTACATGTGCAGAATGTGCAGTTTTATTACATAGGTATACACATGCCATGGTGGTTTGCTGTACCCATCAACCCATCACCTACATGTTCCCCTTACTATGTCCACGTGTTCTCATTTTTCAACTCCCACTTATAAGTGAAAACATGCGATGTTTGGTTTTCTGTTCTTGTGATGGTTTGCTGAGAATGATGGTTTCCAGCTTCATCCATGTCCCTGCAAAGGACATGAATTCACCCTTTTTTATGGCTGCATAGTATTCCATGGTGTACATGTGCCACATTTTCTTTTTTTTTTTTTTTGAGACGGAGTCTCGCTCTGTCGCCCAGGCTGGAGTGCAGTGGCCGGATCTCAGCTCACTGCAAGCTCCGCCTCCCGGGTTCCCGCCATTCTCCTGCCTCAGCCTCCGGAGTAGCTGGGACTACAGGTGCCCGCCACCTCGCCCGGCTAGATTTTTGTGTTTTTTTAGTAGAGACGGGGTTTCACCGTGTTAGCCAGGATGGTCTCGATCTCCTGACCTCGTGATACGCCCGTCTCGGCCTCCCAAAGTGCTGGGATTACAGGCTTGAGCCACCGCGCCCGGCCCACATTTTCTTTATCCAGTCTATTATTGATGGGCATCTGGGTTGGTTCCAAGTCTTT
This sequence comes from Rhinopithecus roxellana, assembly GCF_007565055.1. Classification (NCBI taxonomy): domain Eukaryota; kingdom Metazoa; phylum Chordata; class Mammalia; order Primates; family Cercopithecidae; genus Rhinopithecus; species Rhinopithecus roxellana. The sequence goes on from NC_044555.1 coordinate 76,824,929, forward strand.
GCTATTGTCTAAATTTTTTACGGTAATCTAACTGGGTCTCTTATCATCCCAGTAGGCACCAACTCCCAGATTCATCTTTTTGCTATGGATGTCCCTTTCAAAGGCTTTTGTGACTCCCAGGATGGGATCTGGAGGTCTCATTTCCACATGGGCCCACAAGCAGCTGGCTCTGGCAGAGGTCATGGTGGGGAGGCCTAGGTAAAAGGTGGCAGCGATCCCCTAGAGGACACGGCTGGAGTGGAGCAGGGTAGGGCCATGATGGACCTTGAGAGCACAGTGGGTAGACACAGGACAAAGTAGAGGGCAAGAGGGCACAGACCCAGGGGGCATGGGCTCCTGCTGAAGGTTTTGTTCTTGTTTTGTATTATAAGACCTCCACAGTGGAGTGAAAAATGAAGTCAGTTCTCTGCATATTTTGAATTAAAGCTTGCACAGGTGTTTCAGCCTGCTAAACAGTTCAGTCTGGAATATTTCAGCTTTGAATTATTCAAATAATTATTTAAAAAATATTTTAATATAATTTAGCACACAGAGAATGCCTCTGTGTAAAGTAAGTGGTGGTAATTTAAAATAACTAATGATCATAATTATTGGAATCTAGTCTCCTGGGCATTTTCTACTTCATAATTTACAGGGAGCCTATGAGAGTTCAAACACACTGTATTTTTGCCAAAGGAGCCTCATGCTTTGTCTGCATTTTATGGCTTCCTTTGCACCTGGAGCAGCTATTTTAGGACTGTCTAGACAATCACCCCAGCTTTAAAGGTCTTTTCCTTTCTTTTCACATAGTCACTGAGCATGAAGGGTAATAAATAGATGATGCTGGCACTCTCTCACCAAAGATACTATTCAAATAGAGACAGGAACAAGAATGCCTTTGCTCTGGCTCACAAAATCAAGGCGCCTTAATATACAGCCCCAGATGTCTACCAATTGGCCAGGCTTTCAACCAACAAGAAGGCCTTCCAATGTCCACATCTGTGTAGTAGCTGGATCATACTTTTTGGTTGAGCTGTGTGAAATGGTTACTATTTGACCATCTTGGACATATAAAAATGGCAATTTAAGATGTTTCAATCCAAGAGATTTGGGAAAGAATTTGGGAGTGCTCTGTTTCCTTTTTCCCTCTCCAATTCCCAAGCAACATTCATCTGGGTTCTAGCAAGGACCCAGGATGCACAACTTCTGCAGGTCACTTTTGCCAGTACAGGGAAATAATGTAGCCAAGCATGATTCTGGAACATTTCGTACATACATGTCCTAGGTAATACCTAAAAGTCAGTAAGTAATATCCCAGGGAGATGTACACCGAGTCAGTTTACTTCACCCCTCACAGTCCTTTCTTTCAAGAGGTAAGAGACAGCTTTTAAGCTCTCCACAGGACTCCTACAGTCCACCTGTCCCCAGGCTCTTTAATGGGTTCTGAGACTGCATCCCAATCTTATACCCTCCTGGGAATATTTCTACTTGGTACTCTCTGATGGCAAAATTATTTCATTTTGGAGGAAAAAAATACACAAGCATAGATATCTACAGATATATAGATGTACATTGTATATAACATACAATATTCAATTATATACAACATACACTATATATGCATTTTTACATTATATACTATATATATAATACGTCACCTAGCAATGATCAGTTTTATTTGCTTCCTTATAATGTTAGAGTACTTATTTCTCAGCACAAGATGTGCACATATTAATTTTCTGCTAATATCATACCATTTCTACTGTAATGTTCAAGAGGTATCTCCACCCCTTACTCTGTCCCACTTTCTCCACTGATGATATGTGTACATGAATTAGTTTGGGGGTCTGAAGTCCAAAGCATTTCTCCTGAATATAAACTGGAGCTTCAAAAACGAGAGCAGCCCAAGAAGGTTGGGCCAAGGGCTGAGAAATTTCGTATCACAACTGAAAACTTTGTGCCAGGCACTGGGCTAAATGCAATGGTAGTATGGGGATACAAAGTAGATGAACACTCAGCCTCCACTTAAACAGATACAATTCTTATAGAGGAATAAAATTACAACACCAAGTGGAGCAAACACAGCACAGAACCAAGTCAACAGATGTTGTCTTAGTCCATTTTGCATTGCTATAAAGGAATAGCTAAGGCTGGGTAGTTAATAAACAACAGAGGTTTATTTTGGCTCAAAGTTCTGCTGGCTTTACAAGATAGATGGCACTGGCATCTGCTTGGATTTCCTCAAGGGCTTTTGTGCTCCATTAAAATATGTTTGAGAAGGTCAAAGAGGAAGCAGACACGTGCAAAGAGGTGTCCTGGCTTTCTAGCAACCCACTCTTGCAGGAACTAATCAATTCCCCTGAGAAACAATCTAGTCTCATGAGAATGGCACCAAGCTATTTATGAGGGAATCCATACCTATAACCCAGACATCTCCTACTAGGCCCCACCTACAATATCACCATGCTAACCATCAAATGTCAACATGAGATTTGATGGGGACAAACAAACCATGTCCAAACCACAGCAAATATGGATTCAAATTATCCGAGGGCCATGGCTTATGAGCAGCGTTATTAGGGCAATTTGCTTAACTTACTCTATTTCCTCCCTTGAGTATCAGTTAACAATAATTCAAATTTTACTTGGCATTTAATAAGATAATTACTGAAAATTTTATGTCAGGTAGAGTGAGACTGGCAAACTTAAAACACTATAAATGCAAGCCCTTATTTTTAGTGAGCATCCACTGCATGCATATACTACCCCATTTCATCCTCAGCAATCTCAATCTTTTAATGTATTACTACTTTCTTCCTTTTAGATAGACAAGTTGGGCAAAAATAAGTTAAATACTTTTACCACTAACAGAAGACTCTTTGCTGCAGGACAATAATGAAGTCCCAAACTGAAGGCAAATTTCTCCAAAGTCACCAGCAATTTTTCACTTCTCAATTGCCAATATCTTCTCACTTTGTCAGTTTTCACTTCCCAGACACTCCTTAAAGCAATTCAATCTGTTTTCTACTTCCACTATTCAGATAAAACTGGTTTGGTAAAAGTTCTCAATGCTGCCATGTTGTAAAGCTGAAGGGGGACTGTTCTGTTTTTATTCTACCTGACCCCTCAGCACCACTAAACCTAGCTGGCCATTCATTAGCTTTGCCATCTGGAATCAGTTTTCTCCCTTAGCTTTTGCTACAAGCACCCCTTTTCTCTCTTTTTCCTTCACTAGCCACTTGCTCTAGGGTCTTTGCTGCTGCTTCTGCTCCTTTAGAGCTCTAAATGCTGGCACTCTTCATGGCTCTGTTCCAGGCCAACATCTCTTAGTCAATCCTTCTGAAGATGTGCCTGGAATTTGTGACCCTCCTGAATCAGCCCCACCAGAAACAAGCTTCACGAGAGAAAGAACCTTTGTACATTAATTACTGAATTCCCAACACCTGAAAGAATCTCAGGCACACACCAGGTGTTCAACGAATATTTGCTGAAGGAATGTGAATTGCCTGAAGTGCTTGAGATGCTCCTGGGATGCCCTTCTGGACTTCTAAATTGGAATCACAATGCATCTGAGAACCAAAATCTCTGGTCTTCTACCACACCAACTTTTATCCATGTTCTTTCCTTAATCTGATATCCTCTCCCACTTCCTCATTCTTTAATGTGCAGGGAAGCCTTTCCTGACCCTCACCTCCACCCAGATTTAGTCAAATCTTCCTCTCGTGCCCTTTCATGGAACCCTCTCCTTTGTGGTACTGAGGTCCCTTAAATTTTACACATATCTGTGTGACTACTGCCAGCCTGCCTCAGATCATATAGGCTTGCCCGCACCATCATACCTCCATTCCCTCAGTAAGTCTCCCTCACAGTGGGCCCTCAATAAATATCAGTGAATAAACTGTTAACAATACAGATTTTATATTAATGTTAATATGTCAAAATATATTAACAATAAATATATTTAAATTATATATTTATGATATAATGAATAAGAGTTAAATGATGACACAAATTTCTCTCTCCAGCTCCGAGTTCTCTGAATTCTACATGCATATCTCCATCTAGGGGCGTCACATCTCCAAAAGGACGTCTGATGGGTTTCTCTATTTCAGCCTGTCCAAAACCCCAGCTTTTAAATTTTCCAATACAAACTTGTTTCTCTCTCAATAGTTCACTCATGTTAGTAAATAGCATCGCCCACCCAGTTGTTCAAGCACGATCTTGAGAGTCACATTTGATTCCCCCTTTTCCTTCACCAGCCCCTTACCCATATCTAATTAAACACTTAGTCCTGTTGCTTATACTTCTAAAATATATTTCAAATCCATCCCTTCTCCATCTCCACAGCTGCTGCCAAGCCCAATCTTCCATTAACAGTCAACTGGATGGTGGCTGCAAATCAAGTGGTCCTCTGTATCCATTCTTACTCGTCTACCACAGATTTTCTACACAGAGCTCAAAACATCAACCAAACCATCCCCATTAAAGCCCCATCCTAATTCAATGGCTTCTCACTGCAATGCAATGAAGTACACACACCTTAGTGAGGCTCTGCCTATCTATCCACAGCACCTCATGCCATTGCTCCCTTCACTCACTAGACTCCCAACTGTCTTTGGTACATACTATGCCCTCCGCCTGGAATGATTACCCCATGTGTCCCCACCCCTCACCCACCTCACACACCTGTTCCAGTCCTCAAATTACATGCTGCCTTCTCAGAGCAACCTTCTTAATGGTAAATAAAATAGATTTCGGCCGGGCGCGGTGGCTCATGCCTGAAATCCCACCACTTTGGGAGGCTGAGGCGGGTGGATCACGAAGTCAGGAGATTGAGACCATCCTGGCTAACACGGTGAAACCCCGTCTCTACTAAAAATACACAAAATTAGCTGGGCGCGGTGGCGGGCGCCTGTAGACCCAGCTACTTGGGAGGCTGAGGCAAGAGAATGGCGTGAACCCGGGAGGTGGAGCTTGCAGTGAGCCGAGATTGCGCCACTGCACTCCAGCCTGGGCAACAGAGCAAGACTCTGTCTCAAAAAAAAAAAAAAAAAAAAAAAAAAGACTTCGCCTTCGGATATCTGTTATCACAGAAATATTTCTGTTCTTTACACAGCATTTGCCACAACTTGGAATTACTGATTTCCTACTGTTTATTATCTTGTTTCTAGATGGAAACTTCTATGTCAGTCTTGTTCATCATTTCATCCCTAGCACCTAAAATGGAGCTCAGCATAGATTATCAACAAATGGTTGTTGCATGAATGGATACACTGGAGAAAAACAGATTAATACAATTCCAACAGGTCAGTGGTCGCCAGAGCCTGAGAGTGAAAAGAGGGGTTGACTATAAAAAGGCAGAATGAGGAGATTTGGTGATGGTGGGGGGTGATATATATAGAATTCTTCTGTATCACAATTGTGGTGTTGGCTACACAACTTTATGTATTTGTCAAAACTGATAGAACCATACCCTGCAGAAGGTCAGTTTTACTCTATGTAAATTAAAAAATAAACTAATAAAATTATGATTCCAAAACCCATGTCAACCTAGAACAAATCTAAGATTCCAAGATTCACAGGTTTGGAGTGTTTTGGTTTTTTTTTTTTTATTTTATTTTTTGGTGGTGGTGGTGGGTTCAGTTAACTTCCTATGTTCATGATCAAAAGTACTGACTCAAACCATACTTCCCTATTTTTCATTTATCAATTTAAAGAAAGGAAACCGGAAACAAAATAAAGGTGTGAAAGATAAATAATACAAGAAAAAACACAGTAGTAAAATAATATTTAAACTAATCATGTGATAAAATGTCAGCATTTATTCATGACATTTGGCTCTGTTTGTATTGGATCACCCCAGCAGGTCAGTGGCTGTGGGTTGATTTCATAATAGTGCCTCCCACATGTACGCCCACGGCTGACCTCTGCTTTGTGCAGTTGATAATGACTAAACTTCACATATTATGCTGGCAAAATCTACTCCTTGCCTAGAGGGCTGTTACACACAGGGAATTACAGTTTCACAGCTGAACAATGTTTCTCAAATTCTAGGATGATCTACTTTCATTAGAACAAAGTTATATGGGCTGATAAATTGCTGTCTTTTGCCAAAGTGTTACTCATCATTGTATATTCACCCAACAGATGCCACTGAGAAACCCCATCCTATCAGGGGGAAAGAAGGATGCAGAAATATGTATAGATTGTTTAGACACAAGTTGCATTCTCTAAAGTAAGCACATGACATACGAATTTCATCTTACAACCTTCCCCCACCCCCACTACTGACTTTCATCCGTTAGAACGTGTTGATGGATATACCATTTCAAAACGAAATATTTGGATATCTGACTCTGATTTGGGGAAAGGGAAATGGTGAGCTAATTTCCTCTTTTATCAAGCTGAATCACTAAGTTCACTCTGTTGCCATGCACGCATAAGTAATGCCATAGCAACCTCTCAGTTTGCTCTTAAACACACAACAGCAGAACTATGTGAATAGGTACATTTTTTAATCCTTAGATTTTCTTAGCAGCTTAAATTTTATAAGACATTATGCTATGGGATTATTTAGTTCACCTTTGGTAGTCTTATTGCTGACTGACACATATATCATCAATACCAACACAACAGAAAGGCTTAGTTCTTGGAAAATTTTCCAGTAACTTTCCTTTATTCTCAATCTCTAGCTCACAATTAAAAATTTGCACATTGGACACTATAGTCTGGATCCTCTTCAGGATTTTCTTTATAAGGATCCTAACTTTAAATGGGACCGAAATATATAATTTGAAATTCATGAAATATAGAAATACATGGACCTCTCATATAGCTATTTAAGTAAATTCAATGAAAGTGTAATTATCACTTGGTATGTACTAGGAATTATGTCAGGTACTAGAAAGAAAGAAAATCTTTACTATCAAGGGATTCAGATGAACTCCTGTAGAAAATAAGGGATGGGTATTCTTGAATTCTGCCACTTTGGGGTTTAGATTTTTATGCCTACAAAATATACTGTAACATCTAACTTTAGACTAGTTTAAGAATATGAACAGACATTTCTCAAAAGAAGACATTCATACAGCTAACAGACACATGAAAAAATGCTCATCATCACTCGCCATCAGAGAAATGCAAATCAAAACTACAATGAGATACCATCTCACACCAGTTAGAATGGCAATCATTAAAAAGTCAGGAAGCAACAGATGCTGGAGAGGATGTGAGAAATAGAACACTTTTACACTGTTGGTGGGACTGTAAACTAGTTCAACCATTGTGGAAAACAGTGTGGCGATTCCTCAAGGATCTAGAACTAGAAATACCATTTGACCCAGCCATCCCATTACTGGGGATATACCCAAAGGATTATAAATCATGCTCCTATAAAGACACATGCACACGTATGTTTATTGCGGCACTATTCACAATAGCAAAGACTTGGAATCAACCCAAATGTCCATCAGTGACAGACTGGATTAAGAAAATGTGGCACATATACACCATGGAATACTATGCAGCCATAAAAAAGGATGAGTTCGTGTCCTTTGTAGGGACATGGATGCAGCTGGAAACCATCTTTCTCAGCAAACTATTGCAAGAACAGAAAACCAAACACTGCATGTTCTCACTCATAGGTGGGAATTGAACAATGAGGATACTTGGACACAGGAAGGGGAACATCACACACCGGGTCCTATTGTGGGAAGTGGATAGGGGAGAGGGATAGCATTAGGAGATATACCTAATGTAAATGATGAGTTAATGGGTGCAGCACATCAACATGGCACATGCATACCTAGGTAACCTGCACATTGTGCGCATGTACCCTAGAACTTAAAGTATAATAATAATAAAAAAAGTCCATCTAAATTGAGAAAATGTGGATTTTTAAACATTTTTATTACCCTCATGCATTTCTTCACAAATGTATACACTTCTTTCTACTGAATGGCAACAAAATGAGAGCATTAGTACTATGGAAATGCCTTTTACAAAATGCCATGTCACTGCTGTCTGTCAAGTGTCTTTGGCTGATAGACTGGATGAATCATTGACTTGTTCTTGAAATACCTGAAATGGGTTTCAGATTCCATACTTGAATCTAACATTATTTAGCCACCTCTGCCAAATATTTTAATTACTTAAGGAATTAAGGTTTTATTATTTTATAGACAGGCAATACACTTCAATAAAATTTTAGATATCCCATCCACCCTTCCATGAGCGTATGTTAATGTATCCAAAGCTAAGGGAATTTGGATCAAGTCATTTTTTTCACTTAAGCACTTACGTATAATTTGAAGGATACACATCAGGAAACAGAAAATACCAACTTTCTCACTGACCAGATGTGTTCAAAAATATCTCAGCAAACTGGCATCCCTTCATTTCTGATCAGGTAGAGAGCTGTGCATTCTTAAGACTACTAGGCTTGTTCTTAAGCAAAGCTTGCTGTTGCTCACCCTTGCTGCTTTTAGAAGTGGGAGCAAAAGGTTTGATTCTATAGGGTTGTCCTGATTGTAATTGTAGAACTAGGAAGCCCTCTGTACTTCTTGATGAATCATATTTTAAGTTATTTGTATGCTATGATAAAATGATTTTTTAATTTTTTAGGAGTATTAACTTGAGGCTTTAATAGATGGTCCCCAGGGTTAATATTCATTTGAGATGCTAATATAGAGAAATTATTTACATTATTGATTGTCAAAGTATAGTCCCTAGGCGAGAAATGTCAATCTTAGCTGGAAACTTATTTGAAATGCAACTGTTTGAACCCCACTCCGGACCTACTGACCAGGAACTGTGGAGATAAGGCCAGCAATCAGTATTTTAACAAGCCCTCTAGGTGACTTCAATGTACTCTCAAGTTTGAAATCCACTGCTTTATATAATACACATTGCTCATTTGGGATAATACATACAGAACAATTTATGTTGAGAAATAGCTATTTTCTTCTTTTTGACGGTGTGTTGTTTTTTGTGTTTGCTTGCTTGTTTTGTATTCTGATAAAAGTAACTGAAAATGTTTAATATAAGGATTTTTGCTTATCCCAGTATGGTTATGACACAAGATCACTTGGTTCCTGATAAACTAAAAAGTCATTGTAAACATTGTGGTTTTGAAGAACAACCTACTTAAAATATATTTTATTAGCAGCAATAATAACAAGATGACTAATTTGAATAATCTAGCAACTTGAGACTGAGGAAATAATATGGCTTAGAGTCAGAGGGACTTTAGTCTAGCTTAAATCAGGGTTACTCAACATAAGCATTATTGACCTTTGGGCCAAATAATTCTATGTTAGAGGGGTGCTATAGGATATTTGGCAGCATCCCTGGTCTCTACCCACTAGATGCCAGGGGATGACCCTTCTCATTTGTGATAATAAAAAAGTCTCATTGTCAGATATCCCCTTGTAGGGGCAAACAGTCCCTAGTTGAGAACCACTGGTCCACTGGGGTTCTCAACCTCAGCAGTACAGTAGAATCAATTAAGAATACTGATGCCCAGCCAGGTACAGTGGCTCACGCCTGTAATCATAACACTTTGGGAGGCCGAGGTGGGTAGATCACCTCAGGTCAGGAGTTCAAGACCAGCCTGACCAACATGGTGAAACCCCATCTCTACTAGGAAAATACAAAAATTAGCCAGGCATGGTGGTGGCAGGTACCTGTAATCCCAGCTTCTCGGGAGGCTGATGCAGGAGAGCCACTTGAACCTGGAAGGCGGCGATTGCAGTGAGCAGAAATTGCACCACTGCACTCCAGCCTGGGCATCAAGAGGGAAACTCTATCTCAAAAAAAAAAAAAAAAAAAAAAAAAATACTCATGCTCAGACTGGTTGGATTGAACCAGTACATTTTCAAAGCTCAGTAGGTGGTACAAAGGTCCAGCCAAGACTGCCAAATACTGTACGGACATCCCAGTGTATCCATACCCTTACCTGGGAGAGAGCTGTAATACCATCTGTTCTAACTATCACACAAGATCAGGTGAGAGAGCATGTATGAAAGCATTTACACCACAAGGCAATAAGTATGTTAAAGGCAGCAGAGAAAAATAATGTACTTTTCAAAGTTGTCATTGAAATTGAAAAATGTATCCAGCTCTCTATTATGAATTAGGATGGTTTATATTTACTGTCTCTTAGATTCACACCCCATTCCCAATAGGAAAGAGATGTGATGCATTCTCTAAGTCTCTCTTGGGAGTAGATTCATGATATTATTCAGTCTTCGATGGGCAGAAAACCATACAAATTGGATCAAATTGTTCGTACTATGCACCAGTGATGCTCTGAATATATACTATAAAATCAATATTCTTTCTATTCTTTTGCCTCTCAATAACCAATTTTGATAAGTGGAAAAGAATTCAGATTCCTCTGACAATAGCTTCTTTAGAAAGAATGGGGAAAAATCTTGGGTTACAATTGTGTCAATCAAAGGGATTCTTTATTTTAAAAAAGATAAAAATATCCAAAGCAAATAATAATAAATGTTAACAGTTACTAAATCTGAGTAACAAATACATAGATATTTGTTTTCGTTTTTCTGTTTTTCTTCCAAGTATCTGACTAAAACTCAGAGGATGTTAAAATCAGTTTGAACAAAGCACCAGTGAATATTTCAAAGGAAAATAAAAAAGCACGTTTTTGTTGATGCCAGGTGACTATGGAGACCCCATGGGGATGGGGAGGCCAGCTGGGGGCCAAGGGGCTACATCTGACAGTGTCTACCTCAGTTTATATTGCCAGCTTATGCAGGGAGGGCACATTAGCCTTTGATATTCAAGAGCAGTTCTAATTGAGCAGTTCAGCTAGGGTGCAAGGAAATATTAGTAGTTGATTTTTTTTTCATATGTTCTAACAGCTTTTAAAACAAGGAAATTATTATCAATATCTGCTTCTATCCTCCTTAATGAGTTGCAAAAGTGTGTAACCCCTGCCTTTCTCGCTAATAGAACCAATATGGTAGCAATGGGGACATTTTACACAAAGGGCAGAATGAAAAGATGGCCTTTCAGGTACATTTTTTTTTTTTTTTTTAAGAGATGAGGGTCTCTCTATGCTGCCCAGGCTGGATGCAAACTCCTGGGGCACAAGTGATCCTTCCACCTCAGCCTCTCAAGTAGCTGGGATTATAGGCGTGCACCATCATGCTCAGTTTAGGCATATATTATAAAAGAAACAATTTGCCTGAAGCACTACACTCCCCTGTAGACTGTGGACAGATAAGTAAGCAAAACAATTTTTCTCCTAGAGTAGGAGCTGGCAAACTACTGCCCCTGGGACAAATCCAGTCCACTGTCTGTTTCTGTAAATACTGTATTAATTTAACACAGCCCAGTCCATTCGTTTGCATATTATCTATTACTTCTTTCAGCTACAACATCAGAGTTGAGTAGTTGTGACAAAATCTGTATAGCCTCAAAAGCCTGAAATACTTACTATCTGTCCTATTACAGAAAAGTTCCCTAACTCCCATCCTAGAGTATTAACATATAAATTTGTTCCATAGAGCCACTGTAATCCCAGCACTTTGGGAGGCCGAGAGGGGAGGATGGCTGGAGCCCAGGAGTTCGAGACCAGCCTGGGCAACACGGCAAAACCCCATCTCTACAAAAATTAGCCAGGCATGGTGGTGGGTGCCCATAGTGCCAGCTATTGGGGAGGCTGAGATGGGAGGATCACTTGAACCCAGGAGGTGGAGGTTGCAGTGAGCTGAGATCATGCCACTGCACTGTAGCTTGGGAGACACAGTGAGACCCTGTCTCAAAGAGAAAGAGAGAGAGAGAGAGTCAGAGAGAGAGAGAGAGACAGACTTAATAACAAGTGAGTGGATAAAATAAAATATAATATTTCTCAATGACTTTTATAGTCATGCAGTAGTATACATTTATACTACATTTTTGCTTTAATACAGAAAAAACAATTATAAAGACCCAAATATTGTCACCCTTTCTCTTAAAAAACAAAACAAAACAAAACAAAACAAAAAATTAGTGTGGTCTACAAAGGAAACCTAAAAGAGGATGTGTTGATAATAAATTAACACATTGTTAAAATATCACTGTTTGATAGTTTCTCAACCTAGCCATTTCCTAGAGTAAGACTATTTTATTTATATACCTACTTGCAGTTGAATAACTGTAATACAGGTAAAAATACTAATGAAAATTCATAGGCAAAAATATTTCCCTTTTTGTAGAAAAATAGACGTCACAGTTGTATGCTAGAGAGAAATAGAAAAATAATCTTTTCTTTCAGTCTTTACAAAATAATTACCTCTATAGGAAGTAAAGATGATATTTGTGTTTTGACATAAGTAAAAGCTTATTTTTAGTTCATTTCATATGCCTGGACTTTCCAATGTTTGGGGGAAATTTAAGAAATGGAGACGTTTTTGTAGCTACATAAGACTCTATCATTTCCAGAAGCCTCATAAATTGAAAATAAGACTTTACTGACATTCTTTCTTTTGTTTCTCCTCAAAAGGATTCCCAAATAGGAAAAGAGTATGTAATAAAACAGAGAGTGCAGAGCTATGGTTGTCAAGGCAACTGTAATCATCTTGCCCTTGAACTGTGATAGAGCATCCACTGCAGTTCAATCTAACCTCATGTTTCCTCAGAATGCTTATATATGTTCAAAGTCCTTATTATATAGCAATATCATTCCAATCAATCAGGTGATGACAGGAATGTAGAACGGGAACCAAAATGTCCATGGCATTCCCATTGTGGAAGGTAGATGGGAAAACGACACTTGCTAGCATACAGAACAGCTAAGAGAACATGTCCTTCCACTCCACGCCATTCAACATGCATTTGGGACACTATGCTGGCTACTACCATTAATAGAAACATGAGTCCAGCCCATAGATAAAATAGTAAATACAGATTAAATGAGCTGCAATCCTGTGATAGATTCCCATAGCCCTAGAGAACTATGACAAACTACAGAATGGCTGGTATACACACTCACTAATTGCCACTTTGTGGAAAAAATAGTGACTATTTGTGACCATCAGTTTGTCTTCATAGTGAAGAGAAGAAAACTTTCCCCACACAATTTGGAAGAAACTGTTACTACTTATTTGTATCTCATCTGATGCTCCCTTCAGGGCTACAGAGGATTGTGTTTTCTCTAGGTGATAGTCAATGTCTTAGAGGCTGGGCAGCCAGAGTTTGCCTCACTGAACGCTAAATGATCTTTGCTTTATTTTCCAACGCAGACACTTCTCAATTCTGAAAGTCTACTAAGATAGCTGGATATTTCAAAGTCCACATGCATTTTCCCATAGAAATAATGATACAGTGGTTTTGGTTCATAGGTCAGCTCAAGTAGTCTCATTTAACCTATGACATATTTGAAGTACAGAGCAGGAAGTACAAATGTAAATGGGAACCCCACTCTCACCCTTCTGAGACTCTGGAAAACAGAAAAGAGTCCCCATTATGGGATAGGGGAAGGAGCACTGGGTTGGGATCAGAAGTCTTTGTCTGTATCAGTTCCTTCTCTGTGCCTCCAGGCCAGAGACCATCTCCTCTGAAGTCAGTGCTGAGGCCCCTGGATCCAGCGCAATCACATGGCTCACCATGGGAACTCAGCACATCATTAACTGGAAATAAAATAATAATCACCTTGCCATATGATCTGAGGTCGTCATTTGATCATTCGAACATTTATTTTTCTGTTTTGTTTTGTTTTGTTTGAGACATGGTCTCGCTCTGTTACCCAGGCTGGAGTGCAGCAATGTGATCTTGCTTCACTGCAGCCTTGACCTCCTGGGCTTAAGCAATTCTCCCGCCTCAGCCCCCAAAATTGCTAGGACTACAGGTGGGCACCACATCCTGCTAATTTAAAAAGTTTTTTTTTTTTTTTTTTTTTTTTTTTTTTTTTTTAAAGAGACAGGGTCTCACTATGTTGCCCAGGCTGGTCTCGAACTCCTGGGCTCAAGCAACTCTCCTGCCCCAGCCTCCCAAAATTTCAATATTTCTGAAATTCAGGATCCTCCCATATAAATTAGATGTTTGGGAAAAACTGGCCAGGCACTAAACTTCTCTTACTCTCAAATTGTACTGTCCTTAGATCTGTAGAGAGCTTCTGTTATTCCGTTTTTTGTTTTCTTTTTGTTTTTTTTTTGTTTTGTTTTGTTTTTTTGTTTTTTTGTATAATAGTGATAACAATGGGTTCCATAAAGGGTGTATGGGAGGATAGCATAAGGATAGAGACAGAGTTAGGATAAGCATTTTACTATTGGTGGGGAATTGAAGACTTATGTTTTTGGAAAGGAATTTGCTGAAAAAAATAGATACTGGCGTTTTTTTGCTGCATTGACAATGTGATAAGAAGCACTCCCCAATTTCCCCTCTCAGTGGTTTATTTTTAAGTAACTCCTATCCCATCTTCCTGGTGTCTCATTCCACTCATTAAACAAACTTCTCTGTTTTTTGTTTTTAGTGTATCTATCACCATCTCACTTACCTTATTGTTTGCTGTGTATGTATTGGCCATCCTTTGGCCCTCTAGAAAGAAAGTACCATCAGGGCAGGGGTTTGTGTCTGTTTTGTCCAGAACTGTATCTCCAAAGCCTAGAATAGCATCTGCACATAGTAGGCATTCAAAACATACTTAGTGAATAGATAAATGAATGAATCACTGAATGACAGCAAAAAAAAGTATACTCTTCTTCAGATCTAAATAAAATAGACATTTCAAAGCATATGTTCAGGTATCCACTGAAGACAAATTTTGGAGTATTATGAAATCCAGTAGGAGGGAGATTACTTTTTGTCAGAAAAACTAAGGTGAGGAGACTCAATACCTCAGACTACTATCCAAAAGATTGAGTATCAGGGTGATTGCTTAGAGATGTTCTTGATATATTAGAAGTAAACATATATAAAGAAGGAATGTTTCTTGTATTTCTACTTAGACCTAGGAAATGTCTGGTATAATGGAAAACACCCTGAGGCAGAAGCCACCAGGCATCCACAATCAGTGGATTCTTGCTCTGCCTCTTAGTACCTGTTGATTTTGAACAGCTAGAGGACTTCCCAAACTTCAGATTTCTCACTTGTAAAACTGGAATATGGCCCCTTGCTTTACAAGGTGGTTGTGAGGGTAAAATAAAACGTAAGGAAATCCAGAAAAAGAAGACCTTCAGTAAATGATGCCCACTCCTACTATTGCCATCACCAACAGTAGCCTTGCTCAACTCACTGAATCCCTCTGGGCTCCAGTTCCCTTTTCTACAAAATGAACACATTGGATGAGAAGGATTTCAAATGGACCTGCCACTCCAAAAATCCTGTATGCTCAGTTTCACTCCCTCAAATATGTAACTATGGGGCTGGGTGAAAAAAACAAGATCTTTCAAAGAGAACCTAGACTTAGCTATAGAGATTTATTAAATATGGTAAATTATCTGTGTTATCATTCTACATTCATAACCCTAAAATATAATTTTCCCTTAAAAATATTCTGGAAAAAAAGTTTCCCATGTCTTGGCAAACCAAACTCCAGAGAGTTTTCCAGTGTTTAGAAGGGCTGAAGGGCCCCAATATTTTAAAGATGAATATAATTTGATGCTGAAATCTTCCTTTTGTGTTTATGACTATGTCCCAAAATAGAATCCTAGAAGAGAGAGGTGTGACTTAGAAATATCAAGAGACTGCCTAAGAATCCAGCAGGGCTTCATACACATTTTAGTTGATTTACACTTTAAAAATGTTATTCATTTACATGTTTCCATATTTCTACTGTCCCAAATAGGATGAATTTGACAATTAGTGAATCATGAAAAAAGAAAAAAAATCAACTTAATAAACAAGTTATTTTCCCTTTGGGTCATATGTATGCCATAAGATAACTTTAAAGCAGTATTTATATTACAGAGACATTTGCTTGGGATTAGCAGAAAATAATTTTCAGGTTGTCGGTCAGTCTTTAAAAATCTTTTTAAAGAAATTATGTATTCAAAGAGCTCCCAGGGGGGGAAATATCTGTTAATTATAATACTTCTGGCCAACAAAAAAAACCTAAATGGTCTGCAATACTTCTAAGTTATTAGTGAAAAAGACCTCCCTTTAGTACAACACAATTTTTAATTCCTTGAAGTATGTCTTGGTGCAACAAACCCCCCTCCTTTAGGTCATATTCAAATTACACACACACACACACAGACACAATGCACCACCCACTTCTCCCATTTCCTCCTATAACCACAAAATGGAATGTTTTGCTACAATCATGCACACCCATTTTATTTGCATAAAAATGATGGCTTTAAACCGGTAAAGAAGCAGGAGATCATAATCAGAACTGAAATTAGTCAAAATGAAGTAAAATCTTTTAAAAATAAAAATGAACCTTACATTCTAATATATTTGTGCTTGCATCAAGAGCTACTACATTAAAATAAACATTCATATCATATAACTAAATACAGGTGCCCTAGAAACACCCAACTTACAAAGATCCTGTACATGAGAACAGTCGACCTAAGTGAGCCAGGCCAGGAACAGGGTAGGCTCTCCCCAGACTTGAAGGCTAGAGAAGGATTCCTCTAGGATTCCCCTTGGTCTCGTCCTGCTGGATAGTGGCGTTGGAAGTGATTAGAGTAGAAAGGGGAAGTGAGAAGCCATGGGCCTTGTGCCGCCACAGTACTGTCTTCCCACCATTCTCAACGAGGACTCCATTTCTCATAAATGTTACAAAGAGTGCCTTGGTTCCCAGGCCGGTCCATCAGAAGTCTGCTGGACCCACAGTGCAGCTGGAACTGTGCTATTAATACTAGGCTGACTTCCCACTTGGAAGTCAACTCCAGCCCTGACAGTGCTGTCAGCTGTTATGGTTAAATGGATTTGTGGGCGGTCCTGGGAGCCTGCCAGTGAGAAGAACATCCTTTCTGTGGGAAAATTCCTACCGAGGCCCAAACAGCTCACTGTCAAACAGGGTTGCAGACCACAAGTTGTGAGAGCCTTAGGCATTGACCAATCACTTCTCACCTTTCCCTTCTGGAAATACTCGAGTGATCATTAGAGTTAACTCCTGCACAGAGAAACATAAGGCAAGTCCAACACTCAGCACGTGATCTGTTCCATGGCAAATAATGGGTATATTTTACAGTTGTCATTAATAAAATGACTATAAAATAAATTATACCTCGGTAACACCATGTTCTAATCAACTGAGAGACATTATCACATAATAGTCCTCCTGAATAAGTGGAACTTATGTGTAGAAAGGATACTGTTCTCATCAACAGCAAAGAGTTAGTTTGGTACAAGTTGATGAAATACAAGATCAAATAGTTTACACACACAACACACACACAAGGACAGCTAACAATGCAACAGAGATGGGGAGTTATTATAGTAGCAGATTGTAATCTGCTAGGAGATGAAGGATATTCACTGCCTGGGAGCCTTAAGTACACACTGTTAACGGTCCAAATAAGGCAATGGTCATGTTGAAGCAGGTACCTTTGGTATATCTTTAGTTTATTTATCAGTAAGAAGTAGGGTCTCCCTTATCTACTTAAAGACAGCACAAAAACCCCTGGAGACCAAATTAGGGCATGAAAAAGCAAAGGGTCTCCCAAATCTGAGGTCTTCTTAAGTCAGTTGATCAAAGTTCTTAACCAAAGGACAAGGGAACAGACAAAGGGCCAACTTCAGTGTAGTGACTTGTCCTCCATGTAGGGCGTCAGAAGAGAGATTCTAGCACATCTGAATAATTCTCAATTCTCCAGTACTGAGTCACTAATGATAAGTCAGCTTTGGTGTTGTATCTTTCTTACTTAATCATCCCCAAGGATAAAATATTCCAGTATCCATGGGGAATCTGAAATGAGGTAAGAGCAGATTTAGGTAGGTTTCTTAAATGCCTGATAATGATATTTTAGTTGGCATATAATATATGGATGCATACACATGTGTAGACTATATATTATGCCTATATACTATGTTCACCCAGAGTGATGTATATATACTATATATAGGTATATATACTACATATATATATGCATATGCACATATATATAATCTTTCTTTTTTTATACAATAGATGCCAACTGACCTGTGGAAATGCCTTCAAATTATATTATTCAGTTCAAGCATACTTAGTACCATATCCATCTGTGGGCAGCCAATTAGAAATCCATGCCTCATTAACATGTTTCCAGACTGAAGGTAAATTGTAAGCATGCACAACTGTGTTGGTTGTGAAAAACATCATCCTTTGCACTATTGAAGAAATCTTAACGCCAATCTACCCTCCAGAGAAGCCTCAGATCCTTGGAAAATTTTCAGTTTGATCAACACACAGAGGTAAGCCCCAGCAAAAGTTCTTTAACGGGTATTTGGAAAAAAGGCAACAAAGAATTTCCCTCTCTAAGTTAGGCTGACTAGTGTGGTGCTGTGGAGACAGAAGGGGATATTAATTCCACATAGTGCTCTCTCCAAGACAAAAGCATTTTAAAATAAAAACAGCAAAAAAAAAAAAAAAAAAAAAAAAAGTTCTAATTTCAAGTCACCCTGAGAACTAAACTTCTTCCTTTTAGGAAATTTACTGAACTTGGCCAGTGCTTAGTATTTGCTAGGGTGTCCTTATTTAATCAGAAACAACCTGTCTCATGCAACAGTATTGCTTACACTGTGTGTGTGTGTGTGTGTGTGTGTGTGCGTGTGTGTGTGTATGCATGGTAGTATGTCAATCTGAGCCAACTTGTCCCAAGGGCCACACCTATTTCTTGATAGTTAAACATACCTGGTTTAGGATAAGGAGTTTGAAATTGGAAATGTGGCAAGTAGCCCAAATGAATTTTTGTCTGATTTCTCACTTCTATTTTAGTTCTCTCTTCCCTAGTTGTTCTGCCTCCTCTCTGTACTTTCTGATCGTTTTCCTTGACCTCATCATTGGAAAGGGTGTACCCATAGAGTGGGTGAAGCCATATTCTAGAAAAGTCACTGCCTAGGATTTTTAATGAGCCAACAATCATTTGTGACTGCATCAGGCAAATTTTTCATGCAAAGAAATGCTTAGAAAGCCTGAAAAGACAGATGATTTGATTATCTCCAAGCTACCAAAACAGGCTGGATTTTTGGTGCCTGCTGGCTATCAGATGGTTATCTATGTAGAATAATTTGCTCTTTCATACAATCTGGTAGTGACATGGTAATACAGCAGTTAACTTTTACCACTTGTCACTTCTTCAGTGTTTCCATTATCTACCAAAGAGAACCTAACAGTTGTGAACGTCTAAACTGGTTAGGGTCAGTGAGCAACACCTAGCCTACAAGTCTGTTGCAATGATTACATGAGATAAAAAGTATAAAGCACTTACGTAGTACCTGGCACATGGAAAGATATATATATATATATGTTCATCACCATCATTATAACCATGATCACTACCACCACTATCATCACCACCATCATTGTCATCATTTATTGTAAAATGAGGACTACTAATTATAAAATTTTAGTTAGGACAGGAGTGCCATCCATGATAGAATAAACTGAAAGGTAAACACAATAATACATAGTTCTTCTATGTAGAAGGATCCCCTGAGAGTTCATCAGTCTCCACATATTTTCCCCACAAACCATATATCCACTTTTCTTCCATTACCATGGAACCTGACTCCAAAAGATTTAGATAAATTACTGATTTCAGCAGCGTGCTGGACAAATTTTTCTGGGAACTTAGTGGATCAGACAGTAAAATGTAGCAAATACAGCTGTACATACAGATGGACTGAAGAACTATGCATATCAGGTACTAATTAATAAAGTAGGCAAAACTACCATTGCAGGTACCTGGTCCCATCTTGTTTAACATCTTCATCAGCAACTTACATAAAAGCACGGGCCATGATTATCAAATTTTTCCTAGACAACTAAGCTAGGAAGAATGTATAATATAAGAGAAGAGAGAATTGGGGTTTTAAAATACAATTGTAATTTATATATAATTTTATTAGATCAAAAGGTTAGGATGATACTTTAAAAATTCAAGAAATTAGAAATTTGCATTTAAATTTTAACAATTAATTAGAAAGAGAGAGGCAACTTGAGTTTAATTCTCTGAAAAACAAGAGGTAGGATTTTTAATGAGCCAACAGTTATCCAATAAGTTAAAATGAACTCCAAGTCTGACAAAAGCATTACACCAGGCAATGGAAACTTGGGCTGCACGAAAAAAACTTTGGAATCCAACTCAAGAAAAGAGAAAAGTGACCACGTAATGGATTCCACCCAAGCCAGAGCACACGTGGAGCACTAAACTCTGGTCTGGAGGTCACACCTTTGAAAGACATTGAGGCATCCAGCAAGTTCTGAAGAGGGTAGTGAGGCTAGGGAGGGGAAGATGGTGAAAACTTGGTCATTTCACAAACCTTCGAAATCCATGAAAGAAACTGATATTTAGTCTGAAGTTGCAAAGGCTGTGCAGTAATAGAAATGCTGACCTAAAATATTTGAATGGTGAAGTAGTAGATCTGGCCTATCTTTCAAGAGAGCTGATTTCAAATGACAGAATGAGAATTTCAGGAAGTAGGCCTGGGCCTCCTTCAAGGAGACTCTATCTAAAGAAAACATTAACCCAAGGATAAGTGACTTTAAGGGGAAGGGGATTCTTAATACTTAAAGGTTCATGCAGATGACCATCTGATTATCCATTCTGAATGTGGTGAAAAGGAATCCTGTTTTGGGTGAGTGGTCAAACATATGACCGTTAGGGTACCACAACTGTAATTCAGTTATCCTGTGTAAAGTGTCAATGAGCGATATAAGGAAGAGGGAGGGCTTCATTAGAGGAGAAGGGGATGGCTGGAAATGGGGAAAGAGCAGTTTACGGCTGGTTTTGGGTGGCTGAAGAGTGTAGCAGGTAGCATAGTTCCCATGATAAATGAATTAATACTAATTAACTAATAAAGGCTCAAACCAAACTTTAGAATTTTATTCAATGCTAGTCCTATTCTAATGACAACTGAGTCAAAAGACAGCTGTCCCAGTGCCCTATGGCCTAGTCCATTCCCTCCCAATGCTGGAATGATGTTTTATTCTTTCTCACAGTCCTCATGATACCTTAGGCACTAGGCAGTAGCTTGATTAACTTTCTACTTTTGCTCCAGGGAGTTCAGGTTAAAGAATGAGGAATGATTAGTCGACAATAGAAACTAGTTTGGCATACCACACATTCTCACTCCTAAGTGGGAGTTGAACAACGAGAACACATGGACACAGGGAGGAAAACATCACGCACTGGGGCCTGTTTGGGGGTGGGGGGCAAGGGAAGGGAGAGCATTAGAACAAATACCTAATGCACTTGGGGCTTAAAACCTAGATGACAGGTTGGTAGATGCAGCAAACCACCATGGCACATGTATACCTATGTAATAAACCTGCACGTTCTGCACATGTATGCCAGAACTTAAAGTAAAATAACAAACACACAAACAAACAAAAACAAAAAGAAACTAGTTTGGCAAAGTGACTATTTGCTTGACTACTTTCACTAGGATATATGACCCCAGCCTAAGTGGAAGTATTTTGACATCAAGGTGATATAAACATCTTTGCTGCTTTTTTGAGAAAAATATCACAGTAATATGTTAATGTGGGTTTTTTCTTAAATCTCTTGATCACTGTTAATTTTTAAAATTTGTCTTTTTAAAATATACTTTTTAATGTCTGATGGGACATTAATGAATATTGTTAGATTGTGCTTCGACACTATAGTGATTTAATATATTTTGATACGATATAAAATATATAGCATACATTATGTTTTGATATATGTACCTTAATATCTAACAAAACTTTCTAGAAGAATTACATCCATTTATGTATTAAATTATACTAAAGCAAATTGAGAATTTATTTCATAATTAACAAAATATCCATATTGCCTGGACCCAGAAATGAGGAAAATGATGCTACAGTGTTAAAGCAAGATTAGAATATTATTGAAGAGCATAATTGATGGAGGGAGTGCATTTTCAAATATCCTCTTTACCTCCTTGTTGCTATGTTGGCTACCCACATAATACTACCTGAGCCTGTATCTCTCATTAATCTATTGTAACCTTTTCTTGCTGAGGAATTTCATAACAGCTGTATTACCTGCCAGTAAGTGATAGTTCAGATCAATTTAAAATGCTATGGCTTTTGATCCTGTTGTCTGTATTTCATTTTAGATTTTAATTACAATGGTATTGTCCTTATGGACCAACCCCAAACTGCATTGAATTGGGAAGTCATTTTCCTTTATTTACCTTTTATAATTTCAAAATGACAGGCTCATACACAAAGCATAATTCTTTATAGACACTGGCTCATCATTGGACTTAATCACTTCCAAAGCAATAAGGATAGAAGAAATCCAGGGGGTCCTGATTCATGGAGACTCCTGGCTTTTTTCCCACTCAGTTGATGGAAAATGTTTTCTCTTTCTAAGTTAGATGAGGGATGGGGTTAGGGAAACTCACATCCTACACTCTTATGATTTGGCTCATGTCTTTATTGTTTTCCAAATTTTATGTGTTTGGGTCAGTTAATCAGACTCCTAATTCTATCCATTGTATTCAAACAGATATAGTACTTTTTTCTCCTTTCTTCCCCCAAAGCTGCATTACTTTTTGGATATGGGGTCTCTCTGACCAGCTGCAAATGTTCATCAACAAATAAATATATGTGATATATCAATATAAAATAATATATTTAGCCACAAAAGGGATGATTCCTGTGACAACACATGCAAATGTTGAAAATGTTATGCTAAGTAAAGAATCCAGACCCAAAAGGCTACATATTGTATGATTGGATATATATGAAATGTCCAGAACAGGCAAATCCATAGAGGCAGAAACTGGATTCATGGTTGCTAGGGGCTGAGGGAGAGGGATGTGAGGAGTAACTGTTAATGGGTATGGATTTCTTTTAGGGTGATGAAAATGCTCCAAAGTTGATTGTGATAATGGTTGCATGACTCTGTACTAAAACTCACTGTACTGTACACTTTAAAGTGGTAAACTTTATAGTATGTGAATTATATCTCAATTTTAAAGAAAGATACAATTAAGACTCAAGTTCAAGAAAAAGCAGACCTGGCTAGTATTTCTAGCTTTTCTGTCCACACAACAGTTATTTATTAAGTAAATCACTATATCCCTAGTGTACTGCTGTTCATGACTTGTGGGATACCCAAGATAATTGCTGGAGTGCAATGGCATGATCTCAGTTCACCGCTACCTCCGCCTCCTGGGTTCAAGTGATTCTCCTGCCTCAGCCTCCTGAGTAGCTGGGATTACAGGCATGCGCCACCACACCTGGCTAATTTTTTGTATTTCTTAGTAGAGATGGGGTTTCTCCATGTTGGTCAGGCCGGTCTCGAACTCCCGACCTCAGGTAATCCGTCCGCCTCGGCCTCCCAAAGTGCTGGGATTACAGGTGTGAGCCACCGCACCCGGCCTTAACTATATCTTAACTGTTTTCCTCAGGTAGCTATGAGTGGTCTCAATTCTTCTGTAAATTCTTTTATGATTTGGTGGTTTCCTGCCTTTTTATAACAGCAACTTTGTTTTGGTATATTTTATTCCATTTTATCATCATAAAGGTCCTCCATCCATGTCTAGAAACATTTTCATGCAAAGTCCCAAAGAAAGTTAAATCCTAAGCACTTATCTCCTTAAAAATAAATTCAGCTTGATTTAGAAGAATTTAGAAAATGGGTAAATTCCCCATTCATTAACAACACTTTGTTATATTGTTATCTGTTATGGCATCTCCTTATAAATCAAACATCTCAGGTACTAGGTATTACAAATCATTTCTTCCTTGTATGAATGTCAAGTCCTCTGAGAGCTGATGGTATCAATCTATACAGAAGCATTTTCTGCTCACTGTAAAATCTAGTAATGCCAAACCCATCTTACATGAGACAAAGGGACCAATCTAAATTAGTGACACCAAAAACAAACAAGTTTTTTCATGTAAACATTTTTATATACAGGAACACATAATTATTCAGATTTTCAGGATAAGAAACTTTGTTAGATAATAAGAGGACACTATGTTTAATAAACAAATTAATTCTGTAAATGGCACTTAAAGGAAGATTAAAGGTAACCAAACAGTCTTGCTCATATGTATTGTCAATACAACTTCTAAATCTTATTTAGCCTATAAAAAAAAGGCTTGCTAAAAATGTGTATCAGTACCAAACCTCCTATCACCATATTCCAATGTATTCAAAATTCCTAATCATCTTTGCACAAGCATTAAACACTGTAAGTCTACACTGTGATTTGCTTCCCATTTGAAAAAAAAAGTATTTCCTCCCTTGTCTTCTAAGAAGATACTCCTTCAGGGATTTTATAGGGTTCAGATTTGCTGTCGTTCTCCTGCCTCCTTCAGCACCAGTCAAATCATTTTGTAAAATTCCCTGGGATTAACCGCCATTAGTAATTTGTTTATCAGTCACATAGATAAAATTTGTCTTTGAATTTTACATGAATACTGTCCATAAACACAGAATGTTTTTTCTATCTTTTCAGTTGACTAAGAAAAAAACTACACACATGTGTATATAAAAAGCACTGTTTCCTTCTGATACTTCATTTGAAAGCCCCTCAAAGCTAAAGAAAAAAAATAAAACCATATGAATTGAAGTTGAGGTAGAGGATTTTCCAACAGCATCATTTCTACTGGTTACTAAGTTCCACAAATAGCTAATGTGGCCAACCACCTTTGAAATCAAAGTGCTGTGCCCCATCTCCTAATGCAGCCATAGTATGCTAAGGGAAGTGAAACTTCTAGAGTCAGCACCCAGATGGTGTTGACAAAGAAACCCACGTGCATGGTGCAATGCAGACTGTTTTTTATATTGGCCTCAAACTCTAAAAAGCACACAAACACACATTTGGATCACCTTTGTTCCACCACACAAAACAATCCCAGTTTGCCTGACTCCCCACTGCCTGGTTCACATGCTGAATAACTGGATGCTATTTCAATATTTAGCCCAGGCCAACAACATTATTAGCAAAGCAGATTTTTCTCACCTTATTACCCATGGCCAAATATATAACTTTGAGGTGGTCTGTGCTGTCTGCTTCTTTCCATATGAGTATAACATTGACCTGTATGCATATGATTCTCACCAATGTAGAGGTAACTGCTCACATCTGTATCTTAATAAGAGGCAATTGATGAAGTAATAAATGTTTAACAGCTAGGTGTCATCTCCCAGCTGTGTATGAATTTATGTTACAATATCTATGACAAATCATTGACTAAGCTTAGCTTATAAAAAGAAGTCCACTGAACTTGCTTTTAGACAGCCTAAGTCGAAATTACTTTTCTGAATGTAAATTAGTTCAGCCACTGTAAAAAACAGATTGGCAATTTCTCAAAGCATTTAAAACAGAACTACCATTCAGCCCAACAATCCCATTATTGGGTATATACTCAAAGGAATATAAATTGTTCTATCATAAAGACACATGCACATGTATGTTTATCGTAGCACTATCCATAATATTCCAAAGACATGGAATCAACCTACATGCACATCAATGGTAGACTGGATAAAGAAAATGTGGTATATATATTCCATGGAATACTATGCAGCCATAAAAAGGAACAAGATCACATTTTTTGCAGCAACATGGATGGAACTAGAGGCCATTATCATAAGTGAAGTAACGTAGGAACAGAAAACCACATACTGTGCGTTCTCACTTATAAGTGGGAGTTAAACACTTAGTACACATGGATACAAAGAAGGGAACAACAGATACCAGGGCCTACTTGAGGGTGGAGGGTGGGAGGAGAGTGAGGATCGAAAAACTACCTATTGAGTACTATGTTTACTACATGGTTGATGAAATAATCTCTACACCACACCCCCACAACGTGCAATTTACCTATATAACAAACCTGCATGTGTACCTTTGAGACTATAAATGTTTTTTTTTAAAAAATGAAATTACTTTTCCACCAATAATTTGATATGTGACCTTGGAAAAGTTAATTAACTTTATTAGCAGCCTCAGTTAGTTGTCTACCCAACAGTGATTTCCCCTTCCCTCCCCCTTCCAAAGAGAGGTCTAATGTTATTTGGCTATTCAACCTTCCCCTACGTGACCAAGGGTAGATGACCCATCCAGGCTACAAAGATAGATCCTCATTATTTTTAGTCCATTTTGGTTATACTGTTCCATTTGCCAGGAATGTTTTAAGAAGGGAAATGCATATCAGATTAAGTTTGGTTGCATAACTACAAAAAAGAGCATGAAATAAAAATAACAGTGGTTTTAAATAAGATACAAATATAATTCCCTGGGGAATTTTATTTATCTATTGGGGAAAAGAAGACAGGTGTTAGGCAACAGGGGGCACCCTGTTCAGGAGTAGATAGATGCATCCGGGATGAGGCTCCCAACTAGCTTACTTTTCTGCCATTTTGCTGTGTTGTCTCAGGTCCAGCACTGATGCTAGGAGCTCTGGACAACTTCAGCCAACAGGAAGCCCTTACTGCGGGGGACTCAGTCACATGATGACAGTTAGCTATACAGGAGGTAGTGAAAGGAAGGCGGGGGAAATGCAAGGAGAAGGGGAGGCAACTAGTAGTCATTTTCACAGCATGTGGCCCAATTCCCACCTATGAAATATGAAGCTTCTGGGAAAGTCTCCTGCCATGAAAGATAAACAGAAAGAGATAAACTGTACTTCTCCCGCTGATCGGTGTCACATCTCAATGTGATGTCTGAAACTGATGCAGCCATCTTGGTACCAGCCTGAGAGCAAAGCCAACAATACACAGAGCAGGACAGAGCCTGCGGAGAGAAGGACCTAACATCCTGACATTCCGTACGGTACCCAGATCCTAGGCCATGCTGGACTTCTTGTCATCTTAGATGGCAATTTCATTACTGTTTATTTCCAATGGAAGGGGAGTCTTCTGTTACTTACAGTCAAATGTCTTCAAATTCATTCGCCCTATCCAATAGGCCTTACAAATTTAAAGACAGTCATTTTTCCCTCTTGGTTTGTATTTTCACAAGCTAAAAAATTCTAGAGACATAGAAGATCAATCAATTCTCGTTTTAATCACTATTATCAAAATATATCTTGATTAATGCCTTAGCAATATTAAGTAATGTATATGCCTACAATGATGTGTTATAGTCATAGAGACCAAAACAGAAAAGAACAAAAAGATAAAATTCATTAAATATGTCATATTCACATTCATTAAAAAATAACTGTTCATTTATCTTTTGGCTTATTGTTTTTTAAAATGAATGCAGAAAACCACAAAATATTTCCGGTATTGGGGTTCCAATTCCTGGCCTTACCACTTGCATTGTGATCTAAGGCAAGTAATTTAATCTGTGAGAGCCATAGTTTTTTATACATTAAAAATGGGAGAGGAATACCATTGGTTTTAGTCAGCCTTGGCTGCCAAAACAAAATATCATAGACTGGCTGGTGTAAACTACAGACATTTACTTTTCACAGTTCTAGAGGCTGGACATCTGAGATTATGGTGCCAGCAAAGTTCAGTTCTGATGAGGGATCTCTTCTTAGCTTGCAGACAGCCACTTTCTCACTGTGTTCTCACATGGCAGGGAAAGAGCAAGGTCTGGTCCCTTCCTCTTCTTGGAATAAGGGCACTAATCCCATCATGGGAGCCCCACTCTTATGAGCTCAGCTAAACCTAGTCACTCCCCAAAGGCCCTACCTGCAAATAGCATCACATTGGCTATAGGGCTAGGCTTCAACATAGGAATTTTGGTGGGACACAAACATTCAGTCCATAAAACCATCTCTTCTTAAGAATGTGGGAAGGTTGAAACAATATGTAAGTGGCATAATGGCAGTTATATAGTAGTTACTCAATAACTGGCAACTATGACATCATGGGCAGCCAGTGAAGATACAAAGTTAATAGATCTGATTCAATATTTCATTCATTCGTTTATACATACATACATTCATGTTCCACCTAGTTCCAGAAGGCATTGAAATCAGCAGGAAAGCAAATATAAAAATTATCGCAATGTTTTAAGTTATAGAATAAATTGTATCTATCAAGAAATTATGGGTAGATAAAGAGACAGCAGAAACTGAGAGACATCAGATGACACAAAGGAGCAGAAACCATGAGGGAAAGAGAAGAAAAGTCAAGGAAAGGTATTTGAGAGTAGACTAGAGCGATGTGGGTAAATGAGGGAGGTGGGGAGAAAGAGAGAAAGCTAGTTAGCTAGGTAGAGAAGTCCAGTCTACAGCCTGGTAAACGTCAAACGTTACTAGAGTAATACTTTGCACAGGGATGAGTTTCCTTTGAGTCTTGCATGGGGTGGTGTTCAGTTTTCACAAGGGCTAAGATGTTTTTTCTCCTTTTAAGTTCTTTCCTGTGTAACTTTACAATGGATTTCTGCTACCTGAAATAACCAAGTGTGTCTTTGTTCCTTGCAACATGGAAGAACATAAGACAAAGTGGTAGCCTAAGCCACAGAATTGATAAAAGGGTGGAAGAAATGTGTCTACAGTGAGAGGAGAAGAGGCCTAAGATGGAAGTATGTTTAAGCAGCAGATGAGGGATAACATGCCTTCAAAGGAGAGCAAGATATATTACTTCCAGAAGTAGGAGGAGAAATAACAGTTATGGAAAAGGGAAGAAAAGAGGTGGTCAGGAAAAAAACAGCTGGATTCAGAGGTTCCAGAGGTAACATGCAACAAGGACTCACTCTCCTGAATTCACAGTAAAGTTGCCTATAACCCTGAAAACAGAAGACTCAAAGTAGTGATGGGGTGGAAGCCAGATAACAGAGAGTTCAGGAGTAGATAGATGAGCATGTGAACTAGCTTTGAGTGTAAACTATTCTTATGAGAGATTTAGTTGCAAAAGAGAGATGGCTTTCAGAAGAGGTTTGCTCAAGGAAGGGTTTTGACAAGACAAGATGACTGAGTGTGTAGAAGTTGAGGCTGGGGGAGAGTTAAGATGATGCTATCTGGAGTGACCCTGATGAAGCAGAACTGCATGGGATTTGGACAGGATGGCAGATGCCTTTGCCTCTGAGATGGGAGGAAATGGGGTCTGTGCTGCCCATTTTATGATGAATCTTTGACTACAAGGACAAATTGACCCAGTACTTTCATGTGGAACTAGCTATAACAAAGGAATATTTAAGTTTTAAGTGAGGTTGTTTTAACCTCACCAAGTATTATGTATAAATAGTATGGTCATTTAAAATTTCCCAATTATTGCTATTTGTTCTGGATCTTATGCTCATATCACAAGAACACTGATGGGGCTGAGTTTCTGGAAGTGACAGATCTTGTACTTGTGGCTGGCTAATGAATCACCCAGGAAGTTTGAGAGACCAGGATGTTACCTCCAGATTGTGGGGTTTCCAGGCTTCCGCCCTATCAGGCAGGCACATCTGCTTCTCCAGATGAAGGAAGCAAAACCAGAATAGAAGAGTCAGTTGGCAAAGTAACAAGGTCAATTCTTGCCCTCTTCTTCCTGGTTTCCTGCACTGACCTGGGACTATCTACGTGAATTGCCTTCAACCAATTCTGCACTCTGCAAAAAGAATTAAAGCAGGAAGGACTACACTGTTCTCCTCTTTCAGCATCCCTGAAATGGCATCTGACTCATTTACTAAACCCACAAGTTTTGACTGATCTATGCTGTGCACTAGACTCTGTCCTAGGCACTGGAGAAAGCATGGTGATAGTAAAATAGTTTTCCTATGTAGCATAGATTGCCATGGGTCTTGCATGAGGACTAATTGTTAATAAGGATTCTTGCTGCTTATCTAAACGGATGCATCTGTAAATCTTGCTTGAGCATATTGCATTACTGTTTACAAAAGGGTAAGGTTGCTGTTTATTTTTCAGCATGGAAGATGCACACATTGTACTTTTCATTTACAAGATACAGCTCAGGGTGAACAAAGCCTTAGAATAAATACTCTTTTCTAAAACACACAAAAGATGATAAACTACAAAGCTTACATGTGTTCTAATTTTCATCATGGCCCATTTGGCCCAGGGTTCCATATCTGTCAGAAGATCCAGGTGACATATTAGGGAGGGTAAGGTTTTGGCTATCATCTAAAATAGCATTCTTATCCCTCCTCCAATTCTAACTTCCCAATCTGCCTTAATTATCACATTTGGATTCATCTTTCATGAATTAAAATATTAGACTATATCACTTCTTAAGACACAGGATAGAAATAGAACCAGGATGCTTGCAATTTATGACTTCCATGAAGTTAACTCTAATTTTATGTTTCCTAATATTGCTGTTATCAAGCTTAAAGGGTATTACCTAGTCCTGTTAAGTTCTGTTGTGTCTTGTCCATCTCATATCTCTGTAGCTTATAAAGTACCTGACAAAGAAGGAAAGAGCTTGATAAATATTTGTGGAATAAAATAATTTAATCAATAACTAATTGTCACCCTTTTAAATTCAGACTTTACATTTCCTGTCTCTCTAGTTTCATGTTTTACAGTTTAAAGAATCCTGATATTTTGGTAGATTCTCACCAAATAAGACTTAGGTGCCCATATGACCCAGTTTGCTTAGTGCAGTTCTAGTGCATGCCTAATGTGCCAGGGTAATTATTCCTAGTGATCTTTTCCCTTTCAAAAGTATCCCAATTTGAATGACCTTCTAACCACTATTCTCCTGGGTCCCTTGAGCCCCTCTGTAAAATTCCACATGTGCATATCAGAAGCTGGAGAAAGCTTTCTTTTTACAGGACATTGTTGTAGTTTGTTTGTTTTTTTGCCTACTCCCCTTCCTGATGATAAAGTGTCTCTATGAACCTTCAGACTACTGGGCAGGGGTTGTCTAGGAAAAGTCTAGGGCCATGCTTTTCAAATTTTAGTGTGCTTTAATGTATCACTAGGGGCTTCTGTGAAAATGTAGATCCTATTCAGCAGATCTGGAATGGGGCTACTGATACTGTTGGGCTGAAGACAGCACTTTGCGTAACAAGAGTCTCCAAGTTTTCCTAGTTAGCCATGACTTACAGCCCAGATATTATGACATAACATTGCTTAGTGCTCAACAACATCCTCGTTAGAAGCCACAGAACTGAGGTCAAACCTTGCCCTCATCACTTATACCTTTGTGACCTTACACAAAGTATTGATCTCTCTAAAGCTCAGTTTTCTCATATATGAGATACAAACAATAACAATTATTTCAGAGGAATGATGTGAAGATTAAATGAAATAATAAATATAAAACAGTACTATTTTCCTTCATTGCAAATGTTCAAAAATGGTGGTAGCTGAAATTGTCATCATCATAGTCAGAGTGTAGTTTGAATTCCTCCCCCGTTCTCTCTGTCCACTTCTTCCCTGCCATTTCCCCCATTTTACTCAAAGCTTAACATCAGAAGGTACTTGTTTAGATAAATATCAGAGGGTAATGAGCAGAGCTAGACAGTGCCTTAAAAATGGACACCAGGATATGCTAAATTATCAAGTTGTCAGTACATGCAGGAATTACAATCAAGGTTTGGACAAATCCATAGGAAAGGCCAAAAGTTGGTAATTAATGCCAATTCATAGATGCTTAATTATCACTTGACTGGATTAAATTCCCTGGGCTGAGGCTGCCTCCTTTAGTTAGCATGCGTCAATAGCAGCAGTCAGAAGCAATTCAATTGTATATACTCTTCTAAAACCCAGAATTACCAGCAGAAGAAAGAATGAATATTAGAAAAATAGAAAAGTTGAACAGATGAACTTATCAACCTAGATCTTGTTTTAAACCTTGTCTCCTCTTTTTCCTAATTGGGTATCAGGCAGCAGAATTCCAAGTATTCCAGTTTCACTTACTTTATTTTAGCCTTTCAAAAGTTACATAATCTAAACCTTCGTTTTAACTCATGGAAAGTGATAGGAGTGAAATAGCATTTTGTAAATAACAACTTACTATTTAAACCTATAGCATCAACATCATTGTTGCAGTCATCAAAATTGTTATTCTCTTCCTCATCTTTAAGGTCCTTTCTGGTTATAAACATTTCTCTTTCCTCTGATGTCAGTCCTAATGTAGGACCCATGTTCTTTCTCTCTGGGTAGAGTCACCAATGAAAGAAGAAAATTGATATCAGAAACTTGGATAATTTTCTTACTAGAAAATCTCTACTTAGTCATTGTAAAACTGGATGTTGAGTTTGAAATGACAATGTGTTATAGGTTCACCTCCTATAATTCAAAGCTCACTACAGGCTATAATTTTCCATTAATTCAGTGACTTATTCATTGTACACATGCTTAGACCACAGTACCTATGTCATGAAGAACATAATCAAATGTCTCTCCCTAGTGAGAACTCACAGAACTACCAGAGCATGCTTCCTGAGGCCCATCACACTCTACAGGCCAATCATGATTCCATCTTGAGTTAACTATTCTTGATGCTTACATGGCAGGCCATTTTCAAAGTATGCCTACCAAAACAAAACAAAACAAAAAATATGTTCTTAACAAAGATTGGCCCAACTATCACAATGACTGGAAGGCCTACTTATAGAGATAGTAGGAATAACGAATTTATATTTTCCACCCGTGTTGCACTGAGCACTGACAGATCTTACTTGATGGATAAGTCTCAAAATCCCTTAAGAAGATTTCTATGTAGAAAGGAAGAGAAATCACCAGCATATTTTCATTATCGGACTGGAGGGATGGCTGTTTCCTAGAGAACAGCAGCCAGGATATGTGCAACATTAAAATTAACATGATCCCTTAAGTGTTTCTCTCACCAGATTGGTTCTACAAGCACACAGCTATTTATCCTCTAAGCAAGGGTCAGCCAACTATAATCCATGGACCAAATCCAGCCCATCACCTGTTATTGTAAATAAAGTTTTATTGGAACCAGTCATGCACATTCATTTGTGTATTGTCTATGACTGTTTTTGTACTCAAATGGCAGAGTTGTGACAGAGATCTTATGGTCAGCAAAGCCTAAAATATTTACTATCTGGTCTTAACTAAAAGACCATGCTACTTTACCAAAAACAACAACAACAAAACCATTAAGCTTGCGTTGACATTTCAGTGATTTAGTTTGAAGAATTCATAGATATCTTTAATAATTTTAAATTACTATAATCCTTAATATAGGTAATTAAAAGCTACCATGAAGAGGTCTGGAATAAAAATTTCTATGCAAATATCCCTTTGGTATATGGTTAATCACTAACAAAATAATCAAATATTATTTATGAGAAAGATAATGCCTAGTTTTATATATTGGAATCTTAATGAAAAAGACAAGAAGTAAACATATTCAAGAGCTCTGATTTCTTCCAGTATATCATAAAGTAAATACTAGTACTTAAGCTCATGCTCATATCCTAAGTATCTACATAATAATTTGGAATAGATGAGTTGATCCGAGACTCTGCTGTAAATACTATAGGAAATGTCTCTGTAAAAGTATATTATCATTTTAATCTAGATTTAATGTATCTCATTATATGCTTTTAACAATGTATATGTATAATCATTTGAGAATCTAGAGCCCAAATGAAAAAATATATATTTAAATGGAGAAGAGGGTTATTTCTGTATCCTGCTTTAGTTAATTTTAAGACATAAATATCTAAAGTTGATAAAACAAAAGGGGAAACAAGCCCATCTGCAGAAATAATTTTGCAACTTATATCCAAGCTACTTTTGAAATATAGAACCTTCTTTCTCCTTTCAAAGACCCTCAAGTATTTGCTGTAGCTTTATTATTAAAATATCTAGATGTGTCATTATAATCAGATGGAAAATTCAGCAAAATTATGTTTCCTTAGTAAATAAAGTATATACTGACTATATGTTTATATATTAACTTTTTCCCATGTGAAACCAGTATTTAAAACTAAACATTTTTCTCACTACAGATACTTTTTGACTAACGAGTCAGTGATTATATACCAAGTGAATATTAATAAAGAATGGATTTTTTAAAAATCACGTTCACTTTGGGATATTGATCTCATATTCCTCATTCTATGTACATTGTACAGAATAGTTAAGAAAGTATTGTTGGCCGGGCGCGGTGGCTCATGCCTGTAATCCCAGCACTTTGGGAGGCCGAGGAGGGAGGATCACAAGGTCAGTAGATGGAGACTATCCTGGCTAACATGGTGAAACACTGCCTCTACTTAAAATACAAAAAAATTAGCCGGGCGTGGTGGCACATGCCTGTAGTCCCAGCTACTCAAGAGGCTGAGGCAGGAGAATGGCCTGAACCCATGAGGCAAAGCTTGCAGTGAGCCGAGATCGTGCCACTGCACTCCAGCCTCGGTGACAGAGCGAGACTCCATCTCAAAAAAAAAAAAAAAGAAAGAAACTATTGCTAACTTCATTGGGACAATGATTTACAATTCTACTTATGCTGAAAGGTTAAGGAAAGACTTTGGAAATTCAAAAGTCAACCACAATTAATATTGCTTTATTCTTTTCTTATCAGGTACAAAAAATTTGAAATACTTACAGAATGCTTGTCATATGTAAATATTGAAATGAAAATTATTCATACAAATCCCTAACCATGAAACTAAAGATTCTAATAATTCTGAATTTTAAAATATGAATATTTTCTAATTTTCACACACACACACACACATATATATATATACTTTTAAAATTAGGATGCTAAATCTCTGCCCATCTGTGTCAGCCTTTTAAAGAGCTTGTGATTCCCAATCTGCAATCCCAGGATACACAGATGTTAGTAGGGGAGACAACAGACCAACAAATTCCTGCTTGGCAAGCAAAATAAAAAGTAAAATGTAAAACAGGAGATCTTGTTTTCTCTACTTTGGGGAAAATAAATCAAAACAAAACAAAATCATCACAGCCCTCTCAAGTTCATAATAAAGACACTGTTTAAAACAAAGAGAGAGATAGAAAAAAGCAAATGATAGCAATATTTATCCCTGAAGCATGGTGGCTAAAATTTGACTGAAGTACTTCCTAACTGTTGAAAATTAAATCATTGGTTTTGTGGATTTGAAAAATAGAAGGTTTGCATTTCAAGCATATAAATAACATGAAATAATTCTGTCTTCACTTTGAAAGGGCTATTTAGCAAAATAATGTGACATTCTGAAGGACACACTTTGGGGATGAAATTTAAGCAAAGGTCACATCTCAAATTCAACCAGCCTTTTTCACTTGGGCTGCAATGGAATGGAATGATTGAACAAGTATGAACTCCTAGGCAGGGTGGGCATAGGTGGAGTTAGTGGGTAAATTTGATTTGTTAGCTAAGGTTAGTGAGATAAATTCATTTCCTTTGGAGTGGGATTCTAGGTGCTGAAAAATAAAACATGGTGTTTGTAGCCACATTTCTTTCCTGCATTTTCAAAATTTATCTAAATGAGATTAAGTTGATTGGTACTCTACAGAGATAGCGGCCACCTACCATTCTGATTAATATTTCAGTGAGGAAGCAATGTCTTATTATTAATTGAGACCAAGCAATTATCAGCCTTTTGACTCTATAACATAAAATAAAATAATCAAGACCAATCTCCCATGGAAATTATCTGAAGATACAAACACAAGCCTGCTGAGGTAAAGGACTGGAGTTTGAAGGGGCTCTTCCTCCTTCACAGAAGCACTATGGCCTAGCTACCCTCTCCGTGGCAGTAATATGGAGTGGGCCTAAGAGAGAGCAGCTTTAAAATTCAAAACAAGATCCTGGAGGACTGTAGTTGACTTGGCCAGGTACAATTTTGCTCTTAAAGAGGCTTTGAGTAGTCACTCCCTCTCAGGTAGGCTCTAGGGTGGAGATTCAGTGTTTGTGGTCCTTGGGACATCTCAAACAAGAGACGTGGAGGCTATAAAGAAAACCTCTGAGGAAGACTATTCAATGGGACAGGGCAGATATTAAATATTTCCAGCATCACAAAATTTCCTATTGGACAATGCTGTATATCTAGGTGCTATAAAATTTAAAGTATTAGCCTTTTAAAATTTATCTGCAACCATTTCTTCTCTTAATTCCCCAGAAGTAGGCAATCTAATACCACCTCTGGAGCTACTATTTCAATGAATAATCATATGTTTGCTTAGTCAAATTGGAAAATCAAATAAATCTGAAAGAGTATGTTGTCCCTGGAATGCGCTAATTTCTAGTTACTCACTGCTATGCATAAGGAATTGAACTAAAACCTGTTCTTCACATTAGCAGACAAAAAGGGCTTTCTTTGTCTTTTTTTTTTTTTTTTTTTTTTTGAGACGGAGTCTTGCTCTGTCGCCCAGGCTGGAGTGCAGTGGCCGGATCTCGGCTCACTGCAAGCTCCGCCTCCCAAGTTCACGCCATTCTCCTGCCTCAGCCTCCCGAGTAGCTGGGACTACAGGCGTCCGCCACCATGCCCGGCTAATTTTTTTGTATTTTTTAGTAGAGACAGGGTTTCACCGTGTTAGCCAGGATGGTCTCGATCTCCTGACCTCGTGATCCGCCCGTCTCGGCCTCCCAAAGTGCTGGGATTACAGGCTTGAGCCACCGCGCCCGGCTATCTAAATTGACTTCCCACACAGGAACCTAAGTGATAGCAAGCTGTTAACAATGGTTGACTCATCCTTTAAACATCAGGTCTCCTTTATGTCATATCTCTGATTGTCACCTTTTGAGAAAGCTTCCCTAACCATACTACTGACTCCCTTCCATCATTCTATCCCCTTATCTTCTGTATCACCACCTGGCATATTATATACTTATTGGCTTGTCAGTCTCCCTATTCTACAGTATCTCTTCAAAAGAAAGTATTATATTTTATTCACTGATGTATTCCTAATGCCTAGAACAGTATCTCAGTTTTGTTTACTTTATATATGCTTAGTAAATACTTTAGAATGAATTTATGAATGAAACCTCCAGAAAGCAGATGCAAAATTTTGTTCGTATACATTCCTCTAGAGAGCAAATGTGTAACTCAGATCTTATTCTGAACAGATTTGTTCTGGGGTTTAAAAAGACTAAGAACCTGAGTTATACACATATTATGCCATTTCATTATCAGCAACATCATTCTCTGCAATGTCCATACAGGAAAGTTCTGCAACTGATCAAATGCTCACTTTATTAGAATCATACAAAATAAATATAAGTTGAAAAAGCAATGACATGAAACGTTTATATTTGAAAGGCTTATTGTTGTTGTTGCTGTAATTGTAAAAAAAATTACACCAAAAAGAACTTCATCTATCCTAGGTAATTTAGATCACTCCAAATTCTATTCTGACCTTTCTTATTAAACATACCTATATATTTACACATGTGTAATCAGTAATCATGTACCTTTTGTCTTTGATATTTCCTTAGAGATTTTAGCAGGAGCTCCAAAAGGCTCGAGTTTGGCTGCAGAACATGGGGCATTTTTATGTAGATCTGGGTTGTGATTCTCAGTACCAATGGCTTCTCCCTGCTGTGTCTACTTTCCCGCCTCCCATTTGTCAAGATATAAACCGCACAGTCAGAGCTGAAGGAGCCACAAAAGTTAAACAATGTGTGTACATGAAGATAAGAATTCTGCATGAGAGCGAGGGTTAGAAGAGGAAGCTAAGAAGGACAGAAAAAGAGATTGAGTCAATGTGGTGTAAAAATAGAGACCAAGAGGGCTCAAAGGAAGGTGATAAGAAAATTAAATTAGAGAGAAAAAGCCAGAAAGATAAAGCAAGTTCAAAATATCCATAAATAGCCAAATGAATAAGAAATACAAAGAAAATACTAAGAAGGAGTAAAGGATAGTAACAATAAGGGAAAAAAGAAATGTGTAGCAAGGGAAAAAGAGATAGTAAAAAAGGATAAACAGTGATATAGCATGAAAAGAGAAAACCAAAGAAGGTTGTAAATACAGAAGAGAGAAAATAACAAGATGATCATGTGCAAATACAAACATAGTGAGATGCGATAAGGACAGAAATAACAGAAACTCGTGTATTGGCAGAAAGATGGTCTCCCAAAGATGTCCACACACCAATCCCTGGAACCTGTGAATATTTTGACTGACATGGTAATAGGAGCATTGCAGATATGATTAAGTGTACAGACCCTGAGAAGGAGAAATTATCCTGGATTATCCAGGTAAAACCAATCTAATCCCATGAGTCTTTAAAAGTGAGACTCTCCCAAGTTGGAGTCTGTCAAAGGGAAATGGAAGAAAAGCACAAAGGCACAGGGAGATGCAACACTGTTGACTTTCAAGATGGAAGAAGGGCCCAAAAGCCAATGAATGAGGGCAGCTTCTATTAATAGAAGCTCAAAAGGTGAGGATCTGCCCCTGGAGCCTCCTGAAGGAACCCTGCTGACACCCTGATTTTAGTCTAGTGAGATCTCTGTCAGAATTCTAATCTACAGAACTAGAAGATAAATACATTTGTAGTATTTTAAGACACTAAGTTTGTGGTAATTTATTATTGCACCAATAGAAGACTAATACATATGAGATCACAAATTATTACAGCAAAATGCTTATTTTGTGCGGCACAATTGATAAAATCATGCTTGGGTGTCATTTTACAGCATACAAAGCCCTTTCCCATACATTGTCTGGTCTGATCCTTCTAAGACCTGTGGAATATAAGCAAAGACCATCAATTCTACCCCTGCTGATGAGATAAGGGGGACCCAGAGAGGTACCATGTCCAAGGTCTTGGTACTAAATGTTAGAATTAGGGACAGAATGAGCTCTCCAAGACCTCAGTTTGCTTCCGTAGTAAAACCATGATTGCCAGCAAGACATTCACATCTAATAAACTCAAGAGCACAATTAAAATAATTTGCCTGGTTCAATACTCTGGCACTTTGATGGCCTGAAGAGCAAAATTCTTCCAGTGTGAGTCCCATACCTCATGCTTCAACTTGCACACTCCAAATAATCTATCCCTCTGTTAAATGGAATGGGATTCATTGTTTCCTTGTTGTTCTACTTTCCCAGAAAGGTAAGCTCTTTTTCCAACTAGTGCCCAGCATAGTGCTTGGCACAAAATGGATCCCAAAGTTTTGTGTTAATTTAATTGAATCAAGAACACGGAAACGTGATGCTAAACGAAAGAAGCCAGTCACAAAGGACCATATCTTGTATGATTTCATTCCTATGAAATGCCTAGAATAGGCAAATCTATAGAGGCAGAAAGCAGATTAGTGTTTGCAAGGGCTGACGGGTGATGGGGAAAATAGGGTGTGACTGCTAATGGGTATGGAGTTTCCTTTGGAGTGATGAAAATGTTTTAAAATTGATTATGGTAATGGATGCACAACTAGAGGAATGTACTAAAAGCCATTGAGTTGCACACTTTAAATCAGTTAATTGTATGGTATGTGAATCAGAGCTCAACAATGCTATTAAATTTTTTAAAAGATTATATCAATTTCCTCATTTGCTCCATATTCTGCTTAAAATCCAGAAGACTTATTTCAATGTCACCTTTGATTAGTCCCCCTTGTGAGGTTTTTAGTAGTAGCATTTGCTACCATTCATTCATTGCCAACATTCAAATGAGGCTGAGGGCTTATGACAGTGAGACAGATAGGTCCAAGACAGAAAAAGTAAGAAGGATGGCAACTGGAAGGGAGCATTGAGAAGAGGAGCCAAGGAATTGATCCGTGGGTCCAAACGCAGGACATACATATCAGATCTAGGAAAAGAGGGTTTCTGGTCAAGATGAAAGGGACTGTTTTCATGATGGATACAAGCAGCACATCATTGTTACCTGCTGACAGTCTGGGCCAGGATGGGGAAGAAGGGCTCTTCCCTGCATCTACATGGAGTACCACTGGCATGGACACAGTAATGGCTCTAGACTGTGTGGCACATGTGGGCACCCCAATGGTTTGCTGCGTACAGTGTCATCTGAGAAAGAAGAGGAGGATGTTACCTGTACTTGACAGGAGAGTTTGGGTATTCAAATGAAAACATCCCCCTCCAGGGACTATGGAACATGACTGGTGGGAATTTTCATTGTTTCTTTGTTTAACAGCTTTATTGATATATATTTTACATATCATAAAATTCAACAATTTCAAGCATGCAATTCAATGACTTTTAGAAAACTTACCAAGTGGTGCTACCATCACCATAGACCAGTTTTAGAACACTTTCTTCATCCCAATAAGATCCTTCATGGACATGGTTACTTTTAATAAAAACTCACTCACTAAATATCAGGTGTGACCAGGAGAGAAACATGGGTTTCATCTATAGGTAACCAGAATATTTTTTCTTTCTCCAAAATTCTTCCATAACTACCCTTTCCATTCCCCAAGACCATCCTCTGCTTCAGAGCTTCATGATCCCAGTTCCATAACACTACAAAAGTCTCACAGGTAATATGCCTAGGGACAGCCAAACCATTCCTTCTAACTCATGGTTGTATTTACCTTCTTAAAATCCCTGTTCCATCATTCCATTACCTCTTCCTATTGCATCACCTACAAAGACTTAAGACTTGGGTACCATTATTGTTTGGCCATGAACTCACTTTGTCTCAGTTGAAGACCTGGCACCAGATTATTTCTATGGCACTTTCACATAATACTATGATTCTTTTGGCTGGCTTTTAAACTCCTCTATAATTTGAGTCAGCACTTTCTATCCAGTTTTATTTTTGATTCTTTCTCAATAAGCATGTTCTACTTCACTCAAGCCACCTTTCTCATCATCCAACATGTTGATAGACCCTTCTCTTCACGGTTTCATCAATACTATTACCTTTACTTGGAAAATTCTTTTCTTCTCTACTCATGTGTATCAGTCAGCTACTGCTGTGTAATAACCTACTTGGAAACTGGAGAGTGGTTGATCCTGAATGGACTAGCTCATGCATCTGCAGGGGGCTGTGCTCTAGGCTGGGCTTGGGTGGAGTTGCTTAGCTATGCAGCTCTACTCCGTGTCTCTCATTCCTCTCCAGCAATCCAGCTCAGACATGTCTTTCTCATGGCCATGGCAGAAGCACAAGTGGGCAAGTGTGAACAAGCAAGGCCTCTTGAGGTCTAGATCACAACAGGTATGCCATCACTTCTCCATGTCCCTATTGGCCAAAGTCAGTCAAAAGGCTGACTCCAGAGTCAGAGTTAGAGGGCATTGCCATGTTACCTAAAGAGCATGTATACAGGGATGAGTGGAACACTGGGTCAATCAATACATGCTACCACACAATCCAAATCCTTCAGATGGATTTCTTGGTCACTGTTGTATTTGGCATAAGAAAGTATTCCAGAAACTGAAGTCTACTGGAACCTTTCAAAGATGACAATGAGGGATCTACAAACAAATTAGGTTTTGAAGAGCCGGAATACTATGAGCTCACATAAAAAAAAAAGTATCATCAGGTTTAACAAACAAAATCCTTTAGCAATAAACAGCAATATTTATATCTTCAGTCCCTGAAAAAGTATGATAGAAATGGCTCCACTTATTCATGTGTCTGTTGTTTAGGGCTTGAACTATCCAGAACATAATCTTTAATCTGGAAGTAACCCCAAAGCTTTCTCATGAACTTTCTTCTTGAGATAGGAGAGCTCTGAGATCACCCTCTGGCTAGAGTTGATTAAGGTAGTTAATGAACTTGGTTATCTGGTTTCCTGTGTCAGCCTTAAATTCTACTCTTAGTTATAGGCAAGCAGTAGGAATCTGTGAGATGGGATGGAGGGCAGTGAAGTACAAACTACCTAAACACAGATGTTTTGTCTGACAATTTTATCCTTTACAATGCATCCTTGCCTAGAACGTATGCCCCACAAAAATCACCTAAAATACCAAGTGATGAGTAATTACTGAAGAGAGACCCATATAAAAATAATATTTCACTGGTTCTCAGTAGACAATTTGTGATTAGAAAAATGCACAAATAGAGAAGATTACTTATTTGGACCAGTAAATATGAAACTCAATGTAATTTGCAATTTAGAATTCTGTGGCTCTCCAAAATGGGTTTTATCTAATTCAATTTAAGGTTTAATTTTAGGTAATAAAACCCCAAACCAAACCTGTGCATATGTTGACATCTTTTGAACCTAGACTAAGTCTCCAAGACTTCCCTCCTTAAGTAGAGAAAATAAGAGAAAAAGAACCTTCCTAGATTTTCAGTTGGGTGTGGTTCCTGGATTTGTAATTGCACTGATTTCCCCATGAGTCACATTTGTTCCTAGTGTGTGCCAGACTTTCCCCTTTTAGATGCCTAAGGAGATACTTCTATGCGACAATGAAACACTGAAAGTGGTGAGGAAACTATACGATTGTGTCCAGCTCAATAGACACAGAATGATCTGGTGTTTTACAGCAGAGCTTCTCTCCCTTGAGTGTGCAAGAAGAACCTGGGGTCTTGTAGAAGCACACATTCCTGAGCTCCAACCATGGAGTTTCCAGTTCACTGGGTCTGGGACAGGGCTCGTGATTCTGCATTTCTAACAAGCTCCCACTTGTTGCAGATGCTGCTGTTCTGTGGAATACATTTTGAGTAGCACTGGTTTGGAGTACAGTTTCTCAGCCTTGGCCCTATTGGCATCTGGACCAAGTAAT
This sequence comes from Rhinopithecus roxellana, assembly GCF_007565055.1. Taxonomy (NCBI): domain Eukaryota; kingdom Metazoa; phylum Chordata; class Mammalia; order Primates; family Cercopithecidae; genus Rhinopithecus; species Rhinopithecus roxellana. Next base: position 76,867,499 of record NC_044555.1, read on the forward strand.
TCTCTGTTGTGGGGGCTGCACTGTGCATTACAGGATGTTGAGGGGCATCCTTGGCCTCTACTGACTAGTAGCACCTCTCCAGGTATGACAACCAAAAATGTTTCCAGACATTGCCAAGTGTCCTCTGGGAGTCAAATCACCCCCATTGAGAACTACTGGCTTAAATGATGGGTTCTGAATAAAAGAGACCTGAGCTGAAATCTGCCCTAATCATTTGACTACCCATGTGGTTCAGGGGAGCAGTGTCCACATGGCTAAAGCATCAGTATGAGTATGCCTCCCTCATAGAGTTGTTGTAGGGACAGGTTAAGTAAGGATGTATTTAATTGAGTGGCATGGGGCCTGACCCCAAAGCAGCAGTCCATAGGGGTTCCTGAGTATTGTATCAAAAAATCTTTCTATGAGGCAATATCATCCAAACTCTATTTGGAAGGTAAGTAGGGTTACCTACCTAGAAGGGTAAGTTTCCATCTACTGAGTTCAAGTGTGTGAGTTATATTTAGAATTCCAGTCTTTTCTCAGTTCAGAGGGAATAACAATAAAATAAACCCAACATCTATCTCTACGATCATGAAGCTTAAAATCTGGTTTCATGGCTAATACACTGAGCATATTTTTATGACCCTGAAATAATCTTGATTTGAAACATAGATTTGTTTTTCAAGTTGTTTCCGAAGTAAAATGCTTTGTCAGTTTGTCAAATCCCTTTTATCCCAACGACCATAGAAGATAAAAACCATTTGTTGTCCAAAGAACAAAAGTAACCAAGGGGGCTGAGATAAAAATCTCAGGCAAAACTGGTGAAAAGGGTAAAGCTGTATTTACATATCTCATATCCTATCAATACCCTCCCATAAGGAGCACTAGTGTTAGTTTTTCCTTTCGCCACCAGGGGGAGAACCAAACTTTCTCACACAGTCACACATTTGTCAGATGTGCGTTACAGAGGCTGGCAGACCAGGGTTGAACAAAGCTTTTAGTTACTTCCTACCAGGATAAAAATATCTGCTGGCATGAATTCACGAGAGAAGGCTGTATGAGCCACTTTTGTATACAAGGTCTTTTAAGCTTTTTTATTCCAAACACTGCAGCAACAACTATTTTTGACCCTGGGAGTCAAGAGACGACAAAGTTAACTATCTCTGGGTCTTCTTGCTTTCTTTACATTTAAGATGAGGCATTAGGAATAAGACAAGTAAAATTAATGTTACATAAGACATAAATGTACATTTGGCTCCCTTTAGCTTCCTCAAGCCTAGTATTAAAAGATGATGACAGGCCGGGCGCGGTGGCTCAAGCCTGTAATCCCAGCACTTTGGGAGGCCGAGACAGGCGGATCACGAGGTCAGGAGATCGAGACCATCCTGGCTAATACGGTGAAACCCCGTCTCTACTGAAAAATACAAAAAACTGGCCGGGCGACGAGGCGGGCGCCTGTAGTCCCAGCTACTCGGGAGGCTGAGGCAGGAGAATGGCGTAAACCCGGGAGGCAGAGCTTGCAGTGAGCTGAGATCCGGCCAGTGCACTCCAACCTGGGCGGCAGAGCAAGACTCCGTCTCAAAAAAAAAAAAAAAAAAAAAAAAAAAAAAAAAAAAAAAAAAAAAAGATGATGACAATTGTGGTGATGACAGTGGTGGTGACTGTAATGTTCGTTGTGGTAGTGATGGCAGTAATGATGATAAAGATGATAATGGTGATGGAAATTTTAGCTAAACATAATGAACACCTACCACCATAAGATAGATCCTTGGCTAAGCAACTTATATTAGTAGCTAATTAAAACCTTACCCTAACTCTAAGAGGAAAACATGGAGCTTTCTTCATTTACTTATTAAAATTTTAAAGTTAGAGGAAGTTTGGGCATCCTGATCACTGCCAGAAACCTTTGAACCCCCCACCACAGGAAAAAATAAATAAGTAAATAAATAGATATAAAGGTTATTGGTAATTAAATGTTATATTAATAATAATTAAATAAAGAGTGTTTTTATGCTCAGATACAATTCCACAGAGCTGTATTTGTGAAGGCTAGCTCTTCATATGATAAACTATTGGCCTATTTTCATTGATGTCCCAAGAAAATAAGGCAAGAATACACATATGGATCTTGCTATGTACTCAGAAATTTTTCTTATTACAATCCACTCTTTATAATTTTGTCTATCTTTGCAACTTATTTACAATGAATGCATGTTATATATAAAATAATAATGCATATTTCCATGTAACTTCCTGTGAATCTGTAAATATTTCATAATTTAAAACCTTTTTAAAAAGTGAAAAAAATACAGTGAAAAGTTTCACTATAGTGAAAAGAAGTGAAAAGTTTCAGATTTCATGAATTTAATAAAAGAAAAATAGTTTACAATTGTTTCACTGCCTATTGTAGCAAAAAAACTATTTTTGCTATCTAGATTTATATATTTAGTAGAAAGAATGACACTTTACACATATACTCTCACACTCACAAAAACACTGCGTCAAATCACAGAATATACAGGGAAAAATGCAGGATGTAGAGAAGATGCGGAGTTTGTTATTCCAAGAAACATTTGTTTCTGGTTGTTACTTTCTAAGTAAGGCCTGTCAGATACTATAAGCATTTTGCAAGTAGGCAAGGTATAGTATAACAAATAAGTAAATTATTTTGTCGACATATTGTTTACAAATTTAAATTAAAACAAACAAACAAACAAACAAACCAGAAAACTCAAGCTTGTAATAATGGGGAGTTGTGATACAGTCTAAGTGAATGTAGGCCTTCATTTCAACTCCCATCTGGAAAATCACCAGAGTTTAGAAGCATTTTCATAGTTAGAGAATTTTTGTTGTTGTTGTTGAGACGGAGTCTCGCTCTGCTGCCCAGGCTGGAGTGCAGTGGTGTGATCTCGGCTCACTGCAAGCTCCATCTGCTGGGTTCATGCCATTCTCCTGCCTCAGCCTCCTGAGTAGCTGGGACTACAGGCGCCCGCCACCATGCTCGGCTAATTTTTTTGTGTTTTTAGTAGAGACGGGGTTTCACTGTGTTAGCCAGGATGGTCTGGATTTCCTGACCTTGTGATCCACCCACCTTGGCCTCCCAGAATGCTGGGATTACAGGCATGAGCCACCGCACCTGGCCAAGAATATTTTTATGATTTAAAATGAAGTAACGATGTCATTTTTTAGACTCAATTGTTTTCATGGATCTTGGTGAGTTCTTGCAAAGTGGCAATTGTGTTCATATTTCTGCCTAAAACCATGGGCCCTAGGTTAGCAGTGTGACTTCTTTAAAGCCCTGCATTAATTATACTTCTAATAAAATTCTTTCTATCGTTGAGCCAGTTGCAACAGCAAGTTTTATTCTTTGTCAAGAACAAAAACACTTTATTAGCTCCAGTGATTATAGCCTTCCTATCTGAAGCTCGAATTAATTTAAAGAAATAACAAAAAATGCCTTCTTAACATATGAACAATTTTGATTGACAATAAAAGCTGGCATTTAAAAATAATAATAATAATAATGCAGCTTTGTCATCTTGGAATAAACAAAAGGTGTAGCTCCCCCAAAAATACCCAGAATAAACATCACCTGCATGTCTGAGTCTGAAACATGGGTACATGTATTGATTAAACTGTCTCCTAAATGACTATAGATTCACTGAGTTTTTGCCCAAACAAATCAAAGAAACGAGGAAACCAAAGACAATGACAAAATTACAAATGAAAATTCACCTGTAATGAAAGTCAGAAACAATCAGGTCAAAGCAGCTTATACTGACATCAAGTTTCACTTGGCTTTGTCTGTTAGAAATTTACCTCAATAGAAAAGTGGATGTGGCATCTCTAGTCATATTTTTAGTGATGATAATTATTATTTGGTGGGTGAATATACAAACTCCACATTATTTATTAGATACATTATTTCCTCTTGGCTAAAATCACTTTGGGGCTTAAGCCAAAACCTTCCCTATATAAATGACATCAATGAGATTGGCATTCACCAGAACATTCCAAAATCAATAAGGCGTGTATTTTTAAGAGCCTTTTTTGCTATCTTTAGATCAGCAAATGAAGGAGTCCTGAAGAACCAGGACTGGGAGTTCCACAAATAAACAGCATGCTTCATGGTTCCTTGTGGAGAAAAATCTGGAAACTCTCAAGGGGATTTTATTGCTGATCTGAAGTGACTTGACGAAACTCAGGATCCCAAATGAGGGAAATCCTTTGATAGTAAGAGTTTGCCTAATATCTTCTCAGAGTGAATTCTAAAATTAAGAGTTAGGTCTAAGATCAAGTGAAAAAACACTGCAAAAGGGATGCCTTCTTAAGATATGTCCCCTTCTCTCTCTCCCATCACTTTTCCTACAAAACAACCCAGGATGAGAACAAAACTCACTAAAATAACATTTATGTGAGTTTTATTTTTGAGCCTTGGCCTGTGGTCTCTGCCATTGGTGGCTGTACTGTCCTGACTCAATTTCTGCCCCATATCCTAAATCTATAGTCTCAGATACAAATTATCAACCCATATGAGGACTGAGAGGGTGGTCTGCTCATGCATTTCTACCTCTTTTTAAAGGGGAACAAAATAGCTACTTCCTGTCATTTCAGAGGGAAATCCACTTTCCACTTTATGTATAAAACTCAGTTGGCTATAACTTATGAAGAAATAAGCTAAGGAGTGATGACTCTTCAGAAAACATGAATACTGGAGAATGAAGAAATTATCAAACTATAAAAGGAAATAGAGTTTGCATCTGGAAAAGACAACAGGGTGTTTCCCCTTGCCTCTCAGAATAAACTAGAAAAGAAATGAAGTCCATACACACAGTTTTCCTGATTCTCAGTTGAAATTTGAAAGAAGAGTAAATAAAAGAGTGACAGAATTTTAATGCTTGAAAAAAACACAAAGAACACCATATTGGTTTATAGAAAAAAAGAATAAGGATAAAAAAGTATCTGTAGGATGGATAACGGGGATGCATAAAAACCATGTGAGAGAATTAAGAATTTCAATTTCAGATAAGATCATGGATCCAAGATCTACCTACTACCAATGCTCTTGTAAAACAACATGATGTGCCCCCCAGGTAGCCAAGATTTTGGTCTCTAAAACTTTCACCTAAAAAGTGAAAGACACAGGGATCCTTGGAAAGTAGTTGATTCCATGTCTTGTGGCAGGAAAAACCAGGATAAGTCTGGAACACTTTGCTGTTACCAAGAAGCTTGAATACTTTCAAGGGTGGTGCTAACTGGACAAATGGACCGGCTTAATGCAGTTGTCACTAATGAAAGTATGACAATTTAATCAACAACAAAAAACTCTGTGAAAAGTCATGAGAACACATATACTCAAAAACAACAAATAACTTCACATTGATGAACCCAAACACATGCTTGTCAAATTCAAGTTTTGCTAAGTTCCAGGAGGTCAAAGTAGACAATAAAATGTTGCATAGGGTGTTTCAAATTGGGTAGAGAATGCAGAATGATGGTTCTCAACCTTGTCTACACATGAAAGTCACTTGAGAACATTTAAAAAATATCAATGACTGGGCACTATCCCCAGACAAATTAAATCAGAATCTCTGGAGGTGGGGTTTGGGTCCTGGTATGTTTGAAAAGTTCCCCAGACCATTCTAGTAGCAGTGGAGAACCACTGGCCTAGAATCTAGGATAACTGGTCATCCTGGACACTTTCCTGGTTTTAGCACTGAAAAGTCCCATGTCCCAGCAAACCCTTCAGTCCTGGACAAACAAGGATGACTGGTCACCCTCTCCAATCGGGCAATAAAAAGTTGTCACAGAAATTTTCAATACAAATTACATAAGAAAACACTGTAAGAAAATTAAGTATAAATGACCATGATTCACCAGACTGCAAGAAAAGGCTGAAGCTTAGAAATTCTTACTACTATATAAATGACTACAGCACAATAAAGGCCCAGTGAGGTTGAGGAATCAGAATGGCAAACCCTAGTTCTTGGTGTCTTGGTCTAAAATCTCTGACTGAAAATCCCGAATTTATAAATTTGAAGTCACATTCTCAACCAATAACTGTATCCATCATTTCTGTTTTCCTTATTTGGGTCAGTAACCTTGCAACTCTGAGAACTATACTAATAGTAATATAATTCTAAGACCAAGGTTAATTCTTTGCTAATAGTGCTGGTACTAATAATGATGATAGTTCTAGCATTAACACTATTATGAATACTAATGATAATGCTTCTACTAGTATTAATAGTAATCAGGTACTAGTAGTAATATTGATAAAATACATGGGGCAAATGAAGAAATTAATCAAACTTTGGTATTAATACAATTGAGTTAAGTATAAAAATAACTTCTGGAATCAACATGTTAGCATATGCAAGTTCTATTTGTTCTTTGAGGTGTTCGAATTGTTTTGGAGAATCTGACATATTGAACTTATGATTTTAACTAAAATACTCGGGATTTAATGATTTAAGTTTGTAATCTCTGTTTAAGTATTTGAGGAAATCTAGAAGCTTAAATTTTGTAAGGAATATTTAGATGCTCAGTAAAAATTTAAGTGTCAGATTTGAAAGTCTCACTAGCTAATATTTAAGGGATCAAAAGAAAGGTGTTGTGTTTTGTTTTTAGACATTAATGCAAAAATGATAAATTTTAAAAATGAGATGTATAAAATGGGCTTAAAGGCTTAAAAAAGGTGTTTTTAAAAGACTAACTTGATATACTAGTATTATACAAAGTGAGAGTCAATGTTAATATTCTTGTACAAGTGAACCCACAAGCAAAAGCTAAGGCTTTAAAAAATACAAGTGGTATGATGTTTCTGGAACAGCTGTGGAAGTGTGGTCTCAGAGAACACAAGAAGACAGCAAAGACAATTCCTGGAAAATTAGAAGAAGGTAAAGGACAGAGCAGGCACAGCAAATCTAGCCTCAAGTCTCAATGAAAAGTCCCAAAGGGACCCAACGCTTCACTGAGTTGTGGGAAGCTCCCCTGCCAAATCTCTGGAATGAACCTGAGATGCCTTTTTGCAGTGACTCAGATACTAGAATTGAAAGAATGCGACATAAGTTTTAGCAATGGGGCAATTTATGATTTATTTTGGAAGAACTATCTGAGGAAATAAGATGAAAGTTGCTGGTGGGGCTTAGCAGAAATGCTCTCAAGCAAGCCAAAGATAAAGATATTTGCAATATTACTTAGAAGACCAAAGGTTGCTAGAAACCACGGAGATCAGGGAGAGGCCAGCAACTACAGGGCCGGAAGGCAGGTGAGCCTATCTTGTGGGAAGGGGAGAGGTGAATCTAGACGTGACGAGATGCCTGAGGCCTAGGATGGTTTGCCTGGCCCAGATCCACCAGCCATAATAGGAACCTGGGAGCCCAGTAGACATGAGGTGTCACATTTAAACGCTTAGGTGGGGCAAACAGGGCCATAAGAACAGACATTTTTAAATAAGACACAAACCAAATACACGGGTCTAAAGTTATAAAGTACAGAAAACTTACTTTCCCAGCATCTTGAAACACAATTCACAAAAATGTGAGCATGTCATCTAAGGATGGAAACATGAATAAAAAAGAGCACAAAGAAAAGAAAGAAAATTAAACTATAAATAGCAGTAAGGAAAAAGAAATAGAGGGAAATGGTGGTGGTAAACATAGACAGGAACTGCGTATAATGATTTGCTGGCAAAGGAAGAAATACCCGCTTAAAAACAATATATTTTTTTAAGGTGGAATGAGGTTAACAGTTGAAATAGAGGCAGCAGTTGAAAGGAAGGCAGCAGTTGAAAGAAGGTCATGGATTAAGAAGGTTGATCCAGCAGTTTCCATGCAAGTCCAGGTCTGCACAAAGGAAAAACACTTGGAAAAAATCATTTGGTTAAAAATAATAACAAGGGATAGGCAGAAGAGTTTGACCAGGATGTTGCAGACAGGAAGAAAGCAGGCTACAGGGAAATGTGGGAAAGTGATCAGTGAAGGAGAAAGGCAGCAAAGCCCCATCTACCTACATCAGTGGGTGTCAACCCTGACTGCACCTCTAGAATTACCTGGGGAGCTCTACAAAATACCTATGCACCACCCTCAACCATTGAGCTGGAATCCCTGGGGCTTGGGGATTGGGTATGAAGTGTCTAAAGCTCCCAGGTGATCTCAATTTGCAGCTAGGGCTAAGACCCACTGCTTTGCGTACAGAGACAATAAATGTGAGGTCCCGTATCTCCAAATTATCAGGCCCAAACAGCCACTTGCACCTGAAGCACTCCAATAATTGCAGTCAGTCATTTCCTTATTTGAACTTGGCAGGTAAATGACTAGATTTTTCACTTGACTTAAGGAGCTTTAAAATTCAGAAGGAAGAAAGGAAGAAAATTTTCTCAACTAAACTCAGAAAAGGAAGTGGGGAAATATGTTTGGGTGGCTTGTAAGCTATCAATTATTTTACATATTTGGAACCATCTTTAAATAGAAATCCAATGTACCATTGGTCTTCATACTGATAACAATTCACTCAGCCACAAAATAAAAGCTAGCAACACGGAGATAAGAATGTCTTATTTAGGTCACAAAATATCTACAAATTCTTTTTCTGTTTTCATCTCTATTGATCAGTGGTTCTCAACTGGGGGCAGTTTTGCCCCCTCAGGGGACATTTGGCAATATTTCAGACATTTTTTATTGTCATGATTGGCAGCTTGTTATTAGAATCTACTGGGGTTCAACCAGGGACACTGCTAACCACCCTACAATGCACGAGAAATCCCTTAAAGAATTATCCAGTCCAAAATATCAATGTGCTGAGGCAGAGAGATCCTGCTCTAGATAGTAAGGTTAACATTTCTGCAAATAATAACTAATACTCTCTATAATAACTATATATTGATACTCTCTACTAATAACTGCCTTTCAACCAAAACACAAATAAAATAAGTTTCAACATGCACCAATTATATGCTGAGTTAAAGAAAAACAAAAAAGTCTCTTACAGAAAATCAAAGCACTAATAAAATTATCTTGTGGGTTTACCACGATGATAGATCAAGGACTGGAGAATTAAAGCATTGGCCAACCAAGTGAAGTTGCTAAAGCAAAAACCAAATTTCAAATCATTTTGATTGTTGGAGTTGAGTTTACACTCAGACAAATTGAGAGTCCTCTAAATGAAGATTTCTGAGCATGCATTATCATCAATATTTAATAAATTATGCTTAAAATATCTGTGTTTACTACATTTTATATGTCCTAAATAATACATTTGTAGGGGAAAAAAAGGCTTTTCAAGCTATACAATTATACTAATTTCTTCCAAACCACTTGGTAAATTTACTCACTTCATGGAAATCAAAACAAAGGTGGGATAGGAAGATGTTCTTCAGAATTGCAATGCAAATACAGTGAGAAATAACATCACCCCCAAATATGAGAAAGTCGGTGTGGTTAGAGCTGGAGGAAGAGTCTTATCTGGTTTAGAAAGACAAGGAAAACTTATCTTGCATCCCAGTCTCTGATCTGTGGTAACAGTAATGTTAACCACTAGTCTAGTTCTAATGGGAACTAGAAGTCTACTCTAGAGAAAGAAATTATTAAGATTATTCATTAAAAGGCAGAAAACATTAAAACATGACTGGTACGCTCAAGCAAGCAATTTAAATAATTGATGAATCCCATTTCCACGTGCTTGATAGTCATCAGTGATTGAGGGCCTGTGAGTGAGAACAATCAAGTCAGTGGTCTTCAAGTTTGGCTGTATGTTCTCATCAGTTGGAGATTACAAGCTTTTTCCTTTTTAAAATGATGCCAAGGCAGGCTTCTTCCCAGACCTAATAAATCAGAAGCTCTAGGAGTGAAGCTTGATCCTTGGCACAGTATTCTACAGCACATCTCAAACTTTAACATTCATGTAGATTGCCTAGGGATCTTTGTAAAATGCAGATTCTAATTGAGTGGGTCTGGGGTGTGTCTGAGATTCTGCATTTTGCAATGTCAACAGTGCTGTTCCAAGGAACACACTTGGAACAGTGAGGTGTCAAAAGCTTCCTGTTTGATTCTAATGTGCAGCCAGCATTGAGAACCGTCTATGACTAAGCTCCTAGTTTTAAGTTGGGTGCTATGTGGGCACAGAAGTAAAATAGAAAAAGAAACATTCCTCAAATAAGGAATTACTCCATCCTAAATCACTGTCATGCAGTTCACATACCTTTGGCTTACCTTTTGCAAGAAAAAAGGGTCGGATTTTCTAATGAGAAGAAATTCCAATGCAGACCAAAACAAGCTCTGTTACTCCTCTGGAAGTACAGCCCATTTGATGTTATCTTATGTTAATACAGGTAACTTGCCCCAGCCTTAGCTGTTGCTGTTCCCTTTTCTGGACGGCTCTTTCAGCAGAGTTCTGCATGGCTGTTTCCTATTCATCATTCCAGCCTCCTCCTAGGTACCACTCCCAACCCCACCCCATCACTCTCATTTCCTTATCCTGGGTTTTTCACCAGCTGTTTATCACGAGTTAATTAATCAATAACAATAAATGACCAGTGAGCTCAAAGAAACCCACAACCATTCACATGTCCTGCTGAAACATGAATGAAGCGTGAATATTGGTCAGTACTATTGGTCTTGGGAAAGAGAAATCCTAAAAGGAAGAAAAATAATGAATGATCTTATTAAAAAATCACACTGGCTAGCATTTTGGAGGAGTCTTTACATTTATAGCTTAATCTCATATTGATTGTCACATTTGATGCCTATGAAAAACTCATAGGATGGGGATTTTCCCCATTCTCAAGGTAGGAAAATTGACTTTTTGAGATGCCAAAGAGCACAAAATCACAGAAGGAAGAATCGAAGGCAGGCATCTGAATTCAAAGTCTAAGGTCTTTCAACTTCTCCTAGCTGACTTCTTTATTTTTCAACACACTCTTAAGAACCAACGACCAAGTCCTAAGACTGTACATACATTTAAACTTGATATTAAGTAAATTTAACCCACCAGCTTCTAAAATGGGAAATAAGAGCTACAAGGCAAGTCACATTGGGGTGTTTGTCCCAACCTTACACCCTACTTTCTCCATGTGATTTTTAATGGGGACTCTTTCCATTTACTGAATTAAAAGAACTAAGGACATACTGAAAAAGACACTATCAAATTCAGGAAACAGTCAGTTAGTTTGTATTACTGAGTATTTATAAAGCAGTATTATTTTCTTATTTAAAGAAAATGGAAGTTTTGATTATTATTTATTCCAAAGATTATAAAAGGTGAATAACAGTGATTTAAGAGAGTATATGATAATGATTGCAAATCTATTCAAGAACAATTTAAGTTTCTTAGTCTTGAATTTTTCCTATTTAAAAAAGTCATACTTTTTTTAAGAAAACAAAAGCAAAAACCAAAAATAGCAGAAATATAATGTGAAAAAAGAAATCCCCTATAGTTCCTCCCCCTAAAGAAAACCATTGTAAGTAATAATGATAATAATAATATAACTAACATTTATTGAGTGTAGTAAAGGCCATACACTGTGCTATTAATTTGTTAAAATTTTCTATGGATATAATATATGCATAGACATTATGTTATTAATATAACATGCATCATATTATATGATGTGTTCTATTCTGTTGTGATACACTAGCAAATGGTGGTACATATCTGTACATAACAGAATCATCACTCATCATAGAAATGTTTACATTTAGCAACATTTGTTGTGCTAATCACTGTGTTCAATGCATTACTTGACTTACTTAATTCTGTCAACGATTCTCTAAGGTACGGTGTAGTATTATTTCATAATCTAGGAAATCAAGTATTGGAGAGATTTAATACCTTATTTTAGGTCATGGCTTTGAGAGGCAGAGCTAGGATATCCACTGAGAGCTGTCTCAGCCCAAAGCCTGAATTCTTATCAATGGTATTTTTAACTTGTTTTAATGCTGAGAAAAATACTTTTTAAATATTGACGAACATTAACTCAAAAAAGCATCTTTATAACTGCTAGAATATGTTTGCAATTTAGTAGTAACTCCAGAAAGAGTGCTTGGTAGTAATTGAACTCAAATATCAAGTTCATTTATACCCTCATAAATAGCTTAAAGTTTCTCAGAAGGTAGGGTGAGTAGTTGATCCAGAAGGTGCCAAAATGATAAGCGTTATATGCCAAAAATGGACTTCCTGGAGAATGCAATGGGGCTACCTTTCCATTCTCAATGAAAATTTGAGCCAAAATAAATGTGCACTCACAGATAAGTAGATAAGCATTATTTGTCCTACACCAACTTCACATATCCTATAAATCTTAGTGTAAAGTTGTGCATTGACCTGCTACAACATAAATGAGCCTCAAAGACATGACTGAAAGAAGTCAATCACAAAAGACCACATGTCATATTGTATGGTTCCATTCATATGAAATGTCCACAGAAGGCAAATCTTTTCCAATAGAAAGTAGATTAGTGGGTACCTGGGGCTGGGGGTGGGAACAGGGAATGACTGCAAATGGGGGTGAGCAATTTCACTGGGATGATGGAAATATTCTAAACAGATTGTGGGAATGTTGCACAACTCTGTAAATTTATTTTAAAAACACTGAATTGTACACTTAAACTGAGTAAACTATATCATGTAAAACTACTACTTCAAAAAGTTATTTCAAAAGTATACCTCGGCACCCAAGATGGTCGAATAGGAACAGCTCCAGCCTCCAGCTCCCAGCATGAGTAACACAGAAGACGGGTGATTTCTGCATTTTCAACTAAGGTACTGTGTTCATCTCACTGGGGCATGTCGTACAGATGGCGCTGGTCCGCGGGTGCAGTCCAACCAGCGGGAAGTGCAAGGGGGAAGGGAATTCCTTTTCCTAGCCAAAGGAAATTGAGACACACAACACCTGGAAATTCGGGTAACTCCCACCCTAATACTGCACTTTACCAAGGGTCTTAGCAAATGGCACACCAGGAGATTATATCCCACAACTGGCCCAGAGGGTCCCATGCCCACAGAGCCTCCCTCATTGCTAGCACAGCAGTCTGAGATCTAACTGCAAGGCAGCAGCAAGGCTGGGAGAGGGGCGCCCGCCATTGCTGAGGCTTAAGTAGGTAAACGAAGCCGCCAGGAAGCTCGAATTGGGTGGAGCCCACCAAAGCTCCAGGAGGCCAGCCTACCTCTGTAGACTCCTTCTCTGGGGAGATGGCATAGCTAAACAAAAAGCAGCAGAAACCTCAGCAGAGGTAAATGCCCCTGTCTGACAGCTTTGAAGAGAGCAGTGGATCTCCCGGCATGGAGGATGAGATCTGAGAACGGACAGACTGCCTGCTCAAGTGGGTCCCTGACCCCTGAGTAGCTTAACTGGGAGACATCTCCCACTAGGTGCAGACCTACACCTCGCACCTCACACGGCGGGGTACACCCCTGAGACGAAGCTTCCAGAGCAAGAATCAGACAGCAACACTTGCTGTTCAGCAATATACTATTTTCTGCAGCCTCTGCTGCTGATACCCAGGCAAACAGGGTCTGGAGTGGACCTCAAGCAATCTCCAACAGACCTACAGCTGAGGGTACTGACTGTTAGAAGTAAAACTAAAAAACAGAAAGGACACCCACACCAAAACCCCATCAGTACGTCACCAGCATCAAAGACCAAAGGCAGATAAAACCACAAAGATGGGGAAAAAGCAGTGCAGAAAAGATGTAAATTCAAAAAATCAGAGCGCATCTCCCCCTCCAAAGGAACACAGCTCATCACCAGCAATGGAACAAAGCTGGATGGAGAATGACTTTGATGAGTTGAGAGAAGAAGCCTTCAGTCAATCAAACTTCTCAGAGCTAAAGGAGGAACTACGTAACCAGCGCAAAGAAAGTAAAAACCTTGAAAAAAGAATGGATGAATGGATAACTAGAATAACCAATGCAGGGAAGACCTTAAAAGAACTGATAGAGATGAAAACCATAACACGAGAAATATGTGACAAATGCACAAGCTTCAGTAACCGACCCGATCAACTGGAAGAAAGAGTATCAGCGATTGAAGATCAAATAAATGAAGTGAGAAGAGAAGTGTAGAGAAAAAAGAGTAAAAAGAAATGAACAAAGCCTCCAAGAAATATGGGATTATGTGAAAAGACCAAATCTATGTCTGATTGGTGTGCCTGAAAATGGAACCAAGTTGGAAAACACTCTGCAGGATATCATCCAGGAGAACTTCCCCAACCTAGTAAGGCAGGCCAATATTCAAATTCAGGAAATACAGAGAACACCACAAAAATACTCCTCGAGAAGAGCAACTCCAAGACTCATAACTGTCAGATTCACCAAAGTTGAAATGAAGGAAAAAATGTGAAGGGCAGCCAGAGAGAAAGGTCGGGTTACCCACAAAGGGAAGCCCATCAGACTAACAGCAGATCTCTCAGCAGAAACTCTACAAGCCAGAAGAGAGTGGGGGTCAATATTCAACATTCTTAAAGAAAACCATTTTCAACCCAGAATTTCATATCCAGCCAAAATAAGTTTCATAAGTGAAGGAGAAATAAAATCCTTTACAGACAAGCAAATGCTTAGAGATTTTGTCACCACCAGGCCTGCCCTACAAGAGATCCTGAAGGAAGTGCTAAACATAGAAAGGAACAACAGGTACCAGCCATTGCAAAAACATGTCAAAATGTAAAGACCATCGATGTTAGGAAGAAACTGTATCAATTAGCAAGCAAAATAACCAGCTAATATCATAATGACAGGAACAAGTTCACACATAACAATATTAACCTTAAATGTAAATGTACTAAATGGTCCAATTAAAAGACATAGACTGGCAAATTGGATAGAGTCAAGACCCATCAGTTTGCTGTATTCAGGAGACTCATCTCACATGCAGAGACACACATAGGCTCAAAATAAAGGGATGGAGGAAGATCTACCAAGCAAATGGAAAACAAAAGCAGGGGTTGCAATCCTAGTTTCTGATAAAACAGACTTTAAACCATCAAAGATCAAAAGAGACAAAGAAGGCCATTACATAATGGTAAAGGGATCAATTCAACAAGAAGAGTTAACTATCCGAAATATATATGCACCCAATACAGGAGCATGCAGATTCATAAAGCAAGTCCTTAGAGACTTACAAAGAGACTTAGACTCCCATACAATAATAATGGGAGACTTTAACACCCCTATGTCAACATTAGACAGATCAACGAGACAGAAAGTTAACAAGGATATCCAGGAATTGAACTCATCTCTGCACCAAGCAGACCTAATAGACATCTACACAACTCTCCACCCCAAATCAACAGAATATACATTCTTCTCAGCACCACATTGCACTTATTCCAAAATTGACCACATAATTGGAAGTAAAGCACTCCTTAGCAAATGTAAAAGAACAGAAATTATAACAAACTGTCTCTGAGACCACAGTGCAATCAAACTGGAACTCAGGACTAAGAAACTCAATCAAAACCACTCAACTACATGGAAACTGAACAACCTGCTCCTGAATGACTACTGGGTGATTAACGAAATGAAGGCAGAAATAAAGATGTTCTTTGAAACCAATGAGAACAAAGATACAACATACCAGAATCTCTGGGACACATTTAAAGTGGTGTGTAGAGGGAAATTTATAGCACTAAATGCCCACAAGAGAAAGCAGAAAAGATCTAAAATGGACACTCTAACATCACAATTAAAAGAACTAGAGAGGCAAGAGCAAACACATTCAAAAGCTAGCAGAAGGCAAGAAATAACTAAGATCAGAGCAGAACTGAAGGAGACAGAGACACAAAAAAACCCTCCAAAAAATCAATGAATCCAGGAGTTGGTTTTTTGAAAAGATCAACAAAATTGATAGACCACGAGCAAGACTAATAAAGGAGAAAAGAGAGAAGAATCAAATAGACGCAATAAAAAATGATAAAGGGGATATCACCACTGACCCCACAGAAATACAAACTACCATCAGAGAATACTATACACCTCTATGCAAATAAACTAGAAAACCTAGAAGAAATGGATGATTTCCTGGACACTTACACTCTCCCAAGACTAAACCAGGAAGGAGTTGAATCCCTGAATAGACCAATAGCAGGCTCTGAAATTGAGGCAATAATTAATAGCCTAGCAACCAAAAAAAGTCCAGGACCAGATGGATTCACAGCTGAATTCTACCAGAGGTACAAGGAGGAGCTGGTACCATTCCTTCTGAAACTATTCCAATCAATAGAAAAAGAGGGAATCCTCTCTAACTCATTTTATGAGGCCAACATCATCCTGATACCAAAGCCTGACAGAGATACAACAAAAAAAGAGAATTTTAGACCAATATCCCTGATGAACATCGATGCAAAAATCCTCAATAAAATACTGGTAAACCAAATCCAGTAGCACATCAAAAAGCTTAACCACCATGATCAAGTGGGCTTCATCCCTGGGATGCAAGGCTGGTTCAACATATGCAAATCAATAAATATAATCCATCATATAAACAGAACCAAAGACAAAAACCACATGATTATCTCAATAGATGTAGAAAAGGCCTTTGACAAAATTCAACAGCCCTTCATGCTAAAAACTCTCAATAAATTCAGTATTGATGGAATGTATCTCAAAATAATAAGAGCTACTTATGACAAGCCCACAGCCAATATCATACTGAATGGGCAAAAACTGGAAGCATTCCCTTTGAAAACCAGCACAAGACAGGGATGCCCTCTCTCACCACTCCTATTCAACATAGTGTTGGAAGTTCTGGCTAGGGCAATCAGGCAAGAGAAAGAAATCAAGGGCATTCAATTAGGAAAAGAAGAAGTCCAATTGTCGCTGTTTACAGATGACATGATTGTATATTTAGAAAACCCCATTGTCTCAGCCCAAAATCTCCTTAAGCTGATAAGCAACTTCAGCAAAGTCTCAGGATACAAAATCAATGTGCGAAAATCACAAGCATTCTTATACACCTGTAACAGACAGAGAGCCAAATCATGAATGAACTCCCATTCACAATAGCTTCAAAGAGAATAAAATACCTAGGAACCAACTTACAAGGGATGTAAGGGACCACTTCAAGGAGAACTACAAACCACTGCTCAGTGAAATAAAAGAAGACACAAACAAATGGAAGAACATACCATGCTCATGGATAGGAAGAATCAATATTGTGAAAATGGCCATACTGCCCAAGGTAATTTATAGATTCAATGCCATCCCCATCAAGCTACCAATGAGTTTCTTCACAGAATTGGAAAAAACTGCTTTAAAGTTCATATGGAACCAAAAAAGACCCTGCATTGCCTAGACAATCCTAAACCTAAAGAACAAAGCTGGAGGCATCATGCTACCTGACTTCAAACTATACTACATGGCTACAGTAACCAAAAAAGTATGGTACTGGTACCAAAACAGAGATATAGACCAATGGAACAGAACAGAGTCCTCAGAAATAATACCACACATCTACAGCCATCTGATCTTTGACAAACCTGAGAGAAACAAGAAATGGGGAAAGGATTCCCTATTTAGTAAATGTTGCTGGGAAAATTGGCTAGCCATAAGTAGAAAGCTGAAACTGGATCCTTTCCTTACTCCTTATACGAAGATTAATTCAAGATGGATTAGAGACTTAAATGTTAGACCTAATACCATAAAAAGCCTAGAAGAAAACCTAGGTAGTACCATTCAGGACATAGGCATGGGCAAGGACTTCATGTCTAAAACACCAAAAGCAACGGCAGCAAAAGCCATAATTGACAAATGGGATCTAATTAAACTAAAGAGCTTCTGCACAGCAAAAGAAACTACCATCAGAGTGAACAGGCAACCTACAGAATGGGAGAACATTTTTGCAATCTACTCATCTGACAAAGGGCTAATATCCAGAACCTATAAAGAACTCAATCAAATTTACAAGAAAAAAACAAGCAACCCCATCAAAAAGTGGGCAAAGGATATGAACAGACACTTCTCAAAAGAAGACATCCATACAGCCAACAGACACATGAAAAAAATGAAAAAATGCTCATCATCACTCACCATCAGAGAAATGCAAATCAAAACCACAATGAGATACCATCTCACACCAGTTAGAATGGCAATCATTAAAAAAATCGGGAAACAACAGGTGCTGGAGAGGATGTGGAGAAATAGGAACACTTTTACACTGTTGGTGGGACTGTAAACTAGTTCAACCATTGTGGAAAGCAGTATGGCGATTCCTCAAGGATCTAGAACTAGAAATACCATTTGACCCAGTCATCCCATTACTGGGGATATACCCAAAGGATTAGAAGTCATGCTGCTATAAAGACACATGCACAGGCATGTTTATTGTGGCACTATTCACATTAGCAAAGACTTGGAATCAACCCAAATGCCCATCAGTGACAGACTGGATTAAGAAAATGAGGCACATATACACCATGGAATACTATGCAGCCATAAAAAAAGATGAGTTCATGTCCTTTGTAGGGACATGGATGCAGTTGGAAACCATCATTCTCAGCAAACTATCGCAAGAACAGAAAACCAAATACTGCATGTTCTCACTCATAGGTGGGAACTGAACAATGAGATCACTTGGACACAGGAAGGGGAACATCACACACTGGGTCCTATTGTGGGGAGGGGTGGCGGAGGGATAGCATTAGGAGATATACCTAATGTAAATGGCGAGTTAATGGGTGCAGCACACCAACACGGCACATGTACACATATGTAACAAATCTGCACGTTGTGCACATGTGCCCTAGAACTTAAAGTATAATAATAATAAAAAAAGTATACCTCAATAAGAGAACCAGAAATTACTTACTTGCAAGAGAACCAGAAATTACTTACTTGCAAGATTAAAATCAATCTTATATATTCAAAATAAATGAATAACATTATAATGTATCATTTTCCTTCCTAGGACACTCATTTAGAAAAATCACAATATAATGAATGAAAATAAACATCATTTTTTGTTACTATTTATTTAGTATTCACAGTGATCTGACCAAGAATCCATCTGTGGTTAATATAGAAACAGCCCACTGATCTACATACCAGACTTCTAAGAAATTCAGCTTTCTAAAATCAGAAGCAAAAAAGGCATCTGAACAGCTATCAGGATTGGCTACATAATTTATGGGGCCCTGATCAAAATGAAAATGCAGGACCTCTTGCTCAGAAGATTAATAATTTTAAAATGATGACAACAGAGCATGAGTCATGTTGTCCTTTTGAGTATGGGCCCTGTGTGACCACACAGGTAGGATACTCATAAAGCTGGCCTTGACAATCAAACTAGTTGCCACAAAAATTCTGGACTAAGGCCATGCATTTTATTCAAGAGCTTTATTCTGTAATAAAAGTCCTCTAACTCTCATTTTATTCTATATGCACATTTATGGACTTGGTTATCTCATTTGATGGATTAAGGACAATCAAAATCAACATGTAAGAACTGAATGGAAGATTTCAGAAGTAAGAAGCCTCTTCTGAAGGGAAAAGTGAAGAAACACTAAGAAGCTAACCCAGCAATATGAATTATAATAATGGGACCAGGAAATAGTAACTTTTTCTATTACACCCTGTTTGCAAAGACAGCAACATCTAATACATTTTAGAAAATATTCATCAAAAAAAAAAAAAAAAAAAAAAAGGAAAGACTCAATGGGGTAGGAGTGTGCTGATAAAACATTTAACAACTGGTTCTCTGAGGGAAAGCTCTGATTTGCAGCATTTGTCGACTTCCATAATATAAATACTCATTGTGGCAGATTCCAGGATACCAAGGTAAAGACACAGGACATACAGTTAGGAAGAGATGCACACAATTGGTTCTCCAGCCAACGCAAGCCAGCTCCAGCATACTGCTGAAATGAGGAAAACATTAGGTGAAACCGGCAGTGAAAACATAAGACAGGCCCGGAGCAAAGGAGGATAAGTAAAATTCAGTTCTGCTCCCTTATAAAACATTTTGTTCCAAGGGTCAGCAAAGAGAGAAGGTGACTGTCGCTATTTGCTAAAATAAGATACTAATTCCAATGGCAAAATCATCTTGGATAATCAAAAATTGACTACATAACTATTTCCCTTATCATTTTCCTTCCAAAAATAATTATCTCTGAATAATTTCACAGTTAAAGATTGTGTGCCTAAAGAGCAACCAATTGTAAGAACAACTGAAAACTATGCCAGTGATATGGCTTTAAAAAAAAAATAGTAATATCTATTTTTAAAAAAGAGAGTATGGCCAAGTAAAAATATTTTCTTTTCTGTTCCAATGGTTTAACCTATGAATCACTCTCTAAGAGTACTATCATACTGCAGATATGCAACTCTTACTCTTTACAGCAAAAGTGTAAGTCTTCACTAACAGTTTTAGTTGCTTCCAATAGAAAGGAGAGTATGTGTGATGTTAAAATGTAAAGATTTCAAATCGCCACAGGCTATCTTGAGAATCCCTAATTCAAAAGACCTCTCTCAACCTCAGGAACACTTTAAAATTTCTTCAGAGTCAAGCAGTCAACCACATTCTGGCTCAGGGCATGATATCACAGAAGACACTTCCATGATGGTCTCTTAGGTGGCAGCCATATTACTCACCCAGCATGCCTGGCGTTTCCTAAATCCCTTTTCAATTGCCCTTCTTACACCCAGAAGCATCAAAGAGAGGTCTGAGGATGACTGCCCCTTCCTACTGTAGCCACTCTCTCCTCCAGAGAGGGCAGGGGTTAAAGTTATCTTTTTAAAAATTATCTAATAAAACCATAGTTGATCAACATATTTTTTCCAAAAGTATTTACAGAGTGCTTATTACATCCAAGCACTGTTCTAGGACTCATAATTTTGATATTTTTGTTAGGTACCAGTCCATTTCTGACAGTACTTGGAAGGCAAGGTAATACACTTTGCACATACAAGTCTGTTTTAAAAAAGTTCTGGAATGAATGCCAAGATGAGAGACACTGACTTACATTAGGGAAGCCTATACAACTGATTATCTTCATTACCTCTGTTTAACATAAGCTCGGACTTTTAAAAAAAAAATCTCAGAACCTATATGGACATTATCAGTTTTAATCTAGTGTCTTTTTTGCCTTTATAATTTTCTAGTATGAATGCTTAGAATGTCCTACTTAATTAGAGATCCTCTAGGCATGGTCGCCTAGAGATTTGGTAACACTCATTATTTTGGTTCAGTAAAACATACACACACACGTGCACACACACCCTAAATGGGATCCATCTTTGGGAAGCCAAGTAGAAGAGTATAGGTTTCTCATTCTTGGGAGTAGACAGTATCATTACTAGCCACTGCTGTGAGATGCCCCTGCCTATAAGAACTGCGACAAGAAACTCCTTTTGATGGAAGTTACCCCCCAAAGGAGAAAGGTCAGAATCAGGCCGCAAAGCTGTGGACATGTCAGAGTCTTCGAATCTCTCTTCTACAAGGCATCCTCACTATCTGGAGATAGATGGAAATTATTGATCTTTCAATATCCTCTTCACCAAGAAGAAAGAATAATAACCTCCAAGAATATTAGTAGCGCTGTACTTCCTGAAAGTCTGAGAAGAATTATTACCCAAGCCATGGAAGCACATGGGAAAGGGTAGCCTGCAAGGGGCTACACACATACATTTATATGTGTGTATAATATATGCATATATAAAATGTGGATGTACAGCAAAGACAGTATGACTATACATAATATGAAAATGTAATATATATATATGATCTATAATGTATAATGTATGGCATAGATAATCCATTATATAGACCATCCAACAGGTAGGTGACAATGTATATTTTATCTCTCACACTTAATTTCATTGCTCTCCTAAGCTGTATGAAAAAATCCTGCAAGCTGAACTGGTGACTCACGCCTGTTTTCCTAGAACTTTGGGAGGCTAAAGTGGGCGGACCAACCCAGGCAACATAGTGAGACCCCATCTCTACAAAAAATACAAACAAAAAAAAAATTAGACAGGTGTAGTGGCACACACATGTAGTTCTAGGCACTCAGGAGGCTGAGGTGG
This sequence comes from Rhinopithecus roxellana, assembly GCF_007565055.1. NCBI lineage: Eukaryota > Metazoa > Chordata > Mammalia > Primates > Cercopithecidae > Rhinopithecus > Rhinopithecus roxellana. Next base: position 76,889,492 of record NC_044555.1, read on the forward strand.
GAGGATCAACTGAGCCCAGGGAGCTCGAAGCTGCAGTGAGCCAAGGTCACACCACTGCACTCCAGCCTGGGCAACAGAGCGAGACCCTGTCTCAAAGCAAAAATAAAAACAAAAACAAAACCTGCATCCAAGTTGCCTCTGAAACCTGGCATGATACCAGACAAACACATTCCCCACATTGCTATTAACTAATTAAATCACTGCTTTCTTTGAGATAAAGACTAGAGTAGACACTCTTTACTCTGGGGCAGGCCTACTCTACTTTGGAACAGGTGCCAAATCTCATGGGCTTACACTACTTGGTGACCTTACACAAGTTACTGAAACTCTCAGGTTCCTTATTTGTAAAACGCGGATAATAATTGTATATGTTTCCTAGGGTTGTTATGAAGATTAAAGAAGTATTTGTAAAGATTCTAAACGAGTGCCTGTTAAATAGTAAGGACTGTGTAACTGCTTTAAAAAAAATGAAACCGTGGAAGTATCTTATTGTTTTCTAATGTTTGCAGAGGCAGTAAGAATTTTACTCATCTATATATAATATGAGCACAAAACTCATTCTCAGTTTGATTTTTCTTTAACATAAACAAGCCTCTTTTCAGAGTTTAAACAAATCACAAAAGAATTTTTAAGTCATTGTTAAAATTGACATGATTTATAAACTGGAATGAAAGTACCATTCTCATCCCTTAAATGCATCAGGTGATCAATAAGTTTTTTCCTAGATAGAAATTCCTTTAGGTACCTGCTTTGGCATGGCTGGCACAGACATATTTATATTAGGTAATTAAGAACTCAGATGAAAACAATTTGATACTATTGTTAAGCACAATATATTTTAATTATAGTCTTATAATTATATAATTATACCTTGATATATAGTATAACAATGCATTCTTTTCTACAGTTTGCAGTTTGATTCCTTTTATCCTTGATGTCATTTAGGAATTCTAAATGTACTAATTTCCCCAAAACGTTGACTGAGAGTTGCAGAAAGACAAACATAAAACCAGATTAACAGGTGAAAACTGCATGTGGATAATTTTTTCTGAATCCAGAGGAATTACATTTTTGAAGGTGCTTTGTCTCTCCTTAGCCTAGAGTATCAAGCAGCTTTTACACATACAAGTCAACAGATTTACATTAGTGATGATTCACTGTTTCAAAATAACTTACATGGTACATCCGAAGTTACTGCTAGAAATATTGCTGGCATTGAATTCTTTAAGCACATTTAAACACAAAAGCCCAACAGAAAAATCAGAGCTTCTACATCTGGACTAAAAAGAGGACACACACAGAGATCTGTTCTTTCTCTAATAGAATGTATTAAATAGCAGACTTGAGTGGTGTTTGTAAGTATGACATTGTGGGAGGGAAACTACATGAAGCAAAGGTTACACCTTGAATAGGCTGTTATTACTGCACCCATCACCCCAAAACAGACCAATGTGATTGTATGTGCCTCCCCCACAAAATAGAGCTCCTTAATCAAAGCCTTAGCACTTACTAGTTCCTGCCACACAAGCAATCAAAAAAACACTGGCTTAAATAAAAGCCAAATAAATGGATCACTGTCCTAAGTAGCTTACAGTCTAATTTGGGAGGGGAGACTAATTTGGGATGTGGGATAATTAATCCTGAGGACAAATAGTGACATCAACAGACTTGTGCAGAGTAAAATGCCAAAGAGGATATGGAGAACTTTGAATCCCTGTATTAAGGTTGGTGCAAAAGTAATTGCAGTTTTTCCCATTGCTTTTATTTTTTTTATTATTATTTTTATTATACTTTAAGTGCTAGGGTACATGTGCATAACGTGCAGGTTTGTTACATATGTACACTTGTGCCATGTTGGTGTGCTGCACCCATCAACTCATCAGCACCCATCAATTCGTCATTTATATCAGGTATAACTCCCAATGCAATCCCTCCCCCCTCCCCCCTCCCCTCTCCCCATGATAGGCCCCAGTGTGTGATGTTCCCCTTCCCAAGTCCAAGTGATCTCATTGTTCAGTTCCCACCTATGAGTGAGAGCATGCGGTGTTTGGTTTTCTGTTCTTGTGATAGTTTGCTAAGAATGATGGTTTCCAGCTGCATCCATGTCCCTACAAAGGACGCAAACTCATCCTTTTTTATGGCTGCATAATATTCAATGGTGTATATGTGCCACATTTTCTTAATCCAGTCTGTCACAGATGGACATTTGGGTTGATTCCAAGTCTTTGCTATTGTGAATAGTGCCGCAATACACATACGTGTGCATGTGTCTTTATAGCAGCATGATTTATAATCCTTTGGGTATATACCCAGTAGTGGGATGGCTGGGTCATATGGTACATCTAGTTCTAGATCCTTGAGGAATCGCCATACTGTTTTCCATAATGGTTGAGCTAGTTTACAATCCCACCAACAGTGTAAAAGTGTTCCTATTTCTCCACATCCTTTCCAGCACCTGTTGTTTCCTGACTTTTTAATGATTGCCATTCTAACTGGTGTGATATGGTATCTGATTGTGGTTTTGATTTGCATCTCTCTGATGGCGAGTGATGATGAGCATTTTTTCATGTGTCTGTTGGCTGTATGAATGTCTTCCTTTGAGAAATGTCTGTTCATATCCTTTGCCCACTTTTTGATGGGGTTGCTTGTTTTTTTCTTGTAAATTTGTTTGAGTTCTTTGTAGATGCTGGATATTAGCCCTTTGTCAGATGAGTAGATTGCAAAAATGTTCTCCCATTCTGTAGGTTGCCTGTTCACTCTGATGGTAGTTTCTTTTGCTGTGCAGAAGCTCTTTAGTTTAATTAGATCCCATTTGTCAATTTTGGCTTTTGCTGCCATTGCTTTTGGTGTTTTAGACATGAAGTCCTTGCCCATGCCCATGTCCTGAATGGTACTACCTAGGTTTTCTTCTAGGGTTTTTATGGTATTAGGTCTAACATTTAAGTCTCTAATCCATCCTTAATTAATTTTCGTATAAGGAGTAAGGAAAGGATCCAGTTTCAGCTTTCTACTTATGGCTAGCCAATTTTCCCAGCAACATTTATTAAATAGGTAATCCTTTCCCCATTTCTTGTTTCTCTCAGGTTTGTCAAAGATCAGATGGCTGTAGATGTGTGGTATTATTTCTGAGGACTCTGTTCTGTTCCATTGGTCTATATCTCTGTTTTGGTACCAGTATCATGCTGTTTTGGTTACTGTAGCCTTGTAGTATAGTTTGAAGTCAGGTAGTGTGACACCTCCAGCTTTGTCCTTTTGACTTAGGATTGTCTTGGCAATGCGGGCTCTTTTTTGGTTCCATATGAACTTTAAAGCAGTTTTTTCCAATTCTGTGAAGAAACTCATTGGTAGCTTGATGGGGATGGCATTGAATCTATAAATTACCTTGGGCAGTATGGCCATTTTCACGATATTAATTCTTCCTATCCATGAGCATGGTATGTTCTTCCATTTGTTTGTGTCCTCTTTTATTTCACTGAGCAGTGGTTTGTAGTTCTCTTTGAAGAGGTCCTTTACATCCCTTGTAAGTTGGATTCCCAGGTATTTTATTCTCTTTGAAGCAATTGTGAATGGAAGTTCATTCATGATTTGGCTCTCTCTTTGTCTGTTACTGGTGTATAAGAATGCTTGTGATTTTTGCACATTAATTTTGTATCCTGAGACTTTGCTGAAGTTGCTTATCAGCTTAAGGAGATTTTGGGCTGAGACGATGGGGTTTTCTAAATATACAATCATGTCATCTGCAAACAGGGACAATTTGACTTCTTCTTTTCCTAACTGGATACCCTTGATTTCTTTCTCTTGCCTGATTGCCCTAGCCAGAACTTCCAACACTATGTTGAATAGGAGTGGTGAGAGAGGGCATCCCTGTCTTGTGCCAGTTTTCAAAGGGAATTTTTCCAGTTTTCGCCCATTCAGAATGATATTAGCTGTGGGTTTGTCATAAATAGCTCTTATCATTTTGAGGTACGTTCCATCAATACCGAATTTATTGAGCGTTTTTAGCATGAAGGGCTGTTGAATTTTGTCAAAAGCCTTTTCTGCATCTATTGAGATAATCATGTGGTTCTTGTCTTTGGTTCCGTTTATATGGTGGATTACGTTTATTGATTTGCGAATGTTGAACCAGCCTTGCATCCCAGGGATGAAGCCCACTTGATCATGGTGGATAAGCTTTTTGATGTGCTGCTGAATCCGGTTTGCCAGTATTTTATTAAGGATTTTTGCATCGATGTTCATCAGGGATATTGGTCTAAAATTTTCTTTTTTTTGTTGTGTCTCTGCCAGGCTTTGGTTTCAGGATGATGTTGGCCTCATAAAATGAGTTAGGAAGGATTCCTTCTTTTTCAATTGATTGGAATAGTTTCAGAAGGTATGGTACCAGCTCCTCCTTGTACCTCTGGTAGAATTCAGCTGTGAATCCATCTGGTTCTGGACTTTTTTTGGATGGTAGGCTATTAATTATTGCCTCAATTTCAGAGCCTGCTATTGGTCTATTCAGGGATTCAACTTCTTCCTGGTTTAGTCTTGGAAAAGTGTAAGTGTCCAGGAAATTATCCATTTCTTCTAGATTTTCTAGTTGATTTGCGTAGAGGTGTTTATAATATCCTCTGATGGTAGTTCGTATTTATGTGGGGTCCATAGTGATATTCCCTTTATCATTTTTTATTGCGTCTATTTGATTCTTCTCTCTTTTCTTCTTTATTAGTCTTGCTAGCAGTCTCTCAATTTTGTTGATCTTTTCAAAAAACCAACTCCTGGATTCATTGATTTTTTGGAGGGTTTTTTGTGTCTCTATCTCCTTCAGTTCTGCTCTGATCTTAGTTATTTCTTGCCTTCTGCTAGCTTTTGAATGTGTTTGCTCTTGCTTCTCCAGTTCTTTTAATTGTGATGTTAGAGTGTCCATTTTAGATCTTTCCAGCTTTCTCTTGTGGGCATTTAGTGCTATAAATTTCCCTCTACACACCGCTTTATATGTGTCCCAGAGATTCTGGTATGTTGTGTCTTTGTTCTCATTGGTTTCAAAGAACATCTTTATTTCTGCCTTCATTTCGTTAATCACCCAGTAGTCATTCAGGAGCAGGTTGTTCAGTTTCCATGTAGTTGAGTGGTTTTGATTGAGTTTCTTAGTCCTGAGTTCTAGTTTGATTGCACTGTGGTCTGAGAGACAGTTTGTTATAATTTCTGTTCTTTTACATTTGCTAAGGAGTGCTTTACTTCCAATTATGTGGTCAATTTTGGAATAAGTGCGATGTGGTGCTGAGAAGAATGTATATTCTGTTGATTTGGGGTGGAGAGTTCTATAGATGCCTATTAGGTCCGCTTGGTGCAGAGATGAGTTCAATTCCTGGATATCCTTGTTAACTTTCTGTCTCGTTGATCTATCTAATGTTGACAGTGGAGTGTTGCAGTCTCCCATTATTATTGTATGGGAGTCTAAGTCTCTTTGTAAGTCTCTAAGGACTTGCTTCATGTATTTGGGTGCTCCTGTATTGGGTGCATATATATTTAGGAGAGTTAGCTCTTCCTGTTGAATTGATCCCTTTACCATTATGTAATGGCCTTCTTTGTCTCTTTTGATCTTTGATGGTTTAAAGTCTGTTTTATCAGAGACTAGGATTGCAACCCCTGCTTTTTTTTATTCTCCATTTGCTTGGTAGATCTTCCTCCATCCCTTTATTTTGAGCCTATGTATGTCTCTGCATGTGAGATGGGTCTCCTGAATACACCAGACTGATGGGTCTTGACTCTTTATCCAGTTTGCCAGTCTGTGTCTTTTAATTGGAGCATTTAGTCCATTTACATTTAAGGTTAATATGGTTATGTGTGAACTTGATCCTGCCATTATGATATTAACTGGTTATTTTGCTCGTTACTTGATGCAGTTTCTTCCTAGCCTCGATGGTCTTTACATTTTGGCATGTTTTTGCAATGGCTGGTACCGGTTGTTCCTTTCCATGTTTAGTGCTTCCTTCAGGGTCTCTTGTAAGGCAGGCCTGGTGGTGACAAAATCTCTAAGCATTTGCTTATCTGTAAAGGATTTTATTTCTCCTTCACTTATGAAACTTAGTTTGGCTGGATATGAAATTCTGGGTTTAAAATTCTTTTCTTTAAGAATGTTGAATATTGGCCCCCACTCTCTTCTGGCTTGTAGAGTTTCTGCCGAGAGGTCTGCTGTTAGTCTGATGGGCTTCCCTTTGGGGGTAACCCGATCTTTCTCTCTGGCTGCCCTTCACATTTTTTCCTTCATTTCAACTTTGGTGAATCTGGCAATTATGTGTCTTGGAGTTGCTCTTCTTGAGGAGTATCTTTGTGGCGTTCTCTGTATTTCCTGAATTTGAATGTTGGCTTGCCCTACTAGGTTGGGGAAGTTCTCCTGGATGATATCCTGAAGAGTGTTTTCCAACTTGGTTCCATTTTCCCCCTCACTTTCAGGCACCCCAATCAGACGTAGATTTGGTCTTTTTACATAATCCCATACTTCTTGTAGGCTTTGTTCATTTCTTTTTCTTCTTTTTTCTTTTGGTTTCTCTTCTTGCTTCATTTCATTCATTTGATCCTCAATCGCTGATACTCTTTCTTCCAGTTGATCGAGTCGGTTACTGAAGCTTGTGTATTTGTCACGTATTTCTCGTGTCATGGTTTTCATCTCTGTCATTTCGTTTATGACCTTCTCTGCATTAATTAGTCTAGCTGTCAATTCTTCCACTCTTTTTTCAAGATTTTTAGTTTCTTTGCGCTGGGTACGTAATTCCTCCTTTAGCTCTGAGAAGTTGGATGGACTGAAGCCTTCTTCTCTCATCTCGTCAAAGTCATTCTCTGACCAGCTTCGATCTGTTGCTGGCGATGGGCTGCGCTCCTTTGCAGGGGGAGATGCGCTCTTATTTTTTGAATTTCCAGCTTTTCTGCCCTGCTTTTTCCCCATCTTTGTGGTTTTATCTGTCTCTGGTCTTTGATGATGGTGACGTACTGATGGGGTTTTGGTATAGGTGTCCTTCCTGTTTGATAGTTTTCCTTCTGACAGTCAGGACCCTCAGCTATAGGTCTGTTGGAGATTGCTTGAGGTCCACTCCAGACCCTGTTTGCCTGGGTATCAGCAGCAGAGGTTGCAGAAGATAGAATATTGCTGAACAGCGAGTGTACCTGTCTGATTCTTACTTTGGAAGCTTCCTCTCAGGGGTGTACTCCACCCTGTGAGGTGTGGGGTGTCAGACTGCCCCTAGTGGGGGATGTCTCCCAGTTAGGCTACTCAGGGGTCAGGGACCCACTTGAGCAGGCAGTCTGTCCGTTCTCAGATCTCAACCTCCGTGTTGGGAGATCCACTGCTCTCTTCAAAGCTGTCAGAGTCGTTCGCGTCTGCACAGGCCTCTGCTGCTTCCCCTTTTGTTGTTTAGCTGTGCCCTTTCCCCAGAGGTGGAGTCTACAGAGACAGGCAGGTTTCCTTGAGCTGCTGTGAGCTCCACCCAGTTCGAGCTTCCCAGCGGCTTTGTTTACCTACTTAAGCCTCAGCAATGGCGGACGCCCCTCCCCCAGCCTCGCTGCTGCCGTTTTCGTTAGATCGCAGACTGCTGTGCTAGCAATGAGGGAGGCTCCGTGGCCGTGGGACCCTCCCGGCCAGGTGTGGGTATAATCTCCTGGTGTGCCCGTTTGCTTAAAGCGCAGTATTGGGGTGGGAATTACCCGATTTTCCAGGTGTTGTGTGTCTCAGTTCCCCTGGCTAGGAAAAGGGATTCCCTTCCCCCTTGCGCTTCCCAGGTGAGGCAATGCCCCGCCCTGCTTCAGCTCTCGCTGGTCGGGCTGCAGCAGCTGACCAGCACCAATTGTCCGGCACTCCCCAGTGAGATGACCTCAGTACCTCAGTTGAAAATGCAGAAATCACCAGTCTTCTGTGTCTCTCGCACATGGAGTTGGAGACTGGAGCTGTTCCTATTTGGCCATCTTGCTCCGCCCCACTTCCCATTGCTTTTAATCATCACTGTTACATCACTGGTGGAAATGTAAAATGGAGCAGTCACTTTGGAAAACTGTCTGGCAGCTCTTCAAAAGTTTAAACATAGAGTTACTATGTGACCCAGCAATTCCACTCCTAGCTATATTTCATTTCAAGAGAAACAAAAACACATGTACACACAAAAACTTGCACATGAATGTTCATAGCATTATTCATAATAGCTAAAAAGTGGAAATAACCCAAATGTCCATCAGCTGATGAATGAATAAACAAAATGTGGTATATCCATACAACGAAAGATTATTCAGCCACAAAATGAAGTCCTGTTACGTGAACAACATAGATGAGCCTTGAAAACATTATGCTAAGTGAAAGGAGACAGTTACAAAAGAGCATATATTATATGATTCTATTTTTATGAAATATCCAGAAAAGGCAAATCTATGGGGACAGAAATTAATTAGTAGTTGCCAGAGGTGTTAAAGGGAAATGGAGGGGTGGTTGGCTGCTAATGGATGTAGCAATTCTTTATGAGGTGATCTGAATGTTCTAGAACATGTGGTGATAAATGCACAATTCTGTGAATATACTAAAAACTACTAAATTGTACACTTTAAAAAAGGGGAATTTTATGGCATGTGAACTAGACCTCAATTTCTTAAAGCATGCAAAAGATGCATCACTGCAGGAGTTCAGTGGAGAAATAATAACAAAATTTAGAAGACCTTAGAGACTTCTAGGAAGAGGGGATAATTGAGCTAGGTCTTCAGGGATGCATTGGATTTAGGTTTAAGGAGGGAAGGCTTTTCATAGGAGAGAAAGAAGGTGACGAAGTGAAGCTGGTCATTGTTGCAGTCATGAAAAAAAGAACCAACATGCCTTGTAATAATATTGTCAATGAACGTGCCCCCCACCCGCTACCTGCTAAAAGCACTGTCGTTTACTTCTGCTTCAGGTGGAATTTACAGTTCAAGGCAGCCAATATGCAAACCACCTAACCCTCCATTTTCACAGCTGTGGCTTACCAATTTCTCTTTAAAACACCAACTTTTAGATTTCTGGCCCACTCAATTACATTGAAAGAAATCCGTGATATCCTATCTTTCATCCAGAAATATTTCAGCATTATATTCCTAATGTTTGACATTAACCTAGCATGAAGTATCAGTGTATGATAATCATCCTGTGACTGTGCCGTATTGTATTTGACTTTCCCAATATTTGAGGGTCTGAGTTTCAAGAAGGACATGAATGTTAACGTCTACTTATGTAAATAGAATTGAAAACTCCTAGTGCTGTTTACCTTGATAAGGTTTCTATAGTTTGCTATTAAACATTAGACGTCAAGCCTCCACTTGGAATCAGATCCATTCAGGAGACTGTATCATGGTGTTGCATAGCAGATTTGCTATTTAAGAATAACATTCTCAGCACATTCATCCACATTCCAAAAATATTCTGCTTGGCCCTGATGGCAGGATCTGAGAAGAAGCTGGTCATGGTGAACACAAAGCTTGGGAGAGATTCTTGCTGAAATATAGCTCTATGGTACAAAAGAGGAAAAGCACGGGATTCTTGGGATTGGAAGAGCACCCAAAAGCAGCTAATCCAGCCTCCCGCCCAATGAACAAATTCCCTCTGACAATGCTATTAGGTAAGTATCACCTTGACTTCAAATAGTCACAGCTTTATATCCAACCAACTTACGACTGGACAATTTTTATCTAGATGTCCTCATAGCATGGTCAAAGCCACAAATGATGAAAGACATAATGAACTCTAGAAAAATACATAACATCAAGAGCATGTTTCTTAACCTAGGCACTACAGACATTTGGGACTGGATAATTCTTTGTTGTAGGGGCTGTTCTGTGCCTTGTAGGATATTGAGCAGCATTTCTGACCTCTACTTGCTTATATGCCAGTAGCACCCCTCCCCAAGATGTGGCAAGCAAATATGTAAAAATGTCTCCAGACATTGCCAAATGTCCCTTAGTGGGGGAGCAGGGGTTGAGGAGGGCAAAATTGCCCCCAACTGAGAGTCACAGGGCTAGAGGCATTACATGTTAAGAGCTACAGGAGGGAAGCTGTGACCTAACAGTCATTCACATGTACAGGATATTAGGATACTTACAACTTGAACAAAAATATACCCTTCATCACCCAACAGTAAGTTATTTGACATTACTGAACCTCAGCAAATGTTTGTTGACTTAAATAAAACCATATGATTGTATATATTTCCTGTTTAAGAATAATTCAGTAAAAAGGCTAGTGCATTATATGTTTTCATTACATACATATATACATATACATAATTGAAAGAGATCTGATAACATGTTAAACTTTAAAATTCAGTGGTGTTATTATTTAGTCAGGCTTTGTCCCATCACAGTCCAACAACTTTATGTATATCATTCTGCTTAATTCTGACTCCATCTCTGAAAGATAGGTCTGCTGACTTAATTATGATAATACTAAGTCTCACAAAGAACTTGCTGGAAGGCATCCAATTAGTAGATACGAGAGTTGGGATTTGAAACCACGCCCGATTCCAAACACAAACCCAAAGTACGACATTGTGTTGAGATTTAGGATCTGATTCCCAAGCTCTTGGCCACAAAAGTACACTGTACGTACGTGTCTTAAGTTTGTCTGTCTCGTTTTAAAGAATTACAAATATGAACAAATGAGAACAATTCAAATATGTGTCAAGTTTTTTCACACATTTTGGTTCCACCTTCTTTGAACATTTTCAAAACATAAAAGACTGTGAGTCAGAGCCCATGCCTAATTTAAACAAGACTTTATATAGCAGATTAATTAACAAAATAGAAGATTGTTCTGCTCTATTTCACAATGCAACAACCCAGGCTTTATTGTACAGGGGTCACCTCCCTTCTAGAATGGCTTTATCCACAACTATGCTTGTGTAGAGAAGTCTACAAGTCACTGGCTCTCTGTAAGTATCAGCTACAAGACACTGCTCTGGCAACACCAAGGCATGTTTGCAATTTAACAAACCCTCTAAGTGGAAGGAAAAAAGAGCCTTCCACCTAAATGACAAATCTAAAGGTTTCACATAGGAGTGATGTTTGAAATATCTATTTCATTTTTGCCTGCCACTTCCCTATTCTCTCAGAGCTCTGTTACATAAAGCATTAGGTGCTCTGGGGAATAATTGAGCATCAGTTGTGGCAGCGCGTAGGAGGATGCCTAGGTTACCTCCATTATCACACACTCTATTTAGGAGGTGGGCAAATCCTATTTATATAACTCCAGATGAAGATACACCCTAGCAATTTGGGAGGGTGATCACCAAAATAAATAGGTAATTTCACTTGAACACCTTGTACTAAGCACAAATCTGCTTACTACCTTCATCTTCTTAGAAAGGAACAGGTGTCATGGAAAACAATCGTTTGTATTGGCTGTTCCGTATGGGAAAGCCAAGGGGTTGAAATTCAAAGCTGAGAAGAATACGGGCAAAGAACAGCAGCCGAATTTTACTACAAAATGTGAAAACACGGCTCTGTATCCTCCCCACCTGTAAAGATAAGACATCCTGACTATTTCAGTGTGAGAAAAGTTCAGCAATCTTGGGGTGCTCAGGGCTGGGTGTAGGTATGGGGGAGAGTTAGAGACAGTTGATGTGAAAACTTCCCCAGCAGGAAACTGAGTCAAATCAGTCATCTTTTGGTTGCTTATTCAGTTCTCTAAAGTCCTGGTGTCAAATACGACAGCCACTAGCCCCAAGTGACCAATGAGTACTGGAAATGTGGCTAGTCAGAATTAAAATGTGCTGTAAGTATGAAATAAACATAGTATTTCAAAGACTTGGTATAAAAAATGTATATATCTCGTTAGTAACTTTTCTATTGTTTGCATATTAAAATAATATTTCAGATGTATTAGGTTAAATAAAACATATTACTGTTTCTTTTTAAACTTATCTAAATGTGGCTATTATAAAATTTAAAATTGCACATGTGGCTTGGATTTCACTTCTATTGGACAGCACAAATCAGGCTGAAAGTTACTTTAAGGCATGATTTATGTTGAGCTCAAAGGAAGGTGCTTCCATAGGAAAGTGTTGCTTGACTGAGCTTGACTCCCTATCTCAAAATGTTAACTTCAAATATACTTCAAAATTGAAATTTCATTCACTGCCATCTTGGCAAAATCTGTTAGATAAACAAATCTTTTACTCTTTGAGACATGAAAAAGGATGGTTAACAATGTAACTAAACTTTCTTCCTTTGCAGACATACTTAAACCATGTTAAAGCAGAGATAAAACAGGCTCTAACATTGAAATGGGCTCATAATTAGGTGCTAATGTTGAATATCCTGTAATGTTTCAAAAAGACATATAGATGGAGAAAGGCCAGGTCTGCACAAGGCAAGAGAGAAAACGTTGCATTTATGATTGCAAATATGTTATAGATATCCAAGTTCACCAGTCTATGCCTTACTGATACTTCTTGCTTTTTGGCATCTCCTCTTCATTTTAATTTCCACCACTTAACTGATTCACACCTGGGTCAGAGGCAAAGCCGTCTTCCTCATCTCTCTGATGAGCCTCTCCACTCTTTGCATCTCCCATTGCTAATCTGTCTTGTCCTCCTACCATTGCAAATCATCTCAACTTTTGGCTTAAGAACTTATCCAAGTAGCAAGCAGCCCAGGATCGAGGTCTTCCTTGCATCAAAGCCTTAAAATCCAATTCTACATAACCCAGCCAAGCAAGAGATTCCAAAGGCAAGCAGAAGAATCATTAATAATGAAGTAGGCTTCCAATCTATGCAAGTCAATCCTCAGTCTTTTCAATGCAACATTTAAATGAAAACTATGGTACATTTACCCACAAATGTCCATATAAAAAGCATCTTAGTATCCTGTGGTTGGCAGTCGTGGTTGCTCCCAGCATGTTGGCCCTGATTAATGTGTGTGGGATGTGTGAGTAGGGGATATTGAAATATACTGTATCCCAGTGTCCAGGGAAAGGCCAGACCGTGTTCACATAAACAGTCCTGGCATGTTCTGTTTCAGTTTCCCACGATATAAAATAAACTGTCACCTACAAACTGCAAGTAAACTGAGAAGACCGTTAAGTGCATATATAACAAAGAAACATCTAAAAAGATAACTGGGGAGTTTTTTTAAATAAGCAAATGTGCCTAGACAGACTATTACCTTACAGTGGAATAGACCATGCATGTCTAGCATTGCTTGGCTTTCTTGGTTCATTTTTTATAACTACATTATTGAGATATAATTCACACACTTTACAACTCACACATTTAAGGTGTTTGATTCAATGGTTTTCAGTATACTCACAGAGTTGTGCAACCATCACTACAACCAATTTTAGAATATTTTTATCACCTCAAAAAGAAATCCCATACCCATTATCAGTCACTCTACATTTTGTCCCATCCCCAGCCCTAGGGAACCACCAATATACATTCCATCTCCACGGATTTGCCTATTCTGGATATTTCATGTAAGTGGAATCACAGAATATGTGATCTCTTGTGTCCAGCTCAAGAGAGACTTAGCACCATGTTTTCAAGGTTCATCCATGTGTCAATACTTCATTCTTTTTCTTATTGAATAATATTCTCTTGTATGATTGACCATATTTTGTTTATCTGTTTATCAGTTAGGATGGATTCTTGGGTTCTTTCTACTTTTTTGCTCTTATGAATAATGCATATGCATTCATGTATAAGTTTTTTGTGTACACACATTTCATTTCTCTTGGGTAGGTAACTAGGAGTGGAATTGCTGAGTCATATGGTAACTCTATGCTTAACTTTTTGAGGAACCGACAGACTGTTTTTCAAAGTGGCTGCAGCATTTTACATTCCCACCAGTAGTTTATGAGGGTTCTAATTTCTCTACGTCCTCACCAACACTTATTCTTTGTATTGTTTTTAATCATTACTATCCTGGTGGGTGTAAAGTAGTATTTCCTTGTGGTTTTGATTTCCATGTCCCTGAATGCTAAAGATTTTGAGCATGTTTTCATGTTCTTATTGGATAACTGTATGTGTGTTTCATGTGTTCATTGGTCACTTGGAGTTGAATGGGGAGGAGGTGTGGGATGGTATTAAATGGCATAGTGTAGGAATCAGATACAGGAATGATATCCTATAGACCAGTATTTTTTTCTTTCTTCTGGCACAATGAATGTTCTAAGGAATTTATGAGTAGCTTTTTAATATTGAGCCTGGAATTTGTGAGCTAACTTATAAATCACTTAACCAAAGCATGATGAAACGCTATTCAACAAAATGCTGAAGGAAGCAGTAAAATAATAACTAAAGACAACAAATGACTTCAACACCATAACTTAAAAAAACCCCAAACAACAAAAATAGAACTATAAGTCTTCTGTCCATTGGTCAAAGGCGTTATCACTGGCTCCTGGGTCACAGATTGAGACTTCAGCCTGGTTAGTCTGTCAAGCAGAGTTCACTGAAGTGAACATGTGTATGGGGGTGGGGGCAGTGGGGGGGAAGTGGAATGGAACAGTTTATAACAAAAATCGCAACCAGATTCTCAATACATACAGTGTGGTAAGCATTGTATAAGCTTCGTGAGCGAACTACAATATTGGTTATCCTTGCCACAAGTCTGCCAGGGTTTCTTAAAAAGTTGTTGCTCTCAGTGGTGGTTTGCTGGTCTGTAACCGAGAAGGGCAACAAAGTTCCTTCCATGTCCACAGTTTCCTCTTGCTCTGGTTAGCAGCCACAAGCAGCTTATAAGCATAAAACTCTATCCAGGTACAACAGAAGCACCCTTAGCCATAGCTATAATAGGCCCAGGGAGAGGAGGTGACTGATGCAGCAGTTACCCAATCAATAGGCGTCTATGAGGAGGCATGATGGAAGAGTTTTCCCAGTATGGACCCTGCTGCCCAAAGTGAGAGTTGTAGAAATTGCTGTTCAGTGGGTGCTGGGAACAGACAGAAGCAGATTTAAAGGTAGTAGGACCACAAAGTAGTCATCCATGAATTCTTCCTACCAGAGTTTACAAGATCTCTGAAGGTGGCAATGCTATGGGTATCCTGGCAATAAAGGACCTCCTATTCTGAGTGTCCAAAAGGCTATAACACAATTTCATCACATCTTTTTTTTTCTAATTGAGGAAATCGATCATCACACACACACACACACACACACACACACACACACACACACACACACACACACACCCTCTAACCTTCACACTGCTTAACTGTTTCTATAACTTCCCCTTGCTCCAATATCCTTACTCTGTGGCCTGTAAGTCCCTGCCGTTTTTCTTGACCACCCTACCCATCTCTCCAAAGCTCCGTTCTGCTACTGTTCCCCTTACTCCTTCACTCAGTCTGCTACCTTCTTCACTCATTTGCTTGAACTTGCTATGCCACTTTGTTCCTCAGCATCTTTGCTGAGGAATAAGTTTGCACAAAGGATTCCTTCTTTTCTAGAGTGTTTTCCCTATGTTAATCCACCTAATAATCATCAGCCTGTAGGTCTTGGCCTAGTCTTCACTTTTAAAGCATAATAGATGTAATAACTAGGGCCACAGACAGGTAGATCCACAGCCTGCAGGGAAGGGGGTAGGGGGTTGTCTCTGGCTTGCACCCCATGATTCACTGTATATCTACATCAAGTGTTCACTCAGGAGCACAAGCAAGGGCCTGTGGCCACATGCCCTCTGGCCTCTCCAAGTCTTGCTGCCAAGTGCCAGGGCTGGAAAATGGTTGAGGTGGATGACCCCCTGCCACTTCCTCCAAGGTGACACTGTGAAGGTAGAGCAGGATATCCATATTCGGAAGACACAGATTCTCAAGCAAGGAGAGGTGGAAAGAGCCTTTTGTGTACACTTTACTTTTATAATGGATACTGCTGGAATATGAGCAGACTGCAGTGGACTATTTTTAAAGAACAGGATCTGGTTTTAAATTCATATGTGGTTTTGTGATTTTAAAAGGAGGACTACAAAAAATAGTGTTGTGAAGCAAATAATCACCATCTAATGTGCCTCTCGTTTGTTATACAAATAAAAATTATAACTAAAATAAAACACTTCACACTGACTAGGATGTCTATTATCAAATAGACAAAGCTGGATGTGGTGGCACATGCCCATACTCCCAAGCTGCTCAAAAGATTGAGGTTAGAGGATTCCACAAACCCAGGAGTACAAGACCAGTCTGGGCAACATAGCAAGATGCTGTCTCTAAATATTACTACTACTACTAATAACAAGTACTGGTAAGGATATGGAGAAACTGGAACCCTCAAATATCATTGTGGGAATGTAAAATGATGCAGTCACTTTGGAAAACACTCTGGCAGCTCCTCAAATAGTTACACATAGAGTTCCCATAATGACCCAGCAATTCTGCTCCTACCCATGAGAAGTGAAAGCATACATCCACACAAAACATATACACAAAAGTCCATAGCAGCACTATTCATAAAAGCAGAAAAACTGAAAACACCACAAATGTCCATCACTTGATGAATGAATAAACAAAGTATGATGTTTGCATACAATGAAATATTATATGGTGATGGAATGAAGCACTAATGCATGCTACAACATGGGTGAACCTCGACAACATGCTCAGTGAAAGGAGACAGTCACAAAGGACCGCATATTGTATGATTCCATTTATGTAAAATCTCAAGAACAGGCAAATCCAGAGACAAAAAGCAAATTAATGGTTGTCAGGGGCTCAGAGTAGCATTGGTGGAGGAGATAAAAAGAGAGTGACTGGGCCGGGCGCGGTGGCTCAAGCCTGTAATCCCAGCACTTTGGGAGGCCGAGACGGGCGGATCACGAGGTCAGGAGATCGAGACCATCCTGGCTAGCCCGGTGAAACCCCGTCTCTACTAAAAAATACAAAAAACTAGCCGGGTGAGGTGGCGGGCGCCTGTAGTCCCAGCTACTCGGGAGGCTGAGGCAGGAGAATGGCGTAAACCTGGGAGGCGGAGCTTGCAGTGAGCTGAGATCCGGCCACTGCACTCCAGCCTGGGCGACAGAGCAAGACTCCGTCTCAAAAAAAAAAAAAAAAAAAAAAAGAGAGTGACTGCTAGTGGCATGGAGTTTCTTTTGGGGAAACAAAAATATTCTAAAATTAGCTAGTGGTGATGGTTGTACAACTCTTGAATATACTAAAACCCACTGAATTGTACACTTTAAATGGGTGAATTGTATCATATGTGAATTATATCTCAATAGAGGCTTTAAACAAATGATGCTATACCTTGAGTTTACAGAGCAAGATGTCCCTACATAACTTTTTGTGTCCATGTTTGACCACTTAGCAGGAAGGCCTCTCAAGTTAATGAACACATTTCTGGCTCTCACAAGACAGTCTTACTGATTGCTATGAGACTAAAAATCCACATGAACAGAACCATAGTGTCTGGATGACCCTGATGAGCAAGAGAATGATAAATAAAAGTTAGAAAATTTTCAAAAAAGAAGGAAGGAAAAGAAGTTAAAGTGGGAATAGGGTGTTACCACTGTGCTAGAAAAAAAAAAAAAAAGAGAGAGAGAAATAAACAAAAAAATGAGTGAAAAGTTGTTTTTAGTAGAGCCTCTTTAAACAAAGGGAATGCTTTCAACAGTCCCAAGCAAATTTCAGTGTCACATGGTTAAGGCCAAAATATCCCAAAACAAGATGAGGAAGATAAGATTATGGCCCTGTTGCTGTGACTTCATTATGTGGAATATAGATATTGGGCCTGTGTCACTGGTAGACATTATTTAAATATATATATATCACATATACAAATATATATGAAATAAACATATTTTCATATGTTTACATGTTATATTTATATGTGCATATATAGTAAACATATAAATATATAAACAAATGAATATATATTTATAGGAAGATAACTTTATTTTAGTATAATTGATATAGAATAAAATTTACCAATTTTATGTGTACAATTCAATGATATTTTAGTAAATGTACCAAATTGTGTAACCATAACTATTAATTCAGTTTTGCAACATTTTTATCAAATTATATGGACAGTCCTGGTGGCTGCTCAGATGTGTTTTTGCTTTTGAATTTAGAAAGTTGAGTTTCTTAGAAGTCTGGTGTCTAGTTCAGTGGGATGTTTATGTCTTAACTACAAATGGGCGCTTGGTCAGATCGCTGAACCCTGAACAACTAGCAAAAAATAAAAAGGTGTTTCTCCTCATTTATTACATTTTGAGCTTTCTAACAGGTGGCCTAGAAAGGAAAAAACATATACCATTACTAACATATTTCAAGTTTGATTGTATAATATTGATTTTAATCCTTTATTTGTAAATAAGTACTTTTTAATTATCTCATTAACTCATACTCTAAAACAACTTCATTGAGATGTAATTTACATTCTATAAACTTCACCTGTAAATTTACTGAGTTGGCTAATCATCTCCACAATCCAATTTTAGAACACTTTTGTCACTTCAATAACATCCCTGGGGCTCACTGACAGTCACTCTCCTTTCCCAACCACAGCCCCAGGAAACCACTAATCTATTTTCTGTTTCTATGGATTTCTGGAAGGCATTATACTTTCACACACAGATAGAAAAGATATATCAAATATGTATCTCTCCTTTAAGAAAATCCTATCTCTACACCAGAATTTCAGTGTTTGTGATGCCTAAAATTTTTAAGTAATAAATAAAAGTTGCCACAAATGCTATGAAAAACAGTCCCCCAAATGAGAAGTTTCTCTAACATAATATACTATTTTAAAGTTTATAATAACCAACTAATAGACAGCACTTTAACACCATGCGATGTTTTCCTGATTAAAGCCAAAAGCTACCAATTCTACCCTGCTCCACGACTAACCAGCCTCCCACCAAAAACAAAAATCCAAAACACTTTAGAGCACATATTGTTCATTTTCTTTGCAGACAAAACTCCTGGTCTCCTTCAAATTTGGATCATAAGCTGAATTAAGCAAGGGAAACTTCCCAAAATTACATCCTATTCTGCAGCTCTTTAGAGCTACAGAAACCTTTCTAGACAATAAATTCTCTTTAAAGATAATCCAAAATTATGTTAGACTAGTTGCATTGGGAGTTATACATGATATAAATAATGAATTGATGGGTGCTGACGAGTTGATGGGTGCAGCACACCAACATGACACAAGTATACATATGTAACAAACCTGCATGTTATGCACATGTACCCTAGAACTTAAAGTATAATAAAAAAAATAAAAATAAAATAAAATAAAAAAACCACCACTTTTCATAGCAACATGATAATATTGTGGGCATTTCCAAGTTAATTATAGATCTGTCATTTTAAGGAATAATCATTGAGATCTTTTTATTTAATTAATGAAGGGATATTATACAGCCGCAACAAAATAACCTTTTTCTCCTTAACCACCAATGGAGAGAATTCTTACCATGGTAACTTACAAGTTACCACCATCATGTATACGTATATCACAGTTCTCAAGAAAATATTGTTCCCGAATTTCTTTTTCTACTAAAGAAATAACCATTGGTCAATATGACAAATATATGACATTGAGTCATTTCCACATAACTCTCCAGCGTAACACATCTGTGAAGCTAGATAAATCCTGTTTCAATTTGGGTTTGCCATAAAACACAACACTCTTTTCAGGCCAGTCCATGGACTTCTGATAGCAGCCTTCACAGGCCACAGGTTGCCAGTTTCCAAGTCTAGGATGCTGTGGCTCTCACAAGGGTGCTGACCCGGCTTCTATTTTCAACTGGAATTTCCTTCTCTGGGGTCATTTGATCTCCACCCTCAGAGACATTTTCCTGGTTCTCTGTTCTGTGCCCTGACCTACCCCTTGTTTCAAAACCAAAAAGAATTCCAGGTTCATCCTCCTGCACAGTCCAGTGAGACAAAGACTCATGGACATTATGCTTTCAATCTGGTGGGAGCCATGGTTTTTTGAGCCTTGGTGAGACTCTCTTAGAAGACACTAAGGTGACATTTACTCAGGAAGCTGCTGAGCTCTAAGACAAGACCTGCAGGAAATGATAGCGGGAGGCCATGGTGTAGAGCTAAAGCTGTTAAGACGTCTTCATTCAAAGGGTCACAAGAATGTGGAAGAGTCAGCCAAAAGAAACATCACAAAGTGTAAGACAGGGCTACATCCGTTGGCACAACACTGGCTGCATTGGCAGGACCCAGAGATGGCTCACCCCCAGCTCTTGTGGCTGAGCACTCAGCAAGCTACACAGAGTTTAAAGAACAGGAGACTGGTGTTTTTAGGGTCAGCTCCTGGAGACCCTTTATATTCTTGCCTCTGAGGGAGTTCTGGATACAGCAATGTAAAAATCTCAGATACGTCCACAAGAAGAACTAGCTTTTTAAACTCATGAGTAAATGATACTTTTCTGAGTATAAGTCTCCCTTTTGCACTGGTAAGAATGGCAATGTTTATGAAAATTATTCTGCCTAGAATAATTGCAAAATAAACCATGAAACAGATACTATTTTTAACATAAAAATTTTAAAACATTTTCCAGTGATGTAGAGATTGGACAAGGCAAATAGTTTTCAAACACTTATTCAAGAGGAAGCCTTAGAGTAAAAATTGGAGACTATCCTTTTTAAAAAAATGTTTCCCTTAGTGCTACACACATACCCAGTTCTGCACATATACTGGTGAATCAATGAATGTTCACTGACATTTTACCCTTATCTGAAGTATGCCCACCATTCCCCTCCATACCAACAATGTATGTCCCTTTCTTTTGCTTTCATACTGATGTAACAGTAGACCTATCTACAGTGTCTGTGGTAATTTGAGACATAGCATTAGACTAGAGAGGGGCAAACTTTTTCTGTAAAGGACCAGACAGTAAACATTTCAGGCTTTGCAAGCCGTGCAGTTCATTGTAACCAACCACTGAACTCTGCTATTGTAGTGTGAAAGCAGCCAAAGACAATATGTCAACAAATATACATGGCTGTGTTCCAATAAAACTTTATGAACACTAAAATCTGTATTTCATAAAATGTTCACATGGCATAAAATATTGTTATTTTGGTATTTTTTTCAACCATCTAAAAATGTAAAACTGATTCTTAGTTAATAGGAGACGCAAATGCAGGCAGTGATCTGGATTTGGCCTGTGGGCCATAGTTTGTTGACCCGATTTAAGAACTGAGCTACCATAATATGGCAGACAGTCTACTAGATATGATCATGTACAGAGAAAACTGGAAAAATCAAAACAAAACAGGACTTGGCAACTGTTCAATCAAGTTGATATAATAGAGGAAGATATGGTGAAGGTGTTCAGACTTCAAAGAGACAAGATTTTGTGTGTGTACATTAAGTGCATTGCTTTTAATGTAGCTTATCCATTTACATGTCAAAATTGATCAAATTAACAATCTAATTGCCAAACGTTGCCTCTGGTGTGTTTGGCCTAAAGGATTAATATATTTTTCTTTCATTCGTAAATCACCTCATCCTTAATTTCTTCTAGGCTTTGAAACAGTAGCTAAATTCAGAAATCATTTTAAAGTGACACTAGTAAAAAGAAGCAGATTAAAAATCTCCATGGAGATGTTGGTCAAGGATACAAAATTTTAGACAGGAGGAGTAAGTTAATATTCCTTGTTCAACATGGTGACTATAGTTAATAACAACACATTATGTACTTCAAAACTGCTAAGACAATAGATTTTAAGTGTTCTCACCACAAAAAATAAGTATGTGAAGTAATGTATATGTTGATTATCTCAATTTAGCCATTCCACAATGCAAACATATTTCAAAACATCATATTGTACATCATAAATATATTTAATTTTTAATTGTCAATTTAAAAATAAATTTTTAAAAGTCTCCAGGGAGGTGATTCTGAATGGTTTCTTTTTGATAGTTTGAGGAACCAGAGCTGCTACACACAAGGAAACAGGGACAACTGTCACAATTGTGTTTAAGTTAATATCATTCAGTCTATTTCTATATTGCCTTAATATCTACTCAGTCTATATACAATCACTGTGGATTTATGGGAACTGATATCAGTGAGAGAACCTCAAAATCCTGCTTTTGTCATTTAATTGGGTCATGATGACATAGATATTGACATCCATGACAGAAAGAACTCACCGACGAAATAGAAAAAGAAAATCAGGATAGATTTGTACTTTCTTAAAAATATTGGTATTCTCAGGAGAAATTGATTAAACACTAAGGTAAAGTAAATCAATTCCCCCATCTCTTCATCCCTCGTTGCTTCACATCCTTACCACAGCCCCATCATGGAAGGAGTGCATTTCCACACACACTGAAGTTAGGCTTTGACATGTGACTTGCTGTGGCCAGTGGCAGGTGGGTGGAGAAAACAGTGTGTCAAATTCCTGCCTATGTCTCAAGAGTCTTCAGTTGATCCCACTTGCTATCTTGTGCCTTTGTCATTGCTGAACTTCTTTGGGTAGATGCTGCCAGCCTGGGTCCCAGAATAGATACACATGGGACAGAATTGACAGAAGAGCCATGACACTTTGACCTGTGGTTTAACAGCTGCGCTCTGTCTATGTAAGCCAACCCTAGCTGACCCACAGATCCACTAGGATCCGTGATGGTTTTTTTATGCCACTGAATGTCAGAGTAGTTTGTTACACAGCATTAGTGTGGTGATAGTTAACTGATACAAACACACTTCTACATTTTAGACAACACAGCTATAAGATAAAGCACGATTTTGTGTGTCTATGTGCATATATGTATGCATGCTAGGAGTTCTATATTTCATTCCTTTCTAATGATACCTTAAATAAAATCGTGCCCTTCCCAACCTGCAGCAGCACAGAAATATCATGGAAGGCCCCATTCTCAAACCAAGGTTCCTCTTAGACCCACTACATGAACCTTTGATCCTTTACAGATGTTTATGCTTGTTCATAAATACTTTTGGAAAACCCCGACAAGGGCAGAGTGCCAGCTCTCATGTACCTTTTCCAGGCTGCTGCAAGTTCAATCACATGGTTGTTGGTCCAGTAATGGATGTGCCATTAGAACAGCCATGCAAGGAGGGAGTGTGCCACATTTACACAGGAGATAAACTCTGCCATGTTTCAATCAAAAGCAGTTTGCTAGTGAAAACACAGGAGTTGGAATTATAAAATTACCACAACCTTCAACTAAAAATAACAAACAGGATGTTCTTTATATGGGGATATATATATACACACACACATATTGCTGACAACAAGGACACAAGGACACACCAAAATCCTCTCTGATCTCACTAACAATTCACCTTACTTTCTTCTGTTACGTTTATGGACACTTTGGCTGTAAATAATCCATGGAGACAGGAATGTTTCTACCATGCAGGAAGAACAGGAGGAAGAATTTAAAATGTGTCATCTTATGGAGACAGTTCAGTGGTAGCCCAGATTCAGGATGCGGGCAGGAGTAGGGTGGGTGTGAATACAAAGGGGTAGCACAGGGGAGTGCTTTTGTGGTGATGGGCCAGCTGTGTATCTTGAATGTGGTGGTGGATATGCCAGTCTGTACAGGTAATAAAATTGCACAGAACCACACGCATACTTACATACATAAAAGAATGCGTGTAAAAACCTGGTGAAATGTGAATGGGGTCTGTGGTCTAGTTAATAGAATTGTCCCAATGTCAGCTTCCTGGTTTTGATATTGCGCTATATTTATTTATATAAGATGTTACCATTGAGGGAAGCTGGATAAGGGGTATATGGGACCTCTCAGTACTATTTTTGCAAGTTCTTATAAGTCTTCAATTATTACAAAATTAAAGGCTTTAAAAAGTATTACCTCAAAGGTATCATCTTCAGCCAATGGCATGTCAACAATCACCCATTGCACAGTGGTTCAAACATGCAGACTTGGCAGTCAAATTAAGAGACAAGGATTTAAGTCCCAGCCCCACTACATACTAGCTGTGTAGGCCTGAAACAGACATAAGGTCAACGCTTTGGTTTCCTCGTCTTTTAAATGAGGATAATAGGACCTATCTCACAGGGTTATTTTAAGGATTAAGTGAGATAGTATATGTAGAATAAGCAGGACTCATAGAAAGTATTCAATAAATATTGGCTATTATTATTATTCTAAGTCAGACTAAATATTTCTGAGAGCTTTAAATCACTGATTAATTTCATTGACACTCAAGTACATACTAAACATCAGGCACATGCTATAAATGGCCAAGCATTGAGTCACACACAATATAGTCCCTGGTTCTGGTCGCTGCCCCTTTGGATTTTCTGGTTCTGTTGTGAATATGGTCTCCAAACAAGTAGGATAAATATTTATGAAAGTGGGTACACAGAAGACTCATGGAGGAACTAACTTAAGAATAAGAGGTACGGCCGGGCGCGGTGGCTTAAGTCTGTAATCCCAGCACTTTGGGAGGCCGAGACGGGCGGATCACGAGGTCAGGAGATGGAGACCATCCTGGCTAACATGGTGAAACCCCGTCTCTACTTAAAAAAAAAAAAAAAAAAAAAAATACAAAAAACTAGCTGGGCAAGGTGGCGGGCGCCTGTAGTCTCAGCTACACGGGAGGCTGGGGCAGGAGAATGGCGTAAACCCGGGAGGCGGAGCTTGCAGTGAGCTGAGATCTGGCCACTGCACTCCAGCCCGGGCGACAGAGCGAGACCCCGTCTCAAAAAAAAAAAAAAAAAAAGAATAAGAGGTACTTTCTGCAGTCAAGGTTGAAATGAGAGTTTTCCCTCTGCTAAAATTTACTGGGGTACAGGGTGGTTAAACTGCAATGCTTAGCTGCAACCATTCTTTGACCAGCAGAGATAAATGAAAATTGCCTTTCAGTCAAGCACAGGTTAGACCATTTGAGTTGATGTGCAACTTTAAGGGTTAAAACCCTTTACCCATCAACCAGAAAAAGAGCCAAACCAAATCTTCCTTTTTCCTTGTTTGGCAAGCAAATTACATTAGACTATCCTAATAGGCTTAGAGGGAAAAAAAATCTAATTGTAGTCTATATTAATACATTTACATATTTTGAATTATATTAATAAATACTAATACATTTAGACCAGGGCACTTTAATGGACTTTCCAATATTAATGACAAAATATATGTAGAATATATCACTCTCTACTAAATGCCTCAATAGGTTTGTGATATAAAAATCCTTAAAAGCAAGCACACCACGTATGGATAGAGCTGAGATGGCACCTGAGTACTTTAAATGTGATAGTTAAAATAATCTACAGTGTGAAAGAAAGAGACATTTGAAGCAATTTGGGAGTCTTCTATTATACTTAGGAATTCAAGATCTTTCATAAATGTAAGCAAACCCCAAACAAGACTGAAAATGCTTGCAATGATATTTTGTGTTTGTCAACACCGATCCTCCCAGCCCTCAACAAAAACAGGAAATAAAATGTTCTGCCCTTCTCTGTGCTGGTCTTACTGGGTTGGCTGGGTTTGGGCCCAGAAGGAGATGGAGAATAGGGAGACCAAGAAGTCAGAGTATTTACTGTTCCAGTCTATCCCTGCTTCTCCATATTTTGCCCTTGCTGGAGTCTTCTCTGGGCACATTGCCAGGGTCCCTTCCAGCCAAGGCTGCAAGTCAGTGGGCTCTGGTAACACTGGTCCCTCCCTGGTAACAGCTTCTTAGTGTTGCTAATTGCTGGGCGCTCCACCACTCACCGTTGGTTCCCTTAAACCTGTCAACACACTGGCATAGTTCATTCCTCAAATTAAGCCTTTTGAGTGATTTATCTGTTTCCTGTTTGGATCCTGATCAACACAAAGCCCTTGACTGTGAATCAGTAGCTAATGTGGGAGGATGTCTTAACTTTTGAGATAAAAGTTAAGACCATGCTTTACATTTTGCTCAGACCATCAAAATGGCATCTTAACATGAATGGAACTGTTGAAAGTCATGTGCATAGATACCCACAGAAATAATACTATGTGTTGTTACCATTTTCAAATTATTCTAGCAAACTCAATGTTCCATACCCTTGCTAAACTATTATTCCTCTGTGCATCTAATTAATATGGCATCACCAAGCTAGGAACCTAGAGCAATGTCCAGGAATTTGTGCCTATGTGGAGAGGCACACACCTGGCACAGAGATGCTTGGCAAATATGGAGCCCACGTGCTCCACAAGCTGGTGAGATGCTTTTAGCCTCTGTATTGCAATTGGACTGGCTTATACATTTCTTTACCAGATATTTTGGTCAACTGTAGAAAGGGGTCATTCAAAAATATGTTAAAGGTTTATTCATCTAAACTACTTCTGTTGCTGTTGCCATGGCAACTTTTCCCTAAAGCCACAACTCCAAATTCTTCTAAAATTGTTATTTCAGAAATCTAATTTAGCTGACATCCCAAACACTCAAATTTTACTATAAGATTTTTTATGTTAGAAAAGTTCTAAGAAAATGACAAGTATCCAAAGAGAAGAGGAGAAAAAGCCTGACAGGTTTTCATTTGAAAGGGTCATGGCATCTTTCAAGGAAATTGGAAGTGGAAGAGTCCTCAGTAACTGTATTTGAATGAAAAAAAAATTTGGCTTATATTTTGTATATGTTTCTTGTATTGAAAAGTATCCCATATTCACATCCAAGCAGTCACCACAAAGATAGTGAAAGCCGTACCACATAATGACTGGTGGGAGTCCTTGTTGCATCACTCGATCTACCTTTAAGTTTTTAAGTATTCAGGGTATATTTAAGAATAAAATAAATCAGAAAAAATGGTCTTTTGAAAATAAGGTTAGAATGAGAAAACTTGATAACAGAATGTACATTAAAAGATATTAGATTAATTAACTGTGTTTGTAAACAGTGGTCTCAGTCCAAAATTTGGCAAGCACCCAAGACCTTTAAATCTATCCATACCCTCCCCATCATCTCGTGACTCACAATCTAAAACGGACCATGCTAATGGACATTCAGTGACATGGCCAGGAGTTAAGAAAGGGCTCTGCAATTCAATTGAAGGGAGAATAAGTAGGCCACAAACCCACCTGCCACCCTGGGCTGCTCAGGAGATTTTGAACCCTGATGGGATTGAGAGAAAAACACTGGGAGTCGCAGTTTCCCTCCCTCTTTCCTTTGGCTTTTCTTTCAGCACCTCTTCCCTTTCCCCCAGAGCAGGCCGGTCCACCTCATTATCCTCAAGGAGTAGGGACAGAAGCAGGCACTCTAGTGTCTCACTTTCATACAGATGCAGATCCCACATCCACACACTAAGGCTGCCGAGCACTCCACACGTCCTCATTTGGAGATTATAACTTCTAATTTTAGGCTCACGACTAACACATTCGTTAAACGGGTATTCTGGCTAAATCAGAATAGAGGTGGCAAATTAGGCAAGACTGTTAGAAGGTCATAAAGGAAGAAGTTAGCTAATGTCTGACATGAGAGAGAAGACAGTAAACATTTTTTAACCTAAGATTAGGAAGGGCATCGGCATTGAGGAGTGAAGAAACAAAAAGCCCAAGATGCTGAGGCTTCTGGAAAGACCACCAACACCCTCTCCAGAGCAATCCCCACACAGTATGAAACACACTGTTCATAACCGTGACTCACAGCCAGAGAAGCTCACTCACATTTTCTCACCTCTATCTCTCAAAACCCAAGAAACTACAAATAATGTATTTTAGAAAGTGCCATACAAAATTGTTCTCAAAAACATTTAAGATTTTGATGTCTACTGAGATGCAATTAAGTCAGGGTTTCTCTATCTCAGCACTATTGACATTTGAGGCTGGACAACTCCTTGTTGGGTTGTATTGTGCTTTGTAGGATGTTCAGCAACATGTCAGGTCTCTACTTAATATATGCCAGTGGCAATCCCTGCCAGTTATGATAACCAAAAATGCCTCCAGACATTGCCCAAGGTCCCTCTGGTTCAGAACCACTGGTCGATTTTACCTAGAATATGGATACTGAAGGACATATTGCCAGACAACATTATATAGAGGAAGCATTTCTATACCTTTTGTATCATTAGAGAGTTTGGCTGAAATGAACACTAGGTGGTAAAACAAAGGACCTCTCTGAAAACTTGTACTAGATTATCTCAGAGTCAGCTGAGGTAAAGTATTGTGTTGCACTTTCTGAATCTACTTTGCTGCTGATCCTACATTTTGTAGGGGCTGCTTGACTACTTGAGTAGTAAGTGGTTCACTGTGTAAATTAATCAGTGTTTGCCAAACCCACCTGATATTGGAACCACCCCCAAAGCTTTTTCAAAGGATTGATTCCAAGTCTGGTCCTTAGAGATTCTCATTTAGTAAGAATTCAGTGAAACCCTAAAGCTAATTTTTAGTCTCGTCTCTCCCTCAGACCTCAGACATCAACTAATAAAGGGTTAAGTTTGGAAACTCCTAGCGTAACCTACGGAAAAATACACAGACAGCCAGATTCATGTTCTCATAAATATTTATTGTGTGCCTACCCTGTGCCAGGACCTGCTCTAGGCAGTGGAAGGACAGAGGGAAAGGATCATTGGGTCCTTGCCCTGAATAAACTTACACACTAGTCAGAGGAGACAGACAAACAATGAATATATAACATAATACCAAGCGGTGATGTGAACAATGAGGGAAGTGGCTAGTGTGATATGATCCAGGGTAACTGAGTGGGCTCAGAAACACTTCAGAGAAAGCAGTCAGGAAAGGTGACATTTTCCTGCAATTTGAAGGATGTAAAAAAATGTCTACCACACAGAGGACATTCCAGGCAGAAGGGACAGCAAGTACAAAGGCTTGGGGCAGAAAAGAACTGGTCGCATTTGAGGAACAGAAAGGGCACAGATGTAGCCAGGCAATGATAAGCTTGTGGAGTGGGGTGTGGTATGAGGCAGGGAAGATCATGTAAGGAGCACTTGGAAGGTCAAGGTCATGGATGAAGCTGTTATTCTAATTGGAATAGAAACCAACCAAAGAGCTTAAGCACTGAAATGTCACTATTTCATTACTTTTAAAAAGATTGCACTGGCCATAGGGATAGCCAACCATTTACTGAGATGGGAAAGTCTGAGAATGAAATAAGTGACAGGGAAGTGAGGAATCAAGAACCCAGTGAAGACTTTGTATGACTGGACAATAACTTCACAACCAAGTTGAGAGTCAAGTGTGTGTGGTCCAGGGTTATCACAGTGTGGGAACAGGAAAAGTAAATAATAAAAGTTCATCACCAGAAAGGACTAGGCAAAGAGTGGTAATTGTTTTCAAATGATTGGCAGATATGTCTGCTGTGCAACATCCAACAGGAATCTGATTCTTTATCAATTAGTAGTGGTACTTCATGAGTGGTTTGAAGGAGGGGAGATGTAGCTTCCTAAGATGATGGGGCTTCCACACCAAAGAGGCCTCATCCAGGAAAATTTCTGCATGCAGTAGAAAAGTAAGCATGCTGGGTTGGGGGTGGGAGTAGAAAAGGTATCTACGATTAGTAGAGGTGTTAATTCAGAGGATTAAATAATCTTTCACTTATTCGTAAGTTGAAAAAATTTTGCTTTTATGAGGAGACAAATGACAAGCAGAGTGATATAAAAATGGTTTTATAAAAGTAAGTTCTGGGCCATGCCACAGGTCAGTATAAGTTCTGCTGAGTTTCCTAAGATGTCTACACTGTTAGCACTGATGGATGATAACTGATTCATATCAGCACAGGCCTGCAACGGCGCCCAGTTCTGGGCATCTTCAGAATTACCAGAGTATCCTGTATTCAATACCATTCAATTATTAAGCAAACTTAATGACTTCAAAGTCTTTGAAAATTGAATGTTCACAGAAAACAAACTTGGAAACTTTCATAAGACCTTAACCATTCTATGTGAAAACAGGTTCTGTCAGGGTAAGCAGCTTGGCACTTCTGGTGAGTTCCTTAGGAAGGGGTTAACTGGAGCAAGGGCACAGTCAGCATCTGATTACAAGGCTGCGGTCAAAAGCACAGATGGTGTGGTGACCCGCACCAAACAGGAAGTGACATCAGCAGCAGAGGAACTCAGACTAGACCAGTACAAGGGAGGAGAATGAGCAGCTTAGGACCTCAAAAACTAGGTCTCAACTACTAGATTCATGAAGTCATTTAACACATATCTACTGAGCACCTACTGTGCTTCCAGCACTCTGCTAGGTGCCCAGGTGACAGCAGGGACAAGACACACATAGTACTACTCCCAGCAAGTTTTCAACCTGCCAGTGAGAGAGAAGTGAATGATGTCAGTCCAGGGATTCCTGATGGTGACTGTATAATGGACACTGATTTGCTTTTCTCTGCCCCACTTGAGGGTTAAGACAGGTTGGGGCACCAGGAGAGAAAAGCTTGAGCCTCCTAAGGTCCCCAGTAAGTCACCAGGCCAAGCTTTTAATCCAGATTTTTTAAATATCTTTCAGAAAGACATAAAGATATGGCATTGAACTTAATGGATACTTACATTTTTAGTTTTTGTCTACACTAGTCAAATTAAAGAGCTATTTGGCCATGGCAATTTGACAATATAGATAGTCACATGAAGTCACTGAAGGTCCAACATTTGGTTGTTGGTTTATTACTGTGGCAAAGTGGATTGCAGAGGGATGATTAGGTTTGACTATCCTGATTGTCTAAATGACTCAGAAGAGCACTACAGGACCAGGGCATCTGGTTAAAGCTTTCAGTTCTGTCAGCAGCGACACATGTGCTGCCTTGAATTCTACTGCTCTGAGCTTAGATTTCTTCAATCAGGAAATAGAAAACCTGCGTACGGCAGCAATTGGATTTGAGACTGAAATTGACCTAGACTGTGTTCAGATAGTTTGCAATCTGTATAAGACAATAACGAGGGAAATATTATGATTATTTGATTATTATATAAACTTCTAGAGCTTCTCTAGAAGTGCTGCCAGAAAGTCACTGATTCATTCATGTCATCCTCATCCTTCATCCTCTATCACCTCTTTATCCCATCCAAACTAAGTCTGATGGGTTCTACGTTCTAAGCATCTCTCCAATACACCAACTGCTCTCAACCTCCTCCTGCCCAGCTGCCACCCTAGCATCAGTCATCTTCTCGAATCTCTCCCAGGCCCAAATACCAGGATGCACTCTAGCTCCTCCTCATCCTGACTCCATGCTGGGATCATGGCAGGCTTCTGAAAATATAAATCTGATTCAGTCATCAAAAGGCATCAAGGACAACACCCAGCTGGAAGGACGGAGCCACCATAACCTGAATGTGGGAAAACTGTGGGAGGAAATTTTTTGGGGAGAACATTAGCTGCTAACACACATTTTTTCTGTGTGTGATGATAAAGCAAGAAGACAGCTGTACTATACTTTGAAAATGTCTAATTATATAAATGGAGGATGTTCTTGTCTAGTTAATTGCATTTTGCTTTCTGTGACCATTATGACCATTTAAAA
Organism: Rhinopithecus roxellana; assembly: GCF_007565055.1. Classification (NCBI taxonomy): domain Eukaryota; kingdom Metazoa; phylum Chordata; class Mammalia; order Primates; family Cercopithecidae; genus Rhinopithecus; species Rhinopithecus roxellana. Next base: position 76,920,854 of record NC_044555.1, read on the forward strand.
AGATGAGTGAGATATCCGTAGCAACTCCTAACATTTTCACTATCTAATTGTCTCTTTGAAAAATTGACCAAATACCTGGAATACAATAGGCATTCAACAAATGTTTATTGAATGAATCAAATGTGAGCCACTGACCTCTTATATGCAGTCTCATCTTGGACAAATTAAAAAGCACTGAAAGAAGAGCATTAGATATTTATCCCTGAATTATATTTCAGAGGAGGCAGGAGGTACTAGGGACACATGGAGGGTCATCCATGTCAAGGAAGACAGACCCCAAAAAACCCAAGATCACAGGAAAATGCACAGTGGGACAAAACCATGTTGAGCAAAGTAAGTGGAATATTTGTGCTAAAAGGCAAAACAAGCTCTGGAATTATCAAAATCCAAATGAGGGAAGTAAACAAAAGTGCAGCGTTAGAATAGATATTATACCACCAAGGGTTATACTAATATGAAAAACAATGGGTCACACTTAATAAAGAACATTCTCTGGACACGTGACTGATTCAGAGCTGCTGCTTTATCATCCTAAAGTATGCATAGGAAACTTCAGAGAGCCCGGGTGACTTATTCCAACCTGGAATCCCAATAAATTCCCTCTGGAATCTTCCTTTTTATAGTCTTAAATCAGAATATACATACATGATAATCTGCACTGGAATAAAGGGCTATTTCATCAGCAGTCTTCAGAGCCCCAGAGGGGACATTAGCATCGACTTGACTCTTCAGTTTATGATTTTAGAAGAATGAGACAGCTGAATTAAAATAATTTTAAAATATTTTTGTAATACATTTATATAATTGAGGCAATAACCATTCATTGAATGAATAGATTGTTTTAAATTTAAGGAGCCCATTCTCACCTTTCCTCCCCCACCCCCACTCTTGTAAATGGAAAAGACCTCAGATCATGAATCAAAGGGTACCAACACACAGTTCAAAATCTGGAAAAGGTGATGGGGTGGAGATGTTGGATGGGCACAATGAGCACAGACTCTACCTCTTTCAGTGTAAAGCAACCCCTGTTGAAAAGTGGTCATCCTTTAAACCACTTTAAAAGGCAAATCACTGAGCCACTAGTGTCTCCAAGACATATGAATGAGCATTAGTAACTTACAAGTATCTCATTTGGTGTTTCAAGGCAAGTAACTATAGAAAAACCAGACAAAGAGCTATCACAGGTTCCTGGAACGTTTGCCTGGGAAGGTATCTTAACAATTTCCTAATTCAGGCCTTCATTTTTCCAGTGGAGGAAAGTGAAGTGTACGAGGTATGTAATTTGCCCAATGACCCTGCAATTAATCCAGGAGCCCCCAGGTGACACCAGGAACCAACTGGAGCAGCTCCGGGATGCCCAAGTCCACCACCCCTGTCCACTTTGACTCCTTTTTTCAAAAACAAACTTTTTTTTTTTTTTTTTTTTTTTTTTTTATGTTGGGGACTGGATTTTGGAAGACACAAATTCCAGACAGTTAACTGTCTTTGCCTTATTATAAATATTAATGATTCTTGTCAACTTTCTGCCTGCTTCTCTCCAATTTTTAAAGTTGGCAGTCAGAACGTCCAGTCTCAACAGTGCAAATCAATTCAAGGAAAACTCAGTAAATTAGCAGATGACAGAACAACTGCAGTGTCTCATCTCAAAATGACACATCTCACAAGTGGAAAATCAATGTCTGAAGACTGGAGTAAGGTAAACCTTCTCTCTGCCCCTTTCCTAGAGGGGGCATTTCAAATTTTTAGAAGTAGTAGTCATTACTCAGAAACAACTTTCCTTTTTTCCTTCTTTCCTTTCTTTTCTCTCTCTTAAAAAATATACTCAATCTAGTATCTGGATTTGTCGGTCGTTAACCTTGAAATCTTGACTCCTTTTTCAAAGAAGGCAAATCCCATGAGTTTTCTCTCTGTTGTGTTTCCTGCAGTACCTGCAGCACCTAGCGCAGTCCCTGGCACACAGTAGGTCCCCAGCAAATCTTTGTATCAACAGGAAGAACAGAAGACACCATAAGGGAGGGGGAAGGTATGACAGAACAGCCCCTGGTATTTTCTTGTATTAGCGTGCAACATTAATGATAATGTGCAACATTCTGTCCCGCCACAAAATAAGAGGGAAATGCACTCCAAGGATTGAAACGGCTGCACCCCAATGCTCCCGGCAGCATTTCTTTTGCAAGTCCACTCGCCACACACTGAGATCATGAAGCAGCCCTGCCTCCTGTCCAGTCTTATTCTCTTCCTTTCAACATATCTGACTGAAGGCTGAATGAGCGACCTAGGCCTAACCCCAGGAACCCCATTTGTCAGCCTTTGTCAGCGGGGCTGTGGCAAGAGTCCAGCCCCGGTCCCGGATGCAGTGACCACAGCGTTGGGGCAAAGAAACACTGAATCCAGGGTTGGGGCTCCCCCGTACCTTCTAAAAGATTTCGGGAAGCGCCGCTGAGTGAGCAGGTGGCACTTCGGGGTGACGTACCCGACCACCCGCCACCCCCTCAGCTGTGGACCTGCGTGGACCTGTGGGGAGCCCCGACTACCATCACCCCTCGCAGTCCTCGCCTGGGGCGGCCCAGTGGCGCCCCCTGTGTCCTCTGCATGCGTCAGGACACTCACCGCGTAGTGCAGCTGGGGCTTCTCGCCGCGGTACACCGGGTGCCCCATGTCGCCTCCGGGAGGAGTGGCGCGCCTCGGGCTCAGCCTGGGGTCACGGTGTCTCTCTGAGTTCCCCGTACTTCACTGCCATCCCGGGGCAGCCTCGGGGCGAGAGCCCTGCTCCGTGCGTGCGGAGTGCTATGCAAAGCGCCCCTGACACAGCGTCCCGCCGCAGAGCCGGTGGGGACCTGGAGAAGGCGGCGCAAAGTGGGAGGGGGAAGAGGAGGAGGAGGAGGGAGCGGCCGAGTCTGATGCGATGGGCGGGCGTTTAATTCCTTCCGCTCCTGGCTGGTCCCTGCGGCAGCCACCGCTGACAGCTGTTGGGGGTTGCGGAGGCCGAACGCGCCCACGACAGGTGTCAGGCTGGCCGGCACGCCTGCCTCCTGCTACCCTACCCTCCCCGGACCCGTGGGACCCCGACTGCTGAGGCTGGGACTGCCAAATCCTTCAATGCCAATGAGAGGGCGAACTTGGGTTTCCAAGAAAGAGAGACTTTCACTAACTTTGAAGGAGGTGTGGGCCTGACAGTGGAAGGAGATTCAGAGCCTTTCTCCTAGAAAGCCTTCTTCTGTTACGGTCTCAAATGCGGGGATCCTTGGAGAGGGTAGGACTGACAGGAACCAAGTCATGCTACCCAGGGGAACTGCTGAGGGGACAAGGCTGTGCGGGATGCTGGTCACCTAGGGCTAACCGAGTTCCAGGAGGGGCTTGCAGGACACATCCTGTAGGTTCACAATAACCCTTAAAACTGCCTCATGGAAACCTGCACTTTAAAACACCTTGGAGAAGATCACAGAGTTCCCTCCACAGCCTTGTCATTCTGTAATTTACGTCCAGCCTCCCACAAGTTGAATCCAGACAAAAGCCAGGCCTGGGGCCAGAGTAGAGACTACAGATTCATGAAATCAATCAATGCAAGCCCCAGAGGGGTGGCTACGAAGTGGAAGATGTGTTTGGGGGTAGCCTGTGCCAATTTGTCAGGGTCCCATTGTACTGAACCGGCTGAATGACTCTCCACTTGCTCTGTGTAAGAGGAGGAGGGAGGAAAGTTGGATGTGGCCCCTGAATTTCAGCCCTTACAACTTAGTTGAACGAACCATGTAACATTTTAAAACAATTCACAGCATAATTGTAATTAACAGTGGGAATGTGAAGCCAGAGATGCAAGTGACCTGAGGAATCTACCTTTAGATAGTCCCATGATGGTTTATCCACCTGGAAAACTGCATAGTTATATCTGCTAAAGTCAATCATAGGCCTACCCTCCGATCCAGCAAATTCCACCCCTAGATATATAGAGTACAATAATCTCATCATATACAAGAATGTTCATACTGTCTTGAGGCATAATTGCCCCAAATAAAAGCGATCCAAATGTACACCAACTGGTGCATGACAAACCAACTATAGTCTGTGCACATGATGGAATACTACTCAGCAATAAAAAGGAAAATGCTACTGATGCACAGAACAAATGAATTAATCTCACAAACATTGTTGGGAAAAAGAAACCAGACACAAGTGTACATACTTATGTAAGATTTCACTTATTTATTCCGCAACTGAAATTCAAATGTTTAAGTGCAATAGGCAAACGGAATCCATGGTGATAGGTGTCATAATAGTGGTTACCAAAGTGGGAAGGTGGTATTGACTAGGAAGATGGTACAAGGGAACCTTCTAGGGTGCTGGAAATGATCTATATCTTGATCTGTATGGCAGCTACTGGAGTACACCCATATGTAAACTTTCACTGAGCAGTACAGTTCAGACTAGTATAATTTACACCCTTCACTGTGTGTATTTTATACTGCAAACATTAAAAATAAATAGGCCGGGCACGGTGGCTCAAGCCTGTAATCCCAGCACTTTGGGAGGCCGAGATGGGCGGATCACGAGGTCAGGAGATCGAGACCATCCTGGCTAACACGGTGAAACCCTGTCTCTACTAAAAAAAAAAAAAAAAATACAAAAAACTAGCCGGGCGAGGTGGCGGGCGCCTATAGTCCCAGCTACTCAGGAGGCTGAGGCAGGAGAATGGCGTGAACCCGGGAGGCGGAGCTTGCAGTGAGCTGAGATCTGGCCACTGCACTCCAGCCTGGGTGACAGAGCGAGACTCCATCTCAAAAAAAAAAATAAATAAATAAATAAAAAATAAATTTTAAATCAATCCCTTGCCAAACCCAGGAACTTCCAAACACTGTTGCCTGTCTTATGAGAAAGTCAATTGAACTATTTGCCCAAGTCTCTCGTTCTCCCACAGTCTGACCTACCCAAGTCTCCTTTCTTCTGCTTTGTAAGAGAAATGAACATGCCCATTCATCTTGGAGGCCTTCCCTGCTCTGCGACATGTCCAGGCAGAGCTGGAAAAATGACACACTGAAGTTCCCTCTACTTTCACTGTGTTCTGCTGCTAAAAGCAACCTTTAGAGGAAAGTCATCAAAGACCCTTAGAATGAGACAGAGAACCAGCTTGAGCTTCACCATCTGGCATCTTTCAGAGAACTGCAGCCACAGCAGCCTGATGGGGGCATGTGTATACAGATGTAATTCAATGGCCTAGACAAGCCCCAGTTTAGGGACTTTCACTTCACTGTGGTCTATTCAGAAAGATGAACACTCCAGCCTTAGAACTTTTTCTTCTGTCACACTTGCCTTTAAGTCCCTGAAGCTAAAAATCCCTTTCCCTGCAAACACTATTTAATTATTAATCTATTTAAACAACACAAGGTGAATCCCTGAGTCTTTAAAACCTTAATCATAGCCTTTTGATCATTACCCCTGAGTAAGTCACCTCTTAAAACTGGGTCATCCTAGATTTGGTTTGTATTCTTTCTTCGAAAAATGTAGTAAGTCACTAAATGACATTCTTGTAAGCCAAAAATACTCCATTATCCCCACACTGTGTACTTACATTTTAGGAATGACTTCTGCCTTCTAGCATTATTTATTGCTAAAGTGTCATAGTTAAGTTGGAGTAAAATGTTCAAGTGCAATAGGGTTGTTTTTTCTCTGTGTTTGAAGAGTTTTGTGAGATTGGGCAAAGCACTTAAAGAAATGATCAATTCATGCTGCAAGACTCTTAAATCACCTTGGAATGAATCATCCACCTCCTTCAATTCTTAGTCCAATTGTTTAAGGCTCAAAGCTCCAGAAGGGATCTAGAAGATCATGCAGAACTCTAAGAAGTCTGTTCAATCTTAAACAATTTGAATTTCACACATTATTATTTCATTTAAATATATTTCAGGGTATATTTAAAACACCACTCTAATCAAAATTTCTTATTTGCATATCTGTACTTCCAAGTAGCCTTCCCATATTATTTGTTCACTTGGTCATGATTCAACAAATAATATTTTACATTTAACATTTTTATTTGTATAAACGTATGGGGTAGCAGTATAATTTCATTACATGGATAGACTGTGTAGTGATGAAGTCACGGCTTTTAGGGTATCCATCACCAGAAGAATGTACATTGTGCCCATTAAGTAATTTACCATCATCCACCCCCACTGTCCTTCTGAGTGTCCATTGTCTATCATTCCACCCTTTATAAATATTTCTAAGTGCATACTATGCACAGGTATTGTTCTAAGTCAACTAAACTGTATATTGACATGGCATGTGGTTTCAGAATGCATGTTTGATCCTTTGGGGTAATGGAGAGAGAGAAAAAGGGAGCAAGAAGGACATAAAACCTCACTTCAGAGGAGGCTGAAGTTCATCCAATTTGTTGGTTAAGAGCCTGCTAGGCTAATGTTATTCTTTGTTTAGTTTTTTTTCTTTTTTAAAAAATAAATTTATCAGATATTTATAATTCACCCCAGAGAGGACTTAAAAATAATCTGTATGAGTTACTCTACTAGCATCACCTTTAAGAGAAAATGTGCCCTGCTAACTGTGGAATTTCCACGTCTTCCTGTCCCTAAACGTTACAGCATTTCCAGAACTGAATGCTGCCCTTTCTGCCAGAGCATTTAAATTAAAATCCTTGTTTGCATTTATTCTGCCTGCCTATAGGCTGAGTTAAAATTTTCCACAGTTAATGCCAATGCAAGGGTGATTACTTTTTTCAGAAAAACTTTACCCAAATCTGTGAAAGCAAATTCAACTTCAGAGTGTAGGAAGAGCTGAGGGCCCATCTGAGTATTAAAAATCACTTCAGATGGCAGGACAGGCCCTTCTTGGAGGCCCAGCCCCACCATTATTAACAGAGTTACTATGAGACCCTCTTAGATGAGTAACCCCTCCCGCAAACCCAGTGCCCACACTATGCCATCCTATTGTCCTGCTAATCTAGCCCCTAGAGCCCTAGAGTATTTTTAACATTTTGAAATGGAAAAATCAATAGCATATAATGTGCAGCTTAATGAATTGTTACAAAACATTCACCTGTCTAACCTTCACTGAGGTCAAAAATTAGAATATTGCTAGTACCCTAGATCCCCATGTCCCTTGGCTGTATTTCCCTCTCCCATCCCAGTGGTAGACACTGTCATGACTTCACTTCTTCACTTCCCTTTTACAGCAGGGTTTCTCAACCCCAACACTCTTGACATTTGGGAACCAATCATTCTTTGTGGTAGAGCCTGACATTGCAGAATGTTTCGCATCATCCCCAGCCTCTACCCACTATATGCCAGTATTATTCCCCCTACACCAATTGTGGCAACCAAAGATGACTCTAGACATTGCAGATGTCCCCCAGGGAGTGGGGAAAGGCATAATCACTCCTGGTTGAAATCCACTGCTTTTTAGGAAGTCAGGCATCCATAAATATTAGAGCTTAGTGTTGCCTGTTTCCTAACTTTATGTAAACAGATTCATAAGTATGCTTTTATTGTAGCTGACTTCTTTTGCTCAACATTCTGTTTCTAAGGTTCATTCATGTTGCTGTATGTAGCTATTGTTTGTTCATTCCCATTGCTGTCCAGTACTCCATTATATGTGTTTATTACTATTTATCTTTGTAACTGTTGATGGACATTTATGTCCTTTTCAATCTTGGACTACTGAAAACCACACTGCTTAAACATCATTATACATATCTCCTTGTGCATATGTGCATGCATTTTTATAGGGTACAAACCCAGGAATATAACTGCTGGGTCATAGGCATGCGTATCTTCAACTTTACTAGACAATGCCTAACAGTTTTCCAAACTGTATTAATTAGAATCTTTATTTACACTATTGTATAAACAGACTGAACACAGTTTATATGAAGAATGAACACAGTTTAGAGTTGTCTCTTTTTAAAGTTTTTTCATGGAGCTACAGAGATGAAATTAAGGAAATCAAAGTCCAGGATCAGAAAGGAGAGTTGGAGTAGCAGCTTAAGGCCCTCCTCATCTGAAATCAGGTGTCTCCTGTAAGTGAGGAACCTACCAGCCCTGCTAAGGCCCTGGCATTGGCAATGACAAGGCTGACTTCACCCACACTCACAGACAGGAGCAATGGATACACCGAATGTGCTTTTGAGGGAGGACATCTCATTAGGCAGAATTTCAGCAAACTGGGGGTAAAATCTTAGCCTGACAACTGTAAACATATATGCCATTTCAGGAATTATCATTTTGCTTTACAGCCATAATTTCTTCCCACCCTGTTAACCCTTCCAGGGATGTAGAAATAGAAGAAATAGAAGTAAGAATGAAGGTCCTCATTCTTTGTTCCAGGTAAGTTTAGGGAGACAACCCCCAGCCTGAAGACAGCTGGGCTGAAGAGCAGTGAAGGAAGAATTCCTGGTGTTTCCAAAAATGGTGCCTGGAGCTGTGATCACATAGGAGAGATGGAGAAGAGAGAGGAGAACATCCCGGCACAGCATAGTACCATTGTCTTTGGCTTCAAACCCTGGTACGAAGAATATCATAAATATATGCATCAACTGGAGTCAAGAATATGATAATCTGAGAATTCAGGGAAAGAAAACAAGCAAGGAAGTGTGAGGAAAAAAGAATGACCATTACAGTAGGTTCTATTTGGTATTATTGGTTTATCTTATTTTTGCCATTTTGATATTTTCACTGAAGAATTTCTACTCTATGCCACACAACCAGGGAGGGTATCCTTAAAAAGTACCTAAAAAGAGACATTTCTAATATATATGTTCAATTCAAGGGTCATTAGGCAAAAAGGAGAGGCTGCAATTTCTCCAGCTATGACTTTCCAAATAACCGTCTGGGAATTAAGAAATGATTTTTCATTTATATCCATAATCAAATGTTAGTCTATTGCCTTCATTCCTCTGATCATAATCTCCTTTCTTCTGCACAGTTGCACAGTGTTTCAGTTGTCTAAAGCCTGCAGAATTCCCATGACAACGCCAACACTGCAGGTGCTAGAATTATTGTTTGAAATGGTAACAATTCCACTATTCATTAAGCACTTACGTTACAGGCTCAACTAGATGCTTTGCAAACATCGGGATCCTCAAAACAACCGGGAAGGAAAGTATGATTATTTTAATTTTATTTATGAGGGTAATTAACTTGTTTTGCACATCTAATAAATGATGGAGTTGCGATGTAAATGGTAGTTGACCCCAATCTCTTTGCGGGCCATTCCAGTATGTTTCAAGGTGGAGACTCTTTTTGACAAGTCAGACCGATTCATTAGATTGCTGGTATCACATCCACACCTCCTAGGCCAGTGATTCTCAACAGGGGAAATTTTGCCACTGAGGAGAAACTTGACAATATCTGAGGCTATCTTTGGCTGCCAAAACTGCAGGGGAAGGGTGTCACTTGCATCCAGTGGGTGGAGACCAGAGATGCTGCTCAACATCCTGCGCTGCACAGGACAGCCTTCACAACAAAGAATGTTCTGGTCCCAAATGTCTAGAGTGCCATGGTGGAGAACCCTTTCACAGACATAAGGAATTCATCCTTTAATAATTTCCACTTAGCAGTGCCTCTCATACCAACAACACATTTTCTTTCAGTGAAGTAGGTCTTGCACCACCCAAGAAAACAAAGAGAAAGTTCTCCAGAGCAGAAGAGTAGAACTGAGCCTGGGTCTCCACCCATCGTTGAAGACCCATACACAAGTGGGTCTCCACGCAACATGGTGTGCTGTTAAAAGGCTAACAGACTGGGTAAAAATTGGCCATTTGTGTGATCAAAACTGACCACTCTGGAGTTCTTTGGAGTACTTGACTAGTCACCCCCCAAAAAACCACTTTTATAACCTCAAGAAACTCCTGGCTTCAGAGGCTCAGGAGTAGGATGAATGATGACACCTGGCATTACTCTGGTGTCTGCAGCTTTCAAAGCAATTTCACATATATTGGTTTCCCTACCCCCCTCACCCACTATCTATCTTGTGATAATGATAGGGAGCAGAACATATAAGGCAAATGTTAAGAATTTGTTGTCAGGAGTGTAATAAAATGAGGAGAATAAAACAGAATGTCCTTTTCCTGCCAAGTCACTTAAACTGTCTGTATCCCATTAATCCAGCAAATAGAGAGGATGAGCCAGGGAGTTCCAGATCCCCCAGGAATGCTTGGTACATAAAGGTCAAGCACCAAGAGTTTAGCAGGGCCTTCTTTGCCTTGCTGTGCAATAAGAACCAACCGAAGAAAACTGCTCCAAGCCTAATTTCTTGATTCTTTTCTTTGGGGACCATGCCTTATGAAGGTGGTTCTCAGCCAGGGGCAAATTTGCCCCTTAGGGCACATTTGACAATATCTGGTTGCTGTAACTTGGACGGAGGGGGAGCTGCTACTGGTATCTAGTAGGTAGAGACCAGATATGCTGCTCAACTTCCTACAATGCACAGGACAGCCTCCCACACACAAGGCAAAGAATGATCTGGTCCCAAATGTCGATAGTACCAAGGTTAAGAAACCCTATTTTTGGTTAAAATTGTTACAGTCAAAATAATTCTAATAAATCAGAATCTAAGCATCAGACTGGGACTTTTTTCATTATTTCAACTTTAGTTGTCTTCCTTCATGTCCTTGCACACAGCACAGATGAAAAGATATTACCTGGAAAGATAATAATATTTCTTCTCCCTTTTGGTGGAATACAGAACACGAGGAAGAGGGACCAGAAGGAAATGGCTAGTCAGTGTTTTTGAAGGTATGGTCTTCAGGACAATGGGCATCAGCATCACTTGGGTGGGTACTGGGTATATACCCAAAGGATTATAAATCATGCTGCTATGAAGACACATGCACACGTAAGTTCATTGCAGCACTATTCACAATAGCAAAGACTTGGAATCAACCCAAATGTCCATCTGTGACAGACTGGATTAAGAAAATGTGGCACATATACACCATGGAATACTATGCAGTCACAAAAAAGGATGAGTTCGTGTCCTTTGTAGGGACATGGAAGCAGCTGGAAACCATCATTCTCCGCAAACTATTGCAAGAACAGAAAACCAAACACCGCATGTTCTCACTCATAGGTGGGAACTGAACAATGAGATCACTTGGACTCGGGAAGGGGAATATCACACACCGGGGCCTATTATGGGGGGGGGAGGAGGGAGGGATTGCATTGGGAGTTATACCTGACGTAAATGACGAGTTGATGGGTGCTGATGAGTTGATGGGTGCAGCACACCAACATGGCACACGTATACATATGTAACAAACCTGCACGTTATGCACATGTACCCTAGAACTTAAAGTATAATAATAAAAAAAGATATTCTAAATAATAAAATTTAGCCTCGAAATACAAAAAAAAAAAAAATAGATTATGAGGACCTCCCCAGAGCCTACTTGCATAATCCCTTGTAGCACCACACCATTGACATTTTTAGTAAGATTCTTTGGTTGTTATCCCGTGCAACACAGTTTGAAAGCCACTGATGCAGTGATAGTACGATGCAGAAACTGAAACTCAGAAAGACCAGGTGACTTGTCCAACGTCATGCTGATAGCATGAGACAATGTCAGAAGCCATCCTGAGCTCTGGATTTAACGTTAAAAGAAGGTGGAAAATATTCCTAAGTGTATGACTAACAAGGAAGGATCAGATCCATTCACAGCTACAGAAGAAGAAATGACCATAACATTTGGCCCAGTTCAGCACAACCCAGAGCCTGCTAAGTAACTTGCTATATTTTCCGTGGTTTTGTCAAGTTTTCTCCCCATTGTCTTCATGACTAAGAATAAAAAGAATGCTACACGTGACTTCTTTTAAAGCTCTTAAGATAACTGATTTCCATCAAATTTTATTTTTCAGAAGCACAGAATTCTTTTTTCTCACATTAACATGTCAGGAAATGACAAATGTATATATAAACTACACAAATCATTAGTCCTCTTGATTTCCAAAGGGAAAATCCATGCAGAGTCTATCGAAAAGCCTTCTTACCCAGAAAATAATTTGTTTTCTCTTATCTTAGCAAAATAACTTAGCCACTTGTTCCATGTTGTTGATGGGAAAGTCTGAGATTTGGAACAAAAGAAAGCTGTTTTGTACATTATAACAGATAATGTAACAACCTCAAAGCTATCAGTTTGCATTTCTCTAAGTCCCATTTTTGCAGTGGAATGATTGAAAGAACAGAAGATACTCAGTCTTTGAAAGTTGAAGGAGGACATAAAGATGATGAATAATTTGAGGGGATGTCATGCATAAGAAAATCTTGTCCATATTTCTTCAGAAAGCTGGATAAGTACCACGTACGGAAGTTAAGGAGACTCAGAGTTTGCCTGAATATAGAAAGAACTTTCTGTATCTGACCTAGCAATTCTACTTCTAGTATATAGCCAAGAGAAATGAAAACATATGTCCACAAAAACTTGTACACACATGTTCATGGTAAAATTATTCATAATGGCCAAAAGGTAGAAACAAACCAAATTCCCACCAACTGATGAATGAATAAACAAAATATGATCTATCCATACAATGAAAGATTACTTGGCCATTAAAAGGAATGAAATATTGATACAACATGGATGAACCTCGAAAATTGTAAGCTAATTGAAAGAAGTCAGTCACAAAGGACCAAATATTATATTATTTCATTTATACAAAATGTCAAGAATAAGCAAATCCACAGAGTAGATGTGGGATTGCCTAGGACTGCAGAGCTTGGGGGTTGAGGAGTTGAGGGGGTGATAGCTAAAGGGTACAGGTTTTCTTTACAGGGTGATGAAAATGTTCTGAAATTGATGTTAATAGTGGTTGCCCAGCTTTGAATATGTTAAAGACCAAGGAATTGTTCACTTTAAATGAATGAATTGTATGGCATGTGAATTTTACCTCCATAAAGTAGAAGGAAGGAAATAAGGAATGAAGAAAGGGAGGGAAGGAGCGGGGAAGGCAACTGTCCCAGGAGGTGGTAGTATCTTCTTCCCTGGCCATATATTAGCTGAACCTACATTACCATCAGCCAGAGAGGCTGCACTATGTGGGCAGTCTCACTATACGACCGTCAAACTCTAAAATGTAATAGTCATTATTTCAATGTTTTATCGTTTTCCTGTTTCCCTAACTACAACATGAGTAGTGCAAAGCTTCTATCAATTCATTCAGTCCATTATTTCATTCAATATTTCATTGCTAATTAAGGTAAAGCCTTGCAATGTTTCTCTGTCTTAATAATATATGTGCTTCTTGCTTTAGGTAGAGTTCCGCAGAAGCAGATACTAAGATAAAGACTGCTGTGCAATTGATTTATTAAGAACCTGTTCCCAGGAGAAATGGGTAAGGGGTGAGCATAACAGGGTAGGGAGGGGAATAAAACCAAGTAAGCATGTGATTTCCAGCAAAGTCCTAGTCGTCTCAGTCTGGTCCTGAGGGAAGGTCTGGGGTATTAATTACATCTAAACTTTGTCCCGCCTTCGCCAAAGAATTTGGACTTCAATATTTTCACACACATCAGTCTGTCATGGGCTGTGGGACACCCCCAGGGTGATGTAAACTCCCAGGCACTTCCTGCTCTTTGAGAATATAGGGCAACTGCTCCAGAACCCCACAGAGTATTCACAGATGTTGGTCATTAGAAGCAAAACTACACAGAAGCTGGTGAATGGGACAGGCACACAGAACTGGTAAAAGATCTGAGATATTCCGGGCAGAGCACAGACAGAGTCCACTATGCTTTTTGGTTGAATACATGTTAAGCTCTAAAGGCTATTTATGACTTTTTTCCTATGTCCAGAGGTCTTGAACAGGGTAGAAGCTTGCAACCTCAAGATTTCAACCTGGGTGAGGTATGAGTCGATCTTTTCATTCTCCTCCTTACTGATAAATGCGTTGGCTGATATCTTTGCCTACATTCGACCTGTTTCATTTCATACACTGAAAATCTTCTGAAATGGGTAATCTGCCCACAAGCAACACAAGGAATTCCTCAACAGCTTTAGCATCCGTAATATCACCCCAAAATAGCATTGCTGTTCTGCCTCTTACTTTAAGGTTGGGCAGATGCCAAAAGCTGCAAACCCATGGAACCATCCATGACTGGATACACTTACCAGATTTGTTTCCTTCTCTTAAATGAACACAAATAGGCCTATGATGCTAATTCCGGAGCCACGTTCAAGTTTCACTGTTTCATCAATCATTTCTCGAGCTCATTAGCCGATTAACACTTTTTTTGCTGGTGATTAAATTAGTGAAAATGCACACTCATATGATCGTGTAATCGCTTAAAACACAGCCAGGCACATAGAAGCTCTGTATCAATGTTTGCTATTATTACACAAGTACAGAGCTTGTCTCAGGTTGTATGATGGGATCTTTGTCCTCAAAATCATTCTTCCTGCCAAAGGGCTTACAACAGTTTTTCTGTTTCAATTTAAAAAAAAAAAAAAAAAAAAAACTGTTTCTATCTTGCCTTTACTTCTACTACTTCTTACTAGCACTTTCTTCTTTCAAGTCCTCTGAGGTTATCACATAAGATGGGGTTCCTGGCAAAATTCCTCAACACCTAGCAGAAAGACAGCAAATATTCCATAGACTGAAAAATGAGAAATTCTTTTTAAAAAGGGCAGAAACTAAAAGAGCTCCCAGAACCTCTTGACGCATATTTTGGTGGTGAAGAGAGAGCCAGAGGGCTTTGCTCCAGGGTATGGTTTTGTTTGTATCTCTGAAAGTGCAGGAGTTGAAATTCCATAAATATAGGAGCTTCTGTACCACTTTCTATTGCTAATATTTTCTTTTCCTCTGATGTCTGTCCCCAGCATTTCAGTTCATGGTGAGTGCTTAATAAATGCATGATGACAACAGATGTTAGAAAGTGTTACAAGAGCACTGAGCATTCTAGAAAAAAGTAGGAAAACACCAGTGGGGGAAAACATCATCATTTAACAAATTTATGAAAACTTTAAAGGGAAAGCATGTTGCTTTTCAACCAAGAAGTTTCTAACAGAACAAACTTGTGGGGAGATAATTGTCTCAGATCTAGCACAGGGTGGGTAAAATTTTTTTTTACATTTTTGAATGGTTGGAAAAATTAAAAGAATAACATTTTATGACATGAAAATTACATGAAATACAAATTTCAATATCCACAAATAAAGTCTTCTTGGAACATAGTTACACCCATTCGTTTACTTGTCTATGACTGCTTTCTCACTACACCAGCAAAGGTGAGCAGTTGCCAGAGACCAACCGCATGTTCACTAAACCTAAAATATCTGGCCTTTTACAGAAAATGTTCACCGACCCCTGATTTAGAAAACTAAAATTGCAATTTGTTTCCTTTGAATATTTTTCTACTTTTGGCTTTCATCTTTTCCCGCCTGGAGTTTTATAAGCCCATAAGAAAAAATCATCTTCCATATATCCACCTCTACTAACATAGCAATTATTTTGTTTCATTTATAGTCTGGAAACAGGCAATTTACCAAGGAGAAACCAGACTGCTTAGGTCAAGAGGACTTCCAAATTGGATTCTACTGCTTCATGTATCTAAGTTTTTAAAGACACATTTGTATTATTTCTAGAAACCTTAGGTAAATGTATTTGGGATTCATTTTGTCTGAGGAAAGCATCTGCAGCCCCATTTCTTATAGAACAACATAAATTGTAACTAAAAACAATGTTTCCTTGTTGCATTTGTCTTTACTATTCTCAAACCATTTGACAAAGTATTTCCCTCTCACTAATTAGTGTTTTCTAAATTTTATTGAAAGCAACTCGCTTGCCTTGCAAGTTTAATCCCACATTTGGACACATGCTTGTTAATTGGTTTCCCCCCAAAATTGAATGGGGCTTGCACCCATCTGCCCTGGATTCAATTATACCAAATGCCATGTGCTCTGAGAACAGAAAAGCAAAGGATTCTAAAACATCCATGTCTGTATTTGGCCCTTGACATCCTATTATTCTGTCTTGTCTTAAAAACCCTAGGCCACTCACAGGAAGTGAACTCAAATTGTTATTTATTTTTATGGCATAAACTTTTCAACAGTCTGTGACTTCTATGTCATGTCACACTATATAGATAAATATGTGTGTACCTGAAATTTTTAAAAATCCGACCCATTGTTTTGCACTTACTACAGTGCACATAGCATCCTCTCCACACTTTGAACATTCCAAAATGCAGCCATCCTTCTACTCAACTTCTTGCCAGAGGAGATGCCCACTGAAATTCTAGGTCATACATTGAATGTGATTCCTTTGTTTTCAAGGAGAAATTTCCCTCCACCTATAATGCTCTTCTTCCTCTGTCACCTCCCTTCTATTTCTCCTTTGCCTGTGTAACTCCCATTAGCCTCTCTGAATTTCCTGGAGGGACAGTCCCTGATTCACCTCACCATCCTCCACCAGGAGCTCTGCTAGCTTCCTGTTCATACCTCTGTTATGATGCTCAATCTTGTCTGTTTCCTCCTGAAACACTTGTCTCCTCAAAGACAAGGTTGTCATACTCATTTTTTACCCCCAGAGCCTGGTCTCATATACAATAACCACTTGAGTAATATTTGTTGAATGCTGTTACTAAATATAATTTCAGGAGATGAGAACAATCAGCATCAGTGGTTACAGCACCAACAAATCAAGAAACATTCTCATCAGGAATCAATTACAGTGTCAATGACTGCTGCCTGGAGGAACCTGGTGAGTTATACAACATACTCATTCATTGGGCCCAGACTTGACTGCCATACCCAAGTGTTGAATGTTGCAGATGGCTCACCATTCTCATTAGGACACTCTGATGTAGTATCTCAAAAGCAAAACTTTTCAGAATCATAATTCTGATGCTTAGGAAAGAATAAACCGTATCTCCAGAAAAGGACAGTCCACAGGAAATCAAAGGGATGCTGTCCAATCTCAGGTCTGCCATTTTTGGTTATAGAATAAATATATCAAAGGCCCTCCTATGAAGGAATTCAGTATGACCAAGAGGTAAATGCAACTCCCAGAGCAGGGGTGCTTCCCAACAACACATTAGTCTATGTAGAGTTTAGGAGGCAGAACTCTCTAATTTGGTTTCTCACCAAAACAAGTGCAATCTATTCAAAACCCTTTGAAAAGGCTGTGCTTTGATAATTGGGTCTTGTCTTTGCATATTCTTCCCTGATCAACTCTGTTATCAGTGAGACTAGCTCCTTGATGTTTTCACACTGAAGGGCCATCACGGGGCAGAATAATTTGCTTTTCCTAAGACAAGACTCTCTAAATATTTTGGTTCACAAAGTGAGAAGTCCAATTAGCAGCCAACCACAGGAGCTTGGCAAGGACACCCTTGTTGCAACGCCCCTAGTCCCCCAACTCAACTGTCCTCCTGGGACTGCCAAGTAAAAAAGAGAAGGAACAGGGAAGTTATCTCCCTAAGGAGCCCCTTGGGAAGCAGCAGTAACCCAAGCACAGGGGCCATGCCACTTTGCCTTCTACTGTCAGATTTTAATTTTCACAAAAACGAGAGTCATGAGATTTTCTGTGTTTTCTCCTAAACTAATATTTGGATTTCTTTTTAAGAAATGATCTTTTTAGGTGCTACACCAGACCTGGGAGGCTGCATCAAGGTCACCTAACTCTTCTAAGATTCTTATACACAGCTCCAATTCCTTCTCATCACTTGCCAGGTTTTTTTGTTTGTTTGTTTTTTGTTTTTTCCCTTTGGAGAATGGTAACTTAAAAAAAACCTCATGAATTTCTACACATATGTATTTGAAATATACATACACACATATATGTAACATATACACATAGTCTAAGAAACAAAATGATATTTTTAAATGAAAGATTTTGGATAATTATGAAACAATAACTAGTACATCTTATGTATATACTATAACTATTGGATTGAATATCTAGCTTTAGTTACAGTTATTTAAATTTCATTTATAGCAGTGTCTTTAAAAAATTGCCATCAATTACCCTAATTCTTGGATTATTACATCCCTTCTCTTCATTTTTAGCATTTGATATTTTTCTGTCCTTTATAACTCCCCACTGGCATCAATGAGAGGGGACAAATTTAACTGAATATGTCAGCCAAAATTTTGGGTGATTTTTTTAAAAGACCTGGCTGTTTCTTGTGACCCTCTTCTAAAAATAAAAACAACAACAACTGCCTCAATTCTTCCCTTGGGAGTAATAATATTTGACTCCTTTTGTAAAATCTAAAATTGATTTTTTTTTAGAAGTATACACATTTTATTTAGCTTCCCACATAACACTGGGCAGCCAGTCAAAACTCAGGAGCACAACTGAGGCAGACAACACTTTGCATACCAACAGCTCCCCCAGTCTCCAGCACCCCTTTACAAATTCACCAAGTTAAGACTAAACAGAAATGGGGGAAAAATCATTCCAAATTGCCTTCTTAGGGTCCATAAATTCCACATTCAGCTTCCCTGCAGCCTTTGCTCTCTCCTTTGGCAAGAAAGCCCAGGGGCACATGGTCTGCTCAGTGGGTTAATCCACTGCAGTTTAGATACAACCTTTTTATTCTTGCCGTGGGATATGTAGAGCTGAGACCACCTAGTTAGTCACACTGTCAGGGTAGATGTAGTCAAATGCAAAAATCTGAAGACAGAAAATTTATTCCATTTGTGAATAAGACTAGAATCCAAAGGGCCAGGGCTATTATGTAGGTTCATGTGGTTGTTTCATGAGGGACATGTTATAGACATCATTTTCAATAGAAAACTGGCTGAGAGCAAGGCTGATACATTTCTATCATTAAAGAGATGTGTATTCTTTTCTTTTTTGTTTTTGAAACTCTTTATTGAAATACAATATATAAGCAGAAAACTTCTGAACTCATAAGTGCACAACTCAATGCATTTTGCCAAAGTGAACCCCCTGTATAATGACCAACTAAATCACGACGATTCCTCTCCCCATCTCTACCCCTAAAAGGAACCGTATATTCTGACTTCAAACACCATTGATCTGTTTGCCTGTTTCTGAACTTTAAGGCAACAGAATCAGTCTTTTTTGTCTGGCTTCTTTTGTCAATATTATATGTTGTAGCAGGTAGTGAGGCTCCTCTTCATCACTGAAAAGTATTCCATCGTATGAATAAAACACATTTTTCCCTTTTCTATTGTTGATAGACATGTGGGTTGTTACCAACTTTGGATTATTAATAAATAGTGCCAACGTGAACATTCTGGTCCATCCCTTTTGGTGAATATACGTAGGCATTTCTGTTGGGCATATACCTGAGAGTGGAACTGCTCCATCCCAGAGGGGGACATATGTTCTACTTTAGTAGACACTGCCCAATAGCTTCTCAAAGTCTTTACACCAACTTACAGTGCCACCAGCAATGTATGAGAGTTCCAATTGTCCCATATTAATGCAACACTTGATACTGTCAGTTCTTTCTTTCTTTCTTGATTATAGTCATTCTGAAGGGAAAGCAGTGCCATCCCACTGTGATTTAAATTAACATTTCCTGCTGGGCGTGGTGACTCATGCCTGTAATCCCAGCACTTTGGGAGGCCGAGGTGGGTGGATCACGAGGTCAGGAGATAGAGACCATCCTGGCTAACATGGTGAAACCCCGTCTCTACTAAAAACACAAAAAATTAGCCAGGCATGGTGGCAGGCACCTGTAATCCCAGCTACTCGGGAGGCTGAGGTAGGAGAATGGCATGAACCCGTGAGGTGGAGCTTACAGTGAGCCGAGATTGTGGCACTGCACTCCAGCCTGGGTGACAGAGTAAGACTCTGTCTCAAAAAAAAAAAAAAAAAAATTCCTGGTGACTAATGAGTTGGAACACCTGTTCATGTGCATATTGGTCTTTGGATACCCTCTTTGTAAAGTGTCTGTTCATGTCTTCTGCCCATTTTTTCATTGAGTTATCTGTTTAGAACAGGGGTTGGCAACATTTTCCTGTAAAGGGCCAGAGAGACCACATTTTAGACTTTGGAGGCCATACATATAGTCTGTGTCACAACTACTCTGTTTGACAGCACAAAAGCAGTCACAGACCATATGTAAATGAAGGGGTATGGTTGTGTCCCAATAAAAGTATTTACCAAAACAGTTGGTGGGCTGAATTTAGTCCACAGACAGTGAATGTTGACCACTGGTTTAGAAGATCTGTGTGGTTTTGACTTTTAAACATTAGCAAAAGTTGGGCTATATACCAGAGCTTGCTAATTGTCTACCCAATATCCATTTTCCTGCCATTTATTGGTAAGATAATACTGAAGGAGGTGGTAAAAACACCTGGCTGAAAAACTATCGATTTTGGAGAATAAGTGTTAGGTGGAGGGCTTCAGTAATTTTGGGAAGCTGTCCCAGCAAGGATGTCCTTTTGAGCTCCCCTCTTCCTTATTCTTTCTGTCTGATACATGGGCATGATGGCTGGAAATACAGCATTCATCTTGTGAGCATGAGACAACCTTTTGAATGGTGTGGTCCCACATGATTATCTTACCTTCATTACTAGCCAAACATCGTGTCTTCACATTTCCAGGTGAGAGACCGATTCTGATTACAGGGTCGAGGGCATATTACTACCTGGAGACATTTGCATACTTATTTTAGCAAAGGTACACACCAGAGAACCATACAATGCAAATGTCCACTCGAGGCTTTAACAAGCACTCTCGTCCACATGTGACAGGATTTAATAAGGGGGAACAATCTTTTTTCCCCTATCTTTAACACCAAAGGAATGACTGCTTTCAAACCACCTCTGGTTTCTTCAACTCTCTTGTCTCGTAGCCCAGCCTGTTCTAAAATCGTTCTCTTCTGTCTGAAGCATTGCAAAGCACTTTTCCAAGCGGGAAGCCTGAACCCAGCAATACTGTGATTGTAAAAGCAAATATGAAAGTCATTATAAACTCAGCAGTAACTTCCTACTTAGAACTTCAGAATTTATTTTTATTGAGAAGAACATTCTTTTAAAAGCACTGTTCTCTTCCTTGTCTGAGCTCTCTTGGCCTACTTGGACAAAAACTGAAGCTGTTAAAGAGTTAAGGCTGAAGACTTGAGTATGTGGTCCATATGGGCATGAAATAGTTGAATTTCCAGGCTCTTAAAATAGTACAGGAAGGCATCAAAAACTGCAGGAGAATAAGTTTTCTGACACTATAAGAACTCTTAAAACTGTTCCCCATTTTCCAAAACCACATGGAGGCCAAATAATTTTCACTCTTACTGTGTCGCTTTTCAAGGTGGTGCCACTTAATAATTACATCCAGATGACAGACAAAAACTCAATTATCCTAGGCAAACCTAGATGTGTGGAAATCCTACACACATTGCCCCTTCCCTCCAAGACTCAATGCAAAGCTGAGATCAAATATTCAGAGAGAAGCCTAGGGCAGTAGCATGCAGATGTAGCCAATGCTTTTTAGAATATCAGTAAAATGATATCAAACCTGGAAATTTGCAGTATCTTATTAGGGCAGTGGTTTCAACCAGAGTGATTCTGTCTCCCAGAGGACATTGGGCAATGTGTGGGGACATTTTGGTTGTCCTGACGAGGGTCAGGGGCTGGGCACTATTGGCATCTAGTGGGTAGATGCCAAGGATGCAGTTAAACATCCTACAGTGCACAGGATGGCCTCCCACATGTGGCCCAAATATCAACAGTGTTGAGGTTGAGAAACTCTCAATTAAAGCCAGCAGAGCCTAGAGAAATAGATAGGATGGGCCTTGTGCATTCCAAAGCACATCAGAATGAGCCTTATGCCCTGTGGATGGTTCAGAAGAAAGATCCAGTCTCACAGGTTGAGTAAAGTTAACTTCCCATCACACCACAGTCAGGGTTCGTCAGTTGCTTCAAGCAGAGGGTACAGAAGTTAGTGCCAGACTGTTGTTATTATATATGTTCAAATTACATCTCTCAATAAACTAATTTATTTAAAAGTAATTTATTACATCTGAGAGGTTAATTATTGTTAATGATTTGTTTGGGCTTTTGTTCTACAACCTGAATTAAAGGATCCCTTCAGGTATTATTCCTTGAAATCACCTCAGCTGACCACTGTGATGAGAATTTCCATGTCCAGAGCGAGAAAAGTAGATCATGACTTCTGGTATCTTTTTTTCAGAATGGAGCCTGAATAAGTTCCATCTTATCTGGGCATGTTCCAAGTGAAAAATTCAATAATTAGGCTTTAGAAAGAAAAGAAATTGAAAACCAGCCATAATATTCAGCATTCATTTTCCAGTATGGACCAACATGGATGTAAGGAGCTGTGTTTTTTCTCCTTAATTGCTTTTCACTCCTTCTTTTGATGCCCTACTCAGATAAATTCTCCATGTGACTCACACTGAAAAGAAAAAAAAATGAGAAATTCTCTTGCAGCCAGAAGAGTTATTGGCAGAAAGCTGACATTCCGTTCCTTTTCTGTCCTACCAACGTACACACATTTAATTCCAAAGAATGACTGATGAAAAAAAATTTTAAAAACCTCTGGACCCTGACTGAAACATCAAACCACCTCAGAGGGTGGCAACCTTAATAGTAAATATTTAATAGGCCTTAGTTGTAAATATGTAAATACTTTACAAAGACAATGAAACCACATAACTCTAATTGACGTTTTAAGGAATATCTATTTTATTTGTAGGGAAGTGTATCTCACTTCAGTCTATCGTCTAAATCATAAGAACAACATTGAGTCTCACATCTTGTCAGATATTTTTTTTTTGGCCAGGCCATATTTTACTATAAAAAAAGGTGCTTATTAATGAGGAGTCTCTAAATGCTAGGAACAGATTTGCAATCTAATGTTAGTTTTCCCAGAAGACACTGAATTCCATAAGGAAATAGTTTAAAATACCATCATTGGTCTAGTCAACATTGAATTACACTGTTTCACGTGTGCCTATGGATTACATGGTTGAAGGAAATGACACTGTAGTGTCAGACACGCACTTTCTCCAAGATGAGGGAGGAGGTACTTGAGTCTTCAAGGGAGTAAATTAAGATGACAAGCCTGATGACTGTCTACATCAGAATATCATGACCTATTAGTTTTCCACAAACCCATCTGTAGTTAGAATCTTCCATGTGTCATCATTTACAAGTTACTTCATTTCTATAGCACCGGAACAAACTATGATTTAAATGGGATTTTAAAGCCAAAATTGAAAAGTCAAATCAATTAAAATATGAACTTGGAAACCTTCCCACAAAATTACATAATCCACTAGAGTCTTTTATTATCTTAGATCAGGGGTCAACAAACTACAGCTCTCAGACCAAATCCAACCCACTGCCTATTTTTGTAAATAAAGTTTTATTGGAACACAGCCACAACTCATTCATGTATTGTCTGTTTGCTTTAAGATTACAAAAGGCCGGGCGCGGTGGCTCAAGCCTGTAATCCCAGCACTTTGGGAGGCCGAGACGGGCGGATCACGAGGTCAGGAGATCGAGACCATCCTGGCTAACACAGTGAAACCCCGTCTCTACTAAAAATACAAAAAATTAGCCGGGCGAGGTGGCGGGCGCCTGTGGTCCCAGCTACTCGGGAGGCTGAGGCAGGAGAATGGCGTGAACCCGGGAGGCGGAGCTTGCAGTGAGCTGAGATCCGGCCACTGCACTCCAGCCTGGGCGACAGAGCAAGACTCCGTCTCAAAAAAAAAAAAAAAAAAAAAAAAAAAAGATTACAAAAGCAGAGTTGAGTAGTTGTGGCAGAGATTGTCTAGTCTACAAAGCTGAAAATATTTACTCTCTGGCTTTTTACAGAAACAGTTTGCTGGCCCCTGCCTTAGATTCCTGGGTCTCTTCCAAGTGAATACTTTTACACAGGGGTACTTGTATACATAATTAATAATCTTCAAGAAAGAATGTTATCTACAGACTTAGCAATAAAACATGCAAATAGTCACAAAGCAAAAACACATGGTTCTAGCAAGAAAGGTGTTTCTAAGGGATGCTGGTTCCACAAAATTTTCACTTAAGGCATTGTAATTTTCATAAATAATTGTCAATTAATATAAAGAATTTGGCTGACATGTATATTTATTGATGCAAGGGTAGGTTTTTAAAAATAACAGATATAATAATAACCCACTCTATAGAAGACAGCTGTGCTAAAACACATACAGTCATCATTGGACAGCCTTTATGTTAAGGAAATTGGGAATAACCAAGGCAGACTTCTAGAACAAAGGAGTACAAGAAGACTAAACAAATATTTCTCCACACTTATGCTTCCACCTCAATTGGAACAGCTTTCACTTCCAAGCATATTCAGCCACTCTCTGTCATGCATCCACTATAATTGTACCACTTGGAAATCTTAACCTCAAATATTCCAGTCTTTGAGCATAGCCTCCAATCCTTCCTCCTGGATTTTCTTCTGGATCATCAGCCCCTCTTGACTTTTGTGCCTTCCTTATCCAGTCTGGATTCCAAAGGCAGCTGCAGAAACCATTCTTGCCCTTCCATTGTCTCAGACCATACCACCATATCTCCCTTCCTCAAGTTGGATGGCAAATACACTGGGGCCAAAAGTTGCACAAATATGCAGACTGGACACAGATCCGCAATTCTTATCCCAGATGGGGTTCAGAGCACTGGTTGGCCACCAGTCCATTGCATTCCTTCCTCTTCCAGGACTTGCAGCTTTTAGCCTGTACTCACTCCACTTCTTTCCTCAAGCCCCTGCATGAACTGGCACCACTTAAAGTTACCTTTTCTCTTGCAGAGAATGAGCTTGATTTCTCAGAACTATTCTTCCATCCCTTAAAATATGCTGCTGTAGAGTTCTGATATAATTGTTCTGGGGGTAGGCCTGGACATCGGGATTCTAAAAGGTCCCACAGATGATGCACTCAGGGCTGGGAACCACTGGCCTAGACTTTGATTCCTCCCAAATGAGTGTGTTCATCTTAGCTCTTTCTCTGAGTTCCTACCAAAAAGCTCCCTGGATACCCCTGCATGTACATTCCACAGGCATCTCAAATTTATCATGTGAAATACCAAACATTATTCACACTTCTGTCCTACCATAAAGTATGTTTCATTGAAATGCCTCACCTTCATCCAATTTTCTAAGCCAGGGGCCAATGATGCCTCCAGGGTTTTATATGCAGCAATATAGTTTGGTGCGGGAGACTGGGACTAAGTTTTGTTGACCTGGTTTCTATACTTATCTGGGGCAGCTGGGAACAAGATGTTGTGAAAGCTATGAGAAGCATATTCTTCACTAGCCTTCCTTTGTCACTGCCAGCTGAGACACCCACCTTTGGCCGCTAACCCAACAAGCCACCAAGGCCAGTGGGCCCCATGTCAGAATTCTCTCTTGAATCTATACTTTTCATTTCCTTTGTGTCCTCACCACCAACGGTTTATTCACTGGTGTCCCTGGCTTTGGCCTACCATCCCCATCTTCCCAAACCCCAATCCATATATCTTACTCTCCACTGCCAAAACTGTCTTTCTCTAGTGCCAGTTCAATCAATTACATCTGATTAGCAACAGAAATCTGACATCCAGGCAGCCATTGTGTGTTGTTTGGGAGTCCCTGGAAGACCTCATGTTGATTTGTGCTCCCAGGTATGTATCCCAGATTTTCTCTCCTGCCTGAGCACATTCTCACTAGGCTTCTAGGTTTGAGCTCTAAAGTCACACCTCCACTAGTGGAGCCTCCTCTGACACCCACAGGCCAATGCACCCCTACCTCTTTGGGCTACCCTGCCCCTGTACATGCCTCCTCTTGGATTAAAAGTCATCATTTATTTTATTTTCTTTTTTTTTTTTTAATTATACTTTAAGTTCTAGGGTACATGTGCATAACGTGCAGGTTTGTTACATATGTATACTTGTGCCATGTTGGTGTGCTGCACCCATCAACTCATCAGGACCCATCAACTCGTCATTTACATCAGGTATAACTCCCAATGCAATCCCTCCCCCCTCCCCCCTCCCCATGATAGGCCCCGGTGTGTGATGTTCCCCTTCCCGAGTCCAAGTGATCTCATTGTTCAGTTCCCACCCATGAGTGAGAACATGCGGTGTTTGGTTTTCTGTTCTTGTGATAGTTTGCTGAGAATGATGGTTTCCAGCTGCATCCATGTCCCTACAAAGGACACAAACTCATCCTTTTTTATGGCTGCATAGTATTCCATGGTGTATATGTGCCACATTTTCTTAATCCAGTTTGTCACTGATGGACATTTGGGTTGATTCCAAGTCTTTGCTATTGTGAATAGTGCCGCAATAAACATACGTGTGCATGTGTCTTTATAGCAGCATGATTTATGATCCTTGGGGTATATACCCAGTAATGGGATGGCTGGGTCATATGGTACATCTAGTTCTAGATCCTTGAGGAATCACCATACTGTTTTCCATAATGGTTGAACTAGTTTACAATCCCACCAACAGTATAAAAGTGTTCCTATTTCTCCACATCCTCTCCAACACCTGTTGTTTCCTGACTTTTTAATGATTGCCATTCTAACTGGTGTGAGATGGTATCTCATTGTGGTTTTGATTTGCATTTCTCTGATGGCCAGTGATGATGAGCATTTTTTCATGTGTCTGTTGGCTGTATGAATGTCTTTTTTTGAGAAATGTCTGTTCATATCCTTTGCCCACTTTTTGATGGGGTTGCTTGTTTTTTTCTTGTAAATTTGTTTGAGTTCTTTGTAGGTTCTGGATATTAGCCCTTTGTCAGATGGGTAGATTGCAAAAATGTTCTCCCATTCTGTAGGTTGCCTGTTCACTCTGATGGTAGTTTCTTTTGCTTTTACTGCTCAGTGAAATAAAAGAGGACACAAACAAATGGAAGAACATACCATGCTCATGGATAGGAAGAATCAATATCATGAAAATGGCCATACTGCTGAAGGTTATTTATAGATTCAATGCCATCCCCATCAAGCTACCAATGAGTTTCTTCACAGAATTGGAAAAAAACTGCTTTAAAGTTCATATGGAACCAAAAAAGAGCCCGCATTGCCAAGACAATCCTAAGTCAAAAGGACAAAGCTGGAGGCATCACGCTACCTGACTTCAAACTATACTACAAGGCTACAGTAACCAAAACAGCATGGTACTGGTACCAAAACAGAGATATAGACCAATGGAACAGAACAGAGTCCTCAGAAATAATACCACACATCCACAGCCATCTGATCTTTGACAAACCTAAGAGAAACAGGAAATGGGGAAAGGATTCCGTCTTTAATAAATGGTGCTGGGAAAATTGGCTATCCATAAGTAGAAAGCTGAAACTGGATCCTTTCCTTACTCCTTATACGAAAATTAATTAAAGATGGATTAGAGACTTAAATGTTAGACCTAATACCATAAAAACCCTAGAAGAAAACCTAGGTAGTACCATTCAGGACATAGGTATGAGCAAGGACTTCATGTCTAAAACACCAAAAGCAACGGCAGCAAAAGCCCAAATTGACAAATGGGATCTAATCATCATTTATTTTCTACCTGTGCCTCCTTTCCCTTACCAAGTTCCCCTGAAAGCATGAGCCACAACTTGCTGATTTTTAGATCTGCATCCTTCAGCACAGGGGCGGGCACACTGTTGGAGATATGCTAACAAAGCCTTAGTAGATGGATGTGTCAAGGTCCAGGGATTTGGGAGGATTCCTGGATGATTTGTACCTGACTGGCACCAGTGATCATAGGTGCCTTAGGCAAAACTGGGAGTAAACACACGTGGACTGACATGTCAGAAATATCTTGGCTAGGAAGAAAAATGTCAGGTTGTGAAGCTCCACAGTGCTGCTGGGGAACACTCTAAGACACTTACACAGGTGTGATATCATTTCCTTGTGACAGGTGAGGTATTCACCCTGACAGAAATGGCTGATGAGTGGGCATATTCCACAGCTATGTACACTCACAGTTGTCACCAGAAGAGCTCCTAGATACCAATGACAAGGCAGTTTGTTCTTGTTCCTTTAAGGGAGAGCTTTCCAGAAAAATAAGCTGACAGGTAGTTGATATTTGCATACAGCATGATAAGTGATGTATGTTTGAAACCCCCTTTGTAGAATAAGAGTGAGTGTGAGTGTGTGTGTGTGTGTGTGTGTGTGTGTGTGTGTGTTCTTTTGCTATCTATTGTGTGTTTGATCCCAGGTTGATGAAAGGGTGATAGCTGAAATCCTATAAGAAAACAGCTTGTTGGGCTTGCAGCCCTGTCAACATATGGTGTTCAAACTAAATACAACAAACGTGTCATTTCAACGTGCTCAGCTACCTACGTGAAATTCTAAACAAGTAATACAGTATGAGGAGAAGAGAAATGTTTTTCTGGAACTGAGCACCTGAGCCTGCCGGGCTTCTGAGTCACGCTAGTGTGAGATGAGCCCTTCATTGCAAGGGTCTGGTGAGCCTGCCCTTTGTAATACATGTTCTTCCAACGCCAAACATCTCTGATATCCTCGAAGAAGTCACAGAAAACTCACCCTGAAGAAACCCATTTTACAGCATCAGATTCATACACTGGTTCTGTTAGTATTTCCTGAATGCCAGCCATTCCAAAAGATGAAAATCATGGTCCAAAGCAGGGTTTCTAATCTTCAGCACTATGAACAGTTGTGGGCAGATAACTTCATGTGGTGCTAGCTGTCTTGTGCATTGAAGGACATTTAGCAGTACCCTGGGCCTCCATCTACTAAATGTCATTTGCACACCTCCCTCCACTGTTGTGACAACCAAAATGTCTCCAGGCATCATCAAATGTCCCCTGGGTGGCAAAATCCTCCCCCATTTCCCCACCGACCTCCATTGCAAACCACTGGCCCACAGTATGGCATCTTGCTGGAGAATTACCAAGAGGGCTGTTAATATGAGTGCAGGTGAGAGACCCCAACATTCTCACTCATGGATGTGGCTGTGCAACATAGCTTGCCCAGGGATGCTTACCCTCTCTGTAACCTGCACACATTGAAAGTGTTCGTAAAGCCAATGTCATATTGGTCCTCAAGGAAGAGTTATCGCAATAGCTGCCCCTTACAAGAGTTCATTCCAATACCCTTAACAGTTGCAGGAATGAAATGCAGCTGTTAGATGCAGGGGCAAACACCGAGATGTGGCTTTTATTTCTTTCTTCTTTATTTTTCATAAGTACCCAAAGAGAAAATGCTATCACCATGGCCTATCATGGAACTAAAAAGCAGGAGAACCACTTGTTACCACATCAACAAAGCCAGAGTACATTTTCTGTACCCCTTGAGTTCACAGTGCAGCTTTCTGGTGCCATCTGACTTGATTTTCTAATTGCTTTCACAGAACAATCAGTCCACTCAAATATTACAGTTCAAGAAATAAAACCTTAGTTACAACTGATAATAAATATTCAAACGTGGTTCCTCAAGCTGAAAGAGGGTTTTATATGAAGGCAAATCTAGCAATACAAGTAAAAGTTCTGAAGAACAACATTCTGGAGACTCACAACCCCACTCATCTATACTTTCAGTTTTGCTTTTGCTGCTCACTCTGTCTATAGTACCTTCTGCACTCTGCACAGGTGTCACTCCCCTGCTCCCCAGACTAAGACCATGCCCTTTCTCCATGATGCATAGCACCTTGGTAACAATCTCCCCCACTGTAGTGCCACTCCTTTACATGTTTGAAATTACTGCTAGACTGGAAACTCCTTGAAGGTAGAGATGATGTCTTCCCTGGCATTTAATAAGGGTTTAATAAATGTCTGTTGAATTGAAATGACTCTTTATGTTTGACACTTAAGGTGAAAATCAACAGATAACAAAAGAAACTCATGCAAAAATTAGGAAAACAAAAAAAACCACAATTATGTGTCAACCCCTGACCCCAGACTTCCGGCAGGAGATATAAGATTAGTATGGATGCAATCTGAAATCCTAAATATTCCATCAATGGGTTCAGAGTAACCACATTGTTCATTCATTCATTCAAGGAATATCTATTAGATGTCTATTATGGACTAGGTACATGACAAATTAAAATAAGAGACTGAGTCTCGCTCTGTCACCCAGGCTGGAGTGCAGTGGCACAATCTCGGCTCACCGCAAGCTCTGCCTCCCAGGTTCAAGCAATTCTCCTGCCTCAGTCTCCTGAGTAGCTGAAAATTACAGGCATGTGCCATCACGCCCAGCTACTTTTTGTATTTTTAGTAGAGATGGGGTTTCACCATGTTGGCCAGATTGGTCTCAAACTCCTGACCTCAGGTGATCCGCCTGCCTCAGCCTCCCAAAGTGCTAGGATTACAGGCGTGAGCCACATACCAGGCCATGTTTTATATTTCTATAATGTTTTACAGTCCATGTAACAGTTTTATCCACAGAACCTAATCAGAGGAATATCCAGAAACACACTGAGTGGTTGCATTTCCTAAGATCACACAAAAGTGAGAAATCTGGCTCTTCTGACTGATGCTATGCTTAGTGTTCTTTTTACAAAAACTTCCATTCAGAATGATACCTCTGAAGAATTACATGCTTCTCAACAAGCAAATAATTGAATTTTTCAACCTTCAAAACTTCAATATTCTGCTCGCATACCATGACAGCTAATGAATTTTACTCTACGGAGATTTTTTCATAGAGGCAGGCATTTGCACACAAGAATCTCTCTCTGTGACTGGTACCCTGGGCGTTGTCCAAGGGCAGAAAGCTCACTTAGTTATTAAGATAAATAATAAAGGGAAGCCAAACAGAAGCTAAATGAATTCTACAATTTTTCTCAGCCTTGCAAAGTTGTGGCAAGTCAAGTTTTCCAAATCTACTCCTCACTAGTATATGCTGAAAGATTGACTTAGAGGCACCCTTACATGGGCATTTATTAAAAGCCCCTATTCAAAATAAGGAAACACTAGTGTGGATTTGGAAAACTCAGAAATAATTAGCTACACTTTGTCAACTCAGAAATTAGAAGTGGTCAAGCTAAAATTTCATTTGGAATTTATTACATTTATTTTCTACAGTTTTATGTGGAATTGGAGATATATATATATATATATTTTTTTTTTTTTTTAAATTATTAAGAATGTTCCTAGATACTCCCTTCTCCAGAAAGTTAAAGATCTTCTGGCTTGTCCAGCTTCAGTATGTACCCGCCCTGGTCTCCAAGGGGGACCCTCACAAAACTTGTTCTTGAGATTTTTGAGCACTTGAAAGAGGTACAAATCTGGTTGTAATGTTTAAGGATGGTGAATGGGAGAGGAAAGAAGACACTATAAGCACTATTTCTGGCTACTAAATATTTAGTTGTTTCCAAGAAGTTCAAGTAAATGACTTGTTTTAAAATTACTTCTGGTTGTACCAATAGTATTCTCTTGACTCTTCTAAAACTAAGCCACACCATGAGTTACATGATATATCCCCCGCCCTCTGAAGGTATACTGTTGCTCAGCAAGGCTCATAAAAAAGCCTATCAATCCACTTGCTTTTGTTTTGTTTAGTATTTCCAAAAGAGGAGTAAGCAAAGTAGCGTGCAGAGCATACATGTCAACTCTCAGTCTTGGTAATGATTACATTTTAAGATGTAATGATTACATTTTAAGATGCATTAATAATGTCTCTTCCTGAGAAATCTCTTGTGGTTTTGCACTTCAGCTGTTTTCTCATCTTCTTTCCTTGGCTTTGTCTCATGCTGTCCCAGAAACCAAAAAAAGCTGTTTGTTTTTTTTTTTTTTTTTGAGATGGAGTCTCACTCTGTTGCCCAGGCTGGAGTGCAGTGGCATGATCTTGGCTCACTGCAAGCTCCACCTCCCGGGTTCATGCCATTCTCCTGCCTGAGCTTCCCAAGTAGCTGGGACTACAGGTGCCTGCCACCATGCCCGGCTAATTTTTTTTTTTTTTTGTATTTTTAGTAGAGATGGGGTTTCACCATGTTAGCAGAGATGGTTTCGATCTCCTGACCTCGTGATCTGCCCGCCTCGGCCTCCCGAAGTGCTAGGATTACAGGCGTGAGCCACAGCGCCCGGCCAAAAGCTGTTTCTTAAAGGATCATTGCAAACATTAGTGGGTTTGCATGGAACCTTCCATGATGAAGTTCCTTTTCTATAAAATCACACTCTAAAATACTTTCCTTGAAGCATTCAGAGTAAAGAAAAAGAGAAAGGACACCTAATTTTAAGCCCCTTAAATAAAACTGAGGGTATCTTTGTTAAAGAAAATAATTACCTGAATAAAAGAGATTTCTTTTTTCTTAAGGAAGGTTTCCAACAATCTGGCACTTGAATTCATTGGAGTATTTTGTATAGTAAGTTTCCATATGGGGTTGTACTGGCAGGAATCAAAGAGTGTGGTTTTCAGGTCTTGGAGTTGATTCGGTTTAAGTCATTTCATTTACTGATTGGACAACCAGTCTAGCTCTGCCTCATGTGAGTGACAACCAGAAGTCCTGCTTGAAAATCTATAATTTCCACTTCCATATGAAACAAATGGTTCAGCAAGGGAACTTAAGAGGTTCTTGGTGTGTACTGGGTATTTCAGATAGCATTTGGGATGAGACGGATCTCATGTCACAGGACATGTATGGTGTAAAATATTTGTTATTCAGTATATACACCTCAGTCCAGTTTGGTTTCATGATTGGAATCACTGCAGACTATGAACCAATATTGAACTACCTGGGAATAGGAGCTGTTTGGCTTTACAACAAAACATATTTTTTTCAAGCACAACTTGGGGAGATGCCAGATCTTTATTATAAACATGGAAACCAACACTTAATCGCTCAGGAGTTTTCCTGGACTCTATTTCCTTATTATCCAACGGGTAGATTCCAATATATCTACTTGACATTGGAGAGAAAACATAATCTCCAAGGCAGTGGAAGAAATTCCTATATTTACTAAATGGAAATTCCTGTATTTGCTTTCCAGGCCTCTTTTGAAAATAACCACAGGAAGAAATGGGATATACTCTTACTGAATCCAAACTCTAAAGCACTTTTGCAGATTTTGCAGAGTGAAGACAAAAGAAGAAATTGTGACCTTCTGTTTGCAATAATGGTTAGGATGACATAAACATGGCTAGACTCTTTGGTGACATCTTTGTCATTCTACAAAGCATTATGAGAGGCAGAATAGTTACTGATACTAGTTCCTACCACTTATGAGGCAACCATTAAAACTGCGGTAGCTCGATCTTGCCACAGTTGTGTAACTGCAGCCAGGGACTTCATTACTTCAGTAGCATTGGGACAAAACTGAAATATTTACTTTTATAGATATACCAATAATACTAAAACTTGCAAATGGGAAAAAATAAAAAGGAGTCTGTAAGGCCCTATGGTCAATAAATCAAGACTTAGCCAATTCATGATATTTTGATGTTCACCTGGTAACTGAAATTATTTTCCTCTTTTCCATCTACCCCCACTATCTGTGGCTTCTCTCCAATTGCAGTTTTCATCTCCTTTTCAAGGTGAGTGATTTTAGGAGGCACAGTGTTGGATTGAAATAAGAGGACAAGAGACTAGATTCTTCTACTTCAATCACTTGGTACCTGGTACCTATGGCAGGTCACTTAAAATCTTTTGATCTATTTTCTCACTTCTAAAAATGGAGATAATACTTGCTCTGGGAAAATCAGATGTCATAATATATGTGAAAATGTTTGAAAATTTCTAACCTGTTGTTATAATCTGCAGATGACATAACTTCCTGCATGGATAACTCAAGAGACTCCACAGATAAATTATGAGAATTAACAAGAGAGTTCAGTAAGGTGACTGCAATAATTTCAATATACAAAAGCAAAGTGCATTTCTATAAACTTTCAGCCAGCAGTTGTAAACTGTAATATTAAAAACTGTGCCATTTATAATTGCAAATATATAATATACAATAATCAAAATATGCAATATTTTATGTAGAAAATTACACATTTTAACTATTGTAAGCCATTAAAGAAGTCTAAAGTAAATCGAGAGAAATAACGTGTTCATGAATATGAAGACAAAATATCAATAATAATGTTAATTCTTCCCAATTTTTAATAGATTTTTTACAATTTCAATCAAAATCCAAACTAATTATTTTCCATTGAAGTTACTAAGGAAAGTGTCAAAGTGTCCAAGACTTTCTTCGAGGAAAACAAAAAACAGGTAGAGAGACCTGCCCTGCCCAATGTCATTAAGAGAATGTGACAAGGGTGAAAGAATAGACAAAGAAAACTTTGAAATGTAACAGAATTTAGCTACAGATCCAGATCATATTGGTGAAATTTTGATATATGACAGACCTGGCCTCATAGAATAAAGAATTTCGATTACCCAACTTAACCAGTGGCAAGGGGTAGAGGTGGGGCAAGCCCACTGATGCCTCCTTGGGCCCAGCAGAAGACAACCCTTCTCTGCATATCACAGTACATGACAGAACTCCTTGAAAATAGAAACAACATAAAACCTCCATTACAAAAGACAATCCTAGCAATTTTCTAACGTTTTCAACATAATTAATTCAAAAAAGAATAATTACAATGTTCACTAATCTGTGAATCTATTCTATTCCAAATATTACAAAATAGAAAATGTGTCTTGCCTTGAAAAAATGAAATATACAGTGAGTATTCAATAGGCAATATATTTTTACACACTCATAGGTTTTGCCCCTAATATTATTTTTATCCTTAAAAGAGGGTTGGTCTACTCAGAGGAACACAATGCTTAGGTCTGAGGCTCAATCAAACATGCTTGACATAATAGAGATTTTGTACTATCCTGTCAATACTGCTATCAATAGAGAGAAGCATAGCATTTGGTAATCACAGCTGGAACCCTGTCCATATCCCCTAGATCCACCATGGAGGTCCCCCAAAACTGTAATAGGTCTGAAATTTTACTCTATTTTCAAGCGAATGAGTCATTCTGCCAGTTTCATGGATGCTGTTAGATGACATGAGACACCTGAGTCCAGGACCAAGGACAATATATTATTCACAGCAATAGTAATAGCCAGAGCATCACCATTTGCTCCAGTGCCTCCAAGCCCCAGTCCCTACAAGGTGACTTAAGGGAGTCAGGTGACACCTGCTCACATTATGGACTGCATTACAGGACATCATCCCTGAGCTTAGAGAACCTAAATCTTTTGTGATAGGTGGTAAGTTTGCCTAACTGTTGTCCCTAAGGAAGACATTCTCTTCCTTAGGGACAGAAAACAAACCTGCCCTTCTCTGTAGAGGGAGACATGACCTCTATCTCTCTTGAGTCTGTTCACTAAACAAATATTTTTGAAAAGATATTCCAAAAGTGTGAGTTCCTCTGTTCACAAGATGGTAGAAATGCCAGCGACACATGGAGAACTGTCTTTCAACAGAGATCAGCTGCAGACAGCACCCTTAAATTCAAACTGCTTCAGGGCGATCTCTGGCAATGGGAGTCTACTAGGTCACCTGCACTGGGCAGGCTGGAAGTACAGGGGTGGTCAGGGCCCAGAAAAGGTTACAGATGATGGCATATATACCTTTGCATCATCACCCACCACTGGGACATTTCTAAATTGTGTTCTACACAGGTCCTCAGCTGCATTGAGCCCCACTTTCCCACAGTAGTAACCAACTCCTTAACATAGCTTCTACTAGCTTTCCTCCTTTCCTTGTCTTACCTCCGTACTTTCTCACTGTGTTCCTGCAATTACCTCCTGAATAAACTACCTGAACTCAATTCCTGGTCCCAGGGTCTAGTTTTGAAAAATCCATAACAAGACAGATAGAGCAAAGAAATAAACCCATATCAGTTAGTGTCCATAACTGACATCTTTACTTTGTGATGTGTAGACATGGCCTAAAAAATGGAAGGAAGTCATACTTTAAAGATCTTTCCTGTATTAAGATGGTCCCTGATTCAGAGTTACATGATGGTCCAAATCTTCATTATTCTGCAGTCTTAGCTGTATTAAAGCAAGATAATCCTAAACTTGATGCAGCTGAACCTCCTGCAATAGAGTCAATAGATTTACTGAAGCCTTTAGTAAGGCTGTGGGCCAGGGAATGAACTCATTCTTCAAAAATATGCCTCGGCCTCTTGCCACTCCAGTACTTTGAAAAGCAGCAGGGCAGGAATAAGGAATTGGCTTGGCATAAGACAGTGGATCTAAAATCCAGTGCATATAAACATACAAATTGCTTGTGGGTTACTAGAGCTGGGCAACAATGCCTGACTCATCACATCCACCCTAGGGTTCCTCCAAGCTCCTCCATATGGTATACTACAGCCAAAAAGAGTATGTCTTGGAGTAGCACCAACTAAACTGTGTATCTTCTGACAAGCTACTACATCTCTCTAAGATTTATTTTCTTCATTTATCCAAAGGTAGTGATAATATCTACATCTCATGGTTCTGTTGTAAGAGTTATACGTGATAATATAAATAAAGCTTATGCAACAGGTTCCAATTTCTTTCATTTAGCATGTATTTCCTGAGTGCTGCTCATGTGCTAGGCATTGTTCTAAGATCCCGGGGTACATCAGCAAACAAAACAGGCAGAGATTTCTGTCCTCATGGAGTTTACATTCTAACAAGGAGAGATACACAATAAAAAGTAAATATAATATACAAGTAAATTATTTAGGATGTTAATGGTGATAAATTCTAAGGAGAAGTAAAAAGTACAGCAGGGTAGAGAAACATCAGGAAAGAGGGAGTGGGATGGGGTGGGGTGAGGAAGCTTGTAGTATTAGATAATGTGGTCAGGGTAGGCTTCAATCAGAGTTTGAGATTAGAGAAAACATTCAAAGAAGAGGAGGGAGTTGGAGTACTTATATCTGGGGGAACAGTGCTCCAGGAAAAGACATAAATATATTTTAATGAACATTAACTTCTAGTAGCCATCTTTATAGTAGCTTTTTAATTGAACTGAACAATATTGACAATAACAATAAAAAACATGGTAAAAATTTATTTAGTGCTCATGATGTGCCAAGAACTACTTAGATTTCTCATTTATCAACTAAATCAATTCTCATAGGAATTCCTTGAGATATGACTATCTTTGAGAGAAGCACTATCCCACTTTTGAGATAAAACTGAAGCAGACAGAAATTAGTAAACTGCTTAAGGTCACACAGCAAGAAAGTAGGGAAAGGAAGATCCAAACAGTACATTCTGACTCAAGTATTGAGTGCCAAAACACTATACCATAATGACTTTATTTAATTAAAAGGACAGTTAAAGGGGTGCTGGAAAGGCTACCTGGTGGGAGTTGGGGTTACAGAGAAGTGTCTGGACTATGAAGGGGCATCAGATATATTTTTGGGGTGATGGAAATGTTTTGCTATTGTTTTGTGGTGGTCATTTCACAACAATTATCAAAATTCATCCATTTGTACACTTGAAATGGATGCAGTTTATTAAACATAAACTATTGCTCAATAAAATGAACTTTGAAAAGGTGTTCTGGAAAGATTAGCTTGCATATACTGAAATCACCAGTTTCATTCACCCTAATTACCCTACAGAACATCTGTCTTTAATTACTCAAGTTTATAATTCATGGGCCAAGTGTGATTTATGTATTTTGTCTTAACTCCCTTATTTTTCCTTGAGGTGTGACTTATATGGTCTATTTAATATGTGACCATTCACAGACTTCAGCACTAGGTTGTACATTTAATAGTGAGTAGCCAACAATTAGTGTTTTAAAAAAAAGTGTTACAGTTTATCCTTGTTCACTGCTTTTGACAGGCAGAATTCCAAGATGGCCTGCAAGATTCCCATCCCCTGGTATATACTCCTGGTATAATCCCTTCCCATGTGAGTGTAGGAAGGACCTAGGAATATAATGGAACAGTCTGCCCCTTGATTAGGCTACCTTATATGGCAAAGGTGATGGGATGTTGCTCCTATGATTATATTACATTGTGTAAGACTCCATAGTAGCCTACAGGAGAGAGATGCTCCTGCTGGCCTTTGAGAAGTAAGTTGCCAGGTTGTGAGAGGGCCTGTGAGATGGTCACATGGCAAGGAACTTCAAGGGGCCTCTAAGAGCACAGTGCAACCCCTGGCTGACAGCTGGCAAGAAGAGGGTATCTTATTTCTGCAATGGCAAGGAGCTAGATTTTGCCATCAATATGAGCTTGGAAGAGGATCCTGAGCTGAAGACGAGACAGCAGCCCTGGCTGATACCACCACTTAGGGTCATATGACCCTTGTATGACCCTGTATGATCCTGAGTGCAGGATCCAGTTAGGTGTTCCTGGCCTCCTGACCCACAGAAATTGTGAGATAACCTATGTGTGCTATTTTAAGCCACTAGGTGGTACTTTGTTATGCAGCCACAAAAACTGAATATACTGTTCCTTAAAAAGATCCACTCATTCATTTAACATTTATTGAGATCCTGCTGTGTGTACCACTCCAGAGTAGCTTCCCCAGGCTGGAATTTTCCACCACACTTCCCTTGGTTGGACCTAATTATATTTAAGTGCCACCTCCCGCATTGTTGTGCAGTTTACCACAGTCCTAGGAGCTAGACTATCTGGGTTCAAATCCCAGTTCTACTGTTTACTAGCTGTGTGACTATGGGTAGATTATTACTTCTGTGTGTCCATTTCCTCATTTGTTAAGTGAGAATAATAATGGTTTCTACTCCACTCAAATGAGCTTATTTATTAGTTAGGTAAGGTTATGCTGGGGTAATAAATTAACCACGGAGCCTCACTGGCTTAATGCAATGGAAACATATATTTCAGTGATGCTGTGGGTTTTAGGGGGCTCTACTTCTTGTAGTTACTAATGGACTCCAGCTGAGTGAGGGTCCTCCAAACTGAGATGCCACCATCTTAACAGATTACTTAGACAGAGCTGGAGGGTCATTTACTTTCTTGGCCAGAAAGTAATACGTGCTACTTCTATTCACAGTCCATGCTGCAAAACCAGTCAAGTGATCTCACCTAACTCAAGCTGGTTGGGAAGAGACAAACAAAAAGAAGGAGCCCAACCTGTGGAAATCTTTTCATATACAGAGAAGAGCCAGTATACAGGCTGTGGGGAAGGAATGACTGACATGTTCATAAAAGAGTAAGAAGCTCAGTGTGACAGCTGTATGGTGACTAAGGACAAGAGTTATAGAAGAAATTGTTGGAGAAATAGGGAGGGGCAAGATCACACAGAGTGAGCAAAAGCAAAAGAGTGAGAGAGACAGAAAGTGCTGTCTGGGTCACCTCTTAGACTCATAGCCACACAAAAGTGGGAGTTATCTGTGTTTGTCACTTCTATCCCCAAAGTGCCTAACACACTTGCTGGACACTCAGTAGAACCGCAGACACTTTGTTTACTGAATGAATACATGAATGAGGTGGTAGGGTTGACATACTTGTCTCTCTGAATTTCATTCCCCAGGCCTCTCCAAGGTACGGACTGCTTCTTAACCATCACAACGAAGCTTTGGAAACATATTTCAGGGATGATGAAGCAAACAAATTATCTTGTGTACAAGACAGTTCAGCAGAACATTATCAAGGAAACCACATTCCTATCTTGTAGGCTAAGGATGGAGCTGAAAGATGTGACTGGACTTTAGACTTCCTGCAGGCAGCAAATCTTCCCCACTGCAGCCTCCGCTGGCTGAGAAACAGGAGCCTTTCCCAAGAAGAAACATATCAGATCTGACCAGAGACTGGCCAGAAAGAACACCCTGCAGACTGCCTGCAGCCCAGGGCTAGGAGGGAGGATGGAGGAGGGACAATAGCATCTCTGGAAGTCAAAATATTTTCTTTTACCCAGCTGCCAACTTGCAAAGAAGGAAATTAAAGCAAGGCTGCTTTCCTAATTTAGAGTGATGATATTTTCCATATTTTTGTAGAAATATTTTATTTATGAGACACAAAAGGAACCAGGAGATACAGATAGTAAGAGTGTCTACTGGCCTTTGAATGCGTGGTAGGCTGCACATTTCCTTCTTGTGCTTTAGAAATAGGTTCAATAAATGAAAGACCAACTTGTAAAATCACACACATCTAATTCTCTTTGAGATGTAAGGCCACAAGTTGTGACCTGAGCTGAGTCACAGCTGGGTCAAAGGGAACTGCCTCATCTCTCCTCCACCCACAACAATGCCCTCTCCATCAAAAAATATCTGTGTTTGTCCCAGATTAACAGCAAGCCTTGGGATGATGTGGGAAAGCGACCTTTGCATTGTTTGTACAGTGTAGTAATGGCATCCTTGTGTTTCCTCCATCCCAACTGAAAACACTTTCCAAATTTATTTCAGCTGTGGTTAAGGAATAACAGAATAGAAACATAGCAGCGATTTTGTAGTTTAATGACTCAAACAAGAAAGAAAACATTACCATCGTGCTGTGTTTGACAATTCATTCCAAATCGATTAATTTGATTTTTATAATGAGATTTGGGATGACATTCTGATTCCCTAAATCTTAGAAAGCAGCCATTTCATCCCTGAAATCTAATATAAAGGCTTTACCTGCATGGGATTCAAATTTATAATGTTGTATGGTAAGGACTGTATGATGCATTTGCTCCCAACTTTTAAACTCAAATACTTATGGTGACACCACGAAAGCTAAAAAGACACTGTGTCAGCAAAAACTGGACCTCTGCCAGCGCTTTGCTAGACTGTCACAGGCGTTTTCACTAACTGCATGGCTGATTGAAACAGCTTTTAAACAGTAGTGGCGAGACCCTTGAAAGTACTTGAGAGTATTCTTGTATCTCTCCTCTTGCAGTCTGCCCCATGGCTGAGAAATGCAGTCTGTCCCAGCCAGAAATCTAGGTATCCATCTTTTTACTTTATGATTCCTTTTAGGTGTCTCCCATTAGCATTGGTGGATTTCTCTCTTTCTGCGTCCAGTACAGAACTGCAGGATCCACAGATCGACTGAGCAGAGTGAAGGTGGTGTTGGAGGAGTAGGGAGACCTCACTATACAGTGAAGTTACGTAACATGCAAATATACCTACCCTGAATTCAACTATGGGTGTTTTGGAAAAGGCGTGGGTGGGGCGTGTGGAGAAGGAGGATGGAGGGAAAAATGGGAGAATGCCTGTGAAAAAACATAATTCAGCTATTGTGTTGTTGTTGTTGTTGTTGTTGTTGTTGTTGTTCTTTTGTTTGTTTGTTGATACAGGGTCTCACTCTGTCGCCAAGACTGGAGTGTAGTGGCACGATCATGGCTCACTGTAGCCTCGAACTCCTGGGCTCAAGTGATCCTCCTGCCTCAGCCTTCCAAGTAGCTGGGACTACAGACACTAACCACTATACCTGGCTTACTTTTTAATTTTTTGTAGAGATGGGGTCTCATTATCTTACCCAGGCTGGTGTCATGAACTCCTGGACTCAAGCAGTCCTCTTGCATTGGCCTCTCAAAGTGCTGGAATTGCAGGTGTGAGCCACTGAACCCAGCCTGTAATTCAAATATTTGATTACATGCTACATTCCACTCATGAGTATGTCCCCCTGGGAGTGCACATAACTTAGAAAATATGATTCCTTTAAAGCCATCACAACTGACTGTTCAGTTGGTGTCTGTCTTTGCATGCTTCCCACAGACAGCACCTGACTAAGCTAAACTATGAACTGCATTTAGTATTCAAAGTCATACATTCTTTAAATACAACATAGCCTTCAATTATAAGTCAACTGCTTCATAGTTGGCTGCCATAGCAACAGCCATCTTAAATCATGAAATGCCCTTCAGAAGAAAGACATGTGCTAGGAAGATGGAGGAGGGAGCTTGAAGAAACCTGGGTCCCAGGTAAATGTGAAGTCACTATTCCAGTCTCATGTAAATCAGAAAATAATAACTTCCTATCTTTTTCAGCTATGGTTATTTTGAGTTTTTGGATAGATGCGGCTAAACCTCATCCTCATCTACACATTGTTTAAATGCAAAATGAATTCCACCTTGAGATATAATATAAGAAGCATGACCTCTTTGTGGCTGAATATAAACCACAGTGGAAGTTTCTCCAAAAGAGGAATCTTTACAGAGCTATTGCCTTACCTCCAGGTAAGCAGAAATTATTTACTATTTTATTTTAAAAGAAATCACTGCATTCAATATAATGTATCTTGCTGAGCTTTTCTTGATCAGCATTTTAAGCTCATGTGATTAATTTTTCTGACTTTCTGAAGCACATAGACATGAAAACTGAAACTAAGTCACAGATAAACAAGGAGTACACACAAGGACGTATCAAAAGGCAAAGAAGAAAGTATTCTAACACTCAAACAAATATTCATAAACTGTAATTAGAGGGGAAAAGGCACAGGATGTTCTTGCCTGTTTATAAAGATTAACAAACCTTGGCCAAAACCTTGTTCTTTTCCTTATCTCCAGTAATTGCCAAGCAAGTTCAACTGCAAAGCTAAAGAATGTGCCAATCTCTCTTCTTTCAAGACTTTATTCCTCTTTGTTTTCATTGCTCATTTTCTTCAGTACATCATCACAAGTTCCTTAGACCTACCTTTAGATAAAATGCTTCTGTTTCCTTAACTATAATGAGCTTCATGTATGGAGAAACACCAATATTTATGAAAAATTTGTCTTCCATTTCTTCCATCAAGTTAAATACCTGGCCCTAAAGTAATCTGGGTGGCCATCTGGTCTGGCCATGTCATTCTTCAAATGCTACAAAGAGACAGAGTAAGTGAGCTAGCTTCCCCATCTATCCACAGCAAAGTCAGAACTGGTTTCCAAGCATAAAACAATCTTCTGACCGCACCACCTTCATCCCTCACAGCTCACCTGTTATCTTTCAGCTTTCTTAATCTTGTTTGCCAAGTCGCCAGGCATCACTCATTACTCATTGATCATCAAGTCTGTGATCCTTATAACTGCCCATGCCATTACATACTTTATAAATCAGATACTTTCACTGTCCCTTCCCTTTTCTACAGAACTTACTTGTCTACCTTTTTATCCCTTTAAATAAAAGAATAATGACACCCAATTATTGAGCCAGTTGTTACTGTGTTAACATGGGCTTTGCGTGCAACTCTAATTTTGCCCTCTCAATACTTGTATGAAGCAAAAACCATAGGAGATAAGGAAACAGGCTCAGAGAAGATAAGTAACGTGCTAAAGTTCCCAAGACACTCTCATTTTATGCTTCAACTTTCTCTGTAGAGTAGCACTGTCCAATAGAAATGTCATGCAAGACATACATGTAGTTTAAAATGTTTCAGTAGTCAGATAAAAAATGTAAAAATAAGTAGATGAAACTGATTTTTAACTACATATTCTCATTTAACCCAAATATCCCAAATAGTATTTCAACATGAAATTGATGTAAATAAATAATTATTAATAGGATATTTTACATTGTTACAGCACATCTCAATGTGGACAGTGGATTTTCATTAGAAATACTTGATCTGGAATTAGACTTCATAAAATATATGATAGAAAGGATAGATTCACATACCCAAGTTATTCCAAATGTACTTAAAACTTTTCCAAAAACTAAACACAGCATCACTTTTTAAAAAGTTTACATTTCACTTCGTTGCAATTATATTAAATTAAAATGAATTCATCAGTCACATGACCCATATGTCAGGTGCTCAAGAGCCACATGGTAGTCAGTGGCTACCACGTTGGATAGCACAGTTCTAAATCTATGAATGCATCCTTCCAGACAAACTCAACTATATTTTCCTACCTGAACTTATGCGACAAGTATGTCTCCTCCTCCTCCTCCTCCACGAGAATAGTTAACCCTGCCCATCTTCCAAGGCCCAGTTCAGATGTCTCTTCCCACACAGAGACTTCCCTGATCCACTCAAAGGAAGTAAGCTTCTCCTTTGAACTTGCAGAGCGCTTTTTCTGGGCCTCTTGAATGTCAATGATCATATTTCTCTTTGTATAGTACACATTTCCTTTCACTCCTGGCTCCTGTACTATCATCTTTGGAAACCCATAAACGCTTACCACAAAACAATGTAAAAAGGAGCTCCTAAAAATATTTTGTGCATGAATCACTCAAAATGATTTGTGAGGGAAATATTAAAATGACACAAGTCTAAGTCTTTGAAATAAACTATTTACTCTCCACCAACAAAACCAGAAGAGGAAAACTTCAGTAAAAAATTATAACCTCTTTGGTATCCTTATATAGGTTGAGAAAGAATATGAAAAAAACTATTATCATACTTCACTTGTTTTAAATTTTATAATAGACACATTGGTTTCACAAATTCAGGGACCTTTTTGTTTCTCTCTATAGAGACAAAGTCTTGTTCTGTCACCCAGGCTGGAGTGCAGTGGCACAATTATAGCTCATTGTAACCTCAAACTCCTGGACTCAAGCTGTCCTCCCACCTCAGCCTCCTGAGTAGCTGGGACTATGGGCACATACCACTACGCCAGGCTAATTTTTTGTTTCTTGTAGAGACGAGGTCTCTCTATGTTGCCCACACTGATCTTGAACCCCTGGCCTCAAGCGATCATCCTGCCACAACCTCCTGCAGTTCTGATATTACAGGCATGAGCCACCACACCCAAA
Source organism: Rhinopithecus roxellana (assembly GCF_007565055.1). Classification (NCBI taxonomy): domain Eukaryota; kingdom Metazoa; phylum Chordata; class Mammalia; order Primates; family Cercopithecidae; genus Rhinopithecus; species Rhinopithecus roxellana. Next base: position 76,965,293 of record NC_044555.1, read on the forward strand.
CACAAGGGGCATTTTAAAAGTACATGTCTATATATGTTTCTTGCAGTAAGGTAGAATGAATACCCACACTAGCCTTCCACAGAAAACAACTAGGGATGTTGGATAACGTATTTTAAAGCTCTATTTAAAATATTCACGAGTGGACAAAAAAGTAAGAAACAGTTATGTCTCAAAATAATCAGGAAGAACATTGCAGCCCTATAGCCAGTGTTTGTCTTAAGATCATTTGTTGAACCTGGTGAATCTGAATTCTGTTTTCCTGACCTAACAGGATTCAGGGGACAAAATGTAAATTCTAGGCTTGCCCATGGTAACAAGTTGAATGGGACAGTCCTTCCCATAAAGCTGGGACTCTGCCAGGCATGGTGGCTCATGTGTCTAACCCCAACACTTTGGGAAGCCTAGGCAGGAGGATTGCTTGAGCCCAGGAGTTCGAGACCAGCCTGGGCAACATAGTGAGACCCCATTTCTACAAGATATTTAAAAATTGGCTGGATGTGGTGGTACTCACCACAATCATGGCTCACTGCACTCCAGCCTGGGCAACAGAGCAAGACCCTGTCTCAAAACAAAAACAAAACAAAAAAACACTCTGGGTCTCTAAAAAGGATGTATCTCGATGATAAGGGAGAACAATCCTCTCTCCAATCAAAGGCAGGAAAATTTCCTACCTCAAACTTTGCAGGTGAAAACAACTCTTAACACAAATCACAGTACAATGGATATACTGTGGTATATACACAGAATGAAATGCCACAAAGTAACAAGGAGCAATGGACTACAGATGAATGCAACACTGAGATTGAAACACAAATATAACGATAAGCAAAGAATCAGACATAAAAGGGTACACTGTAGATTTCCATTTATATAAAATACAAAAATGGCCAAAACTGGTGAGACACAGTGGCTCATGCCTGTAATCCAAGCAATTTGGGAGGCCAAGATGGGTGAATCACTTGAGCCCAGGAATTTGAGACCAGCTTGGCCAACATGGCAAAACCCCATCTCTATTAAAAATACAAAAATTAGCCAGGCTTGGTGGCACGCACCTGTAGTCCCAGCTACTCGGGAGGCTGAGGCAGGAGAATCGTTTGAGCCCGAGAGGCAGAGGTTGCAGTGTGCTGAGATTGTGCCACTGCACTCCAGCCTGGGCAACAGAGCAAGACTCTATCTCAAATAAAAAAATAAATAAATAGACAGACAGACAGATAGACAGATATAGATAGATAGATAGATAGATAGATAGATAGATAGATAGATAGATAGATAGCCAAAGCTAATTGATGGTGGTAGAGGTCAGAATATTAGTAACCTTTGGAGATGATGGGTTGAAGATCATGATTGGGCACAAGGGAGGTTTGTAGGATTCCAATGATATTCTATTTCTTGATCAGGGTGCTAGTTATATGACTGTTACTACTTGGTGCAAATTCATGAAGCTGTACATTTATAATTTGTATACTTTTGTGTATATATGTTTCAGTATAATAATAAATGGAAACAAAGATAAAACTCAATGAACAGTTTCAAAGGTAGATTAAGCATAGCTGAATCAGTAACCTGGAGGATACATTTGAAGAAATTATGTATAATAATAAATGGAAACAAAAATGAAACTCAATGAACCGTTTCAAAGGTAGATTAAGCATAGCTGAATCAGTAATCTTAAGGACACATTTGAAGAAATTATGCTGAATGCAGCTCAGCCCCTGCCCCTTCATTTCACAGTAATCTTTCTAAAATCTTCTGCCTTCTCTCTTTCATTGGCTTTTTCTCTTCCACCTCTGTTCCTCAAATCCTGCTACCTTCTAGTGTTCTAGCCATCACTTCCTTCTTTTCTTAACCACAAATTTTATTTTGAATCTTCTCAATAGTTAATGAAAAGAAATATTTTTAAAATGTAAAGAACATTTATCTGAGATGGACATTGTTGGCAAAAATATTAGTCAGTGGTATCTGTTTAGTAGCAGAAGTACTTAAAATATCTGAAATGACTTCTAGGAAACATTTTCTAATCTGTTTTTTGCTTTCCAGTTTGAGAAAATTTCTCCTAACAAAATCCCAAACATAGAATTGATTCTAAGTGGCAATTTCTAAATGACAAAAAGGGAAAGCCACAAAAATGTAGTTATATCAAGGTACTACGCAATGAATGTTTGTATCCCTTCAAAGTGGATATATTGAAAGCCTAATATGTAATGTGACAGTGTTTGAAGGTGGAACCTTTGGGAGGTAATAAGGTATGAGGGTGGAGCCTTCATTAAAGGAATTCATGTCTTATAAAGACACTAATGTAGAAGAAACATGAGAGAGATGATCATGATGACATGAGTGAAGGGAGGCATCTGCAAATCGGGAAGAAAGTCCTCACTAGACACGGAATCTGCCAGCACCCTGATCTTGGACTTCCCAGCCTCCAGAACTGTGAGAAATAGATGTTTACTGTTCAAACCACCCAGTCTATGGTATTTGTTAGAGCAGCCTGACCTGGCTAAGACACAATGAAAATTACGTGTTTTAGAATATGATAATGCTTTTTTATCTTCGTAATAAAAAAAAAAAGAATATGATAATGCTTTTTAAGAAACTATGTCAGCATTCTAGGAAGATAATCTGCACATAAATTAGGACTTTCTTAGAAAACAAATGTGATGATGTTATTAAAAATAAATGATTCAAAGCAATCTTTAAGGCAATTCTATTTCTAATTCTAGAAACTTAATTAGTTGTTTTTCTATTTTGCTCTTTGAACTGACTTATTCTGTACTATTTTAAACAAATTTGATTTTTAAAAACACAAGTACCATACTATACTCAAATATATGCATACCTACATAGATGTGTGCGTGCATATATGCCCACAGAATGCTGACATAGTCTCCTGAGGATTCTTTTACTTGAAATCTCTTGCAGACTTCTAACAACTCTAATCCACTAAAGTACAGCCCCAAATTATAAGTGACAATTACCTCTTTGTACCCCAGGAACTAAGGTCCAAGCTGGGACCTCTTTACACCCCAGGAACTAAGGTTCAAGGTCCAAGGGTGGGAGGATGTAAAGTATTAGATTTTCATACTAATTGCACACAATGCCTACATACAAAGAAGGGAATAATAGCAGAAGAAAAGCCTATCCCAATGTCATTCTCATAGGTCACCTGTCCATTTGCTCTCAGTGGGAGTTAATTCCCAGAAATTAGAGGGGCACACTTGCGAGTCAAAAGAGGCAGGAGAGACAGGTGGGTACATCTGTTCTATCTGACGGGATTCGGTTCCATAGTGGAGTCAGTGCTATGTTGTATAAACAGGAGGAAGCAGCCTCAGATCCAGGATACCTTTTTTACACCATGATGAACAGAACATGGGTGCAGAAGGGACACAGAAGGGAAGATGGGCCTAACTGGAATTATGTAGCACATGTGGTGTATATGTTGTAAGTTGTAAGTATGTTGTTATCTGGCTAGCACAGTTAACCAAATACTGTAAGTGGACATTGTACCCTCAGATTTCAAGATATAATGCTGTTGAACATTGATAAATAAATGATGAAGCTAAATCCATTTCCAGCAATGTATTTCCCAGATACTTTCAAAATCTCAGTTTACCAAGACCTCTCATGTTTCATTTCCTCACAGGTCCTTTTGTTATTTCATCAGAAATGACTGACTGATGGGTTCCCTTGTGAAAGTGCCCCATTTGGACAAGTTAAATGAGTAAACCTGGTTAAAAAAATATGTTCACCAAGAGCCTCTGGGCATAGGTACAGTTTCCAAGAGCACAAGCATTCTTGGCTACTTGTAAGTATTATTGGAAGGCACTCAAAACAAACACTCCATTTGCCTGATCTTCAGCAAAGAAAATATCAGCCTGTGTGAGCTAATGTGGATGTTATTTTAGAATTAGCTTCACTGCCATTTCAGGGTAGCTAACACTATTGTCCTCAATTCAAAGCCTTTTGAACTTAGATTTAGAAGGCAGGCAAGCTGCAAATCTTGTGACTTTGAGTGTTCTAGAAAAACTCAAATATGAGTAGATTTAGCTTGGTCGTGCAGGACACTTTCCCTTAACTTACTGAGGTATTTGTATCATGGAAGAAGTTGAAAGATTTATTTCAACTGTAGGAAGAGCAAGGGTTGCTTCACAGGCATGAAACCAGGCAGTGGCTCAGAGCTTCACAGTACAAAGGACTCTGTGCTGAGTTAAATGCTCTGCTGCTGCCATCTTGACATTCTTAATAATTCTTGAACAAGGGGCTCTGCATTCTCATTTTGCACTGGGCCTTGCAATCCTGGAAACAGCAATGTTGCTTTACTTCTACCTCCTTCCTAGACAACTTTCCTTCTTATTTGCATATACAGGTTTCTCTGTTCATATTAAATTTAAAATATATCTCTTAGTAGCTGAGTCTCTGAAAGGTTTGGCCCACCACAAGCATAAAAAAGAGGATGAGAGAACAGTAAAGTAAAATGATAACATTAGAAGTAATGGAAACTGGATACAGGGTATACAGGGATTATCTGTACAATCTTTGCAACTTTTCTGTAAATCTAAAATTATTCTAAAATATAAAGACCAGCTCATCTTCAATTTAAAAAGAAGGTAGTAATTATAAAGGGACAATTGTAAAATAACCAGAAACAACAATAACAAAAGCCTCTCACACTTGAAAGTTAAAAATAAAAAAGAAACAACATTCTTCTTAAAAAATCACTTGATCAAAGAAAATTAAAAATGGAAATTGTAAACTTGGGAATATATTACTATTATTTTTATAACCATTAAATGATTTAATTAGAATTGTTTAAATATAGCAAAAATATGTTTAAAACTCAATAGTCTACTTTTGGACCACAACAATAGGAAAAATGAAAAACCCTTTATTCAGAAATGTGCATTAACTATACGTGTAAGTGTTTGTGTGTGAATAAATTATAAAATTTGCTAAATGTTACTAAAGAAGACCCAAGTAAATGAATCATATCCTATTGCTGGATGGAAATAATTAATTTCATAAAAATATCAGACTTGTCTAAAGTAACACATTTTTTAAATTCTTCCTGTAATCTGAAAAAGATAATAAAAAAATCTCTGTACTCCTGGGGGATGCAGGGAATCATCCTGGGGGGAAGGACAATGTAATAGTCTAATCCTGAGACCCAGGGATACAGGGCCTACCTCAAACTGAGGCTGAACCAGGTCAACAATGGCTTAATTCATTTAAAAACACCTCCCCAGGCTCAAAAAGCTAGGAAAGGACAGATTCAGGACTTGAGGCCATTCATTCAGTCATTAACTCATTCATTCATCCATCAATTATTTTTTGATCACCAACTCTGACCAGGGCATTGTTCTGGGCGAGAGAATGAGCAACAAACAAGACACATACGAGTCTGCTTCCCTGCTTTCTTGGGATATACATTCAAAAAGGTTAAGCATAGATTAGAGAACACAAAAACAACAAATAAATAGGTTTCTCCACCTTGGCACTATGGACACTGGGGGAAGAATGATTCCCTGTTGTGAGGGTGGTTCTGTGCACTGTAGGATGTTAGCAGCATCCCTGGTCTCCACACACTAGATGTCAGTAGCACCCTCCACCCCAGTTGTAAGAACAAAAAAATCTCCAGCTCACCAGATTTGCCCCGGGGAGACAAAATCACTCTATGTTAAGAAGCACTGAAATAAATGAATTCAATAATTTCACATAGTGGTAAGTAATATGAAGAAAATAAAATTGGATGATGGATAGAGATGGAGAGGTACCACTTTAGACTGGAAGGTCACAGAAGGTTGTTTCAAGGGGAGAAGGCCAAAAATCAGGCATTGATATATGAGGGCAGAGAGTTCTAGGCAGTGGGAACAGTGAGTGAAAAGTTCCTGAGGTAGTAAGGAGCTTGGTGGGTAAAAGGAACATAAAGAAAACAGAGTGACTGAGGTGTGATGACACAGAATGAGTGAGCAGGGGCCAGATCATACAGCAACTTAGGGTTTATGCTTGAAAAGACGATTCAGTTGCTCTTTGGAGAACAATTTGAGGTAGCCCGAACAGAAGGGGAAATTGGTAGTCTAGGAGAAAGATGGTGGGAGCAGAAATAGGGTTTCAGTGAAGGAAATGGGAGTCACTGAACAGATCTGTCATATGGTGATGTGGAGCTAAGAGGCCTTGCTAATAGACTAGACATGGACAACAAGTTTCCCTTCCCCTTTAGGTGTCTGCCAAGATGGGTCCCATTGTCTATATTCTGCTGGAAATCCACCCCCGCCTCCAACTAGGCCAGACTTGCTGTATACCTGTTTGGCCTCAATCTCTAATTCTTGGCCCCATTCTGTACCCTCATCTTCTAATAGGTCACCCCTGACCACTGCCCTAGTCAGCTCCATGGCCAGAAACCTCATCTTCCCTCAGCCTCCCTACCATTTTCTCGCATCCGGTTTCCCTCCAAACATTGCCAGCACTTCAAGTCTCTTGAGAGCTAAAGCTGAACATTCTGTTTCTATGAATACAGAAACCCAAGAATGATCTTCATCATGAATTCCAGAGAAAAGCCTAGGGGTTTTCTCAGAGTCATCTTATGAACAAAAGACATGGTACATACAGGGGTCAAAAATGCAAGAAAGAGGAATGTACAGTACAACATAGTAACCCCAAAAGGGATAAACAGTGATTGAAACCATGGGTTGAATTGTGTCCTCCAAAAAGATATGGTCAAGTCCTAACCCCATGTTACCTGTGCATGTGACCTTACTTAGAAATGGGATATTTGCAGATGTGATTAGTTAAGATGGTCACATTGGATTCTGGTGGGCCCTAAATTTATAAGGATGTCCTTACAAAAAGAGGAGGGGACACATACAGACACAAGCACACAGGAAAGAAGTCCATGTGACAATGGAGGCAGAGACTGGAGTCATGTAACTGCATGCTAAGGAGCATCAAGGACTGCCAGGAGCCATTGGAAACTAGGAAGAGGCAAGGAAGAAATCTCCCCTAGCACCTTCAGAGGGAGCATGGCCCTGCTGACACTTTGATTTTGGACTTCTGGCCTCCAGAACTGACAGAGAATACATTTCCCTTGTTTTAAACCACCCAGTTTGTAGTCATTTGTTTTGGCAGCCCTAGGAAACTAACACAATGCACATTTAGACAGTTAGGGCCAAAAAAAGTACATTTTAAGTACATGTGAATTTCCTGTTGAAAAGCTGTAGCACAGAATATTTGAATGATGAAGGTTAATCAGATGAAGAACTCCAGCAGCTTGACCTTCTGAATTCAGTTGATATTGTACACATATGCCCTGTGAAAGCTGCTTTCTCAACACTCCTTTTGGCTGCTCAACTGTTCCACTAGACCCAAGCTCCTGGGGTCCAGGCTCTAATGCTGGGTTCTTTGCAAAGTGAAATTCAATATGCATCCTCTGGGCTCTGAAGCCTGAGTTCCATGGCTGAGGAAGCCTCAGTAAAGGTTGATTGAGCCTTTGCATGTTCTGATTACTCTTTCCCACAAGCTGTTAACTTGATAAGTACACACTACTCCAAAGAGACTTGGAGAGTCTTCTAAAGGTGTCACCCTCACACCACACCACACCTGAGTCAGCAACATTCCAGGGAGTACACAACAGTTTCATCCCCAAGTCTGTCTATAGACTTGTCCATTGGTGCTCCTTTGGGTCCACATACCACCTTTCCTAGATCTAATCAATGCTTCTTGTTTATATCCACCTCCATATCCAGCTAATGAAAATTTAAATGGATGTATAAATCTCACCAAATTATAAGTGGACCAAGGCATTGTAACTCAGAAGATAGAATGCTAGACAGCAAGAGAAATGTTTTGGATGGTGGCACCTCTCTGGCATGCTTTCAACTCTTGGGCAGGGGACAAGAAGCTCTTTTCCTTAGTCATACAGAAGAATAAAAATATGCAATCAAAGGGACAAATTAAAACTATAAAGCAGTGAACAAATGGCAATAATAATTTGCCTTTCATTTTAAAGTGTGGCATTCTATGGCATTGCTATGGTTTGGATATAGTTTGTTTGCCCTCACTAAATCTCATGTTGATATCTGATCCCCAGTGTGGTGGTGTTGGGAGGTGGGGCTTAGTGGGAGATGTTTGAGTCATAGGGGCAGATCCCTCATGAATGACTTGGTGCCATTTTTGCAGTAGTGAGTTCTAGCTCTTGTGAAATGGAATTAGTTTTCAAGGGAATGAATTATGTCTCCCAAAAATGAGTTGTCATAAATCCAGGATACCCCTGGGTTTGGTCCCTCTTTGCATGTGCCTATTTCCTTTTTGACCTTCTCTGCCATGTTTTGACACAGCACAGAAGCCCTTACCAGAAGCCAAGCAGATGCTGGTACCATGGTACTTTTATAGCCTGAAGAACCATGTACTAAATAAATCTCTTTTCTTTGTAAATTACATAGCATCATATATTCCTTTATCACAACACAAAACAAAGACAGGCATTTAATATTCTACAGTATTATCTTCAGTGATTTAACAGCATTCCATAATAGTGCTATATGATCATTTAATCAATCCACTATTATAGACTGTTTCCATTCTTCCTTTGCCCTATTTTTAAAAAATACTGTGATAACACATCATTGAAGCTAAATTTTAACACACACCCAGGATTATTTCTGTAGGATAAATGTCTTGATGTGAACTTACAGACTTTCAGGAATTAACATCTTAAAGGATTTTGGTTCCTACAGCTTTTGATTCTTATTACTGAATTTTTCCCTACCCATGCCAAAAAATGTTGTATGCATTTGTACCTCCAGCAGCATAGCTTGAGTATTTCTTTCCCAATCCAATTACCAGCATTATATATTATATAATTTTCTCTTTGCCAAAGTTACCCATTAAAATGGTACAAAGCATTTGAGTGTAATAGTAAAGAAACTACACACACACACACACACACACACACACACACACACACACAGAGCTTTCAAGAAAATAATCATTGATCTAAAAACTTAAAAGCTTGAGCTTCTGTACAGCAAAAGAAACTACCATCAGAGTGAACAAGCAACCTACAGAATGGCAGAAAATTTTTGCAATCTACTCATCTGACAAAGTGCTAATATCCAGAATCTTCAAAGAATTAAACAAGTTTACAAGAAAAAAACAACCCTATCAAAAAGTGGACAAAGGATATGAACAGACACTTCTCAAAAGAAGACATTCATACAGCCAACAGACACATGAAAAGATGCTCATCATCACTCACCATCAGAGAAATGCAAATCAAAACCACAATGATATACCATCTCACACCAGTTAGAATGGCAATCATTAAAAAGTCAGGAAATAACAGGTGCTGGAGAGGATGTGGAGACATAGGAACACTTTTACACTGTTGGTGGGATTGTAAACTAGTTCAACCATTATGGAAAACAGTATGGCAATTCCTCAAGGATCTAGAACTAGAAACACCATTTGACCCAGTCATCCCATTACTGGGGATATACCCAAAGGATTATAAATCATGCTGCTATAAAGACACAAGCACACATATGTTTATTGCGGCACTATTCACAATAGCAAAGACTTGGAACCAACTCAAATGTCCATCAATGACAGACTGGATTAAGAAAATGTGGCACAGGCCGGGCGCGGTGGCTCAAGCCTGTAATCCAGCACTTTGGGAGGCCGAGGCGGGCGGATCACGAGGTCAGGAGATTGAGACCATCCTGGCTAACATGGTGAAACACCGTCCCTACTAAAAAATACAAAAAAAAAAAAAAAAAAAAAAAAAAAACTAGCCCCGCGAGGTGGCGGGCGCCTGTAGTCGCAGCTACTTGGGAGGCTGAGGCAGGAGAATGGCGTAAACCCAAGAGGCGGAGCTTGCAGTGAGCTGAGATCCGGCCACTGCACTCCAGCCTGGGCGACAGAGCGAGACTCCGTCTCAAAAAAAAAAAAAAAAGAAAGAAAATGTGGCACATATACACCATGGAATACTATGCAGCCATAAAAAAGGATGAGTTCATGTCCTTTGTAGGGACATGGATGAAGCTGGAAACCATCATTCTCAGCAAACTATCACAAGGACAAAAAACCAAACACCGCATGTTCTCACTCATAGGTGGGAATTGAACAGTGAGAACACTTGGACACATGAAGTGGAACATCACACACTGGGGCCTTTCATGGGGTCGGGGGAGGGGAGAGAGATAGCATTAGGAGATATACCTGATGTAAATGACAAGTTAATGGGTGCGGCACACCAACATGGCACATGTATACATATGTAACAAACCTGCACGTTGTGCACATGTACCCTAGAATTTAAAGTATAATAATAAAAATATACACATGTGCACACACACACACAAAATATTTTAGATAACAACAAAAAAAAAACATAGGAGAATATCTTTTCGACTTTGAGGTAGGAAAACATTTCCTAGAATATAAAATTTTATACACTTCATCAAATTAAAAAAAAACAACTCTTGCTCATGAAAATACACCATTGCTGAAGAAAAAAAAAAAAAAAAAAAAAAAAGCACCACAGACTAGGAGAAATTTTTAAAAACACATGTCTAACAAAGGACTTGTATTGAGATTTTAAAAATTCTTACAAATAAATAATGCAAATAAACAAAAACAATAGGAATGGGAAAAAAGACATGAATGGGAAATTCTCAAAATACTCAAATGTTCAATAAATATGAAAACGTGCTCAGAAAGGAGATGCATATTCAAGCCTCAGAGAGACTGAATAAGATATCTGAGACAGTGTTACAAGGCAATCAAAAGATATAAAGGACATACACATTGAAAACAAAGGAGAAACACTAAGCTTTTTTTTCCCCAGAAAAGACAATCATGTATTAATTATGTAAGAAGAAAATCCAGAATTCTACTTTAAAAAGCCACTAGAGCTATAAGTAGATTGAGCACGACCTCAGGATGCAAGGTTAATATCCAAAACCAACTGAATTTCTATTTGTAATCAATGAAGGATTGGAAGATGAAACCAGAAAAACAATACAACTTATAATTTCATCAAAGCACACAAACCACTCAGGAATAAATTTAGCCAAATATATACAACAATGTAAAAACTGAAAATTTAAAAATATTACTAAGAAAAAAGACAAATAAATCAAACTATAATTTCAGTGTAATCTCAATCAAAATCCCATCATCAGTTCTTGCAGAAATTGAAAAACATTATAAATTGTATTGAAATACAAAGAACCCAGATTAGCGAACACATTTTGAATAAGAAGAACCAAATTATAGGACTTATAGTATCTGGTTTCAAGATTTACTATAAAGCTACAAAAATCAAGACATTTTGTACAGTGAAAGACAGGGTGATATTTGCATAAAGACATACAGAACAATGGGACAGAACAGAGAATCCACAAACAGACTCATAATATAGTCACTGATTTCAACAAAGGTGTCAAAAGTAATTTAATGGGGAAAGGAGAGAGTTTCAAAAAATGATGGTGTAGCAATGTTTTCTTAAAAAATTAAACTGTCCCTCTACCTCACACCATACATTAAAATGAATTCAAAATGAATAATAGACCTAAATGTAATTATTAAAACTATAAAATGTTTTCAAGATAATATAGAAGAAAACCTCTGTAATCTTGTGGTATACAAAGATTTCTTAAGACACAAGAAAAACCCAACAAGAACAGATGAAAATATTAAAAATTGGACTCCATCAAAATTTAAAATTCATGCTCTTTGAAAGATATCATTAAAAAATGAAAAGGCAAGACATAGACTAGGAAAAAATATCCATGATACTTGTATCGGACAAATGATTTATTTCCAGAGTGTATAGAGATCTTACAACTAAAAAATTGACAATTTTTCAGTTATGAGAACTTCAAATATGACAAAAAAGATACGATTTTTCAAGCTGGTAAAAGATTTGGAAACTTAACAAAATAAGATAATAAATGGCTGATAAGCACATAAGATATATTTATCAGCACTATTCGTCAAGAAAATGTGAATTAAAACATGAGATACCATTAAACATGCTAGAATTTAAAAATATACTGTATGATTACTGTATGAATGACAAATGTTGGCAAGAATATGGAACAACTGGAACTCTCATGCCTTGCTGATGGAAGCATAAAATGTGACAACCCTTTAGAGAACTATAGGGCAATTTCTTATAAAGTTAAACATACGTTTACCATATATCCTGGCCATTTTACTTCTAGGTATTTACTCAACAGAAAGGAAAATATATGTCCCCAAAAGAACTGTCCACAGATGCTTATTGCAGTTGTTTTCATAATAGCACAAAACAGAAAACAACTCAAATATTCATCCACAGATGAACAAGTAAACATATTGTGATATGTCTGTACAATGGAATATGAGTCAACAATAAAAAGAAATAAACTACTGGAATACACAAGGACATGCATGAATCTCAAAAATATGTTGAGATAAAGAAGCTAGACCAGAAAATACACATACAATATAATTCCAATGCTAAGAAATTCTAGACAAACAAAACCAATCTGTAGGGTCAGAAAATAGATCAGTGGTTGCCTGGTACCAGGCACTGACTGGGAAGGGGCATGAAGAGGTTCTTTTATGGTGATGGAAATATTTGATATCTTGATGTGGTGGTTGCATGGATATATATACCTGCCAAACTTAATCAACCTACACACTTAAGATGGCATATTTTATTGTACGCTAATCATACTTCAATAAAAGTGATTTTTTTAAAAAAAGATATAATTGCATACCCTTCAGTATGACTAAAATTATAAACACTGCAAGACCAAGTGTTGGCAAGGATATGAAATAATTAGAACTCCTGTACATTATGGAAAACTTCTTTGGCAGTTAAGGTTAAATAAACAGCTTCCCGATGACCCAGCAATTCCACTCCTAGCTTTATATCCAAGAGAAATGAGTATGTATGTCCCCAAAAAGGCTTGTAAAATAATGTTCACAGAAGCTTTATTTGTAGTAGCCAAAGGCTGGAAACTCCCCAAATATCTATCAACAGGAGAGTAAACAAATTGTGGTGTGTTCATACATGGAAAACTACCTGGCAATAAAAGAACAAACTAATGATGCCCACAACAACTTAGTCTCAAAAGCATTGTGTACAGTGAAAGACACATTAACTCATACAGTATTATTTCATTCATATGGATTTCAAAAACAGGCAGCACTAATCTATGTGGATAGAAATTCGGATGACAGTTGCCTCTGAGCAGGGGAAGTAACTGGAAGAGGCATAAGGAAACTTCCTGGGGTGATGGAGATGTTTTATGTCTTAATCTGTATAATAGCCATGTGCATTTCTCAAATTTCTTCAAGATGTACACTTTAATATTGCTGCATTTTACTATATATAAATTGTACCTTACAAAACATGAAAAAAAACATAAAAATAAAATTTGAAGCCAGAAAGATTGGGGGGTTGAGAATTCATAAGAGCCTGTGTTCATTTGTGCTTAATTTCTCATTTTCATAGAGATTTCACAGATGCTAACTATCAAGAATATTCTTCACCAACAATAAAATTCTTCCTAGAGCAAAGTGACACAGAGCTCTAGTTTCATGAGAGCACAAAGAAACAAAACCAGGAGACTGCTGAGCAGTGTAAGCCCAAACTCTTTGAACTCACAGAAGGAATTCTAAATTGAGAATCCAAACATTTTCTGTTTCCTAGCAGAAATACTCATGCATGCAAAACCTCCAGGCAGGCAGTGGGGCTATTGAAATGGCAATCTGGCCATGACAGATGTCTTAAAATGCATTTGAATCCACTTGGTCCCCACTTTAACGAAAGGCAGCTTTCTCCCAGAGTTACTCATAACAACTCATGTAGTCTGTGGTCACAGTTAATCTGACTTACAGGGCCCTGAGTTTGAAGGGCTGTGTCTTGGAAGGTTTCTCACAGGTCATAAGACAAACAGTGCCTGCTGCACAAGAAGCAGCACATCTTTCATGGTGTTTTATTGTTGCTATCCTGAAATGTGAAGCGGTATGACTGTACAACCAGCAAGGGCAATATCCTGGTTCAGCTCACCAGAACATAGCTCCAAAGAGATTTAATGTTGGAGGCACCTGGTAACATACTCACTTCTGGAGGGTAGCATCCCTCTGATCAATAGGTCATGGCGTACATTCAGCTTCTTAGGAAATACCTGCAAATGTGACATTCTGATTACAGGCTAGTACTCTACAGCAGATAGAATCTAGATATTTTGAAACTTAGAACTCTTCTCGGGGCTGGCTTCATGGGTTCACAACCTGTGCACACAGCCCCACACTCAGAAGGGCTCTGCACTTGGTTTAAGGCTCATCTCTTACCATCTTGAAATTCTAATAATTTTTTCAAAAGGAGCCTCATGTTTTATTTTGTACTGGGTCCTGCCAATGATGTTGCCAGTCCCAGATGATGCTACAAAAGCTCATCTCTCATGGACCTTGAGACTAAAAGCGAACCTTGGTCCCGCTGCTCTTAATCAAGAACCAATCTATATATTTTATTTGGTTCTTAACTTCACTGGGGGTCGGGGGTATACCGTGGAGGGAGAATCTATATACCACTGTGCCTTTATATTTGCAAATCTGACCAGGTGATTCCCCTTCAATTTGACTCCACAAAAAGCCTTACCTTGAAATACACACGCTACGGTGGGAGCAGAATACTGTGAAAATGAAAGTAAGGCTGGGCAAGGATTAAGTCAGGGTAATAATGAAGGAAAGGAAAGGGAAACGTACTACAACAGAGCTCTTAATTGTTCTCACTTGGATTTCTGCAGTTTGTTCTTTCTCTAGTTTGTTTCCCTGCCCGTCCTTGCCTATCCACACAAAAACTTGTGTGTGAATGTTCATAGCAGCAGTATTCATAATAGCCCAAAACTGAAAACATAAATGACTTTCAATTGATGAATGTAAAATGTGATATACACAATGATATGTTATTCGGCAACAAAAACAATAAAGTATAGATATATGGTACAACATGGATGAGCCTTAAAAATATTATGCTAAATGAAAAAAGCCAGAAATAAAAAAAATCACATACTGTATAATTCCATTTATATGAAATACGCAGAATAGGCAAATCCACAGAGACATCAAGTAGATTAGTGGTTGCTAAGGGCTGAGGATGAGTGGGTATGGAGTGGGAGAAACAGGGAGTGATGGCTGGCTAATGGGTGTGGAGTTTCTTTGTGATGTGATAAAAATGCTCTAATTGATTGTGGTTATGGTGGTACACCTCTGTAAATATACTAAAAGCCATTTAATTGTGTGGTTCAAATGCATGAATTGTATAAGTGAATTATATTTCAGTAAGGCCATTTTTCCAAAATGTAAAGTAATCATTACAGTTTTAGCATATTAGCTGCTTTTTTTCTCCCAATATTTTTTAGTTGAAATAACCAAGACACACAGAAAGAACTCAACAATACACACAGTATAACTCAAGCCAAATTTCCCCTGGGTCACTAAATAAACAGTCACCAGAGTTATCGAGTCTCTCACATGAATTCTGGTTTCCATGATGCTGCATCCTGCACCTCTGCTGTAGTTCTCTTATCTAGCAAGAGCTCATCACTGCCCTCTCTGCCACAATGAATGTAAGGAAGATGACAAGCAACATTTATTTCCCTTATTTTTTAGTTTGTTTTATTCAAATAACTCACGAATCAGCTGATCTGTTAGGCAATTATAGTATTAATAATAAAAGTTTTTAGAAAAAAATCATCCTAAAATATGTACAATATATGAAAGGTTAATTGCAGCTTGTCTTAAAAATGCAAACTACTAGGATCTCCCCTGGAGTGCTATTATTTACAGAGGATGTTTTTTCCTCTCCCTCTAATATTTTCATAGTGATACTAACTGGAGGCTTTCAGAATAGGGGCTACTGTGGAATGCTAGAGAATTCCTTCCCCAGGATCCTCTGTGGCTGTATTACTCAATGATTCGATTCCCATGAGCTTCTCTTAGGGAAGCTAAGAGTAATTTTTTTTTTTTTTTCACATGCAGGCACACCCACACATAATTGCTGCAGGCCTTATCCAACTCCATATAATGAATTTGCAGAAAGACACAAAGGTTAAAAGAAGGGACAGGGCACTATGGAAAGTAGCAACAATGCTGAAAGTGCTGAGATCAAAACAGCCCAAGTTGTGGTGCCATGGTGAGTGGAGTACAAGCTAATCAACAGGCAGAGTGGTGACTCCGTTATTGAAGGATATGATGAGTGCACCAGAATACAGTAATGGCAGGCATTTCCTAGTGGAGTCCTTAGAGAAAGAATGCATGCCAAGTATAGTGGCCAAATAAACTACAAGACACCCAGTTAAACCTGGTTTTGGATAAAGAACACATACTTTTGTAGTATAAGTATATTCCAAATATTGCACAGGATATACTTATACTAAAACGCTATTTGTTTTCTGACATTCCAATTTAACTGGATGCCCTGTATTTTTATTGGCTTAATCTGGCAATCTTAATTCTAAGGAAAGAAAGTCTCAGCTCACTAATGGCAGGTAAATGTGAGAAGGGAGAGGAAATTCTGAATACAGGTCCAGTATTCTTTTTTTTTTTTTTGAGACGGAGTCTCACTCTGTCGCCGGGGCTGGAGTGCAGTGGCCGGATCTCAGCTCACTGCAAGCTCCGCCTCCCGGGTTCACGCCATTCTCCTGCCTCAGCCTCCCGAGTAGCTGGGACGACAGGCGCCCGCCACCTCGCCCGGCTAGTTTTTTGTATTTTTTAGTAGAGACGGGGTTTCACCGGGTTAGCCAGGATGGTCTCGATCTCCTGACCTTGTGATCCGCCCGTCTCGGCCTCCCAAAGTGCTGGGATTACAGGCTTGAGCCACCGCGCCCGGCCAGGTCCAGTATTCTTTAGCCCCCCAGCACAGAGGAAACAAGAGACAAGTGACAAATTAACTCACTAAGCATAAGTCACACTAAATCTGACAAACTCCCATGAAGTTCATAGAGTTCCACAGCTTAGAGGGCATTTTCCCCAATTTAGCAGGTGAAACCTGGAAGCCACAGTTGCAGGAGCCCAGTGTTCTAAGCCAGTGGTTCTCCACCAGGAGTGGTTTTAACAAGGTCTGGGGGATATCTGTCACAACTGTGGTGGGGGGATGCTGGTGGAATTGGCTTCAAGTAGAGAGGGGCCAGAGATGCTACTAAATATTCTACAGTGCACAGGACAGTCCCCCACAATGAGGAATAATCCAGCCTCAAATGTCAATAGTACTTGAGGTGGAGAAACTCTACTCTCAGCTAAAAAGTAAGAGGAGCCTAAATGGGGAAAAGAGGAATGGCACTAGAAGTCATTACTGACAGCTGGTGTGCCCCCAGCAGCTGGAGATAAAGAGAATCCAGCAGATTCCACACAGTACCTGGGCAGCCAACATTCCCGTTCTCATGTAAGACCTCTCCTGGAGGCACTCTAATGAGTTTGGGGAATGTGCAGAGGGCTGATGAGTGGGTGTCCTGAGATGTTGATCTCTCAGCATTTTTCTTTCCATAGGGGGCCACCTTCCTTGTGCTCATATTGTCCTGGTTCACTTGGCAACCATCAAGCAATGCCCACCCACACTGTGGCGCTGGGGTGCAGAGTTGATGCTGGTCTTGACTCTCATGGACCCTGTGGCAAATGTCCTTGGGGCTCAGCTCATATCCCCTCCATGTCCCCAGTGTTATGCTTAGTGGCTCTAACGGGCTCTTACTCCAAACGGCCAGCCATGTGTCTCCTGGTTAGAGAATCACACACAGACTTCCAGAATCTCTTTTGCCTGCACATGTGAAGAACCAGGAGTGCCCGGAAATTTATATCCCCTCCCCACAGTGTTGGTGGGGTAATCCCGATGGGGAACACAGCACTGAGTGGGGTCTACACTGTCCCCAGTACTTCTCTGTGGAGTTGCACTTAAGTTATCCTCTAGGGGGGTGAATTTTATGAGACCTTGAACCCTGTGGAGCCTCCCTCCCTTCTTCATCCCACTTCCTCTACCATTTTTTCCCAAGAGTATTTCCTGACCAATCCTTTTGCTGTTAGTCCTAGTCTTAGAGACTTCACCAGGGGAACACAGTCGAAGGCAGAACTCATCATGCTGTCCTCAGCAGATCTGAGGGATAGACATATGACCCAAAATGGGCTGCAGCAGATATTGACCACTGCCTTACCAACAACCATCTGTACACACACCCTCTCCTGCCATGCACACAGAACCTGCAATGTGTTCAAGAGGCAGGAACCTTTGATTTCAGGAAAAACTTTCCCTTCACTTAGCCTCAGAGGCCAAGCCATGATTTCTCTAAACCACTCATGTTAACCCCATCGTTTCTTGCCAATAATTGGTCTTGGAGTGGACATGTGCCCCACTTCTGGCCAATGGGATATAAAGAGAAGTCCACTGGGGTTTTTAGAGATCTTCTACCCCTCAAAATAAGAGTGTTATAAGAGGAATGACCTCTTTTCTATCCTTTCTTCCTCCCTATGATGCTGAGGTGAAGAAGTGATGCTTGCAGCTGCAACAAGCATCTGCAACCATGAGCATGAACTCAAGAGGGTCACAAGACACTGCTCAGCTCCCGCTATCACTGAGTCACTGACTCAACCCAAGAGCCCCCTACCTCCAAACTTCTAGCTCTGTGAGATAATCAAATGTTTTTTTCTTTTCTTTTCACTTAAGCCACTGCTAATTACTCTTCTGCTTACCAATGAAAATATCCAGAGATGAAGGGCAATCATAGTCCTCCCATGAAACTGGTTAATAAATTGGATGCTGTAATAGAAATGGTCTCACTTCCTTTGGGATCATGAGCTGTAGGGATTGATGTCTCTGTTGGATTGTGATTATCTTTTATGACTATAGGGAGAAAGACATATGTAGTAGAAGAAATTAAAGCCAGCAGGGAGGGAAACAGAGCCGAGAGACTGTTCCTATAATATTGTTAATTCTTATAGTGACACCATCTTCAACTCTCTTATCTGTAAAGTGGGAATAATAATTTCTGTTATGCAGGGCTGCTATGAGAATAATTTGAAATAACATTTCAAATTGTAAAGTGCCTGGTTCCACTTCTCTTAAATTTAAAAACCTAGAGAATAAGGTATTCCAGGCTTATCTGCAAAGAAGCTTAATGTTTTGTTATTCAATAGTATTTGGGTTGTATCCTAAAAGTCAGTGTGCCCGAGCTTGAAAACTGGCTTCCCTTGAAAAGACTTTGGCATCTGATGCAGCTTTGCCCTGGTATGTGCAGCAGCTGTGCTCAGAGATGTCCAAAAAAGAGAGGAGGGCAGGGGAGGGGAAAGGGGAAAGAAAGGAGAGAGAGAGAAGAATTTTAAAGAAGATGAAGTAGAAGGAGGAGGAGGAAAAAAGAAAGAGGAGGAAAAAAGGAAGAGGAGGAAGAAGAGGAAGGAGAATAGAAGGAGGAGGAAGAAGAAAAAGAGAAGGAAGATGAGCATGAAGAAGAGGAAGAAAAAGAAGAAAGAGGAAGAGGAGAATGAGGAGGAAGATGAAGAGGAAGAAAAGAGCAGAGGAGAAGGAAGAGAAAAAAGGAAAAAAAAGAAGAAAAAAGGAAGAAGGAGGCAGAGGAGGAGGAGGAAGAGAAGAAGAAGAAGAGGAAAAGAAGAGGAAGAAAATAAAACAGAAAAAGGAAAGAAATAAAACTAATTGTATACATAATTGGGATTCCAAAAAGCTTCATGGATGTATCATTCATCAAATATCTGTTGCGCCCCACTCCATTAAAAAATTAAAAAGCTAAAATTTACTGGCTGCTTCCTGTCATAGAAATCATGTTTAGCATTTAGCATTAGTTTGTAATATTACATTTAACACTCAAAAATAAAAAAGAAAAACTATTAAATAGGGGCTTTTATTTTTCTTACTTTACATTTGAGAAAACAGAAGCTCAAAAAGTTACATAAATTGCCCCAAGTCACACAGTTAAGTGGGTGAGCAGGGATTCAGACCAGGTGTGCCTAAGTCCTTAGCCCCACTCTTAGCCACTCTTGTGCTAAATGCCGCTGAAGACATTCACTGAGAATTTTAAAAAACAAAACAAAACATAACACATCACTCAGGTGTCATGAGCTAGCCAGTGTAATTACCCACTTATGTATATTTGACATCCTTAACATAAGTAAAAGAAAACAAAATGAAATGTAACATTCCCCTGTCTAGAAGTTCACAGCCAATGGTGGAGACAAAGTGTAAATATGTAGTTTTAATGCATGACCACTGTTCTAATGAACTCACTTGAGAGCCACTGCAAGTTTCATAGAGAAAATATTTTTAATGCCTAGTCTTCCAGGATGAATGAGGATTTATCAAGGAAAGAGTATTAGAAGAGAAGAGGGAGGGGGAAGTAGGCTTCCGAAAGGTATGCAAGGCACAAGGTGTTTTCAGAGAGTTGATCAGCTGAATGCACTGGAAGTAAAATTGTAGGAAATGCCATTTAACTTCCAAAAATATTCTGAGCTTACATAATGTTAGTCTCCCTTCTCAGTCCCCAAGTTCTTAGTCATGCAATAAACATTATTTTTAAAGTTCCCATCTACTTTTGTCTCTCTTCCACACACATAAGTAAAATAAACTTTGAAATTGTTCAGCAATTTATAATTGTTTCATGTGATTTTTTGAATCAGCTCTAATAAATGCTAAATGAAAATATAATTTTATATGCCATACCCATTCATACACACACTGCTCATTCCCCCTGTGATGACTTGGGGCAGGATGGGGGTGGGTGGGATCAGTGAGCCCAGTTGCTACATCTCTTCAATTTGCAGGTTCGTGAGGAAGGGGTTTTTCCCACAAGAATTTAGCTAGCTGGTGAGAGGAGGAAAATACCGACCATTGCTTCCTGACCTCTGGCGACCTATGGGTGGGTGCCTTACTGCCTTTTCTCTCCAACTCATTCATAACAATTGAAGAGCTGGTCCCCGATTCTTTCTTTTATATGTAGAAGCAGTTTTACTGAGCAGATATTTTATTTGGTAGCATAAGAAACAGAAGCTGATTTTGATCTCAGTATACAGAAATCACCGGTAGGCATATGATTAAGTCTGCACAGGGGATGAGAGCAGGAGAAGCCTGGGAGGCATGAAATGTGAGCCTAGCACAAACACACAAGCCACCTCCTAATAAGGAAAAATGATGTTTTGACCATACTCTTGCAAGAAAAGTCTGGGTTATAGTGACCTGAAAATAAACTTGCCCAGATGTCATGCTAGGTCAGGTAGGAAACCCCAAACAATCATTGGGTTACCATGGGTGAATCCTACATCAGATGTTAAGTAACTTCACGGGCTAAGAGAAAAGAAATTTTTAGGAGAATTAAAACTTATTTTTTGGATGTGCAGAAACTTTAGCTCTCTACATATTCATTTGTTCATTAATTCACTCACTTTTTCATTCAATCTTTGAGTGCTTATGATAAAGTAAGCATTGTTCTGGTAATAAGGTAATCTGCCAGTGAATGAGCCAGGTTGAGGGGAAAACAGAGAATGAAAATATAAATCAATTATAAAAAATAATAAATAACTTATACTGTTACATGGTGAGAAATACCTTCCTCCTT
Organism: Rhinopithecus roxellana; assembly: GCF_007565055.1. Classification (NCBI taxonomy): domain Eukaryota; kingdom Metazoa; phylum Chordata; class Mammalia; order Primates; family Cercopithecidae; genus Rhinopithecus; species Rhinopithecus roxellana. Next base: position 76,986,886 of record NC_044555.1, read on the forward strand.
TCCCTCCTTCCTTTCCTGAACAATTAATCCAAGACCCATGACGTCAGGCCTTGCAGGACAGGTATCTACATCAGGTGGGGCAGGAGTGGTGACCCAGCACAGTGTATCAAGTATGATGCGGAGGGCATTCGCTCAAGGTGGTCTGTTGCTGGGGATCAAGCCCAAGTGGCATGAGGAGGGCATCCACATAGGGGAATGATGATGCTGCCCTGGCATGGGATGGTGAAACCTGAATCAGGTGAATAAGGTGCCCATGTGTCACGTTGGGGGAAGTGGTACTGGCAGTGGCTTGGCATGGGATTTTGGAGACTGAGGCAGTGAGAGGAAGCACAGGGTGTGGTGTCAGAGCCCAAGAAAGGTGAGCAAAGCATCCGTGTAGGGGTGTGGAGGCTGGTGGTGGCAATGGGAGATTGGGTACACATGGGGGTAATTGATCAATTATGGTTGTATGGAGCATGGGAGGACCAAATTTCTCACTGTTAAAGAAGTAGAAAAGGAAAATGAGCAATGTTCATGTGGTACTAGATTGGAAATAGAAGCATTGGTGTGAAGTCATGATTTTTCAATACACAGTGATATAGAAGTAAATGCATATGTAGATATATGTAAATATATGTATATGTGTAAATAGATGAATACATATATTGCCCTGGATCTCTCCACTGAGAATGTCTTAAGAGTTGCGACATTCTATAGTAACGAGTATATTCTGTGTACAGATCTTGGTTTCTAAATACCATTTTATAATAAACAGACCCAGGTTTCTTTGGGGAAGTGGCTTATTTGAGGGCTGGAGCAAGAAAGGTACCAGGTGAGGCTAGAGCATTTTGTTGGGCCAGAAATCAAAGAAGTATTCAAAGAATGATGGGGGCATATCGAAAGAACACAGAATGAAGGGCCTCCCACTGCAGGGCTTTAGATTCAGCAAATAAAAATAGAAGATGCCCACTTAAACTTGAATTTCAGTTAAACAACTAATAATTTAAGTATGTCCATGCAATATTAAACATGTATATGCAATATTTTGGACATATTTTACTAAAACAATTATTGTTTATCTGAGATGCAAATTTAACTGGGTGTTCTACATTCTTATCAGGCAACCTTATCCCACTGCTAAATGTGGGACTCTTTGAGCATCAAAATAAATGAAAGTAATGGATTATAACCCATCGAAGAGCATAGGAATCAATGAATCTATGGTGATAGAAATGAACAAATAGGAAGAGAAGAATTATTTTCCCTGTAATGGAATGCCAAATAATAATTATAGGAGTGATGGAAATCGAAAATCATCAAATGTCAACTATCACAGTAATAATTAATTTAGCCAAGAAACACCACTAAAACTAGTAAGTGAAAGTTTGATGATAAATGGGATATTTATACCTCCTCAAATGTGATATTCATATCAAAAACATATAACTTGAAGTTAATTATGATGAATCATCAAATACAATTTTACATTCTATAAAGCAGCTCTCCAGTACTCTTCAAAAAGCCAAGGTCATGCAAGTCAAAAAATGCTAAGAATGATCGTTTCCTATCACAAGAAGAGAAAACCAAACACCGCATGTTCTCACTCATAGGTGGGAACTGAACAATGAGATCACTTGGACTCGGGAAGGGGAACATCACACATCAGGGCCTATCATGGGGAGGGGGGAGGGGGGATTGCATTGGGGAGTTATACATGATATAAATGATGAATTGATGGGTGCTGACGAGTTGATGGGTGCAGCACACCAACATGGCACAAATATACATATGTAACAAACCTGCACGTTATGCACATGTACCCTAGAACTTAAAGTACAATAAAAAAAAATGCTGAAGAACTGTTTCAAATATAAAGAGAGTAAAAAGATATGACAAGCAAGTACAACTCATGATCCTGGACTAGATCTTTTTGATACAAAGGAGATTACTTAGACAATTAGTTAAACTTGTTAGAGCATGGGGACTAAATGGCAATCAGGTACCATGCTCATTTACTGATTTTGATGGTAGTATTTTGGTTATTTTTTGTAGGAATTACAAAATAAATTATTAGGAGGGATAGGGCATCATGTTGGAAACTTACTCTCAAATGATTTAGAGAAAAAGTTCCTTATACCATTACTTCAACCTTTTTGTAAGTTTAAATTTATTTAAAGTATCTTTAATCACTGCCATTAAAAGTGACATAAAATGAAACAAAGCTCTATTTCATTTTTAAATAGTAAAGCAGCTTGTCACAGAGACCTATCAACAGTCTATACCAAGGGTACCCAACCCCTGGCTGCGGACCAGTACCAGTCCATGGCCTGGTACTGGTACGGTTAGGAACCGGGCCACACAGCAGGAGGTGAGCAGCAGACCCGTGAGCATCACCAACTGAGCTCTACCTCCTGTCAGATCAGCGGCTGCATGATATTCTCAAAGGAGTGCAAACCCTATTGTTAACTGTGTATGCGAGGGATCTAGGTGTAACCTAGATCTCATAAGATTCCTTATGAGAATCTAACTAGTGCCTGATAATCTGAGGTGGAACAGTTCCATCCTGAAACCATCCCCCCCACAACCCTGGTCTGTGGGAAAATTGTCTTCCACAAAACAGGTTCCTGGTGCCAAAAAGGTTGGGGACTGCTGGTCTACACCTTCTATACCTGTCTGTCCAGCTCAACCCAACGTTAAGCATTTTATCAGATGTAACATGTATGACATAATTCTTGTGTGCAATGATTTTATAATAATCTATAGGGGATCTAGGGCTTATGTAGGGTAAGACATAACTATTAAATCCAGATAGTTTATGAGAAGTTCCTAATGAATCATACATGCAAAACTGGGTAAAGTCTTTGAGTCAGTGTTTGCTCTCAGCCCACCCAGGGAAGGTGAGTTTCTGTAAAAAGCATAGAAAAATAAAGAGAAATAATTTAGAACTAGACAAGGAAGATCTTCAGATGCTCAAACAACAGCAATGAACCAAGGGCTTCAAAGAACAGAAGCTCTGAATAGCTGCTGAGGTCCAATTAGGAGATGGCTGAGTCAATTCAGGTGTATGACAACAAAAGCACTAACCAAGGTGAACAACGGCAGAAGGAAGAGAAGGTAAGGAAAGAACACCATTGGAATTTTAAATGCAAAAGAAACAATCTTTGTCTTCTTTAGTTTAGAGCACAGGTTGGCAAATGCTTTCTGCAAAAAGCCAGTTATTAAATATTTTCAGCTTTTAGGCCAGTTTCTGTAGCAACAACTCAACTCTGCCATTGTAGTGCAAGAGCAGGCATAAACCATACTTAAACATATAGGTATGGCTTTGTACCAATAAAACTTTATTTACAATAACAGGCATGTGGATCAAATTTGGCTCACAGGTCATAATTTGCCAACCCCTGGTTTAGAGAAGTCCAAGATATGAATAACTGTATGGTTTTGACTTAGGGTGACTTGAAGAATGATCACACCACTGAGATGAATACAAAAGCCAGGAGGAAGAGGTATTCAACATAACAGCATCATTTTCATTTACCCATCCTGCGCTTGAACACTAAAATCAGAGGGCTAGCAGAGCCAAGGGATTGGTACTCGACCATAGAGAAAAGGCGGCCATAGAGACAGGTAGCAGGATGCATTCTGTGAAGGTGTTGGAAACGTAAGGTAAAAGGTAATCAGGAAGTATGTGAGAGCTATGAGAATGTGAGGACCAGACAGGTAGGAATTTGAAGCCAGGCACCAGACAGGTATCAGAAGGGCACTGAAGGTGAAATGGAAACAAGGTAGTGAGTTAAACCAGAAATACGGGTGGCAGACATATCCTAAGGTGACCCCCCTCCAATGAATCACACCCTTGTACAATCCCTTCCCCTTGAGTGTGGGCAGAACCTGTGACTTACTTTGTACCAACTGAATATAGCAAAAGTGATACGATACCACTCCCATAATTATATTCCATTATATAAGACTCCATCTTAGCAAGCTGGGCTAAGAGACTCTCCCTTGCTGACTTTGAGGAAGTGAGCTGCCATGTTGAGAGGTCTGGGAAAGGGACATGAGGCAAGGAATGAGGGTGGACTCCAAAAGCTGAGAGTAGCCCCCACGCCAACAGTCAGCAAGAAAACAGGGACCTTGATCTTACAACCACAAAGAAATGAATTCTGCTAACAACCACATGAGTTGGAAGTTGAACTGAAGCCCCAGAGAGAAATGCAGCTCAGCTGACACACTGATTGCAGCCTTGTGGGACCCTGAGCAGAGGACCCAGTGCCTGGACTCCTGACCTATGGAAACTGCGAGATAATAAATGTGTATGGGAAGCCTCTAAGTTTGTGGCAATTTGTTATGTAGCAATAGAAAACTACTACAATTAGGAAAATGGTGTCCCAGATGGTGCTGTGATTTCAGACTGCAACTGGTTTCCAGGTCTCCTTCTATTTACCAGTTTATGGCTATTCACAGTCTTTGGAAGGCCCAAGCCTAGAAATGCCTCAATTATTACCAGTTTTATACATTTTCTTGTCACTTTTCAAATAATGGGTGGGAGGTGGAAGGAAACCATGCTAGAATCATTTTACTTAAACACGAATTTGACTTCACTGTGGACAATAAGACCCAATCACAGTATATCACCATTGAAACATCAGATAAAAACCATTTTTCAAAAAGAATATGTAATGTTGGAATTGTAATGCCTAATGTGAATAGTGAGGGGTGAGAATGAAGCAGTCAAGAGGTTGGAATTGAAATGGGCATCACATAATTCTTTGCCTATTCTTGCCTCTTTTGAGGAATGTCAACAGTGTAAAAGCAAGCCAGAACAGACTTTGGGGGAATTCAAGTTTGTCTCTAGACTTGGAAAACAGAATGCAATTTGCAGCATATCATTTTAATGACCCTTGTTATTTAACAGTGCAATAATAAACAGAACAAATCAACAATTCTTTAATATATGGTTTTAAATAATTAGAAACCAAACATTCTATATCAGAATGCAAATTTCTATACTAGAAAAGAATGGCTTAAAAAGAAAACCCTAGCGAGCCATTCCAAGAGCACTGCTATCTACTGACCAAGTCGTATATATACGGAGCATTTAATGAAGAGCTAAACAGACAGAGGTACTCAAAAGACCAACTTGATAAACCTGATGGGGGAGCCTCATAAGAGTCAAGAATAATATAGTTAATATAGCTGTGGAAAAAGGAATATTTATATGTCTTAACATGGACAATGTTGAAGGTAAGGAAATGTGCTTGTATACTGTAGTCCTATTTATGTTAAGAGAGAAAGAATGAAGTAGATGATTAGGTCGCTATCCACCAAAATTTGTTATTTCTTGTATATAATAGAATTGTAGTTTGGCATATTGTAATTTGGCCTATCTACACGGAGAGAGACATCTCTGAGCCAGGGAAGAGAGATGAACCGTATCTGGGTAATTGTAGTCACTGAGTCCCTGAGCTAATCCTGGAACCATGCTCCAGGTTTATGTCTGTGGCATGCTGACTCTAAGGGTGGTCCTAAGGATTCCCCTCTTTCCCTTCCTGGTATTTATTCCCTTACCCAATCTCTTCCCTTTGAGTGTGAGCTAGTCTACCCAAATATGGCAAAGGTGCTGTAACAAATAGACTCCACAGCATCTTCTAACAAATAGAATATGGCAAGGGTGATGGGACGTCACTGCCAGAATTGTAACTTTTGTCTTGATAGCTGATTCTGCTGTTGCCTTCTTGACTTGCATGCATTCATAAAGTAAGCTGCCATGTTTGAGAGACACATGAGGCAAGGAGTAGAGGAGGGTGGCCTCCAGTCAACTGCCAATGAGAAGGTGAGGCCATTGGTCAAACAACCTTTAAGGAGATTCTGCAAACAACCAGAGTGAGCAGGTAAATAGGGCCTTCCTTCACCAGTTGAGCCTTCAGATAAGACCCCAGCTCAGGCTGCCACCTTAACTGCAGCCTCATATAACTCCTGAAGCAAATAAATCAGCTAAACTGACCCACAGAAACTGTGAGATAATATGTATTATCTTAAGCCACTAAGTTAGTGATAATTTGTTACACAGTAATAACTAATGCAATGGTTATGTGAGATAAAAAGTGTTCTTACTATTTAAGCAACTTTCAATCATGTACTCTGTTAGTGCAGCCAAAAGTAGCCTAGCTGATACACAGGGAGATTTCTTGTGTCTATCCTACCTTTTTGTGCTTGTAATATTTTATTAGCACAAAAATGAGCTACCGCTTATTACCAAATGTATTATCTTATATATCTGCTATTATAAGATTCTTTAAAAAGCTATGTGTTACCTTTATATTCAAATAAATGAGGGGTATTCACAAAATTATCAAGTGTTCCTCATTACAGTTGACATTTGAGAGTGATACATTTCAGTTAAATGTATTCTGATTATTTTTTACTACCAAAAAAAAAGAATTATTGTGCTTATTTGTAACATTTTAAAGCATTCTTATGCAAACAGACATTTTTTACATTTGTGTGATTGAAATAAAAGCATGGAGTTGGACCTAAGTCTTCATTTTTTTTAACCATACATCCATTGCTGGATTTTAACAAAGCCAAATCATCTGTCAAATTAAATTAATATTGCTACTGTGAAACTTACTGATTGTTACATATAAAATATTTGTTTTGATTAATAGATTTAGCAGTAGGTGGTTTCAATGCAGTAGAGGAACATCCCAGAAAATCATTATCCATAAAATATATAAATCCTCCTGCCCCTTATTTTGTAGCACCAAAGAGCTGCTTAGTAGGAAGCTGTATCACACATCAGCCCTACAAGTTGTGGTGACTATTTTGGTGACTTTCTTTTGGGGCCCATATTTGAAATTCTATTTATTTTGTCTGCTATGGATACATCTTTTATTGGTTTAGTGATCACCAGATCTTCTTTCTTCTGCTTTGGCTTCAACTGCTCTGGAGGAGGAGGACTTAATTTTGTGGTTCCCTGAGGGCCATCAAAGTGAATTTACTGAATGCTACGAAGCCTGTATTTTAAGTAAGATCATCAGAAACATAAATTTCTAATGTAATACATCCAGCCATGTTTGTGTGATACTAATAACTTAGTTGGATTATATAGATAAGATTTCTGAACATAAGAAGTTTATTCATAGTCTTACATAAATAACTATAGCTCTATTTCAGTAAAATTAGAGTAAGTCAACACTGGAAATCAGTTCTGGACTGAACATATCCCCCAAAAATTCATATGTTGAAGCCCTAACCCCCAATGTGATGGGATGTGAAGGCAAGGTCTTTGGAAGGTAATTAGGTCCAGATGAGGTCATGAAGGTGGGACCCCATGATGGGATAAGTACACTTATAAGAAGAGAAAGACAGACCAGAGTGTGCCTCCCCTCCCCACCCCTCTTTCTCTGTCTCTCTCTCTGCCATGTGAGGACACAATGAGAAAGTGACCATTTGCAATCCAGGTAAAGAGGCCTCACCAGGAACTGAATCTGTCAGCACCTTGATCTTTAATTTCCCAGTCTCCAGAACTGTGAGAAATAAATTCCCATTGTTTAAGCCACCCAGTCTGTGGTATTTTGTTATAGCAGCCTGAGCTAAGACAGAGTTCATGAAAATTTTTCTTCCTAATTGATCACTGCTTGAACAACAAAATTCTAGAGTAATGGTTCTCAACCTTCTTTTTTGTTTTCACTTTAACACACAAAACAATGATGCTCACATGCATGACATTCTTCCATGAAGGAATTATTCCCAAAGTTGTGCACAATTGGCTGCAACCTCTTTATCTTGCAATCAGAAAAGGATACTAGAATATAAGACAGCGTATCATTATTGTTGTTGTAACCATGAATTTGATTGAATTTCAATATATAAATTATATTTTGTCAAAATTTGAGATTTATCCATGTTGACACATATTGGCCCATTTCACTTACTTTTACTGAACTATTATCCCATAATTAATTTATCTATTCTCATAAGGGTATGTTCTTTCCGATTTTTTCCCATCACAAATAATGTTGCATTGAACAGTCCCACGCATGTATATAAGAATTTCCCTAGAGTATGTATTTAGAAGTGACGCTGATGATTCAAGAGCCTGGAATCTTCCACTTTAATAGACACCACTATATTGCTCTCCATAGAGGTGGTACAATTTATAGGCTTTCATGTTTACATGCAATGAATGAGAACTTCATACATATCCTCATTTTCTTTCACTTGCGTTAACTCCAAAAATTTATCTGTGCCTGTTGCCAGACGACTAAAGAAGGAGGAGTATCTATATCACAAACTCAGCTCCACCTCATTCCACTCTCACTATCTATCTGTACATTGAATCAGTCACTCCTTCAAAAGACATTGATAAAGGGCCCACTATGTGCTCAGTCCAGTGGGGGTGTCAGAGTAGGAAAACCTGTCTGTGCCCTCCCTACCATAAGATTTTAGGCTACTTATTTCAGCTCCCTGAACTTTGGTCTCATTTTAATTAAAGTGGAGTAACATTTACCTCACGGAGTAAATAGTAAAAAGTAAACCAAAGTTTGATTATATCGAAGCATCTGTGGGCTAAGGGGAATTTTTAAAAAGACAAAATAATGTCCCAATTCTCAAATACTTTTTTGTTGTTGTTGAAACAAAACAATTATATACAGGTAGAAGAGGTGACCTCAATAATCCTGTCCAGGTTTTGAAACCATTTGGTAAAAGAGTAGTATCTGGAAGCATTTTATTTCATTTTTTTCTTTTGCTTTATTTGACATATAATAATTGTACATATTTATGAGGAGGCATTTTGGCATGAACATGCTATGCTGCATTTGGTCAGGGTCTCTGGTAACTTCCATTACAGATTTTAAGAACCAGGGTACCTATCAACTAAGTTATATCTAGAAAAGCACTTCTCCCCTTCCCTGTCCCAGTAACTAAAATAACATCCTGGAATTTTTTCTGGCTATGTCTAAGAATGCCAAAACAAGTGAAAATTAAAACACACAGGCAAATAAGGTACTTGGCACTGTAAGAACTGGTTGTTTCATTGACTTGACCTTTTCTCCTTCTAATACATTCAGTCAAGCTGACTTGTGTGTGTAGATGAACCCTAATGTTTATTGCGGAATTGGGAGTCATTCCTCTTTAGTCAGTCATATGCTTGATGTGAAGATATTTGTGAAGTTTACATTTATGAAAATATTTTCTCAACTTCAGGCAAGCAGCTTTCTTTCCCCTTCTAAACACACCATAGGACTTTTTTTCTATTAATTTGTTTGTCTTCAAAATAGTAGTCTCCACTCCTTTGCTTTCTTAAACAAAATGGTGTCTCCTCATTCTCCCTCTCCATGCCCCTCTGGGGCCTCCAAGACTTAAAGATCCTCTGAATAGTCTTCTTGCAGTAATTCCTCTCCAAAGAGCAAAGGTTTCTCCGACTTTTAGGTGTTTATATAATGACTGTTTTCTCACATCTTTTTGCTATCTTGGGCTCCAGGTTCCCTGACTTCTGATTCCCAGTGTTAATGTTCTCATTTTTCATCTATCTCATCCTTACTGCCTGAAGGGACTCTGATCCTGCCTCTCCCAGGCACTGCTGGATGCAAATGGGAAGAGGAAGAAGTGGCATGGAGGTCTGCCCCTGGACAAGGGCCATCTTTACATTCTGAGGCATCCAGACTTGCCAAGTGTGACTTCAGCTGGAAACAATCTTGAGGCAGAAAGACAACAATCTTGAGGCAGAAAAACTGCCATATTCTGCAGTTTAATTAGTGTGCACATCAGCTTTCTTTTCAAAGACTGATTCAGATACCTAGGTCTTATGGGTTTTTTTTATATTTGCTTAATTTTCTTACTGGAAGAGTAATACTATTTTCTAACAGAGTCTTTAGAATAGGAGGATATCTGAAGAAGGGAGAAAATTGTTTAGTCACATGTAGAAACTTTTCTATGATTTTATAAAATGAAAGTACTTGAAAGGGCATTGAGCCACCTGAACCACTTTTTCTTGTTTTTATTCCATCAATAAATATTTATGGACCCTTCCTTTCTTTGGAAGGTACTTCCCAAGTCACTTGGTCATCTACCTGCTTCATCCATGGGGGTTCCCTCTCCTTACTGACTTGCCTACTATGCTGTACTCCACTGAGAATAAAATGCCCTTTTCCAAACTACATTTTAATAACTTTTCATTAAGTCCCACAACTTAAGTTTCAGAAGCAAAGAGAAGGCCGGGCGTGGTGGCTCATGCCTGTAATCCCAGCATTTTGTGAGGCCGAGGTGGGTGGATCACTTGAGGTCAGGAGTTCAAGACCAGTCTGGCCAACATGGTGAAACCCTGTCTCCACTAAAAATACAAAAATTACCGAGGCATGGTGATGCATGCCTGTAATCCCAGCTACTCAGGAGGCTGAGGCAGGAGAATTGCTTGAACCTGGGAGGTGAATGTTGCAGTGAGCCAAGATGGCACCACTGCACTCCACCCCAGGCAACAGAGCCAGACTCTGTGAAAAAAAAAAAAAAAAAAAAAAAGCAAAGAGAAATCTTTTTTTTCAAAATGAAATTACTAGTATACCATTTAGAAAAATCATACAAAATAAATCTTTTGGGAGGGAAGATTATAGAATCTCAAGTTGAGCTCAGCATTTAACCATAATGACAACTCTTTCTTGTAAGCTCATTTATAACGTATATGAAGATTTCAATAAGATCATGGACATTAATGCCATAACATGATTCATGAAACACCCACCAGAACACAAACTAGAAGAGCTGACATGAAACAGTCAACAGCGTGGTTGTTGGCAAGGTTTTGAAACCCTCAGAACTCTAATATAGAGGTTGGCAAATTGGTTCTGTAAAGGGTCAGATAGTAAATATGTTTGGCTTTGTGGGCCACACAATTGCTTTCACAACTACTCAACTCTGCCCTTGCCACAAGAAAACTGACATAGACGATACATTAAAACAAACAAACAAAAAAAAAAAAACTGAGATTGTGTTCCAATAAAATTTTACTTACAAGCTGGCACAGTGACTCACGCCTATAATCCCAGCACTCTGGGAAGCTGAGAAGGGAGGATTGCTTCAGGCCAGGAAATTGAGACCACCCTTCTCTCATAGCAAGATCCCGACTCTACAAAAAGTTACAGAATTACCTGGGTATGATAGTGCACACCAGTAGTCCTAGCCACTTGGGAGGCTGAGGTGGGAGGATCACTTGAGCCCAGGAGTTTGAGGCTACAGTGAGTTGTGATCTTACAAAACAAAACAGGTCTTCTAGCCATAGTTTGCCAGTTACTGCTCTAATACATTGTTGGTTAGAATGTAAATTTGTACAAGCAGGTTGGAAAACTAAAACTAAATTACAATTGACATTTGAACAACATGAGAGGAGTAGGGGTGTCAAACTCCCATGCAGTCCAAAATCTGTGTATAACTTTTGGACTCCCCCAAAACTTTACTTTTAATGGCCTGCTGTTGACCAGAAGCCTTATCAATAGCATAAACAGTTGATTAACACTTATTTTGTATATCATGTATTATACACTATATTCTTACAATAAAGTAGGCTAGAAAAAAGTAATATTGTTAAGAAAATCATAAGAAAGAGAAAATATATTTACTATTCATTAAGTAGGAGTGGATAGTCATAAAGTTCTTCATCCTCATTATCTTCATGTTGAGTAGGTAGAGAAGGAGCAGGAAGAGGAGGGAAGGGTTTTGCTATCTCGAGGGTGGCAGAGGCAGAAGAAAATCTACATATAAGTGGACCCACACAGTTCAAACTTGTGTTGTTAAAAGATCAACTGTGTATGTGTGCACATGTGTGTGTGCTTATATACAAATGAAGCCTCAGCAATTTCATTTCTGGGTACAGACACATGCAATACACAAGTGTGTTAATTTTAAAACGTGTACAACAATGCATGACTTGCAACAGCCAAAACCTGGAAATAACTCATATGTTCATCAACAGAATAAATTGTTGTATATTTATGCAATGCAATACTACATGGCAATGAAAAGTACATTAATTACAACTACATGTGACAACCTAGATAAACGTCACAAAAATGTTAAACCCAGACACAAAATAATATATAACATGTGATTACATTTGTATAAAATACAAAACTAATCTATGGAGTTACAAGTTGGGATAATGGTTACCTTTGGCAGACAGGGGCATATCATGCCTGGAAAAGGAGGCCTGAGAAGTTTCTGGAGTTCTATTTCTCATGATGCTCTATTTCTTGATCTGATGGTAGTCACATGGGTGAGTCCACTTTGTGAAAACAAAGTGAGGTGTGTATTATGATTTGCATACTTTTCTGCATCCATTTCATACATCAATAAATAAAATACACTTGACTCTAACAACACGCATTTGAAATATGCAAGTCAATTTATATGCTGATTTTCTCCTGCCTCTGCCACCTCTGAGACAGCAAGACCAAGCCCTCCTTGACCTCCTTTTCCTCAGCCCACTCAACAGGAAGACATGAGGATGATAACCTTTATGATGATCTGCTTCTACTTAATGAATACTAAATGTATTTTGTCTTATAATTTTCTTAATAACATTTTCTTTTCTCTAGCTTACTTTATCGGAAGAATACAGGGTATAATTCATGTAATATACAAAATTCATGTTAATCAACTGTTTATGTTATCTGTAAGGCCTCTGGTCAACAGTAGGCTACTAGTAGTTAAGTTTTTGGGGAGTCAGAAGTTATATGCAGGTTTTCTTTTCTTTTCTTTTCAGATGGAGTCTTGCTCTGTCACCCAGGCTAGAGTACAGTGATGTAATCTTGACTCACTGCAAACTCCACCTCCCGGTTGCAAGCAATTCTCTTGCCTCAGCCTCCCAAGTAGCTGGGATTACAGACATGCACCACCAAGTCTGGCTAATTTTTGTATTTTTAGTAGAGACAGGGTTTCACCATATTGGCCAGGCTGGTCTTGAACTCCTGACCTCAAGCGATCCACCCACCTCAGCCTCCCAAAGTGCTGGGATTACAGGTGTGAGCAACTGCGCCCAGCCATATGCAGATTTTCTATTGCACAGAGGGTAGGAACCCCTAACCCCTCATTGTTCAAGGATCAGCCATATTTACAAATAAAACTTGTGAAGACTTCTTCAATAGCTCACACAGTTCAAATCCTGTTTCCTCAGTGAAATTTCGCTTCCTCCATTGGGTTCCCATGGCACACTGCACATTCCTCTACTGTGTGTATTAATTCATGATTATTTATATATGTTCTTGCCAGGGTTAGACTCCTGCTACCTGAAAACAGGGACTACATTTTAATAATCTTTTTGTCCCCAAAGCCTAACAAATAGACTGATCCAAAGCAGACTAGGAAAAAACACTATCAAATGATTTCAAGCACTTTGGATGATCAGTGGAAAATGCTACTGTGAAATGATTACTCTTTAGTCCTTGCCAAAGACTCATTGCAGTCATTTGATAATCCAGGGAGAGATTCCCGAAGTTCGATGGAAATGTTCTTTCTCTCTCTCTTGGATCTTCAGAGACATGACTCCTTATTCATTTGATCACAAGCAAAGACAATACCCAGAATGTATTAGTTCTGCAACTCAAAGAAATGCATTTCATCTCACAAAACCTAATGTTATACCCTCTGCTACTGTTTTAGTAGAGACTTTAGACCAGAAATATCCATTTGCACACATACACACACAGAGAGAGACACACACACACAAACACATGCACACACACATCTGTGTCTTTTGCAAAACCATGGTTAAAAAATTGTCTATTTCCTTAATGTCCCACATATAATGCCCTACAAGGTATATTTCTCTTTAAAATCAATGGCAGGAAAAAAAAGTGGTCTTGGATGATAAATTTATGTATCAATTTTTTTTTGGGGGGGCGACCCAAGAACTGTTTCTTTTTTACTCATTTGTTAGGAAATACAGAACTCAATCAAATGTTCAACCCTAATGATTAAGTCATTTCAGTACTCCAGTGAAATCCTTGCTTCTGGATCCTTCTATTCTGTTTCAGTTCCACTTTTATTTGTAATTACTTTTTGTTATAATGTTTAATTTGTTAAGCTTCCTTGGAAAGCAGGTAGAGTACATATCTTAAATCAGGGTTTTTCTACCTCTGTACTATTGACATTCTAGACTAGACAATTTTTTGTCATCAGACTGTGCTGCACATTGTAACATGTTTAGCAATATCCCTGACCTCCTCCCACCAGGTGCCAGCAGTGTCACCATCACCACTCCCCAGCTGTGACAGCCAAAAATGTCTTCAGATCTTGCCAAATGTCCTCTGGTGGATAAAATTACCCCTCGTTAAGAATCGGTGTCTTAACTATAAAAATAAATATTGTAGAACCCTTTTAAGCCCTCATATCTAAACTTGCTCACCAAGAAGCTATTAAAGAGGATGCAATGAAAATTATTGATTAAAACCCCAACTATCTTTTTACCCACATTAAGTGCAAATAAGCAGGTCTTTAGCTGAATGAGGAAAACACACACACACCCACCGGCTTACTGAGCCAGAAGACTGAGACTGAAGAGACACACAGTTAAAGTCAGGGAATGGACAATGGTGGTTTCATGCCTTTCCTGGAGGTAAACACATGGGGATAAAATGAACAAAAATGGTTAACAGCCACCAACGATGCTAGACAGATATTTCAATGCCACATTGGAGAAGTTTTAATGGGAAGAGTAAACCCAAAAGTTAGCATGTGTTCCTTTTTGTACTTCTCCTCCCTAGCCCTGGTAAATGATAACATCTGGAAGAAGATTGGATTTGTTTTTTTCAAAGTAAAAAATGACTGAGAAGTCTGGGTGGCTTTTCTTGAACAAACTTGGGAGCTTCCCTGAAATTTTCCCTGTAAAGACCAACATAATGAGGGAAGGAGCAACAGACTCCAAACTAGGCAGGTGACAAGCCAGTAAATAAGACCCACCTCCCACCAATGTAGTGCATTATCCTTTCACCTATGAGCTCCTGTTTGGCTCTCTGTGGCAGCCTAGGCAGGTTGTGCTCCCCTTGTTTTATACTTGGGTTAGTCAAACATGTAAATGGCACATATTCGTGAACTTGAGGTTTCATACTATTATTGAGTGTTACAACACAGAAGAGCTTCAATATCACTGATCATTAGAGAATTGCAAATCAAAACCACAACGAGATACGATCTCACATCAGTCAGAATGGCTACTATTAAAAAGTCAAAAAATAACAAGATGCTGGTGAGGTTGTGGAGAAAAAGGAATGCTTATACACTATTGGCAGGAGTGTAAATTAGTTCAACCATTGTGGACAGCAGTGTGGTAATTCCTCCAAGAGCTAAAAACACAACCAACATTCAACCCAGCAATCCCATTACTGGGTATATACCCAGAGGAATATAAATCATTCTACCATAAAGACACATGTACGTGAATGTTCACTGCAGCACTAGTCACAATAACAAAGACATGGAATCAACCTAAATGCCCATCCATGACAGACTGGATAAAGAAAGTGTGGTACATATACTCATGGAATACTACGCAGACACAAAAAGAACGAGGTCATGTCCTTTGCCGGGACATGGATGAAGCTGGAGGCCATTTTCCTTAGCAAACTAATGCAGGAACAGAAAACCAAATACCACATGCTTTCACTTATAAGTGAGAGCCAAATGATGAGAACTCATGGAGACAAAGAAGAGAATAGACATTGGGGCCTACTTGAGGATGGAGGGTACAGGACCAGAAAAAAATAACTAGAGGGTATTATGCTTATTACCTGGGTAATGGAATAATCTGTACAACAAACTGCTATGACACAAGTTTACCTATATAGCAAACCTGCACATATACCCCTGAACCTAAAATAAAGGTTAAAAAAAAAGAACACAGAAGAGCTTGAACAGGGATTACATCAATTCTATGCAACCTACAAGACCCTCCTCTCTGAAGTCTCCCATGATTCTTCCCAACTCTCAGTCAGAAGCATTTGCTTCTTCTCTTCAGCCTTTCCTTGCTCTTTCATTAGCGCTATCTGAGTGGGGGCTTTTTCCTCCTAATCTAGTACATAGTGTCCTTTTTTATATATACTTTAAGTTCTAGAGTACATGTGCACAACGTGCAGTTTTGATACATAGGTATACACGTACCATGGTGGTTTGCTGCACCCAACAACCCATCACCTATATTAGGTATTTCACCTAATGTTATCCCTCCCCTAGCCTCCCACCCCCTGAGAGGTCCCGGTATGTGATGTTCCCCTCCTTATGTCCATGTGTTCTCACTGTTCAACTCCCACTCATGAGTGAGAACATGTGGTGTTTGGTTTCCTGTTCTTGCCATAGTTTGCTGAGAATGATGGATTTCAGCTTCATCCATGTCCCTGCAAAGGACATGAACTCATCCTTTTTCATGGCTGCATAGTATTCCATGGGGTATATGTGCCACTTTTCCTTTATCCAGTCTATCATTGATGGGCATTTGGGTTGGTTCCAAGTCTTTGCTATTGTGAATAGTGCCGCAATAAACATATGTGTGCATGTGTCTTTATAGCAGAATGATTTACAATCCTTTGGGTATATACCCAGTAATAGGATTGCTGTGTCAAATGGTATTTCTAGTTCTAGATCCTTGAGGAATCGCCACACTGTCTTGCACAATAGTTGAACTAATTTATGCTCCCACCAACAGTGTAAAAGTGTCCCTACTTCTCCACATCCTCTCCAGCATCTGTTGTTTCCTGAGTTTTTAATGATTGCCCTTCTAACTGCCGTGAGATGGTATCTCATTGTGGTTTTGATTTGCATTTCTCTAATGACCAGTGATGGTGAGCACTTTTTCATAGTACATAGTGTCTTAATCATCTTTGTTTTTGCCACCGTTTTCCCTAAGCACAGAGCCTTGTAGAACTCCAAAAATGTTTGTTTAATTGAGCCTGATCTATTAATATACTCTTGAATCCCTACTGATTATTCAGTAGAGAAAGTTGAGTCATAAAAGCCTCATTCTAAAGGGGAGAGTAATTCCTAATATCTAGAGGTTTGTGACTCTGTGACTCTTCAGAAATAAGGGGAGTTATCAGCTCTTTGCAGGGGGACTCCTTTCCCTACAATCTCCAGGATGTGACCTTCCAGTGGCACTTGGGATGGACATGGCAGCACAGCTTTTAAACAGTGACTGAAGGTGTGCTTGAATAAGAAAGATTCCACATCTCAAGGGGGCGGAGCAAGATGGCCGAATAGGAACAGCTCCAGTCTCCAACTCCCAGCGCGAGCGACACAGAAGACCGGTGATTTCTGCATTTTCAGCTGAGGTACTGGGGTCATCACACTAGGGAGTGCTGGACAATCGGTGCTGGTCAGCTGCTGCAGCCTGACCAGCAAGAGCTAAAGCAGGGCGAGGCATCGCCTCACCTGGAAAGCGCAAGGGGGAAGGGAATCCCTTTTCCTAGCCAGGGGAACTGAGACACACAACACCTGGAAAATCGGGTAACTCCCACCCCAATACCACGCTTTAAGCAAACGGGCACACCAGAAGAATATATACCTCACCTGGACGGGAGGGTCCCACGCCCACGGAGCCTCCCTCATTGTTAACACAGCAGTCTGTGGCAATCTAACCGCAAGGCAGCAGCGAGGCTGGGGGAGGGGCGCCTGCCAATGCTGAGGCTTAAGTAGGTAAACAAAGCCGCTGGGAAGCTCGAACTGGGTGGAGCTCACAGCAGCTCAAGGAAACCTGCCTGTCTCTATAGACTCCACCTCTGGGGGCAGGGCTCAGCTAAAAAAACAACAGGGGAAGTAGCAGAGGCCTGAGCAGACGCGAACGACTCTGTCTGACAGCTTTGAAGAGAGCAGTGGATCTCCCAACACGGTGGTTGAGATCTGAGAACGGACAGACTGCCTGCTCAAGTGGGTCACTGACCCCTGAGTAGCCTAACTGAGAGACATCCCCCACTAGGGGCAGTCTGACACCCCACACCTCACAGGGTGGAGTACACCCCTGAGAGGAAGCTTCCAAAGTAAGAATCAGACAGGTACACTCGCTGTTCAGCAATATTCTATCTTCTGCAACCTCTGCTGTTGATACCCAGGCAAACAGGGTCTGGAGTGGACCTCAGGCAATCTCCAACAGACCTATAGCTGAGGGCCTGACAGTCAGAAGGAAAACTATCAAACAGGAAGGACACCTATACCAAAACCCCATCAGTACGTCACCATCATCAAAGACCAGAGACAGATAAAACCACAAAGATGGGGAAAAAGCAGGGCAGAAAAGCTGGAAATTCAAAAAATAAGAGCGCATCTCCCCCTGCAAAGGAGCGCAGCCCATCGCCAGCAACAGATCGAAGCTGGTCAGAGAATGACTTGGACGAGATGAGAGAAGAAGGCTTCAGTCCATCCAACTTCTCAGAGCTAAAGGAGGAATTACGTACCCAGTGCAAAGAAACTAAAAATGTTGAAAAAAGAGTGGAAGAATTGACAGCTAGACTAATTAATGCAGAGAAGGTCATAAACGAAATGACAGAGATGAAAACCATGACACGAGAAATACGTGACAAATACACAAGCTTCAGTAACTGACTCGAGCAACTGGAAGAAAGAGTATCAGCGATTGAGGGTCAAATGAATTAAATGAAGTGAGAAGAGAAACCAAAAGAAAAAAGAAGAAAAAGAAATGAACAAAGCCTGCAAGAAGTATGGGATTATGTAAAAAGACCAAATCTACGTCTGATTGGGGTGCCTGAAAGTGAGGGGGAAAATGGAACCAAGTTGGAAAACACTCTTCAGGATATCATCCAGGAGAACTTCCCAAACCTAGTAGGGCAGGCCAACATTCAAATTCAGGAAATACAGACAACGCCATAAAGATACTCCTCAAGAAGAGCAACTCCAAGACACATAATTGCCAGATTCACCAAAGTTGAAATGAAGGAAAAAATCTTAAGGGCAGCCAGAGAGAAAGGTCGAGTTACCCACAAAGGGAAGCCCATCAGACTTACAGCAGACCTCTCGGCAGAAACTCTACAAGCCAGAAGAGAGTGGGGGCCAATCTTCAACGTTCTTAAAGAAAAGAATTTTAAACCCAGAATTTCATATCCAGCCAAACTAAGTTTCATAAGTGAAGGAGAAATAAAATCCTTTACAGATAAGCAAATGCTTAGAGATTTTGTCACCACCAGGCCTGCCTTACAAGAGACCCTGAAGGAAGCCCTAAACATGGAAAGGAACAACCGGTACCAGCCATTGCAAAAACATGCCAAAATGTAAAGACCATCGAGGCTAGGAAGAAACTGCATCAACTAACGAGCAAAATAACCAGTTAATATCATAATGGCAGGATCAAGTTCACACATAACAATATTAACCTTAAATGTAAATGGACTAAATGCTCCAAATAAAAGACACAGACTGGCAAACTGGATAAAGAGTCAAGACCCATCAGTCTGCTGTATTCAGGAGACCCATCTCACATGCAGAGACATACATAGGCTCAAAATAAAGGGATGGAGGAAGATCTACCAAGCAAATGGAGAACAAAAAAAAAGCAGGGGTTGCAATCCTAGTCTCTGATAAAACAGACTTTAAACCATCAAAGATCAAAAGAGACAAAGAAGGCCATTACATAATGGTAAAGGGATCAATTCAACAGGAAGAGCTAACTCTCCTAAATATATATGCACCCAATACAGGAGCACCCAGATTCATAAAGCAAGTCCTTAGAGACTTACAAAGAGACTTAGACTCCCATACAATAATAATGGGAGACTTCAACACTCCACTGTCAACATTAGACAGATCAACGAGACAGAAAGTTAACAAGGATATCCAGGAATTGAACTCATCTCTGCACCAAGGGGACCTAATAGACATCTATAGAACTCTCCACCCCAAATCAACAGAATATACATTCTTCTCAGCACCACATCGCACTTATTCCAAAATTGACCACATAATTGGAAGTAAAGCACTCCTCAGCAAATGTAAGAGAACAGAAATTATAACAAACTGTCTCTCAGACCACAGTGCAATCAAACTAGAACTCAGGACTAAGAAACTCAATCAAAACCGCTCAACTACATGGAAACTGAACAACCTGCTCCTGAATGACTACTGGGTACATAACGAAATGAAGGCAGAAATAAAGATGTTCTTTGAAACCAATGAGAACAAAGATACAACATACCAGAATCTCTGGGACACATTTAAAGCAGTGTGTAGAGGGAAATTTATAGCACTAAATGCCCACAAGAGAAAGCCGGAAAGATCTAAAATTGACACTCTAACATCACAATTAAAAGAACTGGAGAAGCAAGAGCAAACACATTCAAAAGCTAGCAGAAGGCAAGAAATAACTAAGATCAGAGCAGAACTGAAGGAGATAGAGACACAAAAAACCTTCCAAAAAATCAATGAATCCAGGAGTTGGTTTTTTGAAAAGATCAACAAAATTGACAGACCGCTAGCAAGACTAATAAAGAAGAAAAGAGAGAAGAATCAAATAGACGCAATAAAAAATGATAAAGGGGATATCACCACGGACCCCACATAAATACAAACTACCATCAGAGAATACTATAAACACCTCTACGCAAATCAACTAGAAAATCTAGAAGAAATGGATAATTTCCTGGACACTTACACTCTCCCAAGACTAAACCAGGAAGAAGTTGAATCCCTGAATAGACCAATAGCAGGCTCTGAAATTGAGGCAACAATTAATAGCCTACCCACCAAAAAAAGTCCAGGACCAGATGGATTCACAGCTGAATTCTACCAGAGGTACAAGGAGGAGCTGGTACCATTCCTTCTGAAACTATTCCAATCAATAGAAAAAGAGGGAATCCTCCCTAACTCATTTTATGAGGCCAACATCATCCTGATACCAAAGCCTGGCAGAGACACAACAAAAAAAGAGAATTTTAGACCAATGTCCCTGATGAACATCGATGCAAAAATCCTCAATAAAATACTGGCAAACCAGATTCAGCAGCACATCAAAAAGCTGATCCCCCATGATCAAGTGGGCTTCATCACTGGGATGCAAGGCTGGTTCAACATTCGCAAATCAATAAACGTAATCCAGCATATAAACAGAACCAAAGACAAGAACCACATGATTGTCTCAATAGATGCAGAAAAGGCTTTTGACAAAATTCAACAGTCCTTCATGCTAAAAACGCTCAATAAATTTTGTATTGATGGAACGTACCTCAAAATAATAAGAGCTATTTATGACAAACCCACAGCTAATATCATACTGAATGGGCAAAAACTGGAAAAATTCCCTTTGAAAACTGGCACAAGACAGGGATGCCCTCTCTCACCACTCCTATTCAACATAGTGTTGGAAGTTCTGGCTAGGGCAATCAGGCAAGAGAAAGAAATCAAGGGTATCCAGTTAGGAAAAGAAGAAGTCAAATTGTCCCTGTTTGCAGATGACATGATTGTATATTTAGAAAACCCCATTGTCTCAGCCCAAAATCTCCTTAAGCTGATAAGCAACTTCAGCAAAGTCTCAGGATACAAAATTAATGTGCAAAAATCACAAGCATTCTTATACACCAGTAACAGACAAGCAGAGAGCCAAATCAGGAATGAACTTCCATTCACAATTGCTTCAAAGAGAATAAAATACCTAGGAATCCAACTTACAAGGGATGTAAAGGACCTCTTCAAAGAGAACTACAAACCACTGCTCAGTGAAATCAAAGAGGACACAAACAAATGGAAGAACATACCATGCTCATGGATAGGAAGAATCAATATCGTGGAAATGGCCATACTGCCCAAGGTTATGTATAGATTCAATGCCATCCCCATCAAGCTACCAATGAGTTTCTTCACAGAATTGGAAAAAACTGCTTTAAAGTTCATATGGAACCAAAAAAGAGCCCGCATTGCCAAGACAATCCTAAGTCATAAGAACAAAGCTGGAGGCATCACGCTACCTGACTTCAAACTATACTACAAGGCTACAGTAACCAAAACAGCATGGTACTGGTACCAAAACAGAGCTATAGACCAATGGAACAGAACAGAGTCCTCAGAAATAATACCACACATCTACAGCCATCTGATCTTTGACAAACCTGAGTGAAACAAGAAATGGGGAAAGGATTCCCTATTTAATAAATGGTGCTGGGAAAATTGGTTAGCCATAAGTAGAAAGCTGAAACTGGATCCTTTCCTTACTCCTTATATGAAAATTAATTCAAGATGGATTAGATACTTAAATGTTAGACCTAATACCATAAAAACCCTAGAAGAAAACCTAGGTAGTACCATTCAGGACATAGGCATGGGCAAGGACTTCATGTCTAAAACACCAAAAGCAACAGCAGCAAAAGCCAAAATTGACAAATGGGATTTAATTAAACTAAAGAGCTTCTGCACAGCAAAAGAAACTACCATCAGAGTGAACAGGCAACCTACAGAATGGGAGAACATTTTTGCAATCTACTCATCTGACAAAGGGCTAATATCCAGAACCTACAAAGAACTCAAACAAATTTACAAGAAAAAAACAAACAACCCCATCAAAAAGTGGGCAAAGGATATGAACAGATACCTCTCAAAAGAAGACATTCATACAGCCAACAGACACATGAAAAAATGCTCATCATTACTGGCCATCAGAGAGATGCAAATCAAAACCACAATGAGATACCATCTCACACCAGTTAGAATGGCAATCATTAAAAAGTCAGGAAACAACAGGTGCTGGAGAGGATGTGGAGAAATAGGAACACTTTTACACTGTTGGTGGGATTGTAAACTAGTTCAAACATTGTGGAAAACAGTGTGGCGATTCCTCAAGGATCTAGAACTAGATGTACCACATGACCCAGCCATCCCATTACTGGGTATATACCCAAAGGATTATAAATCATGCTGCTATAAAGACACATGCACACGCATGTTTATTGCGGCACTATTCACAATAGCAAAGACTTGGAATCAACCCAAATGTCCATCTGTGACAGACTGGATTAAGAAAATGTGGCACATATACACCATGGAATACTATGCAGCCATAAAAAAGGATGAGTTTGCGTCCTTTGTAGGGACATGGATGCAGCTGGAAACCATCATTCTTAGCAAACTATCACAAGAAGAGAAAACCAAACACCGCCTGTTCTCACTCATAGGTGGGAACGGAACAATGACATCACTTGGACTCGGGAAGGGGAACATCACACATCGGGGCCTATCATGGGGAGGGGGGAGGGGGGAGGGATTGCCTTGGGAGTTATACCTGATATAAATGACGAATTGATGTGTGCTGACGAGTTGATGGGTGCAGCACCCCAACATGGCACAAGTATACATATGTAACAAATCTGCACGTTATGCACATGTACCCTAGAACTTAAAGTATAATAATAAAAAAAAATTTTTTTCAAAAAAACAAAAAAACAACAACAAAAAAAAGAAATCCCAAAAGGTGCCTCATGCCTTAGCCAACTCATTATTACACACACACACACCACGCATCACACATGCAATCTATATGGTATTGGCATTTTATCATTTAGGTTTCTTTATTTACCATCCCTCATCAACATAGTCACAACCTTGATATTGGAATCATTAAGGAAAACTTCAAGTTACACCCATCTGAGTTTGGGTGCTAAGTTATGCTATTGATTCTAAACCTCTGCAAACAAGTGATTGATCTACTTACAGTGTTGATCATAATCCCATGGGAAGATCTTTTGATCAAAATATCTCATCCCTACAATGATAGTTAACAGAGTTCATCATACTGGGGAAAGTCCCCCAAATTGTTTATTTGCCATTCATCATATATTTAAGAGCATCTCCACGACTAATATTATTCAGCTAAACAAAATAAAATTTGAGATTTCTGTACCTAGGTCCAGGAAAGGATGGAAGTAGAAAAGAAGGGGGATAGCTAGGGAGATGAAAAATAATGTTTTGGTCCCAATATACAGCCTATACACAGAGGATAGAGATGTCTTCTTTAAGTTGTATCTCAAATCCTATACAGAATTCTGATGATATGCATTTTATGGAACCTCAGAATCAAATTATATCCACGTTGGGAGTGACTTTTCTTTTCATATGCAAACACTGAGGCTCTGCCAAACTAAGTGACCCTCCTAGCCTATCAGGTGGACCTTCACATTCTCAGTCCTCCCTGATATTTTGCTACATTCTGTTCACTAATGTACTACTTTTTAAATTCAGGGCACATATTTTTAAAAAGTGGTTTTTGTTTTGAGAAATGTTCTATTCAGGAATTTGAAATCATAAGTCTAAAATCTAGAAGGTTATCAGAAAAGAAAATCCAGAAAGTGAAGGTTAGAAAAACATAAGACGCTTTGTCCTGTGTTAAAAGTTGCATCAACAAATGGTGAGGGGAAGGAATGTGGCTAAAGGCAAGAAAAGCTACGTTAAACAGTCCTCGCTCAGTGACATGGGTATAGCCATTGTCAGGAAAAGGTCCAGTGGTTTCATAGGCTCCACTTCCAGGAATAACTCCTCTCACCTCCCTGTGTTCAGAATGAGAGGACCTCTAGGGTAACAGGGATACCTTTAGATGCCAAAGAATATTCACAGATAGCAGTTGGTGGTTCAAAATTCTCTCAAGGAAAACACTCAGTTGACCTTTGGTGTATCAGATCAAGCTGTGGAATATCCAAAGTTATGTAATGGGTACTTTCCTGTATGATAGATATCAGATCAGGGCAAAATTATAAACAGCATTTTCCTGCAGATGACTAAGAGAAGTACTCATAGGAAGTTATTCCCTCCAGAAAGAATCTAAAATAGATTACATATGCCCTTCTTTTCTGTCTAGAAGAAAGTTGGAAAAAAAATAAGGAGATCATTATATTTTTCAATAAAGAAAGGGGAAGGTGAGTGTGATAGGCGGCACTAGTGGCCCCAATTCTTCATGGCCCCCTGAATTCATACCCTATGTAGTTGCTATCACTAAAGAGGATATTTCCCTGCCTGCTGATTTTGGATTTGGCCATTCAATAGTATGGAATGGCCAATGACATGGTAGCCAGCTTGAGGCCACAGATGTAATTGGATGGTTGAGCTTGTACTCTTTTCCGTGTCATAGCCATGAGAAAAGCTGCTGCCACCCAGCCTGGGTCCCAGAATGAATACACAAGGATAAAAGTTATTCCCATTTCAGTAAGAATCCAAGGTTACGTGGATCTAGAACCTGAATCAGAGTCACACGGCCCAAGCTTGCATTGTATACTCCCAACCAATCTGAAGACTACTCAGTGATCATGATGTCCGGTGTAAGCCAGGAGATGGAAAATTAAGGCCTTCGAGCCAAATCAAGCTTCTATCAGCAAACCATTCGTGGATCTTCCATTTTTAAAGGGTAGAAAACACACCAGAAGAAGATTTTGTGGCATCTAAAAAATTTTATGAAATTTAAATCACAGTATCTATATATAAAGTTTTATTAAAACACAGCCATTCTTATTTATGTATTGCTTATGGCTGCTTTAGCCCTACAATAGTAGAGTTGAGTAGTCGGGACAAAGAACACATGACCTGCAAACCTGAAAATATTTACTATCTAGTTCTTTCCAAAAAGAGCTTTTTGATTCTCCTTGAAGCCACCAAGTTTTGAAGTGGTTTACTATGCAGCAATATGTAAGTGATTTTCCCCTACAATAGAGCGGTAAATAATTATTAGTAATTGTATTACAGGAAATGAGCATAATTAAAATAACACAAATGTAGAAGAATCAGAGAATCTACTGGTTCCTGAATAGGTTATACAAGCCTCCTAGTGTATCATTGCCAGGGATTCTTGAGTAAATTTATTATATTTCCCATGCTATGATGGATTATTTTGCATCCAAATACAGTGATTAAAATAGAGGAAGGAGACATTTTTGCAATGCTGGCAACTCCAGAAGAAATGCTTACCTTGCATTAGACTTGATACTGACTGATACTGCACCCAGACAGGAAATCAAAATGGGTGTAGGAGAGTTTCTTTCTGAACCCCTGGGAGGACAGTGGCCATGCCTTGTACAGTGTATACATTCCCCTCAGGTGTCTTGCACATTTCAAGGCTAACAGAAGATAACTGAGAAACATGTGCTGATTAAAGACGTATCTCTGAAGACAACATATTTCCATAAAGGCATGGGACTGAAGGTCTAGAGACCTGGCTTCTTTGCCTGATCCTGCAACTAAGTCATAGGATTTCCTGGACCCATTGATATTTTGGTCCATGCAGAACATCCTACCTGGCTTACTTGGCTGGTGGATTACAGGTGTGTGGAGGTGGTAATCAACTTATCCCTTGAACCAGCCAGGTGAACCAGACCTGGGGAAGCCAGAGCCCCTGAGACTACCTGCCCCACCCCCCCGCCCCCGCCAATCACAAGCAGCCTTGTCCTTTTACTCTAGTGTGCCACAAAAATCACAAAATTATGATTTTTTTTTTTTTTTTGAGACGGAGTCATGCTCTGTCACCCAGGCTGGAGTGCAGTGGCTGGATCTTGGCTCACTGCAAGCTCCGCCTCCCGGGTTCACACCATTCTCCTGCCTCAGCCTCCAGAGTAGCTGGGACTACAGGTACCCACCATCATGCCCGGCTAATTTTTTTGTATTTTTAGTAGAGATGGGGTTTCACTGTGTTAGCCAGGATGGTCTTGATCTCCTGACCTCGTGATCCATCCGCCTCGGCCTCCCAAAGTGCTGAGATTATAGGCGTGAGTCACCACATGTTTTCTTTATGTGCCATGACATGAAAATGGATAGGATACATTTGGGGCAAGTTGAGTCAGGATTTAACCTATAAGGAAATTAGTTTTGTGTGATGGCTATTTACTTTTAAAATGCAGGGTAAACCTTAGGCCTTTCAAATTAATTCTTCACTGATCAAGAGTAATAAAAACACAACCTGGAAATTATTCTAGAAATCTCATTAATTACCACGGAGATCAGGATGCTCAGAAGTGAATAAATCAAGCTTAGTGTTCTCTCTTTCCATACTATGTAGCAACCTCCTCCCAGACTGTGGTGAGTTTATCTTATTGATGGAGCCTATTAATAGTTTCTCCATATATACCACCTTTGAAATGTGACTTTGCACCTACTCTCATTAAGAGTTGGGTCTATTTCTCCACCTATGAATCTGAGCAGGCCTCGTGTGTTGCTCTAGTTAACAGATGGTGGCATAAGAGATGGTACTTCAGTTTTGAGCCTAGACCTTAAGAGATCTTGTGTGTTTCCACTTTCTCTCACAGATCCTTGCCACACCATAAGAAAAACCAGGAGAATCTGATGGAAGATTAGAAACGATATGGAAAAGAACCCAGTTTTCTCAGGCATGACCACCCTAGACCTGCTGACTTCCAAACATATGAAAGAGGTACCCAAGATCAGCAGAGCCTTCTCCATGACCTACAGCTGGTTGCACATGCATAAGAAAGCCCAGCCAAGACCAGAAAGATCATCTGGCTGATTCATAAATACATGGCAAATAATCAATGTCTATTGTTTGAAGCCTCTGAGGTCTGGGATGGTTTGTTACACATCAATAGCTAACTGAAACAAAGATATATAAGCATCAGGTTTATTTTCATTTTAATGAAAGGGAAAAGTATCCTTTTCCTTATATATGTTAGTCAAATACCTGTTGATCTATGGATTTAACAAAACGTTATTAACCATATATCCTGTGTCAGGCTCTGAAATGGACTCCAGGGATATAGCAGTGAAATCCACTCAACTGATGATTGCCTCCAAAACTACATCTGCAATGCTGCCCTCTTATCTAATGGTTTAGGGCCCAGCTCTTAGAATAGTCTACCATTACTGAAAACTCATCATGTTCAAAATCTTAAGTAATCATTTTCTCCTCTGAGAACCCCCAGCAAAAACAAACCACCACCAACAAAAAAACCCACAAGATTTTGTTATTTCCTACTTTATTTCTACATATCCATACTTTCTTGCATGGACTGTGGGCCATAAACCTGTGCCCAAGCAAGTTGA
This sequence comes from Rhinopithecus roxellana, assembly GCF_007565055.1. Lineage (NCBI taxonomy): Eukaryota > Metazoa > Chordata > Mammalia > Primates > Cercopithecidae > Rhinopithecus > Rhinopithecus roxellana. The sequence continues at coordinate 77,014,867 of NC_044555.1, forward strand.
GACTTCAAAGAGCAGTAAGACTCAAGACCACGTTTACAGAGATTATAGTTTAGTGAGAAGACGTAACATCCCAGACTTGCCATTGTTGACTTACTTCGGACACTTGCACTGTTTTACCTGTTAAATGGAGTCTCTTGCTAAGCCCTCTGTCCTCATGCCACCACTTGCCCAGGTGCTTACAACTTGGCACTGAATCTGTAATGGTTTTCTAGCTGAGTTCTTTGTCCAGTCTCTCCCAGTGTGGGAGAAACTGAAACGTATGAGACCCAGTTCTTATTCTCCTTGGGCACAGAAATAAACCACATTTCCTAGGTACCTTGCATCTAGGTGGAACCATGTGACAAATTATTTCCAAAGGAATGTGAGTGGATTGATAGGTCACTTCTGGTCCAAGGCAGGTAAGAGCAAGGATGACTTCTCTAGGAACACACTCTCCTTCCCCTTCCATGTCTACCTTGGTACTACATATTAAAGACAGTGGCTTAGGCCAGGCATCATGGCTTATGCCCATAATCCCAGCATTTTGGGAGGCCAAGAAGGGCGGATCACTTGAGCTCAGGAGTTCAAGACCAGCCTGGGCAACATGGCAAAACCCCATCTCTACTAAAAATACAAAAATTAGCCAGGCGTGGTGGCACATGCCTATAGTCCCAGCTGCTCGGGAGGCTGAAGCAGGAGAATCGCTTGAGCCCAGAAAGTGGAGGTTGCAGTGAGCTAAGACTGTGCCATTGTACTCTAGCCTGGGTGATGGAATGAAACCCTGTCTCAAAAAAAAAAAAAAAAAAAAGAAAAGAAAAAAGAAAAAAAAATAGTGGTTTCACATAATGGAAAGTGCCTGAATTCCTGAATGACTTCTTGAAGGAGAACTCCCAGAATTTCTACCTCACCTAAAATACTTGCTTTGGTCTTTTCGTGAGCAAGATGGATTTTGTTGAATTAAATCACTGAGATGTGGGGTTACAGATTACAGCAATTAGCCCATAGCAGAACTGCTCAATTTAGCACTAATGATATTTTGGCCTGGATAATTCATTGTCATGGGGGAATATCCTATCAGGATATCCTATTCTGAACATAGGATGTTCAGCAGTATTCCTGGCCATGGCATCAGTAGAACCGCATGCCACCAGCCCCCCCTCCCCCGACCCTGCCAGCTGTGACAACCAAAATCTCCTCAGATGTTGCCAAATGTCCCCTGGGAAGACCCAATGGCCTCTTATGCCTACTATATCCCATTTCTCATCTATTTGGTATGCACAGGTTTCACTCGTCTAGTTATCAAACAATTCTCTATTTCTGTAATTGGAAATCTAAAGTCTTCTATGTGATTTTCAATATCTTCTTGATTTGACCCACTTTTACTTTCCAAAGTTCTTGATAATTACTGTACAACAAATCAACTGAATTTCCCTAATATTGCCCTCTTCACCTTTGTCTATGCATTGCGCGCACACACACACACTCATCCACACATTTCTACTTCTGTGTGTTTGATCCTACTATCCATTCCCATGAGGCTTTCAATTCCATCCTCACTGGTTTCTCCTATCCGTAAATTCTCATAGCCATATTGTCTAATACGGGATGAACAATGGGTTCCATCTCACAGAAAAACCATAACTGACAATGGCTGCCTGGAGCACAACATTGAAAAAGCGAGGGTGTATACAGGCTCAGCAACAGTATGTTGTGATCAATTAATAACGTCTGTCATGGACCTGAAGTAGAATGGTGGTAGCCATGCCATCCAAGATCGATTGTCTTATATTGCTCTCTGTTGACTTTTCCCAGTCCTAGTATAATTTCCTTAAAAGTAGGATATATGTTTCATGCAGAAGGAAGAACTTTCTTGGAAAGTAAAATGTCAGTATATAAGTCACTAAGGTACACATAAGTTTGTGAAATCATTCCTAAACATTTTCCTAATACATTTATCAAGAAGGAAAAGTTGCATCCTGATGCAATCATTCCCTAGGCTCTGTGTCAATCACAGTGTCACGTTAGGGAACATTATTTTGGTTTCATCAAAATTATCAGTTTGAGTAGCAGCTATACATTATATACTTACTGGAGCACATAACTACACCTCCCCGTTTTTTAACAACCAAATCTTTCCCTCAAAAATCTTGGACAAATTTCTGCGCTTGCCATGGACATTCATACCATTTAAAATATGTTTTTGGACATCTGCCTCCTTAATGTTTCACTTTTATTTATTTTTCTTCTAAAACATATTTTTTATTAAAAGAACTAGATCTGTCATTGTCGTGGGCACAAAATCATCTTGTTTATTACAAAATGATTCATACAAATTAGTAATGAAAGAAATCTGTCCTTTTCAGAAGCAGTAAACAATTTGCACAAAACATTCTCTAAAATTTAGTTGAGCTTTATCTCAAAACCTCACATGATTTATGAAATGTTATTGGTATTTCTAAAACAAAAAATGAAGACCAAATTACTGAAATGGAGTCAAAAGCCCCCATGAACCTCTGCATTGCCAGACCATCCCCCAGGGGTGTTTCACCCCAAAACATGAAATCTCCAATGAAAATCAACAATTTTCCTATTAAAGTTAATTGTCTATGAGTAGACATAGGCCATCAAGGTCTCCTATCAATCTAACGTGACTACTCCTAACCTTGTTTCTGGGGGAACTCTCTCTGCAACCATGTTTTTATTTACAAAAACAGCTATTGAGCACTTACTATATCTCTGATCTAATACTTGTCAGTCGAAAAGTTAGTCTACTAAGTATTTTTGTCAAGTTATATTTTGTAAGTTTCCTTTCATTCAAATGTTTTCTTTCTCTTTTATTTATTTTATTGTGGTAACATATATATAATATAAAATTTGCCATTTTAACCATTTTTAAGTATACAGTTCAGTAGCATTAAGTACTTTCACATTGTTGTGCAACCATCATCATCGTCTATCTCCAGAACTTTTTCATCTTCCTAAACTGAAACTCTATTTCCATTAAACAACAACTCCCAATTCCTCCCTCTCCCCAGCCTTTCGTTTCATTTTATTTTTCTGAGATGCATCCTTTTTCTCCTAAAAAGATATTTTCAATATCTTGCCAAGTATGTATGCAATATTTTAGCTATCATAACTATTGAGTTTCTTAGAAAATAGCTAACATTTACTGAGCATTCTATTAGATTTAACACATACCCTGATAAGTTTACTTATTCGTTGTAGCAACACTCAACATAGGTCCTCATTCCTCCATTTTGCAGACGAAAAAACTAAGGCCTTGGGAGTTCAATGTTTCACTTTTATTGATTTTTCTCTTGAAACATATTTTGTGTGTTTTTAAAACGTATTTTGCTCAAGGTCACATTGCTAGTAAATGGTAAAGATATGATTGTGCAGAGATTTTCCAAGTCCCAAGGCTATGCTATCCTTGTCTTCTCCTTCTAGACTCCAGCCTCTTTCTCTGTCATCTTCTTCACACTTCCTCCAGAACTGTAAATGTAGGCATTCTCAGGTTGTATTCTCCGTCAAGGCCCCTATTTGCTTTCACAGCTTCCACTACCATTTCTTGGAAAATAATCTTCTATGTCTATCTGCAGGCCTCTCTCCAGAACTCAAAATCCATGCTGCATAACAATAATAATCACAAAAATAATGAAATCTCAGAGGCCCATAACAATAAGACAAGAGGCATTGATGTAGCTCATGAGTGTCTAGGTAGGCTGAGGCTGGCTAATGTAGGCTGGGCTCTGCTTCACATGTCATTCATCCTTTACCTAAGACAAGCTGGTTAGCCCAAGCATGTCCTTATTGGCAGAGGCTCAAGACAACAAACAGACACATGCAAAACATCTTAAGCTTAGGCTAGGAACTGACAAACTGTCACTATTGCCTTATCTATTGGCCAAAGGAAGTCAAAGAACTAAACATCAGGGGGCAGGGTATTATATACTCTCCCCCTTTTGTGCATGGAACTTCAAATTCTACAAGGGATGCAATGGTAGGCAAGGAATCAGGGCCAATAAAACAATTGGCATTACCAATTTCTGCTTTTAATCTTATCTTCTCGTGCACACTGTTCTCTATCATGAATCCTTTCCACTTCCATAGGTTCAACTGTCATGTCTATCAAGATAATGTTAAAATGGTTATCTCTAGCTCTCATCTCTCTCCTGAACTTTAATCCTATGAGTTTGGTTTAAAATCTTCAAGCAGTATGATATTGGCTGTAGGTTTGTGATAAATGGATCACGTCCTTTGCAGGGACATGGATGGAACTGGAGCTGGAAGTCATTATCCTCAGCAAACTAATGCAGAAACAGAAAACCAAATACTGTATGTTCTCACTTATAAGTAGGAGCTGAACAATGAGAACACATGGACATAGGGAGGGGAACAACACACACTGGGGCCTGTCAGGGGTGGGGTTGGGGGAGACAGAGCATCAGGATAAATAATTAATGCATCCTGGGCTTCATACCTAGATGATGGGTTGATAGGTGCAGCAAACCACCATGGCACACATTTACCTATGTAACAAACCTGCACACACTGCACATGTACCCCGGAACTTAAAATAAAAATTTTTTTAAATGATAAACAAAATAAAATAATCATGCAAATATCCCAGCCCCAAATACCTTAACCTAACATTTTAAAACGTGAAATTATCAGTATCTTCCTTACCCACTCACTCATCCACAACCAAAATCAGTTTGTCCTCCTGTCTTCAATTTTCTTTTCTTTTCCTTGACAGGGTCTTGGTCTATCACCCAGGCTGGAGTGCAGTGGTGTGATTATAGCTCACTGCAGCCTTGAGTTCCTGGGCTCACATGATCTTCCTGCCTCAACCTCCCGAGTAGTGTGACTACAAGTGCACACCACCACACTTGGCTATTATTTTCAATTGTTTTTCATGGAGATGGGGTCTTGCTATGTTGCCCAGACTGGTCTCAAGCTCCTGGCTTCAAGCGATTTTCCTGGCTTGGCCTCCCAAAGTGCTGGAATTACAGGCATGAGCGATTGTGCATGACCCAATTTTCTTTAACAGTTAGAGAATCAATTTTCTTTGTTAGAGAATTCCAGTTACCTTAGAAAAAAATTCTAGGCCATTGAATTCTCCTATGGAGTCTGCATCTCTTACATCTACCTGTTTCTTTCCAGCCCCCATGGCCATTACCTTGATTTCCACCCATGCCTCTAGCTGTCTATATTAAAAAGTCTAAGTAAGATTGTCCTGTTTCTCCCCAGTAACAAAAGTAGAACCAGCAAGTGTGGAGGGGAGGGTGTGGAAAGGCAGATTTGGGTTCAATAGAAGAAATAACAACCACGGTACTCAAGGAGAAAATAGGAATGGTGGGTAGAACTTAGGTTTTAGCATCAGACAGTCTGGGTTTATAAGCAGGCTCTGACACTTATTGTGTATTTTAGAAAAATTATTTAATCATTCATGCCTTGGTTTCCTAAAATGTAAAATGGAGCTAATAACAGAATGTAGCCTATTAGGGTACTGGGAAAATTAAGTGAGTTAACATGTGCAAAATATATACAAATTCATAAAATACAGGTAATCAAAAACTGAAGTTATTATCGTTCTTATTATTATAATAAAAGAAGTGATGCAATTGCACATTAGGGCAGAGATTGCTAACCAGTTGACAAAATATTCTTTCCTCCTCTTTCTGAGTAGTGGATTAGTCCATACTGTATTTCCTAGCCTGCCTTGCATTGACTGATTTCTAGTCAATGGAACATGAGAGGAAGACGTGTGTGTTATTGCCAGATTTTACCCATATAAACGTCCTATACATGTTCCTCCACACCATTTCCCTATTTCAACTGACTGAAATGAAGGGAGCCTGGTGTAGCTGTGGAAACAATATACTGAAAGTGACAATCATGCCATCAGTTGATACCCTCTCATAGAGCAGAGCTGGGTCTACCTGCCCACTCCCCTGCCCACCCCCACAACCCCACCCTGGTCTAGCTTGAACTACCCTAGATTGTTATGGGTGCAAAAATTAAATTTCTGTTGTTTTCAACCATTGGATGCTTTGGTCTATTTGTTGCCTTATTCTAACCTTAGCACCAATGACATTTGGGACCGGATAATTCTTGGTCGTTGGGGGACCATCCTGTGCACTATAGCAGTGGTCCCCAACCTTCTTGGCACCAGGGATCTGTTTCATAGAAGACAATTTTTTCCAAGGACTGGAGGGGAGGGGGATGGTTTCTGGATGAGTCAAGCGCATTACATTTATTGTGTACCTTATTTCTATTATTCCATTGCAATATATAATAAAATAATTATACAACTCACCATAATGCAGAATCAGTAGGAGCCCTGAGCTTGTAGATAGTCCCATCTGGGGATGATGGGAGACAGTGACAGATTATCAGGTATTAGAGCCTCATAAGGCATGTGCCACCTAGCTCCCTCGCATGCACAGTTCATAATAGGGTTCATGCTCCTATGAGAATCTAATGCCGCTGCTGATTTGACAAGAGGCAGAACTCAGGTGGTAATGCAAGTGACGGGGAGCTGTTGTAAATACAGATGAAGTTTCAGTAACATGTCCACCGCTCATTTCCTGCTGTACAGCCTGATTCCTAAACAGGCCATGTACTGGTACTGGTCCATGACCAGAGGATTGGGGACCCGTGCATTATAAGATGTTTAGAGGCATCCCTACCTACTAATGCCACTAGCATCTTTCCTGATTCTGGTTGTTGGCAACCAAAAATGTCTCCAGACATTGTCAAGTGTCCCCTGAAGAGCCTATCTAACCATATACTCATCTTACTCATCTTCAGAGGTATTCACAATACTGCATGCATGATCTCTTTCCAGGGGTGGTTGAGCAGGAAGTCTTGAGATGTTGAAGTCTGCCCATAATCTACAATCCTTTTCAACTCTGCAATTGACACTGGGACTTTTACTGATGCAAAAGATCACAGACACTTGTTGGTGAATGGATTGTTAGAGGTCATTCAATTCATAAGGAAAATAAGACCCAGAGGTGTTACACGCCATACAGAAATTAGGCTCCCAACTCCCATTTAAATTCTGCTTTTACTACCTCATACTGCCTTGCATAAGACTGAGTGAATACACTGTTCTGCTTTATCATTGTACAACTTTCTCATTCAAAAAAATAATCTAATTTATATTTTATAGTTCAGTTCAAAGAAAATGCCCAAATAAAGATGCTAGGAGGGAAACACTGAAGGACAGCAGTTATTCAGCATGTACCGTATACAAAAACCTATCAATTCTTTATTTATAATGACCAAAATTTACAGAGGAAAAAAATCTACGTAAGCATAATTAATTTACGTCAGGCTCTATTTACCCATGTTGTTAGTAACTACATGGGCTCCTCTGTTGAGAACTGATATTAACCAGGCTCACCAACCTGCTTATTCTCAAAAGGCTAGACTAATTCTCAAGGCACTGAAGATCAGAAAAGTAACTGAGATATAATCTTTTCTAGTATTGATACCAATGGCAGGGTTCAAAAATATAAAATTCCTTAATCCATTTCTTAACATTGAGCTCTCCCAGAAGCAGAGGGTGAGATGAGAATTTGCATGCAAGCAGTTTAATTGGGAGGAGATCCCAGGAAGCACTGGAAAAGGATGAAAGTGAAACAAGGAAGGGAAGGTGACCAATTCAAATGTATTAATGAGCTGGTGACTACCGTGGGCACCTGGGACTTAGTCCTTCTGGGGGCCTCTGGGAGATTGGGTAAAGTTTCACTCTTGAGTCATCCCACTCAAAGGGCAAGGAAGTTGGTTGTGTTAAGGGTTGCTTTCTAGGTGTAACCACTTCCAGACTTCCCTGCTCTCCTACTGTCAGCTGAACATGAGGAGGGAGAGATGGCAGAGAAAGCCATCAAGTCAAAAGTTGCCAATGTTTGTAGTATAAAGCCTTTAGGTTGAAGTGGACAGGGCACCGGAATCACCTACTGTGGTTGAGAATTAAATCACTGACCCACCACTCCCCTGCACCTTGCATTTCTCCCCAGCTTCAGTAGTCTGTTTTCCTTTGGGTTTATTTCTACCTTCAGGGAAAGGAAGCTCATTCATCTTGGGTCTATCTCTAAGATTTAATTTCTCTAATATATAGATTCCCAACTTGTGGGACATGACTGCTTTGAGGTGGGAGTGGGAGAGCCTCAAGTTACATAAGGGAATCCTCCAATCTATTTGCACACTCAACATCATTTTTGTTTGTTTGTTTGTTTGTTTTTTTACTGTTTAATATTATTTTATTTTATTTTATTTTCATTTTTTTATTATACTTTAAGTTCTAGGGTACATGTGCATAACGTGCATTTCTAAAATAAATAATTTATCTGAAGATATCTTTTACTGTCTTTCATATGCTGTTAGATGCTACTTGTATTGTGAAAATTACATATGAATACATTTTGATGGACAAATTAATTTGCTAATTTCTGTCATTATATTTTATTAGACAACTAAAATTACCATGCTTAGTAATTCTAACCATGAGAGGTTAAAATGGAGGAGAGGTGTCCATAATTTAAAAGTCTGGAAACCTTGATAAAATGGTTGGAAAACACTAAAGGAAAATTAGTCCTAATGATGCTTTGCTAATATGAGGAGTGTGTGTGTGTGTGTGTGTGTGTGTGTGCGTCTTTTAGTCCATCTGCTTCCAAAGTATTATTAAATGTCACTTAAGACTACACTGACGTGTTTAAGAGTCTAGGCTCCAAAGTTAAACGTGATCTTGAATCTTACCTCTCTGACTCAAGTAGCTGTTTGACCCTAGACAAATGACTTAACTTCTCCAAGCCTGAGTTTCCACATCTGTAAAACAAGCTTTTTAATATGTCCTTCTTCTATGAGTGTTGTAAAATGTAAGTGAGATATATATATGTATAAAGATTTCAACTATGAATTAACCAATTGTTGCCAGGCATGGTAGCTCACACTTGCAATCCCAACACTTTGGGAGCCTGAGGTGGTTGGATCACTTGAGATCAGGAGTTGGAGACCAGCCTGGGCAACATGGCGAAACCTTGTCTCTACTAAAAATACAAAAATTAGCCAGGCGTGGTGGCACATGCTTATAGTATCAACAACTCGGAAGGCTGAGGCAGCAGAATCACTTGAACCCGGGAGGCGGAGGTTGCAGTGAGCCAAGATCATGCCACTGCACTCCAGCCTGGGCAACAGAGTGAGATTCCATCTCAAAAAATAAAAAGAAAAGAAAAGAAAAAATAATTAACCAATTGTCTGCTGCATCTTTTTTGCCTGTTCCCACATCTTGACACTGTTCCCACATCAATGACACTAGATTAGGATTGCCAGACAGAACACAGGTCACTCAGTTAAATTTGACTTTCAGATAATAAATGAATATTTTTAGTATAAATATGTCCCAAATATTGCATGGTTCTAGACGGATTGGGGAAAATATGATTTTAGAAACCTTGGAATTTTCAACCTTATTGTGCATTGTGGTCTTTTCAAAGCATTGCATGGGATCTACTTATAAATACCAAATATCACATGGAATGTACTTTAAAAATATTTGTTTTTCTGAAATTCACATGTAACTGAGTGATTTGCTAAATCTGACAATGAGTTACATTAGCTAAATATGCCTAACCACAGAGGTGGTCAAAAGGCTTAAGGACTTGTGAATACAAGTTTCAGTTCAGTTTTTATAAATACCATTAAAATTTTCAATAAGTATGGCTGGATTCCTTTTAGGAAACCTAGTCTAAAGATTCATATTCTTTTATGAGCAATCGCTACAGAACCAGGGCCCCAAATTCTGTGTGTTTCTTTTAGTCCATCTGCTTCCAAAGTCTTATTAAATTCAACCTAAAGTACACTGAGCTATTGATTTAACTATTTATTCTACCAACAGACAGTACCTATGGTGCCTTTCTGTGGCACGTTTAGATAAAATATTTGCTATCCTTTCAGCACAGAGGGAGATGAAGCCCTGCTAGTGAAGTCCAGATTATCAAGGGCATATATTATATATTCCCCTGTTATTCTGGCACACTTCTGATTTAGCCCAGATGCTCTGTAGATTCTACCGATTCTTGCATTTCACTGCCTGCCTTTTACCAAAAGGTTGCCTAGCAGGGTCCACAGGGTTTCCAAATGCAGGAAACTATAGCAAAGGTTGCCTGTCCTTTTAATCCATAGACTGTTATCAACACAGATTCTTTGAATGCTTTGAAAAAACCACAATGGACAATGAGGCCGTGAATTTCAAGGCTTCTAAAAAACATATTTCCCCAGCTCTCCTAGAATTGAACCAGTTACAACAAGATCTTTATGCAACAGGGCCCAGATTCTAGACACTAACAGCTTTGCCCCTGGTTCAAGTAGGCCAGGTTTCCTTAAGCAAAGGCCGCTACTAAGCTTTTGGGTTCTCTACCAGGTCTCCAAGGCATCCATGCATGCATAAACAAACAACCTGAAACTCAGCCTTTCCTGTACCCATGTGTAAGCTTAATGGCTTATATTACCAAAACATTACTAAAACCAACCCAGAAATAAAAGAAAATCAATGTTCAAATCAGTGTAACTATCAGTGGAGTGGTTGTCATTCTAGACTTTCCATCCCTGAAAGAAGTTAGATAGAGCAAGAAACATCTGTGTGTGCTTCTGATGTCACACACACAATCTCCCTCTCCCCCTATCTACTTTTACTTTTCTCAGTCCCTTGCTGCAAGGGAAATCTCTCGAGTCTTTAGTGTAATGTCTGGAACATAGTAAGTGCTTGATAAATGCCAGCTATCAGCACTATTAACAGGCACTGTAACCTGGTTTGAGGTCAGTTCGATTCCAAGGTAAATTCTCAGTGTTCCCTATAGTTCAGGCTTTGTGGAACTAAAGGCAGTGCACAAATCATGCTCTAGAGCAGTGTTTCTCAAATGACCTGTATTGAAAGACAAGGTTTGCTTGCTTCCAATCCATTGCAGAATGATACTTTTGTAAAATGTAATAAAAATGACATAAATTACTAAAAAGGGGTGGAGGGAAGCACATGAAACACAAACCCAATTTTAAAAATTAGATTCAATAGATATAAAATTACTCTTGCTTGATTTGCTTATATCCTTATAGACCTGCAAGGACTATCTAAGAATTGGCACTGGTCCGGGGACCATACTTTGAGTAGCATGGATCTAATGATCATCAAACATGCATTTCACTATTGAAAATATAGGCTCTTGAAATGGAATATGATAATTTTAATCAGTAAGTAAATTGACATCTTGCTCTTTTATTAATCAGAGAAGAATAACTCTGATAAGTCAAAGTAATATATGGAGTATGAAAATTTAATAATATTTTCCCCAGTAGATTGAACTTCTAATTATGTGGTATTTAGGCTAATGTTAAAATCTGTATTTTCCTTAGTACACAGGCCATCAACAAGTGGAGGTGTCTGCTCAGGAATACAACTTATTTCTGTCAAAAATGTATTGTGGATAATACAATGTATATGCAGTATATAATACTCTCCAAAGAAGGATAAAAATCAGAAAAGCTACAATAGGTATGGATTTGCCACTTCAGAAAGCCACTGCCTTACCTGGATATGGCACTCTCAAGTTTACAAGACTGTGGCATTAAACCATACTGTGTCTGAATACCTTTCCCATCCCCATCTACCAAGGAAAATTCTGATGATCTTACAAGACCCAGATCAAGAGTTACCTCTTGAGTGTATTCTCAACATTCATTCATTTCATTCATCATTCACACACCCATCCATCCAACAAAAGCATATTGCCTACCCTACAATATGCCAAGCTGGAGATGGCACATGGTAGGGTAGGTGCTTGAGATACAACATTGAACAAACTATGGTTCCTACCTTCTAGAATTTGTGTTCTAATGGGGAGAAAGGAGAGAAAAATTAAATATATTCATAATATTGTGTTTGGTAAGTGAAAATTGTTATGAAGCAAAGTAAAACATGGACTCAACTTGCTATCTTCATCTAAACCACAGAACACCGAAAGTGCTTTGACAGACTACATTCTCAATTTTCCCAAGGATGATGCACAGCTATTACCATTCTCGATACATATGAGAGAGAAGTTAATTCATTGCATACAATGGATGCCTTAGGGAATGACGTCTTAATTTTCAGATTGAGAGAGGGTGAAATAGAGAGTAACTGAGGTGCTATTTTAGATAATGTACACTGAGTGGCCTCTGTAAGAATTGTACAAGGGAGCAGAGATCTTTTCAAAAAAATCCTTGAGCATGAGCCATGTGGATAACTAAGGGAAAAACACTTTAGGCAAGAAACTGAAATTCAAATTCCCCAAAACATAGAGAACTTGTTGAGTCTGAGGAACAGCTGGGGGAGGCCTGTGTAACTGGAATGGAATAAGTGAAGTGCCAAGTACTGGGAGAAAAGGACAGCAGGTCAGGGTTGTCAGTAGAGGGTGCTCATACCAAGCCTTATTAGACTGTCACTTTGCTGTTCAATTATAGCATAATCATCCTATTTTTCTTCAGTTAGCAATGGGTTGTTTCAAGGCAGAATCTGTGTAATGGTCATTTTGTATTTTGACATCCAGCACTGCAACACATTAATGCTTAAATGTGTGACTGAACAAGTGAATGGCTAGATGAATTAATTAATGTATTCATATAGGGCTTTCACAAAGGATGGCATTAATTATCTGCCATCCTTTCAGGAGGCAGATCTAGTCTTACTGCATCTAATTTACAGATAAAGAAATCTAGGATGTTCATCAACTTGCCTGCAGACACAGAATTGCTAAGATCTAGGAAAAAGGACCTTCCAAATTCAGATGTTTGACTCTTAGTTTAATGCCCTTCATATACATTGAGTTTCCAATTATGGTTGATAGAATGGACAGTAGAAGTAAGTTTTTTTTTAAAAAATCACTGCATACCACAATACTTTCTGAAAATGGTAGATGCAATTATAAAAAATTTACATTGTTTTTAGAGTGGGGACTGGCTGCCCTCTACTGGCAACATGAAAAAACCACATGAAGCAAACTCATTTCTCTAGTCAATCTAAGACATTCCTCCACCCACCCAACCACCTTACCCCTCTTCCCCATCTCTCTGTTTCCTTTATTTCCTAGATACACTTTTCATTCATGCTTGTCAACCTAGATTAATGACAAGGGCTTCCTTTCTTTCTGTAAGATTTATTTTTAAAACCTGAACTACATTAGATACATAATACCCATTTGTTTGCAAGTTGTTGCTTTAAAATTTATTATAATCCATAGCTATCCCAAGCTTTGAGCTTCAGTTCACATTCCTTTTATATCCTCATTTTCCCCAAAATCCACGCAGCTGCCTGGGTTCCCAGGTATTACAGTCAAAACTATTGGTGATTACAGAGATGAAGAAACATGGTTTCTCTTATTAGCTCAGTACACTTACTCTTACAACTCAAAGTGTGTTCCACAGCCCAGCAACATCAGCATAATCAATATTAAAAATTCTGAAGCTCAGGTCCCATTGTGCTGGTAATATTTACCAGACAATGGCATGCACATTCTCATTTGAGGAGCTCTGCTCCAAAGATGCCATCAAGGCATTGGTGCTACACTGAGCTGGGGTTCGAAGGCTCCTTTGTTTTTAACTATGTGGGTGGAGGTTAGAGAAAGATTTGTTGAACACACAGCAGTGTAGCCACAATCTCTAATATAGTTCACGGTATTTCTTTAAAAATACAATTCCATTCATTCATTATTAATTGATGCCATTTCTTATGTTCATCATAATCCCTTTATATGTATGTATTGAGTTTAAAGACAAGGTCTTAAAGTGGATATGTTCAGCAACATGTGTGTGTAATGATAAATACCAAGGGAACTTGGCTAAGAAATGGCATCAACTGATAAAGAATAAATGAATGAATAACGAAATTATATTTTTAAAGTAACAGGGTGGACTGTGTTAGAGATTGTAGGTACACTGCTATGTATTCACCAAAACCTATTCCTTCTCCAGCCTGCCTGTGATCATGTGACTGAGTTCTGGCCAATGGGATGGTGCTTGACTGATTCCAGGCTGGCCTAGAAAAAAACTTCCCATGCAAGATCCTTTCTCCAGCCTCTGGCTGGAAGTAAGGATTCCGCAGCCTTAGGGCAAGTGTTAACAAACTGGTTTTGCACTGCCTGTGGGCTAATCACGTATTTTACATTTCTAAGGTTGAAGGAAAATATAAAAGAAGACTATTTCATGAAAAACATATGAAATTCCAATCTCAGCATCCAAAGATAAAGTTTTATTGGAATACAGCCACATTCGTTCAGTTACATATTGTGTACAGCTGCTTTCATACTACAAAGGCAAAGCTGAGTAGTTTTGACACAGACCAGAAAGTCCACAAAGCCTAAAATATTTCCCATCTGGCCATTAACAGAAACAGTTTGCTGATCCCTGCCCTAAAGTCTTGCTGAACTACAAGATGGGAGGAGCATGGATCCCCAAATCACTACAAGGAAGGCTGTGCACCAAATATCCTCATTGGACTCTTACATAAGAGAGAAATAAACCTTCAGTTTTAAAATTTCACTCAGATTTGAGGATTTATCTTTTTCAACTAATACAAAAAGTTTATTAAAAATTTAGATGTCCAGAGGGTAGTGCGACAGGTAAACTGAATAAAGAAGATGAGAATGCATGATTTTAAGGAGATACTATTTTTGTGCTTTGTAGTCACAGCGTTTAAGTCATACTGGGGCTACCACTGAGAAGGGGACAATTTTTCAGTAACATATTTTAAAATAAGTGTAATATATCCCCTCATTTCCACTAGGTGGCACTTAAGACCTTTTACATTTTCAAAACGGCTCTATTTTGTAGTATATTGTGTAATATAATCCTTTACTCCCACTAGGTGGCACTTAAGATCCTTTATACTTTCAAAACTAATACATTTTGTAATGCAATGTGTAATATATCCCCTCATTGCCACTAGGTGGCACTTAAGATCCCTTATTCAAAATATACATTTCAGGATCATCACAAAGTTTGTAATTTAATTAAGGTAGAACTATCAAAACCTACTTTATACTTGTTATTGCTGGAGACACAGAAAAAGATACAAATCAGAAACTCTCCCTCCAAAGAATTGATCATTTGTAGATTTAAAGTAAAACAAACAACATGTATCTTCCTATCAAATTCCCAAATTAAAATCTTCTCATTTCAATACACTTACTGTTTGTTTGATAATCATTTAAATTGCATAAACACGTCTTACCTAAATGGTCACGGGTCCCACATAAGCAAAATATTGCCCTAAAAGTCTTTGTTTACAGAGAGAAAGGTCACCAATCCTGTCTTCAAGATGCATTTCTATTAGTGACAGCCATTAACGTGCATCATCTTGCAGTCATTTTGTGATTCTTACCATATTTAGTCCAAAACACATTGTGCATCCTTGACAACAATGTGTTGAATCCAAATAATAGTTTCTAGACTGTGATAAAGAATGCGGGCTACATCCTGAGAGTAATTATAGAAATATCAAAAGGTTTTGGATTTTTGGAAAGAACACTGTGACATGGAGAAAGAACTGGAGGACTGAAGTGGTCAAGACTAGAGACTAGTTAGGTGGCCTTATCTAGGGTAGCGGGTCCCTATAATGGGAAGAAATAAATGGACTCAAGAGACTTGAACTTGAAGCAGTTACAGTTCTTATCTCTGTGGATGATAAAGCCCATAAGCTGGAATCAACTGACTTAGATTCAAAATGGAGATGCTGCCCACCTCAATAGCTCTCTCATGGGAATTAAATAAAATAACATCAATATCAGGTGCTTGCTGTACTACCTGTTGACATGCAGTTCAGCAATGAAGGGTGTTATTATGGGTTCCACTGTCTACACTCTAGAGAAGATGCTTACACCCTCACACTTATGTTGATACTGTACCTCCATATTGGGCTCTCAGTACCCTATATCTGTGGTATAAAGTGGGGTTTCTCAGCCTTGGAAATATTGACATTTGGATAAAACTTTATGGTGGAGGCTTTCCTGTGCATCACTGAATGTTTGACAGCATCCCTGGCCTCTACCCACTAGAGGGCTTCTAGAAGCATCCCTCCCCTCCAGCAGTGGCAACCAAAAATGCTTTCAGACACTACCAACTGTCTTCTCGGGGGCAAAAATCATCCCACTTTGAGAACCACTGGTACAGGACATGGTAGCAAACAGCCCTGTCCAACAGAAATATAATGTGAACCACAAATGAGAGCCACTATGTAATTTATAACTTTCTAGTAGCAACATTTAAAAAGGGAAAAGAAACGGGTGAAACCAATTTTAAACTATATTCTATTTAACCCAGTATAGCCAAGGTATCATAATTTTAACATGTAACCTACATAAAAATTATCAATGATATAGTTTACATTTTTTCATATTAGTCTTTGAAATTCAGTGTGCATACCTAACCCTAACAGCACATCTCAATGTGGACTCAGCACTTTACAAGGGCTCAACAGCTCCATGGGGTTAAGGGCTACTATACTGAACAGTGCAGAGACAGTATCTCATAGCGTGCATTTTTATATACTGACATCATCTTATTTTCTTCCCCCCTATTTCACCGTCATCCTCCTTTATCTTATTAGTTTCATATTTTTAACCACATATGGTATTACATACTTCCTTTTTATTGCAAGAAGGGCTGGTAGGAATAAATTATCAACAAGTGGCCCCTCTCTCCAGTTCCTCCACCATGGCCACTGCTACCTTTGTTGACTTAAAACACACTTGCATTTTGCCACCCTGCTTCCCATATATCTGTGATATGTCCACCCCCATTGCCCATAGAAGTCTCTATCTCTTCATCAAATCCTTCTCTGTGCTGACTAACGTTTACCTTCTAGAATTATTCCCATTTATATGGAGACAGCCATATTGTCTCCTTGGGAAAATTGCTTAAATCTTGTATGGAATGAGTCAGCAAACTTTAATGTGATGTTCTGCAAGCCATATGGACTCAATCGACATCTGCTGAAGAGTGGTTGGTCCTTACATGAGGCTATTTGTTTTATTTATCCTCAAAATAATGAGCCTTCTTGCTGAAAGCAGCAGGTCCTGGTAGCCTACCTTAAGCTTTTTCTCCTCAATGATCAACAGCTTTGATGTACTATAAAAGGAAGTTTTAAGGGCCTCTGTCCTTCTTTAAGTCACCATATTGGTTCCCCATATTCTACAAACCACCCAGCATCTCTCATCCCCATGCCCATCTGGGTTGAAGCAGACACTGATTCTGGGGCTGCATTCCAGGCTCTCATTAACAGTGGTCTGGCTTACATCTGACAGTAAGTACGATCCAAAGATGGCCCTGATTAACATCCTAGAGAAGAGGAATCTGTGATATGTTCAAGGCAAACAACAGCAAAAAGTTCCATTTCCCGTTGTTGCTCTGCAGATATCCTTCGGGTTGGAATTTAAAACTGTATTGCTATGGCTCCTGAAAACTAACTTCATATTTTTGTTAATGTTTATGTTTTCCTGACCATCAAGTTGATGAAGTTCATTCATCATTTATTCATCATGCAAGGATTTTTGTCAGCATCCTTTTGAGGTCCTGCTTCAACCCATTTTCCTTTGCCTATCTGACCTTAGTAAGCCCACAACATAACATAGAGCAAGGCTGGTGGGGCAGAGGCTGGTGAGTGAGCCAAGCCAACCAACCAGTGTAGAGGGTGGAATAGATGCTGTCGGTACCCTGTCATGTCCTCTCAGCACTTGCTGCTTCAGGACATTCCATGACATCCAGCTTCACACATAAGCATCTCTCTGCCTATGAGCTTTCTCTTGACGAGGGAACAAAAGGAAAGCCAGAAGTACCAGGGAGCTAATGCCCCTGGATGTAGCCCTGAGCCAACAGCATATGAGAGTTGGAGGATAAATACCTCAGTGTCCTTGTCCATTGGGTGGGATAACTCTGAGTTATGTTCTATACTGGCTTATAGGGTTCCCTAATGGGATTTCAGTCCATCTCCTAAAGTGGAAATGTGCTCAATAGCACACCCGTTATTGGATTCCTTCCTTCTCTGTCTCAAACATCCACTCCTCTACTTTTATTCCCCAAATAAACTCCTTGAATGTGAATCCTTGACTCAGGTGCTACTTCTGGGAGAACCTCACACAAATCACACTTTGTTTAATAGATAAATATTTTGTTTCTTTGTGAATAACCACCATCAAGAGAGATGATAAAACCTTAATGAAAGTTGAAAAATAATTTAACTTGTGGTATGAAAATATGCACAAAAAACATATTTCTGGACAAAAACGTAACCAAAGAAAGCAAAGAGCCTGTACAATTATTTTCGTATTGTCTCTGATATTTGAATTTTTTTACTGTGTAATATTTACCAAGGATAAAAGGTATGCTTGAACTCTCTCAAATAATAACATAACAGGAGTTTGAATAAAATGAAATTACCAATTAGAACTTTTTCACGGAAAGGCCTTCAATTTTTTATACCTAAATACTTCAGTAAAATCCAGTGACTTGTTTTCCTAGAGTTGATAGAATGTGCTATCACCATCACAAATATTTCAAGCATAGATTCTCTTTCCACACACGATGAAAACTGGGGGCTATCCCCCAGTACTTGTTCTCTTCTTCTGTCACAGTAGTACAACATCCAATTTTAGCTGGCATATACCCATCTACAACAAATATTAGATAACCCAGCCTGTTTACAATTAGGAATGGCTAGGTGAATAAATTCTAAACAATGAGAGGGAAGCAGAAACGTCCTGTTGCAATAACAGATAATTTGCCTTAAGAGATAGTGGTTCTCAACTGGGTGATTTGCCAGCCAGGGAAAATGTGGCAATGTCTTGAGACATTTTTAGTTGTCGCAACTGAGGTTCCTACTGTTATCAAGTGGGCAGAGACCAAGGTTTTTGCTAAACATTCTACAATGCACAGGACAGCTCCTCTCAACAAAGAATTACGCTGCCCAAAATGTCAGTGGTGCAGAGATTACAGAACTCCGAATTAGACACTGGATTTGAAACAAGAACTCAGAAACAATTGCTTCTAGTTCTTTTAAGCTCTGGCACAGAATCCAAGGGTTTTTTGCATCTCTGATATCTATGAAGCAATAAAAGATGATGCTGGCTTATGTTATTAGCCATGGTATTTGAAATATTTCAAGTCCTGAACTTTTGTTCAACTTGATTCGTTTTCTCTGTCAATCACTAAAGCAGTAGTTCTCATAAGTTTCTGGTCTCAGGACCCCATTATGCTTGTAAATTATTGGAAGCTCCAAAAGCTTGTGTTTATGTGAGTTTTATCTATTGCTATTTATTGAATTAGGAATTAAAACTGAGAAAGTTTTAAAACACAAGAACACATTCTATTAGCTATCAGCATGATATTCATCGCACATGATGTGGTCTCTGAAAAACTCTTACTGCACACTCTTGAGAGAATGAGAATTAAAAAACACAAATAATATCTTCAAATTATTATTAAAGTAGTTTTGACCTCAAGGAACTCCTGGGAATAAAAAAAAACCCAATAGTTCCCCAGACCATACTTTGAAAACTGCAGGACTAAAGACATCACTTTAAAGGCCCAGAAATTGATAAATATTCTAGTATCCTTTGTGACATAAAAGGGCTTTTCTCCTTGTAAATATATGCTCATTTCTAAAAGATACAGAGAATTGTCTCATAGCTTTTATATGGCCCAAAGTATACAAACAAGAGAAACAAAAATCAACTATATCATGATAACAGCAACTTTTGATCTTTTTAAATATTGAATATGTACATTGGACTGGCTCACTGATCTTACAGATCATTTGAGAAAAACAATCAGCCATTTTCATCTTCCAATCTGAGACATCTGAAACTATCAGAAGATCATGGTCTTATGTTTCATGTGCCCACATCCAGTGAAATCTGGAAATAAAAAGGGACTTTAAGATCTTGAATTATATTTTCTTTGCTTTTCCTACCCGTTTATAGCTGAGCACCTGTCAATAAAATGTATCTTTAGGAGAAGAGTAACTAACACAAGCTGTACCCCAAAAATTCAATTACCCACAGAGAAGACCCAGAATGGCTCTTTTCTTTATGCAGATCTCAGGAAGAACTCAATATTTTTATAATTTTTTCTCAATCTGATAAAGAATTAACTCCTAGAATGTGTACAATAATAACAAAATACTGAATATCTAAATGCTTCTAATTTTAAAAATATTAAGGTACTTCATTTTTACATAATCATTTTCTCCATTTAGTATTCTGAACACTTGTTTTTTTCAGCATAGATTAATTGAAACTAATCCAGATGTTAGATTAATAAAGATCAAGATTTCTCAGCCTTGGCACTATGGACATTTGGGACCAGAAAACATTTTATTGTGGGGAGCACTGTGTTTTTTTTTTTTTTTTTTTTTTTTGAGACAGTCTTGTTCTGTCACCTAGGCTGGAGTGCAGCTGCAGTGGCGTGATCTCAATTCACCGCAACCTCCGCCTCCTGGGTTCAAGGGATTTTCATGTCTCAGCCACCCAAGTAGCTGGGATCACAGGTGTCTGCCACCATGCGTGGCTAATTTTTTTTTTTTATTATTATACTTTAAGTTCTAGGGTACATGTGCATAACGTACAGGTTTGTTACATATGTATACTTGTGCCATGTTGGTGTGCTGCACCCATCAACTCGTCAGCACCCATCAAATCGTCATTTATATCAGGTATAACTCCCAAGGCAATCCCTCCCCCCTCCCCCCTCCCCCCTCCCCATGATAGGCCCCGATGTGTGATATTCCCCTTCCCGAGACCAAGTGATGTCATTGTTCAGTTCCCACCTATGAGTGAGAACATGCGGTGTTTGGTTTTCTCTTCTTGTGATAGTTTGCTAAGAATGATGGTTTCCAGCTGCATCCATGTCCCTACAAAGGACACAAACTCATCCTTTTTTATGGCTGCATAATATTCCATGGTGTATATGTGCCACATTTTCTTAATCCAGTCTGTCACAGATGGACATTTGGGTTGATTCCAAGTCTTTGCTATTGTGAATAGTGCCGCAATAAACATATGTGTGCATGTGTCTTTATAGCAGCATGATTTATAATCCTTTGGGTATATACCCAGTAGTGGGATGGCTGGGTCATATGGTACATCTAGTTGTAGATCCTTGAGGAATCGCCATACTGTTTTCCATAATGGTTGAACTAGTTTACAATCCCACCAACAGTGTAAAAGTGTTCCTATTTCTCCACATCCTCTCCAGCACCTGTTGTTTCCTGACTTTTTAATGATTGCCATTCTAACTGGTGTGAGATGGTATCTCATTGTGGTTTTGATTTGCATGTCTCTGATGGCCAGTGATGATGAGCATTTTTTCATGTGTCTGTTGGCTGTATGAATGTCTTCTTTTGAGAAATGTCTGTTCATATCCTTTGCCCACTTTTTGATGGGGTTGTTTGTTTTTTGCTTGTAAATTTGTTTGAATTCTTTGTAGATTCTGGATATTAGCCCTTTGTCAGATGAGTAGACTGCAAAAATTTTCTCCCATTCTGTAGGTTGCCTGTTCACTCTGATGGTAGTTTCTTTTGCTGTGCAGAAGCTCTTTAGTTTAATTAGATCCCATTTGTCAATTTTGGCTTTTGCTGGCGTGGCTAATTTTTTTTTTTTTTTTTTTTTTTGTATTTTTTAGTAGAGATGGGGTTTCTCCATATTGGCCAGGCTGGTCTGGAACTCCTGGCCTCAAGCAATCCACCCGCCTTGGCCTCCCAAAGTGATGTGATTACAGGCATGAGCCACTGCACCTGGCCCACTGTGTGCCTTTTAAAATGTTTAGCAGCATCCCTGGCCTCTACCCACTAGGTGCTAGTAACATTCCCCAAGTTGTGACAATAAAAAATATCTCCAGAGAATGCAAAATCTTTCTTGGTTGAGAACCACTGCTACAGGTCTATCAATTTATCATTCAACTGTCTGAGAAATGAGCCACTGAGACAATTAACACATCACCCTTTGCATGCAAATTTAGAGGACTTCGGAATATGACTGAACTTTCTTGGCACCATCACCATAACAGCTTTGTTTCATTACTATGATTTCAACTTAAAATTGTTCCATGAATTCCAAGAAAGGTAATTTCCATGGCATTCTGAAGAGTTGCCTACCCTGCTGAACAAATGACAGACCCCCTAACCATCCACGTGGGCATAAATTCAGACACTCGAGAGTAAACAGCTTTTTCTCACCCTCTCAGGAGATGTTTCAGAGACCCAGACCACAGCTCCCACTTCTGAACTAGCCTAAGTGATCCAACATCAGAAAATACCCACATTCAATAAATGTTAGTGGAGTGCCTAACCATGGCCTTCCACTCTTTTAGGAGGGGTTGGGGATAGAAAAAGGAATGTGACTTTATCCTCACTCTGGCAAAGAAATACAGACCTCCAAATCACCAGCCACTTAGCCTTTAGTTAAGTCTGTAAACAGCGCTTTTGAACCTGTTTAGAATGAAAATCAGTAAGCTTAATGGAGATAACTAGCCAGAGGAGATTAATAAGCCCTTAATCTCATTGGTTATCCAGAGACAAAAAATGAAAAAACAAAAACAAAAACAAAAAACTCAGGCTGGGTACGGTGACTCACGCCTGTAATCCCAGCACTTTGGGAGGCTGAGGTGGGTGCATCATGAGGTCAGGAGTTCAAGATCAGCCTGGCCAATATGGTGAAACCCCATCTCTACTAAAAATACAAAAATTAGCTGGGCGTGGTGGCAGGCACCTGTAATCCCAGCTACTCAGGAGTCTGAGGCAGGAGAATCGTTTGAACTCGGAAGGTGGATGTTGCAGTGAGCCGAGATGGTGCCACTGTACTCTAGCCTGGATGACAGTGCAAAACTGTCTCAAAAGAAAAAAAAAAAAAAAAAAAACCAACAACTCAACAAGTGCAAGTGCAATATTGAAAAGTTTTAAACATGAAAAGTTACCATGAGGAGTAATACTTCAACTTTACAGAGCAGCTAATAGGAGGAGGAAGGGGTCCTATGCTATAAGAGACCTCAAATTTCATTTGTTCACCCAGTTCTAAAATCCTCTTTTCAATAATCATGGCAAATGGTCACCTTTGGGGTAGAGAGCAGAGTTCCACAAGCAAAATTACCCATGTGACAGATAACTGTCTTTCCTTGGCCAAATAGCTAGTCATTTGGATGTCCCCCCAGCTTGAGAGAGTCTTAGATCCCTCTTTGGGATCTCCAAAAGTAACCAACTCCTACCCAGCAGCCACCAGTGGCTTTCATTGGTGAAGATGGCTTAGTGGCACCAAGAAGGCTTGAGAGAATACACAGAAAATTCTACAGAAGAACATAGTATACTTCTGTAAAGAAGAACATGGTGAACCTTCAAATAAAGAAGGGACAAAGCAATCATAGGGTGCTGGAAGTAGTCCATAAGTGAGACTATTTAAACCAACCGATTTCTCTGGGCTGTAATTTAAGAACAGCGTGGAAGTCATCTGTTACACTTGCACAAACCAGGCCAGTGGGGAGCCAAACAGCTGTTGTGCACCAACCATGGCAGAAGAATTGCATTTTGTGGCACAGCGCAGCACAGCTGTGAGCAGCTTGAAAACAGCGTCCAGCTGTACTTGTCTCCTGAGTGCCTGCATGGGGCTCCACAGGCATGCAAATGTTTCTAAATGCAACTTTTGTTATTATTCAGGTATAGTGAGGCTAACAGATCAGTAGACAATTGCCTTTGAAAAAACAGCTTGTTATTCACAGTTCCCAAGAGGAGAGGCATGCCACACCACATAGGGCCACATAGGGAAGGACCAGGGCTGGTCAGGAGAAAGAGGGAGCAAGGAGAAAACATGGGCAAGAGTCTTTATTGTGGTTTGTGTGGAAAGGAATGGGTGAGGCAGGGCTAGCAGGCTTAGGATTGGCTAGCTTGAATAATTTAAGTGGACTCTGGGGTGTAGGGGCCATCTCTAGTGTCTGGTACCTGGCCTGGGGTGATTAGGGCAAGGAAATAGTGGCCCAGAGTTTCAGAGCCCTGTGAGAGCCCAATAAATGAAGTGGTTGGGGTATGGGCTCTGGATTGGTTGGTCCACATAGGAAAGGTATAATTCCAACTGAGTTGTTTACTATCCCTAGGAATTAGCTAGCTCTCCCAGGGGAGGGGCAGTCCCTTCAGGATCAGCAAGGCTCCGGATATCAAATAATCAGAAATACAGAAATTAAAAAGGCTTAATTGATCCAGCAGTTAACATAACACTCACCACTCCATCACAGGATTAACCATTCAGAGGTCTTCCCCACAAAACTGCTGGCTTTTTACTTGTCTTTGTTGCCCATGACTTAGCACATCTACTAATTGCTCAATAAATTTGAAATCCTAGAGCCACCACTACTAGCTGCATAACTTAGGCAACTTAACCTCTCTATGCCTCACTTTCCTTATCAGTGAAATGGGGATAATAATAATAATAATAGTAATAATACCAACTACATAGGATTGATATGAGGATAACATTGGTTAATATTTTTAAAATCACTGCAAACACTGTATAAGTGTTTGGTTTTCAAAATGTCAGTAGAACTGGACTGAAAGCATATGACATCACATACTGGAATACAAACGCAGAGCTTTTTGTGAATGATTTCTATCTTCTAAGGTTGTGTTTGTGTTTTTCCTTGCTTAGATTTAGACTGTGCATTTGGTTTTCTAGAGCTGTAAATAATGGTTAGGCAAATCTGTATTTTTTTTTTTCTCACTCCCAAAGGGAGAAGACAAGTCTGCTTAAATGAATCCTATTTCTCTCAGCTCATTCACTGGAAAACAATTACATCTTAAGATTTCTGGCTGGGTGCAGTGGCTCACACCTGTAATCCCAGCACTTTGGGAGGCCAGCTGAGGCAGGCAGATTACCTGAGGTCAGGAGTTCAAAAACAGCCTGGCCAACATGGTGAAACCCCATCTCTACTAAAAATACAAAACAATTAGCCAGGTGTGGTGGCAGGCAGCTGTAATAACAGCTACTCAGGAGGCTGAGGCAGGAGAATCGCTTGATCTCAGGCGGCAGAGGTTGGCAGGGGGCCGAGATTGTGCCACTGCACTCCAGCCTGGGCGATAAAGCGAGACACCATCTCAATAAAAAGAAAGAAAAAAGATTTTCTGGTGCCAAGAAAATCAAAAGAGAGAATTGGTGGGGAGAAGGAGTGGTCAATAGAGTCAGAAGAGGGAGAATGCAAGGATGAAAGAAACCATCTATGGTTTATGGGTAGATCATGCCCATGCCCCTGCCCCGATCCCCTAATTCAAGCAGTCTGCTCAACTTCAAGTCTGGGTTTGGGGCAATGCCTTCAGAAAGGCATGATGGAAGGGTATAAGTGCTGACTGTACTTCCAAAAATGGGTTTATTTAGTCCCCTTCCCTCTCACTTTCACCCCAAGAACACACAATATATCATGTCTTGGATGTGAACTTAAGGCTGGTGTGAAAATATTTCTTTGAGGCTAGGAGTCTGTGAGTCTAAGTTGCAAAGTTAGAAAACCCTCCAAGCTTGACAAATAGGCCAGGAGAGCAAACCAAAAGATCAGCTAGCGCACATTAGTCTACATAGCAACCACCTTACTGACCATGAGTCAACACACAGACACTTTAGGATGCAGAGTGGGAAGGGTCTCCTTTGGGAAGGAAAAAAAATGTCATATTTGAGAGTAATCAAAAACAATAGCTTTCACAAATGAGAGATGAAGCAATGATTTGAGAAATGGAGCCAGGGGATTTTACAAAAAAATGTTGATTTATTGCAGATACTAATGGAACTTTAGGAGAGCAGGAAATATAGATGGGGGACCCTTGGGGTCTCCTTACAGCTTCTGTTCTATGTAACCTCTCAGTTCAAATGTCCTTAGTGGCTTGATTCATTTCGAGTTTCCTTCTCTTCTGAGTCTTAGAATGTCTAACGGTTATTTTGCTTTAGCAAAAGGAGGTTATTTTGTATAATTTTAGAACAGTAGTTCTCAACCAGGGGCAATTTTTGCCCCACAGGGGACATTCGGCAATGTTGCGGGACATTTTTAGTTGTCACAATTCAGAGGTGAGGAGCAAGCTACCGGCATCTAGTGGTTGGAGGCCATGGGTGCTGCTAAACATCTTCAATGCATGCAACAGCCACCACCACAAAGAATTATCCAGTTCCTAATGTCAATAGTGCTGAAGTTCAGAGACCCCAGTTTAGACAATGCAAAGGTATTTTGCTGAAATTAGCTGAGACCATAAAAATTCCAAAAGGTAAGTATTATCTTCCCCTCTTGGTTGCTTTCATGAGGATGGGAACCTGCCAGTGGCAACAAGTGACACTGCCACTAGACAAAGCTGAGTTTGGACCTGAGACTGTCTGAATCTAAAGCCTATATTCCTAAACAGCAAGCTATGTGCATAGCCCAGAAACCTTGTAAACAATTGCAAATGTGTATGTATGTGTGTGTAGAAAGAGGGACAGAAGGAGTTTTATATTCTAGTGCTTATTTTGTTAATTTGCTCAATTTTTGAAATATTTTGTTAAAGTCAAGATTTTCTGAGGAACAGAGCAATGCATTAAGAACAGATACTTGTTATAGATTGATTACCCAATTTTGTAAGCACAAGTGCACAAGGAAATTGACTTAATGCTAAAGCCATATCAAGTGTAATTCAATTTTTGATTATTTACAAGGTACCTTCACTCTTAAGGCTCCCTACAGCCCCTTTCTTGTATCTAGAGCCGGTCAATTGTTTTAGGCACTTGGAATAATCATGACGCACGCAAAGCGAAACACAGAACATGTGAAAGGTGTGTTGGCCATGTAATGGATAATGCTGAGTAAGAGATGAAGAGAAACAATAAATGAAATGATAAAAAATAATGCATGGCTACAAGATCTACATTAACAGCAGATGCCTAGTGGCCCAATGTTTATTTAAAAGAATGCAATATGTTTGAAAGCTTGAGATCCACATATGGGTAAAGTTCCACAGGCCAGACTTTAGCCAAAAGCCACAGATTTATCATATGTAGGGCAGAGAGGCAAATGTTTAAACCATGCCAAAAATCTGAGTGACCTTAAGAACATAATCAAATTTCCAATAAACCCTAAAGTTTGGGTTATGCCTGTCATTTTGAAATTGGCTTCACAACCACTTCAGTTTTGAGGTTGAAAAATCTGGCACCCAAAACAAGTCACTTTTTAGGACTTCATTTATGTTTGTTAATGCCATGTTTGGAATGAGGTTCACTTCATGGTTCATCTTGTTTATTTGTTTCAAGCAAGGGTCAATCTCAGTATCATCAGTTCTCTGGTGGAATTTAATTTCACACTGATATCTTGGGTCACTTGAATCATGTGATTTCTTTCTTGTGAATAAATTGATTCTCCATCAGCCTTTCAGAACCCAGCCTGTTTTGATGCAGTGGTAAGAAGATCAAACATTTTAGCAAATGAAGGATATGATGAATATTTTATGCTAGACTTACATAATGCAAGTCTTCCAATAGGGCCAATGCTATTTGGCAGAAATTAAAACATTATCTCAAACAAACAAAACCTTTGAAGAAATGATCTCATCACTCTGAAACTCCCTACAAAAAGTATGTAGATAGTTCATAATTATGCTTAACATTCAGCTGGAGATCCACTGCAGAGTGAACTAGACAACCTCTCAGGTTTCACTCATTTCAGACACCAGCAAGTTGTGTGACCTGGGCATATGCCTTTCCTTCTCCGATTTTTTCAGCTATACAATGAAGGGGGGGGGGGGGGAGCAGGGAGTCAGGAGTGTTCTACATGGTACAAGAAGTGATTCTTGGCAAGTACAAAAGACCCACGATTCTGTTACATAATTCTCCAGAATAAGAAAAAACCTATTTGGCAAACCAATGTTTAATTCACCAAGTAATAACGCCTTTTAAAAACCTTGACTTCAAGGAGATATTGTGCTTCTTATTTGCAAACATTAGATTGAAGTACATCTCTAGTACTTTCAATAACCTTGAAATCTAAAATACATTCAGGTAGCTGTATAGTTTATTCCCTTCAAAGTTTTGCATAGTAGGAGCTAATCATCTCACATAAAGCTATCAGGTTTTCTTAAAAAAACTAATTTGTGCTTCAAAATAGCAGATAAAGTATCACTCTCAGATTACAAAACAGACAGTGTGCAAGGCAACATTTAGAAGCTTAAGCATAGAAGTCAGGCAGACATCCTCACTCTATCCTTTATTTATAGCTGAGATTTGGAGAAAAGTATACCCTAAACCTTAATCTCAACATCTCTAAAATGACAATAAGAGAGTTAGTTGAGGGAGCTGCCCCAAAGACTGCATGAGCTGATGTGTTTAAGAGTGGCACAATGTGGGCTCAAGGTAACTCCCCAAAATGCAGGCTTGAAATGTTAATAATTTTATTATTCACAGAGTAAGTTCTTACTATCACATTAACAGCATGCTTTCTACCAGTTTAAAAAAGTGAACTGGAACAAAATAATTATGGATCATGTTTTTGTGAAAGGATGTAAAGATTTCCAATTTAGGAAGGTAAACGAGGGTGACGCCCATCTGGATATGCAAGAATGGAGCTGCTGTGATTTGCCCTGCAATTGACCTTCTGTTTTTATTCCTTTTTGAAGTCCTGCCTTCAAAATAATAAAGAAAAACATGAAAAGTGAGCCTTCTCCTACTGGGAAAATTAAGAAATGAACTATGATTTAAGGATTATTTCATTGTTTTCTGTGAACTCCCGAAAAATATGTATAAAACACACACACACACACACACACACACATATATATATATATATAGAGAGAGAAATATATATAGATATATATACTTGGCAAATAAATATATATTTGCCTTTTATGCTGGGACATTATTTATATCTATATCCCTAATGCCTGGCACTTATTGGCTTTGCAATAAATGACTGCTAGCAATAAATGACTGCTAGCTGTTACACAAATGTCTTTCTTTTGATCATCATACTGGGCAGAATTTAATTATGGTAGTAAGAATCTTTAAAATCTATATTATGAAATTCCTATAAAATATAATAATAAAGACTAGGAAAATATTAACTCTAAACTCACATATCTTATTTCCCAAATTCCATCAGAGTGTTGGCTCATTTTCAGAAGGTTGTAAAGCAAGGGGTAAAGATGCACATTTGGAAACTACTTTCAGCTAATTCTATTAGATTTAAGTAATTCCTGCCCATGTCATTTTTTTCTTTGAAGGACCATGTGTTGCTGTTTGGATTTTGCAATCACTCTTTCTATCTCAATAGACTATCTCAGGTGGCTGCTTTCTTATTTGTTAAACACTTGCTGGCAGGTTTCAAACTCCTCTAACAAAAATGAGGAAACTTGAACTTCTACCACACTTTCTCTTTTCCAGGTCTACATCCAACATTCCTCCCCACTTTAAACTCCAAGAAAAATTTTAGATGGAGATGGTCATTCAATAAAATATTATGCATATTGAATCAATTTCTTGTTCTACTTCTCTGATAAATCAGTATCAGGAAACATGACTTGTCATTGGAAATAAAAAGGGAGAAAATAACCTACCAAATGAGACACAGTAAATACAAAGGTTTTGTTTGTTAGTAAAACAGGGCTGAACTCAACATCAAACACCCAAGATATTTTTAGAAATGCAAGAGTTACAAGAAAATCTGAGACACATCAGCCTCACGTTCTTTGGAGTCATTTGGGCAGCAGAATCTTTGGCCTGTCCAGAAAACCTAAAAATAGTTTATGGCTCCATATGATGGCATGTAGGTAGTGGTTTTCCAATAGAACATGTCACAACACTTCCACTGCAGTGTGGAAATAGGTGTTTGAATTACCAAGGGAAGAATGTGCTAGATTCTTCATAGCTTCCTCTGTGGCAAGCTCATCTTCCATGACAGCAGAAGGAAAACAGGGGAATTGAAAAGTAGTTTGAGAAAAAAAATATTCTGCCTTTTACAGACCACCACTTCTTAAATTTGAATGTGCATAGCAATCACTTGGGTACATTGTTGATGTCACAGATCTGGTTGAGGCCTGAGATTCTGCATTTCTAATGATCTCCTAGATGGTGCTGATGTTGCTGGTCCGTGGCCCACATTTGAAATAAGATAATAGAGTATTTCCAAATGAGGTCTGTTCTCTAGTCCCTCCTCTGGGATTTGCCAGTTGGCCCACTGAGAAATCTGAGCTTACACGAGTAGAAATTGAGACACTAAAAAGTCCAGTTGAGCAGTTATGAGAGTGGACCTCTATCTATTTCTAATTCTGTTTCTAATAATATTTCTATTTCTGTGCTCCTCTTTTTATCAGGGAGAAAGCCACCCAGCATATTTTCTTTATGTCTTACTGAGCAGAACAGGGTCACAATAATTGCTCCACCTCAATAAAAAAGACAAAGGCCCTGCAATTGCACTTTAAAGATGCACCCATTCATTTTCAGGAACTGCTGTGAAACAAAACGTGAGGAACCACTGATCTAAGCAGTCCTCTTTAAATACCCACAAAGGAATACCTTAGCTGTGGTCCTGAGTTTCCTAAGTGAAGGGAATGGAGTAATAAATGAGCATCTGAGAACCCGAGCTGATTTTAAGGTTAGA
Organism: Rhinopithecus roxellana; assembly: GCF_007565055.1. Lineage (NCBI taxonomy): Eukaryota > Metazoa > Chordata > Mammalia > Primates > Cercopithecidae > Rhinopithecus > Rhinopithecus roxellana. Next base: position 77,045,509 of record NC_044555.1, read on the forward strand.
GCAATGGCTGGCCACTTTCTGGGACTTTATGGACACTGGGCTGACTTAGTGCTGGTTCCCACTCTGGGCTGCATGCTAGAGTCACCTGTGAAGCTGTAAAAAAAATATTGATGACTGGGGGCCACCCCCAGAAATTTTTAGTTTAATTCACTGGGACATAGCTTGTGCAGCAGAATTATTTTTCCTTTTATGTTTAGTTGACATGTAATAATTCTACATATCTATGGGATACAAAATATTTTTATAATATATACAATGTGTAATGATCAAATCAAGGTAATTAGCATATCTATTGCCTCAAACATTTATCATTTGTGCTGTGAGCATTCAAAATCCTCTCTCCTAGTTTTCTGATATATACAATAAGTTATAGTCAACCATGTTCACCCTACAGTGCTACAGAACACCAGAACTAATTCCTCCTACCTAGATGTAAGTTTGTATTCATTAACCAGTCTCTCCCAATCCTCCCCTCCCTTCTGACCTTCTCTACCTCTAATACCCACAATTCTACTCTTCACTTCCTTTGGCTCAAATTTTTTTTAGCTGCCACATCTGACTGAGAACATCCAGTATTTACCTTGCTGTGCCTGACTTATCTTGCTTAACATAATGTCCACCAGGCTCATCCATAAAGAGAATTTCACTTTCTTATGGCTGAAAAGTATTTCTTTTCTTTTTCTTTTTTTTTTTTCTTTTTTCTTTTTTTTTTTTTTTTTTTTTTTTTGAGATAGAGTCTCACTCTAGGCTGTAGTGCAGTGACGTGATCTCGGCCCAGTGCAACCTCTGCCTCCCAGGTTCAAGTGATTCTCCTGCCTCAGCCTCCCAAGTAGCTGGGATTACAGGCGTGCACCACCACACCCAGCTAATTTTTGTATTTTTAGTGGAGACAGGGTTTCACGATGTTAACCAGGCTGGTCTCAAACTTCTGACCTCAGGTAATCCACCCGTCCCGGCCTCCCAAAGTGCTGGGATTACAGACATGAGCCACCGTGCCTGGCTGACTGAAAAGTATTTTATTGTGTATATGTACTACATATGTAGAAGAATAAAACTAGACCCCTATTCATCACCATACACAAAAATAAACTCAAAATGCACTGAATAGTTAAACATAAGATCCAAAACCATAAAACTACTAGAAGAAAACACAGGGAAGGTCTTCAGGACATTAAGACATTAGGCCTAACCTTATATATCTTCTTTCCCAAATTCCATCAGAGTATTGTCTGGTTTTCAGAAGGTTGCAAAGCAAGGGGTAGAGATGCACATTTGGAAACTACTTTCAGCTAATTCTATTAGACTTAAGTAATTCCATAAAAACTGTATGGCTAAGACGTCAAAAACAGAGACAACAAAAACAAAAATAGGCTAAGGGAACTATATTAAACTGAAAAGCTTCTTCACAGCAAAGGAAACAATCAATAGAGTGAAAAGACAATCTGTAGAATGGGATAAAATACTTGAAAACTATTCATCCAATGAAGGACTAACATCCAGGATATAAAAAGAACTCAACTCAACAGCAACAAAAACAAATAGGATCTGTGTAGACAATTCTCAAAAGAAGGGAAGCAGAATTTTTAGAAGCCCCATGGGTGAATCTAATACGCAGCCAAGGTTGAGAGTCACTGCCCTGCAGCTGTGCTTCTCAGTCTGTAATGGGCACACAAATCACCTAGAAATGCAGATTCTGATTCAGTAGGCCTGTGATGAGCTCCAAGCTTCTGCATTTCTCAGAAGCTTTCAAGGATGCTGTGATGCTGCTAGTCTACAGACTCCACTTTGTCTGGAAAGGCCCTGAAACAGCAGTACTCAAAGTGTGGTCCATGAACCAACGTGATCTGAAAATTGCTTACTGCCATTTCACGAGGAGAGAATTTGAGAGCACTGTTTAGAAACATTTATAGCAACTTGACATTGCAGAGACACCCAAGTGTTGAACTTTGTATTTTATAAAGCTAAAGCATATTACAACAAAATACCTGGTTGTTTAGCACTGGTAATCTGTGAAGCACACACCTAGAGGATGTCCTGTTTGGGCATGGAAACTTGAGGCGGAAATTACATTTTATTATCTATAGAATGCTTGGTAACAGGCCATAAAGGGCACTTAGAAAATGTTGGTTGAATGAATGAGTAAAAAACATTAGCCATCTGGTTGTGGCTAGGGATAGGCTTCAAAAAGAGATAAGCCTAAGCTTATAGGGCCTTCAATATGCAGAAAAAAAGGTTGGAAAGTTGGGGAAAAGTTGTAATTTAACTTGATTTCAAACATTTGCTAAGAGCTTCTACACTATACTTTGGAGACAGAAAGATGAGAAAAATGTGGTCCTGGACCTGACAGACCTCCGTTCATCACCCTGTTATACAAAGTGCGGACCAAAAACATCACTGGTTATTAAAAATACAGAACCGTGGCTGGCCCCAGACCTGCTGAATAAGAATCTGTATTTCAACAAGACAATTACTACACACATTAAGATTGGAGACATGTTGCTCTAAATAAGTAGTTCTCAACCTTGACTGAATATTGGAACTTTTAAAAATCCTGATGCATAGACCACACTCCAGACCAATTAAATCAGATTATCTTGGGTGTGGCCCAGGCATCTTTAGTTTCTAAATCTCCTGAGGTGATTCAATGTGCAACCAAGACTGAGAACTACTTGTTTGGAGCTCTAGTAAGTAGGTATGTGAAGTTAAGATGTCAGTCTGAAGAATGCATTCATTGAATGGGCAATGGATGGAGGGGCCTTGGATTTTGAATGCAAATTGCTTTTCAGAATTACACGTTAGGAAGATCATTGGAATAACTGCATGTTAATGTAATAAGATGAGGTAGAGACTAGTCACTTGGAAAGTCTCTTAAGAGGGCATCACACAATACATATCATGAGAGGACAGTATATTATCTTGTCAAATTCTCCACTTTGTGGAGAAACTAAGGGGGCCCAGTCTGTGTGCTGGTGAGTGGGCTCATTGGCAGTGGTGACTGATGTCAAAAGGACTAGTTAGGATGGCCCATCCAACAATTTGATTTCAATCAGGGACAGCCAGTAGAGCATATCTAAGATAAATTCTTTAGGGGCCATTGAGCAAAAAAAAATCTAGAGAACAAATACAAATGTACAAAAGTAGGGGAGAGAAGCAAGATTCAGGAGCTGGAGGAGTGGGTAGAACAAGGAAGAAAGGACTGAGATAAAAGTCATAGACAATACAAGGATAACTTGGGACCAAGATAAATGTCATGGACAACATCACAGTGTCTTGACTTTGCCATAATGGGCAGGCAGGCTTATGAAATGAAATGAAGAGTCCAAAGTCAGGATGAATACTAAATAGAAGGATTGTTAATCATCAAAATTTCTATTATGTATATTCTACTGAAGGAACCAGAGCTGACATCTCGCATAGTCATCTACAGGCTAATTGCCAGCAAATTAGAAAATTCCATCTGTTAGAACCTCTCACCCTACTCAGTTAAAGTTTTACTATATCTAAAGAGTCAAAGTTAAACATTTGATAAACCAGAGAGTCCAATATTAACCCATGTTAATAATGCTGCAATGAACACTTTTGTTGGTTTTACTAACTCCGGAGTTTCACATTTCAGAAGATGAGTGTTATGGGATGAATTGTGTCTCCAAAAAAAGATATGTTGGAGTTCTTACTCCTACTACTTCAAAATGTGACCTTATGTGGAGATAGGGAATAAACAGAAGTAATCAAGTTAAAATGATTTCATTAGAGTGGATCCTAACCCAATATGTCTGGTTGTCCTTGTGAAATAGGGAAGTTTGGACAGACAGAGAGATATGCACATAGAAAGAATGCCATGTGAAGATGAAGGTAGAGGTTAGGGTGATGCATCTACAAGCTAAATGATGCCAAAGATTGCCAGCAAACCATTAAAACTAGGAGAGAGAATAGATTCTCCCTCATAGCCTTCAGAAGGAACCAACCTTGCTGACACCTTGATGTAAGACTTCTAACCTCCAGAACTGTGGATCAATATATTTCTATTGTTTAAGCCACTCCATTTGCGCCACTTCATTACAGCAGCCTTAGCAAACTAATACAATGAGCTGTAAGAGAAGATAGCATAGATGAAATTAAAACCTGAAAAAGGTATAAGCAACTAAAACAACTCAACAGTAAGAAAATAACCCATTTAAAACATGGGCAAAATACCTGAATTGGCATTTCTCAAAAGACGACATCAAATGGCCAATATTTTTTCAATATATGAAAAATATACTCAATATAACTAATCATCAGAGAAATGCAAATCAAAACTATAATGAGATATCACCTCATACCTGTTAGAATGGTTATCAAAAATATGAAACATAAGAAGTGCTGGAGAGGATGTGGAGACAAAGGAACCCTTGTACATTGTTGGTGAGAATGTAACTTTGAACAGCCAATATGGAAAACAGTATGAGAGTTCCTCAATAAATTAGAAACAGAACTACCATATAATCCAGCAATCGCACTACTGAGCATATATCCAAAGGAAATGAAATCAGTACGTCAAAGAAATACCTGCACTCCCATGTTCACTGTGGTAGTATTCACAAGAGCCAAGATATGGAACCAACCTAAAGTTCCATCAGTGGATGAACTGATAAAGAAAATGTGCTATATATATACAATGGCATACTGTTCAGCCTTAAAAAAGAAAGAAATCCTACCATTTGCAACAATGCAGATGAACCTGGAATTCATCATGGTTAGTGAAACAAACCAGGCACAGAAAGACAAATGCCACATGATATCAATTTATATGTGAAATCTAAAAAAAGCGAACTCATAGAAGCAGAGAGTAGAATGGTGGTTGATAGGGGCTGGGGATGGGGAGGGAGGATTGGAAGATGTTGGTCAAAGGATACAAAATTTCAGTTAGCAGGAGTAAGTTCAAGAGCTCTATGGTACAACATGGTGACCACAGTTAATAACAAGGTATTGTATACTTGAAAATAGCTAAGAAAGTAGATATTAAGTGTTCTTACCACAAAAAAAGATAAGTATGTGAGGTAATGTATATGTTAATTAGCTTGATTTAGTCATTCCAAAATGTATACATATGTCAAGACATTAAAAATAAGACCAGGGAAGTTTATCTGTTAAATTAGGACAGTGCTACTAATGAAAACAACAATTAGTTGAGAATATATTTTGTGAGAAAGGATGTGAGAAAGTGCTTTATTTGTGATAAATCAGGCTTAAACAGGTAGAAAATTCAATCTTGAACAAATAAACAAAATCATTGCTTGGAACATTTTTTTCTTTCTTTTTTTTTTTTTTTTTTTTTTTTTTTTTTTGAGACAGGGTGCCACTCTATCACCAGGCTGGAATGCAGTAGTGCAATCATGTCTCACTGTAGCCTCAACCTCCTGGGCTCAAGCGGTCCTCTTACCTCAGCCTCCTGAGCAGCTGGGACTGCAGGCATGCACCACCATGCCCAGCTAATTTTTTTTTTTTTTTTTTTTTTTTTTTTTTTTTTTGAGACAGAGTCTCACTCTGTCTCCCAGGCTGGAGTGCAGTGGCCGGATCTCAGCTCACTGCAAGCTCTGCCTCCCGGGTTTATGCCATTCTCCTGCCTTAGCCTCCCGAGTAGCTGGGACTACAGGCGCCCGCCACCTCGCCCGGCTAGTTTTTTGTATTTTTTAGTAGAGACGAGGTTTCACCGCGTTAGCCAGGATGGTCTCGATCTCCTGACCTCATGATCCGCTGGTCTCCGCCTCCCAAAGTGCTGGGATTACAGGCTTGAGCCACTGCACCTGGCCGCTAATTTTTGTATTTTGTGTAGAGAGGAGGTCTCCCCATGTTGCCCACACTTGTCTCAAACTTCTGGACTCAAGCAATCTGCCTGCCTCGGCCTTCCAAAGTGCTGGGATTACAGGCATGAGTGCTTGCACCTGGCCAGAACTTTTTAAAGAAGAGCTATGACAGAATGAGATCCCCAAGAATACACGAAACAGTCCTTTCTTTTTTTTCTTCTTTTTTTTCATATGTCAAAGATTTTATGTTTTATTTTTCTTACCTAAGAAATAACATATATTCAACCCATATGGATAAATATATATTTTTAGCCAAATGCACAGAGGCAGAGGGTCTCATAATCTTTTTTTTTTTTATACTTTAAGTTCTACAGGACATGTGCACAACGTGCAGGTTTGTTACATATGTATACACGTGCCATGTTGGTGTGCTGCACCCATTAACTCATCATTTACATTAGGTATATCTCCTAATGCTATCCCTCCTCCCCCCACAATAGGACCCAGTGTGTGATGATCCCCTTCCTGTGTCCAAGTGATCTCATTGTTCAATTCCCACCTATGAGTGAGAACATGCAGTGTTTGGTTTTCTGCTCTTGCGATAGTTTGCTGAGAATGATGGTTTCCAGTTGCATCCATGTCCCTACAAAGGACACGAACTCATCCTTTTTTATGGCTGCATAGTATTCCATGGTGTATATGTGCCACATTTTCTTAATCTAGTCTGTCACTGATGGACATTTGGGTTGATTCCAAGTCTTTGCTAATGTGAATAGTGCCTAAATGTAATCAGCTAGAAGTTGCTTTTAAGAATCACCCTGTTCAATGAACAGATAGAGAAAATGTGCTGTATGTAATATACACAATGGAATACCATTCCACCATAAAAAAAAAAAAAAAGAAAATCCCATCATTTGCAGAAACATGGATAGAACTGGAGGTCACTGTGTTAAGTGAAATATGTCACGCACAGAAAGAGAAATACCACATGTTCTCACTCACATGTGGGAGCTTAGAAAGTGTATTTTATGGAGGCAGAGAGTAGAATAATAGTAACCAGAGCCTAGGAAGGGTGGGTGGGGGTGAGATGAAGAAAGGTTGATTAATGTGTGCAAACATACAGCTAGATAGAAAGAATAAGTTCTAAGGTTCGATAGCAGAGTACGGTGACCGTAGTTAACCACAATGTATTGTATATTTCCAAGTTGCTAGAAGAAAAGTTTAGAAATGTTCCCAACACAGAGAGATAATAAATGCTCGAGGTGATGGATACCCTAAATACCTTGACTAAATCATTGCTCACTCTATGCATGTAAAAAAATATCACATGTACCTCCTAAATATGAACAAATACTATGTGTCAATTAAAAAAAATCATCCTATTAAATCTTTTGAAGTTAGAAATTTGGTTTATCATACAGAACCTGCATTTCATCAAGAATAGAAAACGTATTCTCTGGCTTTTACAGCTTTCTTGGTAGTTGGTCTTTGGTGCAGTGGTATGAATAATATAAAATTAAACCTGAATCCACCACATGTATTTGAGGTGGAAATATAAATACTTTTGTATAATCTCTCCCTCCCATAGATGTCTACAGTGAAAAAATACAGTTTGATAACGTGTCAAAACACAGGAAGGAAAACAAGGCGACTGAAAAATGTGGGGAAGCAGAGCAAAAAAGAAAAGCAATACTCCTAAGTGGGCACCTTTGAGACAATCTACCAATGAAGAAGCATTTACTGAACAACTACTGTGTGAATGGGTTTGTGCTGGGCTCCATTTGGGACAACAAAACACATCTGATAGGATCTCTGTTCTGAAGGGGCTCATACAACCAAGAGGGTGATAAGAAAGACAAACCCTGGCTAACACGGTGAAACCCCATCTCTACTAAAAAATACAAAAAAACTAGCTGGGAGAGGTGGCGGGCGCCTGTAGTCCCAGCTACTCAGGAGGCTGAGGCAGGAGAATGGTGTAAACCCAAGAGGCGGAGCTTGCAGTGAGCTGAGATGCGGCCACTGCACTCCAGCCTGGGTGACAGAGCGAGACTCCATCTCAAAAAAAAAAAAAAAAGACAAACCTAGAAAGATACTTGAAATATATGCCAGTTCATGAAATGTGTCTTCTGATGGTATAAGCAATTCATTAACTCATTTCAAATTAATTCAACAATATTTACAGAAGTATGCCTATATGCCATGCATTGTTCTAGGTTCTGGGGAAATGCCTATGACGAAAACAAAGAAGTTAGCCCTCATGTAGCTTAGGTTCAGTCGAGATGGAGTGAGCAGAGATAGGCTACAAATACACAAATAATATTTAATATGTAAATATTGCAAAGAAAAATAAAGCTGGATAAAGGGACATGGGAGGGAGAGAGGGGTGCACAGTGGTCAGGGGAGACTTCTTTGAGAAGGGGACATTTAAGCAGAGAACTGAGAAAACTAAAAAGTGAGCCACATTGGGGCCAGGCGTCATGGCTCACACCTGTAATCCCAGCACTTTGGGAGGCCAAGGTGGGCAGATCACTTAAATTCAGGAGTTTGAGACCAGCCGGCCAACATGGTGAAACCCCTATTCTACTAAAAATACAAAACAATTAGCCAGGAGTGGTAGTGGGCCCCCAGTTACTGGGGAGGCTGAGGAAGGAGAATCACTTGAACCTGGGAGGCAGAGGTTGCAGTGAGCCAAGATCATGCCACTGCACTCCAGCCTGGGCAACAGAGCAAGACTCCATCTCAAAAACGACAACAACAAAAAGTGAGCCACATTGATATTTGGGGGAAAGCATTCCAGGCAGAGGGAAGAGTATATGCAGAGACCTCCAGATGGCAATGTGCATGTGTTTGAAGAAAAACAAAGAAACCAGTCTCTGGGGAGTGATAAGAAATGAGACCAGAGTAACATCAGAGGAGAGCCAGAATACATAGGTCAACAAAAGAAATAATACGGGGTGATGCTGATGAAATGGAAGTCCACTGGAGGGTGTTGAATAAGTAGGATGGCATGCTCTGCATCAGGTTTTAAGTGGGAAACGCTAACTGCTCACTCCATCCACAACAAACTTTCTGGAATTCCTACTCTGCACCAAATACTAGGTATAAAAGAATAAGGTATAGTTCCTACACTACTATTATTATTATCATCATATATCCTTATCATTAAGCACACCAGCACCAGCAGCACCATCAATGCCATTATCATCATCATCACCATCATCACTATCATTATCAACCTCCTCAAAATGCTGTTACTTAACTATACAACCAGTGGTCAATACAATTTCCTGAGTAGTGGGCCAAGATCCAACATCTTTTTCTTTCCAGGATAGATGAGTGCATTGGGTGAGAGTTAAGGGTACATCTGACTTTTGTGAAGCTACCAGGGCTTGCAAAGTGATTTGAGTTACAAGGAAGACCCAAGAGGCCAGGCTATGTGCCAGTGCGAATTAGCCAACTTGTGCTATACCACAGCAAGGCTGCTATCTGACTAGTTAACATCCAGTTGGACAACTTCCTGCAACGGACCCATTCTTTGTGGATTACAGAGGTTCTTTAAAAGACAAATAGTCAAAACCAGACTTACAGTTTCTTGTTTTGGATCTCCCATGAAGGTGAGGCTCTTTGTGGACTAAAGAAAAGGAGTTCCTCAGGACAGGAAAGAGGTTACTATTAGCATAACTAACTGTAGCTAATTTTGTTATGGTATGGTTCTAGGGTGGCCCTTATTTTCAGGAATTTAATTTCAGAACCTCAACTACTTCTTTAAAAATAGAAATCACCTACTTTCAGAGCCTTTGATATTTCTAGAATATCCTTGTTCATTCCTTCCTATGTTATATTAAAATTTTCTGTTTATGTAACTGTCTCCCTACTAGGTTCTGAAATTTCCAAGGACAGAGACTATGTCTTATCCATGTCTATACCCCAATAACTTGCTCAGAGTCAGATAAACCTTCATTGAAATATGTAGTTTTTTCCTGCTCTTTCCCTACAACAACAATCAAATTTCTACCCCTTGGACACTGCTATTGAAGAGTACAAAGATACTGTAATAAAAAGGAAACATAAAGTTACTAAAAATCAAGCTTCGATAATATAAAAATGAAGAGGAAGAAGAGGAGAGGAAGAAGAAAAAGGAGATATTCAGGTGTGATGCTTTGCTCTTTCCAATAAGGTAATACCTGGTATTCAGTTGAAAGTTTCCCCATAAATCCTATCACCCATGTAAAAGTCTTTTCTGGAAGCAGATCAAAGTTTTGAAAACACCCTGTCAGAGACAGTATGACAGCTATGAATAGAATGTGGCATGAATGCTAGATTACTCATGATGAGAAAGATAGCAACCGCAATGCTGCAACAGAAATAAAATACTAAGAGCCTGTACGGGTAAAAATGACACCAACAGGCTGCAAGTATTACCCTCAGAGCTACAACAATCCCTTGAATTTTAACCATTTGTTTCTGGGGTTTTTTGGTTTTGTTTTGTTTTTGTTTTCTGAAAGGCAAAAAAAAAAAAAAAAAAAAAATTATGAAAAAAAGACCCAAAGAAAAAATTCCATGAAAAAAATGAATAGAGATATTACATGAGCCAAAACATGAACAAAATCATTTCAGGAATAATCCTCTAAAAATAAGAAAAGAAACTGCCTTTTGCAAAGATGCGCCTTGCAATTCATCCCAGTGTTAGTTATCAGGAAAAAACCCTGTAAGCACAAAGAACTTCATCCATAAACCATTCTCACATTAGGTATCATCAAGTCATCCTTAGCTAGGAAAATTTTATAGGTGCCACAATATAAAGTGGGAATTTGGGATCAGAACACAAGAAAGGAAGTTTCTAACTTACAACCTATTCATCAAACTCAGTCTCGGTTTTGAGCAAATCTTAATTCCAAAGTTATACTGCAGGCTAATGTGGCCTCCAATTATATGTATGTATGAGAAATAACTCAGCCCGGGAGTGGCCTCTGTGAATCATTCTAGACAGATACGGTGAGTAGACCTACCACAATGCACGCTCAAATCTCTAAGTTAAAGAAAGCTGGAATGGGCCTATCATCTGGAATTATTGGGACAGAGCTACCATTTACAAACCCATATGCTCTGTGTTATTTACTGCCAAAATTAAAATCCAAGCAATCTGCTTGGGAAACGATGAAGCCTGACCATCGTGATACTTAGAGGAGAGTCGTAGTATGTCCTCAAGGCATTATTTATTATTGGTGTTTGCTAACTTTCCCCCCAAAGTCTGTGGCTTATCCACAACATCTGGGCTTCATCGTTGACTGGAAAACTTATGAGAGCCCTCGTGCTGAGTGAGGCAATGGAAACAGAAAATGATGTCGGAGGATTGTCAACAGGCATTTGGACATTGCCAAACATCATGTTCTTTTCCAAGGAACATTCAGGATGCAAATAAAAATCAAGTAACACTTCTTCTTGGCAAAGGAATGGGCTTAATTTGCTTTTGTTTTCTTCTCTCTTGGTTTTAACTTGAACTAGGCTGCAGAGGATCATGATGACTTTATCAACTTTAGTTGCACTAAGATAAAGAGCTGTAGCTACAGTTTAAAAAGGAGAAATTTTGTCAGGTGCGGTGGCTCACCCCTGTAATCCCAGCACTTTGGTAGGCCCAGGTGGGCGGATCACGAGGTCAGGAGTTCGAGACCAGCCTGGCCAATATGGTGAAACCCCATCTCTACTAAAAATACAAAAATTAGCTGGGAGTGGTGGTGGGGCCTGTAATCCCAGCTACTTGAGAGGCTGAGGCAGGAGAATTGCTTGAACCCGGGAGGCGGAGGTTGCAGTGAGCCAAGATCATGCCATTGCACTCCAGCCTAGACGACGAGAGCAAGATTCCGTCTTTAAAAAAAAAAAGGAGAAATTTTACACAGTTGCATAAAGCAGCTCCCCTTCTGGAGAATTCTACGGCTAAGTCACATAAATTCCCTCTACTACAGTTAACTGCTTTGAGAATTTATTGGGAACTTTTGTTCCGCTTCTGCTTGTCCACTTGTCTACCCTGTCCACAGCTATTTTTCAGCTATAGTGACAGATCTGTATTAGCCCTTCCTTTAAAGGGATCAGAGATGGCAACAGCTCCTCCAGAACATCAGAGTCCTTCGTGTTCCAGCAATCTCTAGGTGATGGCCCCCTGGTGGCTGGTTGTGATATGGAAGGGAGAAGTAATGCCACTTTCACCTCTTATATCATCGATGCACTTGGTCTTTCATGATGAGGCCCGTTTCTTTTTCTGTCACTGCTTTTTCCACTACCTCAAGCTGTTTAAAGCTGTTTAAGATCTCAGCATCTTTGTACATGCTTAGTGTACTTTCTGCCTGCCTGGAATATGTCCTTCTTCCTTGTTTGTCCAATTCCTTGTTATCCTTCAAAATGTCACCTTTCTGCACTAGCAAGCCTTCGTTGTCCTTTGGGATAACATGGAGGGCTCCTCCTCCCATAACAGTTCCTTCACACCTCTGTTACCCTTATAATCACTGATTTATGTATCTATGTCAACCATTGGCGCCCAAGTTTTTTCCCAAACAGGAAATCAATATAATTTGCCTTTGTATTCCCAGGCTTGAACATAAGAGGTTTAATAACTATTTAAGAGGCAGTTTAATAACTGTCTGCTCAACAAAGTAGGAGGGCCAGACGCGGTGGCTCAGGCCTGTAATCCCGCACTTTAGGAGGCCAAGGTGGGCAGATCACGAGGTCAGGAGATCAAGACCATTCTGGCTAACACGGTGAAACCCCATGTCTACTAAAAATACAAAAAATTAGCCGGGTGTGGTGGCAGGTGCCTGTAGTCCCAGGTACTCGGGAGGCTGAGGCAGGAGAATGGCGTGAACACGGGAGGCGGAGCTTGCAGTGAGCCAAGATCGTGCCACTGCACTCCAGCCTGAGTGACAGAACGAGACTCCAGCTCAAAAAAAAAAACAATAAAAAAGTAAGAATTCACTATATTAAAATGATAAATCAACCAAACAACCATGCCTGTTCTTTAAAAGATAAGAAACATGCTGATTGCAAGTTCTCCATCCTAAAAAAAAAAAATAATAGATCCCCTACAACTTCACAGAAAAGAGCACCCGATTCTCAAAGTTGGGGGAAAAATAGTGCAATCAAAAAGACAGGTTGGCAAGCTTTTTTTCCATAAAGGGTCAGTAAATGTTCATTATCATGAGTTCTACATTCTCTATTTCAGTTACTCAAGTTGTCTGTTGTAACATGAAGGAAGCCATAGGTAATGTGTAAACAAATGCATATGACTGTGTTCCCATAAAACTTTATTTCCAAAAATAAGCAGCAGGTTGAATTTGCCCTGCAGGCCCTAGTTTACTCATTCCTAATATCGAACGTCAAAGAATTTAAAAGCATCAACTTTAGTGTTTAATGAAAAGGGAAGTACTTTCATGTGTTCTCTAGAACCCCAGGAGGGAAAAGCCTACGTAGGACATTTGTATGTGGATATCATAAGGATGACATGCATTTTCAAGAAAATCCACTCATCATGCAAAACCAAATGACTTTAATAACCATGAGCTATGTTACCATACCCTGTTTTGTGGGTGAATCTGAGTTTACTAGTCAGACTGATGGCCCACGGGGCAGGAAGCAAAATTTCAAAGGATAGTTGTGCTACAAAGAGGTAGATAATCCTTCCTCCATTATATCATTTTCTTATTCCTGTTTACTACACTTTGAAAAGAAGTCAAAACGTCATCTTAAACAATTTTTTGAAACGCAAGGAAGTCAAATGCTCTTAAAGTCATGCATTTTCTATTTTCCATACCTCTTTTTTGATACAAGTGTATTTTTCAAATCTTTTACTGTTTAGCATTCTCCTTATTCTAATGACAAATTTCCAGACAAATTACTCATCACTCAAATAACAGCTATTTGTTAAACACTTTCTGCAGGCCAGTCACAGTGCTAGGTGCTATGACAGTCTCTCAAAACTGAGTATCTAGGGCGGGGGCCACACCTGGACTGCAGCCTGTTTTTATAAACAAAGTTTAATTGGAACATAGCCACATATAGTCTATGGCTGTTCTGGTAATACAGAGTGAAGCAGTTTCAACAGAGACCACATGGCCTGCAAAGTCTAAAATATTTACTATTTATCCTTTACAGAAGATGTTTGCCAGCCCTTGATCCAAAGCAAAGATCCTAAGCAACAGAAATAGCCATCAGTAGAGGACAGGTTAAACAAATTAAGGGATCACTATTTTATAATTAATCTCCATGTAATGGAATACTATAAAACCCTTAAAAATAAAAGCTAAAACAAAGGAAGCATATGTACACCCAGAGATATAAAACTATCTCCAAGGTATGTTAAGTATAGGAAATTATGTAAAAATTGTGTGGTATACATAGGGATAGATTCAGAAATGTGCATGCTTAAAATGCATACAATAACACAGGAAGAATGGAAATGTATGCAAGACATTGGTATCACTTGTCTCTGGGTAAGTAAAATGGTAGACTCAGGACTAGAGATGATAATGAGACCTTTAATAAAAGCACATATTGTTTAAGACCATTCAAATTTTTATCCATATGTATACATGAACTCTTCAACATTAATACGTATATAAAAATAACACGTTTTGAAAATTGATGCATTAAAGAAAATCAAGTTTGGCTATGACCCCAAAGGAAATAAAGTTATATCTGGCCAACCCAAATTTTCTACCAGCTCTGGACAAAAATGGACTAGTGATTTCAAGTTTCCCTATCCACCCCCTTTTTTCATGTCAAAGAAGGAAAGCTGCAGAAAGCTCTGGATTCCTTGGTATCAGGAAGCATTGGTTGTTCCACATGAAGACCAAAGATGCAACATCTGGATGTCCACACATGGCTAGGGCAGTGAAACAAATTCAGATAGAGGCCAGTGGCAACAATCACAAAATGGAAGCACTGTGGGCCTACCACTGAAGTTGCTGGGGCAGGTGATACAGCATGTCCTTTGGGAGGGGCCAGAGGCAGGGCTGACTCTATCTATATGCAACAAGAAAAGTGCTGCCCCACCTAAGCACCAGAAAAGAGAACAGAAGCTCATAGGAAGGGCAAGAAAGCAAAAGCAACAGGGGTAATACGTTATGAAGGGACTAGGCCAGACCTGAATACCAAGGATGACAACAAAATGAATAGCTGCCACACTGGGGGAACTACTTAAAAGGTGTGTAATTCTTTTTAAGAACATGCCAGAAGTTATATAAAATGAAAATTGTCTTTCAAAACAGTGGATCTACCATATTAATTTGGGGAACTGCCCTCAGATCCACATCAGTGGTCTGTGAAACTGCAATCTAGCAGCTTGTAATGGAAATGGCATGCTCATTCATTCAGACAATCTCAAAATGTTCCTGTATAGATTTTTTTAAAAGCCTATTCGCATGTAATTGGTATATTAAGGAAACACAACGCTTAGAGTCAACAATCCCACACAATGAGATTATTATTTGGATTTTTTTCTTTCAAAAAATGAAAATAACTTTATTATTTGAATGTTAGGAAGATATAAGCAACAGAGAAAACAATAAAACAAGGAGAAGTTTTAAAAACCACCTTAAGTTCCAAATTCAGGAATTATTTAACTTTCTGATTCCCACCAAAAAAAAAAAAAAAAAATTCATACCATCTAGCTAAAAATCTCAAAATAGAGTAGCAGGCATTACCCTAGATTATTTCAAAGTTAAAACTCCTCTTTGCCACTCCAGCACTAACAGTGACCTTCCCTCTGGCTCCCACCTTTGAAATGCAATGTCACTCAAGGTTCACTGGCTATTTTGAGAATAAGCAAATCAAATTACCCAGGATTTTTGCAAACTCACGCCTCCTAGAAAAAGTTAATAATGCCTTTATGTTAATTTGATTCACCTTCTAATTTTGGAACTTTATTACTCTGAACACATGTCAGCTGTTATATTTCTAGTTTAATTGCCTAATTGTGAAATTTCTATGCCATGTGTATTGGACTACTGCTTTGGGGAGAAAATCCACAATAAATAAAAGTTATTTTTAAAAGAGACATAAGGGCTATTGAGCACCTGGAAAAAATGCATAATTATGAGCACACATTAATGTCATTTTTTAAAAAGACATTGAATTGAAAAAAAGAGAGGAAGAAAGGAAAAATATGTTTTTATTAGAAAATTCATAAGAAAATGAAAATGATATTAAGTGAATTCATTTGAAATAAGTAATTTATCAATATTAAAATCCTTGAAGAAATTATTTACCAACTGTAATTTTGTGAGCCAAGAGTTGGAATACCCACTTATTAAAAAATCATAAGATAATCCAATTTAATAACAATAAAGAAGTTCAAATATATAAGTAACAAAAGTAATGGAGCAGGCATTATGGAAATGTGTTATGAAGAAAACTCAGTATTATTGTTCTTTCTAGCTAATTTTCAACTGTATGAAATCTCACAAGATGTATATCATCAGAGGCACATTAACTGAGAAAAGTATTTCTCTCTCACATGCGTGCACATGCATATAAGTACATATCCACCTACTAATTAGAAAGACACTCCTGTGAGCCAGAATAGGACATCTCTGCAAAGATTGGAAACTTTGCAAACATTCATCATTCATAACAATTAAGAACTTTATTGCAGCTACAATCAAGTTCCTAATTTCACATCACAACCTAAGTCTAGAAGGAACTGGCAGAAATTCACACTTGTTTATATTTAAAATCAAAGTGAAGTTAAATTCTGGAACAAATACTGGTATTCTTAGTTTCTCCTGCAATGTGAAACATAATACTCTTTGATAAGTTACTGTTGGTTAACTTAAAATAATTTCTTGCAGGCCTTATTTTCAGTAACATGTCTCCGAGTATTCTTAGTTTTGACTTGTTACATTTTTGAGTCCAGAGCTCTAAAGCATCGCATGTTAAAGGTCACAAAGAGAGGCAGCCTCTAAAACTACTCATTTATAAAACATTTTGTTGACTTGTTAGCTTATCATTGTCAACAAAAAAATTCACATAAGCTCTAAAACGTGCCTTTATTCCAATGAAAGACAATAAAATGATAGCAAGAATAGATAAATCAGCATTCAGTGCAACTAGGGAGATTTCCAATATATACAGGTTAAATAATTCAACTTCCAATTAATTAACTGGAGGTTATTATGCCTTTCTCTTTGCATGTTAATCATTATAAAAGAAACAAAATTTCAATATTAGGTATAGTATCTGTGAAGTATTTTTCCAACTAGAATTTTTTAAAACCTTCAGAACACTATTGATTACAACTTTCATACACATTTCCTTAAAAAAAAGATTGAAAGTATTAATAAGGTATTAAGGAAATTTGAAGTTAGTATCTCAGTTTGGTTAAATTCAGGGCCCATAAGTGCTTAGGTATAGTACTTTTTATTTGACTTATCCAAGAGAACATTTTTTTTTTTTTTTTACAGAGTTCTGGTTTTATAATATATTCTTGAGGGAAAAAAATATATCATTATTTGATATTTAATATTAATTCACCTAAATACAGTAAAATTTCTTTACAAAATCTAATAATGAATATACAAAGACTATTTCACATCATGATGAAATGAAAACTGACTGCTAGCATTCTATGAGGAATAAACCAGACTTTATGACTTCTAACATGTAGTAACATTTTTATACAGCATTAGGTCAATTTCATGGATGCCTCAGCCTTTCAGTCTTGTATCTAGGCCAAAAGCATGGGTTTCTGGAAGCAAATGTTATGAATCAGATGACAAGTAGAATATGCCACTAAAAACAACCCCAAAAGTTGTTCTACCACTCCTGGCCAGGTCTCATTCCCTACAGGACTGGTTGGATGGAGCACCTGTGCAAGGATAACCTCCTGGACAAATTTCATTGCCTCCTGGAGACTTTTTCCAAGGTTTGTCTCTGAAGGAGAAAACATATCCAAAGACTCTGACCTTGACATACAGGAGTAGAGAAGACACTCAGCCAGTTGATTAAAGTGCACAACATATTTTACCAGAAAGCAGGGAAATCTCAGAGTACTATTCTACTATGTATAGTAAGGATATGGTTAGGGAGTTGCCCAATTTTCCTGGTAGCTCTGTGTGAAGCATAGGTACGAGTCTTTTCCTATTTCACATCAACAACTATCACTGAATCTTAATTTTGAGGGTCATCACATCTCCAGTTGCTATTTCTCCCTGATTCTATTACCCTGCCCCAGATCAGAAATGTTTTTCTCAGCACTTTCAGTTTTGGAGGAAAAACATCTTCTTCTTTGGGCACCCCAGGCTCACAGATCAGTTTCAGAAAATCCCCAGAAACACAATATGGCCTGAACTATCAGTAGGCTACTCAGAACTATATTCTTTCCTTTATGTTATTCTCTGGATCCCAGCAGCTAAAAGTTTGGGAATTACATTTTCCAGACTCCTTGCCATACAGTTCAGGGTGAGGTCACACAAATGAGATACATTCACAGGCCTAAGAGAAGCCAAAGTTCAATATGGTGATGGCAGGCAGATGAATAGGCTTGGGCCAATGGCCAATGGGAGGTGTTGCTAGATGCTTCCAGGTACAGTAGGTATCTGAGACCATCAATGGTACTTGCCTGCTGTTATTATCTTCCTAATTTCTTGAATGCTAGTTGAAGTCCTTTTCAATTCTTTAGTAAGCCTCTCACTCCTGCAATAAATCTTTATTCTTGAAATATCTATAGGTTTTCTGTTTTCCCAACTGAATCCTTGCCAGCGCAGAATGGCTCAGTCATAACTCAGGTGCACTGTTGGTGGAAGGGCCAAAGCGGGTTGACTGGCCTCCATAGAAGCAGCTCAGGTACCAACAGCAGACAACAAGCAAAGGTTCAAGAAATCAGACTGAGTCCAACATAAGGGATGGCAATTGTCAAGGGGGAACCTATTCAGAGCTGGCTATCAAAGGCAATATTCTAGCTCCTGGAAGAAACAGCATCTATTAGCTTTAGAGCTGACTTCAAAATTCAGTGTTCACATTTGAGATAGTGATGCACATCCTCTTCATCTCAGATACGAATTTAGTGCAAGTATGATAAAGACTCTGTGTAAACCAACACATGGTACTCATGGTGTCCTGGTTGGTGATGCAGAAAATATGGGCTATAGTTTTCATGGCGCTGATAATCCACCAGAGGCTGACAGCAATAGGGAAGGAGGTTTCCTGGAAGGTGAGAAAGCACTGGGAAAATGCTGCTTTCATGTCTGGTTCACTGGTGTTCATTTTGTAAAAGAATGCTAGCATATAGAGAATGTTTACTCTTTCCATTACATGAGAATGTGGTGAATTAACAAATCTAAAAGAAGACCAGACTTAGGACGATTGCTGAGGTCTGTATCCATTCATCCCCAAGTTCCCCTACCCTACATCTTTGCTAATACACACTCTGCTTCCCTTGGAGATTACATTCTCACTCTGTTGTCTTTGCAGAATTGCTGATCACATGAATAAAATGTTTATGTTAATTCATGACAAAACAAAAGTGCTGAACAGAAACTCACTTAAACTGTTCTGGAACTTGGTTTTCTTTATCATTAAACTGAGATTATAATCCTATTGTTTAGGGGGTTTGTGAGAATTAAATGAAATATATGTATAAGAGCTTTAGAACGTGAAGTATTACCAGTAAAAATTTATTGCAATCATATCCATACAAAAATGTCTATGAAATATCTCCATGAGTATTATGCAAAACCATGTACAAGACAAAGTAAGTTAAGGCCATGAGAGCAAAAAAAGGATTGCAAAGCATAACAAAAGCCAAAATTGAAAACAAAACAAGACTTTTTTTTTCTTTAAAAATAATATCACCAGCCAAACTGCTTAACTTTCAAAGTTATGGCTTAGAGCATGCTCAAACAATTTCTAAAATGTGAAAACATTTGTGGAACTTGTGGGAAAACATAATTTCCAAAAGCTCTACTCACAACAAACCCAATAAAAATAATAATGCCCACATCATCACAGACATACACATCAGTGCACAGCAATCCCTGATGCAGTCTGGCCCACCCAGAATGTAGACCTTAGAACATTTGGTGACAACACTGATCAACAGCATTTCATGAACAAGCCTTTGTGAATTAGTTCAAGATTTCTCTAAACATGTTGAATCATCATGTTTATAACATGGATTCTTGGTTTGGGTTCTCCCACAAGTGGAGTCAGAAACAAGGATTTGACTGTAAGTAGTTTATTTGGAAGGTGAGACAGAGAAGGGAAAGAAACCAACAGAGGTGTGTTATCACACAAGTTACTTCTGTGAGCAATTTGATCAATCCCACTAGGTAATACTGAGAGACAGTATAGAATATGCCTCAGAGACCCTGTCTCTACTAAAAATACAAAAAAAAAAAAAAAAAAAAAAAAAAAAAAATTAGCCGGGCGTGGTGTCAGGCGCCTGTAGTCCCAGCTACTTGGGAGGCTGAGCCAGGAGAATGGCATGAACCTGGGAGGTGAAGCTTGTAGTGAGCCAAGATTGCGCCACTGCACTCCAGCCTGGGAGACAGAGCGAGACTCTGCCTCAAAAAAAAAAAAAAAAAAAAAAAAAAAAAAAAAAAAAAAAAGAATATGCCTCAGAGTTTTCCTAACTGGGAGACTAGGAAGCTGGGGCAGCTATTTGCCAAATCCCCATCCATCCAGCTGCTTGTTTTCTTTTCTTTGTTTCTCTTTTCTTTTTTTGACAGGGTCTTGCTCTGTGGCCCAGGCTGGAGTCTGGAGTGCAGTGCTGCAATCATGACTCACTGTAGCCTTGAATTCCTGGACTCAAGTGATCCTCCCTTCTCAGCCTCCCGAGTAGCTAGGGCTACAGGCATGTACCACCACACCCAGATTATTATTGTTGTTGTTGTGTTGTTATTATTGTT
Organism: Rhinopithecus roxellana; assembly: GCF_007565055.1. Classification (NCBI taxonomy): domain Eukaryota; kingdom Metazoa; phylum Chordata; class Mammalia; order Primates; family Cercopithecidae; genus Rhinopithecus; species Rhinopithecus roxellana. The sequence goes on from NC_044555.1 coordinate 77,066,189, forward strand.
ATTGTAGAGAAAGGGTCTAGCCATGTTGCCCAGGCTGGTCTTGAGCTCCTGGGTCCAAGCAATTCTGCCTCAGCCTCCCAAAGTGCTGGGATTACAGGTGTCATGAGTCACCATGCTGAGAGAATTGCTTTCATGGCCATTAACACCCAGCCAATTGTCATTGTTAGAAAAAAATACCCTCAGGTGGCAGAGTTTTAGGTGTTCCCAATAAGCAGCCTTCCATGCATAGAGGAAATGCTAAGGGGACATGAGAAAACACTGAGAGTATTACAAAATTAAGTCCCAGGGAGGACGTGGAAAAAAAAAAGTCTATCAACTGCACACAAAATAACTGCTGAATCTACAATAAAAAATAGTGTGGCATCAGCATACCCAGGTACATGCCATACAGCTGAAAGCTATAGTGGTCCAAAGTATGTTGGGAATATTCACTTTAAAAATGTATTCATCACCAAGTGAGTATACTGGAAGTTCTCAGCAGAATAAAACAAATCACAATTCTTTAATTCCTTATTTCAATAGAGATTCTAAAGATTCATTCTCTTCAATCCTGAAGCAACTCAGTAATGATAAAATTGCTAAATAAATAAAAATCAAGCAATGCAACTGGTAGTAATAGAAAATTGTAGTTCTGGCCAAACGCAGTGGCTCACGCCTGTAATCCCAGCAGCGGACAGATCACTTGAGGTCAGGAGTTCGAAACCAGCCTGGCCGACATGGCAAAATCCCGTCTGTACTAAAAGTACAAAAATTAGCCGGCTGTGATGGCGGGCACCTGTATCCCAGCTACTCGGGAGGCCAAGACACGAGAATCTCTTGAACGCTAAGGGTAGAGGTTGCAGTGAGCTGAGATTGTGCCACTGCACTCCAGCCTAGGTGACAGAGTGAGACACTGTCTCAAAAACAAAAAACAAACAAACAAAAAAAAATTGTAGTTCTGCTCACAAAATCAAAGTTTTACTGAGGCCATTTTATGCAGAATATGCTAGCAGGAACTTTAGAGATATGTTTTAAAATGAAGTCATTAACTTGTTCTTTTCTTACATACAGGAGTAACAAAAACTGATTTATTACAAATGGAGGCTATGGCAAAAACATAATTGGTAAAATCTATGTCTAGGCCCAGCAGGACAGAAGGTACTTAGTGATGGAAAAGCTCAGAGCTAGGTGGAATTAATTAATGAATTGTTTTGTACAGGTGAGCTTTGAGCAGAGTTATAAAGGAAAACAAGGAAGGACGAGTAGAGCAGAAGAAAGAGGGGGTTCTACACTAGTCGTTCTTAAGTGCAGACAATCGTGACTCCTAGGGGGCATGTGGCAGTGTCTGGAGACATTTCTGGTTGTAGTAACTTGGGGAGGGGTTTCTGACATCTAGTGGGTAGAAGTCAGAGATGCCACTAAATATCCCACAATGCACAGGACAGCCCCCACCACAAAGAATTGTCTGGCCCCAAATGTCAATGGTGTCACAGTTGAGAAGCCCTGTTTTAAATAAGGAGAATCGTATGGATGCTAAAAGGTTAACATGTAAATCAAAGGAGGCACACTAATCTGTAGAGGATGTCATGGGTGGTTAGTGCAGGTGTTGGGGGAAGGTATCAGTGCTAGCAGGATTTCAGGTTTTGTTAATAAGAAATTTCTCTCCTCTAGCTTATGTCTTAATAATGTGTAAAATCCATGTAAGGTGATAAAAACCTAAGCTCTGACTCTAGCACCAATGGGAACATTATTGGACCACTGTGCATTTCCATCGCTGACTTCTATGGAAATTGGGATGGGTTGATGTCTGCACCACAGTGGCCTCTCCTAACCACACCCCCCATCCTAATTGAGGGCTCAGTAGACCTGCACCTTCTGTAGCATATACTGTTTATAAACACTCTTGAATATTCCTTTTGACACCTCTGTCCTTCACATTTCTTCACTTAAATTTCTGCTTAAACCACCCAGCGGTCTAGGCTTCATTCCACAGAGGACTCAACAGGCATTTCTGTTGCTGCCACAGTCTTCCCTCCATGGCGTTTTTGTCATATTTAAAATGTTGGCTGAGCAGAAGCCTAGGAATGTTGTGAAAATGCAAAAAGAGAAAGGCTCTGAGTAAAATGCAGAGCAAAAAGATCTAAAAATAAATTTCTTGTTTACAGCAAGCTCAAGTCAGGAGTATAAAAAGAAACGTGTTAGAAACCTTAGAATAATGGGTCTTGGATCAAGAGGCAAAAGGAGAAGGGTAGGTTGAGAGGATGGTTTTGAAAGTGACACTAAGTCTCATGAGCTATGACATTAAATTTATATCTATTTAAGTCATTGACAGAATTAGAATCAAGTATACAAACTCTAAATTACAGGAAAAGCAGAGAAAACATCAGATCAAAAAATTACCAAGTATTACACTTACTAATCTACAGCTGAGATTTCAGAAGCAAATGCAAGTTAAAAATGAGATCATGGGATGATAGCTTTTCTGTTCATCTGAAGAATGAACATGATTTATTTTATATGCTATTGATATGAAATTATAAATATTTGATGATATGTTTAATAGGTATCAACCATCTAGGCTGAAGGTTGGTGATAACAATAATAAGATGATGATGATGATGGTGATGATGATAGTAATGGTGGTGGTTAGAAATTATTGAGTGCTTACAGTGTCCTAGGAACTATGATAAGTGTTACAATTTCAATCTCTCAACACAACCAGAAGATACCATCATTATTATCCCCCACTTATGGTACAGAAGCTGAAGCATGGGGAATCAGGGCAAGTAAGTGGTGGTCCTTAGACTTTATCCAGATCTGTCTACATAGCCCACCATCATACTATCTCTTTGGTGGTGGCATTTTAGAAAGATCCAGTATTACTTTGGTGCCTAATTTTTAAACACTAAATCTACAATTTTAAATGTAACTATTATTTGAGTTATATGTCTTGCTAAGGTTTGAATATTTTTGTCCCCTCCAAAAATTATGATGAAAGTTAATCCCTATTGTGGTGGTATTGGGAGGTAGGGGCCTTTTGGAGAAATGGTTAAATCATGAGGGCTCAGCTCTAATTAAGTGTATTTGTGCCTTGTAAAAGGGCCAGAGGTAACCAGCTTAGGCCCCCTTTTGCCCTCCTGTCCCTTCCGCCATGTGAGGACACAGCATTCTTCCCCTCTGGAGGATGCAGACAGCATCATTTTTATGCAGACAGCAGCCCTCATCAGAAAATTACACTGCTGGGGTCTTGATCTTGGACTTCCCAGCCTCTAGAACAGTGAGAAATAAAATTCTGTTCTTTATAAATTACTCAGTCTGTGGTATTTTGCTATAGCAGCACAAATGAACTAAGACATTCCTCTAGGTTAAGAATTAGGGTTGGGCTTTCCTTCTAGAAAATTCTTTTGGGATTGTCCATCACTGATTTTCATAGAGGGGTCACCTGATAGGTAGAAAAGGCACAGACTCTGATGCCAGATAGGCTGGGGTTTAAATCCTTGCTTCACTCACTACTCTCTAGTCATATGAATTCAGGCAACTCACTTAACTATAGTAGGTAGAATTCTAAGGATAGCCTCCCAAGATTCCCATCCCATGGTTACTAAATTAAATACTAATCTAAGTACTGCTACAAAGGGATTTTGAAAATGTAACTAAAGTCCCAAATCACTTACCCTCACATGTGGAGATTATCTGGGTGGGCCTGCTCTAATCACATTAGCCCTTTAAAAGGAAGAAGTCAAAGGCTGGGCATGGTGGCTTTTCAGGTGTAAACTTGTAACCTCAGCATTTTGGAAGGCCAACACAGGAGGACAGTTTGACCCCAGAGCTTAAGACCAGCTTGAGCAACTTAGGGAGACCTTGTATATTAATAATAATAATAATAATAATAATTAGCTGAGTATAGTGCTGCGTGCCTGTGGTCCTAGCTACTCCGGAGGCTTAGATGGGAGGACCACTTGAGCCTTTGAGGTTGAGGCTGCAGTGAGCCATGATTGCATCACTGTACTCCAGCCTAGGAGACAGAGGCCGTCTCAAAAACAAAAAATTGAAAAGGAAGAAATCAAAGAGATTGGAAGCATAACAAGAATCTGACATACCATTGCTGGCTTTCAAGACTGAGGTACCATGAGACAAGAAATGCTGACAGCCTCTCAAAGCTGAGATAGACCTGCTGTCAACAGCCAGCAAGGAAACAGGCATTTTCCCAAAAACCAATGTTAACACCTGTTGATTAGGGTTCAAGTCCATTAAATTGATTAACCTATTAGGTGCTGAACTATTTGCACTATCAGGATAATCAAATCATAATGGGTAATGAGGTTTCTTTGAAAAAAACAATCCCTCTCATCTGTACCATATGTTTTACTCTAAAAGGAACTCTCAGATCAATTTTGCATTTTTCACCCACATAGCAACATTTTGAAGTAAGCACAAGAGGACAGAGATGGCTTGCTGACGACTAAGGGATTGTGCTAAGCCAGTGTTCACATTTCCTCACCTCCCTTGTAGCTAGGATGGAGCCATGTGATCAAGTAATGGTCAATGGAATGACCAGAGTTCTGGTCAAAGGCAGGAGTGATGTGTGTCACTTCCAGGTCAGGCTCATGGGATCTGCCATTTTCTCATGCCATTCCATGGAGCACACAGATTGAACATAGGGGTGCCGCAAGACAGAAGAAGCCTTGAATCCCCACGTGGAAGCCTGCCCTCCAAATGCCTAATTCCAACGCAAACAAAAACTAAATTTGTGTAAAGTAGCAAAAATGTTCAGTTTGTTTTTTCCAGCAATTAGCTTTTTGATGCAGCAACAGGACTACCCTACTTGAGACATTTGAACCTTAAAGTGAGGTACTGCCATAACCAAGACCTAATAATGAATTTAGAACTGGCTTAGTCCTCAGGTAACAGACAAAGAGGAACTAGATACCGGAGGTTAGAAAGACAGATGACAGAAAAAAAAAAAAAAATCTTGCTACAACTTTTACCTGTGATAACCTGGAAGGGTGACCACATGCCTTCAAAGCCAGCACATTTAGAATTAAAATGTTAGCATATGTTGGCTACTCTTGACTGTGTCTGACAAGGGATTAAAAGGAAAGTGGGTGGGGGAGAGATGGGAGAGAATTTGGCCATTTTGAAAGCAGAAATGAAAACAACAAGGATTCCAGAATTTCAGCTTAAAGCATTGAAAAAGCTTACTCTACTACATGCCCAACCATATAAAACAGAGAAAGACCTGGGACATTAGCGTGTGCTGACCTCCATCCATAACTGTTGTTATTTAACAGCTGCAGTTCAGAACAGTGAAATTACTGCCTGAGAGCTCATGATTTTGTGAAGTGACAGATCCAAGGATTCGAACTCATATCTTGTGAATCTGACTTCAACTTTCTTTCCGTATATTTCACAGCTAAAATGCTGCAGTAAATTATCGTTTTTTAATGTGCTGATGGTTCAGAAGCTAAACAACAGTAAATTTCCTTGGGAACAAAATAAACTTTCCATGCTTTTTATGGGAATCTAGAAGGTGAAATCAGTGTTTCAGTTTCCCTAAAATGGGATCTCTGCATTGTTTACACTGAGTACTCCTTGTCCTTCTTCCTTTTCTTCTACTGACAAAATAAGATTGGCCTCTTTTATTGTCACGTTATTAAAAATTAGATTTGAGAATGTGTTTTCTTGTTGGCAGTGACTATATTATTTTATACACCATTGTGTATGGCATATATTTATATACTTGATGCTTTGCTCAAGGTTCACATTAGATGCATTATAAACACTTACAGTTATTTGACTAGTAAAGAAAAAAGTGCTCAATAGTACAAGACACATGCTACAACTTTTGTGGCATTTTCTATTTCCACTGTTAGAATGTAAGCTCCATGCAGGGAAGGGCTGAGTTAATTTCATCTTTGTGACTTGCGTTACAGAAACATCAAGCATATAAAAGGGCACAATAACTAATCGTTATTGAACAACTGAAAAACACTGATAGTTTAACTAAGGTAAAAACATACAATATCAGATTGGGAAGTGTCTTAATTTGGGTTCTCCCAGAAGCAGATGCTGAAGCAACAATTCCTGAACAATGGTTTATTTAGGAGGGGTATTAATTTCGTGTCACTGCTGTAACAAATTACTGCAAATTTAGTGGTTTAAATGAACAAACATCTATTTTCTTTCAGTTCTGGAGGTCAGAAGTCCAAAATGGATCTCACTGGGCTCAAACCAAGATGTTGGCAGAGTTGCATTCCTTCTGGAGACTCTCGGGGAGGATCCCCCCGCCCCCCTTTTTTTTGTCATTGTCCAGCTTCTAGAAGCCAGCTGCAATTCTAGGCTTGTGGCACCTTCCTCCTTCAAAGTCAGCAGTGTATCATCTTCCAATTTCTCTCTAACTCTATTGTTGTCATCACACTTCCTTCTCTGAATCTGACTCCCTTGCCTCCCTCTTTCACCTATGAGAGCCCTTGTGATTAGAGTGGGCACACCCAAATAACCTAGGGCAATCCCCCCATCTCAAGAGCCTTAATTTAATCTGTATCTGCAAACTCTCTTTGGCCATCTAAGAGAGCAGATTCACAAGTCCCAGGATTAGGATGTGAACATCTCTCAGGGTATTTATTCTGCTGACCACAGGAGGTAACACCAGGAAACAGTGGTAGGGGAGTGAGAGGAAGTGAGGTAGGAAAGGGAAAGAAGTCAATAAAACATGAGTTAACAATACAGTTATCATCGAGGGAAACTGGGACTCAGTCCTGCAGGGAGACTCTGCGAGACAGAGTGGATATGCTTCAGAGTTACCCTGAAAGAGTTAACCTAGAATAACCCACTAACTTCTCATCCATCACCAATTGAGGGCTGCTCCTAGGATCATTAACTCTCTGTCACTTCTGAAACCTGCCCTGTCATGGCAGAGTATGTTCCCATGACCAGAAAGAGAGTACTAGAAAGAGAGCTGCAGGTGTTTTAACCAGGTACTTGCCATCGGGTGTGTTTCTAGGAAATATATAGAGGGTACCAACAGCTTCTTGTGAAGGAAGAAACTTCTAGGTCATCTAATCCAATGATATCTTTTTTCAGAAGAGCAACTAGAGGCCCAGAATGGTGGTGGTGGTGGGCGGGGGGAGGAGGATTACCCAAGGTCACATGACCAAAGAAGAGCACTGATGGTGGCTTCCATTCAGTGTCTCAGGCTACTATGTGTTAGGCACTGTGCCAGTAGCTGGACACATGCTCCCAGTTCTTAAAACTCAACACAGCCAAAATGAAACTCATAATCTTTCTGCCTATACCTATATTGTCTCCTTTCTGGTCCCCAGCCTATGACTGTCTCAGGGGCCACATCATAGTCATTGTCTTGAGGGACCACTTCTATCCTCATACCTAGCATATTCTCCAGCATGCATGAGTGTACTACTTAAATTTTGAAGGAAAAAAGGAAGGAAGAAAAGGAAGGAAGGGGGAAGAAAGGAAAGAAAAGAAGATATTTTTATACTCTTTACTCAGTGGCTTAAAATGGAGGTCTAGAGTGGAAAAGATATAAAGGCAGCACTGCTGCATTCAGAAGAAATGAGGTCCCAGGGCCCCTGCAGCCAGGCATAGGCATCCCCCACCCTCTATACTCTAAGTTCAATGTGTAACAATGTGAAGATTCCCCCATCTAAATAATGGGATATTATCTCACTAATGAAGGGTTATCACTTCCACTCTGCACATGGAGGATCTCTTTTGCTTTCATGATTAAAAAAAAAAAAAAAAAATGAAAAAGAAAAAAGCCACTTTTTGGGCAAAGGACATGAACAGACACTTTTCAAAAGAAGACATTTATTCAGCCAACAGACACATGAAAAAATGCTAATCATCACTGATCATCAGAGAAATGCAAATCAAAACCACAATGAGATACCATCTCACACCAGTTAGAATGGCAATCATTAAAAAGTCAGGAAACAACAGGTGCTGGAGAGGATGTGGAGATTTAGGAACACTTTAACACTGCTGGTGGGAGTGTAAACCAGTTCGATCATTGTGGAAGACAGTATGGCAAGTCCTCAAGAATCTAGAACTAGAAATACTATTTAATCCAGTGATCCCATTATTGGGTATATACTCAAAGGATTATAAATCATGCTACTATAAAGACACATGCACACGTATGTTTATTGCAGCACTATTCACAATAGGAAAGACTTGGAACCAACCCAAATGTCCATCAATGATAGACTGGATTAAGAAACTGTGGCACATATACACCATGGAATACTATGCGGCCATAAAAAAGGATGAGTTCATGTCCTTTGTAGGGACATGGATGAAGCTGGAAACCATAATTCTGAGCAAACTGTCACAAGGACAGAAAACCAAACAATGCATTTTTTCACTCATAGATGGGAACTGAACAATGAGAACACTTGGACACAGGGCAGGGAACATCACAAACCAGGGCCTGTCGTAGGGTGGGGGGATGGGGGAGGGATAGCATTAGGAGAAATACCTAATGCAAACAACGAATTAATGAGTGCAGCAAACCAACATGGCACATGTATACATATGTAATAAACCTGTACGTTGTGTACATGTATCCTAGAACTTAAAGTATAATAATAATAATAATTTTTAAAAGCCACTTTTATTCAAGGGGACTTTCTTTAGAGAAACATTTGGACAATCATGGGCCCAGTGAGGAAAAGAAAACGATTTTAACGACAGATTATGAAACATCTCTACTTGCCTTCTGAGCTAAGAAGTAAAGAGAAGATAACAAATCAACCTCATAGTGTTATCTGCATGGTGATACTATAGTATTACTGTAGTATAATGTTACAAACGATAGCTTTATTATTTAAGTTAAATTTTAAAAATTACAGTCCCATTATTTCAGAGTATTTTCTAACTTTATCAATGTGTGTATAATAAATGTTAATTATTAAAACGTGCCAGAAATAACATCTTGATTAACTAACTCTATCAATAAACCGATTTCCCATAGTCCTTCTTACCTTCAGATATGGAAAATTCCCTAAGGGCCACTTATCTGGAGGCAGAGCTCTTTAGCCTGCCTAACTTACTGAAATCTATACTCCAGAAAATTTCTAGTGGTTCCAGCTGCCAAAAAGGTATCTCTAAATGAATTATTATGATTCTTCATAGCTTGTGGGTTTAGCCATATTTTCAGAGGGAAATTTCAAATTCCGAAGGAGATGACTTCATCTAGGCAAATATTTTACTGTAAAAGGTACGAGACTCAGTACTTGTTAAACTCTCACTCAAAACTGCATCAGGAGACAAAATCTCCCCCAAGGAAGGGCAGAGGAGAAGATGTTGACAGGTCCATAATGAGCTGTAACCATGTATGTGCATCCCTAGAGAAATCATTTTCTGGGCTCATATTTTCCATTTTAATGTCACAACAGAACAGGAAGCGCCTCCAAATTATACCACCAGCCACTGCAACCAGTGTTAACTACTGCTATGACTCATTAAAGGCCAGAAAATCCCCTTGAAAGTGAAATCATATGTCCTGTAGGGTAGGTGAGGTACCTATAAGGATGATAGCTACCAAAACTAAACAAACAAACAAACAAAAAACTAATTTGAACAAACTCTAGTGTTCACAATTGATTTCATTACATTGATTTTTTCATTTGCAGTTTCTTTTTCAAACTTGTGCTTTTCATTGCTCCTTCACACTGTGAGGGGAATTAAGTCCCTGGAAATAATATACCTTTATATTGGGATGCTGCCAAGACTGTAGGCACATAAATCTATGAGACACGTGTTGGCCACTAATTCTACAAATCTGGCTGGTTCAGCCAGGGTCACTCCCCTTTCTTCCTGTCCTACATCAATGCAAGTTCCTCCCAACGAAGCATGACCAAAGAGGATGATGAATAATCTTTCATTAGAAGGAGACTGTGCCTCAAACTGTTTTTTAAAGGCAAAAGATAATAAATAAGTACTAGAAAGTCCAAACTTACAGCTACATCTGTAGACAAAACCATTTTAAAAACGGAAAGTAAATCTAGTCACTTGGCAAATACTGCTTCTAAATGCTTTAAATTATAATACAAGTATTCAAGAAAAAAGTTAAATTATTCTAACTATATCTTTATTTTCAGACACTAATATAATGTTAGCTCTCTTTAAAATAGAATATATTATATTTTATATTTTTCTAATACTTCCATTTGTGGAAGTGAATATAGGAAAGAATAAATAAAATGTAGGTTTTGTGTTTCTCTCTTCAAATGGCTTTTCTGAGTAATACATAAAAAGCCAATCATGAAGCATCTTAAAAAGGGACCTAAGTGAAGCAGAGTCTGCATTTTAACCAAGTCCCCAGGGATTTGTGTGCAAGGTCAAGTGTGAACAGCAATTAATAGCTCAATAAAAATTACCAGTGTTACAACTTAATAATTGAAAATACAACCCAATTAAAAAATGGGCAACAGATTTGAATAGATATTTTCCCAAAGAAGATGTACAAATGGCCAGTAAACACATAAAAAGATGGTCTACATCACTAGTTATCAGGGACATGCAAATTAAAATGACAATGAAATATCACTTCATACCTACTAGGATGGCTATAAACAAAAGCATAATAAGAAGTATTGGTGAAAGTGTGGAGAAATTGGAACCTTCAAACATACACTGCTGGTGGGGATGTAAAATGGTGCAGCAGCTTTGGAAAACAGTCTGACAGTTCCTCAAATGGAATATAACCTAACGATTCCACTTTAAGACATATACTTAAGAAAAATAAAAACATACATCCATACAAAAATGTGTACATGAGTGTTCACTGCAGCATTATTCCCTATAGTCAAAAGGTAGAAACAACTCAAATGTCCATCAATTAATAAATGGATAAACAAAGTGTGGTCTATCCATACCCTGGAAGATTATTCTGCCACGCAAATAAATGAAGTACTGGTACTTGCTACAACATGGATAAACCTTGAAAACATTAAGCTACATGAAAGAAGCCAGTCATAAAAGACTAAACATAGTACAATTTAATTTGTGTGAAATGTCCAGAATAGGCACATCTATGGAGAGAGAAAGTAGATTAGTGGTTGCTTAGGGCCAGCTAGGTGGACGGGGGAAAGGGGAAATGAGAGTTATTGGGTATGAGGTTCCTTTTGGGGGTCATCAGAATGTTCTAAAATTGACTGTGGTGATGGTTGCACATATCGGTGACTACACTAAAAACACTGAATTTTTTTTTTAAAATGAACCCCATTCTCCCAAACTTTCATGTATGGCATACTGCCTAGCTGGAGATATGATGACTTACACCTTAGAACAACAAAAATAAACTTCCAAATAACAAATGCTTTGTACTAAATGACACATTACTTATTGAGCACTTCGTATGTGCAGGGTCCTATGTTGGTCCTACACAGGGGTTTTCTCTTGTAATTCTCCCCACAGCCCTGCGAGATAATTATTATTATTATCACCATTTTACAAACGAGGAAACTGGAGCAGTAGAAACACACCCAAGGTCAACTGGCTGATGACCAGTAGCAAAGCTCAGATTTGACCCAGGGACTCTGGGAGCAGAAGCTGCACACAATCTCGCTGTCTTTGGAGTCCCCCTACAAGATACTTTTGCCAACTGTGAACTGGTCAACACAGAGGTGATAGAAGAGCCTCCTCTAGAGCAATGAGAGGTGTAAAACACCATTCCATTGCTATTCACTATGGCTGGCCAGTGTTTAATGATTTGCCCTTGTATCAGTAGACAGATTCTGATAATCAGCTTCAATTTCATCTATTTGAATTTTTCAAAATGTAAAATATTGTGAGAAAAACAGCCAGCCCTTTTTTTATTGGAAAAACATTAGTCAAACAAATCTGCCCATTTTCAGAAATTCCTTGAATGAGTAAAGGACTAGTCAAATTCCACAAGGGGTATGTTTCCATGGGTTACATATAAGGAAAAAAAAGCAAATCTTTCATGTGTGATCATAGGACTCTCATTATCTGTAACAAAAACTCCTGGCAAATTGATCATTCTAACTTGATTATTTAAAGTCATAGCTTATAGTTAATCATGTATTGTATACTTGAAAATTGCTAAGAGAATAATCTTAAATATTAATATTAAATATAACTGTGAAGTAATAGACATGATAATTAGTTTGATTGTAATAATCATTTCAGAGTGTATACATGTGTCAAAACATCACATTTCATACAATATATACACATATGCAATATTTATTTGTGAATTATACCTCAATAAAGCTAGAAAAGTTTTAAATTAAAAAAGGGAGAAAATTACATTGAAACAAAAAATAAATCATAGCTAGCACATATGTAACACTTACTATGCACCGGGTACATTTTAAGTCTTTATATTTACTCATTAAATATTCACAATAGCTCAAAGGTACCTTAAATAATCTCATTTTTAAAATAATAAAACTGAGGAATTTAAGGTTTTCACAGCCAGTTAATGGCAGAGCTGTGAAGTGAAACCAGCTAGTTTACACTCTCAACTGCTATACCTTACTAACTGCTCTCCAGGATGATTGGTGGAAGAACAAGCTATAGCCTCTGCAACTAGAAATTACTGGGCAAACATTAATGAATCACATTTTCAAGTACATCCCACAGTTGTAGTAATTTCTGCAGGCTCAGAAAAGAGTTTTGACAATAAGTGATGCTTGTTGTCACTTAGGAGAACTGGACTAGATTGTTTAAACACACAAAATAAGCCATAAGTGCTGTTCAATATTACACACTAGATATTTTATCAGGAAAAATATGGCCTATACAGTCAAGAAGTCATCTCTCTGTTACGATCAAATCCTATTGCTCATGTCAGCATGGAATGAAATTATTTTTAAAAGGGAACAGCATAGCCAATTAGTCTATTTGTATTCCTTGCTGTAATTTCAAACTTCATGGTTCATTAGATATTTTGGTTTACTTAGCCAATAAGTGTTTTTTAATGGAGAATGATTACAAAGCTAAGCAAATAAAGAACTCCACAACAATAAATCATGATCAACCAGGCTTTATCCCAGGAATTCAAGAAGGTTCAACTTTAGGAAAACTATTAATGGAATTCTCTATGTATTTATATTAAAGATGGAGAAAAAAACATGATCATCTCAAGTAATGCTAAGATATGTTTTACAAAATTTCACAGGCTTTCCAGGTTGAAAGAAAAATATAACTATCAATAAGTCAAGATGGAAAGAAACTGATTTATCTTGCTTAAGTTAAAAAGTGGTCTCATTAAACTCAGGAGCAAGGCAAAGATGCCTAAATTTGATATTGTACCAGAAGTCTTCAGTAATATGTAAGAAAAGAAGATTTTTTAAGAGCCTTAAATATGGAAAAGGACTATGCCAAAGTGTTATTATTAACAAATAAATGACTTTCTGTCTACAAATCCAACTTGTCAATTTAAAGTTTATTGGAACTAATATGAAAGCAATAATGTCACTAGATACAAGACCAACTTACAAGTTAATCGATTTCCTATGAGTCATAAATAACCAAACTGAGAACATAGAGGAAAAATATATTTCACCCAGATAAGTAAACAAAAAATAAATCTGTAAACTACTAAAGAATAAAATTAACAAGAAATGTGCCAGATCTATATAAGACAGTTACAGAAGTGAAAAACTGTTAGTTGTGAGGATTACTGTGATCAATAATTATCATCAGATGAAAACTAACATCAGCCACCAAAAGTCTATGGGGGAGAGATGCTGAATTATTCTCTTTGACTACTCAGATCCAATTTGCCAAGTAAGTGATATTTTACTGATGTGGCCAGCTTCAGAGCCCAAAGCACACCTAATCCCTTTGGTATTTATCCTCATGCTCTCAAGTGTTTATCAACCCCTTCGAGAGTAAAAGGCCCCAATGATATCTTCCTGGACAGCATTCTGTGATACCCCGCACAGTACCTTGAACAGGAGGGTCTTCCCACAGGCAGTCATGTGTTGGAGTATTATGAATTGCCATACTATTTCAAATATAAACAACCCATTTATTGAGCAAAATCCCACCTGAGTCTCTTATCTATTCAGATAATTTTGCTGTCAAAACTGTTTGGCAGTGCTGATCGTTTGAGTCTGTGCAGCTCTAAAGTGTTATGACTATAATAACTGCAGATGTGTAACAGCATAAAACTCAACAAACATTTTCTTTTTTAATTTTTAAGTTGAGGATACATGTGCAAGTTCATTACATAGGGAAATTAGTGTTATGGAGGCTTGTTGTACAACAAGCCCCACCCTCCATGCTCCACCCTCCACCCTCAGAAAGGCTCCAATGCCTGTTGTTCCCCTCTATGTGTCCATGTGTTCTCATCATTTAGCTCCCACTTGTGAGAACACGTGGTATTTGGTTTTCTGCTCCTGCATTAGTTTGCTAAGGATAATGGCCTCCAGCTCCATCCACGTTCCTGCAAAGATCTCCTTCTCTTTTATGGCCACATAGTATTCCATGGTGTTTATGTACCACATTTTCTTTATCCAGTCTATCATTTATGGTCATTTAGGTTGATTCCACATCTTTGCTATTGTGAATAGTGCTGCAATGAACATATGCTTGTATGTGTCTTTATAATAAAACAATTTATATTCCTTTGGGTATACATCCAGTACTGGGATTGCTACATCAAATGGTAGTTCTGTTTTTACGTCTTTGAGGAAGTGCCATGTTTTCTGCAGTGGTTGAACTAATGTACATTCCCACCAGCAGTGTATAAGTGTTTCTTTTTCTCTACAACCTTGACAGTGCTTGTTATTTTTGACTTTTTAGTAATAGTCATTCTAACTGGTGTGAGATAGTATCTAATTGTGGTTTTGATTTGCATTTCTCTAAAGATCAGTGATGTTGAGCTTTTTCTTCATATGCTTCTTGGCCACATGTATGTGTCTTTTGAAAGGTTTCTGTTCATGTCCTTTGCCCACTTTTTAATGGTGTTCTGTTCTTTTTCTTGGAAATTTAAGTTCCTTATAGATGTTGGATATTAGACCTTTGTCAAATGTATAGTTTGCAAATATTTTCTCCCATTGTATTAGTCCATTCCCATATTTCTAATAAAGAAATACCTGAGACTGGGTAATTTATGAAGAAAACAGGCTTAATTGGCTCACACTTCCACAGACTGTACAGGAAGCATGGCTGAGGAGGCCTCAGGGAACCTATAATCATGGCAGAAGATGAAGGGGAAAGCCTTCTGCCTATATTGTCAGAGCCTATATATCCAGACAAGAGGAAGTGGGAAGAAGATACTACACACTTTTATACATCCAGATTGTGTGAGAACTCACTATTATGATGACAGCTCCAAGGGAGGTCATGGTAAACCATGAGAAACTGCCCCCATGATACAATCACCTCCCAGCAGGCACCACATCCAACACTGGGGATTAAAACTCAACATGAGATTTGGGCAGGGTCACAGATCCAAACCATGTCACCCATTCTGCAGGTTGTCTGTTTACTCTGTTGATAGTTTCTTTTGCTGTGCAGAAGCTCTTTAGTTTAATTAGATCCCATTTGTCAATTTTTGCTTTTGTTGTGATTGCTTTTGGTGTCTTTGTCATGAAATATTTGCCCATTCCTATGTCCAGAATGGTATTGCCTAGGTTGTCTTCCAGGACTTTTACAGTTTTAAGTTTTACATCTATGTCTTTCATTCATCTTGAGTTGATTTTTGTATATGGTGATAGGAAGGGGTACAGTTTCAATCTTCTGCATATGGCTAGCCAGTTATCCCACCACCATTTATTGAATAGGGATTCCTTTCCCCATTGCTTGTTTTTGTCAGGTTTGTCAAAGATCAGATGGTTGTAGGTGTGCAATCTTATTTCTGGGCTCTCTATTCTGTCCCATTGGTCTATGTGTCTGTTTTTGTACCAGTACCATGCTGTTTTGGTTACTGTAGCCCCATAGTATAGTTTGAAGTTGGTTAATGTGATGCCTCCAGTTTTGTTCTTTTTGCTTAGGATTTTCTTGGCTATTCAGGCTTTTTTTTGGCTCCATATGAATGTTAAAACATTTTTTTTCTGGTCTGTGAAGAATGTCATTGGTAGTTTGATAGGAATAGCACTGACTCTATAAATTGCTTGGGTAGTATGGCCATTTTCACGATATTGATTCTTCTTATCCATGAGCATAGAATGTTTTTACATTTGTTTGTATCATCTCTGATTTATTGGATCAATGGTTTATAGTTCTTCTTGCAGAGATCTTTCACCTCCCTAGTTCGCTGTATTCCTATGTATTTTATTCTTTTTGTGGCAATTGTGAATGGGAGTTTGTTACTGATTTGGCTCTTGACTTGACTGTTGTTAGTGTATAGGAATGCTAGTGATTTTTATATATTGATTTTGTATCCTGAGACTTTGCTGACGTTGTTTACCAGAGTAAGGAGCTTTGGGGCTGGGACTATGGAGTTTTCTAGATATAGGATCATGTTGTCTACAGACAGGGATAGTTGGACTTCCTCTCTCTCTATTTGGATCCCCTTTATTTCTTTCTCTTGCCTGATTGCTCTGGCTAGGACTTGCAATACTATGTTGAATAGGAGTGGTGAGAGACGGCATCCTTGTCTTGTGCTGGTTTTCAAGAGGAATGCTTTCAACTTTTGCCCATTTAGTATGAAGTTGGCTGTGGGTGTGTCATAGATGGCTGTTATTATTTTTAGGTATCTATATAAATTTGAAAGCAATGTGTTTGGTAATACATGTGAGGAATACATTGTATGCCAAGGAAGAAAAAGATTCTTTCTATATAAGAATTTGGGAGATAATCACAGACAGAGAGAGCAATCTGAAAGAAGACCCTAAGTCAAGACTGATTAAAGAGTTCCAAGAACTACAGCCAGCAAGAAAGACTAGCGAGACTGGTATAGAAGGATGGAAGATGATCATGCAGTTAGTTATAAGGGTAACTGGTATAGTTCTGAGCCATCAGTTCCCAATAATTTAAAACAGGAAAAGAATCTGAGATGTTTTTCTCTCTTCACGAAAAGACTGAGCTATGCTGCTCCCATTGGGTCAGCCCTGGGAAGAAGTTTGCTAGGAATAACCACTGCAGGTCACATATGCTATTCAGGGGCTGGAAAAGTGAGCCTTTCAGCAGAAATGGATTTCCTGAAAGGAATTAACTCCTTAATGTGCTGCAAGATGGAGAACACTGTAAAAATCTATGGGCCATAGGATTCTTCGCCTTCACATAAAGAAAGCAAAAGGAGAAGAGTTAACCTTACAATAGAATAAATTCTTAGAGTATGATGGTTTCAGTGGCATGATGTTTTCTATATATTTAACCCCTCTGCCTTCTCCCTGAACACAGTGATATGTGTTCATTTTAATAAGAATTAACATTTTCTGTTAAAAAGAGAAATATGCTTTTTACAGATGTGTTTGCCATTTATGGAATTGCCCTTGAGATGTTCAGAGTTTGAGGTAGACACATCCATTACTCAGGTCCCAAGCTCCTGGCTTCCATCTCTGTCACTGGACATTCTTAAAGGAATCTGAGAGTGCTTCATTTCAGGGGTGATCCAACATTTTGAAAAGTAATATAGGTTTATCTTATTGACTTTGACAACTTTTTTAAGCTCTCTGGGCCACCACTTTCTGGTCTACAAATGTAGATAATCATCACCTCCCATGATTGCTGTCAGTATAGGAGGGTGTGGCAGCTTTGCAAAATGGTTTGCCAATTCCTCCAAAGCTTAGAAACATAATATTACTGCATGATCCAGCAATTTCATTCCTAGATATATACCCAAGATAACTGAAAACATCTGCCTACCCAAAAACTTATACATAAATGTTCACAGCAGCATTATTCACAAAGGTAGAAACAACCCAACTATGGATCACCTGATAAATGAATAAACAAAATGTGATCTATCCATACAATAAATTATTCAGCAACAAAAGGAAATTAACTACTGATACATGCTACAACATGAATAAATCTTGAAAACACCATTTTAAATGAAAGAAGTCAGTCACAAAAGACCACATATTGTATGACTGCATTTCTATGAAATGTCCAGAACAGACCAATCCATAGAGATAAAAAGTAGATTTTTGGTTTCTTAGGGCTGAGGAGAACGGAATGAGGGGTGGCTGCTAAAGGACACAGGATTTCTTTTTGAGATAATGAAAATATTCTAAAATTAGATAATGATGATAGTTGCACAACCTCGTGAATATACTCAAATCCCCTGAATTGCATGCTTTAAAAGGGTGAATTTTATGCTATGTGGATTATATCTCCAAAAACGGTGTTGTTAAAAAGTAATCCTGTATTCTATTGTTTGTCTGTAATTCTATTGTCGGTATCTGTATGTGGGATAACAAGATACATTCGTCTCCTCCGCTGGAATTTTTTGTTTTTGTTTTTGAGATGAGTCTTGCTCTGTCACCCGGGCCGGAGTGCAGTGGTGTGATCTTGGCTCACTGCAACCTCTGCCTTCCGGGTTTAAGTGGTTCTCCTGCCTCAGCCTCCTGAGTAGCTGGGACTACAGGCGCATGCCACCATGCCCGGCTAATTTTTGTATTTTTAGTGGAGATGGGGTTTCACCATCTTGGCCAGGCTGGTCTCTAACTCCTGACCTCAAGTAATCCTCCCGCCTCAGCCTCTCAAAGTGCTGGGATTACAGGCATGAGCCACTGCACCAACCTGCGCTGGAATTTATACTGGCTTGTTCTACTACACTTTCAAATAATGAAGAACTTGTATAACTCAAATATAACCTTTTTTTTTTTTTTTTTTTTTTTTTTTTTTTTTTTTTTTTGCAGTTTCTCATGCATGGATATCAAGCAGAAGACTGCATGGAAAGAGACATACTATGCTTCTGGATGTTTGTAAGTAGATTAAACTATAAAAAGCCTGAGAAAATATACTCGCTTGGAGAGCTTGCCTCTGAGAAGGATTTCAGCAAGCTCTTCTTGTTTTCTATAAAAACAGGGTACTTTTCTGACTGAAGGAAAGAAGGTGTTTAGTTACTATCTGCTGAAATGCTGAGTCCAAACAAAATTATCTAATAGGGAGCCTGATAGGCTGGTTTGGAGGGGAAAGGCTGATACAGGAGAGTGACAAAATCCAGACCAGCCCACTCATGTGGTGATGTCTCATTACGAGCCTTGCAGAAGAAAATTTACCTCATTGCAAAAACTTCTACCCACACTTCTCCAGTCCCCCTTCATCTGTGTGAACTGTTACCTTATCACTAGCTTAAGAGAACCCTGAAGTTCAGCAATGAGACAAACTCACTCACGCTCCCATTGGAATCTACAAGGCAATTATACAGCCTTTGATGAGAAAGAAACAGTTAAGACTAATGAGGCATGCCTTTAAGTACCAGCCCTATAGTTGAAGACACAGAAAACTTGAGACAGAAGTGATTATGAGAAGGGCAGGGTGAAGAGAGGGAGAATAAGGGAAAACACAGCTTATACTGGCTCTCTGTGTTCTGAGATTTCTATGGTCCTGAATCGGAATCTGATATCTTAAAAATACACAGCAATGGCGTGTATGTGGAGATTTTTAAAATCCATTCAGATTTGAGAACGATTTAGATCATAACTCTACAAAGGTAGAGTGTCCCAGAGGTTAATTACTATATTATAATTCTTTGTATCTCCCTTTTCTATCTAAATTATTTCTCGCCAATCTTGATTTCCAAAGCTCTGTTTCATCATCTCCAATAATACATATGCAGTTGTCAAATCATGCCTTGAAATTTGGTTTCAAAAACATAACCATGTATTTCCAGTATCAAACACAATGCCTGGCATAATACTTTAAAAAATTGTTGAATTATTAAACAAACAAACAAAAATGAATGAATACAAATAACTTAAAGAAAATGGAATCAGCTGAGCACAGTGGCTCACACCTGTAATCCCAGCACTTTGGAAGACCAAGGTGGCTGAATCACTTGAGGTTAGTATTCAAGACCAGCCTGACGAACAAGGTGAAACCCCATCTCTACTAAAAACACAAAAATTAGCCAGGCATGGTGGTGCACGCCTGTAGTCCCAGCCACTTGGAAGACTGAGACATAAGAATCACTTGAACCCAGGAGGCAGAGGTTGCAGTGAGCTGAGATCGCACCAATGCACTCCAGCCTGGGTGACAGAGTGAGACTCCATCTCAAAAAAAAAAAAAAAAAAAAAAAAGAAAGGAAGGAAGGGAAGGAAGGAGGGAGGGAAGGAAGGAAGGAGGAAAGGAGGGAAGGAAGGAGGGAAGGAGGGAAGGAAGAAAGGAAGGAGGGAAGGAGGGAAGGAAGGAAGGATGGAAGGAAGGAAGGATGGAAGGAAGGAAGGAGGGAAGGAAGGAAGGAAGGAGGGAAGGAAGGAAGGAGGGAAGGAGGGAAAGAAGGAAGGAGGGAAGGAAGGAAGGAGGGAAGGAGGGAAAGAAGGAAGGAGGGAAGGAAGGAAGGAGGGAGGGAAGGAAGCAGGGAAGGAAGGAAGGAAGGAGGGAAGGAGGGAAAGAAGGAAGGAGGGAAGGAAGGAAGGAGGGAGGGAAGGAGGGAAGGAAGGAGGGAAGGAGGGAAGGAAGGAAGGAAGGAAAGGAAAGGAAGGAGAGAAAGGAGAGAAAGAAAGGAAAGGAAAGAAAAGAAAAGAAAAGAAAAGAAGAATCATTTGATTTAAAAGATTGAGGGGGCCAGGCTCAGTTGCTCACCCCTGTAATCCTAGCCAAGATGGTGAAACCTCGTCTTTACCAAAAATACAAAAATTAGTCGGGCGTGGTGGCATGCGTCTGTAGTCCCAGCTGCTTGTGAGGCTGAGGCAGGAGAATCACTTGAACCAGGAAGGTGGAGGTTGCAGTGAGCCGAGATTGCACCACTGCACTGCATTCTGGGTGACAGAGCGAGACTCGTCTCAGAAAAACAAAAAAAATTTCCAGCACAGTAAATGTATATTGTTATCCCACATACAGATACTGATAATAGAATTACAGACAAACAATGGAATACAGGATTACTTTTTAACAACAGCCGTAAATTTAAAATATGTTTAAAAGTTTTTAATTTGTAATTATTTAATTAAATTATATAATTGTTTATTAATTATATAATTATTAATTAAAAAGCCTCGATTAATCAATAATTATTAATAATATTCCAAAAAGTAGAAACAACCCAAATGTACATCAAGGAAAGAACAGACAAGCAAAAGGTGCTCAATCCATACAATGAAATACTAGCCATAAAAAGAAATGAAGAACTGATATATACTACAACACGGGTGCTAAATTAAGGCACATACAAAAGATCACATATTTTATGATACCATTTATACAAATTGACCATAATGGGCAAATCTATAGAGGCATAAAGTGTATTGGCAGTTGCCAGGGGCTAGGGTGGAGGAAAATGAAAATTAATGTCATTTACATGGGCATGATGGGTCTTCTTGGGATGATGAAAATGAATCATTAGCAAATTTACTACATATATCATTGAAATGTATACTTGAAAGAATAAATCAAATGATATGCAAAGTATACCTCAATAAAGTTTCTAAAAATTCATAGAAGAAGACTGACAGCAGGTTTCTTGGGGGGTAGGGAAATAGTATGATTCATTTCCTGTTCTTTTTTTACACTTCACAATGATTTGCAATTTTTCTACCTCAACAAATTCTTACACTACGTTCCCCAAAAGTAGTCCTGAGATGAAGAACTGTGTGAAAGTGATTCATAAGAAGTAGTCCCAGGAAAAAACAGAAGCATGAGAAAGGGAGACTAAGTAGGTAAGAATGGTGAGCAAACATGTGACATCAGACAAAGAGCCTGAGAGGGTTAACTATGGCTCCATCCTGCAGAGGAGGAAGATGGGGGAAGGGGAAGTTGATGAGACAGTGTGGGTCCCCCTCAAAGTCATCTGCTCAGGAAGCTGGAGTATTTATAATATCACCCATACAAACATAAAACACACAACACCAATCAGCCATTGGCTGACACCCCTACCTCCACCCCTGCCTGGAATAGTAAATTCACAGAAACTTGTGGTTCTTTGTGTGCCACAGCCTAAGGTTGATCCTCCAAGAAAGAGATACAAGTACTTGGCTATTGGGAGTGAAAGTACCCAGGAACTGATGTGCACGATAAATCGTACAAGGAGGCATGAGAACACAGATGAAGCTCTGGCAGCATCTTCAACGAGCATGTTTTCATTATATAAGCAGGAGAAGACAAAATAGGGAAAAAAGTATATTCCTGGTATATAATATATACAAAAATATAGTATTATATCATTATATGGTATTATAGTATTAGTGGTTATATCTCTAATATATTTAGTATATACTAGTGATATAATCCACATGTACATAACAATAAAGGTTGAACACTACTTCTGAGACAGTATATAAAATTTTAGAAAAGCCCAAAAGAGAAGATGTGCTTGACCTTTTCTTCGAAGAAATGAGAATTAAAATCCAAAATGTCACAGAAGACAAGGAGTTGTTTGTTAGCTCAGAGGAAACTGTTGGTGGTGGGGGCTGCATTTGGGAAAAGCAAGGTTTGAAGAGCCTCTGGTGAATTTCTTGCCAGAAGATGACCCTCACTACCTGGCAGCATTCTATTAGAGCATATTTGCACCTTTAATTCTAGACAGACCCCAGAAGTAATGTCTCTGTGTACAAAATTTGGGCATGCAAGATAACTTTAGTGTCTGGAATCAAAGAAAGGATATTGAATGTATTTCATCAGTTAGTTGTTTCCTAAACAGTTTATTTCTTTGGAATTTGCAACAAATGACCAGTCAGTTGAAAAGATCGGTCAACTCTGTATGTGCTTTGAACTATTCTAGAAATACAAAAATCCTGAAGAATAACACTTCAGTGTTTACTTGTCCTCTAATCCTCTAAAGTCAATTGCTCCTGCAAAACCTCCTATTCTCGTGATTATTCCAGGAGTAGTGGAAATGTGACCTTTGGCTCTCACAGAGTGGCCAGCAGAATTATCTGAAACTAGCAGGGGAAAAAGCAGTGAAAAGAAGCCTATCCAAGTAGACTACATACCGTATGATTCCAGTTCTATAACATTCTAGAAAAGACCAAACCATAATGACAGTAAAAGATCATTGGTTACCAGACTTTACGGAGGATGAGCAGGTGGAGTATAGAGGATTTTTAGGATAATGAAACTATTCTGTATGATACTATAATGGTGGATACATGTGTTATACATTTCCCCAAATTCACAGAATGTACAACACCAAGAGTGAACCCTAACGTGAACTATAGACTTTGGGTGATAAAGATATGTCAATGTAGGTTTACCAATTGTAACAAAGGTATCACTTTGGTGCAAACCTCTGGATAGTGGGAGAAGCTGTTGCAGTGGGTGGACAGGGGATGTATGGGAACTCTGTACCTTCATCTCAATTTTTGCTGTGAACTGAAAACTGCTCTAAAAATAAAGTCGATTTAAAAGAAAAAAAAAAGCAGTGAGGAGAAAAACATGGTCCTCTCAGAAGGTATTAATTCACTATACCCAATGACCTAGAGCCTTGGCCAGGGTCAGCTAGGTAACTGGCAGGGCCCAGCGCAAAATAAAAATGCAGAGTCACTTGGTCAAAAAATGTAAAATTCCAAAATGGTGGAAACAGCATTAAATCAGGCATGGGGCCTCTCTAAACAATGGGCGTTCATCACATGCTGATGAAGTTGGCTCTGGCCTTGACATACGGTTCCCTGTTTAAAACCCTTCAAAGCCCCCTGTAAACAGTGAGGAAATTGGAAGTCCTTAACTAATTTGACATGCCCTTCATGATATCCCAGTCCCATTCCCCCTTCAGCTTTATTTCTCTTAGCCCCACCCTACTCTCTATGCTCTAGTCACCCAGAGCTTCCTTTACTTTCTAAAATTTTCCATGCTCCCTTTGCCTCAAGGCCTTTGTATGTATTTCCCTTACCTGGAATACAATTCCTCCAATTTTTCATCACTCTGCTATTGATCCTACAGGTTTCAGTTCAGCAGAGAAGTCACAGCTAAGTAAATCAATGCTTATATTATATATTAAATACTATTTTAAATATATTTAACACTATTTTAAAATGCTATAGAATTTAGAAAAGAAAAATACCTTCCTCATGCAATAAATAACCTAATTCAGGGGTCGTCAACTACCCCACCACAGACCAGTACTGGTACATGGCCTGTTAGGAACCAGGTCTCAACAGCAGGAGGTGAGCATTGCGTGAGTGAACATTACCACCTGAGCTCTGCCTTCTGTCAGATCAGTGGCATTAGATTCTCATAGGACCATAGACTCTATTCTGAACTGCACATTCAAGGGATCTAAGTTTCATACTCTTACGAGAATCTAATGCCTGATGATTTGAGGAACAGTTTCATCTTGAAATCACCCACCACGCACCACCTATGAAAAAATTGTCTTCCATGAAACCAATTCCTGGTGCCAAAAAGGTTGGGGATACTGTTCTAATTCCTTCATACATAAAAATCTGTATTTCGCAAAGCAGTTTTATATAAAATAAGGCACACTTGTAATTTTCAATATTGCTTGTCATGTTGCTAGTTGTTTAAGAAGCACAAGGTTCTGAACACTTGCTCTTGTTTACACAATGGAAAACAAAGCCTGAGATGATGCAGTCTTCTTGTCAAACACAACTTTCTGGAGATTTCTTCATTCTCTTAAAAATGAATGATCAGTTGGGCGCAATGGCTCACGCCTGTAATCCCAACACTTTGGGAGGCCAAACCGGGCAGATCACGAGGTCAGGAGTTTGAGACCAGCCTGGCCAACATGGTAAAACCCCATCTCTACTAAAGGTACAAAAAATTAACTGAGTGCGGTGGCGTACGCCCGTAATCCCAGCTATTGGGGAGGCTGAGACAGGAGAATCACTTGAACGCGAGAGGCAGAGGTTGCAGTGAGCCAAGATCGTGCCATTGCACTCCAGCCTGGGTGACAGGGTGAGACTCTGTCTTAAAAAAAAAAAAAAAAAGAAGGATCAAAAAAAAGATTCCCTGTTTAATAAATGGTGTTGGGAAAACTGGCTAGCCATATGCAGAAAACTGAAACTGGACCCCTTTCTTACACCTTATACAAAAGTCAACTCAAGATGGATCGAATACTTAAACATAAGACCTAGGACCATAAAAATCCTAGAAGAAAACCTGGGCAATACTATCAGGACATAGGCATGGGCAAAGACTTCATATCTAAAAACACCAAAAGCAATGGCAACAAAAGCCAAAATTGACAAATGGGATCTAATTAAACTAAAGAGCATCTGCATGGCAAAAGAAAACATCATCAGAGTGAACAGGCAACCTACAGAATGGGAGAAAACTTTTGCAATCTATCCATCTGACAAAGGGCTAATATCCAGGATCTACAAAGAACTTAAACAATTTTACAAGGGAAAAAAAAAAAAAACATCAAAAAGTGAGCAAAGGATATGAACAGACACTTCTCAAAATAAGACATTTATGCAGCCAACAGACATGAAAAAATGCTCATCATCGATGGTCATTAGAGAAATGCAAATCAAAACCACAATGAGATACCATCTCACACCAGTTAGAATGGCAATCATTAAAAAGTCAGGAAACAACAGATGCTGGAAAGGATGTGGAGAAATAGGGACACTTTTACACTGTTGGTGGGAATGTAAATTAGTTCAACCATTGTGGAAGACAGTGTGGCAATTCCTCAAGGATCTAGAACTAGAAATACCATTTGACCCAACAATCCCATTACAGGGTATGTACCCAAAGGATTATAAATTATTCTACTATAAAGACACATGCACATGTATGTTTATTGTGGCACTATTCACAATAGCAAAGACTTGGAACCAACCCAAATGTCCATCAATAATAGACTGGATAAAGAAAATGTGGCACATATACCCCATGGAATACTATGCAGCCATAAAAAATGATGAGCTCATGTCCTTTGCAGGGACATGGATGAAGCTGGAAACCATCATTCTCAGCAAACTATCACAATAACAGAAAACCAAACATCGCATATTCTCACTCATAAGTGTGAGTTGAACTATGAGAACACATGGATATAGGAAGGGGAACATTATACACCAAGACCTGTTGGTGTGTGGGGAAGTAGGGGAGGGATAACATTAGGAGAAATACCTAACGTAGGTGATGGGTTGATAGGTGCAGCAAACCACCATGGCACATGTATACGTATGTAACAAAACTGCACGTTCTGTACATGTACCCCAGAACTTAAAGTATGTTAAAAATAAAAAAGAACTTAGACTACTCCTCCATAAAAATTGCTTTTATAATATTGTAATTTTTGGTCCAACTTGCCCCAAATTCTCCAAAATTAGCACCCAAGTCCTTAGAGAACAAGGTCTGGCCCCCAGGCTTGGAATTTGAAAGGTGTTCAAATTCGGCCCCTTCTAAATTCTCTGGTCTCATGACTCACACTTATCTTTGATACTCAAAGGTTTCAAAGCACATTGTCTTTCATCATAGCTATTTTCCTGGCTTGTGAGTGTCTTGATCTCTCTTCTTTGCCCACCTGATCCAAGCATGTAATAAATTATTTTTTGTTAAAACTAATGTGTGGCACTTTTCATAAAACAACTCATGCTATTATTTTGATATGTAGCTAGGGTGATCAACTCGTACCAGTTTTCTTGGGACCTTTTGTTTTTTCTCATTGAAAATTCCATTTCTCAGGACTCCTTCCCCCACTGAATCCCAGGCAAACTGGAACGGTTGGTCACCCCATACCCTTTGATTTAAATTATAAGCTTATCTGTGTTTTTCACAGGCTTAACACAGGGCTTTAAGCATAACATTTACTCAGAAATATTTGTGATTAATTTCAATTGCATGCATTTTTGTTGCTGCATTTTTAAGCATCCATTTCCAAAATAGTGGTTTTCTGTGAATTTATCATAAGGTCCAAGTACTGTTATAATTAGACAAAATGGTCTGCCAATTCCTGGCAACCTAAAGAGAAAAAGGAAAGTTCAAAGCCAAAAATGTTAATAGCTTTTAAAAAAATACAGCACAGCTAGGAAAATCCTTGTTAACTAAGTCTACATCTTATCTGTGACCACTGAGAAATATTTCAGTAGGAGTGAAGTTTATGGCCAATTTAATATAGCTGATTAGCATCTATTCTACCATCTTTTTTTGTTGGTAGTGATAGTAGAGTATTGAATCTGCCCTTTTTTCCTTGTCAAATATGTTGCATTAAAAATTACTTTGAATCCCCATGGGAGAAGCAAATATCATTCTGTAAGCTGTAAGGAATTATAGAGTTTATCACTGTTAATATAAAAAGCAAAGCCAAAATCAACATTTTTACTCAGAAACTGACAGCAGGTCAGGGCTTGAACTTGGCTTTTGAGAAACACAAGCAATCAAGACTAAGCAATAATGTTCCAGGCAGAGAGAAGAGCGTGAGTAAGGACTTACAAGTGAGGGACCATGAGGCATATTCAAGAAACTAAAAGTGTGTTTTGTTTGCAAAAAAACTGAGGAGAGGATAGAGTTGGGGCTAAGGATGAAAAAGTAGAGAAGTGAATTCAGAGTTTAGACTTGATTCTAAGAGCAATGCGGAACCATCAAAACATTTTTGCAGGGAAGTAGATGTTAGATATTTATTTTCAAAAAATCACTCAAATAACAAAAGGAAAGAGTGCATTGTTGATGGGTCAAATTGGAGGCAGAGAGTCCAGTCCTATGACTGTCACAGGTCGTGGTGTGATCTCACATGGGACACTGGAGAGAGGGAAACTGGAGAGATGTTTAGAAAATGGAAGACATACCACTTGATAACTGATTGGATGTAGGGTGGGGACATGGGAGGACAGAAGGGCAGAAACTGACGTTCAAGTACCTGGCTTCAGCAATCAGTGGACCTGGTGTCCTTCACAGGAATGGAAACTCTGGAAGAGGATGAGAGAGGATGGGGGAGATGATGAATTCAGCTGTTTTATACACTGACCCTTAAGTTGACAAAAACCTACAAAGAACACCAGCTTACAATGCCACTTTCTTTAAAACATATACATACTTTTATTATTTTTTCTTTTTAAATTTCAACTTTTATTTTAGATATGGTGGTACATATAGCAGGCTTGCTATGTGGGTATATTGTGCCCAGGCAGTGAGCAAAGTACCCAACAGGTAGTTTTTCAATCCATACCCCCTCCTTTCCTCCCCACTCTAGTAGTCCACAGTGCCTATTCTTTCCACATTTATATTCATATGTGCTCAATATTTAGCTCCAACTTCTAAGTGAAAACATGCAGTGTTTAGTTTTCTGTTCCTGTATTAATTCACTTAGAATTATGGCCTCTAGCTCCATCCATATTGCTGCAAAGGACGTGACTTCATTCTTTTTATGGCTGCACAGTATTCCACGATGTATATGTACCACATTTTTATATTCTAAATCCATAGTTTCCATTTAAGAAACACAGCCATGGCCAGGCATGGTGGTTCACACCTGTAATCCCAGCACTCTGGGAGGCTGAGGTGGGAGGATTGCTTGAATACAGGAGTTTGAGACCAGTCTGGGTAACATGGTAAGACCCCCATCTCTACAAAAACATTTTTAAATTAGCCCAGCATAGTGGGGCATGGATGTGTTTCCAGATACTTGGGAGGCTGACATGGGACAACTGCTTGAGCCTGGGGGGTCAAGGTTGCAGTAAGTCATGATCATGACACTGTAGTCTAGCCTGGGCAACAGAGCGAGATCTTGTCTCAAAAAAAAAAAAAAAAAAAGAAAAGAAAAGAAAAAGAAAGCTATTTATTTTCAAGCTGAGTAATAAACCGTGTGTGTGTGTGTGTGTTTGTGTGTGTGTGTGTGTGTGTGTGTGTGTGTGTGTGTACCTCATCTTCTTGATGCCTTCATCTATCTATGGGAATTATTAAGGTTGTTTCCATGTCTTGGCTATTGTGAATAATACTGAAAGGAACATGGGAGTGCAGGTATTTCTCTGAGATCCTGATTTTAATTCCTTTGGGTAAATATCTAGAAGTAGAATCTCTGGGTCACATGATAGTTCTATTTTTTATTTTTTAAATTTGTAATTGCTCCATAATAATTGTACATATTTATGAGGCACAATGTGATGTTTTAGTGCATGTATACATAGTATAATGATCAAATTGGGGTAGTTTTATATCCATCATTTTAAACACTTATAATTTCTTTATAGTAACAATACTAAAAAATCTATTTTCAAATCTTTGAAGAGTCTCCATGTGTTTTTGGACATTATGGTAAATGAAAGAAGACAAACACTACATAATATCACTTATATGTGGAATCTAAAATAGTCGAACTCATAGAAGCAGAGAGTAGATGGTAGTTTTCAGGGGCTGCGGGAACAGGGGAATGGAGAGATGTTGCTCAAGAAGTACAAGTTTCAGTTATGCCAGATTAATAAATTCTGGGGCTCTGGCGGATAGCATGGTGACTACAGGTTACAATAGTGTATACTTGAAATTTGCTAAGGGGATAGATCCTAAGTGTTCTTACCATACACACACAAACCGGTAACTATTTGAGGTGCGGATATGATCATAAACTTGACTGTAGTGATTATTTCACAATGCATATGTATATCAAATCATAAAGTTGTATACCTTAAGAACATACACAAAAAGGAAACAGCAGAACAATGAAATGTGTGGTTTCAAAACAAATGTTTCTACTTGTGCAAAATAAAGAATGCAGAGAGTAAACGGAACAGAGATGTCAATTTGTAATAAGTCTGGGCTTTCAGTGATATAATACCCTATGTTCTAGGGAAGCTCTTTTTTCTGGAAACTCTCATAGGTGGCTGGCACTGCAGTGATAGCCAAGATACCATGCACCACTCTCAAAAGCCATTTGACCAGAATACAGGCGCAGCATGCTGCCCATACATGAATTCCTGGGAATCCAAAGTAAGCCAAAGGAAAACAGTATCCAGAAGGACAGTTGTAATTTTGACTATACAAGAATCCCAGAGTATATCTGGATGGTAACACACCAGATTAACCAGACTGTCAAGGACCAGATGCTTTCAGTGTTGAATGTAGGGGAAGAAACACTCTTGCGTTCTATTTCATAAGCTCCAAGCCCAGAAACAAATAGGAAAAATCTCAGCACTGCAGCAGAATAACAAAGTCTTTTATAAAATTTGAACTTGTGAAACAGATATTATTGATGCCCCACCCTTGACCTCTACCTCTGCTTGCTGAAGCCTGCCTACTGGGAACACCTGTAAATCTCTGCCTGAGGGCTTTTCTTCTGGCTGAAGGAGCAAGACCTCCTGTGCAGGGCTAAATGGAAATACCAGAAAGTTAATGTCCTTGGAAGAAGCCCTTACCAATGACAAATGAAGTGTTGGTGGGCAAATACATCAACCTCCCTGGTCCCCAGTTGGGATAACTCTGAGAGGTGTTCCATACTATCTCCCAAAGTGTTCTGGCAGGATTGAGCCCAGTGGGCAAGCATGTCAGTGTATGGAGTTTATTTTGCTGATGTTCCCAGGAAACACCAGTAGGGGAGTGTGAAGTGAGATTGGCAAGAGAAGAAAGCCAGCAGCACAGCTTCCCACTGTGGGCCACTGGGGTTCAGTTCTGCTGGGGACCTTTGTGAGCCTGGGTGGAACACGTCTCAGAGATTCATAGCAAAGCTAAGGAAACATACTGGACATGTGCTAAGGGTTGATCCTGGCAGATGTGACTGCTTGGCACTTCCAGCCTGTGCCATGCAGAGGCTAGAAAGACTGCAGCATCCACAGAGGCATGTCCAGAGAGTGGCATGGGCTGGCAGACGGAAGTCAACAGTCAGACCATACAGGAACAGTGAATGTTAAGCACAGAGGCACAAACCAGGAAAGAGGGTACCAGCAAGCAGTTCCAAGTGACTGATTGGGATAAGTCCTAAGGACTAGTAGGAGCCAGTGGGGCTTGAGAGAGGGGTGTGGGAGAGGGACAGCAGCAGTGTATGGGAAGGGAGCCATCATGAAGGGAGGCCTATTAGGTGGGAGGCTGGTGAACTTATCCAAAAGAGCAGTGGCGCCTGCCTGGTGGCAGGGAGAAGAGGTAGAGCTGGAGAGAGGGGATGGAATCAAGAGGATGTGGTGAATGGTGGGAGGGTAAAGAATCACAGAAAGGAGGAGATTCTCAGATGTCTGCCTCCAGACACCAGATGGCTGCACCATTCATGGTACCAGGGACACAGAGGGACAGACCATTTATTTATGCCTCAGAGTGAGCATCACGAGTTAGTTTTTAACATGTTTCGTTTGAGGCCTATGGGGTATCCAAATAAAAGCATGCTATGGACATTACTGGTAAGGAAGCTAGAAGCAGTCTGTGCTGAAGACAAATATTTCATAGCATCCAATATAAGATAAAACTGATTCAACAGAGATTTTTAAAAATGTCTACTATGTGCCGGCCAATGTGTCAACTTCTAGAGATATGAAATGGTGAATATGAAGAAGTCCTTTCCTTCTTGAAGCTTATAGCACAACCATGTTGGCAGTAACCATGGCGCCTGAGAAGATGCCCAGGGAGAGCATGGACATTAAAAACAGAACTCTGAGCAACTCCAACATCTGAAGGACAACCACAGCAAAGAAAACACTTAAAAGAAGCTAAGAATAAATGGCCAGTAAGCACAAAAAAAAGTAAGACAAAGCCTGGAAGAACCTAGAATTACAGTGCAGTTTTACTAGTCATAGTGGTGCTGTGTGTATGGAGGTGAGAGGGGGTTGCTTAGCAAAAATGGAGTGAGTTCAAGAGTTGAGGATGAGAAAAGAAATAGGGATATTTATATTGTAACTATAGATAGCACAAATATTCTCTACCACTAGATAGTAAAATGTAACTGATAACTTTTTTAAGTCTTATTTTGATGCTTCATAAATATATATAATTTGTTCTTTAGATCATGATATATCTTAATAAAAAAAAAAAGCAACACCTCCCATCAGTAAAATGCTTTAAAGTTTATCAAACAAAACATTTGTCTGGGTATCTGCTAGGATTCTTGGTTGCGAGTAACAGAAATTTAAATCTAACTTAAAAAAGCAAATATTATATTGCAATATATTGGAAGAATATTAGCATTTTCTCAAGATTCAGGCTTGGAAAATGCACAGGAATCAAGGGAGGCTACATAAGTGTCTCTAGTGGATACCTGACACTTTCTCAGTGCCTGTGCAGTGCCACTGTCATGGGACCCAGTGGCCACACTACCCTGCCACTTACCTCCAGGCTACAAGTTCAGGAAGAAATAACTGATTGGTTGAGTCTATGTTATGAGCCCTTGCTCTGCCCACCTGGGCATGGGAGAGGGATTATCTTCCCCCTCAACCTCTTGCAGGAGGAGGTAGGGATATGCTTCCCATCCCAATTCACACAGTGGGTATTGTCCAGTCGAGGAAAGGGGTGCTAATGTGGCACTGCCAACTGTCCACAACCTCTGGTGTGCTTATCTGCCAGACCCACGCTGGAGTTCTTTACTAAACCTCTATGTGGTCAATTACCATTATCCCTAATTGACACTGAAGGACACTGGAAATCAGGGCACTTACATGCAAGCATTAGCAGTAGGATCCCCACTGAGGAGGTAAGCTCAACTCATCTGAGTGCTTATGGACTCATGCTTTGCCCAAAACACCAGATGTGTCTGAGTGACAGGACATTAGAAAATCCCGAAAGACTGAAAACCACTAAACTGGCCCACCTGACTTTATGATTATTCTTAAGTCACAGAGATTGTGATACACATTTTCATCAGCATGGCACTGATTGAGGTTATGTGCTCCAGAAAGGGCCATGAACATGATCTTCGCTCTGAAAAGCAGAGTGGAATTTCTGCCCTGGAAACTAGCACTAAAGTTGCTCATTCCATCCCACTGGTAGTGGCTCTTAAGCAGCATTTAAGCCCCGAGCAAAAATTGTGAAATTCCTAAATTGGTTTTCAGGCCACTTAATCCACTGAGAGTATAATTTATATCCTGGGAAATAGCAAATGCTACGCTGATGAAGAGGATCTATAGATGTGAGCATTTCAGTCCTGTTTTTATAATTTTTAAAAAAATTAACAGAGCTTCAATGTGAAAACTGTTTTGCTTTTCACACAAAACAAGGTGCAAAATAATGCTGTAGAAAGTGTTTTACCCTCAGTCAATTGCTGCTTTGACTTACAAATGCATGGGTGGGTGTGTATGTGCAATGTTTACAGACCTCATTTGTGTATATGTATGTGTAGAAGGGGATGCTTTAAATACATCAGTTTTGAGACATCAAAGGGTCTGTGGTTTCTGTGACTCTGATATTAGATATTACTTGTGATTTACTAACAGGAAGCTTTTGCCTTATCCATATAGTGAGGAAAGAGGGATGAGATTATATGTTAGAATACAATTTATCAAGAAAAATAATGCAATTTATACTTAAAGAAGAAAACAGGATTGTGTATAGAGAAGACCTAGGTTTACGCATAAAGAACACAATTTCTTAAAGGTGCACTTTTATGGTCTGTATGCATAATGTCTCTGATTTAACAAGATAAAAGAGTATAATACATCAAAATGGAAATGAAAAATTCACAATATCTTATGGGTGAAACTATCAAAAATGCTAAACCAAACTGATGAGTTACTGTTCTGTGTCCAGCAGTAACAAGTCTCATCCAATCCTATTCAGTGTCTCTGTTTCAGACTGCAGTCAGCTTGGTTTGGCTCAGGCTCATCTGTTTCGTGAAGCCCAGGATGAAAGAGTAATAAGTACCTGGAGCATGCTCTAATCACAGCAATATTGGGAGACCAGAGGACAAGCCTAACCAAGGAAGCATATGTAAAACCTCCACTTGCATCATAGCTACTAGCATTCCATTGGCTAAAGCAAGTCATATGGTCCCCAACACCAATTATTGGTGCAAAAATATACTCAACCCACTCTAGTGCACTGGAAAATCATACTGCCTTAGAGAGAATGAAGCACTAAAAACACAACCAAGTTATCACACTGTACAAGAATCCCATCATTATGACCCAAAAAGGGCCCAGATCAAGTGCCCTAAACACATTTTGATGAATAGTTTTGTGTAGAAGACAGACATAAGTGATTTAGTCACTGAGTTTATCAACAGTGGGAAACTGCCACATAAGTCACAAAGTGGCTCAAGTTTCATGAGTGAATTTGGAGGCTGAGTTCTACAGACATCTAGAAATTCCCAGTTTCCACATGAAATCTACATAATTCATGCATAAATAGCTGCTATTTATTGTGTAACTGGGCTCAAACCTAGCCTATCTGGGGCCTCTCCCAAGTCCCCAACCTCTCCAAATAAAAGTATTTGTGGGGTCTTAGATTAAGTTCTCTAAAAAAAGACTGAGCCAGGAAGTTGCATGCAGAAGGTTTATTAGAAAATCCTCTAAACCTATGAGACAGTGAGCAAGGAAGGATCAGGCAGAAAGAAGAGTTGACTTGCAATACAATTGCAGTGGAGGCCTCAGCTGACCCAACAAGGAGCTCTGGAGCTGTGGTGACCCTTCAGAGGCAAGGAAGCTAGACCTTCATATCCCTAAATCAGCCAGTCAGTGGTAATGGATTGCCCTTTCAGAAGAAGTGTAATCTTTGGACAGCCAGTTCCCTGGGGCCAAGGACAACTCTGGTCAGGGGACAGCTGTGAGCCTTCAGTACATACCATTCCCAGAAGCCAGGATTGAATGAGCTGTCCCTGAAGAGAGACCTGGATGGAGCCTCACAGCATCCACTACAGTTGGTATCTACTGATCTGTTTGGGAAGCCATGCTAGGTAACAGAGGGAGGAGATGAGAGTTGGTGGTTGTGCACAAGGGACAGGAGGAGGGAGGGGGAGAATGGACGCAATGTTCTCCATTTGGTCCCTAAGTTTGGGTTTGAGTTCTCTGGTTAAGGCTCTCAGATTTCCATGGGAAGACTCAGTACCCAAGCTTCAGGTCAAAATGACAAAGCCTAAGAGCTGGGGAGGTGTCCACTCTTCCTCACTTCTACATGGAAGCCAGCAGCAAGCTGGCATACAGAGGACTGGGAATTTTGGAGTGCCTGGTGATAGATACACTGGTATTCTGCTATAGGGCAGGTGTCTGGGTGAAGCTTCACCAAGTGGCTTTGGAGATGGGGCAGGAGAAGAACGGGGGGAGTGGCAGTGGGCATGGCAGCTAACTAGTCTGTGTTACTTGTACAAGAGTTCTCCGGATAGTCCCCCAAATAATAAGGACACTGTTCAGACTCTATTGCCATATGAGGAAGGCAAGTAGGCAGGCATTTGGGTGCCTGACGCTTTCTTTTAAATTTCTCATTGTAATTTTGAATTTAAAGAGCTTTTCCTCTAATCTAGATATCCCAGGAGGGCTGAGAAATATAAGACTATTTCTCCCAGAAATACTCCATGAAGCTGATGTGACAGAGGAAAATCCTAATAACAATAATTGAATATTCACAGCCTCCCATCAGCCCCCCAAAAAGATGGAGACTTTTTTTTTTATTGAGAGTACAGGGTCTGGCCTTTATTTGTATGATCTGGGTAATGGGCAAGAAACGTGAACTGAAAAAAAGCCCAGAGAAGAGAGTATGAGCTATATGAGAGCCAAGAGCAACCCCATCCCAGGAAGAAAAGAATAGATCCAGAAATTAAGTTGTGGGGCATGGAGTGCTGTGAGAGAGGAAGCTGAGTGGGGAATGGAAAAGGAAGAGAAGGGTGGGAAGAGCAGAGCAGGAAGGACAGAAATTATGCAAAGGCAGTTCTCTGTGATGAATAGGATTTGGATTTGGGAGTTTAGATTGTTGAAGATTTTCAGGATGATTTTCTCTGTGTTATGCAATTTAATTTCATCATAAAGAAGATAGCAACAAAGATTCAATTTATTGAATTTGTGTTGATTTGAATGTGACACCCACTTGGACTGTATAGGAAGTGGCTTAGCTTTATCGAAGTTATACAAATGAACTGAGGGAACTAATAAACATTTGCCAGGATAGAGCTGCTACACTTAGTGGAATTCTTTGTAATGGTTCTCCAAAGGTTGTCTTGCATTTTTATTAAACTCTTTGCTATGTTATTCACTTCTGAGAACCCCAAGAAGGCACTCTTGTTGCAGTTTCCACTTATTGATAGCATGTACATGCTTTATGATCTCTCTGAAGGCAAGGTTTGTCCATGCAGATCCAAGGGTCTTAGCAGTCCTTGTAGCAAACAGGATCAATGAAGCCTGTGAGAGTGAATGAATAGATCCTGATGAGGTCACATCATTAGAGTGAAAATGAAATCAATGACCAGGATCTCCCTTAGACATAGTCCAGGGAACACATAGGGGAAAGTACAGTGGGAGCATCTTATTAGTGTGAGGATACCATTTCTTAAATTACTTTTATGTCTCTTGAGGCTCAGTTTTACTCTTTAAAATCTTAAAACTTCATCTGGACCCAATAGAAAGTTTAGTCATTGATTAATTTAGGTACCACTTTCACTTTCGAATGAAAGCTATATATGAGGAGTAATTTAACAGCTTAAATACATTAGGAAGACCACTTAGCAAAACATAAATGTTGCTCAAAATGTAGTGATTACAAATTCCACATTGCAAAATCACTTCATTCAATACTTCATTCTCTACAGTCTGTTTCTTATTTGTTTCATTCTTTAAATTTCTCACAAGAAGATGCTCAAATCCTTCTGCCTCAGTCAGTATTAATTTGATGAAGTAGGATTTTGTTCTTACAGTTGCCAACTCATGAACTAATTCATATAGTTCCCATTTAAAAATATTGGAAACATCTTCATTGTAATCTTTGAATGCTTAGCTGTTACAGACAGTAAGTGTATATAATAATCTGTATGAACATATTCCTGGCAGACTATACTTTTTGCCCTTTGCATTTTGACAACTTACAATTCTCACCTCTTCCTGCAGTCAATGCTGCCTTATAGAGAACCTTGTTTCTCTTATCATAGTCTGTCATCTCAAGCAATGATATCAACAGAGGTCCAAAGAGATGTTGAACAGTGACAATGTACAAATGATGGAGCTTCTCTAGAGGCAGGATTTTGTTTCTGAAGTACCCCAAAAAGGTCAGATCCAGAAATGAATGGATATAAAAGGACAGATCCCTGGTGATGATTACAGCACAATAGTTGATTCCATACTTCTTTCCCTAATAAAAAGTAAGCTGAGAAGGTATTTCCACCATTATTTAGTGTTCAGAGATGGGTTAGATGATGTTTGAGTTACTCAGAAGAAAAATTCATGAAGCTAACAGAATTATAGGCAAAGTAACTGAGAATCTGAGGTTATGTTCAGCATCTAAAATCTCCATCTTCCTTTGTAAATATGTATTTTTAAAATAGCCATGAAGGAATGTAATCAACTTATTGTTGGCTTGGTTACTGTTAAGTTAGGCCATTTATAAAAGTATAGCTTGTGACAGTGACTTTACAGTCTACTTAAATTTATGTTTGATTGTAGCCAAAAAGCTGGGGCGACAAATAACTTGTCATCCTCTGGCTTCTTTCAAGAAAGTTTTGAGTGAACCAGTGCAAAAGCCTAACAACAGATCTGATACTACAGTCTTCAATGAAAAATAAAGGGAAATAATCACATTTGGTTCTTCTTTGGGTATATTCTTCAAAAACACTGATTTAAGAATTAAGTCTGCAATCTGTATGCAATTATATCTTGTGGATACAGCAGATTATTATTTAAGAATGTTTTGTCCTTACTTGACAAAAATAGATAAAGCCTGGTTTTCATTAATCTTCCATTTACTACCATTGCATAAATATATTTCAGTTTTACAAAGTGATAATTCACAGCTACAACTCTAGAGTAAGTAACCCTAAGGTAACCCGGCAAACATGGCAGGATTGCTTGAGCACAGTGACTGAAATGATACTGTTCCTTCAAGTACAAATAAATTTAAGTAACAGAACAATAGTATCAGTGAGAAAATGATTCTGGTACATTTTAGTGTTCAAAATGTAAAAATATTTTTTTCTGCAAAATTGGATTATTAAATCTGAGGACATGGTTATGGTACACTGCACATTTCCAGGCTCAAAATTGGTGCCTAGTAAACTTTGACAACCAAATCTGTCACCACCATCATCAATGTTATCATCATCACCACCATCATCACTACCATCATAACCACCATGAAGCATGAGGCTTTTGGAGAAGAAACCCAGACTTTGAAGCTGGACAAGTCCGGCCATGAGACATCATGACTCTGTGTCCTTTCAGCTGTGTGGTCTCTGCCCACTGATATGGTTTGGCTCTGTGCCCCCATCCAAATCTCATTTTGAATTGTACTCCCATAATTCCCACGTGTTGTGGGAGGGACCCCATGGGAGATAATTTGAATCACGGAGGTGGTTTCCCCCATACTGTTCTCGTGGTAGTGAGTAAGTCTCACGAGATCTGATGGTTTTATCAGGGGGTTCTGCTTTTGCATCTTCCTCATTTTCTCTTGCTGCTGCCATGTAGGAAGTACCTTTCATTTCCCGCCATGATTCTGAGGCCTCCCCAGCTATGTGGAAATGTAAGTCCAATTAAACCTATTTTTCTTCCCATTCTTGGGTATGTCTTTATCAGCAGTGTGAAAACGGACTAATACACCCACCTAAGGCATGGCTAACCACCTGTGGGGCACCAGGAATGGCAGATTCCATCATAATTAAAAAAGCAACTCCTGGCTTGCAATAGTAGTTACTGCAATGGCTGAACGACAGAATGCCCTGCGACTAGATAGATGTAGGTTGCAAACCTGGCTCCACTGCTTAGGGGCAGTGGTCCTGGGACAAGTTCCCCAACTTCTCCCTAGCCTTAGTTTTTACATTTACAAACTCATTATCTTAAATTTGGGTTCCACCAAGAGAAGACCCTGAAGAAGTATGGGGATGCAGGGAGTTTATGTAGGAAGTGATCTCAAGAGGCCCAAGGGAGGAAGTGAAATGTGAAAAGAAGAAAAAAAAAGTTAAAAAGTACATAGATGAGCAGGTTCCTGCTATGGAAACGTGGGGCTCAATCTTGTCAAGCACTCTCTGAGAAACCACAAGGAACACAGCTTAGAATCACTCACTAGATGGGAGGGGGCTATGGCATTTTTCTACTTACTTCTATCCACTATTACTTGACTGTTCTCTGAGGTGTCAACCCCCCTTGACACTTTCAGGTTGCCTCTATATACAATGAAGCAAGCTCCTGGGATGCCAGAGGAAGCCCTCAGGCAGACTTTAAGAAGGAAGAGAAGGAGGAGAGGCAGCTATGGCAAAGAAGACAATGGCAGGACCTTGCAGTGGCAACCTATCAGCATACCAAAAACTGCACACTCTAAAGCTGAGGGGAATATCAGGCAGAAGAAAAGTGGAAAGGGCATCAACAGCATCTGCTACATTCAGGACACTACTCACCTTTACAGGAGATTGTGAGGATCAGAGATAAGGAATATGAAGTGTCTGGTCCATAACAGGGATGCAACAAATGGGAGCAATGGTGGCAAAGATGCCCTAGAAGAGGAGGCTGGGCACTACTAAACGGAAGAAACTGCCAGTAACCCAGGCTGGCCAACCCAGTGTTCCTCCTCTCCTCTAGGTGTATGCCTCCAGGTATGTGCAGGTGAGCTGCTCAACACAGACTGCTTGCACTGTTGCTAAATTGCTGGTATGATTTTTGCTTGCACTGTTGCTAAATTGTTGGTATGATTTTAGAGGAGGTTTTTGTTGAATTTGCAGAGCAATAAGATAAACCCAGCCTGCGTCATTGAGCTCCCACGTTCAAGTGCCAATGATGCCTTCCATGGGCCTGAGGTACCTTTGTTTCATGGGTCTCTTCCTCCAGAAAAAAAAATTACAAAATATGTTATTTGACCACATTGGTGTAAAGACAAATAAATTAGTATTATACATTAAAACTTTTTATTGGACCTAAAAGGACATCTTTCTTTCTTCTGCGTTTAAAAGAAATTAAAACATTTTCACGGGCCCTTGAAGTACTATGAGCCCCAGGCACTGTGACTGCTGTGCCTAATGAGTGAGTCACCTCACCTCACATATACTATTTCATTTAATTCTTATAGGGACCGTGCAAAGGTGGCTTCTTATCCCCATTTTTCAGGTGAGGAACTGAGGTTGAGAAAGATGAATGACCCATCCAAATTCACACAGCCAATGGCAGAGCCCTGGATTGTTATATGCACTCTAAATTCCTCCAGTGGTCATATGGAGGAAGTGCCCATGGTAATGATGCTCGCTGCAGTTGCCAAAATCTGAAACATCATAAATATATGTAAATATATGCACACAGAAACATACATACATACACACACAGAAATGTCTTTTATTTTGTAAACAGATTTATGAAGGTGTAATTTACATATGATATAATTCACATATGATATATATGATAAAATTCAGAGGTTTTTAGTATATTCACGGGGTTGTGCCACCATAGTCACACTTAATTTTAGAATATTTGTTCGCCACACAAAGAAATCCCATCTATGTTCATTAGCAGTCATGCCCCATCCCCTCCTCCAACCTCTCCCCAGGCCCTGACAACCAATAACCTACTTTCTATCTTTATGGATTTGCCTGTCCTAGACATTTCATATAAATGGGACCATAGAACATGGGGTCTTTTGTGTCTGGCTTCTTTCACTTAGTATAATGTTTTCAAAGTTCATCTATGTTGTAGTATATACCAGTACTTCATTTTTATTGCCATATTATATTGCATTTTATGGATGTACCATATTTTATTAATCCATTCACGAGTTAACAGACACTTGAGTTGTTTCTATTATTTGACTAGTATGGGTATTGCTACTATAAACATTTGTGTGCAACTTTTTGTTTTAATTCTAAATATGCATTAGTTTTAATCAGACTGTTTTCATATAATCCATCTTAGCATAAAGAGGAAAGAGCTCTACAGCTAGGGTTCTAAAAGATAACTTTTCTAACTATTGAAGGGAACAATTACTAAGAACCCATAATAAAAGACGCTTTACAAGAAAATAGAAGACCTTGTAGGGAATGAAACACACCTTTAAGAAAAATCGCAAGAAGCCAGGGCGTAATGTGCTTGTTAAAACGGAGTGTAACTACATTTCTGAACACAACAATGAGAAAAAGTTATTCAGCATTCTTTCCCCTTGACTTAGTGCATGACGAGGAACAAATAGGATTATTCCCGTTAGGGCAAAAGATGTAGTTGCTAAAGCTTATCTTTCCAAGGAATGAATCACTAGTTGGGATCTAGTGAAGATCTAATAATTTATATGTCCCTGTCTAATATTCACTCTGCAGCTGAGAAAAAATCTTCTTCAAAAACGTTCCAAAGGAAGTGCACAATGAATTTTTTCAATTCAAACCAACAAGCAGTAAATCCCCTCTTTATAATAGCCCTTCTTGCTTCCTGCCCTTCCATTTCCACTTAAAAGTTTTTCATCCTCCAAGGCTACTCACTCCATCAAGTTTCCTTGGAGTTCCCTCAAGTTATAACCATTCTTTCTCTCACTTCATATCACTGAGTGCTCAGGGGCACCAGACGACACCCAGTGACAACTGAGTGACTATAATATGCCAAGCATAGTGGGTGGTACACCCTGTGGACAGAAAAGTACAAGAAAAAAATAAAGGCCTCAAAGAACTTACCCTCTTTTTAAGAACATGGAGACTAATCAACCAACCAAATAAATTATCAGAAACATTTCATATACAGAGATACACATACATTCTTGGTTGTAAGTAATAAAAATTCACCTCAAATTAGCTTAATCTTCCCAGTGTGATCACTGATAATGTGATCTCAATCTCACAGACCTGGAAGAGCCACATGTACAGTTGACTTCAGGAGGAAGTGAAAATCATCATAATTCCACGTGTCTGTTTGCCTGCACATAGCTGAATATAAAGCTGAAATGCATGTTTTATGTGAGCAACAACTTCTCTCTTGTTAAATACTGTACACCCAACTGCTAGCTTCTGGTACATTGTAGATGTCCAAACTGACTAAGGTCTTCCAATCTCAATTCTAAATTTCAGAAGAGAAAAACCAGGTTGTCATTTGGGTCAGGTATCCACTTCTGATCTAAACAGCTGTTACTTGGGATGGGAGATACTATAAACGGAATGTTTGTGTACCCCTTAAATTCACATGTTAAAACCCAGTCCCCGATGTGGTGCTATTTTGAGGTGGAGCCTTTGGAAGGCCCTAGATAGTTCATTTGCCCCTTCTGCCATGTGAGGGCACAGCAAGAAGACAGTTGTCCATCTATGAACCAGGAAGTAGACCCTCACCAGATCCCAACCATGCTGACACCCTGATCTTGGACTTCCAGCCTCCAGAACCATAATAAATACATTTCTATTGTTTATAAGCCACCCAGTCAAAGACATTTGTTATATGGCAGCCTGAACTGACTAAGACGGGAAGAAATAACACTTGTTATAGAGGAGAGGTCTACAATAACTCAGCATCCATAGTGATGCAACTCCAGTGTTCTTTCAGTGTTCTTCAGTGTTCTTTCAGTAAGTGGCACTATGATCCAGCTAGTCCTTCTACATTCTCACTCTTAAGTTATCACTCCTTGTTTACATACCATCCAACTGAGCCTACTAGCTGTAAACTTAGAAAAAGGAAAGAACATTGTTTAAACACTAAAGTTTCCATTCTCTAAAATGCCCATAATTTATTGAAATTGAATGGTTTATTCCGGCTGAAACAAATCAGTGACCACTGCCTATAGCAGATAGCTTCAGAAGCCAACAATACGATATTATTTTCTCTGGGACCTTCCATCTACTAATCTACTCACTGCATCCCTATTCCAAAGGTTGGCCTACAGCAACCATATTTGTTCCATTATGTGTGACCAAACTCAAGCGTTAACCTGACCCAAGCAGGGTTGATCACACTCTTGCATCTGGGAATTGAGACTGCAAGGCTGAAGAACTGTCAGCAGGCTCTGTGAGGAGCAGGGCTCATTTGGTATAACCTGAGGACAGTGAACAGAGAAAGATGAATAAAGCAAATACATAGCAATCAGAGATTCTGAAATAATGCATATATAATTCTAACTTTAGGTTTCAGCCTTTTCTGAGATCTGGCTCCATCCCTGCTTTTGAGACCCACAGACATTCCTACACACTTTCACAAAATGTCCTTTAGCTAGTTCAATCAGCTTAGATTACTACCGACCAGAACCCTATCTAATATAGAAGGTTCTGGGAAGCTCTGACAGAGCTTTTTAAAGAGTAAATGATAAAGGACAAATGTGGAGGTTTCTCACAGCATTTCTTCCTTGGCATTCCCTGTCTATAATTCAAATATAACTCTTTTGAGCATCAATCCCATCATTTTTCTGGCAATGTAGTTTGTGACCGTTTTCATTCTTTGAAATTCATTCTTTGAAATTCATTCATTCATTCTTCTGGCAATGTAGTTTGTGACAGTTTTTTCATTCTTTGAAAAAGAGAAAATGGAATCACACTCTTAGGAAGAGTCAATGGTTGGTGCTGTTTGATAGCTTTGGGCTAAATCCTGACTGTATTCACCCTCTGTACCCTGCCCACAGGTTCCTGGGAGAGTTACATGTACCAAGAAAAACAGCAAAACAGAAAACAAGTTTCTACATTACTTTTAGCTGGGCCTTCGCCTAATAACCCCAGATGAGGCCAAGAACCCTTGGCAGGAACCAGGAAGGGTTTTGGTCTGCAGACCATCATGGCACCACATCCAGGGCTCCCAGACCACTGGCACATATGGTCCCTGTGCGGGCACCACCCACTTCTCTATATGGCAAATTCAGTAAATAGGACTTTTTCCATGGCCCACCTAGGCACCTCCACCCCAACTCTATCCTCAAGGACCTTCTGGGCAAACATGTGGCACACAAGCAGGATCACACCCCCATACCTCTCAGAAACTCTTACTTCAGCCTTCTCCCCCAAATGTTGAGAAAGGGATTGTTTCAGTGTGGCCCCTTTGTATTAGTCCATTCTCACATTGCTATAAAGAACTACCTGAGACTGGGTAATTTATAGAGAAAAGAGGTTTAATTAGCTCACAGTTCC
The DNA here is from genome assembly GCF_007565055.1 of Rhinopithecus roxellana. NCBI lineage: Eukaryota > Metazoa > Chordata > Mammalia > Primates > Cercopithecidae > Rhinopithecus > Rhinopithecus roxellana. The sequence continues at coordinate 77,110,278 of NC_044555.1, forward strand.
ACAGGCTGTACAGGAAGCAAGGCTGGGGAGGCCTCAGGAAACTTACAATCATGGAGGAAGGTGAAGAGGAAGAGGTACGTCCTACATGGCGAGAGCAGGAGAAAGAGAACCAAGGGGGGAACTGCTACACACTTTCAAACAACCAGATCTCATGAGAACTCACTCAATATCACGAGAACAGCAAGGGGGAAATCCACCCCAATGATTCAATCACTTTCCACCAGGCCCCTCCTCCAACATTGGAAATTAACAATTCAACAAGAGATTTCAGTGTAGACACAGAGCTAAACCATATCACCCTGAAACGCAGAATGATTATTAAAACCTTTTTGAGTCAAGGGAACCAAAGCCAAGAACACAACTCATGAGTGACAAGTGTAGCACATGTATTCTCAACTAGGCAATATCACCACCAAGGGGGTGAAAATTGATTATTGGAAGAGGTGAAAAAAGCATATTATTTTTATGTACAAAGCACAGAAATACACAAGTAGATAAATAGGATATCTGTGCTATTTAAATTTCATGGGTGGGGGCTGGGAACATTGAGAAAAAATGTTTTAAAAAGCTTCCTTGAGGGGGCAATAATGAAAAAAAAAAAAAAAAAAAAAAGGTAGAGACACGTTAGAGCCTGTAGTGGATGCTGTGGTGCTGCCACAGACTCTTACTGCTGGTGGACCCATTCCCAGTTGCTAAGAACTCCTAGTTTACTCCTCCCAAGAACTGGCCTTTGCAAAAGGGGACCCGCCTTTCTTAGGGAGGCTATGCTCCTATGTTCTCCTTTTCTCTCTCTTTCCTTCATGCTATGCTCCATTTCCCAAAATGTCAAACCAGTCCACGCACTTTTTCATTCTGTACCTTTCTCAGGCCTTTCTCTGACCTTCCCGTAAACATTGTTTTGCAACCTCCTCTTTGCATTCTCCTGACTCTTTTCCAAGTACAACTTCCATCCAAATACTTTCCATTAATGTCTATGCCTTTTCTCCTACTAGTCTTGCAAGCACTCTGAGGGACAGAACCTTGTCTCATTCTTTTTTCTACTCCCAGGACCTAGCACTATTCCTAACAGGAATGGGTGTTCAATAATTGTTGGGTCAAAGTAATTTACAGAATATCTCTGCAAGTTCCTTAGGCAGGTGTACCCTGTGAGAGCTGAGAAGGCCACAGAACAACTCCCAGTTATTTCAAATTTGATCAACCCATTGAAAAGACCCATTTCTACTTATTTCTGTACTCCCATGAGCACCCATAGACAGGAAAATAAAACATCTTGTCTACACTGTAGTCCAATTGTTATAAATAGGGCATTAAAAATAAGTTAAATATTATGAGAAAATACATCAGTACCGAAATAGCTGTATTTACATTCAAGTGCTGAACATAAATAAATAAAAACAATGCTGAGTTTATCTTATAGAGTATCTACAGTTTACAGAGCTGTTTTATCTACACTGTCTCTTTTGAGGCTCAAGCAGCCTAGATAATACTTTTCACATTTTAAAGAGGACGAAACTATGTTAACAATTTAAAGTGGTTCTTCTTTCAAGGTCACAGTAATGTATGGAGAACAGAATTCAAACCCAACCCTTCTGCTATGGCTTGGATAGTTTATTCATCCCTGCCAAATCTCATGTTGAAATTTGGCCCACAGTGTAGCAGTGTTGGAGGCGAAGCCTAGGGAGAGGTGCTTGGGACATAGGGGCAGATTCCTCATGAATGGCTTGGTGCTGTTCTCACTCTAGTGACAGCAGATTAGTTTTCAAGGGAATGGATTAGTTCTGGCAAGAATGGGTTGTTATAACAAGTACACCCCGGGTTTGGTCCCCCTTCCCAAGTGACTGATTTCCCCTTTGACTCTCTCCAAAATGTTTTGGCACAGCACAAAAGCCCTTGCCAGTAACCAAGGAGATGCCAGTGCCATGCTTCTTGTACAGCCTGCAGAACCATGAGCCAAATAAACCTATTTCTTTTTCTTTTTTTCTTGAGATGGAGTCTTGTTCTGTTGCCCAGGCTGAAGTGCAATGGCATGATCTCAGCTCATTGCAACCTCTACCTCCCTGTTCAAGCAATTCTTCTGCTTCAGCCTCCCAAGTAGCTGGGATTACAGGTACCTACCACCATGCCCAGCTAAATTTTTTGTATTTTTAGTACAGACGGGTTTCTGCCATGTTGGCCAGGCTAGTTTCGAACTCCTGACCTCAAGTGATCTGCCTACCTCAGCCTCGCAAAGTGCTAGGATTACAGGTGTGGGTCACTACGCCCAGCCAACCTCTTTTCTTAATAAACTACCAAGTCTCAGGCATTCCTTCATAGCAACACAAAACAGACTAACACATTTTCTATGTTTAGCCTAGTAGTTCTCAGCTAGGCACAATTTTGCCACCCAGGGGACATTTGGCAATATTTGGAGACTTTTTGGTTGTCACAACTGGAGGTCTGCTCCTGGAATCTAGTGGTAGAGGCCAGAGATATTGCTAAACATCTCACAATACAAAGGACAGCTTCCCACAACCGAAAACTACCTGATCTAGAATGTCAGTACTGTCAGTGTTGAGAAACCCTGGTCTTATTCAATGTCTTAGCCATCATATTACATTCCTTTGAGTAGACAATATAACTCTTAAATGGGTGTGGAGCTATAAAAACCTTGGCTACAGAGTTGTGCTTCCCAAAGTAAGAGCCATGAGCCACATGCAGCTATTGAGCACATGAAATGTGTCTAATCCATATGGAGATATGCTGTAGGTTTAAAATACATTCCGGGTTTTGAAGACATTATAAAATAAAGCATATCGATATCTCATTGATATTTTTATATTGACTACATGTTGATATAATATTCTGGATCTACTGAATAAAATATATAATTAACATGAATTTCACCTATGTTTTAAATATGGCTACTAGAAAATTTGAATTTCCAGATGTGGCTTGCATTTGTAGCTTACATTGACCATTGGTGCTATAGAGATTGCTGCTATAGAAAATACATAAATAGTATGTGTCATATTCATCATGCAAAGTTGCACGAGTACAGGCTATTTCAAAATAGTCTCCCAATTTCATATACCTTTGTGATAGGCAAAATAACCTTCTGCCAAAGATTTCCACTGAACCTTTGATTGTGTTACTTTACATGGCAAAAGGGACTCTGAAGATGTGATTAAGTTAAGGACCTTGAGATGAGGGATAATCCTGGATTATCTAGGTAGGCTCAATATAATTGTCATGGTTAATGACTATCTGAAGCCAGTGCATGGGTGGTAAAGGAATTTACCAAGATAGTAATGAGTTTAGAAAGGCAGATTTATTTAGAGGAAAAGGGGAGATACATTGCAAGACAGCAGAAAGAAGGCTGTCTGCTATCTGCAGAGTCAGGGGCTGGAAGGGGAGTTTTATAAGGTCATGCTGCTTGAGCTGAATGCTTGCAGACAGAATGCTTGAATGCAGGTGGGCCATGAGCTGAATGCTTGTAACAGGATGCTATGGGTGCCAGTGAGCCTTCTGTGGTTGACCCCGTTTCTCAAAACATTTGCACCCCTTACCTATTTCTGTTCCTGCCAGGTAAGCCCATTTTCCAATTTTCTTTTAACTCCTTAGGGCTTCACAATAATCACAAGAGTCTTTATAAGGGAAAGAGGAAGGCAGGAGAGCAAGAAGGAAATGTGATAACAGAAGCATTGTCAGAGAGAAAATAGAAGAAGGTATACTGCTGGCTTTGAAAATGGAGGAAGGGGCCACAAACTAAGGAATGCAGGAAGATTCTATAATAGAAGCTGGAATAGACAGTGGAACAACTTCTTCCCTAGACCGTCCAGAATAAACAAAGTACTGCAAACACCTTAGCTTTAGCTCAGTGAAATCCATTTCAGACATCTAACTTCCAGAACTGTAAGATAATAAATTTGTGCTTTTCCAAGCCACTAAGTTTGTAGTAATTTGTAACAGCAGCAACAGAAAATTAATACAGCTTTATACACATACACAGAGAGACTACATTGCACGTCAGCTTTCCTTCAAAATGAAGGATCCTACCAAAATATATGACTCCATTTTAGTAAGCAGAAATCTATATGACTATGATTAAGGACATTCACTGATAGCTGATCTATTCTAGGTGTCTATCCCATCTCCACATTTATAATACAATGCATTTCCTAAAACTGCTTTACCCAGTGAATCATTGTAGATTGTACCGAAATCATGCATGATTAATTAATCTGCACAATATGCATGGGGTCACAAAGAGAAATCACTAAAGAGAAAAAGAAGATGAAGTTATGAAATAAATATTCAGTTGTCCTATATAATGAACTTGCTTCGTACACAGTACCATTTTCCTGTAGATAAACAAATGGTAGTCATTACCCAACCCATGCTGTTGTGATTCTGACATAAAATAAAATTACTGTGAGTCAACAACAATTACATATATCAAGGAAAAGACGTTTTACATAACCACCTAAGTGGAAGTAGGAGCATAGTCACTGTGTGTCCCTCTACCTGTCTATAATATTTAAATTCATGATTACCAGGAAAGAAAAGGTTTTTTTTTTAATGCAGACAATCCCTATTCACAATCCTCTGTGTTTGAGTGCATAGCTGGAGAGTTAAATCTTTAGAAAATATCACTTTTCAAGGAAAGTGGGTTTTAGTAAAAGATTTTTTTAAAAATAGGAGGGATTAATAATACACTAATCTCCTTAGTAACTGAAGCTAATTTATGAGAACTATAAACTTTAATCTATTTCCAACATTAAAAGCAGAGAATAAGTCAACCAGAAAAGTATTTATGGCTAGCTACCAAAATTAAAATTGATTATCTTTTGGGCAGAAGTAATAAGATCTTTGGATTGGAGGGAAGACAAGGGATCTAGTCCCTGCTCTGCAACCAAGATATTGTGCACCTTTAAGCAAGTCCTTACGACTCTTAAATCTTGTTTTTCTCCAGACAATATTAAATGTTGGACCAGTTGTGTGTCTGTAAAGCTCTTTGTGGCTCAAAAGCAATCTATGCTTAACCATTAATGCGGGTTTGTTTTAATAATTTCATTTTTGTTAACGTATAAAAGCATAACTTCTAAAGACATTTAAATCTTAGGTTGTGTCCATGACAATGCATGCTGGATGACTCAATGAAAAAGGGAACCATGATTTATCGTATGGTTAATTCAGTGTTTAGGTATTTGATTTCTTCACTTGGCATACAGTGAAAATGTTGACATGGATTACTGCCCTCTAATAAAAATAATTTTTTATCATATTTGGCCAGAAATCTGTGTGTGACAAAGAGTAGGATTCAAACAACAGATGAGCATATCAGTCTCAGCAGCTTTGCCTCCTCCCTTCCTCCTAACAGTCCTCCTCCCCACTTTCCTATCTCTCTCCAACATCATTAATCAAAACCAAGGCTTAACTATAAATAGGCACTGGAATTGATTTAACTAACTTTAACATGGAGGGAAAGGGCTGGGGTAGGTTCCAACTTGGCTACATTTCACTTCATTCCTGAGGATTTTCCAGCAAGGTCTAAGCCTCCTGCTGCCCTCCTCTCCCTCACAGTCTTCACTGTCCCTCTGTATTATAGCTAACTACAGTCTTCCTTTGCTCTGACTTTGTAGGACAACCTCCTAATTGTCTTACTTTCCCAAATGCAATGCCTGTGCTCAATTCTGATGAGGTCATACACAAAGTCATAGAGATGTCTGTAGAAATCATTCAAAAATATCTAATTTTTATTAGTCTCATCAATACTCCAAATATAGAATTTGACTACAAATAAAGCAGGTTTATGGAGACTTTTGTTAATCACAAAGAAGAAGCAAAAGCATAATCAAGTCAGGGCAGTAAGGTAATAAGGCATCTAAAATGTTGAACTATCAAGAAGTGCAATTAAAAAAACACAAACATTTTTTGAAAAACTTTCTTCTATGACTTCTGGTTAAGAAAGAATTTTAAGTTCATGCTATATGGTGTCCCCACTGCTTGAAACATGCAGTTGTGATAAGTGAAATATAACAAAAGAATACTGAAAAGAAAATGCCAGAATATAAATTAAGATATACATCCTCAGGGACCAGTAATAGTGAGTGTGATTGAAGCCACAGCCTGATGGGTGCTGAGCCCCAAATCAGGCAGTGAGACAGAGAAATTTCTTTCCAATGGGAGATGAAAAGTCCTCTACTTACTATGAAAGGCTGAAGCCAGGCTTTAGGCTTAAAGCTGGACTGGATTTGGCACCCTTTCCTTGATAAAGGAAGATAAAATCAGACATTGCCAACTGACTCCAGGGTTTAGAGGTTTTACCATTGGTTATCAAGGGGGAGTCAGTGACTTTGTTCCCCAGAAGACATTTGGCCAATGTCTGGAGACATTTTTGGTTGTCATAACTGGAGGGAAGTTGGCACTACTTGCGTTTAGTGAGTAGAGGCTAGGGATGTTGCTAAACATTCTACAATGCAAAGGACAGCTCTACACAACAAAGAATCATCTGGTCCAAAATGTCAACAGTGCCCTACTGAGAAAACCTGGTTTATATGAAGCTAAAAACCTACAGATTTAAGAGACATCAACACAGCCTCTGTCTAGACAAAGATCTGAAACAAGCTGCTACTGGCCTGGAGACTGGCTCTGCATTATTTTACTATAGGGCAGGAGCTCCAAACCATCACCTAAAATGTGGTTTTGTCCTGGGAGCCCTGGTGGACATCAACTGAAAAATACCAGCCACAAAAAGAAGCTCATACAGAGAGAGAAAGTGAGTAAGAATGAACATACATGAACAGAGAGTAAGAGACAGAAAAACACAAACAAAAAATTCACTCAAAATTAGCCTGTGAATCAAAATTCCAAAACATATGAATAAATATAACACTGAAGAAGACAGCCAACATATCAATATCCAGAATGAGTTTACTGTGGTGAAATTAATTTTATAAAATAGTTTGACAAAGACTTCAAAACAAACATGTTTAAAATATTCAGGAAGATAGATGAAATCACATGTATAAAAATCAAACAAATTATGACACAAAATCAGGCAGAACGGAGATAAGAACAGGTGAATATAAAAATAAACTAATATTTAAAAAAATTAGTGTTTTAAAATGAAAAATTCAAAGGATAGGATAAACTTTAGATTTGAAGCAGTTGGAAAGTGTTTTAGTGAATTAGATTTTGATACCAAAATATTTACCCAGAAGCCAGCAAAAAGAGAAAAAGTAATCAAAACTAGTAAAGGAGCATTTAAGAATCAGGGCAGATGGTTTGAGAGCCTCTAGCTTCAAAGGCCTACTTAAAATTCAGAACCTAAGCTTAGAGATTTTTTTAAATGAATAATTGTATTTGAACATTAATATCCAAGAGTTTTCCAGAATCAGAAAAAAATGAGAATCCTCAGTTGAAAGTACCCTATGAGTATTCAGAAACATAAATACAAGTAAGTCCTACACCTAGACATTTTAGTCAAACTTCAAAATATCAATCTTAAAATTTAGCAGAGACAAAAGATAGTTTGACCTGTAAGGAAGTTACTATCACATATACAGAAGATTTCTGATCATCAACAACAAATGGTAGAAGAACCTGAAGCAATGCCTTTTAAAGTGATGAGGAAAAATAACTGCCAATATAAAATTTTACTCCCAGAGAAACCATCATGCAATGTTGAAGATAAAATGATGATATTACAAAATATAAAACATTAAGACTGTTTAACAACCACAGGCACTCATTAAAAGAACTATGAAAGGATTCATTTCAGCAAAAAGATATGTGAATTCAAGGGAAAGGCATGGGACAAAGGAAATAATTTTGTGTTTCTCATCAATGAAAAACAAGTGACATTGCTGTGGTATTTAAGCTGCTTCACTCTCAGAAATGCCAAATGCCCTTGAGTTTGGTTGTTTTAATATTTTACCTCATACTTCCCACTTTAATATATTGCTTTTAATTTCACTATGAGAGAAAATTATACTTTCAAGTAACGAGATGAAAAATAAATTTGGGCAAGGAAAAGCACTTAGAAAATTTAATAGGAATTTTAAATGACCAGAATAAATCAATTATACATGGAAAAAAAATGTACCAAAGAAACAAAGACTCTTCAGAGAAATAGTTACCAAACCAGAGGGTTGGGGGAAGATAGGTAGGAGAAGTGTCTAGAACCATAAAAAACGGGAGAACTATTGTAACCTGGATGCTGCTGTGTCACAAACATGACTGATTACTTCAACTGCTCAATATGAAAAATAAGGGATTGAGGGAAATCAAATTTCCTTGATCCTAGATAAAAGATGTTGGTTAATCTAAAAGGTTATCATTATGGTATCTTTAAGCTGTACTATTTAGCAAAAATGATCTTGTAGTCACAGGTATAAAATATTTACCTTGAAATATGTATATGGATTAGAAATTTTGCTGTTTCCAAGAAAACATTTTGTATTTTTCCAATGGTTCTATGCCAAGTTTTTAGTAGTATATATTCAATAAAGACCATGGAACAAAAATGTAATTATCAACAACCTAAGTAAAATGTTAATATTTATAAGTCAAAGAACCATGTTCTATGTTACCTTTACCATTTGCTGATAAAATTGCAAAAGATGAGATCTGGAAAAAGAAGGATGCCCACTTTCAGCACTTTTATTTGACATAGTGCTGGATGTCCTAGCCAGAGCAATGGGATGAGGAAAATAAATAAAGGACATCTGTATTGGAAAGGAATAAGTCCAGTTGTCCTTGTTTGCAGACAATATAATCATGTATTTAGAAAAACCTAAAGACTTTTAAAAAAATCCTAAAGACTCTGCCAGGAAAATGTTAGCGTTGATAAACAGATTCAGTAAAGTTGTAGTATACAAAATCCACATACAAAAATCAGTAGCATTTCTAGATGCCAACAGCAAACAATCTCAAAAAAGAAGATCAAGAAAGCTATTTATAATAGCTATCCAAAAATACCTAGGAATAAACTTAACCAAGAAAGTAAAAGATCTGTGCAATAAAAACCATGAAGCACTGATTTTAAAAAATTGAAGAGGACATAAAATATTGGAAAGATATCCTATGTTCATAAATTGCAATAATTAAGATTGTAAAAATGTCCATCTTACTCAAAGCAATTCACAGATTCAATGCAATCCCTGTCAAAATACCAATGACATTCTTCACAGAAATAGGAAATCCTAAAATTTGTATGCAATCACAAAAGAAAACAGAATAGCCAAAGCAATCCTGACCAAAAAATATAAATCTAGAGGCATCACACTAATTGATGTCAAAATACACTGCAAAGCTATAGCAACCAAAAAGCATGGTACTGGCATAAAAATAGACACAGACCAATGGAACAAAATAGAGAGCCCTGAAATAAACCACACTTTATAGCCTACTCACTTTACACAAAGGCATAAAAACATACAATGGGGAAAGGACAGTCTTTTCAACAAATGGTGCTAGAAAAACTCAATATCCATATGCAGAAGAATGAAACTAGACCCCTATCTCTCATCATATGCAAAAATAAAATCAAAATGAATTAAAGACTTAAACCTATGACCCGAAAGTATGAAACTACTAGAAGAAAACATCAGGTCAAATGCTTCAGGACACTGGTCTGGGCAAAGATTTCTTGAGTAAGACCTCAAAAACACAGGCAACCAAAGCAAAAATTAACAAATCAGATTACATCAAGCTAAAAAGCTTCTGCAATGGAAAGGAAACAATCAAGAAAGTAGAGAGAAAACATACAGAATGGAAGAAAATATTTGTCAACTATTTATCTGACAAGAAGTTAACAACCTGAATATATAAGGAACTCAAACAACTCAATAGCAAATAATAATAATAATCCAATTTTTAAATGGGCAAAAGATCTGAATTTCTCAAAAGGATACATAAAATTGGCCAACAGGTATATGAAAAAATACTCAACATCACTAATCATCAGGGAAATGCAAATCAAAACCACAATATGATATCGTATCACCCGAATTAAAATGGCTTATATCCAAAAGACAGAAAATAACAAATGCTGGTAGGAAGGTGGAGAAAGGGCAATGCTAGTATACTGGTTGGTGGTAATGTAAATTAGTATGGCCATTATGGAAAACAATATGAAGGCTCCTCAAAAAACTAAAAATAGAACTGTAACATCATATGATTCAGCAATTCTATTGCTAGATATACACCCAAAAGAAAGAAAATGCATCTGTCAAAGAGATATCTGCATTCCCATGTTTTTTACAGCACTATTCACAGTAGTCATAATAAAGTATCCATCAATGGATTGATGGATAAAGAAAATGTGGAGTGTGTGTGTGTGTGTGTCTGTGTATATGTATATATGTTTACGTGTGTGCGTGTGTAATGGAATATCATTCAGTCATAAAAATGATTGAAATCTTGTCATTTGAAGCTATACAGATATAACTGGAGGACATTATGTTAGTGAAGTAAGTCAAGTACAGAAAGACAAATACTTCACATTCTCACTCATATGTGGGAGTTAAAAAGGTGTATCTCATAGAGATAGTGAATAGAATGGTGGTTACCAGAGACTGAGAAGGGTAGTGGGGAGAAATGAACAGGGCTCGGCTAATAAGTACAAAAATAGATAGAAAGAATAAGATCAGGTATTCTGTAGCACAATAGGACAAATATAGTTAACAGTAATTTGTTATAAATTTCAAAATAGGTAAAAGAGAAGATTTGAAATGTTCCCAACACAAATAAATGATAAATGTTTGAAGTGATGGATATCCCAATTACCCAAAGTTGATCGTTACACATTGTATGCTTGTAACAAAATATCACATGTACTCCATAAATATATACAACTGTGATGTATCCATGAAAATGAAAAATGGAAAAAATTACAAGAGTCATTAAGTTTCTAATAGCTACTGAAATTTTGTACTAAGTGTATGCCAAATCTCTAAACTGTGCCTGGTCTATAATACATTCTCAACACATTTTCACAAATAAGTAAAATTAAATACCATGAAAAAACAGAATAAGAGAAAAGCAGAAATTGATGAAATACAAAACAATATGTAATAAAATATACGTAAAACCAAAAGCTAGTTTTTTACTGACAAACTAGTAAAATGGCAACCTATAAGTCAGATATGCCAAAATAAAATATACATATACACAATATTAAGAATTCAAAAAACAAAGATACAATAAAATCTTAAATCAGAATAATATGAATATAATACAGTAAATTTTGAAACTTGGGTAAAATGGATAATTTTCAAGAAACATAAATTACAAAAACTACTCAAGAGAAAACATAAAACCAGAACAAATAAATAACCATCAGAGAAATTCAATTGTCAATTTGAAGTCTGCTTGAAAATGATATCCAGGCTCAGAGGGTTTTATGATTTCTACAAACTATTTCAGAAAATGGGGGAAAAAATTACCCAATTCTCTGAAAGAAGCTAAAATGTTCTTTGTACTAATTTGATAAGGATTGTATAAAAAATTAAAATATGAGATCTACCTGACAATGAACATAGATGTTAAAGTCTGGAAGAAAATATAGCAGGTATTTCTTAATGCATCATATAATGTACATCAGGAATGCAAGGATGGTTCAATGGAAAAGAAAATCTAAAAATGAATACACCACATTAGTAACTTAAAGATGAAAACCTATTATCTGCATCTCATTGTATTTACCAAAAAATCCATAAAATTCATTATTCATTATTATTAAAACTCTCAACAAAAATTAAAGAACTCCCAATTTTTAACTTGATAGACATTATTTTAAAAATCTAAGACAAGATGTTAGATCACCACTTTCCCTCCAAACTTTTCTGAAGGCCACAATCAATGTAAATAAAACAAAACAAAAATAAAGGAGTTAAGATGTCTAAGAACTAGAAAGAAAGAGATAAAACAGCCCATACTGGTAAAAATAAAATATTCCAAAGAAAATCTCAGAAATTCATAGAAAAACTATTAGAACAAGTTAGAGAATTCAGCAAGATTGTTTAGTCAAGATCAACACTCAATCAATACCCTTGTCACATAAGAGTAATAACAAATTAGAAAGTAAATATACCATACAAAAAAAAAAAAAAATCAATGACAACCCTAAGGTTCCTAGGAATACATGCAAGAAAATTCGTACAGGGCATGTTGAAAAAGTTTTAAAATATTACTAATAACATACAATATTACTTCAGTAAATGCAGAGATATACCATTTCATGACATGAAGGCTCAATATCATATATATGCCAATTTTGTTAAATTAATATACAAATGCAAAACAATTCCACAAAATATTCCAACATGATTAATCAGGAACTTGATAAACATACCATAAAACTTATGTAAATGAAGAGGTGTTGAAGAATAGCCAAGAAAATTTTGAAGAATACTCTGTTCATCAATAGGAAAAGATAAAATAATTGATATTATACTCACACAATGGAATATCATATAACAAAATGGATAATTAGAACTATGCTGAGTAAAGAAAATATGTTGCAGAATAATACCTATCAAATAATAGCACTTACAGAGATTTTTCTGAATATGCAAAAATGCTGTTTAGTCATTAATACATAATATACAGGTCACAATAAATTGTCTTTATTATTATGCTTCTCCCAGTAATTAGGTCAAAGTGATTAGGAACACACATCTGGCTTCAAGTCTTGGCTTTGCCCTTATTGTGTGATTTTGAGCATCTTATCTAATCTCTGGTCGTCAGTTTCCTCATCTGTAAAGTGGAGAATTAACATTATTTACATGAGATTAATGAGAGATAAAATGCAATTACTAATCTAATTCACTCAGTACCTGGTGTAATAAGTAGTAATTTCTCATTAAGTGATGATTGCTATTGTAGACATTTCCACTATGGAGTTCAGACACTGGTATATGCAACCTTCAAGCCTTCAGGTAGTGTACACTATTCAGAATAAAACTACTGTTTCCAAAAAATTAATATCCCTAATGGTTAGTTTTCCAGTCAATTCACTGCCTTTTGTCTCTATTTTTAGACCCACAGGTAAACTTTCATTAACAATGTAACATAAAAGTGTACTGAATGTCACTGGTAATTTGAGAAAAAGTTGAAACAAAGACGAGGCATTTTATTTGCAATAAAGCAATTCAATATCCAATTGTTTATTAGGCCACAGCTTTAAAAAGAGCTGACTTGGGTAGTATTTGAGATTTTAGAAGAAAACAAAATGTACTAGATAGATCTGTCTATCATCTAAAATGGTTGACATAGGGGAAAATATTTATGATTGTGCTGTCATGGCTAAGCTTCTGAAATAAACATCACAAAGTGATTTCACAGACAATTATTTGAAAGCTACAGGGAAAATTCTATTATGGTTACATTTGAAAAGCAACTTTTCCCCCAACATCATCTTCTGATTCAGTAAAGGTATAAGTGAATCCGTAAAGAGGGAATTGTATTATTGTGTAATGCTGAGGATTTAAAGGATTTCTTAGAAAGCTTACTAGTTTCTTTTTACAAAGCTTTCTTTTTAAAACAGCTATATTCTCTGTATATTTTGCATACATGCAAATGGTAGCAAGACAATGTTTCTTTCTTTGATACTCTACAGCTAGTTGGGTCACCAGAGCATGAAGAGATTCTAACCATTTACAATTTTAGGTACTGCTGTGAACTAGAATAACGATAGCCATTTCCTCCAGAGCTCACCATCTAAGTGTCGCTAAAAATCTGCTACATGAAAGCAAGTGAGCAATGAACAGATCAGCTCCTCTTCCCTAGTATGGAGTCTTTTCCACAAAATGGATATAATAAACGTTTGGCAAAACCAGAATTGTTTTCTCCCTGCTTAAATATTTCAGGTGGGTATAAATACTTCCTGTCTTGTTATTAGCAGAAAATAATTATGTGTACTAATCATTCCATAACATCCAAACCCAGCTATTTTGGTCATCTGCTTACAGTAAGTGTTTAATTATTATTACTGTCACATGATCATCTCCATGCTTCAGATACGTGTGTGTGTGTGTGTACGTGTGTGTATACACGAGCTAGAACTTGAGTCTTGCAGATCTTCTACCTTTATACATCTATACAAAAGTATTTAGTTCATTACAAGAGACAGCTAGGAAAGGAGGGAACCTGCCAACTTTCCTCCATCTCCACCACCTTCTTCTGCCATTACCTTTAGTGGCTTCAACATCAGAGCATACTATTACCTCACAGTTCCACGGTTTTCTCAGGTTCAGAGAATTCTGTATTTATTCCAATGTTGCAATTCATGAGTGTGGTCACCCCATCTTAAATATCTGCCATCACTTGGAAGTACTTGACCTACAAATGTTCTCTGACTACCAACTTCTATTCTTCAATTTAACATATGTCCTTAATCTTTCTACATGTGCTCTTTGTGGTCATTTTTCACTCACTCATTTATGCATTCATTCATTCAACAAATATTGATATTTATAATGCATGCCAAGCACTGCACTTGGAACATGGAATAAAATGATAAACAAGAAAAACATGATCCCTGATCTAATAAAGCAATTATGAATATAATTATATATATTCATATATATATTCTCAATAGGACATTGAATCCTTAATAAAAATTTACTACAAGTCACTCCTAAATCCCAAAGGAAGCATTCCATTATTAAAGCACATACTCCCACAAATTGTAAGACAAAGGCATTGCTTCTGTACTTAAGGAATAAGCCGCTCCCCAAGGCACTGAGTGGCCACAAGATGGCTGGGCTGAGGCTCGCATTCATACACCCTTAAGAGTTCCCTGCCAAACCTGACCTCATGTTTCAACCACAAACACACAGCTAATAATAGCTTCTGCTCCTAACTTACAAAATACAATTCTTAAAGGCAATTTTTGAGAACCAGCCAGATTTCCAAAAGAAAAATTTCCAAAGCCTAACCAGTAACTACTACCAAAACAAAACTTCTCCCAGCAGGCATATGGCACTTTCAAGTCTCACCAGCAAAGACCTTTGAAAAGAATTAAAGATCCTCCAACTAGTGTGTGTGTGTGTGTGTGTGTGTGTGTGTGTGTGTGTGTGTGTGTGTTCACCCTACAGGTCAAGTCTATTAATTACCTCCTGCCAGTTTCTGTTCTCTCAAAGTGACAAGCAATGGGTGGAAAGCTTTTGGGATAGGATCAACAAAAATGTATTACCAAATATATATACATGATAGATATAGATAGATGCAGAGTTGTTAGTAGAATTTGGCATGTGGTTAGTATCTCTGAGGGAAATGTTTATGCAAAACGTTATATTCACTTAAAAAGAAAAGATGCAGTGTCATATATTTTTCATGCTTCAATTTAAAAATCTGATTATAACCTCTTCAATACACTATTTAGACTACTTGTAAAAGCAAGACATCCAAGAGTTCCAAGTCAAATGATATCCAAAAGGGCAGATTATGAAACATATAGACATCAAACTCCACTTATGATATAGATGCCTGGGCCCTACAAATCTGTGGACAAATAAAATCCATCCTCCGTGCAGCTCTGCCAAGTAAAAAAGACACCATGATGGCAGGGACCATGTCTCTTCTGTTCACAAATGTATGTCTACTGCCTAGTGCAGTTAGCAAGATGGCTGGCATGTACTCAATAAACATTTCATGTTTAAGTTAATGACGAATGAAAGGATGGATGGATGCATGGACAGATAGAAAAGCAGATGAATGCATATAGTTACCTGGACAGGTGGAGAATGAGTTGGGGTAGAGAATAATCAATGATTTAGGAGAAGATTTCTGACCAATGTTAATGACATTCTTCCTTTGACTAGCAATAAGACAAAATACTCTGAGCAAAGCTTTGAAGTTAGATGAATCAAAGTGTGGATCCTGAAGCGACCTTTGATTAGGTATGCAATGTTGATGTGAATAGCATCACCTTTTTTGTCCCATTTCCTCATCTCTAAAATTGAAAAATAAAATTTATTTGTAGGGTTATTGAGAGGATGGAATGGAATAACAATGAAAGCGGCTGCTGGGCTGCCTAACTAGGCACTGTTTTTTTAAAATGCTGGGACAAGGTAAATTGAAGAGAGTTGATGATTGTCTCTATGCCAAAGGACATGTCACTCATGTAAATGGAACAGAGATAATAGATCAGATAATTCAGGCCCCTGGAAATCTACAGTCACTTCAAATATGCATAGATAAAAGATATTGTGCAATGTCTGTGTTGTAGCCATATGTCTTTAAGTAAAATGCTCATCAAGATAATCAACTCTTCCCTCAAAAAGGTAAAATGCGCTGGGCGCAGTGGCTCAAGCCTGTAATCCAAGCACTTTGGGAGGCCAAGGTGGGTGGATCACCTGAGGTCTGGAGTTCAAGACCAGCCTGCCCAACATGGTGAAACCTCATCTTTACTAAAAATACAAAAAATTAGCCAGGTGTGGTGGCGGGCACCTGTAATTCCAGTTACTTGGGAGGCTGAGGCAGGAGAATCGCTTGAACCCGGGGGGCGGAGGTTGCATTGAGCCAAGATCACACCATTGCACTCCAGCCTGGGCAACAAGAGCAAAACTCCATCTCAAAAAAAAAAAAAAAAAAAAAAAAAAAAAAAAAAAAAAGTTAAATGGACTTCATTTCCAGTATCTCCATGGCATGATTCTCCAAGTTCTAAGTGTTCTAATGTTATTTTAAGAGATCACAAACTATAGGCAAAGGGAGGCGCAGAAGTCTAGGGCAGGGAGCAGCAAACATTTTCTGTAAAGGATCAAATAAAAATTATTTTAGGCTTTGAGAGCCACCCAGTCTCTGTCACACCTACTCAAATCTGCTATAAAAGCACCAAAGCGGCCACAGACAATATGTAAATAAATGGGTGTAGCTATGTTCCAATAAAGCTTTATTTGGACCTTGAAATTTGAATTTCACGTCATAAAATATTGTTTTGAATTTTTCCACCATTAAAAAATATAAAAACCATTCTTTGCTCACAGGATGTACAAAAATGCATGTATGAAAGGCTGAATTGGGCCCATGGGCCATAGTTTACTGACCCTTGGTCTACAGCAGGTGGTTTTTAAATAGCCGGCTAGAGTGCTTTAATGACTCAGGAATATTTGCCTTAAATATGATGTAAATGTTCTAATCTGACAGTAAGAATTAATAAATACATTTTATATTTTACCTAGAAATGAAGAACTATTGTCAAGCTACTCTATTAGTGAAATTTGTGAATACTTAAAACATGCAGGTATTTGCTGCCAGACACAGATTAGCCAATATCTACATTTTCTAGTAAAGATATTAGATTAAGAAAACAAAAGTAAGGGGAAATAATTTTCTTCTGGTTTCAGCTTAATCAATTGTTGAAGTGTGTTTCAGAGTGATGACAATTGGAAAGGTATTAAATATACTTCATTTCCCAATAATACATAACGACTTGCCATCCTGCTGGTAGAAAGCCTTTGGGGTTACCATTTATGTGACTATTAAAACCTGCCTTTATGGGTAGAGAATTGAAATACCCTAACCATAGCTTTACTATTAACATTTGCAAAGCTCCAGTTTAATTTGAACACTAACCCTCTAAGTTAGAGACTTGGAATTATTTGTTCTATTCTTTATTTTCCTTTAGCAAATTGCAGTTGTAATTGACCTAACTATAACTCCCACAGATTCTGCATGAATGGTCACAGTGTAAAGAACTTAATATAATTTCTACTTCTGTCTGGTGCATTAAGACCCAGCAGGAACTGAGGAAATTAGAACTGCCAAATTAGACATTTCCAGTTCTCACAAATACATGTATTTAAGTGGATGCACTGCCATATGTAGTTTAAAACATGCTGTAATGGGCACTGCTGGTAGCCACCACATCTTCTAAGATCTCTTTTACTAACTTTGTGTGCCCATCCCTTGGCTTTTGTGGGCTTTGCTGCTAGTGACTGGCACCCGTCCCCTTGGTGCTGAAGCCAGCTCACGCATGCCAGAAGTGCCTGAGACACTCAGCCATTGACTGGTGTGTGAGTATCAATGCCCAGAGCCTTTGACTCATGGTGGAACAAACTCTGAGGTATAATTTACCCTCCCAAGCACCCCGTGGGATCTAGGCTGACCCTGGGACTCCGCCCAAAACTACACCCTTGCTTGGCTTCTTCCCCTTCCTATTCCACTACTATTCTGGCTTCTTTCTAAAGCTCTTTCCTATAAATCACTAGCACTCAAACCCTTGACTCTGTCTGCTTTATGGAGAACACAACCTAAAACATATGCAATTGTCTAAACGCTGCTGGTGCCAGCTATGGCTACCTGGAAAAACATGCCTTGGTTTTTGTTTTATCTTTTCCCTTATAGTATTGGTTGTGTGCCAATACACCCTCCCTGTCCCAGTGCCATGAACGCCTTTGCAGAAACAGTCATAAACTCGCCTATGAGTAGGATCTCTTTAAACTTGCCTTTTGTTTCTCTCTACCTCCCCCATTACTTCTCCATACATTCTTTGCAAGGGCTGAGCCACTGGGAGACCTCCTGTGACCTGCCATGATGGGTCATTCTTAGCATCACCCCACTATACCCACTGTTCCCAATTCACTGACATTCCATCACCCTCTCATATTGCATGTAGCCTGTTGGAGTTCAACCAACCTATATTTACTGAGCACCTGCTTTGTGTGCTTATTCCTCATAGGTAATGTGGAATTGGAAGGCGACTGGACAGACTGGCATTTGAGTTCTAAATCACAGTACTGACAAGCTGCACAATCTTGAACCATTCACTAGACAGGATGCATTTTCATTTTTCTGATCTATAAGGAAGGAATTGATGCCTCCTTTGGAATTTGGTGAGTGGATGTGGCTTTTTGTTTGAAATGGGGGTGTCTATTACATATCAGTCAAGGGCATGCCTGTCTCCAGCTTCCAGCTCTGTGCTAGCTGTGCTGCTCTCAGTAAGTTGCTTTTTGCCTATTTTCTGTAAAATAGCATTTATAGTGGTGCCTGACTCAGAGTTGTGAGGCTCAAATAAGTTAATATAAGTAAAACAAACGAGGAGCACTTGATAAATGTTCACTGAAAAGCATTCTGCTATGTGTATATTTACTTATGGATCGAGTGGTTTAAGCTATGTGCTTGGCTTTTTGTGTGTGTGTGTGTGAGACAGGGTCTCACTCTGTCTCCCAGGCTCCTAAAGGTTTGGGACTGCAGGTGTGCACCACCATGCCCAGCTGAATTTTTTATTTTTTGTAGCAATGGGGTCTCCCTATGTTGCCCAGGTCGGTAATTATTTTTATTTAAATGCTTAATAAGCTTTAACTAATAATCATATTAAGATATAATAAAATAAATAAAAATTAAAATTACAAAGAGATACTCTTTCTCAAGTTGACTAATTTGTTTAACCATTCGGTGGTGGCCAAGGTACACTGAAATATTCAGAGGCATTTTAATAGCTTAACCTTTCTGGAAGGTAACTTAGCAATATTCATAATTCCTTAAAATTATGCATACCCTTTGGATTATTTATCTAATGGCAATGAATTTTGTTGGGATAATAAGATACGTAGTCATTGTAGTGAAAGATGGATGCATGAGGATATTCACTTTAGTGGTAGTCACAGTAGCCAGTAATTAGAAATAATCTAAATATCCAATTAGATAAGAATAATTAAAAATTGACATATCCTTACCATGTGATTCTTTTCCACCTGGAAAAGAAAATCACATTTTCGGTAATTTTTAATAACAGGAGATTTTTAATAAGAAAATGTTAGCAAAAGTGCTACTAAACTATAAATGAGACACTCTGTAATTGTATTAGTTACCTATTGCTATGTAATAAAGTATTTCAATCTTAGCAGCTTAAACCATACACATCTGCAATCTCAAAGATTTTGGGGGTCAAGAATCTAGGCACACCTTAGCTGAGTCCTCTGCTCAGACTTTCACAAAGCCATGATCAAGGTATCACTGAAGCAGGGGTCTCATCTGGAGGCTCAACTGGAGAAGGATACACATTCAAGCTCACCTACATGGTCATTGGCAGGATTCAGTTCCTTAAGAGTTATTAGGCTGAGAAATCAGTTCCTTGCTGGCTGTTAGCCAGAGGTCACTCTCAGTTTTTTGTCTTGGACCTCTCCAACACGATAGCTTACTTCATCAAATCCAGCAAGATAGAATCTGCTAGCAAATCAAAATTCACAATCTTTTGTGACGTTATCATGTAAGTGATGTCCTCCCAAAGCCGTCATCTCTTATTGGTTATAAGCAAGTTATATGAAGGGGATACACAAGGCTGTGAATGCCAGAAGGCAAGGATCACTGTATAGTATATAAATAACACAAAAGACTACTTCAAGGAAACATACCCAAATAGTCCAAGTAATTATCTCTATAATGAAGGATTATGGGTGGTTTTTGGTTTTGTTTCTGTATTTTTTTGTATTCTATGAGTTGTTTTCTACAATAAGCATATATTACTTTTATAATTAGAAAAATATTCACTTTATATTTTTAATAAATACTTAGTAAAATTTAATTATAATTTTGCTCAGAATGCTACAATTAAGATATTCTCAAATGATCTTTTCTATGATAAAGTACTCCTAGGAAAGGTCTGGTTGTTGTCAAAATGTCTAAATCTGAGTGGACACTTTCAAACATCTGGTGACTAAATGGGTACTCAGGCCACAATTAACTGTATTTGGCTTGATTCTTATCCCTTTCTACTGTATAAGATTATAAACCCAGAAGAAATCTCTTTAAATAATCAGCATTTCTAGCACCAATACCCATTATTTTATTCACAAACATAGACAGAAATGTTACTATGAAGGTAAAGCAACTCAGCAAGAATGTGTTCTCTCTCTCTTCACTTTGGGCACTGCAATATACCTAAGTGCTTCAGCAAGACAGAAGTATAGGACATATCCCTTGTGCTCAAGAAGGTTACATTCTAGTTGGTAAGAGAGAACAAATACATGTCAAATAACAGCAACAACTGTTTCCTTGAAATATATAAAACATCTTAATTTCTGACATGCTAGCACCCCTGATGCCTTAAGTCAGGTAAAATATAAACAAAGTACTCTAAAGAGGCTTCTTAGAGGAAACTTCATCTGGGCCGTCAAAAGTGGGTAGCACTTGGCCGGGCGCGGTGACTCAAGCCTGTAATCCCAGCACTTTGGGAGGCCGAGGCGGGCGGATCACGAGGTCAGGATATCGAGACCATCCTGGTTAACACGGTGAAACCCCGTCTCTACTAAAAAATACAAAAAACTAGCCGGGTGAGGTGGCGGGCGCCTGTAGTCCCAGCTACTGGAGAGGCTGAGGCAGGAGAACGGCGTAAACTCAGGAGGCGGAGCTTGCAGTGAGCTGAGATTCGGCCACTGCACTCCAGCCTGGGCGACAGAGGAGTTAGGGAAAGAATATATCATACTGAATAAATGTCATTCTAGTTTAGACAGCATTTCTAAAATACCTGATACTAATACTTGTTTTGTTCCCTATAACATAAAAACTTCACTGTTAAGTCATGTCCCCTGAAACATGATAGTTACATACACAGTTTTCTCTCCACACATAAATAACACTACTAAAGTTGTTTTGTAAGGTTCCAAACTAATAATTATATGGCACATATCTGTCAACTCTGCAGTTTCAAATAAGTGACTTTTTAATTATAAAAGATTAGTTTAAAAACTGTATGAATGTGGTTGAAGATCACATGCTTAGTCGTTTTTATATTCATTCCATTTGTATACCTCTTTTTCTATTTATTGACTTCTCATGTTCTAGAGAGTAGGACTTTTATTCTGTGTACCTGATATATATACAATTAAAATATCTGTATAATGATGTTTTTTTTTTTTTTTTTTTTTTTTTTTTTTTTTTTTTTTTTGAGGCAGAGTCTCGCTTTGTCGCCCGGACTGGAGTGCAGTGGCCAGATCTCAGCTCACTGCAAGCTCCGCCTCCCGAGTTTACGCCATTCTCCTGCCTCAGCCTCCCGAGTAGCTGGGACTACAGGCGCCCGCCACTTCGCCCGGCTAGTTTTTGTATTTTTAGTAGAGACGGGGTTTCACCGTGTTAGCCAGGATGGTCTCGATCTCCTGACCTCGTGATCCGCCCGTCTCGGCCTCCCAAAGTGCTGGGATTACAGGCTTGAGCCACCGCGCCCGGCCTGTATAATGATGTTTTAATGAAGTTTATTTCAACAAATATTTTATGAAATGCAGATTAACCACAGTGAATGAATTTTAGCTTTCCTTTTGAAATATGAAATACATTGTAAGATTCGACTTGAGGTTTTTGACACTGAAGTACATGCTTAATGGTATATTTTCAAAAATCATCAGCCTACTTATATAAACTTTACCTAATTTTTTTCACTTTAACAAAAACATAACTATGCCTTTTTTCATACTTTGACCCAAAATATGCCATTTTGAAATAAAGTTCAAGCTTTGATACAAAAAAAAAAAAAAAAAAAAAAAAAAAAAAAAAAAAAAAGGAGGGGTTAGCACTTGACTATACATGGAAGGAAGGAGAACAATACATTCCAGGTGAGAGTTAACAGGAACAATTCAGGTTATGCCTGTTATTTTAGTGTAATTATTAATAGTACCTCATTTCACTTTCCAAAATGCTACAGTTTTGACAACACATTATATGAACACCCTAAGTAGAAGCCATTTATGTTCACTAAATTGAGTCAATCTGCTCAATAGATAATAATTACTATCAGCATCAACAAGAGAATGTTTGTTCATTCAGATTATTTGTTCATTCATTGGGTGTGAATTTAACTTAAAAGGGTAATTTGTTTTAATATTTTTACTGTCACTGCAGAATAATGGCCAATTAGAGATATGGGCTATAAATCAGAGCACTTTTGCATATTATTTTCTTTTTTTACTGTAGAGCTATCAAGATACTACAGTAGGTACTAGAAAGGCTCCTAAAGCTTCATAGTAACAAGCATATCTAGAGTTTATAGGATGAATAAAGGTCTCCAATGACTTGGGGAAAAGGGTTATGTGGATTTTCTAGTATTCTCCAGGACAAGGATTGAGATAGGGTTTCTTCTCCAGTTTTCTTCTAAGAAACAGAGTGTAAGGCTCACAGAATTAAATGATTGCTTGTTTAAAATCAATTAAGATTTTGAAAAAAGTGCTGCTGTTTCCCTGGTCATCAGATCAAGGCTCAGTTGGAAATCCGCATTTTTCAGTATAATGTGAAACTCAAAGTACTAAATCAACCATCTTTCAGAATTGTTGTCATCACAAGAAAAGCACAGCTGGTTACAAAGAGTATACTGATAACAATAAAATATGAAATTCAAATTTTGGTCAGGCCAAATTTAACAATAACTTCAGTCAACCAAATATGTTGCAGAAAATTTTAGGCCATGATCAATTTGTTTGAAGTATTTCTACAATTTCACTTTGTGCAAAGTGAAATTAAAAGGCCCTTACAACACCCAAGTTGAAATACCTACTAATAAAAATGTTGCTTCAATGTAGTACTTTATTTATAAACTTATAAGCTGTAAACTTAAGCAGAAAATCATGACCAAAAGGAGAAAAATAATCTATTAACAAACAGGCCATTTACACTTGCAAGATAATGATTTTTTTTTTATTATTATACTTTAAGTTCTAGGGTACATGTGCATAACGTGCAGGTTTGTTACATATGTACACTTATGCATGTTGGTGTGCTGCACCCATCAACTCGTCAGCACCCATCAATTCATCATTTATATCATGTATAACTCCCCAATGCAATCCCTCCCTCCTCCCCCCTCCCCCCTCCCCATGATAGGCCCCAGTGCGTGAAGTTCCCCTTCCCGAGTCCAAGTGATCTCATTGTTCAGTTCCCACCTATGAGTGAGAACATGCGGTGTTTGGTTTTCTGTTCTTGTGATAGTTTGCTAAGAATGATGGTTTCCAGCTGCATCCATGTCCCTACAAAGGACACAAACTCATCCTTTTTTATGGCTGCATAGTATTCCATGGTGTATATGTGCCACATTTTCTTAATCCAGTCTGTCACTGATGGACATTTGGGTTGATTCCAAGTCTTTGCTATTGTGAACAGTGCCGCAATAAACATACGTGTACATGTGTCTTTGTAGTAGAATAATTTATAATCCTTTGGGTATATACCCAGTAGTGGGATGGCTGGGTCATATGGTACATCTAGTTCTAGATCCTTGAGGAATTGCCATACTGTTTTCCATAATGGTTGAACTAGTTTACAATCCCACCAACAGTGTAAGAGTGTTCCTATTTCTCCACATCCTCTCCAACACCTGTTGTTTCCTGACTTCTTAATGATTGCCATTCTAACTGGTGTGAGATGGTATCTCATTGTGGTTTTGATTTGCATTTCTCTGATGGCGAGTGATGATGAGCATTTTTTCATGTGTCTGTTGGCTGTATGAATATCTTCTTTTGAGAAATGTCTGTTCATATCCTTTCCCCACTTTTTGATGGGGTTGTTTGTTTTTTTCTCGTATATTTGTTTGAGTTCTTTGTAGATTCTGGATATTAGCCCTTTGTCAGACGAGTAGGTTGCAAAAATTTTCTCCCATTCTGTAGGTTGCCTGTTCACTCTGATGGTAGTTTCTTTTGCTGTGCAAAAGCTCTTTAGTTTAATTAGATCCCATTTGTCAATTTTGGCTTTTGCTGCCGTTGCTTTTGGTGTTTTAGACATGAAGTCCTTGCCCATGCCTATGTCCTGAATGGTACTACCTAGATTTTCTTCCAGGGTTTTTATGCTATTAGGTCTAACATTTAAGTCTCTAATCCATCTTGAATTAATCTTCGTATAAGGGGTAAGGAAAGGATCCAGTTTCAGCTTTCTACTTATGGCTAGCCAATTTTCCCAGCACCATTTATTAAATAGGGAATCCTTTCCCCATTTCTTGTTTCTCTCAGGTTTGTCAAAGATCAGATGGCTGTAGATGTGCGGTATTATTTCTGAGGACTCTGTTCTGTTCCATTGGTCTATAGCTCTGTTTTGGTACCAGTACCATGCTGTTTTGGTTACTGTAGCCTTGTAGTATAGTTTGAAGTCAGGTAGCGTGATGCCTCCAGCTTTGTCCTTTTGACTTAGGATTGTCTTGGCAATGCGGGCTCTTTTTTGGTTCCATATGAACTTTAAAGCAGTTTTTCCCAATTCTGTGAAGAAACTCATTGGTAGCTTGATGGGGATGGCATTGAATCTATAAATAACCTTGGGGAGTATGGCCATTTTCACGATATTGATTCTTCCTATCCATGAGCATGGTATGTTCTTCCATTTGTTTGTGTCCTCTTTGATTTCACTGAGCAGTGGTTTGTAGTTCTCCTTGAAGAGGTCCTTTACATCCCTTGTAAGCTGGATTCCTAGGTATTTTATTCTCTTTGAAGCAATTGTGAATGGAAGTTCATTCCTGATTTGGCTCTCTGCTTGTCTGTTACTGGTGTATAAGAATGCTTGTGATTTTTGCACATTAATTTTGTATCCTGAGACTTTGCTGAAGTTGCTTATCAGCTTAAGGAGATTTTGGGCTGAGACAATGGGGTTTTCTAAATATACAATCATGTCATCTGCAAACAGGGACAATTTGACTTCTTCTTTTCCTAACTGGATACCCTTGATTTCTTTCTCTTGCCTGATTGCCCTAGCCAGAACTTCCAACACTATGTTGAATAGGAGTGGTGAGAGAGGGCATCCCTGTCTTGTGCCAGTTTTCAAAGGGAATTTTTCCAGTTTTTGCCCATTCAGTATGATATTAGCTGTGGGTTTGTCATAAATAGCTCTTATTATTTTGAGGTACGTTCCATCAATACCGAATTTATTGAGCGTTTTTAGCATGAAGGACTGTTGAATTTTGTCAAAAGCCTTTTCTGCATCTATTGAGACAATCATGTGGTTCTTGTCTTTGGTTCTGTTTATATGCTGGATTACGTTTATTGATTTGCGAATGTTGAACCAGCCTTGCATCCCAGGGATGAAGCCCACTTGCTCATGGTGGATAAGCTTTTTGATGTGCTGCTGAATCCGGTTTGCCAGTATTTTATTGAGGATTTTTGCATCAATGTTCATCAGGGATATTGGTCTAAAATTCTCTTTTTTTGTTGTGTCTCTGCCAGGCTTTGGTATCAGGATGATGTTGGCCTCATAAAATGAGTTAGGGAGGATTCCCTCTTTTTCTATTGATTGGAATAGTTTCAGAAGGAATGGTACCAGCTCCTCCTTGTACCTCTGGTAGAATTCAGCTGTGAATCCATCTGGTCCTGGACTTTTTTTGGTGGGTAGGCTATTAATTGTTGCCTCAATTTCAGAGCCTGCTATTGGTCTATTCAGGGATTCAACTTCTTCCTGGTTTAGCCTTGGGAGAGTGTAAGTGTCCAGGAAATTATCCATTTCTTCTAGATTTTCTAGTTGATTTGCGTAGAGGCGTTAATAGTATTCTCTGATGGTAGTTTGTATTTCTGTGGGGTCAGTGGTGATATCCCCTTTATCGTTTTTTATTGCATCTATTTGATTCCTGTCTCTTTTCTTCTTTATTAGCCTTGCTAGCGGTCTGTCAATTTTGTTGATCTTTTCAAAAAACCAACTCCTGGATTCATTGATTTTTTGGAGGGTTTTTTGTGTCTCTATCTCCTTCAGTTCGGCTCTGATCTTAGTTATTTCTTGCCTTCTGCTAGCTTTTGAATGTGTTTGCTCTTGCCTCTCTAGTTCTTTTAATTGTGATGCTAGAGTGTCAATTTTAGATCTTTCCTGCTTTCTCTTGTGGGCATTTAGTGCTATAAATTTCCCTCTACACACTGCTTTAAATGTGTCCCAGAGATTCTGGTATGTTGTATCTTTGTTCTCATTGGTTTCAAAGAACATCTTTATTTCCGCTTTCATTTCGTTATGTACCCAGTAGTCATTCAGGAGCAGGTTGTTCAGTTTCCATGTAGTTGAGCGGTTTTGATTGAGTTTCTTAGTCCTGAGTTCTAGTTTGATTGCACTGTGGTCTGAGAGACAGTTTGTTATAATTTCTGTTCTTTTACATTTGCTGAGGAGTGCTTTACTTCCAATTATGTGGTCAATTTTGGAATAAGTGCGATGTGGTGCTGAGAAGAATGTATATTCTGTTGATTTGGGGTGGAGAGTTCTATAGATGTCTATTAGGTCTGCTTGGTGCAGAGATGAGTTCAATTCCTAGATATCCTTGTTAACTTTCTGTCTCGTTGATCTGTCTAATGTTGACAGTGGAGTGTTGAAGTCTCCCATTATTATTGTATGGGAGTCTAAGTCTCTTTGTAAGTCTCTAAGGACTTGCTTTATGAATCTGGGTGCTCCTGTATTGGGTGCATATATATTTAGGAGAGTTAGCTCTTCCTGTTGAATTGATCCCTTTACCATTATGTAATGGCCTTCTTTGTCTCTTTTGATCTTTGATGGTTTAAAGTCTGTTTTATCAGAGACAAAGATTGCAACCCCTGCTTTTTTTTGTTCTCCATTTGCTTGGTAGATCTTCCTCCATCCCTTTATTTTGAGCCTATGTATGTCTCTGCATGTGAGATGGGTCTCCTGAATACAGCAGACTGATGGGTCTTGACTCTTTATCCAGTTTGCCAGTCTGTGTCTTTTAATTGGAGCATTTAGTCCATTAACATTTAAGGTTAATATTGTTATGTGTGAACTTGATCCTGCCATTATGATATTAACTGGTTATTTTGCTCGTTAGTTGATGCAGTTTCTTCCTAGCCTCGATGGTCTTTACATTTTCGCATGTTTTTGCAATGGCTGGTACCGGTTGTTCCTTTCCATGTTTAGGGCTTCCTTCAGGGTCTCTTGTAAGGCAGGCCTGGTGGTGACAAAATCTCTAAGCATTTGCTTATCTGTACAGGATTTTATTTCTCCTTCACTTATGAAACTTAGTTTGGCTGGATATGAAATTCTGGGTTTAAAATTCTTTTCTTTAAGAACGTTGAATATTGGCCCCCACTCTCTTCTGGCTTGTAGGGTTTCTGCCGAGAGATCTGCTGTTAGTCTGATGGGCTTCCCTTTGTGGGTAACCCGACCTTTCTCTCTGGCTGCCCTTAAGATTTTTTCCTTCATTTCAACTTTGGTGAATCTGGCAATTATGTGTCTTGGAGTTGCTCTTCTGGAGGAGTATCTTTATGGCGTTCTCTGTATTTCCTGAATTTGAATGTTGGCCTGCCCTACTAGGTTGGGGAAGTTCTCCTGGATGATATCCTGAAGAGTGTTTTCCAACTTGGTTCCATTTTCCCCCTCACTTTCAGGCACCCCAATCAGACGTAGATTTGGTCTTTTTACATAATCCCATACTTCTTGCAGGCTTTGTTCATTTCTTTTTCTTCTTTTTTCTTTTGGTTTCTCTTCTCACTTCATTTCATTCATTTGACCCTCAATCGCTGATACTCTTTCTTCCAGTTGATCGAGTCAGTTACTGAAGCTTGTGTATTTGTCACGTATTTCTCTTGTCATGGTTTTCATCTCTGTCATTTCGTTTATGACCTTCTCTGCATTAATTAGTCTAGCTGTCAATTCTTCCACTCTTTTTTCAAGATTTTTAGTTTCTTTGCGCTGGGTACGTAATTCCTCCTTTAGCTCTGAGAAGTTTGATGGACTGAAGCCTTCTTCTCTCATCTCGTCAAAGTCATTCTCTGACCAGCTTTGATCCGTTGCTGGCGATGGGCTGCGCTCCTTTGCAGGGGGAGATGCGCTCTTATTTTTTGAATTTCCAGGTTTTCTGCCCTGCTTCTTCCCCATCTTTGTGGTTTTATCTGTCTCTGGTCTTTGATGGTGGTGAGGTACTGATGGGGTTTTGGTATCGGTGTCCTTCCTGTTTGATAGTTTTCCTTCTGACAGTCAGAAGGACTGTCTATTGGTCTGCTGGAGATTGCTTGAGGTCCACTCCAGACCCTGTTTGCCTGGGTATCAGCAGCAAAGGTTGCCGAAGATGGAATATTGCTGAACAGCGAGTGTACCTGTCTGATTCTTCCTTTGGAAGTTTCCTCTCAGGGGTGTACTCCACCCTGTGAGGTGTGGGGTGTCAGACTGCCCCTAGTGGGGGATTTCTCCCAGCTAGGCTACTCAGGGGTCAGAGACACACCTGAGCAGGCAGTCTGTCCGTTCTCAGATCTCAACCTCCGCGTTGGGAGATCCACGGCTCTCCCCAAAGCTGTCAGACAGAGTCGTTCGCGTCTGCACCGGCTCCCGCTACTTCCCCTGTTGGTCTTCAGCTGTGCGCTGTCCCCAGAGGTGGAGACTACAGAGACAGGCAGGCTTCCTTGAGCTGCTGTGAGCTCCACCCAGTTCGAGCTTCCCAGCGGCTTTGTTTACCTACTTAAGCCTCAGCAATGGCGGGCGCCCCTCCCCCAGCCTCGCTGCTGCCTTGCGGATAGATCCCCGCAGACTGCTGTGTTAGCAGTGAGGGAGGCTTCGTGGGCGTGGGACCCTCCCGGCCAGGTGTGGGATATATTCTCCTGGTGTGCCTGTATGCTTACAGCGCAGTATTGGGGTGGGAGTTACCCGATTTTCCAGGTGTTGTGTGTCTCAGTTCCCCTGGCTAGGAAAACGGATCCCCTTCCCCCTTGTGCTTCCAGGTGAGGCGATGCCTCGCCCTGCTTCAGCTCTCGCTGGTCAGGCTGCAGCAGCTGACCAGCACCGATTGTCCGGCACTCCCTAGTGAGATGACCCCAGTACCTCAGTTGAAAATGCAGAAATCACCGGTCTTCTGTGTCGCTCGCGCTGGGAGTTGGAGACTGGAGCTGTTCCTATTCGGCCATCTTGCTCCGCCCCCCCCCCCCCCAAGATAATGATTTTTTAAAGAACAGCCATTTTTAGAAAGATCCTTATTGCCCAGCATCCATTACTTAGCATGTCATGGGTTTTTATCTTGGTCTGACTACTGGCAGCAGACCTCAAACATAAGAGAGTTGAAATGGCCAAGCTGATGTTCAGGGCAATTCCACTAAACTCTGGCAAAAGGTAACAGTAATAATATTTGGCATAAAATCTTACCATTTCCCCAGCCACTGCTGGGAGTCCAACAATTAGCTTTAACAATTCATAAACTTTTTAAAGTTTTATTCTAAATTTTGGGTTCATTTTCATTCCACCTGTATTATTCCTCTAATAATGTATAAAAAGAAAAACCATTCACCTAATTATTTGAGCTACTGTTCAAGAGCTCCTATTCAAACCTACTACACTACCAGAAAACAAAGATAAAACTAACTCTTAATAATAAAGAGTTTGAACTCAAGTGGGTCCATGTGAAAAGCTCAAAGACATTTTACTGGGCTTAAATAAAATTCTGTTCAGCTTCTTCCCAAACCTAATTGGATTTTTCAGTAATTGATTTTATCCTGTACTCTGAATTTGTTTGCTGTAATTTTGATTTTTTTTTTTTTTTGGCATTTTTAAGTCTTCTTAATTACCAGTAACTAGGTGACTTAAATTAAAATGATTCTTTTGAAATTATCTGAAATTGGTTTTACAAATGTTCAGGTAATAAATAGTGATGAATTTCTCCTTATGGAGAAAGAAAAATGAGAAAGATGTTCAATAATACAAAACAGTTGTTTTTATCAAAACAATATGGTCAAAGCTGAAAGAATGACGATTTTTCAATGAAATCGAGAGAAATCTTATTTTTAATTCCCACGAGGAAGCAAACCAGAGGCTTAGGCAGATAGAGATAGCTAATAACAAGCGAGGCATCCAGTGGTTGGACACCTTTTGAAAGCAAAATGTAAATAGGTATCACCAGAAGAAACAAAAGTGGATAGACAAGGTTGTTCTCAGGGATTTAGCATCTAGGAATATATACTCTAATGTAAAATAAATTCTGACTAACATTTTCAGTTGGACTGAAGAAAATGACAAATTCAAAAAAGAATAAGAGTAACACTGAAAAATATACACAGAAGCAATGAAAATTCAGTGGCCTGAGGTGAATTTGCCTGCCTTAAATTTTTGAAAGTTGTTTACAAGTCAGCACACATTAAAACCTGAAGCTTGAAATAGTGTTCAGGTTCTATGTGCAAATAACCAAACTTCAGGTATTTAGATGAGTTGTCCACATGATACACAACGAATTTGAACTGTTTAGATATTTTTAGTGATTACTGTCATCTAAAATTCATTCTATACCCCCTATTAAAATCTCTACTTGTTTTCAGTTGCAAAAATAATCCTAAGGAGTCAGCAAACAGACAGAGAAAACAGGGCCAAATTATTACCACCCCTCAATATTAAATGCAAGTTTTAATCCCCAACCCAAAGGAAGAAGATAGTAATTTCTAGCAGATAAAAGAAAAATTATATATAGCCCAAGACTATTAAATACAAAGTCATGTCAAAACATCTTATGTACCCCATAAATATATATGCCTACTATGTATCCACAAAAATTAAAAATAAAAAGTATTTTTAAATAAGTGTATTCACTACTAAAAGTGGTCAAACTACTAAATTTATAAATTAGAGTGAATAAGACCTAATGGATAATGAACACCATTTTTAGATGAACATTAGGCTGCGGAAGAACGCCACACTTGTAAATCAGAAAGTTTGTAATTTAGCTAATCTTAAAATTGGAGACTACAGGAAGCATGGATTGACAGTCTCATTTAAAGGGATTTCTGACTGCCAAAAATCAGGAATGGAAATCCAGAGTCTAAGGAATGTGAAAGGGTAAGAAAGTGACAAGACAGTAGGAATGGAAGGGAGAAAAAACATAAGTCTGAAACAAAGGAAAAAATAAGTCTGAAACAAGGGACATTGGGGCAGATTATGAAAAGAGTATAAATTATTTTACAATTATGCCTTTTCTTTTTTTTATTGTACTTTAAGTTCTAGGGTACATGTGCACAATGTGCAGGTTTGTTACATAGGTATACATGTGCCATGTTGGTGTGCTGCACCCATCAACTCATCATTTGCATTAGGTATTTCTCCTAATGCTATCCCTCCCCCAGCCCCCCACCCTCTGACAGGCCCCGATATGTGATGTTCCCTGCCCTGTATCCAAGTGATCTCATTGTTCAATTCCCACCTATGAGTGAGAACATGCAGTGTTTGGTTTTCTGTCCTTGTGATAGTTTGCTGAGAATGATGGTTTCCAACTGCATCCATGTCCCTGCAAAGGACATGAACTCATCCTTGTTTATGGCTGCAGAGTATTCCATGGTGCATATGTGCCACAAAAACACATACCTTCTTGATTAGACAGCTGCACTGTGGTTTAGCAACAAATTATCATGGGACTTCATTTTTGTTATATAATTTAGAATGTATGTCTGTGAGAAAAAAAGAGAGATAAATTAAGAGAGAGATGGGGGATTGAGAGAGACTGAAAGAAAAAGAGAGACTGAAAGAGACAGAGACATGGAGAAAGAGAGAGGGAGAGAGAGAAAGATAATCACCAACCCCCTCCTGATCCCCCACTAACTTCTAACCCCCACGCCCCTGGTCTTAACCATTGGATTTTTAAAAGTAGATCAGAACCATACTTAATATTTCAAAAGCCTCCTTTTAACTTTAAGCCATTTTTTATTAAAAAATTTTAAGTGCTCTTTAGTAAGCAAGAAGGTCATGCTACAGCTATGATTTTGTGCCAGAAAAAAAATACGTGTTTAGATGACTGCTGATGTTAATAGAGGAGCGAATCCTCGCACCACTCCTTTATTCACTGTGTTCTCTTACAGTAATTTTTTTAATCAGCTTCTGATTCCTTAGTTTTAAATCTAATAAAATGTAAAGGAGATGTAAGAGCAGTACCCTGGGAAAGCAGACATGAATATTCCACTCCCTACTTCACCCTCACTGCTCTCTCATCAGGCTATTTATTGATTCCATGTCCATTGCTCAAGAACACATCAACTTGGCATCTGCATTGTTTTCTAGGTTTGTGTCTGCATTTTGCTTCCCATCCGAGCATTACAAAAGCTCCAAAATACTCATTTGTTCAGTGAGTTGAAGAAAAATTCTACACTGGAGTTGGGTGTTCAGCCTAACTCTGTTTCTTTGCTTCCAAAAGTCATAGTGTTTTCAAAATTGAATATATAAATGCAAGTCTGACGAAGAACAGTGCTGCCTCGCCTTGAATAACTTTCTATTGTAAATTATGTGATGGGGCAAGCACAGATAAGAAAATAAGAGGTTTGCTCAAATGTCTAAATACTTGCTTTCTGGTTTTGCTGCTTTATGCTATAACTGGGACTCCTGTCGTAATTTCACACACACGGTGAATTTCAACCCATCTTCCTTGGAGTTGCTGTTTAGGCTGCTTCTCTCCTGGAGGCATTGTTTGTTTCTTCTCCAACCTCAAACACCCAGAAGAGTCTCCACTTCATATATTGACGTTCTGTTCTGTCTACCTCCAGAGGCAGCTCAAAGTACCCCCATCTGTGAGGTCTTCTTTGTTCACTCTCAATCATCCCAAATTCTCCCTTATCTAAAAATATATGGAATTGGCAGGCATCCTCATATAGTTTTATCCCAGTTTAATACTGATGTGTTATTCTGTAAATTTCCCTGTGTCCTACCTACCTAGAATGGTAAGCTGTATGAAGGTTAAGGCAGTTTTACACCACAAGCCTGTGTAAGTGACGGGGCATGGGTATTTAACAAATACTTGCTGGCAGAGAGATTGATCAACCCATTTTTTTTCTGGACTAGTAAATGGGAAAAATATAGGGAGAAGACTTGCCTTTGGAACCAGTGGTCCTTAGTTATCTAGTTTCACAAAGGATCACAATATAAAAATTGCATTCTGCCTCAGGAGAAACATGGGGCAAATATGGCCTCTTACTTTGACATTCACCACATCCTTCAAATTGGCAGTCCCCCTGAATTAACAGTAACAAGACTTGCCAAAATGATACAGGGAATGGAGAGAGTAAAAATCTATTCCCTTGTGTAGAAGCGGAGCAATTTCTGGTTCCAAAAAGATGGCCCAAATGGGAGAAAATGCTTTCCAAAGACATTTATCTTGTCCTTCAGTATGAGCAGCAAGTAGCCTGGGACTTGGCATATTGACAACTGTGGCAAGTATCTCAAAGTCTTAACATTTAAGGATAACCTTTTCCTTGTGATATGCTAAACCGTCACTTTCAACCTGAAGAAGGTCACATCACACATTAATAGCTTGGTCAAGTTAGCAGATGATGCAATAAATTTGGTCATATAGATACTGCAAAACTTCAGAGAAGAATACAAATTTTAAAAGCATGTATTTAAATTATATGAAAAATTCTGGTACATGCATTATAAATATTTTCACAAGCTATTTTTGGAGCATTTCACTAAGACATACATTCTACATGTTTGAATAGATGCAGTAGAAGGAAAAAAGGCAATATTCTCTTTGTTTAAATGCTCTTTTGCTGAAGAGTTTGAACAGCCTCCCAGGAAGGAAGCATAGAAAGCACTAAAGCAAATTCTAAGCAAGGCCACGTTGTTTCCGTTCAGCTGCATTTAATTATCAATCATATCATCATTACTTGCTTTCTCTTCTTTTCTCATCATGTGTCTTCTCCCCAAGGAAAAAAAAATACCATTTTAAAAAATAACAAACATCCAGAGTTTCCCTACATTGCTTGACAGACCAATTTTACCCTTTTACTTTTTCACAGTCCATAGGTACAGATCCATTTTCTCTTTTTCAATTCACCTTCGAATGCATGCTGATACCAAGTATATGTAATACATCATATATTGAATATTAACTATAAGACTTAATTTTTAATAGATGTAGTACAACTTGGAAACAAGCCACAGAATTTGCACAATCACTTCAAAAATACTTAGCTACAGATGCTGGGGACCTATTCCAACTTGGGTGCCATCACTTAAACGTATCTACAGATCTACTTTTGAGGAACTCTCCTAGAATGATTACTCATAACATGTCCTATATTCACACTGTGTTTAGGCCAAAAAAAAATTCCCAGCAAAATCAACTATCATATTTGCCAAACACACCTAAGCAATAAATTTGTTTAAGCCTCACTGTACTCAGAAATTCCAATGCTACATATATACCCAAGAGAACTGAAAACATGTATCTACACAAAGAATTGCACAAGAATGTTCATAGCAGTATTACTCATAATAACCAAAAAGTGGAAAAAACCTAACTATCCATCAACTCATGAATGGATCAACGAGATGTGGTCTATCCACACAATGGAATATAATTCAGTCATACAAAGGAATGAAGTTCTGATACATACTACAACATGAACATGGATGAATCTTGAAAACATCTTGCTAAGTAAAATAAATTAGGCACAAAAGGTCACATATTGTATAATTCCATTTATATGAAATATCCACAACTGGTAGATCCACAGAGATAGAAAGTAGATTAGACGGAAACTGGGGGCAAGAAACAGTGGAGAGTGACTGCTTAATGGGCACAAGGTTTCTTCTTGGGGGTGATAAAAATGTTCTAAAATTAAATGGGTGAATTATATGTTAGGTGAATTAAATCTCAATAAAGATGATTTTTTAAAAAAATAAAGGAAATAATGGCTATAACTGAAATCTACTTAATATGGGTTCTCCTGTAGCATTTCCCTGCTTTTGTTTTTGTGAAGAACTCATTTGAGATTTGTCAGAAGGCACTGAGGAAGAAAAGCTGTTTTCTATAGCCATTGCCCCATCCATAAATCCACCACCAAGCTGTCTACTCAACATCAAACACACACAAAAGTCCATACTATAGAGCCTTTTCCCCTGCATGATTCCAGTCTTCTAAATTTAAGAGGATAACACCAGAGCCTTGTCTCCCCTTCTACAGTCATTCTTCTTAGCACACAGCTATTGTAAAAAATAAGTCTAAAACCCCCAAAAGTTTGGTAAAAGTCAGAGGTTCCCATCTACAAATAGTGTATTTAATATTTTATGCCAAAAAAAATTCTGGACAAGTTTACTTCCTGAAGGACTACTATTTACAATTCTTGCAATTTGGGAAGAAATGTTAGCACCTTTCTCACAGACAGAATTAATCACTCCCTCTTCTTTGTTTCCAACACACTTTATAAATTTTTTACAACTATTGTTTAACTTACACCAAGTAATATCTATTTATTGTAGAAAAACAAAGTACAAAATTTCAAAAGAGGATTTAAATTCATTCAGAGATATTATAATATTTTGATGTATTTTTCTGGGTTCTCTTTTTATACTACACTCATTTCAAAATTCCAAACCATTTATACATAAAGGAGATTGATTACAGAATCAACCCCTTACATTGTGGAAGAAATTTCCATTAATAGATGGAGTCTATGTCCCCATGCCGTGAATTTGGGCTGGCCTTGTAGCCTGACCAATAGAAGATAGCAGAAGTGACAGTTCACAGTTTTCAGCCTATGCCTCAAGAGGCTTGGAGCATCTTCTTCCTCTCTTACAACTCTGCTTCCACCATGAGTATAAATCTGATCTAGCCTGCTGGAGAATGAGACCATAGGGATCAGCATGAATTATCCCCAACAACATGCTAGCTGACCGCATATGCATGAGCAAACCCAATAGAGATCCACCACACTCTTTCCACATCAACCAGACTACACAAAACTACAGACCCATGTGCAAAATTAATTATTCATCGTTGCAGGAAACCAAGTGTTGTGGTTGTCTGTTATACAACTTTATCATGGCCATAGACAACTGGTGCAGTAGGTAATTCAATGTTGTACTTTAGGTTCTTAGAAGCTAACTCCACCTAATGAAAAACGGAGTTGTGAGGATATTGGGCAACTAATGGGATCATGGAGAGGCCCAGGACCAAGCTTCCCAGAAAAATTTTCAAAACCACATAATGGAGCTGACCTGGTAATTTAACTGAATTTGGCCCTCTTCAAGCTCCATATGCTATAATTTATGTTTCCTCCCAAACCTAAACTTTACTACAACCACACTGTCACCAGATGGATGCCACTCTCATCAGAAACTCAACTTTGCTGCCACTGCTGCCTGTAAAAGCTAGAAACTTCTGCTTCTAGCCACCCTTGCTAGAAAATGGATGCCTTCATTATGCTGTTACCTAGAGAAATCTAGGAAGAATTTTCTTACAAAAATTAAATCTACCTGATTTTTAAAAATGTGCAAAGGTCTTGAACAGACCCTTCACCAAAGAGGATATAAGGATGGCCAATAAGTACATTAAAATATGGTCAGCATCATCAACTGTTAGGGAAATCAAGCAGAACCATGACAAGATACCACTCATTAAAGATACCACCTATTAAAGTGAAAAAATAGAAACTACTAACAACATCAAGTGCTGGTAAGGATGCAGAGCAACTGAAACTCTCATATATTGTTGATGGGAATGAAAACAGTACAACCACCCTGAAAAATAGTTTGATAGTTTCTCATAAAGTTAACCATACACTCACTATATGAAACAGCAATCCTACTCCTGGAATTTACTCTAGAGAAACTGAAACTCATATCTACATAAAAACTTGTAAATAAACATTTATAGCCATACTAATTGCCCTCAAACTGGAAACAAGCCAAATTTACTTTGATGGGTGAATGGAAAAACAAACTTGGACATCCATATCATGGAACTTACTACTCAGCAATAAAAAAGAACAAAAAAGAACAAACTATTGATAATGCAACAAGTTGGATGAATCACAAAGACATTATACTGAGCAAAAGAATCTAGTCTCAAAAGGTTAAATGCTGTACAATTCCATTTCTATGAAATTCTTAAACAGACAAGACTATAGTGATGGAGAACAGATCAGTGTTCGCCAGTAGGGGCAGGTTAGAAATGATAAAGCAATCATTCAAGATAGCTTTTTGGGGACACTGAAACTGTTCTGTATTCTGATTGGGGCAGTGGCTACACAAATTTATGCATGTATTAAAATCCATAGAATTATACTCCAAAAGAAAAAAAATCATTTTTTTTTTGCTATCCCTTATATTAATATGGACTACTCAATACTCCAGACATCTCATCCACAGTAGTTTCTGGGGGAAATGTTACTTCATTTCTAAAAAAGAGAAACTATAATTCAACAATATGAAGTGGCTACCAAGGTTCTCAGCAATTCATGATTACCCAACCCCAAAGATGCTATCATAGTTTACATGGAAAATGGTTTTAAGTCATTGCCTCAGAAATTAGACAAACATACTTATTTTATTTGTCTCTAAACTTTTCAAATAAAATACTTGGGTGCTCTCCCTCTTTGGCTTTTAGAGCCAAGGAGATGACTGCAAAATTTGAATAAGGTTGTTGAAGAGTGCAAAGAAGCAGCTTGGAATTAGGAAAGAGGAGGAGAGGAGTAGGAACAAAGAAGACTTCTTTGTTCCAGTAGGTCTTCTACTGGAAAAGGATGGGCAAGGGGCTGATGACTGTAGGAAGGGTCTGTATGACAGATGAGATTTTGTCTTGATTGTAACAGGGACTTCATAACAGGAAATTGAATGATGTTGTTAATTATTATTAAATTATATTATTAATGCGTAAGGAAGAGGAAAGCATGGATTAAAACAAGGTTAACCCATCACCCAGGACAGTAGTTAGAAGGTCCAGTGTATTAGACCGTTTTCACACTGCTATAAAAAAGTACCCGAGACTGGTTAATTTATAAAGGAAAGAGGTTTGACTCACAGTTCCACATGGCTGGGGAGGCCTCAGGAAACCAACAATATGGTGGAAGGCAAAGGGGAAGCAAGGACCTTCTTCACATGGTGGCAGGAAAGAGAAAAGCGAAGGAGGAACTTCCACACACTTATAAAACCATCAGATCTCTTGAAAACTCACTCACTAACATGAGAGCAGCATGGGGAAAATCACCCCCATGATCCAATCACCTCTCTCCCTGGATACATGGGGATTACAGGTCTCTCCCTTGACACATGGGGATTACAAATCAAGATGAGATGTAAATGGAGACACAGAGCCAAACCATATCACCCAGCCTGAGAGACAAGGGCCGTGCCCGGCGAAACAGGGAGAAAAGGCTAAATAGGAACATTGCCTAGAAAAAGAGACAAGTCTTGGAGGGTCATTTGAATACAGAATATAAATGCTGAGGAACAATAAGAAATTTGTTCAAGATTCCAAGGTTACAAAAATGGTTATCACAGAAGAAAACAGGAAGGTTTAGAGAAAGAATTGGTTGTGGTTTGTATATTCATGTATTTACTTTTCCTTTGTTGGGGGAAAGGGTTGGTAATATTTTAAACATTTAGAGTTTGAAGTGATGGTGGAGTCAACAAGTAGAAACATTTTGTTTGCAAATAGAAATCTGGAACTAGGGTTCAACTAGGAAGAGAAATAACAATTTTTACCTCTAAAGGATAGAAATTATAGTTGAAATAAACTAAGACATGACATAAGCCAAACAAACAAAATTGCTGAGAAAACTCATTTCTTCCATTTGACTAAAACATTTTGACAAACATGAATATCTGATTTAATCTACAAATTCCTACCATGAAAGCACATTATGAACATCTGTTTTAGTGTCACTTCATTTTAAAAGAATCTTTGTTATATTTGTCTTCCAAAATATATTTAATTAGTGAATATTGTACAAAATAATGGAATAAATTTTTGTCAATCAAGAGAAATATTTATTTTAAAATCAAACTCATAGTACATTCAAGGAATGCAGTATAAACCAGACACATTCTGCTCCTCTTTGCAAAGCACCTTCCAATACCATACTTTATTCTCTAGAGATGTTAACGTAATTGCTGAGGATGCTTGCCAGTGGTATTTTTTCCAATGGTATTTATTATAAAACAACCCTGGCAAGTGAAGGAAAACAGCACACACTGCTAATATTTTGGTAGAATTGTGTGTTTATTCTAGCACTGTTAATAAGAGAGAAGTAAGCAACCAATGAGCACAGAAGAATGCTGCTGATGTAAATGAATATGTACTCAAAGCTTAGCTCTTCCTCCCCCTTCTGAGAGGGGAATGACAAGGAGTATTTTCATCTTGGATTTCTCCCAGCCTCCCACATTAACAAACGCAGCACCCAAAGACATGCTATTGATGCCCCAGGGCGGCAATAAGGACAGACAAAGCAATAGCCTGCCAGAGAGCTTCCCATGTAATGGGAAAAAAAGGGCAGACAAATCCAAATTACAGAGAAAGAGAATCCAGCTGAAGGGCCAATGAAGTCAGTTAGTTGCTAATGAGGTCACTGTTAAAAGGTGGCTTTCTTCAGTCCCTCAGCACAGCCTTCAGTATTGCATCTTATCAACAAGCATATGGCCATGCTACCAGGCAGACAGGACAGGAGAATGTGGGCTAATTGGGTGAAAAGCGTCACCAATAATAGAAACATTGTATTTACTAATATAGATAAACAGTGACACTTGGTGTTCAAATGATGTTTTGCGTATTCTTCCCAGTATCCCCTTCTAATCATGCAAAATCAGGCAAACTGAAATTGAGGGACATTCTACAAAATACCTGACCAATACTTTTCAAAACTGGCAAGCTCATGAAAAATAAATAAAGACAGATTGGAGGAGAATAAGAACCCGTGCCAGCCTGATGTAATGTGAGATTCTGCATCAATCAGGTCCTGGAGCAGGAAAAGGACATTAGTGGAAAAACTGATAAAAATCCAAGTAAGTTCTATATTTCAGTTAAAAGTATTTCAAAAGTTACAGTTAGAAAGGAAAAATAAGTTCTGATGTTCTATTGTACAGTAGGGTAACTATAGGTAATAACAATAAAGTGTAAATTTCAAGATAGCTAGAAGGTATAGAATGTTATCTCCACAAATAATAAATGTCTACAGTGGTAGACACAGTAATTACCCTGATTTGATCATTCTACAGTGGTAGACACAGTAATTACCCTGATTTGATCATTCTACAATGTATACACGCATTGAAATATCACACTGTACCCCATAAATATGTACAACGGTTATGTATCAATTATAATTTTAAAGTATTAGTTAAAAATATTACCAAGATTACCCCAGTAATAAACCTGTTGCCAAAGTTTGTTTCTTAGTTTCCATGAATGTAGAGGATAAACTACACTGTATCATAATTCTTCAACTACTACATATTTTCCCTACAGTTTAAAAAACCTAAAATTGCATCTTACAATTGCTGCTTACATTTACCATAGTATTGTTGCTTTTCCTCTTCCCCCCCGAAGCATTGTAAAATTGATGTACACCTTCCTATGACAATATTTGAGAATTAAAGTAATAAACAATAAACACTTCTACATGACCTCTTATAGCATGTGTACCCTCAACCAATTCATTTCACAATCTCCTACAAAGTACATACTGTTATATTCCCCTTAAATTAAACAATTGAGAAAACTGAAATTCACACCTAATAAATAGAGGCACTGAGATTTGATCCTAGGCTTAAGATCATATTGTCCTACAGTTATGTTTTTGAGTAGCTAAGATTGTGGGTGACTGATTCTAAATGCTACTTCCCAGGAGCCTGTGCTAAAGTTTTTGAGTTCTGCTACAACTGTGCTAGGCAGTTCTGTGCAAGCTTGGACTGACGTTGTGTGCTGCTAGTGATTCATCTCTAGTGCACACCTCATCATATGTAAGAAGCACAAGGTAGTTAAAACCCCAGAAGCAATCTTAAAAAATAGAAGACGGAAACCAACAGAGACATTCTCCAGCTTCCCATCCTTTAGCTCGTGGCAGATTAAAGACCACAAATTCTTTGTCACTTCTTCCATCAAGGGGTAGACTCTTTTTCCCTTGCCCTAGAATCTGGGCTGGCCCTGTGACTCACTCTGATCAAACACCATGAGACCAACATGCAGTGAAGAAGCCCAAACTAGTCAGTTGGAGAGAGAAGGACCACATGGAGGATCACTGAGACACCACACTTGTAAATGAAGACACCTTGAACTTTCCAGGCATCCCAGACACCAGCTGGAAGCAGCCAAGTGAGCGAGCCCAGCCAATACCATGTAGAGCCAAAGAACTACCCAGCTGAGCTGTGATCTAATTCCTGATGCACAGAATCATGCCACTAAGTTTGGGGGTGGTTTGTTATGCAGCAATAGAGAACTAAAACATGGGTAGATCATCTCAAGAGATAGTCTACACACTTTCCAGCAGTCCTGGTGGAACTTGAATCATCCCTTTTTCCACAGTTAAAACTTCCATGATACAACTTTACTTCCCCTCCTTCCCCATTTCATTATTCCTTTTTCTTCACTACTCCTTCCTGAGATTACCTCCCAAATAAACTGCTTTCACCCCAGTCCTGCCTTTGGGAAAACTCAGACTAAGAAACAGAGCTTTTGCCACTCTCATCTTTTCTTCACAAAGTTTTTAAAACTTGTATTTTCATAAAAATAATGTATCCACATTGCTCCAATTATATATGGTAA
Source organism: Rhinopithecus roxellana (assembly GCF_007565055.1). NCBI lineage: Eukaryota > Metazoa > Chordata > Mammalia > Primates > Cercopithecidae > Rhinopithecus > Rhinopithecus roxellana. The sequence goes on from NC_044555.1 coordinate 77,152,648, forward strand.
TAACCAACCTTTCGTTTTTTATTATAAAGCAGTTAAAAGTTATACGCATGTACATATGGACAGAGAGAGAAATTATACCAATAGATTGTGATCTAAAACTCTGTAAGAAGTCTTTTTAAAAAGAAAAAATCAACTTTCTGCATTGTAAAAATAGTGCATAGAAACATTTAATTAATTAATTGGAAGGAATCTTTGCAAATATATTGTTAATTTTCTTCTTTACCATTCAACTTTCTTTCTTTCTTTTTTTTTTTTTTCTAAGACCGAGTCTCACTCTGTTGCCCAGGCTGGAGTGCAATGGCACGACATGGTTCACTGCAACCTTGAACTCCGGGGCCTAAGCAATCCTCTTGCCTCAGCCTCCCAAGTAGCTGGGACTATAAGCACCCATCACCAAACCTGGTTAATTTTTTAAATTCCTTCATAGATATGGGGTCTATCTATGTTGCCCAGGCTGGTCTCAAACTTCTGGCCTCAAGTGATCTTCCTGCCTCAGCCTGCTTTCGAGGGGATTATAGGTGTGAGTCACTGCACCTGGCCCAACCATTCAACTTTCTTATTCAATGAACTTTTTTTAAAAACTATTTTTAGATTGGGTAGATTCAGTCAATGAACGTTTATATAAGCAACATCTACCATATCTTTATATAAATTAGAAATGATAACCTCATAAGGAGAGTAAAACACACAGTAGGATTTTAAACATTTTCTGTAAAAAAGGCTATTTCTTGATGAGGAAAGGCAAACTAGACAATCAAGATCCACTGACTCTCCTGCATCTGGCTCTCCCCAGGGAGTACCAAAACAGAATATCTCAAAGAAAATGAACTATTTCACATTTTTTAAACTTGTAACTCTGAATAACTAATTTCAGCCAAAGAACCCTGAACAAAAACCTAAATATTTGATCACTTCCATAACACTATACCTATCTTTCACCATACACTTTCAGCTACATGAGAAAAAGTAATATATTTACAATTCAATCATAAATTAGAAGATTAAAATATTGCCATTGCAGCAGAACAACAATATATTTGCTGAGCTCATGCCTTGGAGTGTCTGGAGCTGGTCTGGGATTCATATCCTACTTTGTGACCTTCAAGCCTGTGGATAATCTTCATATCACCTTTCATGTTTACTTTCTCAGTATTTTGACGCATTCTGACAATATAATTTATTGACAATATATTAAAACATTAGAAGCCAGATTCATCACCCCTCCTTGAGGACTTGCTGAAATACCTAGACTAACACTCTGATATGATATAAAAGCTGTACTTGTCTTTGAGCTCTCTTATAAATCATGAAATGAAGAAACCTGACTCTTTGCATCAGCAGCAGGAATCTAGAGACCATGAGTACTAATGCTAGGTTTCTTTAACTTTTATTTTGGTTTAGGGGTACATGTACAGGTTTGTTACATAGATAAACTTGTGTCATGGGGGTTTAGCTATACAGATTATTTCATCACCCCGGTATTAAGCCTAGTACTCATTAGTTATTTTTCCCGATCCTCTCCCACCTCCCATCCGCCGACCTCTGGTAGGCCCCAGTGTCTGTTGTTCCCTTCTTTGTGTCCATGAGTTCCCATCATTTAGCTCCCATTTATGAGAACATGGTGGTATTTGGTTTTCTGTTCCTGCATTACTTTGCTAAGGATAATGGTCTCCAGCTCTATCCATGTTCCTGCAAAGGACATGATCTCATTCTCTTTTGCAGCTGCATAGTATTCCATGGTGTATATGTACCAGATTTTCTTAATCCAGTCTATCATTGACAGTCGTTTAGGTTGATTGCATGTCTTTGCTATTGTGAATGGTGCTGCAATGAACAGGCATGTGCATGTATCTTTATAATAGAAAGACATATTCATTTGGGTATATACCCAGTAATGGGATTGCTGGGGCTGAATGGTAGTTCTGTCTTTAGGTTTTTGAATCACCCCACTGTCTTCCACAGTGGTTCAACTAATTTTCACTCCCACCAGCAGTATATAAGCATTCCTTTTTCTCCACAACCTCGCCAGCATCTTTTTTTTTATTTTTATTTTTTAATAGTAGCCATTCTGACTAGTATGAGATGGTATCTCATTGTGGTTTTGATTTGCGTTTCTCTAATCATCAGTGATGTTGTGCTTTGTTTCATAGGATTGTTGGCCGCATTTATGCCTTCTTTTGAAAAGTGTCTGTTCATATCCTTTGTCCACTTTTTAACAGCATTGCTTTTTATCTTGTAAATGTGTTTAAGTTCCTTATAGATGCTGGATATTAGACCTTTGTCAGATGCATAGAAAGCAAAAATTTTCTCCTATTCTATAGGCTGTTTACTCTGTTGATAGTTTCTTTTGCTGTAGAGAAGCTCATTAGCTTAATAGATCCTATTTGTCAATTTTTGCTTTTGTTCTCATTGGTTTTGTATTTGTCATGAAATCTTTGCCCACGCCTATGTCCTGAATGGTATTGCCTCAGTTGTCCTCCAAAGTTTTTATAGTTTTTGGTTTTACATTTCAGTCTTTAATCCATCTTGAGTTAATTTTTGTATATGGTGAAAGGAAAGGGTCCAGTTGCAATCTTCTGCATATGGCTAGCCAGTTATCCCAACACTATTTACTGAATAGGGAATCCTTCAACAAACCCAACAAAAACAAGCAATGGGGAAAGGATTCCCTGCCTAAACCTAGTTTCTATAAGTGGTTTGCAAAATGTCTTTGGGGGCAATAGTTTAACTTTAGTTTAAAATATTTTCCAGTTGTAGTTGGATATATTCACAATTCTTATCTGCCAGAAAGAAAATATGACCCAAATTTTTGTGTTGATTCTCAGAAAGAAAGTTAGGTCAACTTCCTTAGCAACAATAATAATGCAGTATCGGTGATTTTCTGTAAAACCAGAGAGGCAGAATTTGTCTGTAACATGATGAAAGTTTCAGGGAGACTGGTTGTGAACACAGTTCCGTGGAGAATTTCTATGTCCATTATAATCTAAAGGCAGAACCATGAAGGTCTCTGTTTGTGGGTGATAGCTAGGCATAGACTAGGGGTGTCATAGATGGGATTTAAGCATGACATGGATGTTTGGAATAGAAGACCTTCAAGGATTTTTTCTTCCTAATATTCTGTTTGCTCATAGAATGCTAAAATCAGTCTAGAAATGCTAATGGAGGTTACGTTTAGATTTTGAGCAAAAAGAGAATCTGATTGTAGATAGGATTGTCTTAACTTAGTGCTGCTGCCTTTTTACCCTGGAAATATGTTGATGAGATGGGCCTTGAAAAGCAGTCAACTTGGTCTCAGGTAATTACCATAGTACGCGGAAATAAAAACACACCTGGCTTGAAATGAGAAGCACACTGCCATTTGCCAGTTAAAGAACAGGGCTCGACTGGGAACTTTACAGTTTCCAACATTCTAAATATTGTACTAAAAAAAAGTGTCTACATGCAATGAAGTTACCATGTACTTGAATGAAGGCAGCCCCTTGGCCTGTTGGCATGTCTTGGGTTACACCAAGTCCACAATACAAGTCTGGCACATTCCTGTGTTCCAAGTCACTAGGCCAAAATGCCTGGGCTGTCACTCCAATGCCTACCATGAAAACTATACCTTATTTAACAGCTTGCAAAATCAAGTTCCACTTGCCTTCTGCTGTTGTCTGATGCAGCTGGGCTTACTCACTGAGTTGTTGATCACCTACGCCCTCTTCGGCTGCCATGGTGGAAAGACCAAAGTTTCTGGCATACATAGTAGGTGAACGACAAGTATTTTCGACTAAATTAATTCTTTAGCTTAAGTCCTACCTTTGTTGCTTCCTAGTTGTGTGACCACATCTCTAATGTTATTTAGCCTTGCACTCCTATGCATCTTTTAGTACTTCCTAGGTGCTGGGCCTCAGTTGTCCTCCAAAGTTTTTATAGTTTTTGGTTTTACATTTCAGTCTTTAATCCATCTTGAGTTAATTTTTGTATATGGTGAAAGGAAAGGGTCCAGTTGCAATCTTCTGCATATGGCTAGCCAGTTATCCCAACACTATTTACTGAATAGGGAATCCTTCAACAAACCCAACAAAAAAAAAGCAATGGGGAAAGGATTCCCTGCCTAAACCTAGTTTCCAGGTAATTATGACATGAAATCCTCACAAAAACTCTGTGAGGTAGGCACTTTCATCATCCCCATTTGATAGATGAAGAAACCGAGGCACAAAAGGGGCTTAATAATTTGTTTAATGTCACAGAACAGAGTTGGGATTTAAACTTAGGCAGTGTGGTTCAGAGTCTAGCTGAACCGATTCACTTCATTTTCTCTGCAGCTAAATCTGCCTACCTCTGAATCTGAGTCTCAGTGTCCTCACCCATAAAATGAAGGTTGATACTATCACCCCACAAAGTTGTTCTAAGAACACTAAACTGGCATGCATTCTACAAATACTAAATTGTTATTTTGTTTATCATCATGATCATTATCATCACCCATCAATAATTATTTGACTGAAATAAGTGAGCAAGAAATCACCTGGAGGTTTCAATTTGATCAGAATTATACTTTGCTCAGAAAGTCTAGTGGACCAGTCAAGGATTTCCCTGGACAAAATTACTAGCTATAGCAAAGCCCTTGTTATATTAAATGCTGAGGCAGCATGGCTATTGTTGCCTAAGGCTTCTCTTTCCCCTACTCCATCTACATCTGGGCCTCAAAGTACCAGCTTGCCCAATTGTTTCTCAAACTCCTGAGAGATGAAGTTATCAGTAATACAAGCTGAGAATTGATCCAATGCTTATTGACACCTCAGCTCCTATAGGTGGTATTAATTCACCTGTTTCCATGAGCTGTCCACTTCTACAGAAATGAAAACATGTTATTTTCTTGGTCCATCAAGCCACATAATTCAATTCACTTCCAATTTCTCCAAAGATGTGGACAGCATCTTAGGCTCAGCATTCTCCTTTTGGATCCATCAGCATATCATTCGACAGGTGGTTTCTAGAATTGCTGTTACTTCTAATGGCTCCTGAAAATCTTTGGCTTTTTAATAATTCAGGTGAGATAAGGCCAGGCAAATTTTAAGATTGTAAGTAGTTTTTAAAACCTCTGCCTTTTCTGAAAAAGCAATCTTTTAATAGCTTCTCTGTGCTTGCTTTCAAAATGCAATAATCAGGACACAGAATTTCCACAGTAACCAATCTCAGAAAATCCCACGGCTGGCTGCTGACTCCTCCATTGAATCTCCCAAAGCTGTTACTACCTCCCTCATTTCACGTTGAATACATGAAGCTTCCACTGACTATATAACTGCTCTTCTACATTTATATTTATGTTTTATTGAAAAAAGATGTGGCAACAATATATTTTCTGAAAGTTATAAATATCATTTTTTAGGTAGAATTCACAGACCATATAATTCACCCTTTTAAAATATACAATTCAGTGATTTTTTAGTATATTCACAAGATTGTGCAACCATCACCTGTATCTAATTCCAGAACATTTTCATTACCCTAAGAAGAAACCTTTACCCATTAGGTGTCACTCCACATCCCTCCCTACCAGCCTCTGACAATGAGTAATCTTTTTGTCTCTATGGATTTGCCTACTCTAGACATTTCATATAAACAGAATTATACAATATGTGGACCTTTGTGACTAGCTTCTTTCACTTAGCATAATGTTTTCAAAATTCATCCAAGGCATAACATTCATCAGTACTTCTTTACTGTTGAGTAATTTTTCATTAATCACATTTTGTTTAGCCATTTATCTATCCATTGATGAATATTTAATTGTTTCTACCATTTGGCTATTATGAATAATGCTGCTATAACATTCATATACATGTTTTGGTGTGGACATATATCTTCATTTCTCTTAGGTATATACCCAGAAGTAGAATTGCTGAGCTCTGGAGTAACTGTTTTACTTTTTGAGGAATTGCCAAACTGTTTTCCATAGCTGCTGCGTCATGTTACATTCTCACCAGCAGTGTATGAGAGTTCCGATTTTTCCACATCTTGTCAACACTTGTTATTATCTATCTTTTATTATGGTCATCTTAGTGGGTATAAATGATATCTCATTGTGATTTTGATTCACGTTTCCCTAATAGCTAATGAAAACATCGTTCTTTACCAGATAACACAACTAATTTCATTTTTTCACACATTACATTCCAAGGGTTTTTCTGCCATGTCATAACATAGTTGCAATCACAGTCTCACTCTCTTTATCTAAGTAATGGCTCAGAGAGGATGCAGTAAATTTTAGAACAAGATGTCACGCCCCAAAAGCATGCCTCTGGGAATCTGGGAGAACTGCTATCTGCATGTAGACTCCCTCAGTCGTTGACTAGATTTTGATATGAAACACACTTTCTCTTATTCACGCACCAGATTGGAAGAATGTGAATCTCACTATGAAAACGTGAGCTTCTGTTTCTGCAAATCTGGAATGTCATGACATGTACTAGAGTCAAGCTCATTTATTTGGAGGCACCTGACTGAGCCATAAAGTACAAATGGAGCCTTCTCAGGTAGATATGGGACCAAGTTATCAAAAGTAAAGTGAGAAGGAAGGAAACAAAATCTATGTGGGGAGTCTTTACATTAAATGGTAAAATCTGTATCATTAAGGCCAAAGTCCAGCGAGACTTACTTTTCACCATCTTCCCACTCCCATAATCCATTCTAGTTGGATTTCTCTAAATTCTTGAAGCATGCTACATTCCCTTTTCAGTACAGGCCATTCCTTCTCACAGGAGCGCTGTGCCCTTTCTTTTTGTTTGGCAAATGCCTCCTCATCCAATGATTTCAGTTGAGACATCCCAGACCTGTTTAGTCCTTGTATCAGTTTCCTATCACTGCTCAAAATTACCACAAATTTTGTAGCATAAAACAACAACATATTCTCTTACAGTCCTCAAGGTCAGAAGTCTCACTGAGCTAGGATCAAGATGTCAGTAGAGCTATTTTCTTCCTGAAGGTTCTAAGAACGCATTTCTTTGCCTTTTCCAGCTTCTGGGGCTGCTACAGCCAAGGGCTGTGGCTACTTCCTCCATCTTCAAAGCCAGAAGTGTAGCATCTTCAAAATCTCTCTCATCACCCTACCCCTCCCTCCCTTCCTCTCTCCCTCTTTCTCTCTCTCTGCCTACTTTCATCCTCACATCTCATCTGACTCTGACCTTCCTGCCTCCCTCTTATAAGGATCCTTGTGATTACACTGGCCCCACCCAGATAATACATGATAATCTCAAATCTGCAAAATCCTCTTTTGTCATGTAAAGTGGCATATTCACAGGTTCTAGAGATTAGGACATGAACATCTTTGGGGGACATTGTTCTGTCTACCACAGTCCTCTCGTCAAAATGCCATAACACTCTGAAAAACTGTAGAGATTAATTGATTTGAAGTTATTGCTTTCATAAACTGGAAGCACCTTGCAGAGTCATACCTATTTGCTCCACATACATTCCTAGTGTCCATTGCATAGCTGGCATGCGATAAATATTTGATGACTATCTGTGTGAGTGGCCAGCTTGGCTTTCCTGGACTAGAGTTCCTGGGAGAAGGCAGGCTGAGATGATGTTGTAAAAGGCATTGAAATGACTAGTTAAGTAGTTTGGATTTTATTCTGTACACTCTGAGACCCATCAAAGGCTTTCAATCAGGGGTTGACATGATTACAATTGTGTCTTTTGAGGATAAGACCAATATGCCAACAGGGAGAAACTGAAGGCAGGGTGACCAAGAAGAGGGTCACAGCAAATGAGGACCCAAGCTAGGCAGTGACATTGTGAATGAACAGCTGGAGAGAGATGTAAGAACTCAGACACATTCCACTTCAAATCCCTTCAAGAATGGAGCAAATGGGAAGTACACACTACAGGATTTGAAAACTTACGGAAGTAAAGGAGGAAACAAAAAAAGGGAGAGGAGTAAAGGCATTCTAACCTGGTAAACCTAGGCAAGCGGAAGAACAGCGATACCAACCAAAATAAGGAATACATAAAATGAAACATGTTCAGAGGAAATGGGACCTGACTTGTTCTGTTTCAGACATGTAGAATTTGAGTCCATTGGACATCCATAGGCAGATATCTAGGAAGAAATCAGAAAATATATATTGGGAGCTCAATTACAAGATTCCAGCTAGGCACCGAGTGAGGAGTCTCCCCCAGAGGGATGATGGTTGAGGTCACAAAAGTAAATGAGACAATCAAGGGACAATGACCTGAAGGAAAAACACAGAACTGTAGGGTTGATCAAACACAATCACAGAGACAGAGGAGTGGGAAGAAAGGTAAGGAGGAAACTAAGATTCTCTGTGTGTGATGGGGATAGGAGGAGCAGGGAGAGGAGATGGTGCTCTCAGTTTTGCCCAGAAGTCTAGCCAAAGGGTTCTAAGAAGATTCTTGGAACTTAGGGAACTTTGAGATAATGGTTTCAGTAAGTAATCTGGATAAAAAGTGATTGCCAAGGTTTAAGGTGCTCATCAGAGAATAAAAGTAGTCGGGGTCGCTTACTTTTTCCAGAAGCTTGGCAGTTTATATAGAGAGTCAAGAAGGATTTCAGGGTGGTTCTACCCTTGGCTCTTTGCCTGAGTTTGAGTGGCTTAAGCTTTACAGTCCCTCTCTTCAACTGTAAAGTAAGCAGTTTGGAGCTAGATGCTACCCAAGGTTCTTTCTGAGAATAAACTTTGCTCTTTCCAACCCTCAAATCTCAAAATGTTGGTGAAAACTCAATTCTAAGTCATCTGAGGAGCTATCTTCACAGTATTCTCCATTAAAATTAAAAATTGCCTTCAGAAGGAATTCTAGCAAAGAGATAGCCTGAGAGAGAGTGTGTATGTATAAAAGTTGAATAACGCTTTTTCCTAACTTAAAAAACCTTAAGGTATTATACTGATTTCAGACACAAATCCTTGTAAAACACTTTTTGTCAATTTCTTTTTGAAGCTGTCTTATTCTAATTAATTTCTCTTTGGTGACATGAGTGAGCCTCTATTTTTAAATACAATATTTCTCTCTGCTGCATTTTAAAATTTAATTCGTTTCCATCATTATATATTTACCATTAACTTCTTCCCTGTAGATATATTTAGACATCCCATTTTTTTTGATATGCTCAATACCTATTGAAAGTCATTTTTTTTTGAATTTCAAAGCCTTGGTTGACATATACTAGGTAAGAAGAAGAAAATGACAAAGAGTAAAGCCACAAGCATGAGAAAATGGTACTGAAAAGCAAAACCTAGAATTCAGTTTCTTGTATACAGAGCATCTCAACCTCAGCACTATTGACATTTTATGCAAGATAAGTATTTGTTTGTGGGGGCTGTTGTGTGTGTTGTGGGATGTTTACCAGTACCCTTGGCCTATACCCACTAGATGCCAGTAGCACACTCCTGCCCCAGTTCTGGCAATAAAAAATGCTGCCAGGCATTGCCAAATTTACACTGTGGTGCAAACTTTCTCCTGGTTGAGAACCACTGGTCTTTATGATGATCTCTCTAAAATCCCCAGAGTACAGGGGCCAGATTTTAAGAATTCAAAGATAAGTAAGAGTTCTGCTTTCAAGGAGTTCAACAGTGCAAGAAAAAATTTGCTAAAACGAAGAAGTGGGAAATATAAAAGTATTACGTTTATATGCCAGCTCCCAATTGTTTATAGGATGTTTGGCATGATTTCTCCATGCCCACCTCCTCTGAGGATCTGTCCTCCACTTGTTTCATGCTTCTAACCCATGCTCCTCCAGACACCAGTTTACCTCTAAAACACATCTGATCATGTTACGCCCTCATGCTTAAAAATCACCAATCTCTCCCACTCTCTACAGCAGGGTTTCTCAGTCTTGACACTCCTAACATTGACTGCCAGATGATTATTCCTTGTGGGGCTGTGCACTGTAGGGTATTTAAAAGCACCCCTGGCCTCCCACTAGATGCCAGTAGGAACTCCCCTGTGGAAGGCAGAATAATATACCACTAAAAATGCCCACGCCCCAATCCCCAAATCATGTGAATACATCATAGCAAAGGGGAATTAAGGTTTCAGGTGGAATAAAGGTCACTAATCAGCTGACCTTAAAATAATGAGATTATCCTGGATTATCCAGGTGAGCCCAATGTAATCACAAGCGTCCTGAAAACAGTGAGAGAGAAATGACCACACAAGAAGAGTCGATGAGATGCGACTTGGCTAGCTTTGAAAATGAAGGAAGGGGGCCACTGGAAAAGAAACCACAACAGATCCTAGAGCCTTCAGAAGGAATACAGTCAGGCCAACACCTTGAAGTTAGCCGAGTGAAACCTGTTGGGATTTCTGAGGTCCAGAACTGTAAGACAATAAACCTGTGTTGCTTTAAGCCACTAAGTTTGTGGTCATCACAGCAGTGATAGGAAATTAATACACCACCACTTCCAGCTGTGACATCCTAAAATGTCTTCAGACATTGCCAAATGTCCCCTGGGGACAAAGTCACCTCCAGGTTAAGAATCACTGCTCTACACAACATAGAGTCCAAACTCCTGAGATGAGCACAGTGAGACGCTTCGTAATTACCACTATCCTACCTGTTGAACACTATTATCCTGCACACAGCAAGATACATCCTCTGCTCCAGGCACACCAAACTTCACTTGGGCAACACTCGATATGCCTTCACTCTCTGCAGTTGTGATGCCCAGGGGCTCCTTGGAGAGTAATATGCTTTGACCAGTCTCTCATTTTTATCCATACCCATAATTATCCTCCCAATAGAGGCTGGGTGTGGTGGCTCATGCCTATAATCCTAGCACTTTCGGAGGGTGAGGCGGGCAGATGGATTGAGGCCAGGAGTTCAAGACCAGCCTGGCCAACATGGTGAAACCAAGTCTCTACTGGTATATGCCTGTAGTCCCAGCTCCTGGGGAGGCTGAGGCAGGAGAATCGCTTGAACATGGGAGGTTGCACTGAGCTGAGATCGTGCCACTGCACTCTAGCCTGGGCGACAGATCAAGACTCTATCTCAAAAAAAAAAAAAAAAAAAGTATCTCAACAGGACTGATTTCTGACTTTATTAGGTCAGGCTTTTATTACATGAAAAGTCATGTGGTTGCTACATATATCAAACTGCAGGTGCCCTAACCTGCTCCTCCAAACAAATTATTGTGCTTAGGGCCCTCTAAGTCTTCTTTGTTGGGAGCTGTAGCATCACCAACACCTCTGTGCCTTTCCCTGTCCACTCTTTTCTGCCTCATCAAGGCATCACTTTCCTTCTTCTCCTTAGAAATGGTAGTCATCTTTGAAGATCAAGTTTAAATGTTCTCTGCACAGTGAAGTCTTCCACGGCCCCCCAAAGCACACCTTCCCCTCTCTGTTCCCTCATTGTACTGATCTCCTGTACTGTACCTATCAGTTAACTCACCTGTCCCCTCATTAGACTGTGAGCTCTTTAGCCTCTCTGCATTCCTAGTACCTACAGAAATGCTTATGCTCAAGAAATGCTTGCGCCATGTGTGAGGAAAAGTATGGATGCCAGTGACATATAGAAATCATTTTAATTATGGGTTGCAAAAGTTGGCAAACTCCAGGTTAGCTATGGACATAATCCCAGCTCTGATCCGCAAGAATTAGGAGAAGCTCAGGATTGAAATGAGACTTTATTCCTTTGCCTGTGATCAGAGTCAGGGGCAGAGCTTGGCGGCTAAAAACACAAGTTGAGAAACATGTTCCAACTGTGTTACCACGTACCATTTACCCTTTGTCTCTTCCATGTTTCTATTCAACAGATGATCTACCCAGCTTGTCCAGGAATCGGATTTTGTTGAAGCAATCCTGAAACACGTAGTGAGGAAATACTAACAAGATGGTAGCTGACTTTGCCTAACACTTCCCAGGTTTAGGCCATAAAATGGTCATTTGTAAGCTTTGAATGAGCACAAGTAACAAAGCTGCAGGCATTTGTGAGAGTCTTGGGAGCAGGGGCTGTTGTATGGACAATTTAGGTTAAAAGCAGACAATATTTTGAAAGAACAAAGTGGAAATGGATGAGATCCATCAATGGCTAAACCTGAAGGTGAATTCTTAGGATTTCATATGGATTCAATGGAAGAGAAATAGAAAATTTGAACAAACTGTAAGGGGTACATGACTCCAGAGGGATCCTCGTGGTTTTGGAATCAAACGAAGGCCCCAAGCAAACTTTACGCCAGCTGTAAACACTTCTGTGGGCATGCTCTTGATGGCCAGCATGAGATACTATGTTCAACCTCACTAATGCAGCAGTTCTCAACTAGGGTGATTTTGATCCCCAGAGGATATTCAGCAGTGTCTAGAAACATTGTTTGTTGTCACACTGGTCTGGAGGAACGCTACTCATATCTAGTGGGAAGAGGACAGGGATGCTGCTAAATACCCTGCAATACCCAGGACAGCTCTGTAGCAAAGAATCATTCAGCTTCAAATGTCAATAGTGCCAAGGCTGAGAAACCCTGAGCCAGAGCAACCAGAAAAATTCAAGAACCAAATCTATATGAACCAGTTATTCCAGGGCCTCTAAGCAGCCTCGCAAGATGCTCATTGGCTGACATTTTGATGTCATTAGTAAAGATTCTCCTTTAAGGACCAAAGACCCAGCCTGCCTGCAAGTGAAAAGGACAGGCAGTGCCCAATAGGATGCATTTTCTTGTTTTCTGAGAGGGTTCCAGGGCGTTAAACCTTTGAAAGGTAATCCAGGCCATTAAATTAGAGATCCAGGGGTTATGTTAGGATATCTTGGCCTTTATTAAACAAAACCAGGGTTGGATCTGCATGCTACAGTTCTATCCAATCACTCCATGCCCGCCTCAAGCATAAAAGAATTTCCGAAACACACACACACACACACACACATATATTCTATGAGAAAATTTTGGCCTTTTGCTAGATGGCTACATCCTTAGTTTTAACCACCACGAAAAGGTGAAAATCATGGTAGATGAGTTTTGTGCAGACTGCCCACTGTATGGAATAGAAGCCACCCAGTATCGCTGCAGTTCAGATCCTTGTCCATTGATTATGAGATGCTAATACATAAGAAGATAATTTGCAACAAGTGAAATCATCTACAGCCAAATGCGTTTTGATTATAACAGTAATGAGCAGCATCTGTATACTATATTTCAAGTATATATATGGTTGCTAAGAAAAGCAGAAATGTTCTTAATGATGCAATTAGTTTTAAGCACGAATGTTAGTGGCTAGCTAATCCAAAAATGCTGGCTTGCTTTTGTATTTCTCTTTCTCTCAACTCGTACAGATTAATTTGATAATGTGTGCTCCTGAAATACAATGAGAATCCAGCCCCTCCTAAAGACCAAGAGAAATTCAACGTTTCAATTTTTGATGCTCTTTCTAATCTTGAGTTCCCTAGTTTGGAGGTAACATCTTGCCCTCTGGCTTGACTTTCCTTTCTACTGCCTATCTTTCTCAAGAAAATGGGCAGAAGACTTAGCAATATTTGTTTTTTGAAATCTGTACCCCCAACACCTAACAGCCTCAGTTACTTTGACACAATAACATTAATAATACGTGATGCTAATAATTCTGATAAATGATGCTTATTTTCCTAAGGCAGTCTATTAAAGCCAAAGTCTAAAACTTATCTCACATTAACACAGCTGAGTATGATCTCAGATGCTATTTTCTTTCTTTTTTTTTTTTTTTTTTTTTGAGACGGAGTCTCGCTGTGTCGCCCAGGCTGGAGTGCAGTGGCGCGATCTCCGCTCACTGCAAACTCCGCCTCCCGGGTTCCCGCCATTCTCCCGCCTCAGCCTCCGAGTAGCTGGGACTACAGGCGCCCGCCACCGCGCCCGGCTAGTTTTTTGTATTTTTTTTTTAGTAGAGACGGGGTTTCACCGTGTTAGCCAGGAGGGTCTCGATCTCCTGACCTCGTGATCCGCCCGCCTCGGCCTCCCAAAGTGCTGGGATTACAGGCTTGAGCCACCGCGCCCGGCCTCAGATGCTATTTTCAAACAGTTTTTCTTGGTTGTGTATTTAGCCTACATCTCCAGCAATTACATGGTATTTCATTTCATTTCTGTAATGCTAACTGTACTTTAAAATATTAAATTATAACTGATGGAATCTCCCTTCCCTTATGGAAATAGATCCAAGGCAATCCTATAGAGTTTGTGGACTGAAGGGGATAGGGGCTGTTCATTTTTAAAACAATTACTATGTATTCTCTGAAAGTGTGTTATTTTCAAAGTGCCCATCAGTGACAGTTTCCCAATAGGTCAATTCACTATTCTTAACTGGACAACAAACATTTTAAGGGTATCAGACAGCTCCCTGAGTCCCCTATGTATTGTTGATTCTTCACTAAACTACTAATTGTTCTAAATGGAATTTAGGCACCAGCATATTTCCATGATCTTTCACACCCCTACACAGAGATTTTCTTCTTCTCCTAGGTTAAACTAATACTCAGTACCATAGATTTCTGAAATTGCCCCTTTAGGGAAAGAAAAGGTGAAAGCTAGATAATGCTTCTCCCCCCTGCCACCTAAACACACACACATTCATACAGTCAATGACACTCTCCAAAATAATATTTCTGAATTATCTATAGAACAAGATGGCAGACATATTTCAAAATATATTTCATCCAATCGTTACAAACAGCTTAGCAACAGATCATTTGAGTTGGGAAAAATATCAACATTGGGTGAAGGGATAAGGTGACCCTTTGAAATTGCCTGCAGCACAAACAGAAAACGAAAACACCATCTCTTTCTCCAGCTCCCACGACTGCTCCAAAGTAGAGCCAACAAGTCCTGCAAGACACACACGCGGGTGGCCACTATGGACGTCCCATTTCCAGGCACCTTTTAGCAAGCAGAAGAGGAAAACCCACACCACGGAAACCCTTTAGTGGGTGCCTCGCTCTGTAAATATAATTGAATTAAAGGCGGTCCCCTGGAACTGCCTGGGGGGGACTCTGCCTTGGGCCGTGGGACACGCAGCGCTGGTCCCTACCTCAGATTTCCACACGACGTAGGGGTGCCCGTGACTGTCGGGTGGGGACTGGAACTTCCTCTGCTGGAGCCACCTCCTAGGAGAAGTGAAGATGCCATTGGGGCCTCCCCCGGAGGAACAGAGGATACTCGAAGCGCTTCGGCTACTGGTTGGCCCGACCAGGACAGAAGGCAGGTCCCAGGCCATGCTCTTCTTGAGGCCGCCACGACCCAGGGGAACCTCATAGTCAAAGTGAAAGCTGCCGGATGGTGACTTCTCCTGAGGGGTGCTGGGTGTGGAGAAGGATGAGCAAAGCGGTCCAGGAGGCGGTAGCCGGGTGGCCCTAGGGGGCGGACCCCGGGGAGAGGACGCCAAGCGAGGGCCCAGACCCTCGGATGGGAGTGACGGGGTATAGAGGCGGCCCGCCGTGGCTCCCCGCGCACTGCCCTCCGCGCCCGCCTCGCCACCCCCGCAGCCGCCGATCAGGGCCGGGTCCAGGCTGCGGGTCTGGCGCAGTTTCCTCTTGGAGAAGCCCTTGGCCGAGGCCGCACTACTTGAAGCGGGCGAGGAACAAGAGAAGACGCTGTGGAGCAGGCTCTGCGCGGACATCTCGGCGGTGCTGCACCTGAGGACCACCTCCTCTTCCCTCCCTGGACGCTGGTGGCTTTGGGTCGGGAACGGAAAGGGACTCGGGCAGAGGTGGCAGGCGGGGCTGGCCCGGGTTTGCCCAGGACGGTGGAGAGCAAAGCCCAGCTCACGCGCCGCCGGTGCGCTCCAAGTGCCCCGGCGGCGGCAGGAGCAGCAGATCCATCACCAGCCTTCTAGGAAAATGGGTCTGGGGACCTCCTGCAGCCGCTAGAACCTTCCTCCGGAGCCCAAGACGCGAAGAGGGTCAGGAAGAGGAGGAGGAAGGTCAGGCGCTCGCTGGGTTCCCAGTTCCAGCCTGCCAGCGCCACTCCCCCTTCCCAGCTGAGGCAGGAGACGCAGCGCTCCTGCTCTCTGGCTCTGGATGGCTTCTAAAACTCCAGCAAGCTCCTCCTTGCGGCCCGAGGACAGTCCCGAGGGCCAGGGAGGAGGCCGCCTGGGCGTGAGCCCAGGGCGCGTCCACCGCGCTCCCGGCGCAGCGAGAACTTCCTCCTGCTCCTGAGTCGGGCGCCTGAGCTGCGCCTCCTGCACTCTCTCCTGCCCCGGCGCCCGAGGTTGCGCGCCTGGCCTCAGCTGGGCAGCTGCTCCTACTCTTCCGACTGGAGAGGCTCAAGGGTGGTTTCAAGCTCAAGGTTCTCGCGGGGTCTCTGTCTTGCTGCGGTGTGGGGACACCAAGCGTGCTGCGCCCGGGACCTCCAAAGGCTGCGTGCCCACGGTGGGAGAGAATTCCCGGCTGCGCTCAGCGCTCTCGGTGGAGGAGGGAGCTCAGGAGAGAGCTCCAAGGCCGGGTGTGCGTGTTCCGCCGCAGGGGAACACGAAATTCGCAGCCCAGCCTTGGGCCCAGGGCAGACGCGGAGATGTCCCCGCACGCTCACTCTAGAGGCAGCGAGAAGGGGGCGGCCAGGACAAGTAGAGCTGGAGGAATGCCGGGGCTGGAGCTGGGGCGGAGCCAGAAGCAGGAGAAAGCGGAACGTGAAAAGAGTTTGCCAGGAGCCAAACCTGCAAGCGGCGAGGAGAGAAGGCAGCTCGCCACTAATACCGGGTCTCCTGGAGAGAAAGTCGTGAGGACGGAAGTGCGGACCTTTTCCCCCCGTCTCCCCACCCCCAGATCAAGGGTCGCGCCAGCTCCACTCACGTTTCTGGAAAGGAAGGGAAGTGTCAGATTGCACCCCACCCACTGGTGTCAGATGGGCAGCCGGAGACGGTTGCTCTGAAGTTGGAGTTAAATCTTCTGCCTTTTCTCCCCGCCCCGCCCCCCATCCCCCGGCTGTTTTTGTTTTTAAAAAGGAAGGATAGATAGGAGACTGTCTAAATGCAGTGGCTGCCAATGAATGAGCTGGAGATGGAGACCTACTAAGAAAGTGGAGGGGGAGGAGCTTTTGCCGTGGAAGGACTCCTGAGCACGTGCGGAAACGTGCTCTAGGAGGAGGCGTGAGGGAGGCCGGGCAGGGGGCTGGAGCCGGGCGCAGCTTCAGCCCAGAGGCTGCAGACATTGGCGCTCACAAAGCTATCTGTCTCCACGTCCCGCTCTGGGACGCCTCTGGGCTCAGCGCGCAGTGGCCACAGTCCTGGGAAGCTGGAGAACGCTGGTGAAATCAATCTTCCCGGCAAGGAAATGAGTCTGAGAGCAGCTTCTCCCGCTGTCGGACCCCTGGAATCTATAAAGCGCAAAGCCTCGCCCTCCGCTTGGAGGGCTTTTTGACCTAACAGTTAAGCTTTGCAATGCAACTTACAACCATCTCGGCAGGGAGCAGACAGAATGTTGGAAATGTCTACTTTGTGTTTGTGTCCTCTTTTATCACTTAGAGATGAAGAGAATTTTTTACAAATGTAAGGGTGACTTTCCTTTACCATTTATTTTATTTTGGAGAAAAAATACAATGAAGTTATAAATACAGATGTTGGACACGAACATTCGTCTTGCATATCTACCAGAATTGTCCAAGTTTGATTCTGGAAGACTTTCTTTATTCCCTATGACATTTTCAGGGTAAAAGTTAATTTACTTTGACTCTTTGAAGAGCGTGTTCAGTGTTCCTAGGTGTTCAGCTATTTTGGAGGAGGTTCGTCATGAAATCTAATTAGGAGAATTTGATGCCTCCACAAAGGGCGTCGGACTCCCAGGTCTTGGCTGTATTCGTTTTTTGTAAAAGCAGCCGGACAGACTGCACCCGAAGAGTTTTTTTTTCCGGTAGTTTTAATGAGCTATCTGCTGTCTGAAGACAGAGTGCGATTCTAGTTTCCCATCCCCCATCACTGTCCATCTCTTCTTACCCCGAGCCTCTTAAGTATTTTCAGTGGCTGTCAATCAGGTGTGCTGCTGAGAGGCACAGTGTTTAAAAACAGCTCTTGCTCCCCTGCCTAACTACACACAGGCCAAGTTACATTTGGGGGCTTGTTGGCATTGGCTTTCTTCCCTCCTCATACAAGTTACGTTAGAAGTAAAAGTGGGTGGGTCTTGTCTGCCCTTTCTTTAGTAACAAAACTGTGTAACTTATCACTGGTAATGGAAACACTTAATGTCTCTACCACTGGGATACCATTGCATGGTTATGCCTCATTGCATGGTTATGCCTCAGTGGAGTTTGGTATTCGGGGTAGATGGTTAACAGAGTCACTTCACAGAATCACTTATAACTCAAGGGGGGTGAGCAACTTGATGATTGTATTTGATGATTTATATAAGTTATATTTCTCTAAGCCCATATGATAACCATGGGGTAGCAAATGCACCCCTGCCATGACTGTATAGGCTAGTATGAATGCCCTCCAGACACAAGGGCATACATTCTTGATCATGGGTGTTGGAGAGCCGACCAGAGAGGGATTCTTCTATTAGCACTCCTAGGGCTTGGAGCAGACACATGTCAGTTAATTCATCATCTAGTTTCCAAGTGTTCTTGACCCTCCAGGAAACTGGAAACTTGTGTCACTGTTCGGAACAGTGAATAAATTGTTTTAAATATTAATCAAATTAGACTGGGACTCCTTTTAAAAACTCAGTGTAAGTATGGGTGCTTTTAATACATGGGACGGGGGATGTTGATGTTCTTCTGGAAAGAAAGACTTTGTAAGAATTTTTTTGGATTTTTTTAAAAACTATTTTGATTTTCAACCTGACTGCTGTTAGGTTTACCTTGCAGTCATAGTGGCTTATGGTGGATTCCTTCATTCCTATTTAAGGCATCCTATTTAACTCTTGTTTGTTATATATTCTCTTTGCTTATATAGACTCAACTCACACTGGCCTTTCTGATCAACTGTCAGGTTATGCCAAATTCAGTTTAGATCTATGGGTTTTGATTACCAATTTCAAAAAATGGTTGGTTTTGTTACATTGCTTCCCAGAATCCTTCTCACAATTCATCAGCTAGCTTCAGAAGCAATATAATTGGTAGTCAAGAAATAAATAGTTTTAATGTATATACTTTCAAAAGCAGGTTTCTAAGACTTTGCTTTGCTTCTCTATTAGGGCATTTGATGTTGAAAATAGTGCCTATATTTGTTAATTTTTTCCTCAGAGACAAAGTTAATCAAGGACTTGGGATACCTTTTATTAAAGAGCAGAACATTCTGTTCACTATTCATTCCCCATGATAATTATTGTAGAAATCTAGGATTTAAAAAACATCTTATGCTATCTATTCCATCTGGACATGGCACAAGAATATTCCAATGGAAGTTCTAGAATCCTTGGACTGACATCAAGCTATCCTGTTATCAGAGATCCTAGAAAACTCATCAGTATTCTTTCTATTCCCTTGAGAGACTGTTCTACAAACACACACATCTTACTATCATAGGATATATTCTGATGCTTAACCTAAATTTCCCTTTCCTTAACTTCATCCCTTGAAGCTTTTCATATCTCCAGCCAAAATTTCTCTTTATCCTTTGTGTTTAGATCCCAAAGCTATTTGTAGATTTTTATCATGCCCTTTGGGTCTGACTCTGTGGTTTGGCTACACTATAAAGTTCACATTTTGCTTTAAAACTATCACTGTAGATGATCTTTTCTGGACTCCCTCCAGTTGCTTTTTTTTTTTTTTTTTTTTTCAGTCCTGAGGTCCAATATTCCAGGTCAGGGCATCCTATTTTGCTCTTGTTTGTTACGTAATCCCATTGCTTAAACAGTCTCAAATCACATTGAACTTTCTGATTGAGTGTCATATAATATTTCAGACTTCTATCTGATTGGCTCCCAACTTTTAGCATTGTTGATTTTCGTTTCATCCTGCCCATGTCTCTCAAACTGATCATGATCCCCCTGATATCATTTCTATGTTCTTAGTGGGTAAACAGTTCACAGCATCTCACTTGCCGGTAAAAGTCAGGGTTCTGTCTCCAAGCTCCTGGAACATGAAAAAGAAGCATCATTTAAATCTGTGTGACATGCATGGAATATATGAGAGATATGTGGAGAAATTTTACAAGACTTAAGAATGCAAATTGAATTAAATAGCCCAACTTCCCCATGCCTGAACTAAACATGTTTCTTTAGATTCCTATGTCAGCTGCCAAAGCACTTAAATTACAATTGACAAATGTCAGTGGAATTAAACGTAGAGTCTTTGAGTACAGGAAATTTTTGTCTTCTATTACATTTATACACCAACAGGCAAGGTTTGTGGCTCAATATTTTGGTTCAATTTCACATAGCCCAGAATTGGAACCATGAACCCTCCAGGTACACACTTGAGGTTTTAATATTCATCTAGTTGATAAGCAGATCTGTGACATTTTTTTCTGACGTTATATTCGGAAACCCAAATGACTATTCTTATTCATCTTTCCCAGTTTTTCCCCATTCTGTGTGCCTAATTTTGCCATTTCTCACCAACTGTGACCTTAAAAAATTAAATTCAATAAAAGAAAACTACTGTCTCTGTGTCCGCATCTGCACTGAACGCACAAACATCCACTTGCAACATTGTCCATTTTCTCATTTTCTGTGCAAATATTAGCAACATGTTCTATGTTTTCTAGTGTTTCATATTTATCTTCTAGACTTAAAAAAGCAGGAATTTGGCATAGGCACATTTTCTGCTTTTTTACTTACATGTTTATTTCTTGAGCAGATATGAGTACACTATTTCTTTTCTTTTTTTTTTTTTTTTAAATACAGTTCACTCTGTGGCCCAGGCTGGAGTGCAGTGGAGCCATTTCGGCTCACTGCAACCTCCACCTCCCAGGTTCAAGCAATTCTCCTTCTTCAGCCTCCTCAGTAGCTGGGATCACAGGCACCTGCCACCATGCCCGGCTAATTTTTGTATTTTTAGTAGAGACGGGGTTTCACCGTCTTGGCCAGGCTGGTCTCAAAGTCCTGGTCTCAAGTAATCCTCATGCCTCAGCCTCCCAAAGTGCTGGGATTACAGGCATGAGCCACCGTGCCTGGTCGGGGTACACTATTTCTAAATGTCAACCATCCTGTTTTCATGGAACCCAAGTTAGCAAGGCAAGTGAAAAACAAGGCTGTATAAGAGTCTTAAACCAAGTTGCAGTGTAGATGTGCTCAGTAGGATCTCAGGGGCAACTCCTGAAACAAATAGCGGTTACTCTTTACCTGTGGCATGTGAAAGAATCTTCCAATATCAAATCCTAAATGCATGACCATCATCCCTTTTGCTTTAGGCTTTGAATCTTGATCTCAGGAGACTTTTAGTAATATAAATTGGCTGAAAACCAAATTCAGTTTTGGTTGATAAACATTTTTGAACACACACTGTGTGCTAGTGGCATTCTTTGTTTTACTTTCTTCTATCTTTGTGGTGAAAGTGCACTTAGAATCTCAAAATAAGTTAAATTTATCTGAACCTGGTATATAATTCAGCTGTACTAGTTACTTAAACTAATTTTTAAAATCTTCTGTAGCATATGTCTCAGAACTACTTTTGAGGATGAAGAATTCTGTAATAATGTAAACAATTTTAATAGATACTTTGTTAATTACCCTAAATTGTTCATAATCTAAGCATTCATCAACATTTCCCATTTTAAAAAGCAACCAAATAACATGAGGCTTCATTGCCTAGGAAATGTTAAATTTTCCCCCGAATCTTCACTTTTCTATATTGAATGGAAACAGGAGGACCTATTTTGCCTAACATGTTTCTCTGGTGACAAGGTAGGATGGGGTATGGAAGGGAAAGAAGAAAATAAAACAACTGGTACTATGCCCAGGGTACGTATATACACATACGTATATATTAATATCAACTTTACTGAGAAATAATCTACATACAATAAGCTATATAGATGAATTTTGGCAGCTGCATATACCAATGAAACCACTACCGCAATCAATATACAGAACATTCATATCACCTCCAGTGTATACTTTTTATTAACGTTCAATGAACATTGACAACTTGAGTTTTGCTATATTCATGGTTGACTGGTGCCTTCGGCCAATATAGAAAGGGAAGGAGGGAAGAGGAGAGTGAGGGAGGGAGGACAAAATAGAGAACAGAGCTTTTTTAGTTCTTGTAGTGGGTTGAAGTGTGTTCATCTAAAAGGTATATCCAAGTCCTAATCCCTGGTACATGTGAATGGGACCTTATTTGAAAATTGGGTTTTTGCACAAGTAATCAAGTTAAGATTAAGTCAGACTAAATTAGATGGGCCCTAAATCCAATGACTAGTGTCTTTATGAGAGAAAAGAAAAGGCAATTGGAATACAGACACATGCATGTGCACGGAAGAAGGCCATGTGAAGACAGAAGCAGAAATTAGAGTGATACAGCTACAAGCCAAAAAAAAAAAAAAAAAAAAATGCCAAAAAAAATGCCAAAGATTGCCAGCAACCACTAAAAGCTAGGAGAGAGGTGGAACAGATTTTTCCTTAGAGCCTCCAGAAGGAACCAACCCTGCTGACACCTTGATTTTTGATTTCTAGCCTCCAGAATTGTAAGTGAATAAACTGGTTTTTTTTTTTTTTTTTTTTTTTTTTTTTTTTTTTTTTTAAGGCCACCCAGTGTGTTTGTCATGCCAGCTCTAGGAAAATTTTGTATTTCTTATTGCCACAGCTTGGTTCTCCTTCTTTCAAACAGTTTAATAAAACCCAAGTAATTCATTGAGCAAAAAGAAATCTCAAAGAATTTTAAAAGAAGACAAGAGAATGGCTAATGAATGCTTATCAGTGTTTCATTTTCAAAGGAAAAATGGTGGATTAGAAATCCTGTCTCCTGCTAAGCATGGTGTCATCATTATGTCAGCAGCCGAGCTGCAGTTAGGTCCCACGTGTGCACGGCTCTGTCTTCTTTTGGGATGGACTTCACTTTCCCCTTGGGGGACTTCTGCCCTTCTGTGCGTTTGTTTCAACAAAAGGGGCTCAAACCAGAAAGAGACACTCAAATTCAGAGGGCTGAGATGCTTTGGTTTGCCTTTTTTGGTATTTAATTTGCTCTGCATTGAAGGGGCTGAGCACACACCTGAGACACAAATGAGCTCAAGTGCCAGAACAAGCCAGAAAGAAATGTTTTTTAAAAGAGATGGAAGCTGCTGAAACTCTTCAACAGGCTTCACGGAAACCAAAGCCTGGTAAGCCTTTCTCTAGGGAAAACTTCCGGGGATCCAGTTGAAAAAGCAGAGCTGCTTAAGCTAATAGCCGCATGCCCTTTATTTGCCTCCTGTATGATTTATTGGGAATTCCTTGGGTATTTTTCACAGTTCACTGCTTTGTAGCATGACACAGATTAGAGACATACCAAAGAACTCTCAGCCCCCTTTAAAGATATAGGAATGAAAATAAGACATTCACAAGATTGTAATAAGCGGGTTGTGTGTCAGGGAGCTAAAAGTAAGGGGTTCCCCCCTTTTAATAGAAATGGCTTCCTGAACCAGTTTATAGAATTGGCAAAATCAGTGATGGAAGTGCTTGGAGGTTTATGGAGCAGTAAGAAAAACTCAGTAATGAGAATCATAGATCTAACTCTTAGTAGAGGCTTGGCTACTAACTAGCTCAGTCATCTCACCTTGTGCAAAGGAACCCCCTACTCACCATTTAAGCCTACTTGGTTTAAACGTCTCTTGCTCTGCCTTAGGCTCCTACTCCAGCTAAGGTAGTTCTCATGGTATAACTCTCTTACTTTCAGACCTTCCCTTTATTATAGCATTTACCAAAGTGGTAAGCATATGGGATTCATTAGTGCAATTATGCATGTTCAATCTCTAACATCCCTAAGACCCTAAGTTTCATGAAGCAAGAGCCATCACTGACTGATAGGTTTCCCTTGTAATCCTAGGGCTAGAATGGCTCATCTCACGTAAGAATAAAGGTTCGATCGATAACCATAATCTACCTCTCAACCTCAGTCTCCTCATCTGGAACTTGGCTCTTCAGGTCTCTGCCAGCTGTCGCCTTCTGTGTCTCAGACACCTTGGACTTATCCTCAGGTATCAGTGGGAAGTTCTATTAATTTGACTCGTCACAGGAGAACTAAAATGAGTGATAACTATATAGATGTCTACTAGTCAAAATTGTTAATATTTCCTTAAATGTATGGGCTTTGAGTCAGACATCTCCAAGTTAGAATCCTAAGTGTGCGTGGGGTGCGTATGTGTGTGTGTGTGTGTGTGTGTGTGTGTGTGTGTGTGAGAGAGAGAGAGAGAGAAAGAGAGAGACCAACCAGTCTACTTTGGGTAAAGTTATTTAATTCTTCAGAGGCTCAGTTCTTCCTCTGATACACAGAGTTAATAGCTATACATTGTAAAGCATTTAGTATGTTTTGTGGCATAGAACAAACACAAAATAACTGTTGTCTGTTATTCATACATTTGTTATCATTAATTACAGAAATAAGACACATAGTATGGCTTATTCAGGTTTGCCTATCTGTACATATTATAAAATTGAATATCTAATAGTAACAGTAGTAATGAGTTAACCTTTAATACGTATCAGGTACTGTGACAAGTGTCTTACATGGGTTATTTTATTTAATCCTCACAACTCATTGAGATAGTTCTTTATCTTCATTGTTCAAATGAGGAAACTGAGTCACTGAGTAGTTAAAAACTTGCTTAAGTGAGCTAGTAAATGGTGGAGCCATTGATTTGCCCAAGTTACCTAGGAAATAATGGAGCCAGCAAACTAATCCTCATACACTATACAAAGTCACTTTTTAAAACATGTTTTTTATGGAAAAAAATGTGTGACAAATAGAAGTCATGTTCATCTCTCCATTTACATGATCTACACTACATAGACAGGACTGGGGGTATCGGGGTATGGGGATCAGATATGGCGAAGGAGGGCTTAGCATTTCCCAAGCATCTATTCTGTGCTAAGAACTTTACATACATGATTTCTACACAACACTGCTGTGAGGTATTGTTATTCCCATTTGAGAAATCAGTGATTCACACCAACGTCCGTCATGTCACAACCCATGTGTTCCCCATAATACTTCTTGAATGGTTAGTCTGGCTAGCAAATCTAAATAATCACAGTCATCAGAAAACATGGCCATGAACAAGAATGTCATATTCCTAACTCATACTTGCCCTTTGCACTTTCTGAGAGCAGGTGGGAATTAGCCACAGCTCTGTGTTTCCTGTGGATATTTTCACTTATTAAGAGAATTCTAGCCTTCTTTCCTCCAAGCTAAATCTTTAATTATTTTCCTCTGGCATCTCTATTATGTGCTGTAAACATGGTCTTTTGGGCGTTTTTTAAGTGCTGCATTATTCCTTTTAAGTTGTGAAGCCCAAACTGGATACAGTGCTATCTAAAGCGACATATCCAAGCTGTGTTTAGTTTGATTTATCTGTGCTGATTAAGACGTTGTGTAGAAGGCTTTTATTCACCCTCTGTGATTTTCCTGATGTCTTTAGGATGATGGTAAATAAATCTTGTACATCAAATTATTGTTATCTGTAAGGTGAAAGAAGGCCAATCCTGACAAATTGGGTTCCAAGATTATAAGAAGTTGCTCTTACTAAATTCCCTATTATTGTTCAGAACAGTTCCATTTGCCCAAATGAGTTCTCATCAATGGAAAGTCAGTGCACTTGAGCCAGATGATACTTGAAGCATTTCCAAATTGTATGCTTTACAGTGTCTTTACAAATGGTGATTGAGCAGATGAAGCAGAGAACCAAGAAAGTGAAACCCACCCAATGGTCCCATAGATAGTTTATTTTTATAAACATAGAAATTGACCCTTCTGGTCTTAAAGCTTGAAACTTACATTTATTTTGTCTGAGTTCATTCCTCAGGAAACAAAAGTACTAAAGAACTGAAACTCACCAGATCACCACATCCAGATAATGAGATGCCAGACCCCCCCCCCCATTCATCATGATTGCTTCCTTGCCCCTCCGTAGTTCCTGTTTTCTTACACATTATTTATTTCTTCCCTGCTATATAAGCCCCTAGTTTTGGTACCTCAGGGAGATGGATTTGAAACTGAGCTCCGAGCTCCTTGGCTGCAGCACCCTATTAAATCCTTCCCTAGCAATACTCATCATCTCAGTCATTGGCTTTCTGTGAAGTGAGCAGCAGAACCTAGACTGAACCCCTTGTTTCAGTTACTGAACCCCTTGTTTCAGTAACAAAAGGATCTACTCAGCTCAAGCTTATGACACAACTTGGATCATTAAGATAACAACAACAACAACAAAAAATGTTTACTTGACACCCTGATTTGAAGAAATAATAATTAACCTTTTATTGAAAAGTACTGAATTAAAAAAAGATCCTTTTTTAACACTACTTATATCACAGCAACTGGTAAGGTAATCTTTTATGCATTTAATATTTCCTTAAACCTATACCTCTCACTTTGACCTAGGTGTTAGCATTTGTGTTCCATTCATTTTTTTTATACCCAGAATATTCTAAAATAAATGAATGAGTGAATGGATGAATAAGAGATTTCTGGAACTAGAATTCTTGCTACCTGATACACCAAGGTCACTGTCCATATTATTTTGAATCACATCTGTGACATTAATTCACTGGGTGCCATTCATTGTTTTTAACATCTTTATTGACATATAATTCACATGCCATAAAATTCACTCATTTTCAGTTTAATTCAGTTTCACTCAAATTAGCTAAATGGTGATGTGACATATATTTATTTAAAATCTGCTTAAAGATTTGTTAAGAAACAAGGTAAATGTGACAGTTAAAACAAGTTTTGGAATCCATCTCTTGATTTACTTAACGCATCCCTTGAGACCACCAATTGAGAATTGAGTGTATTTTCCAAAATATATGTTGGCTATAACTAAAAGAGAGTTTTTAAGTACCTTTTTAACTTGGTAGTGAAATTATTATAATGACGAGGAGATTGTTTTTTTGAATCAGCATCTTGCTAATAAAGAAGAGCTTGCAAAGCAGAATCATGAGATTCTCAGATGATTGACCAGATCCAGAGGCTACAGACTTCTAAGGCGAAGCCAGATGGATTTATTATTACTGATTCCCAGCAAGATAAAACATTTATTTTCACAGATTGCTTCAGTGTCCTGGTTTGACATTTGCTGTTGTTTTAAAAGGCAAATTAAAAACACTAGAAATGAGAAGGCCAGATAAAACATAGTTCCAAACCACCCTGGAGGGATGGAGTAATTGATAATGGTGACCTCAAGCCCCCTTCTGCAGCCTGGGACAGACCAGAGCCCCAAGGACTATTTGGATGGTGCCTCTTTTTATTTGAAAATCTTTAATTTATGGTCAACCAGTTCCTATTTCTTCTAGGAGTTCAAGTTGTTAGTCTAATCCAGAACATCATCAGCTATTTAAAGAAAGCCATGAACACAATGGGACTTTCATTTGGTAAGATTGAAAGTCAAAAGAAAGTAAACTACTGATGAGAAAGACATTTTCTGTTCCTTTTATTGAGCCAGAGTGTGGGGGTGGGGGAGAATCACTTTTTATGTTCTATTGCTAAAGGAAATAAAACTTCTCCCAATATGTGCCCCCCTTTATGTGGTAACCACAAGACAGCTTGGAAATACTGATTTTCCCACATGACCTTTCTGGAGAAAGAGAAAATTTGGCATAGATCTGTTTATTAACCTGACCTCCAAATTAGACAGTTTTCAGCAGGTGCCTTGGAGCCTTCAAATTCTATTCAAAGCATCTCTTGAAATATTTCATCCCCAAATGAGTGATCATGGCTTTACATAGCCATACAGCCACCAGATATTTATTGAGTAACCACTTATGTACCAGGAATTCTCCTAAATACTGGAATATAGCAGTAAATAGGAAAGAAAATGTCCCTGCTTTCAGACAGCTTACCAAATTGTGAAGGGAGGCACATGATAAACACATAAACAAGTTAACATATAATTTCAAGAACTGGTAAGTGCTATGAAGAGTCGAGAGCAGAGAGACTGGTGAGCTGCTTTAGCTACAGTGGTGAGAAGAAAAGACCTTTCTGAAGAGGTGGTAGTTGATTTGGACTAAGACAGTAACTCTAAAGGTCAATGATAGTAACCCTATATACACTGAGCAATCAAGGAAAACCTAAAGCCAGAGCCTTAATAACCCTGAAGCTTTCTCAAAGGTTTGCTTCACTGTTCGTATGAGAAAAGTAAAGTCTAGCTTCTCTCAAGAGACCTAGAAGAGGCTTTTTTTTTTTTCTTTTTTGATAGAGTCTTGCTCTGTCACCCAGGCTAGAGTACTGTGGCACAATCTCGGCTCACTGCAACTTCTGCCTCCCAGGTTCAAGCGATTCTCCTGCCTTAGACTCCAAAGTAGCCGAGATTACAGGCACGCACCACCACGGTCAGCTAATTTTCGTATTTGTAGTAGAGACAGGTTTTTGCCACATTGGCTAGGCTGGTCTCGAACTCCCGGCCTCAAGTGATACACCCGCGTTGGCCTCCCAAAGTGCTGGGATTACGGGTGCCCATTCCTGGTAGAGACTTTAAGTTATCATCTGCCTTGGGTTAATCCAGTGATGCTCACCTTTAGGAGACCAGGTGTTCCAATTCAACCCATATATCTACAATCATTTTGAAAAGATAGTACTTCTGTGACTTAAAAACAAAACAAAACAAAACAAAAACTTTTTGTAAAAACACTTCACTTACACTCGAAATATAGTTTCCAGAGCTAAATTTAGTTTTGGCACATATGCCATTGGCTGACTTCCTGCATTATATTTGCCTTTAAGGGCATGTGCACTTTCTAGTTCTCATGCATTCAGAGGCTGCCACCAGTTGAGTTCACAGCCCTGCGGGGGCAGTGTTTAAATGACCTCCCATGTTTTCATTAATTCTTAAAAAATCTTACGCAAACATTTCTGGTCATATTAGGTTTTGCAAACCTTTGCCCTTATGCTTTTTTTCTTTCACAAAAACCTAAATTTGGTGCTCAGACTAATTTGACCTCATAATATATCATCTTTTAAATAAATACAAGACTTGACAAGATCCAGAAACTGGTGCTGAAATGGAAGTCAGGATTCTCTCCAGTTTTCTGAGGCCAGGTCAACAGAGCTACAATCATCCCAATAACTCAAGGGGGAAATAAAACGTTCATTTTCAGGGGAGGGAAAATAAACATTCAAGGAGAGTATCTATTTTGGGAGGAATTGATGACAGAGCTCTCGGTGAGTGTTACCTGAATTCATCATCTGCCCAAATATTTTGTTATTTTTCTGGAGTCTACTTCACCTTGGGTTGGTCCTGAGGTCATGATTTCTTGGTCATAAACATACAAGAGAACTCAAATGATCAGTAATAAACTAATTGAACATGACTCCAAGATTCAAGGAACTCCTTACCCCAACTAACCATGTTCCAATTTGGTTAAGTCTCTAAACAATTTCATCCCTTTAGCTTGCTAGTCTGATGGTGAGAACGGTGATGAAAGTCCACTAAAACATTTCAGGTATCTTTGTTCACTCACTCATCCACAGTGAGTCAGTACTATGTAAATATCAAATGCCCTAGTAGTATTTAACAGAATCAGTTCACTGTGGCTTTAAAATAAGATAAATATGTGTCTTCTGAAGCCACGCTTACACATATCACTTTCATTACTTGTTAGGATTTGAAGGATAATTTGTAGAACACAATTTCCAAGCCATTTTTTTACCTTATTATTTCCACAGAACCCACAAGAGGAATTAAACAGGATAGCTGGGTAGTTACATGACTAATTCTCATGGAAAAATAGCAGCTTTTAAAAGACTTTCCTGAGTATTGCAGCACTGTAGAGATGATAAAAGAATGCTTTTTAAAAGTGGGGCTTAACCAAGATTAATTAAGATACTAGTTCTTGGAACACACAAAGTTTAGCATATCAGTGGATACATCCTAGGGCTAGGTTCTTCAGCTCAATCATCTATGAGACTCAGAGATAAATTCATAGCTTTCAGGAAGATAACGGTTTAGAATAAAGACTGAAAACTGAGAGGAGCAGGGAAAGACTCGAGTCCACCAACCCAGATTGTTTCCTCTTTATCCAATTGGGCTTTAACTAACAGAAACCAGGCAAGGGAGGGAAATAAAAAAGCGATAAGGTCAGAAACTGAAGGCAGACAGGATGCAAAGGGGCTTGCAGCCTCTCAGGAAGTGGGGAGAGAGATGCAATGGGAGATGACAAATGACAAATAAGAAAGGTCTCTAAGGCCCCCGTTACAAACTTTGCTGGCCATGGAATACTGCCGTGCCACACAGTTTGAATTGTTTTCTTTTCTTTCTTTCTCTCTTTCTTTCTCTCTTTCTTTCCCTTCCTTCCTTCCTTCCTTCCTTCCTTCCTTCCTTCCTTCCTTCCTTCCTTCCTTCCTTCCTTCCTTCCTTCCTTCCTTCCTTCCTTCCTTTCTTGCTTTCTTTTTGATGGAGTCTCGCTCTGTTGCCCAGGCTGGAGTGCAATGCCACAATCTCAGCTCACTGCAGCCTCTGCCTCCCAGGTTCAAGCGATTCTCCTGCCTCGGCCTCCCCACTAGCTGGGACTATAGATGCCTGCCACCACGCCCAGCTAATTTTTGTATTTTTAGTAGAGATGGGTTTTCCCCATGTTGGCCAGATTGGTATCAAACTCCTGGCCTCAAGTGATCTGCCCGCCTCATCCTTCCAAAGTGCTGGTATTACAGGGATGAGCCACCGTGCCTAGCCTGAATTGTTTTCTTTCCGCAAGGATCATCATCCAGAAAATAATACAAACAGCAAAAGTATATCCAAGAGGCAAAAGAGTAGGGGCCAGGAGCAGGGATGCTGGGATCAGAGCTGGGGTTGAATTCAGGCTCTGCTCCTTACCAGCTCTGTGCTTCTGTTTCTCCTGCTGTAAAATGGGACAGTAGCAGTCTTTGCTTCTGGGTTATGATGAGCATTTAATGAGTTAATATTTGTAAAATGCTTAGAACTGTGCCTGACACACAATGAACACCGTCTGAGTGTTTGCTAAATTGATAAGGACAGTGACACCAGCATTATTCAATCTATGTTTTGGTAGGTTTAGCAGTTGATAGAAAACAGCAAGCATTTTTGAGTGCTCATAATTTTATTTCTTTTATTCTTATTTTTATTTTATCTTTTTTGAGACAGAGTCTCATTCTGTCACCCAGGCTATAGTGCAGTGGTGCGATAATGGCTCACTGCAGCCTCGACCTCCTGAGCTCAAGCGATCCTCCCACCTCAGCCTGTAGCTGGGACTACAGGCTCATGCCACCACACCCAGCTAATTTTTGTACTGTTTTTGTAGAGATGGGATTTCACCCTGTTGCCCAGGCTGGCCTCAAACTCCTGCGCTCAAGCCATCCACCCACTTAGTCCTCCCAAAGCACTGGGATTACAGGTGTGAGCTGCTGGGCCTAGCCAGTTTCACTTCTTTCTTTCCAACTATTTCTGTTTATGAAGAGTAACTGCTTATAATATTCCATTTATTTTTATAATTTTTACAATTTCTGAGTAAATTATCTAAATGAAATTTAATCAAAATTTTTTTTCTCTGAAATGAATTTGGTCTTCGGAAAGTTGATTCATTCCATCAAGGCCACCCAATATTTGCTTTCCTGCATAGCATGTTTACAACAATGCATTGTAGGTGCTGAGGATTTTTTTTCTCCACTATTAAACACAGGGCTTTCAAATAATCCATTTGTGATTTTATGGAAACTTTTCTAATGGATGGTGCTGCTTTTGAAGTTGCACACATTTATTCTGTGGAAAATATAAGTAACACTTGGCAGGAAAGAGCAGAAAAATTCTCAGAAGTAAGCCAAAATATTTATATATTTGTCCACAAAAGATATGCACCAATGATCCTAGGATATATAGGAAAACAAGCTTTGCCCTCAACACTTAGACCTAAACCCCTTTCAACAATGACATAAAAGATGCCACAGGCTTTCCCTTTGTTACAGGGTTGCCACAAGAATGTGAGTTGAGTGAACTACTTAGTGTCCTCAGCACTATCTTTAGCTTCGAGTCTGGTGGTCCTTGTTGGAGCCAGACTTCTCTTGTTAACTCAAAACTGTTTTTACAGAATGTAAAATAGCTGTCTTACTATTCTTCATATTTTGGAAAAGATCATTTCAAGTTAATGCTAGTCTTTGAGTTGATTCTGTTTCTTACACTACTTTGCTTTTGTCTAGTTGCTCTGCGTTCTTACAACTTCAATTTGGATACTCTGTAAATGATTTACATTTGATTGATTTTATTTCCCCAACAGTATTTTAATGCCAATTGTTTTCCCCAAAGAAAATATATTGAATGGAATACAAAATAATTTTATCATTACAATGAATTTTTACACATTTAACTCTAGGCTACTGGGTTATTTAAAAGGAAAAATCAGAATAGATTTATCTTCTAAATATGGTTGTCCCTCCGTATCAATGGGGATTGGTTCTAGGACCCCTATTGGATACCAAAATCCATGGATGCTCAAGTCCCTTATATGAAACGGTATCGTATTTGCATATAACCTAAGCACATCCTCCCATATACTTTATTTATTTATTTATTTATTTAGAGACAGAGTCTCACTCCCTCATCCAGGCTGGAGTATAGTGGCATGATCTCGGCTCACTGCAACCTCTGTCTCCCGAGTTAAAGCAATTCTCATACCTCAGCCTCCTGAGTAGCTGGAATTGCAGGCATGTACCACCACGCCCAGCTAATTTTTGTATTTTTAGTAGAGATGGATTTTCACCATATTGGTCTAGCTGGTCTCAAACTCCTAACCTCAAGTGATCCACCCACCTCAGCCTCCCAAATTGCTGGGATTATAGGCATGTCCTCCTATATAGTTTAAATCATCTCTAGATTACTTATGATACCAAATACAATGTAAATTATCAGTAAGTAGTTGTTATACTGTATTGTTTAGTAAATAATGACAAGAAAAAATGTCTGTACATGTTTGGTCAGATGAAACCATCCTTTTTAAAAATATTTTTTTGATCTGTGGTTGATTGAATCCACAGATGCGAAACCTACAGATACAGAGGCTGACTGTTAATAATTCCTAATGTGTCCCAATTATGTTTGTGAACATGTATATACATATATATACACACATATATACATATACATGTATACATACATATATACATATACATACATACATATATGTATATATGTATATACAGCATAGATGTTATAAATATGTCCACCTAGCTTTCTTCTGTATATATTTCTAATGATTTTCAATGTGTAATGACTTCTCTTCAGTGAATGATGCCAGGGGAATTAAACACAGGAACTTTAAAAATTCACCCTTGGCTCTCAACAAGAAGGATAAATATCAAGCGATCACGTCCAAAGGCCATAAGACATCAAAGCAGGTTTTGATGCTTTAGCATATTACTTTACAGAAAACATAGTCTGCTTGAAAAGCTGGTATAAACACTGCTGAAGAAAGCAAGCTAAGGTGTGTCCACTAGCCAAATGCCCTTCCTCCTAAGGAAGGTATATTTTCCTACTGGGAGCTGGTGTATACCCATGTTTAAAGGTGTACTTTTCTCCAGGTAATTATATCCCTATCCTGTGCCAGTGGCCAAGAATCTGCTACATGAAACCTAAGAAGCAAGTCACACAGGCGCTTGACACCAAGTACCCTGGGAATGCTCTTCCAAGGACACAATGAACAGCCTTCCTTGGCTCCCAGGAGTGCACATGCATGCAGACCAATACTAACATATTCCTTATAAAGCTCAGCATTCTCTTTAATTTTTTCTTTGTAGAATTCATTCAAATATTCTAAGCTGCATGTTCAGGGTACATGCGGATTGATTTGGACCCTCAGTTTTGACTGGACCCACGGACCTTTCTAACAGTCATCAGTGCATATACCAATAGTTGTACTCAGGGAACATAACTACTAATAAGAATTACAGATGTTGAGTACACATGGACACAAAGAAGGGAACAATAAATACAGGGGCCTACTTGAGGGTGGGAGGAGGGTGAGGATCAAAAAATTACCCATTGGGTACTATGCTTATTACCTGGGTGACAAAATAATCTTTACACCAAACCCCTACAACACACAATTTACCCATGTCACAAACCTGCACATGTACCCCTGAACATAAAATAAAAACTAGGAAGGAAAAGAAGAAACAGAAAACAAATAGCAAGATGGTAGATTTAAACCCTGCCTCATTAAATGAAATAGTATAAACATCCCCAATAAAAACATACGGATTGTAAGACTGGGAAAAAAAGTTATAGATGTTAAATAGAACTGTTTTTCTTCCTACTACTGGTTTAAGAAAGGGATAAGCAAATACTTTCCCTCTGCAACTATTTGTTATCTAAATAATTCTAGAAAATAAAAAAAATAGTATACCGATCTCACTTCTGCTACAATGAGAAAAGACATGAACTCCATAATGTTACTATTACTCTGAGAGAAATCTCAAGTTCACAAGTGGGAAACAAAGCAGTAGCCCCAAAGGACTGGAGTGGAGTAAGGGCTCAACCTAGAGAAAGGTGCTCAGGAATTCCAGCCTAGTCATGGAGGGTCATGGTTCATAAAATGGAATAGAGGAGGTAAGTCTGTTCTTCAATCCAGAATTTACAAAATTCTCATCAGCACAGGGATACCTGCCTTCACTGGCAAAAGGAGAACTAAATCTCCTCCAGCTATGAAGTGAATAATTTAAACCATTTTGAGGTTCAAACAAAACAAAACACAGTATTTTCTTTTTTGTGGTTGCACAAAAACTTCAAACTGATTGGAGATTTGGGAGTGTTAATTAGGCACATTCCCCCATCTAAGTGACAAAAAAAGCCACAAAGAGGGAATGAGAAGTAAAATACCAAGAATACCCATTTGACATTAGTTTACAATATGGTGGCCCCAAAACAATACTCTAAAGCCATTTGCAAGACTTTCCACATCAGTCAGCACGTCAAGCAGCCAAACGACCAGGTTAGTTTAGAATAACAGATTTTCAGAACCAGAAGTTATCTTGGACCTGGTATTACCCATCTCCTTCAGTTATTGAGGGAACTGGGGCCATGCAAAATATTACTTGGTGAAAGTTACCCCAAGCTGGGTTTAGTCTTTGCATCTTAGATTCGGGTATAAATAGTTTGGTTATTTTGTAACTGGAGTGCTTGAGTCTTCTGACCTGCTGGGTCCTTGAATATCCAAATAAACTAACTCAAGTCTAGTGTTTCTTTCACTTCACTATGCCTGGGCCTGCTCCAGTATTTTTAACGGGATCTGGCTGCATCTGTATCCTAGTGGTGGATATCTATTGCTCCTCACCTGAACTACCCATCACCACCCATCCTCAGTTACTTCTCCAGGCTTCTTGCTACCTATGTCATCAAACCACTTTGTCTAGGTTGGATACACACAGTCTCCTCTCCTTCACTGTTAAGGTGCAACTAACAAAAGTGCCATACTATGCAACAAAGTCTATCAAAGGTTAAAAAAAGTCGAGAGTAAAATTGATACATAGTTCCAGAAATCACTTAAAATTAGACATCAACATCCTCTGGGTTTCCTCAGCTATAGCTTCTGGAGGAATATAGCTTATGGAGGAATCTCTTACCAACTCTTTCCTCAGGCTTCAGCCTCTCAATGTATTGCCTCTCTCCTCTTCCCTCAGTTCTAAGACTTCAACTTCATCTCTCCCATGGTGCAAAGCAGGTAGCTCCATCTTCCTCAAACTCCTGATCTGCGACTAGGTCCAGAGATATGACCTTTGCAGAGCACAAAGGCTCATGAAGTGTTTTCCTAAACCAAAGGGAAATTATTTTCCTCAATTCTATCTCCTAGCATACATACACAACTACACTTTTTAAACATAGCACTACTTTTTCTTGGGTCATGGCCATGTTAAACAAAATCGAAATAGAACATCAAAATCTCAATCCAGAGGCCTTCTGCTCAACTTTATGAGTCATTGATGGTTTAGAAATTAACTGTGCTCCCTAGATACCTCTCCAACCCCTTACTTCTTTTGCATCTTCACCACTATTGCCATGGACCAGGTACTCCCACCTCACCCTTTATTCTTGCCACAGCCTTCTAAATGTTTCTCCTTGATACCAGTCTCTTTCTCTTCCATTCACCTGACCATTAAAGTTTTGCATCAAAAATTCAAACTTAATCATGACATACTCTCAGTTAAGTATCACAGGGACCCATCACCAGCTCTCAGAAGCATGTGTGGTCTTAACCAGTCACAATCTAGCCCCAACTTGGCATTTCATCCTCACATCCTTCCATCCTCCTAATGACATCTTCTCTTTTCACACCTTGGTATCTAATTATTATTTTAGAGACAGGGTTTCACCATGTTGCCCAAGCTGGACTCAGACTCCTGGGCTCAAATAATCAGCCTCAAGAATAGCTGGGACTACAGACATGTGCCACTGGCTACCTTGGTATCTTAAACAGGCCCTTTCCTCTTTTGGGGGTGTGACATACAATCTCCTTAAAAACCAAGGCCCAACTTAAACATCACTTCTATGAAATCTTCCCTCTTCTCATAACCTTCAGTGCATGTCATCGTTTTTGCAGTTTCCACATTATGTTGTTAGTGTGGATGTATCTCCCCAAGTAGACTGCAAAGTAAAAAAGGAACACCAGCTTTAACTCATCTGGATTTCCTAGTACTCAGCATTCTACTTTGAATAGAGGCTTGATAAATATTTATTTAATTAAATTCTATAGACTTAGGACTGCTTAACCATATCAAGAAATAAAGCATGATGTTTAAGATCCTGTGTGAAGCATTGTAAGTTCATTTCAACTTAAATTTCTTCAAAATAATGGAGGAGAGAGCACCTTGACTTATTTCATTCAAAACTAATGCCAAAAATGTTTGCTAGATAATATTGGGGAAATTGGCTCCATTTATGAAGAAAAATACTTTGGACCACTATCCCAAATGATTGTGAAAAAGTAACCTCAAAATGAATTAAACATCCCGAAATGAAAGTCATCCATCAAATTAATAAAATGTAGTAAAAGTGTAAGATGGAAAACAAAGCAGTAATCAGAAGTAATGAAATAAGGTACATAAAGTTAGACCTATCTTTAAAATAAGGAAAATAGAAACAGAATGAGATCTATACTATAATAGTATTTATATAAATTAGAGATCAGAAATATAAAGATAAAAACAACAATGAATGCTTTTTCAGGCGACCTTCTTTTTTTTTATTATTTATTTATTTATTATTTTTTTATTTTTTTATTTTTTTATTGTTTATTTTTATTATACTTTAAGTTCTAGGGTACATGTGCATAACGTGCAGGTTTGTTACATATGTATACTTGTGCCATGTTGGTGTGCTGCACCCATCAACTCGTCAGCACCCATCAATTCATCATTTATATCATGTATAACTCCCCAATGCAATCCCTCCCCCCTCCCCCCTCCCAATGATAGGCCCCGGTGTGTGATGTTCCCCTTCCTGAGTCCAAGTGATCTCATTGTTCAGTTCCCACCTATGAGTGAGAACATGCGGTGTTTGGTTTTCTCTTCTTGTGATAGTTTGCTAAGAATGATGGTTTCCAGCTGCATCCATGTCCCTACAAAGGACGCAAACTCATCCTTTTTTATGGTTGCATAGTATTCCATGGTGTATATGTGCCACATTTTCTTAATCCAGTCTGTCACAGATGGACATTTGGGTTGATTCCAAGTCTTTGCTATTGTGAATAGTGCCGCAATAAACATACGTGTGCATGTGTCTTTGTAGTAGAATAATTTATAATCCTTTGGGTATATACCCAGTAGTGGGATGGCTGGGTCATATGGTACATCTAGTTCTAGCTCCTTGAGGAATTGCCATACTGTTTTCCATAATGGTTGAACTAGTTTACAATCCCACCAACAGTGTAAAAGTGTTCCTATTTCTCCACATCCTCTCCAACAACTGTTGTTTCCTGATTTTTTAATGATTGCCATTCTAACTGGTGTGAGATGGTATCTCATTGTGGTTTTGATTTGCATTTCTCTGATGGCGAGTGATGATGAGCATTTTTTCATGTGTCTGTTGGCTGTATGAATGTCTTCTTTTGAGAAATGTCTGTTCATATCCTTTGCCCACTTTTTGATGGGGTTGTTTGTTTTTTTCTTGTGTATTTGTTTGAGTTCTTTGTAGATTCTGGATATTAGCCCTTTGTCAGATGAGTAGATTGCAAAAATTTTCTCCCATTCTGTAGGTTGCCTATTCACTCTGATGGTAGTTTCTTTTGCTGTGCAGAAGCTCTTTAGTTTAATTAGATCCCATTTGTCAATTTTGGCTTTTGCTGCCATTGCTTTTGGTGTTTTAGACATGAAGTCCTTGCCCATGCCTATGTCCTGAATGGTACTACCTAGATTTTCTTCTAGGGTTTTTATGGTATTAGGTCTAACATTTAAGTCTCTAATCCATCTTGAATTAATCTTCGTATAAGGAGTAAGGAAAGGATCCAGTTTCAGCTTTCTACTTATGGCTAGCCAATTTTCCCAGCACCATTTATTAAATAGGGAATCCTTTCCCCATTTCTTGTTTCTCTCAGGTTTGTCAAAGATCAGATGGCTGTAGATGTGTGGTATTATTTCTGAGGACTCTGTCCTGTTCCATTGGTCTATATATCTGTTTTGGTACCAGTACCATGCTGTTTTGGTTACTATAGCCTTGTAGTATAGTTTGAAGTCAGGTAGCGTGACGCCTCCAGCTTTGTCCTTTTGACTTAGGATTGTCTTGGCAATGCGGGCTCTTTTCTGGTTCCATATGAACTTTAAAGCAGTTTTTTCCAATTCTGTGAAGAAACTCATTGGTAGCTTGATGGGGATGGTATTGAATCTATAAATAACCTTGGGCAGTATGGCCATTTTCACGATATTGATTCTTCCTATCCATGAGCATGGTATGTTCTTCCATTTGTTTGTGTCCTCTTTGATTTCACTGAGCAGTGGTTTGTAGTTCTCCTTGAAGAGGTCCTTTACATCCCTTGTAAGTTGGATTCCTAGGTATTTTATTCTCTTTGAAGCAATTGTGAATGGAAGTTCATTCCTGATTTGGCTCTCTGCTTGTCTGTTACTGGTGTATAAGAATGCTTGTGATTTTTGCACATTAATTTTGTATCCTGAGACTTTGCTGAAGTTGCTTATCAGCTTAAGGAGATTTTGGGCTGAGACGATGGGGTTTTCTAAATATACAATCATGTCATCTGCAAACAGGGACAATTTGACTTCCTCTTTTCCTAATTGAATACCCTTTATTTCTTTCTCCTGCCTGATTGCCCTGGTCAGAACTTCCAACACTATGTTGAATAGGAGTGGTGAGAGAGGGCATCCCTGTCTTGTGCCAGTTTTCAAAGGGAGTTCTTCCAGTTTTTGCCCATTCAGTATGATATTGGCTGTGAGTTTGTCATAAATAGCTCTTATTATTTTGAGGTACGTCCCATCAATACCAAATTTATTGAGAGTTTTTTAGCATGAAGGACTGTTGAATTTTGTCAAAGGCCTAAAAGGCCCTCTTTCAACTTTTCATTTGAAATATTCTCTAAGCTGTATGTTGTTTTGCCCATGTAGGACACTAAACACCTGTTTCCTTCTGGGAATTTACTATTACAGTAGTTGCGGCAGGTCGTTGTGCCTACATGATGATAGAAACTTCGGACTCTGAGTCTCAAGCAGGCCTCAGTGGAAAGAAACAGTATACATATATTAACTGGATCTCATTACTAGAGGAGGGAGGGAACATAGGAAACCTGTGCATGGATTCCTTCAGACTCCTCCTCACATATCTTTTCCTCTTGGTGATTGCTGTAATAAGCTATAACCATGAATACAGCTACTTATGGGGCCTGTGAGTCCTTCTAGAAACTGCTAAATGTGTGGGTGGTGTTGGGACCTCTGAAACACAAACCAAAGCTAATGTTTTCCTGGCCCATCTTTGTTAGCTTCAAAGTGGTATTTAAAAGACAGATAAAGGATTACTGAGTGTTTTCCTTGTGAAAATTATTAT
The DNA here is from genome assembly GCF_007565055.1 of Rhinopithecus roxellana. Lineage (NCBI taxonomy): Eukaryota > Metazoa > Chordata > Mammalia > Primates > Cercopithecidae > Rhinopithecus > Rhinopithecus roxellana. The sequence continues at coordinate 77,192,653 of NC_044555.1, forward strand.
TATTTCACATTGGAAAGAGACTTATTTTAAAATTAGAGGTATACTTGTATACTTGTGCCATGTTGGTGTGCTGCACCCATCAACTCGTCAGCACCCATCAATTCATCATTTATATCATGTATAACTCCCCAATGCAATCCCTCCCTCCTCCCCCCTCCCCATGATAGGCCCCAGTGTGTGATGTTCCCCTTCCCGAGTCCAAGTGATCTCATTGTTCAGTTCCCACCTATGAGTGAGAACATGCGGTGTTTGGTTTTCTGTTCTTGTGATAGTTTGCTAAGAATGATGGTTTCCAGCTGCATCCATGTCCTTACAAAGGATGCAAACTCATCCTTTTTTATGGCTGCATAGTATTCCATGGTGTATATGTGCCACATTTTCTTAATCCAGTCTGTTACAGATGGACATTTGGGTTGATTCCAAGTCTTTGCTATTGTGAATAGTACTGCAATAAACATACATGTGCATGTGTCTTTGTAGTAGAATAATTTATAATCCTTTGGGTATATACCCAGTAGTGGGATGGCTGGGTCATATGGTACATCTAGTTCTAGATCCTTGAGGAATTGCCATACTGTTTTCCATAATGGTTGAACTAGTTTACAATCCCACCAAGAGTGTAAAAGTGTTCCTATTTCTCCATATCCTCTCCAGCACCTGTTGTTTCCCGACTTTTTAATGATCTCCATTCTAACTGGTGTGAGATGGTATCTCACTGTGGTTTTGATTTGCATTTCTCTGATGGCAAGTGATGATGAGCATTTTTTCATGTGTCTGTTGGCTGTGTGAATGTCTTCTTTTGAGAAGTGTCTGTTCATATCCTTTGCCCACTTTTTGATGGGGTTGTTTGTTTTTTTCTTGTAAATTTGTTTGAGTTCTTTGTAGATTCTGGATATTAGCCCTTTGTTAGATGAGTACAGGCAATCCCATTCTGTAGGTTGCCTGTTCACTCTGATGGTAGTTTCTTTTGCTGTGCAGAAACTCTTTAGTTTAATCAAATCCCATTTGTCAATTTTGGCTTTTGCTGCTGTTGCTTTTGGTGTTTTAGACATGAAGTCCTTGCCCGTGCCTATGTCCTGAATGGTACTACCTAGATTTTCTTCTAGGGTTTTTATGGTATTAGGTCTAACATTTAAGTCTCTAATCCATCTTGAATTAATTTTCATATAAGGAGTAAGGAAAGGATCCAGTTTCAGCTTTCTACTTATGGCTAGCCAATTTTCCCAGCACCATTTATTAAATAGGGAATCCTTTCCCCATTTCTTGTTTCTCTCAGGTTTGTCAAAGATCAGATGGGTGCAGATGTGTGCTATTATTTCTGAGGACTCTGTTCTGTTCCATTGGTCTATAGCTCTGTTTTGGTACCAGTACCATGCTGTTTTGGTTACTGTAGCCTTGTAGTATAGTTTGAAGTCAGGTAGCGTGACGCCTCCAGCTTTGTCCTTTTGACTTAGGATTGTCTTGGCAATGCGGGCTCTTTTTTGGTTCCATATGAACTTTAAAGCAGTTTTTTCCAATTCTGTGAAGAAACTCATTGGTAGCTTAATGGGGATGGCATTGAATCTATAAATAACCTTGGGCAGTATGGCCATTTTCACGATATTGATTCTTCCTATCCATGAGCATGGTATGTTCTTCCATTTGTTTGTGTCCTCTTTGATTTCACTGAGCAGTGGTTTGTAGTTCTCCTTGAAGAGGTCCTTTACATCCCTTGTAAGTTGGATTCCTAGGTATTTTATTCTCTTTGAAGCAATTGTGAATGGAAGTTCATTCCTGATTTGGCTCTCTGCTTGTCTGTTACTGGTGTATAAGAATGCTTGTGATTTTTGCACATTAATTTTGTATCCTGAGACTTTGCTGAAGTTGCTTATCAGCTTAAGGAGATTTGGGGCTGAGACGATGGGGTTTTCTAAATATACAATCATGTCATCTGCAAACAGGGACAATTTGACTTCTTCTTTTCCTAACTGAATACCCTTGATTTCTTTCTCTTGCCTGATTGCCCTAGCCAGAACTTCCAACACTATGTTGAATAGGAGTGGTGAGAGAGGGCATCCCTGTCTTGTGCCAGTTTTCAAAGGGAATGCTTCCAGTTTTTGCCCATTCAGTATGATATTAGCTGTGGGTTTGTCATAATTAGCTCTTATTATTTTGAGGTACGTTCCATCAATACCGAATTTATTGAGCGTTTTTAGCATGAAGGGCTGTTGAATTTTGTCAAAAGCCTTTTCTGCATCTATTGAGATGATCATGTGGTTCTTGTCTTTGGTTCTGTTTATATGCTGGATTATGTTTATTGATTTGCGAATGTTGAACCAGCCTTGCATCCCAGGGATGAAGCCCACTTGATCATGGTGGATAAGCTTTTTGATGTGCTGCTGAATCTGGTTTGCCAGTATTTTATTGAGGATTTTTGCATCGATGTTCATCAGGGATATTGGTCTAAAATTCTCTTTTTTTGTTGTGTCTCTGCCAGGCTTTGGTATCAGGATGATGTTGGCCTCATAAAATGAGTTAGGGAGGATTCCCTCTTTTTCTATTGATTGGAATAGTTTCAGAAGGAATGGTACCAGCTCCTCCTCGTACCTCCGGTAGAATTCAGCTGTGAATCCATCTGGTCCTGGACTTTTTTTGATGGGTAGGCTATTAATTGTTGCCTCAATTTCAGAGCCTGCTATTGGTCTATTCAGGGATTCAACTTCTTCCTGGTTTAGTCTTGGGAGAGTGTAAGTGTCCATTTCTTCTAGATTTTCTAGTTGATTTGCATAGAGGTGTTTATAGTATTCTCTGATGGTAGTTTGTATTTCTGTGGGGTCGGTGGTGATAGCCCCTTTATCATTTTTTATTGCATCTATTTGATTCCTCTCTCTTTTCTTCTTTATTAGTCTTGCTAGCGGTCTGTCAATTTTGTTGATCTTTTCAAAAAACCAACTCCTGGATTTATTGATTTTTTGGAGGGTTTTTTGTGTCTCTATCTCCTTCAGTTCTGCTCTGATCTTAGTTATTTCTTGCCTTCTGCTAGCTTTTGAATGTGTTTGCTCTTGCCTCTCTAGTTCTTTTAATTGTGATGTTACAGTGTCAATTTTAGATCTTTCCTGCTTTCTCTTGTGGGCATTTAGTGCTATAAATTTCCCTCCACACACTGCTTTAAATGTGTCCCAGAGATTTTGGTATGTTGTATCTTTGTTCTCATTGGTTTCAAAGAACATCTTTATTTCTGCCTTCATTTCATTATGTACTCAGTAGTCATTCAGGAGCAGGTTGTTCAGTTTCCATGTAGTTGAGTGGTTTTGATTGAGTTTCTTAGTCCTGAGTTCTAGTTTGATTGCACTGTGGTCTGAGAGACAGTTTGTTATAATTTCTGTTCTTTTACATTTGCTGAGGAGTGCTTTACTTCCAATTATGTGGTCAATTTTGGAATAAGTGCGATGTGGTGCTGAGAAGAATGTATATTCTGTTGATTTGGGGTGGAGAGTTCTATAGATGTCTATTAGGTCTGCTTGGTGCAGAGATGAGTTCAATTCCTGGATATCCTTGTTAACTTTCTGTCTCGTTGATCTGTCTAATGTTGACAGTGGAGTGTTGAAGTCTCCCATTATTATTGTATGGGAGTCTAAGTCTCTTTGTAAGTCTCTAAGGACTTGCTTTATGAATCTGGGTGCTCCTGTATTGGGTGCATATATATTTAGGAGAGTTAGCTCTTCCTGTTGAATTGATCCCTTTACCATTATGTAATGGCCTTCTTTGTCTCTTTTGATCTTTGATGGTTTAAAGTCTGTTTTATCAGAGACTAGGATTGCAACCCCTGCTTTTTTTTGTTCTCCATTTGCTTGGTAGATCTTCCTCCATCCCTTTATTTTGAGCCTATGTATGTCTCTGCATGTGAGATGGGTCTCCTGAATACAGCAGACTGATGGGTCTTGACTCTTTATCCAGTTTGCCAGTCTGTGTCTTTTAATTGGAGCATTTAGTCCATTTACATTTAAGGTTAATATTGTTATGTGTGAACTTGATCCTGCCATTATGATATTAACTGGTTATTTTGCTCGTTAGTTGATGCAGTTTCTTCCTAGCCTCGATGGTCTTTACATTTTGGCATGTTTTTGCAATGGCTGGTACCGGTTGTTCCTTTCCATGTTTAGGGCTTCCTTCAGGGTCTCTTGTAAGGCAGGCCTGGTGGTGACAAAATCTCTAAGCATTTGCTTATCTGTAAAGGATTTTATTTCTCCTTCACTTATGAAACTTAGTTTGGCTGGATATGAAATTCTGGGTTTAAAATTCTTTTCTTTAAGAACGTTGAATATTGGCCCCCACTCTCTTCTGGCTTGTAGGGTTTCTGCCGAGAGATCTGCTGTTAGTCTGATGGGCTTCCCTTTGTGGGTAACCCGACCTTTCTCTCTGGCTGCCCTTAAGATTTTTTCCTTCATTTCAACTTTGGTGAATCTGGCAATTATGTGTCTTGGAGTTCCTCTTCTGGAGGAGTATCTTTGTGGCGTTCTCTGTATTTCCTGAATTTGAATGTTGGCCTGCCCTACTAGTTTGGGGAAGTTCTCCTGGATGATATCCTGAAGAGTGTTTTCCAACTTGGTTCCATTTTCCCCCTCACTTTCAGGCACCCCAATCAGACGTAGATTTGGTCTTTTTATATAATCCCATACTTCTTGTAGGCTTTGTTCATTTCTTTTTCTTCTTTTTTCTTTTGGTTTCTCTTCTCACTTCATTTCATTCATTTGATCCTCAATCACTGATACTCTTTCTTCCAGTTGATCGAGTCGGTTACTGAAGCTTGTGCATTTGTCACGTATTTCTCGTGTCATGGTTTTCATCTCTGTCATTTCGTTTATGACCTTCTCTGCATTAATTAGTCTAGCTGTCAATTCTTCCACTCTTTTTTCAAGATTTTTAGTTTCTTTGCGCTGGGTACGTAATTCCTCCTTTAGCTCTGAGAAGTTTGATGGACTGAAGCCTTCTTCTCTCATCTCGTCAAAGTCATTCTCTGACCAGCTTTGATCCGTTGCTGGCGATGGGCTGCGCTCCTTTGCAGGGGGAGATGTGCTCTTATTTTTTGAATTTCCAGCTTTTCTGCCCTGCTTTTTCCCCATCTTTGTGGTTTTATCTGTCTCTGGTCTTTGATGATGGTGACGTACTGATGGGGTTTTGGTATAGGTGTCCTTCCTGTTTGATAGTTTTCCTTCTGACACTCAGGACCCTCAGCTTTAGGTCTGTTGGAGATTGCTTGAGGTCCACTCCAGACCCTGTTTGCCTGGGTATCAGCAGCAGAGGTTGCAGAAGAGAGAATATTGCTGAACAGCGAGTGTACCTGTCTGATTCTTACTTTGGAAGCTTCCTCTCAGGGGTGTACTCCACCCTGTGAGGTGTGGGGTGTCAGACTGCCCCTAGTGGGGGATGTCTCCCAGTTAGGCTACTCAGGGGTCAGTGACCCACTTGAGCAGGCAGTCTGTCCCTTCTCAGATCTCAACCTCCGTGTTGGGAGATCCACTGCTCTCTTCAAAGCTTTCAGACAGTGTCATTCGCGTCTGCTCAGGCCTCTGCTGCTTCCCCTGTTGTTTCTTTAGCTGAGCCCTGCCCCCAGAGGTGGAGTCTATAGAGACAGGCAGGTTTCCTTGAGCTGCTGTGAGCTCCACCCAGTTCGTGCTTCCCAGCGACTTTGTTTACCTACTTAAGCCTCAGCAATGGTGGGCGCCCCTCCCCCAGCCTCGCTGCTGCCTTGCGGTTAGATTGCTGCAGACTGCTGTGTTAACAATGAGGGAGGATATTAGCCCTTTGTCAGATGAGTAGGTTGCAAAAATTTTCTCCCATTCTGTAGGTTGCCTGTTCACTCTGACGGTAGTTTCTTTTGCTGTGCAAAAGCTCTTTAGTTTAATTAGATCCCATTTGTCAATTATGGCTTTTGCTGCCGTTGCTTTTGGTGTTTTAGACATGAAGTCCTTGCCCATGCCTATGTCCTGAATGGTACTACCTAGATTTTCTTCTAGGGTTTTTATGGTATTAGGTCTAACATTTAAGTCTCTAATCCATCTTGAATTAATCTTCGTATAAGGGGTAAGGAAAGGATCCAGTTTCAGCTTTCTACTTATGGCTAGCCAATTTTCCCAGCACCATTTATTAAATAGGGAATCCTTTCCCCATTTCTTGTTTCTCTCAGGTTTGTCAAAGATCAGATGGCTATAGATGTGCGGTATTATTTCTGAGGACTCTGTTCTGTTCCATTGGTCTATATCTCTGTTTTGGTACCAGTACCATGCTGTTTTGGTTACTGTAGCCTTGTAGTATAGTTTGAAGTCAGGTAGCGTGACGCCTCCAAGAATCTACAAAGAACTCAAACAAATATACGAGAAAAAAACAAACAACCCCATCAAAAAGTGGGGAAAGGATATGAACAGACATTTCTCAAAAGAAGATATTCATACAGCCAACAGACACATGAAAAAATGCTCATCATCACTGGCCATCAGAGAAATGCAAATCAAAACCACAATGAGATACCATCTCACACCAGTTAGAATGGCAATCATTAAGAAGTCAGGAAACAACAGGTGTTGGAGAGGATGTGGAGAAATAGGAACACTTTTACACTGTTGGTGGGATTGTAAACTAGTTCAACCATTATGGAAAAGAGTATGGCAATTCCTCAAGGATCTAGAACTAGATGTACCATATGACCCAGCCATCCCACTACTGGGTATATACCCAAAGGATTATAAATTAGTCTACTACAAAGACACATGTACACGTATGTTTATTGCGGCACTATTCACAATAGCAAAGACTTGGAATCAACCCAAATGTCCATCTGTGACAGACTGGATTAAGAAAATGTGGCACATATACACCATGGAATACTATGCAGCCATAAAAAAGGATGAGTTTGCGTCCTTTGTAGGGACATGGATGCAGCTGGAAACCATCATTCTTAGCAAACTATCACAAGAAGAGAAAACCAAACACCGCATGTTCTCACTCATAGGTGGGAACTGAACAATGAGATCACTTGGACTCGGGAAGGGGAACATCACACACTGGGGTCTATCATGGGGAGGGGGGAGGGGGGAGGAGGGAGGGATTGCATTGGGGAGTTATACATGATATAAATGATGAATTGATGGGTGCTGACGAGTTGATGGGTGCAGCACACCAACATGGCATAAGTATACATATGTAACAAACCTGCACGTTATGCACATGTACCCTAGAACTTAAAGTATAATAAAAAAAAAAAAAAAAACAATGAGGGAGGCTCCGTGGGCATGGGACCCTCCCGGCCAGGTGAGGGATTGACCCCAGTATCTCAGTTGAAAATGCAGAAATCACCGGTCTTCTGTGTCGCTCGCGCTGGGAGTTGGAGACTGGAGCTGTTCCTATGCCCACATCTTTCTTATGCTTCTCTGTGTGTGTGTGTGTGTGTCTCTTTCCTTCTCTGTACATACATATGTCAGGCGACCTTCTTATCAAAGATATATATTAACCATGTTACAGTGTAAGCCTAAAGCAAGGTACAGAACGAGAGAGAAAATTAGTAAAGAAAAAAAAGAAAAGAGATTACCCAAACAGATGGTAATATCAGACCTGGAATGAGGATTTTTCATGGGCACATTCAGATCTAAAGACATGTATTGAACCTGTCAAGGTGGTGTAGTATGAGAGGAAAATAAAAGAAAAAATAATGAAAATTTTAAATGGATATTGTAGGTGATAGTGTATTATGCCCTGAGGAATGTAAGTAACTCAGTTGTGGATCTTAGGTTTAAATAATGCAATTAAAAGCCTAAACAAGGGGACATTCCAGATTGATTATCTAAAGCAACGGGGTCAGGATCTGTAGAGCAACAGAGCATTTGTCTTCATGGTGTGATGTCTCTTCTGGCATCTGAGGATCCCTTGGGAAGGCAGTGATGGAGAACAGGCCAAGGGTCAGACAGAAAATCCTAAAGCCTGCTCTGTCTGGGACTTGCTGTGGGGCCCAACAGGCCACTCCACTCCCCTGGGCCTGGTTTCCTTATCAGAAAGTCATAGATAACAATCCTGACATGTCACCAGGGAGGGCTGCAAGGGGAGCAAGCAGAAGGGCCTGCATCTCAGAAATGAACCCTTTCCTTCCAAATACGAAATCCATTAAACAAAGCAGGGACTCCAGCTCCCAGATGGACACTGATGCCTGTCCCCCATTGTTAGAAGCCTACAGCCATTATGTGGGAATTAGGGAGGGAGAGAACAAAGGAAGAGAAATGGTCCACCCATTCAACCCACATAGCTGTTGTGTGGCAGCTTTTGTCTTTAGATCTTTTGCAGCTCACTTATCCATGTGTGTTTGGGTGATCTTCCAGATTCTAGGGATGTATGGTCAACATAACCTAGACCTTCTGAATTACTGGACATTTCCTGACTCCCATTTCATCCCTAGAGAATGGGGTTGGAGGAGCGTCATGTGATAACAGCCTGAGGCCTACATTTCAAGGGCCTGAAGACAAGGTGGGCTCCATGCAGGAGAGTTGCCCTCAAAATTCCCTTTCTGCTTTGATTAATGAAAAACTGTTTATTGCTTTTGTGGGACCAAATGGAAGGTTCACCTGTTTCAACCATCTGCCAACAAAAATAGGTAAAATCCTTATTATTTTGTATGAAACAATGGATCTGGATTTATTAAATATTATTGCTATTTTGACACAATTTGTAGTCAGTATATCCTACAGTTTAGACTGAAGTCAAATATTTATAAAATGTGAGAAATTAATTTTTAAGAGAACTCTAAAATTACTTATATCCAAAGAGAACTATAATTGTTTTAATTAGCCATTAATTGTTCAACCTACTGTGTTAAAACCATGAATTCTTCCAGAAGTATTTACTTACACTGAAGTTTTATCTTGAGCTATTACTGATAATGTCTTATTCATTAGCTTTCTGCCTGGGAACTTTACACTATTTGCAAGCCATATCTTACTTAGCCATTATAACATGTGGCTATATGTTGGGGACATGTAAGTGACTAATTGAAAAAATCTCGAAGGGGAAAAGAACGTCGGCTGTTGAAATTACTCATGGGACATGATCAATATGAGTTGGGCCTAGAACCCAAGCCTCAGAGTTGATCTTAGAAACCTGAATTGATCTTGTTGCTTTATGATACCAATTAGCCTGTCTATGCAGGACCACCACCAACAACAACAAAAGGCATATTTTTCTTGATGCAAAAATTCCTGATTTTGAGCTAAACATTAAAAAGTGGTGCTCTCTGAATTGGCAGTTGTAGGGACAAGTTGCAAATGGCTTTTTAATATTTTGTTGTAAAGTGGTATGTGTGTGTGTGTATTATGATACAGCTCAACACTATTCCTGTGGGAAAAAAAAGCAAGCAAAGAGCAAGGGGGGCTAGTTAGAGAATTAGAGAAGAAAAGTAACTTTATCTTGGACCTATTCAGCGGCTTTTTGTAACTTGAGTCATTGGTTTGTGGTTGTCCCGTGGGAAAGGGCCAGGAAGTGATAAACACAATAAATGATGAAATTCAAATGGAAAAGCACTGTTCTTTGAGCTATTGGCTGCATAAAGAAGAAGAGAGGATACAAATGTTTATCCTACCAATGTGCATCCAATAGTTGGACAAATCAGTTTCTACACTAAAAGCACAGTTATGTGATATTCTGTTCATTCTTTCTGTGCACGGCTTTCTGATGCCACTTAATTTACACAGTCATGTTCCAACAGCAGAAAATATTTTTGTACTGTAAAGCATCAGGAAAGCAGCAGTAGTGATATAAATTGAACTAGATAAATCTGATGGCTCTAGTACCACTGACGTCATTCCTTGCTTACTGTCTGCATAAGGAAATCTAAACCTCCAGTTTTCAGCCTATTCAGTTCAACCCATTGACAAGATGTTACCCTAATCTGGGAAGACAATCATAGAAAGAATTCAAAATAAAAATAGAAGGATTGATCATCTTATTGGACTATGGTAAATATTTTATGATTATTAGAGGTGTGTGTAATTTCTTTAAATATCAGTCAGATCCTAAATTTTAATTAATAAAATAAGGATAATAAACCTATTGTTATCTTTGTTTAATGGCTCATCAAAAATGTGCTTTTTAATCTCACAATGTATACAAAAATCAACTCAAAATGGATTTAAACATGACATCTGAAACTATAAAACTACAATAAGAAAACAGAGGAAATGCTCCACAGCATTAGTCTGGGCAAAGATTTCTTGAATATGACTCCAAAAGCAGAGGCAACAAAAGCAAAAATAAACAAATGGGATTGTGGTTGCATCAAATCAAAAAGCTTCTGCATAACAAAGGAAACAATTAATAGAGTGAAGAGACAACCCACAGACTGGGAGAAAACATTTGCAAACTACATACCTGATAAAGGGTCAATATCCAAAATACCTAAGGAATTCAAAACAACTCAATAGCAAGAAAGCAAATGACCCAATCAAAAACTGCACAAATGATCTAAATAGACATGGCTCAAAAGAAGACATACAAATGGCCAACAGATATATGGAAAATGTTCAACATCACTGATCATCAGGGAAATGCAAATTAAAACCACAATGATGTATCCTTACACTTGTTAGAATGGCTATTTCCAAAATGTTGAAAGATAAGAGTTGACGAGAGTATGGAGAAAAGAGAACCTTGTGCACTGCTGGTGGAAATGTAAATTAATACAGTCACTACAGAAAACTATATGAAAGTTCCTCAGAAAAGTAAAAGTAGAATGACCATGTGATCTAATAATCTCACTTCTGGATATACATCCAAAGGAATTGAAATCAATATGTCAAACGGATATCTACAGTGCTGTTTGTTGCAGCACTATTCACAATAGCTATGATATGGAAGCAACCAAAGTGTGCATTATCAGATAAATGGAAAAAGATAATGTGGCATATATATGCAATAGAATACTATACAGCATTTAAAAAATAGTTAAACCCTGTCATTCATGACAACATGAACCTGGAAGACATTATGCTAAGTAAAATAAGCGAGGTGCAGAAAAACAAATACTGCATGATCTCGCTTATATGTGGAATCTAAAAAAGTCATAGAAGTAGAGATGGTTATAAGAGTCTGGAGGATGGGGGATAAATGGGGAAAGAAAGGGAGATGTTGATTAAAGGGTACAAAGTTTCAGTTAGGAGGAATAAGCTTTAGTGATCTATTGCACATAATGGTGACTCTAATAAATAACGATGCATTTAATAGATCAAAATTGCTAAGAAAGTAGATTTTAAATATTTTCACTACCAAAAAAATAAGTATATGACATGATGGATCTGTTAATTAGCCTAATTTAACCATTCCAATACTGTAGACATATATCAAAACATCACGTTCTACCCCATAAATATATAAAATTATTATATGTCAGTTAAAATTTAAAACTAAAAAAATTGTTTTAAGAGACGAGGTTGACCAGGCAAACTATGTTGCCCAGGCAAACTCCTGGGCTCAAGTGATCCTCCCACATCACCCTCCTGAGTAGCTGGAACTACAGGCATGCACCACAAAAATTTAAAATTCTTGGCTCCGAAGTTTAAAATGCTTGGGTCCAAAATTTAAAACACTTTTCAAAAGAAATATGCTCTTCAAAATAAGAACCATACTTTTCTTTAATATATGAGATATTATATGCAAGATAGTAAACATTGGTAAAATAGCTAGCATTTATTGAACATCTATGAAGTATTAAGTCAATGGGTTTATTCATCTGTTTCCTCAATCTAAGAGATATTAAATTAGCAAGGCAATTTGACTTTCTTTTTAAAATCTGCCAGCTGAGTGAGGTCTCCAACACCTGCCTACGGAGGTGGTGCCCCTCTTAGCCTTATGCTTCCATTGCTTAAAATATGTGAAAGCCCTTTAATCCAAAGAATTTCCAATGCCAGTTGAGAAGGAAATAATGCTTGTTTCTTTATTTTAAAGCTATATATTGTTTTGGTTTAAAATATATGTTTTTCTCCTCTACTCATCTTCCTTATCAGGGTTGATTCAAGTGGTTTTTATGAGTCAAAAAATTAAATATATTCTCAAAAGAATTATCACTGTGGCACTAAGCATAATTTTGGAAAAGGGGTTCTGTAAGTTTAATGCCCCCAAGTCTTTGTTGAAGGGAATACTTGACCTTCTTTTAGAGAAATAGGTTCTGGTGAGATTGTATAAAAAATATCAACCACGGTGCTTTACAGGATAGGTTTTTTAACTCCCTCCCTGCCCTCTTCACTCTCATTTGGGGTTTGTATTTGTCCATTCTCACAGTGCTATCAAGAACTACCTGAGACTGTTTGTTTATAAAGAAAAGAGGTTTAATTGACTCACAGTTGCATATGCTGTACAGGAGGCATGGCTGGGAAGGCCTCAGAAATCTTATAATCATGGCAGAAGGTCAAAGGGAAGCAAGCACATCTTCACATGGTGGCAGGAAAGAGAGAGAGAAAGTGAAGGAGGAAGTGCTACACAAATTTATTTATTTATTTATTTATTTATTTATTTATTTATTTATTTATTATCATACTTTAAGTTCTACGGTACATGTGCACAACGTGCAGGTTTGTTACATATGTATACATGTGCCATGTTGGTGTGCTGCACCCATTAGCTCGTCATTTACATTAGGTATATCTCCTAATGCTATCCCTCTCCGCTCCCTGCACCTCACGACAGGCCCCAGTGTGTGATGTTCCCCATCCTGTGTCCAAGTGTTCTCATTGTTCAATTCCCACCTATGAGTGAGAACATGTGGTGTTGGTTTTTTTGTCCTTGCAATAGTTTGCTGAGAATGATGGTGAGAACATGTGGTGTTTGTTTTTTTGTCCTTGCAATAGTTTGCTGAGAATGATGGTTTCCAGCTTCATCTATGTCCCTACAAAGGACATGAACTTATCCTTTTTCATGGCTGCATAGTATTCCATGGTGTATATGTGCCACATTTTCTTAATCCAGCCTGTCATTGATGGACATTTGGGTTGGTTCCAAGTCTTTGCTATTGTGAATAGTGCCACAATAAACATACGTGTGCATGTGTCTTTATAGCAGCATGATTTATAATCTTTTGGGTATATCCCCAGTAATGGGATGGCTGGGTCAAATAGTATTTCTAGTTCTAGATCCTTGAGGAATCGCCACACTGTCTTCCACAATGGTTGAACTAATTTACAGTCCCACCAACAGTGTAAAAGTGTTCCTATTTCTCCATATCTTCTCTAGCACCTGTTGTTTCCTGACTTTTTAATGATAGCCATTCTAACTGGTGTGACATGGTATCTCATTGTGGTTTTGATTTGCATTTCTCTGATGGCCAGTGATGATCAGCATTGCACACTTTCAACAACCAGATATCATGAGAACGCAACTCACTATCACCAGAACAGCAAGGGGGAAATTCACTGCCATGATTTAATCACCTCCCACTTGGCTCCTTCTTCAACACGTGGGGATTACAATTTGACATGAGATTTGGGTGGTGGAGACACAGAGCCAAACCATATCAGGGTTCTTATTTTCCATTTCACTGAGAGCAACAGAAGACTTTGTCCTTATCATTTCAGCACTGTACCTGTGCTATATACTCTCCCTTCCAGTCTTTCTTTCTAGAAGAGCTAGTCACACTCCAATCCAGTGGTTCTCATTATCTTTTAAATCTCGGTGCATCCGTAGCTGTCTGTCTTTATATTCCTAATAGTATTGATGTTTTCTTTTGTTTTGTTTTCTCCTTCTCTATTTTATGAGTTTTGTCAGTTGCTCATCACTACTGTTAGTCTTTTAAAGTAAATAACTTGACTTTCATTTTAATCTACTTTCTTATATCTTTTCATTTATGTTCTTAACTTTATTATTCTCATCCCTCTACACTGTTCAAGTGTATTCAGTGTTTCTTTTCTGATGTCTTAATGTGGAAGTTTAATTTATTTTTACCCTTCTTTTCTAATAGAAGCATTTGAATCTATAAACTTCCTGTCAAATACCACTGATATGGTTTGGCTGTATCCCTACCCATATCTCATCTTGAATTGTAGCTCCTATAATCCCCACATGTCATGGGAGGGACCCAGTGGGAGATAATTGAATCATGGGGGCAGGTTTTCCCATGCTGTTCACATGAACGTGAGTAAGTCTCATGAGGTTTGATGGTTTTATAAATGGGAGTTCACCTGCACATGTTCTCTCTCGCCTGCCACCATATAAGACACACCTTTGCTCGTGCTTCACCTTCTGCCATGATTGTGAGGCTTCCCCAGCCATGTGGAACTGTGAGTCCATTAAACCTCCTTTTCTTTATAAATTACCCAGTCTCACATATGTCTTCATTAGCAGTGTAAGAACAGACTAATACAACCACTTTAGTTGCACCCCCAAAATTTGATTGTAGCATTTTTTATTTTTAGAGACAGGGTCTCACTGTGTTGTTGCCCAGGCTGGCATCAAACTCCTAGACTCAAGCAATCTTCCTGCCTCAGCCTCCCAAGTAGGTGGGACTACAGGTGCATGCTACCCTGCCCAGTATTATTTTTAATATTTTTAAATTATAAGTGTTTTCTAATTTCTAATGTTATCTGTTCTGTGAACTACATATTTTTTAATTTGCTTTTTTTCTTAATTTCCAAAAGTATGAGGTATGTTTTGCTTTCCATTGTTTTGTTTGTTCTTATTTTCTAGTGTAGTTGTGATCAGAGGGGATGAACTGTATGCTAATGTTTTTTCTTGACATTTTTGAGATTATTTGAGGTTCTGCTATATAGTCAGATTTTGTAAAGTTCCAGGTGTGTTTGAAAAACATATTATGTATTCTCCAGTTATTTGTTTTATATTTTATATAAAACTCTTAGTAATATATTTGTATATTACTCTTAGTGATATATTTTGCCTTAAAGTATGTTTTGTCTAATAGTACCACAAATATACCAACTTCCTTTTGATTAATATTTATCTGGTATGACTTTTCCAGTCATTTTACTTTCAATATTCCTGTGCTCCTTTGTTTCAGTTTTTTTCTCATAAACGATACAATTTACAAGAAGTTTTTGTTAAAAAACATTCAGGCTATGATCATCACTTTTGAACTAGAGAGTTTTGTGGCAATTTTTGTGATTACAAAACTGCTTGGTTTCATTTTTTTCCATCTTATTTTATGTCTTGCCTTAGTTCCAGTTTTTGTTTTTCTTTTCCCTCTTCCCTCTTCTTTATTCCTGCTGTCCTTTGGGTTGTTTAAGACTTCTCCCTATTTTATTTTTCTCCTCTCCTAGGGTCTGATGCCTGTTCCTGCCAGATTGCTGGGCACTGCCCTGGAGTGTGATGAGGCATTAGGGATCTACACATAGGCCACTGTTTCTCTTTCCTTAAGTTTTCCCCCAGCAGGTCTGGGGTATGTCTGATTGAACAGTTGCTCTTATCTGCATGACAGTAATTCTAGGTAGATGGAGAAATATCTGACTTCAATTCATTTTCATTCAGATGGATAGGTAGTCCCAATCTAGTCTCTTTTTTTGAGGATATTACATCTGCCATGAATGTTATCTGCTAGTATATTCCCTAGACTTTTCAGCAGGCAAAGCCCATTTTATATTAGTAGTTTTGTTAAACTGATGAAGCAAAAATATTTCCTAATTGTATAGATTCAGTAAATGTCGATTGCTTTCATGGGGTACAGAAGTGTAAGAAGTCTCTACTCCTGCTCTTCGCCAATGGAAACTCCATTTGAGAAGAAGAGCATTTCATGCCCAAAACAACAGCGAACAAGAGAAAGGTCAAGGATTAAGTATGATTAAGGGCTAAACTAGTGGTAGAAGACTGTACTGTAGATGTTCAGAAAAGGGTGAGACTTGAGATTTTGCATTTCTACAAGGTGATGCTGATGCTGGGGATGCCGGTTCAAAGACCACAGTCTAAGTGGCAAGGTAAACGATTATTAGTTCTCTGAGGCAGAGACTATGTTTCATTCACCTTTGCATTCCCAAAACCTAGAGCACTGCTTAGCACACAGTAGGCTCCATAAACGCAAAATGAACTTACAAATGAATGAGGATTAAGGATAAAGAATATCATTCCAGGTGAAGGATATATTTAGAAGGACAATGGGAAAGGACAATGTTGATGTCTGAAGGACAAAGTATTAGTCTGGTAGGTGTAGAGAACTGGGTCGATTAGGAATAAATTATGATGCTCCATGAAAACCAAGCCTAGAATTTTATATTTCAAAAGTCTTAAAATATAGAATCAGTAGGGACTTTGGACAGAGGACAAGAGAGATGAGATACAGATTTTAAAGAGACTAATTCTAAAGAAAATTTTTCATTAAAGCATAAAACTTACAGATATTTTTCTACAAATAACTGCAATAATTACATACCAAATACTGATCTTATTTGATTACAGGATTTCTATAGGATGAGTGCTCAGAAACTCATACTTTTTAATGTGTCTGCAGCGCTGGTCTAAACATACTGTAGCCCTATGCTCTCTTACTTTTAGAATCTCTCTTCCACATTATATAAAATATACTAGTCTGGACTCAGTAGCTCATGCCTGTAATCCCAGCACTTTGGGAGGCCGAGGTGGGTGGATCACCTGAGGTCTGGAGTTCGAGACCAGACTGGCCAACATGTGAAACCCCATCTCTACTAAAAATACAAAAATTAGCCGGGTGTAGTGGCACATGCCTGTGGTGCCAACTACTAGGGAGGCTGAGGCAAGAGAATCACTTGAACCCAGGAGGCAGACAAGATCACACCACTGCACTCCAGCCTGGGCAACACAGTGAGACTCCATCTCAAAAAAATAAAAATACATACATAAATAAATAAAACATATTAAAACAAACCCCGATCCCACAGGAAGCATAATTCATTATTGTAAAAAAAAAAGTTCAGGATTTTATAATTGTGTTTTATGATATTTGGCTACAAGTAGCTTTTATGAATTGGTTATAATTTCTCAGCAGTTACTATGTATATACACCAACTCTCACGAAGTGACAAAATATGACTTATATATGGTTTTAAATGTAGTGAAATGTTTATAGATACTAAATTTATTAATTAGGGAAGTTGATATAATGTTAGGCTTTGTATACATTTAATTAAACATTTATTTACATTTTACAGTTCTCGCTTTGTATTTTTTTTTTGATGTTACTTTTACATTTTAATTTTGCTTTTAACAAAATTATATTTTGTTCTTTATATTAGTCACTTTTTTTTTTATTATTATTATTATTATTATTATTTTTTTTTATTATACTTTAAGTTCTAGGGTACATGTGCATAACGTGCAGGTTTGTTACATATGTATACTTATGCCATGTTGGTGTGCTGCACCCATCAACTCGTCAGCACCCATCAATTCATCATTTATATCATGTATAACTCCCCAATGCAATCCCTCCCTCCTCCCCCCTCCCCCCTCCCCATGATAGGCCCCAGTGCGTGATGTTCCCCTTCCCGAGTCCAAGTGATCTCATTGTTCAGTTCCCACCTATGAGTGAGAACATGCGGTGTTTGGTTTTCTCTTCTTGTGATAGTTTGCTAAGAATGATGGTTTCCAGCTGCATCCATGTCCCTACAAAGGACGCAAACTCATCCTTTTTTATGGCTGCATAGTATTCCATGGTGTATATGTGCCACATTTTCTTAATCCAGTCTGTCACAGATGGACATTTGGGTTGATTCCAAGTCTTTGCTATTGTGAATAGTGCCGCAATAAACATACGTGTGCATGTGTCTTTGTAGTAGAATAATTTATAATCCTTTGGGTATATACCCAGTAGTGGGATGGCTGGGTCATATGGTACATCTAGTTCTAGCTCCTTGAGGAATTGCCATACTGTTTTCCATAATGGTTGAACTAGTTTACAATCCCACCAACAGTGTAAAAGTGTTCCTATTTCTCCACATCCTCTCCAACACCTGTTGTTTCCTGACTTCTTAATGATTGCCATTCTAACTGGTGTGAGATGGTATCTCATTGTGGTTTTGATTTGCATTTCTCTGATGGCGAGTGACGATGAGCATTTTTTCATGTGTCTGTTGGCTGTATGAATATCTTCTTTTGAGAAATGTCTGTTCATATCCTTTCCCCACTTTTTGATGGGGTTGTTTGTTTTTTTCTCGTATATTTGTTTGAGTTCTTTGTTCTAGGGTACATGTGCATAACGTGCAGGTTTGTTACATATGTATACTTATGCATGTTGGTGTGCTGCACCCATCAACTCGTCAGCACCCATCAATTCATCATTTATATCATGTATAACTCCCCAATGCAATCCCTCCCTCCTCCCCCCTCCCCCCTCCCCATGATAGGCCCCAGTGCGTGATGTTCCCCTTCCCGAGTCCAAGTGATCTCATTGTTCAGTTCCCACCTATGAGTGAGAACATGCGGTGTTTGGTTTTCTCTTCTTGTGATAGTTTGCTAAGAATGATGGTTTCCAGCTGCATCCATGTCCCTACAAAGGACGCAAACTCATCCTTTTTTATGGCTGCATAGTATTCCATGGTGTATATGTGCCACATTTTCTTAATCCAGTCTGTCACAGATGGACATTTGGGTTGATTCCAAGTCTTTGCTATTGTGAATAGTGCCGCAATAAACATACGTGTGCATGTGTCTTTGTAGTAGAATAATTTATAATCCTTTGGGTATATACCCAGTAGTGGGATGGCTGGGTCATATGGTACATCTAGTTCTAGATCCTTGAGGAATTGCCATACTGTTTTCCATAATGGTTGAACTAGTTTACAATCCCACCAACAGTGTAAAAGTGTTCCTATTTCTCCACATCCTCTCCAACACCTGTTGTTTCCTGACTTCTTAATGATTGCCATTCTAACTGGTGTGAGATGGTATCTCATTGTGGTTTTGATTTGCATTTCTCTGATGGCGAGTGACGATGAGCATTTTTTCATGTGTCTGTTGGCTGTATGAATATCTTCTTTTGAGAAATGTCTGTTCATATCCTTTCCCCACTTTTTGATGGGGTTGTTTGTTTTTTTCTCGTATATTTGTTTGAGTTCTTTGTTCTAGGGTACATGTGCATAACGTGCAGGTTTGTTACATATGTATACTTATGCCATGTTGGTGTGCTGCACCCATCAACTCGTCAGCATCCATCAATTCATCATTTATATCTTGTATAACTCCCCAATGCAATCCCTCCCTCCTCCCCCCTCCCCCCTCCCCATGATAGGCCCCAGTGCGTGATGTTCCCCTTCCCGAGTCCAAGTGATCTCATTGTTCAGTTCCCACCTATGAGTGAGAACATGCGGTGTTTGGTTTTCTCTTCTTGTGATAGTTTGCTAAGAATGATGGTTTCCAGCTGCATCCATGTCCCTACAAAGGACGCAAACTCATCCTTTTTTATGGCTGCATAGTATTCCATGGTGTATATGTGCCACATTTTCTTAATCCAGTCTGTCACAGATGGACATTTGGGTTGATTCCAAGTCTTTGCTATTGTGAATAGTGCCGCAATAAACATACGTGTACATGTGTCTTTGTAGTAGAATAATTTATAATCCTTTGGGTATATACCCAGTAGTGGGATGGCTGGGTCATATGGTACATCTAGTTCTAGATCCTTGAGGAATTGCCATACTGTTTTCCATAATGGTTGAACTAGTTTACAATACCACCAACAGTGTAAAAGTGTTCCTATTTCTCCACATCCTCTCCAACACCTGTTGTTTCCTGACTTCTTAATGATTGCCATTCTAACTGGTGTGAGATGGTATCTCATTGTGGTTTTGATTTGCATTTCTCTGATGGCGAGTGATGATGAGCATTTTTTCATGTGTCTGTTGGCTGTATGAATATCTTCTTTTGAGAAATGTCTGTTCATATCCTTTCCCCACTTTTTGATGGGGTTGTTTGTTTTTTTCTCGTATATTTGTTTGAGTTCTTTGTAGATTCTGGATATTAGCCCTTTGTCAGATGAGTAGGTTGCAAAAATTTTCTCCCATTCTGTAGGTTGCCTGTTCACTCTGATGGTAGTTTCTTTTGCTGTGCAAAAGCTCTTTAGTTTAATTAGATCCCATTTGTCAATTTTTGCTTTTGCTGCCATTGCTTTTGGTGTTTTAGACATGAAGTCCTTGCCCATGCCTATGTCCTGAATGGTACTACCTAGATTTTCTTCTAGGGTTTTTATGGTATTAGGTCTAACATTTAAGTCTCTAATCCATCTTGAATTAATCTTCGTATAAGGGGTAAGAAAAGGATCCAGTTTCAGCTTTCTACTTATGGCTAGCCAATTTTCCCAGCACCATTTATTAAATAGGGAATCCTTTCCCCATTTCTTGTTTCTCTCAGGTTTGTCAAAGATCAGATGGCTGTAGATGTGTGGTATTATTTCTGAGGACTCTGTTCTGTTCCATTGATCTATATCTCTGTTTTGGTACCAGTACCATGCTGTTTTGGTTACTGTAGCCTTGTAGTATAGTTTGAAGTCAGGTAGCGTGACGCCTCCAGCTTTGTCCTTTTGACTTAGGATTGTCTTGGCAATGCGGGCCCTTTTTTGGTTCCATATGAACTTTAAAGCAGTTTTTTCCAATTCTGTGAAGAAACTCATTGGTAGCTTGATGGGGATGGCATTGAATCTATAAATAACCTTGAGCAGTATGGCCATTTTCACGATATTGATTCTTCCTATCCATGAGCATGGTATGTTCTTCCATTTGTTTGTGTCCTCTTTGATTTCACTGAGCAGTGGTTTGTAGTTCTCCTTGAAGAGGTCCTTTACATCCCTTGTAAGTTGGATTCCTAGGTATTTTATTCTCTTTGAAGCAATTGTGAATGGAAGTTCATTCCTGATTTGGCTCTCTGCTTGTCTGTTACTGGTGTATAAGAATGCTTGTGATTTTTGCACATTAATTTTGTATCCTGAGACTTTGCTGAAGTTGCTTATCAGCTTAAGGAGATTTTGGGCTGAGACGATGGGGTTTTCTAAATATACAATCATGTCATCTGCAAACAGGGACAATTTGACTTCTTCTTTTCCTAACTGGATACCCTTGATTTCTTTCTCTTGCCTGATTGCCCTAGCCAGAACTTCCAACACTATGTTGAATAGGAGTGGTGAGAGAGGGCATCCCTGTCTTGTGCCAGTTTTCGAAGGGAATTTTTCCAGTTTTTGCCCATTCAGTATGATATTAGCTGTGGGTTTGTCGTAAATAGCTCTTATTATTTTGAGGTACGTTCCATCAATACCGAATTTATTGAGCGTTTTTAGCATGAAGGGCTGTTGAATTTTGTCAAAAGCCTTTTCTGCATCTATTGAGACAATCATGTGGTTCTTGTCTTTGGTTCTGTTTATATGCTGGATTACGTTTATTGATTTGCGAATGTTGAACCAGCCTTGCATCCCAGGGATGAAGCCCACTTGATCATGGTGGATAAGCTTTTTGATGTGCTGCTGAATCCGGTTTGCCAGTATTTTATTGAGAATTTTTGCATCAATGTTCATCAGGGATATTGGTCTAAAATTCTCTTTTTTTGATGTGTCTCTGCCAGGCTTTGGTATCAGGATGATGTTGGCCTCATAAAATGAGTTAGGGAGGATTCCCTCTTTTTCTATTGATTGGAATAGTTTCAGAAGGAATGGTACCAGCTCCTCCTTGTACCTCTGGTAGAATTCAGCTGTGAATCCATCTGGTCCTGGACTTTTTTTGGTGGGTAGGCTATTAATTGTTGCCTCAATTTCAGAGCCTGCTATTGGTCTATTCAGGGATTCAACTTCTTCCTGGTTTAGTCTTGGAAGAGTGTAAGTGTCCAGGAATTTATCCATTTCTTCTAGATTTCCTAGTTGATTTGCGTAGAGACGTTTATAGTATTCTCTGATGGTAGTTTGTATTTCTGTGGGGTCAGTGGTGATATCCCCTTTATCATTTTTTATTGCATCTATTTGATTCCTCTCTCTTTTCTTCTTTATTAGCCTTGCTAGCGGTCTGTCAATTTTGTTGATCTTTTCAAAAAAACCAACTCCTGGATTCATTGATTTTTTGGAGGGTTTTTTGTGTCTCTATCTCCTTCAGTTCTGCTCTGATCTTAGTTATTTCTTGCCTTCTGCTAGCTTTTGAATGTCTTTGCTCTTGCCTCTCTAGTTCTTTTAATTGTGATGTTAGAGTGTCAATTTTAGATCTTTCCTGCTTTCTCTTGTGGGCATTTAGTGCTATAAATTTCCCTCTACACACTGCTTTAAATGTGTCCCAGAGATTCTGGTATGTTGTATCTTTGTTCTCATTGGTTTCAAAGAACATCTTTATTTCCGCTTTCATTTCGTTATGTACCCAGTAGTCATTCAGGGGCAGGTTGTTCAGTTTCCATGTAGTTGAGCGGTTTTGATTGAGTTTCTTAGTCCTGAGTTCTAGTTTGATTGCACTGTGGTCTGAGAGACAGTTTGTTATAATTTCTGTTCTTTTACATTTGCTGAGGAGTGCTTTACTTCCAATTATGTGGTCAATTTTGGAATAAGTGCGATGTGGTGCTGAGAAGAATGTATATTCTGTTGATTTGGGGTGGAGAGTTCTATAGATGTCTATTAGGTCCGCTTGGTGCAGAGATGAGTTCAATTCCTGGATATCCTTGTTAACTTTCTGTCTCGTTGATCTGTCTAATGTTGACAGCGGAGTGTTGAAGTCTCCCATTATTATTGTATGGGAGTCTAAGTCTCTTTGTAAGTCTCTAAGGACTTGCTTTATGAATCTGGGTGCTCCTGTATTGGGTGCATATATATTTAGGATAGTTAGCTCTTCCTGTTGAATTGATCCCTTTACCATTATGTAATGGCCTTCTTTGTCTCTTTTGATCTTTGATGGTTTAAAGTCTGTTTTATCAGAGACTAGGATTGCAACCCCTGCTTTTTTTTGTTCTCCATTTGCTTGGTAGATCTTCCTCCATCCCTTTATTTTGAGCCTATGTATGTCTCTGCATGTGAGATGGGTCTCCTGAATACAGCAGACTGATGGGTCTTGACTCTTTATCCAGTTTGCCAGTCTGTGTCTTTTAATTGGAGCATTTAGTCCATTAACATTTAAGGTTAATATTGTTATGTGTGAACTTGATCCTGCCATTATGATATTAACTGGTTATTTTGCTCGTTAGTCGATGCAGTTTCTTCCTAGCCTCGATGGTCTTTACATTTTGGTATGTTTTTGCAATGGCTGGTACCGGTTGTTCCTTTCCATGTTTAGGGCTTCCTTCAGGGTCTCTTGTAAGGCAGGCCTGGTGGTGACAAAATCTCTAAGCATTTGCTTATCTGTAAAGGATTTTATTTCTCCTTCACTTATGAAACTTAGTTTGGCTGGATATGAAATTCTGGGTTTAAAATCCTTTTCTTTAAGAACGTTGAATATTGGCCCCCACTCTCTTCTGGCTTGTAGAGTTTCTGCCGAGAGATCTGCTGTTAGTCTGATGGGCTTCCCTTTGTGGGTTACCCGACCTTTCTCTCTGGCTGCCCTTAAGATTTTTTCCTTCATTTCAACTTTGGTGAATCTGGCAATGATGTGTCTTGGAGTTGCTCTTCTGGAGGAGTATCTTTGTGGCGTTCTCTGTATTTCCTGAATTTGAATGCTGGCCTGCCCTACTAGTTTGGGGAAGTTCTCCTGGATGATATCCTGAAGAGTGTTTTCCAACTTGGTTCCATTTTCCCCCTCACTTTCAGGCACCCCAATCAGACGTAGATTTGGTCTTTTTACGTAATCCCATACTTCTTGCAGGCTTTGCTCATTTCTTTTTCTTCTTTTTTCTTTTGGTTTCTCTTCTCGCTTCATTTCATTCATTTGATCTTCAATCGCTGATACTCTTTCTTCCAGTTGATCGAGTCGGTTACTGAAGCTTGTGCATTTGTCACGTATTTCTCGTGTCATGGTTTTCATCTCTGTCATTTCGTTTATGATCTTCTCTGCATTAATTAGTCTAGCTGTCAATTCTTCCACTCTTTTTTCAAGATTTTTAGTTTCTTTGCGCTGGGTACGTAATTCCTCCTTTAGCTCTGAGAAGTTTGATGGACTGAAGCCTTCTTCTCTCCTCTCGTCCAAGTCATTCTCTGACCAGCTTTGATCCGTTGCTGGCGATGGGCTGCGCTCCTTCGCAGGGGGAGATGCGCTCTTATTTTTTGAATTTCCAGCTTTTCTGCCCTGCTTCTTCCCCATCTTTGTGGTTTTATCTGTCTCTGGTCTTTGATGGTGGTGACGTACTGATGGGGTTTTGGTATAGGTGTCCTTCCTGTTTGATAGTTTTCCTTCTGACAGTCAGAAGGACTGTCTGTTGGTCTGTTGGAGATTGCTTGAGGTCCACTTCAGACCCTGTTTGCCTGGGTATCAGCAGCAAAGGTTGCCGAAGATAGAATATTGCTGAACAGCGAGTGTACCTGTCTGATTCTTCCTTTGGAAGTTTCCTCTCAGGGGTGTACTCCACCCTGTGAGGTGTGGGGTGTCAGACTGCCCCTAGTGGGGGATTTCTCCCAGCTAGGCTACTCAGGGGTCAGAGACACACCTGAGCAGGCAGTCTGTCCGTTCTCAGATCTCAACCTCCGCGTTGGGAGATCCACGGCTCTCCCCAAAGCTGTCAGACAGAGTCGTTCGCGTCTGCACCGGCTCCCGCTACTTCCCCTGTTGGTCTTCAGCTGTGCACTGTCCCCAGAGGTGGAGACTACAGAGACAGGCAGGCTTCCTTGAGCTGCTGTGAGCTCCACCCAGTTCGAGCTTCCCAGCGGCTTTGTTTACCTACTTAAGCCTCAGCAATGGCGGGCGCCCCTCCCCCAGCCTCGCTGCTGCCTTGCGGATAGATCGCGGCAGACTGCTGTGTTAGCAGTGAGGGAGGCTTCGTGGGCGTGGGACCCTCCCGGCCCGGATTGGGATATATTCTCCTGGTGTGCCTGTATGCTTACAGCGCAGTATTGGGGTGGGAGTTACCCGATTTTCCAGGTGTTGTGTGTCTCAGTTCCCCTGGCTAGGAAAACGGATCCCCTTCCCCCTTGCGCTTCCAGGTGAGGCGATGCCTCGCCCTGCTTCAGCTCTCGCTGGTCAGGCTGCAGCAGCTGACCAGCACCGATTGTCCGGCACTCCCTAGTGAGATGACCCCAGTACCTCAGTTGAAAATGCAGAAATCACCGGTCTTCTGTGTGGCTCGCGCTGGGAGTTGGAGACTGGAGCTGTTCCTATACGGCCATCTTGCTCCGCCCCCTCCTCGCTTTGTATTTTTAAGCCCATAAATTTGATTTCAAGTCTTGAAGATTTTTAAGTCCCTGAAAAGCACCAAAGCCTTGATCACATGCTCACAGCGCTTAATGGGCATCTCCTACCTCCATTTCCTGCCTCCTCTGATCCTGCATCAGGAATATAACCAATTACTTTTATAACCTTAGGAACAATTAGCAAATATGATCACTATATTGTGGAAGAAGAAATCAGTCTAATGTGATATTGCTATAATAGTGAATGTGCCATTTTGGAACCAAAACATCAAGTAGGAAGTTGCTTCTCATTTCTGCAGTGTTGGTATACCCACTTTCATTGGAAATGATCTTTGCTGCCCAAGTTCTGTCTGCTGTAAGACTTCTTAAATTCAGACACTAATTGATGTGATTTTTTTAAAAAAGTTACTTAAAGTATGAAGCAAAACAAGCTATTATTAAGCCTAATCTGGTCTATGGAATTCATCAGTTCTTAATAATCTGTACCACACAATGTTTGCTAAAGGTTGAGACTTCCAAATGGTGAAACAGTGGAAAATTGTCAAATAATTTACATTTGCCTTTAGATGTCATTTTAGTCTTTATCTTAGATATCCTGAGGACTTAACAATCCTTTAAAGTAATGGAATCATCTTGTTAAGATATTATGGTCTTCCCTAGTATGCTTTCTCTCCAAGCACCTTTCTAATATTCTAATATCGGAAAACCAAGCAACAACAGAAAACAGAGCGTGAGCTCCCTAAATGGTAAAGAACATGAAAGAAAGAAGTTTTTGAGAGCCTACTACATGCCTGACACCTTCCCTACATCCTCTCACTTAATCATCAGAGCAATTATACGTGGTCAACATTGCCATCAGGGCAAAGGAATAGTCTGAAGTCAAACAGCTGAAAAAGGCTTTAAAATCAAAGTCATGTCTTTGCACATCAACTCTGGAAATGTCTTTTTTGCAGGATGGGGGATTCATACCATCCCTGGGGCACAAGAGTAATTATGTTGACTTAATATTTTTGTTTATAGCCTCTAATAGACTAAAGTTCCCATGTATATTAACTGACTGATTCATAAAGTTGGTGGAAATGTCAATATAGTCTCAAATAATTGAAATCTGATTTTATTATTGACCTCTAATTTGACACTATGAGGTATGAATTTTGTTTCTCTTCCCCATTTTCGTAGAGTGTTCAACTTGCTTACAAAGTAAATCTGCTTTTCTTTTTCGTGTTATGAATTATTATTTGCACAATAATTTTATTTGACATCCACTAATTTATTTGCCATGAGTTACATTATTGTAACATCCAAGATTTCTTAAAACAGGAGCTAGAGTTATTTTCACTCAAATAATTCCTCCTTAGAAGCATCATTTGCAAATGTCTATTTTAGGCATGCTGTTTGAACTTAATTTTGATCTGTGTATCACTAGTCTTCTATTTATAGACAGGGGATTAACATTCCCATGTTCCCTTTGACCTATTATTCTTGACATCTAATTCCTTCACTGAGAGCTAATTTGAATATAAATTAAAGTATTTAAGTTGAGCCCAAATTATTTAAGTGAGTGACGTGGTCTGTGTTCAGTAAGAATCTGAGCATTTTCTTAAGGAATTGAAAGAAACTCACAATTATACTTTGTGTATTAATAAATATCATATTAGACTTGTGTGATATATAAGAGCTGAGAAAAGCAATTCCTCTACTGGGGCAGCTAAGTAAACCTTCAAAGGGTTACCAAGTATCTTCTGAGTATGTATGAAAAGATCACGTATCAGAGGAAAGTTATATAGAAGTTATTTAACAAAGGTAGGAGGAACCTAAATACAGTAGTCTCTGCTAGTTGCCTATTCAGTACTCACTGTTTCTTTTCAGAAGGCTCACTTTCTCTATCTTGGAGTGTGGATTGGCCATGTGACACTAAGATGATCATTATAACATAAGCCAAAGGTTTCAGGAGGTTCTGAAAAACTTTTGCTCTCCTGAGAGAAGTGAACAGCTGGCATGGGATATGTCTCTTCTCACTACCTTGAAATGTGAACATGAAGTCTGAAACTCTAGCATCCAGTTTTATGGCCATTCACCAACAAGCCTGAGGGAAAAGCAAGAGTATCACAGTCATGCTAGGCTTGATATCATGGCGCCACACAAAACCAATGCTAGTAGCCATCTACCTCCTCTAGATTCTTAATGCGTGAGAACAAATCCTGACAAGACACTGTTAGCTGGTGTTCTGTTACATGCAGCTGAATACATTCCTAACACCACATTTGTGAACTTTCCTTCTACGACATTGCCATTTAAAGCATGGTCCTTGAACCAGCAGCCTCAATGTCACCTGGGAGCTTGTTAGAAATGCAGAATCTCAGGCCCAAACTTAGACTCCCTGAATCAGAAAAAATGAGATCACCAAGTGATTTGCATGCATGTTAAAATTTGAAAATCATAGTTCTAAAACATTATGGAAACAGAGAAAAATACACTCTATGTACACATATATAGAATAACAGTAATTTTCCAAACATGCAATTACTGGAAAAAAGGGGGAAACAGGGGGCTCAATTTCAAACATTTGCTTGTATATCACCTTCTATATGGCAGGCACTTATACATATATGTATTAGCTGTAGTTTATATTAATTATTTCCTTTAAACCTCAGATATGGTAAGCATTTACTTTGTCCATCAAGCACACTGCATAGGTGAGGAAGTGGGGCTTTAAAACATGAAGTGATTCCCAGAGCCATTCAGGGAGAGCTGCTTTTCAAACCCAGGTCTTGCTGACTTCAAAGCCCACCTCTTTCTGCTCTACTACATGGACTTTCTGGCTATATGTTGAAAGAAGGTGGAAAGTGAATAAGACTTTTGAAGGGAGGGAAGCTATGCTTTAATGGTGAAGGACCAAGAGAATGAACTGCTAAAGTCTGTATCTCTGGGAGGAATTTAGGAGATTAGGGAGATCAAAGTCCTGGTGGGGGCGGGAAGAAAACAAGATGGGAAAACATGCAGGAGAAGGGAGTTTACATTTTGAATGGCAAATTACAGGCACATACTTAATTCAGATGAAAAAATAAAGCTGTTAAGGATAAAGAAGCAACCAACAACATTATGAAATTGGCTTGCTTCAGAAATCCCCAGCCAGAACTCTAAACTCACACAGTTGTTTTCTGGCATGAAGTCTGGGAGATCATTTCTTATCTGAAACACTCATTTTTGTTCATATTCATAGGCAGTTCTGCTGACTGTTGTTGGCTTAGCATAGCACATCTGGTTAGGAGGCCTCAATTGGGCAAATCTGAACTGCCTAAAATGGTGGTGATTCATATAACCTGTGAAAACATGGATTAATTAATTATTAAATAATTAGGGCATTAATTAATAAATATTAGGGCATATTTCTATTTTTCCTTTATTTAAGAATGATAATTTTCAGTGGAAGTGATCGTGAGGGAACATCTGGATCCAGTTGTAGTGGACAGTCACTGACACTGTATGGATCAAGGGCAGACCCAACATTCCCTGCCTTTTTCTGAAAAACCTGGCTCCTTCAGCAACACCATCATTAGCAAAAGCCAAAAGAGAAACTTGCCGACCTACACTGGGTAGGTGCTAACTTGTCTCGGACTTCTCACTTTTCTATTTGGATCAAAACTTTATATTCTTAGAGATCCCCCTAATTAATTTAGAAAACTAAGTTAAAGAGTTGTCCCCAGAAAAGCACCACTCAATAAATGTTTTATAAAAGTAAGAAGAGAGGAAGCCAAAAGCCTGTTCTTTCTCTAGTGCATGAGTGTTTATTAAGCAAAAAGAAATGTAACTTTCTAAATCTTTGTTTTGATAGTGTTATTTCCTTGCTTTGAAAAAATGATCAGGCCAGGCACAGTGGCTCATGCCTGTAATCCCAGCACTTTGGGAGGCCAAGGCAGGCAGATCATTTGAGGCCAGGAGTTTGAGACCAGCGTGGCCAACATGGTGAAACCCCATCTCCACTAAAATTCCAAAAATTAGCTGAGTACAGTGGTGCATGCCTGTAGTCCTAGCTACTTGGGAGCCTGAGGCAGGAGAATCGCTTGAATCCCCGGGAGGCGGAGGTTGCAGTGACCCAGATCACACCACTGCACTCCAGCCTGGGTGACAGAGCAAGACTCTGTCTCAAAAAATTAAAATTAAAATTAAAATTATAAATAAAAATTTATCCCTAGCCCCAGTCATCATCTTTCTCACGATCTTATTTCATTATATTTACCACAATTGTTATTATCTTGATCTTATTTTTATTTATTTATTTATTTATTTAAGACAGAGACTTGCTCTATTGCCCAGGCTGGAGTGTAGTGACATGATCTCTGCTCACTGCAGCCTCTACCTCCTAGGCTCAAGGGATCCTCCCACCTCAACCTCCCAAGTAGCTGGGACTACAACTGTGTGCCACCACAGTGGGCTAGCTTTTTTTTTTTTTTTTTTAATTTTTCATAGAGATGGGGTCTCTATGGGTAATTATATTGCCCAGGCTAGTCTCCAACTCCTGAACTCAAGCCATCCTCCTGCCTTGGCCTCCCAAAGTGCTTGGATTACAGGCATGAGTCACCACACCCGGCCTGAATGATCTTGGTAATTTGTTTTCCGGTTTATTTTCTGTCTTCCTCCCTTCTACAATGAAGGTTCCAGAGCTGCAGGGACTTTGAGTGTCTTAATCATCACTGCATTATCAGTTCCTGGGACTGTTCCTGGTACTCCATAAACACTTGGTGATGAATAAATCATCTAACAGAAAGAAAGTAAACTCCAAATTCTTCCTTATTCTCACATGCAAGACCTTCTATGGGCTGAATCCAACTTCAGTTTTCCAGGCTTGCTAGTCTTCTCCTTTAGTTTTTGATGCCAGCCACATTCACCTTGTCATTGATTCCTAAATAGGGGGACTTCTTCACTGCCAAGGTTTCTTAGTGAGTGCTGATCTTCTTCCTTCTGCCCACCCAAATGCTGTCCCATGGCCTGTTGAGGTCTTCCCCTCCTTTGAAGCCACACAAATTACTCCATCCATGTGCACTTTGTTGTCTGCACCCCTTTGGTGTCTGGAGACCCTATGTGCCCAGAAATCAACTATGATCTGCTTGCATTATCCTTCTCCTCTCATATTGCTGTATTTCATATTATAGATTTGTTATTTACATTTTTGTGTGTTTCTATTTTGTCATACTATATACACTAAGTTACTTTTTTTTTTTTTTTTTTTTTTTTGCCTTTGCTTCTCAAATAACAAGTTGCACAGGGATTTTCATATAATAGACTTTTAAAAGACATTAATGGAATAACAGATAGAATTCACTAATCGACACTTAGAAGTACAGTGATAAAAGCCTGAAGAGGAAGTTTCCTGTGAGCTGGAGAATGTTAAGAGAGCAATAAAAGAGGAATTGTCTTATGATTGGTGTTGCCCTATAGACCGGGGAAAGAAAATAAATTTACTTTCAAGGGGCAAGTTGAAGAATAAACACTTCTCAAAAACAACTCCCTGTGCCATGAATGGAAAAGTAGCAAAATTAATTTCCTTGAAAAATCATGCTTGATTTTCAAATGGGATGATTTTGATATTTTAAATTATCACCAGACATATTGAATTTTTGTGTATTTTTTGAGACAGAGTCTCACTCTGTCACCTAGGCTGGAGTGCAGTGGCGCAATGTCAGCTCACTGCAACCTCTGCCTCCCAGGTTCAAGTAATTCTCCTTCCTCAGCCTCCTGAGTAACTGGGATTACAGGCATCCACCACCACGCCCGGCTAATTTTTGTATTTTCAGGAGAGATGGGGTTTCACCATGTGGGCCAGGCTGGTCTCAAACTCCTGACCTCAAGTCATCTGCCCGCCTGAGCCTCCCAAAGTGCTGGAATTACAGGCATGTGCCACCGTGCCTGGCCAGACATATTTTAAAAGTCATACATTCCATGTTTGGTCCTCAAGACCTCCCAGGGTATAATACATGCAAAACAATGAACAGACACAGGATTGGCAAAGATTCACCTATGATCATCTCCCTCACTGCCTCATTGGGAAATGTATTTTATTACAGATAACAGTCTCAGAAACCAGTTTTCGCTTGGACAAATAATTAATAGGTACCTAACAAATAACTGATTGTTCTTCCTGGCATATTGTCTAATTTAATGCTTGCCCCCACATTTTGTCCTTTTCTGCACAGCAGGATACAATTTCTAAATGTGTAAATGATCACAAAGTCAGTATTTTTAATAAGAGGAATAGAAAGAGTCTCATATGCTGATTTATAATCTCTTGGCTTGTTTTCAAAAGTTGACGTGTATATCTCATCCTCACTGCAATGCACAAATGCATGCAAAACTGTTCCCCTTGTTTAAAAAATCCTGGATTTAAAAAAATTGCTTGTTATACTAACTGCTTAATTTACTGCATCTGATCAATGACCCAGTTCAGGCCCACCACTCCCACACTTATTGGGGACAGCTGAGGCACAACCAGCCACACAATACTAAACTGAGCTGCTGCTGGGAGTCCAGGCTTAACCCTACAGCAAGCTTGCAAACTTCACATGTAAGTATAGTCTGTATATAAAGGAAACTCTGGCCAGAGACGACATTTGATCCCACAGTTCATCAAGTCTATGTACGACATTTCACATACCACCCAATAGATGTAATGACAAGATAATATTAACAGCAACCACTTTCCTGGATCACTCCCGCGCCACAGACACCACTCCAATACAACAACCACACATTGCATTAATACCCCAAACCTATTCTCAATTTGTTAAATATGGTGTAAGCTCACAGTTAGGAGGATGCAAATCTAGTTGAGCCAAAGAGTCCCTGCAGCTCTGGTAGCCAAGGTGGAGGGCCACCTCAGGGCTTTCCAGTACCCGCAGCTGTGGCTCAGACAGCTGCAGCCAGGAGCTAGTGAGGTGGGACAGCTAATGCGGGAAGTAGAAGTCAGCTGGCCCAACTTGGGGAGGTATCTCTCTCAGCATCTCAGCTTTGGGACTCTGTCACCACCTCTTCCTAGCCCAAGCTGCTGCCTAAACCAGGCATGTTGAAGGGTGAACAGTGGCTGCCACAAGGCCAAGGCCAAGAGATTGCTGAGAGTCCCACTCCCCTACCTGAGCCCCTAGGCCTGTGACAAGCCACACTGTCCTCCAGAACCCATCTAGCTCTAGGCAAAATGTCTTAGGCTTCTGACTGAGGAGTCCACCAGGGTATGAGTAGCAAAAGCTAGGATCTGGGCTTTCCAGAGGGCAGAGCCTCTTTCTTTCTAGTCCCCCAGCCTCTTCCTCTGCTTGAAAGTGACTGTTTGTTGCAAACACACAGGTTGTTGTCCATAAGTTCTCAGCCAGTCTCTGGTAATTAGGTTTGAAAACATGAGGTAGAAGCGTCCCCTCACATGGATGTTGTGCCTGGCTGGCTAGTGTCACCCTCCGGCAGGTGAACAGAAGCCAGTCCTTTTCCTGACTCCTGGCCAGTTGTGCCATACACCAAGACTCTTCAAAACCTACTCCCTCAAGCTCTGCTCCAGGAAGAGCAGGACCTGGAATGGAAGTGGGGAGCACCACTGTCTTTTCACACCCTTTGAGTGCCTTCTGGCCACCAGTCTTTCCTTCGTCGACACTTCCACTTGAAGTCCTCCTGCACCCAGTTGGACTACAGACTTCAGAGTTCACAGGCAGGTTCACCCTGGGATCCTGCCTAGCAAGTGTAATCTCTTACACTAATCAGCATGACCTGGAAGCTCCTGGGTGGATCTGAGTAA
Organism: Rhinopithecus roxellana; assembly: GCF_007565055.1. Lineage (NCBI taxonomy): Eukaryota > Metazoa > Chordata > Mammalia > Primates > Cercopithecidae > Rhinopithecus > Rhinopithecus roxellana. The sequence goes on from NC_044555.1 coordinate 77,225,637, forward strand.
CAAATTTCCTCCTGGCCCAAAGGCCAGGCTTTTTTTTTTTTTTTTTTTTTTTTTTTTTTGTCTTCTTCACAGCTTTCAGGTGAGTGCTGGATTTGCGGAGAGTAACCAGGCCCTCAAACCTATGGAGATACATTTTCCTGGTGGTGCATCCACTCGTCTCCTGGGGAGATAAAAGAGATGGCTTGTTCTGCTTCTTTTTTGTTTTTGTTTTGAGGTGGAGTTTTGTTCTTGTTGCCCAGGCTGGAGTGCAATGGTGCAATCTCGGCTCACCGCAACCTCTGCCTCCCGGGTTCAAGCAATTGTCCTGCTTCGGCCTCCTGAGTAGCTGAGATTACAGGCGTGTGTCACCACGCCTGGCTAATTTTTTGTATTTTTAGTAGAGATGGGGGTTTCTCCATACTGGTCAGGGTAGTCTCGAACTCCTGAACTCAGGTGATTCACATGCCTTGGCCTCCCAAAGTGCTGGGATTACAGGTGTGAGCCACGGCACCCTGCCGGCTTGTTCTGCTTCTAAATGAGCTGCCAAGCCACACGCAGCCCGAAAAACCCTGCTCACAGCACGGATGGGGTACAGAAGAGCAATGCTGGCTGTGGAACACCCCCCTGCAGGGAGCTGGGCCAGGGCTAGTGGGGTGAGTCTTGGATCAGGCCATAGTGTGGCCCAACTCCTCCAGCCCTACAGGCAGCGGGATGCCCAGCTCCACCAGGTACAGGGAGTCCTCCAGTTTTGAGACTGCCAGTCTGCTCTTGGGCTCCAGTCTGCAGTAGATCATGGCCAGGGGAAGAAGGCTGGAGGGCAGTCTGTGGGGACAAACTTCTCCCAGAAAAGCATCATGCTGAGGCCAAAGTCCAGTGTTTGGGGAAGGAAATCAGGATCTGCATACATCTGCCCAATGGTCTTGCAGAGAATGATCCCAAAAGAGAAGACATCCACATTTCATCATAGCTCTTTCTATTTAGCATCTCAGGTGTCACCCAGTAGAGGTTTCCTACCACCGTGTAGCACTTCTTGAAGTTGTTATTGTGCAAGTTACATTTCTTGCTGGTGGCCATTCTGGAGGTGATGCCTTTGGCCAAGCTGACTTCCTGCTGCCAGGGGAATGGGTTCACACTTTGCAGAAAGTCCTTCAGCGTGCCCCCATCAATGTCCCCTCAGCAAGTTCAGCTTCTTGTCCTTGTACAGCACGCCAATGAACTTGAGCACAATGAGGTGGTCCAGGCTTCACGACACTTTCACTTCAGTCAGAAAAGTCTTCTGGTTCTCCTCATCACATCGCATTAACTCCTTCATGACCACCACTTTGCCTGTGGCTTTGTGTGTCACTTTGATAGCCTGCCCGAAGAAGCCCTTCCCCAGGACCGCCTCGTGGATCAGGTCACAAGACCGGAAGATCTGCTTTGAATAAGTGCTGGAACAACAAAGGGATTCCCAGTGGCTGACGTCACAGCTGAGCAGTAGGGGCTCCTTTGTGGAGCTAGGGCTAGGGGACTTGGAGATGCTGTTACTGAGTCTCAGGGAGCATCTTCTCAGCATCCCCTCTGGATTATCCTTGGTATCCAGGGTGCTGAGGGCGTGAGGGTGTCCAGCATTCTGCATGTGAGGAGAGAGCCAGGCATCCAGACGCAGCTGGGCTGGGCACCGGGAGACGGGGTCATGTTCAATCAACAGCAGAAGTGTCTGGCTCATCTGGCTAATTGCATCCTCCAACTCCTCTACTTGGAGTGTGTGGATGGGGGTTCCACTGATCTCCAGGATGTGGTCCCTGGGGTGGATGGCATTGTGGCTGTTGGGACTGATGTGCATCTGTTTGACCTCTTTTACTTGCATGGTGGTAATGTAGTTGGAGCAGGCATTCTCCACGGACACGGAGAAGCTCTGCCTGCCCTCTGTGGTGGCCAGCATGGACACGAGCATGACAGAGTAGGGCAGCTGGTCCTGAATGGACTCTGTGGAGAGTCTCTCAAATACGGGTGCCAGCACCACCTCATTGTGGTACTTTCCACAGTATAGGGTGACATGCAGCACCAGGGCATATGCATCCCCATCCTCAATGGTCACCTTATAGCTCATACAGGCAAAGCATTCTGGATGGTACTTGAACTCCCTATTCGCAGCAGCGAATCTGCATGGGTCTGCAGCAACCTCAATTCTTGCCTCCTCAGAAGAAATAATTTCACTGAGGGGCATAAGACAGTGAGAGACCAAGGCAAGTTTCAGAGCAGGAAAGAAAGTTTATTAAAAAGCTTTAGAGCAGGAATGAAAGGAAGTAAAGCACACTTGGAAGAGGGCCAAGCAGGAGACTTCAGAGATCAAGTGTGCAGTTTGACCTTTGACTTGGGGTTTTATATGTTGGCATTCTTCTGGAGTCTGCATCTTATCTCCCCTGATTCTTCCCTTGGGGTGGGCTGTCTGCATGTGCAATGGCCTGCTAGCACTTGGGAGGGGCTGCATGCACAGTGTGTTTACTGAAGTTGTGCATATGCTCACTTGAGGTGCTTTCCCCTTACCAGTTGAGCATTCCTAGAGGAAGGCCATAGACCAGTTAAACTCCACCATTTTACCTCTTAGTGCACATGCTTGAGCCCACTCACCCTGCTCCTGAGATCTTATCAGGAAGCTGCTGATCACCAGTTTCAGGGATTTTTTTTTTTTTTTTTTTTTTTTAATGTGTTGGGAGACTGCCTTTCCCTGGTATGAGCCGGAACCAATTATTATTTTAGAGAGATGGTTAACAACTGCCTGACCATCACCTAATGGTCGCCTGACATTCCTGGTGTGGAGGAGCCCTCTCTTGCCCTGCTCATGTCTGATTAACCACCTACTGTAACATCTCCAGTCACTATAATGGGCCCTGTCATCAGCAGTGAGCACCCATGACAGAACTCCCCAAATGTCTCCCAGTAGTCCTGTGACAGTAGAGCTTCCCATCCTTCTCGTAGTACCACCTGGTGAGGGAATCCTGGCATTCTGAAAACCGGAAGCAACAGCTGTGCCAGGCTTCATTGACAGTCCTGTATCATCGTTGGCTTGGAGCAATGTGGTCCCCACAGCCCCGACACCTCCAAACATCTTCACCTTGGTTCTGGCATTACCACTAGTTGAGTGACCCTGGACAACTTCATTTTCTTCCCTAAGCCCCAGTTTCCTCATACGTAAAATGAGGAGATTATACATTATCTCAAAAGTCTCTCCTGGCTCTAGCACCCACCAGTGCAGACATGGTCCCAGGAGCATAGAAATGGGGAGGAGGAAGCAGGGCCGCAGCAGCCCCACTAAGCTCCCACCTCTGCCTAGGCGAGGGAGGACCTCAGCCCCAGGCACGAATAGGCGGATTTTAAAATCTGTGATTAATCTAGGATTCCTTTGAGTAAGACTTCAAAAAATAAATTTTATATCAGAAAAGGCTTTTGATTGTTTTCCTAATAAATGTGAAAGGAAAACATTAGATAATTTTTCATAGTTTGAGTTTTAATCTGATATTTAATTATGTTTCTGCTTTGCTACAATCAATGAAAGTATGTTGCTTTTGTTTTTGAAATCTTGACATCAACCAAGGATAAATGAATAAAATTTCAAAAAATTAATTTGCTATCACAAAAGGCTTTAGTTATTTTACTTTTAAATGTAAAGTTACAGAATAGCCACCATTACATAATTTGAGCTTTAATAAACTTTAATAAGAAACATATCCTCATTTAAAATATTAGAACATAATTGCTCTATGCACATTGATTTTTTCTTTTCTATAATTGCTATGCATTTTGATTCAAAATTAGTTTTTATAGGATTTCTTCTATAAATTATTATTTTGGAGCCTATAAATAACAAATTCCTTTTCTCTGATCATTCCATAAGCCAAAATATTTCAAACCAGATGTACATGTAAGTTGAGTGAGTATCCTTTATCCACTGACATTTTAAAATTCTATTTAAGTATATCTTCATATTTTAAAAATCAGATGATCCAGGGGACTGATTCAATAAGTTGTCTTACTTCCACTAGTGGAATACCATGCAACTGCAAATCCAAGGACTAGGAAGTTCTCTAAGTTCCAATGTGGGAAGATGTCCAGGTCATATTGTTGAGTGAAAAATCCAAGGCACTGAACAATATTTGCATATATAGAGAGAACACTACCTTTTGGAAAGAAAAGGTGGAAAATAAGAATAAATATTCATAGGAGTAAAACTTCTTGAGGAATAATGTTTCATGTATTTTGCTTTTTGAACCAAGTAAATCAAAGAATTATTCAAAAATAACAATAAAATGAAAAAAATCTAAAAATCAAGTGAAACAAGATTTTGATCTGATTAATAGAACATAAAATGATAATTAAAACATTAGCTAAAAGTATGATTCAAATTCAAATTCAGGGATTTTTATTATGCTCACAAAGTTGTGCAACCATCACACAAATTCCAGAACTTTTTCATCACCTCCAAAAGAAGCCCTGTGCTCATTAGCAATCACTCTCCATTCCTCTTTCCCCAATCCACCATTTAACTTTTTGAAAAACAAGTTATAAAACACTCAAGCACAACATAAATTCCAAGCAAAACTTAAAACTGGTTTCTAAACAGCACTCATTATAGTAGCACCTGTGACCAATATCCACAATATGATTTCTAGCAGGTTGATGTCTACTATTTAGTTCAGTGTCTACTCATTATTATTACTATTCTGAGGACAATTTGGGCCCCACAGAAGCACAATGCTGACATTCCCACTGTGTTGGCCAACCTTCCCACACCAAATTCAGTTGTTACCACTAGGTTTTCACCTTGTTTGTTTTTTGTTTTGTTTTGTTTTTGGGTTTTTTTTTTTTTTAGACAGAGTCTCACTCTGTCACTGACACTGGAGTGCAGTGGCACTGTGTTGGCTCACTGCAACCTCCATCTCCTGGGTTCAAGCAATTCTCCTATCTCAGTCTCCGAAGTAGCTGGGATTACAGGCATCCACCACCACGCCTGGATAGTTTTTATATTTTTAATAGAGATGGGGTTTCACCATGTTGGCCAGGCTGGTCTTGAACTCCTGACCTCAGGTGATCCACCTGCCTCGGCCTCCCAAAGTCATCTTCTTCTCTACTGAAGGGAAACTTGGCAATTCGCACATTTATTATAATAAACACCTAACAACTCTGCTGTCTATTCATTTTTTGGTTTTTACATTTTGATTAGAATATCAAAGTGAATTTCCAAAAAAACATTGGAAGAGAAGGGAAAGAAAAGAAAAAGAAGGCTTCCTCTTCCTGACATGTCAATATTTTAATGTGTCATGAATAATCCTTATCTACTACAGAAAATTCAAATGCTACAAATAAAACCGAAGTTAAAACAATTTCTCTGTAGAATAAGAGTGTGAGAATAGCATAAAAGGTTAGCTTAATTAATGAAATAATTCAGCAAATATTTGAGTGCCTATAATGCGCAAAGCATGGTGGAAAGTGATGGGAAGAGGGTCATTGGAGGAAAGAGAGAAGGTAAAACTGTCTTCGCCCACTATTCTTATATTTATCATTTTGTCAAGGATCTTTCATTCAGTTGTTATTCCCCATTTCTCCCAGTTTCCATTTTCAACATTGTATTGTTTTGCTGGTCCACTTGAATCTCCTTTTCTCTGCCTCCACAGCCATCACTTTGGCTCATGGCTTTACCTTCTCCCACCTGGATAAAAAGATGTCTCCTCCCTTGGGTCTCTCAAATTCTCCTCTGCTCCAATCTGTCCTTCTCATTGATACAGAGGCATTTTTCTAAAGCACAGAGCTGTTCATGTCAATTCCCTCATTAAAATCATCCAATAACTTCCCTTTGGCTGCAGAATAAATTCTGCTCCTAGCATAACATATAAGGTCTCCAGATCTAGCCATAGGCCACATTTCTAGCATAAACAATCACATATACCTCCTCCTTCCAGGGCTGCCAATTCAACTAACTCCCCACAGAGCATTCCCCCAGACAGGTCAGACGTTTCTTCACATTCAACCATGAACCACAAGAACGTGAACTCTTGTTCATGCTGTTCCCTGTCTCAACAGTCCCTCCCTACCTCCACTGACCTAGAACACTTCCCCAAAATTCAATTCAATTGGTATCTTTGATGCCTTTTTTAGTTATAATGCACTACCACTGCAGATATGATGAGTTGTTCATTCATTTATGCTTATTATCATCATGCAGTTATTGAGTGCTATGATTTGAATGTGTCCTCTCCAATATTCAGGTGTTGTCAATGTGATAGAATCAAGAGGTAGGGTCTTTAAGAGATGATTAGGCTATGAGGGCTCCTCCCTCATTAATGGGATTAAGGCGCTTATGAAAGAGGCTTCCTGCAGGGTTTGACCAGCATGCCCCGTTACCTTCTGCCACGTGAGGATATAACAATAAGGTCATCACCAGATTAGATGCTAGCACCTTGATTTTAGATTTCTCAGCCCCCAGAAGAGTGAGGAAATAAATTTCTGTTGTTTTAAAATTATCCAGTTTCAGGTGTTTTGCTGTAGCAGCATAAAATGGACTAAGACATTGAATTATAGCTCAATCTTTTCCATGCATGTTATGAGGTCTTTGAGGGCAGGAACCCTATCTACAAGAAGTTGGGTTAGGGAAAGAAAACTGTTAAGGGCAGTGTAGGTGTGACTGCAGGGGCCAACTTTTGAGCTTTCCCAGAAGACTCTGGAGCAGTGAACAGCTGTCCAAACGAATTTTCTGGGGCACTCCCTGGTTCTTGCGTCATGTCTTTCTATCAAACCTTTCCCTTCTATACCCTCCTCTCTTAGTTTACTCAATTCCATGTGGAGATTTATCTTTGTCCATCTTTCTTTCTATATGAGCCAGCCAGACATTAGGCTCCATATTACCCTCCAGTTTGTTTACTCCAGCAAACCTTATAGCTACCAGAAAGTTTTCAGTAACTATCACAGCTTTTAAGAGGAGTCAGTGTTGGAAGTCACTTCAAGGTCATCTGGTCAGTTGGCTCATTTTTATATATTTTATATATGGGGAAAGGAAAACACAGAGCATGGGCTCTACTTGGAGGCTCCATCAGTATTTACAACACAGTGCCATTGGTCCTGTTTTAAAAAGACTCAAGATTCAAACGGGCTTTCTTAAGTACCTCCTTACAAAGTCCTGTTGTTCAGGAGTAGAGTTGGGCTATCCTCTGAGCCTAGCAAGTTTTTATTTTATGTCTGGTTGCTTTCAATAATAGGAAAAGTAGTTGAGCATCAGTGATGTAAGATACAATAATTATGGCTGCCAACTCTTTATGAACCTAAAAGAGTGCTTGGTAAGTTTGAAAGGGAACTAGAAAAACTCACCAAAACCCTGAATGACCAAGGAAGACTGTCCAAAGACTTTCAGTGGTGAAATGGAATGCAAGTTTCAATATGTGCTATTATTTTCAGTCAGCCTGAAGATGTCAGGTATAAAATAGCAGACTACAAGTAACAATACCGGGGGCTGTGTCTGTTGTCTCATTGATTTTTCTGGTGGTTTTGTTGTGTAATAAATCAAGTCAAACAATTGAAAGTTATGTTTTTTTATGCATCTTCATATTTCAGATCAGGATAAACAACTATACTGTGATAAACTTTTGTGCAAGGTTTAAATTTTCAATCAGAATCCAGTCAGGAAAATGAAAATCAAATCAAGTATGTGAACAGAAAGAATTTAATCTAAGAAATTGGTTGAATGGGTATGGGAGTACTGAAGGGACATAAAGGGCCACTGAGATAAGGTAGAAATAGTAACTTCAAGAAGCAGCTACCACTCTTGGGCTGAGGGAACAAAGGGAAGAGTTTGGGCTTATCAGAGCCTAGGAGATCAGAGGACAGGCCACATAGGAATAGGCTCCAGACTTCTGAAGAGGGGACACTGCTTGGCTGATGCTAGTGTCTTTGAGGAGGTACAATGAAACTGGTTCTAGAGATATGAAAAACAAATCCTGGAAACGAACAAACTGCCACTGCCAGGCATAGAACCATCGCTGGGATGACACTGACAGGAACAAACAGGGAGTAAAGAGCAGGCCCCTTCTGCCTCCTCCAGCCTCAAATTCTCTGTGAATCCCTGGTTTTGGCTGAACCAACCAGGGAGCCAACTGGCAAAAGACTCTCAGCTCCAACATCCAAGAGGAGTGTGGAAGACTGGGATTAAGCTGAGATACAATAGCTTTTTGGCATACTTCCTAATTTAATAATAATCTATTTAAGTCTTTGCTTCGGTATAAGAAAAATCTCCACATAGGAACAAATGTATGTGAATTTAAATAATAAAAACCTATCCACTTTTACAATGAGAAGTTACGTAGTTTATGTCTGACTATCCTAGATTCATGATTTCAGGGCTTCTATCAATTAATTCTCAGTAACAGATGCCTTAAAAATTCTAGATTCGGGCTGGTGCAGTAGCTCACACCTGTAATCCCAGCACTTTGAAAGGCCTAGGTGGGTGGATTGCTTGAGGTCAGGAGATTGAAACCAGCCTGGCTAATATGGCGAAACCCTGTCTCTACTGAAAATGCAAAAATCAGCCAGGCGTGGTGGCAGGCACCTGTGATCCCAGTTACTTGGGAGGCTGAGGCAGGAGAATTGCTTGAACCCAGGAGGTGGAGGCTACAGTGAGCCGAGATCGCGCCACTGCACTCCAACCTGGGCAAGAGAGGGGGACTGTGTCTCAAAAAAAAAAAAAAAAAAAAAAAAAAAAAAAAAAAAAAAAAAAAAAAAAAAAAAAATTCTAAATCCACTTTGGGATTATAATCAACATCAATGAGATCTGTATTTACTGAATGCATACTTTAAAGTTGCGTTCTTGTTCCAAGAGATGCCAGTAGTACTCCCATCCCCTAGTTGTGACAACTGAAAAATATCTCCAGACATTGCCAAATGTAACCTGGGGGTTAAAAGTAACCCTGACTGAGAAACACTGGCTACCAGCACTTGAGCACAAATGTTGATTCAATGTTTTTTTTAATAATGATAAAGAATAATGAGAAATGGGTCTCTTATTCTTAGCATCCCTAATTGGAATGGCCTCTCTGCAAACTCGATGTAAAATTTCTAACTAGTTTTCACAATTCTGTTGGCTTCATTTTGGAAAAGAAGATTTCTCATCTTTGGGGAGACCATTCCTATATTTGGACTGGAGTCTTTTAATTTGTGCTTGCAACTGAACAGAAAGGATTCCTGAATCTGAGTGTGTCATGCTGCATTCCCAACATCAAAGCTCAGACTACCGAGTTTTTGTTTTGTTTTGTTTTTTGTTTCATACTATTTATCTTAGGCTTTTGTGGTCAAAAGCCAGAGTTCTAAGATGTCTGAATTGTAAAAGCCCTCAAATTGGAATTTAGAAAATGGTAGGGGAAAGAAAATTTTTCTTAACGGTCAGTTCTTACACTCATTAGTAAAGGAACTATTAAACACAAGTACTAAATAGGTAAGGCATTTTTCCCACTTTTTTCCTCTATTTAGCCTATGAATATTTGAAATAGTTGATCTAATGTTTGAATGTTTCTTTCCCCCTTTTTTCATATACTTTCCAGAGAAAACCCAACAAAAATAAATAAAGCATAATGAAAATGAATGCTTTAAAAGCACATTTGGTTAGGTGAACTAATTAGTCATGTTTCGCTTATATTTGCTTAAGAAAGTCATTTATTCCACCAGAGCTATTCCATACAATTCATGAATACAGCCAATATAAACAGTCATAAATAGTTCAATCAAGAGCATATCTTTTATCATTGATGTTGTCAAAACAGTTTCTGTCCAAGGAGATTTGGTCTCTCTCCCCTAATTCCTTTATCTACCTCCCTTGTAGTGCATAATACACGCTCAATTTGGAAAATTTACACAATAATTTAAATAGCAAAGAAGAAACAAATCTAATTACCTAGAGACAACATTTCAGTGTATTTCATTACAGTATATTTTCTCTCCAATATTTTTATCAATGTATTCATTCATCAAAAAAGCATAGCTGTGAATTGGGAACATACTTTTAAGTTTTGTAGCTGAATTTTTTACTTTTATTTTTTTGAGATGGAGTCTCACTGTCACCCAGGCTGGAGTGCAGTGGTGCAATCTCTGCTTACTGCAACCTCTGCCTCCTGGGTTCAAGCAATTCTCCCACCTCAGCCTCCCAAATAGCTAGGATTACAGGCACACACTACCATGCCCGGCTAATTTTTGTGTATTTAGTAGAGACAGGGTTTTACCATGCTGACCAAACTGGTCTCGAACTCCTGGCCTCAAATGATCCACTTGCCTCAGCCTCCCAAAGTGCTGGGATTACAGGCATGAGCCTCTGTGCCCAGCTCAATATTTTTTACTGAACATTATGTTGTGCATGTTTTCTCACAGGGCTAAATGTTCTTCAGAAAGATATACTATTCTTAACTCATTTATGTTTGAGTAATATTTTGCTTGACTAAGTGTTTTTACGATAATTTTTCCTCTAAAAGGATTAGCATTCACAAAGTTGGGCTTCTTTGATGGTTTAATTCAGTGTTTCTGTGATTTTCAATTAAATCTACATTTACTCTAAAAAATGTCTCTAATTTTCTGTTTCCTAGATTCTTATCTTTATTTTCTGCATTACAAGAAAAGCTGAGGGCCAGGCATGGTGGCTCACGCCTGTAATCCCAGCACTTTGGGAGGCTGCAGGGGGCAGATCACCTGAGGTCAGGAGTTTGAGACCAGTCTAGCCAACATGGCGAAACCTCGTCTCTACTAAAAATACAAAAATTAGCTGGGCATGGTGGCATGTGCCTGTAATCCCAGTTATTCAGGAGGTTGAGGCAGGAAAATTGGTTGAACGCAGGAGGTAGAGGTTGCAGTGAGCTGAGATCTCACCACTGCACTCCAGCCTGGGTGACAGAGTGAGACTCCATCAAAAAAAAAAAAAAAAAAAAAAAAAAAAAAAAAAAAAAAAAAAAAAAAAGCAGCAAAGCTGAGATTTATCAATTTGTAAAGCACTCCTTGCTGTGTAAAGCAGTTATCGCAGTGCTTGGGCACATAGATTTCAATGAAAGCTAGTCAATATCATTCTTAGGATTTTCACAATTATTCTGCTTGAAACTTCAGCTTTGAGAATAAAGCAAACTTCATCAAAGGAGTATGTAGACATAGTTAATTTTCACGTGTTACTCCCGGTCAGGGTTTCTCAACCTTTGCATGACTGAAATTTGGAACTGGACAATTCTTTATTGGGGGACTGACCTGTACATGGTAGGATATTGATCAATGTCACTGATCTCTACTCATTAGTGTCCAGTAGCAACCCCCGATCCCCAAAACAGTTGTCACAACGAAACTTATCTCCGGACATTGCCAACTGATCCCCAGGGGGGCAGAATTGCTCCACGTGGAGAACCTCTGCAATAGGTAAATCTGTCAGAACCCACAGAATGTTCCTTTATAAAGACTACCTGCCATCTCTGAGCCTTCAGCATGAGTGTTTTATTATTAAATCTTTGTATGGCATGAAGTTGCCTTTTCTCCTGAGAAGTCTTTTAAGTTTCTTCCTGTTATTCTTGCGATACTAAAATGTGAATGGTGCCAGAACAAGTCACCAGAGATGTCTGAGCCAAAAGGATTTAACAAACAGACACACAAACAAGTATTTGCCTAAAAGTCTGTGCATTTGGAAATTAAAATATCCTTCTATTCTCATCCCCAAACTGGGTAGGACTGCATGATATTGGAATGACAAATGAAAAAGCGACATGAGAAGAACACATTGCCTCCTCTATCACCCTTAGCTTCTCCTTATTTGTGTAGTATAAAGACCATGGGTTATGGAATTACTAATAGCAATAGAAAATTAAGCAAAAAATTAGTTTTTAGAAAGGAAGTTACTAATATAACTGATATATCTGTAATATGTAAGCACTTTTTACTTTGTAGGAAATTAGTATGTATCTATCCATATAACTTGTCCAAAGTTGTGATGATATAATATTTTTTTGCTTTCCTTCATGATTAGTTTAAAATCATATTGGAATTTAAAGGAGAATTTAGCAGAATATCAACTTCTGTGAGAAAATGATGAAAGGAAAAACAACTGGGTCTTTTGAATGCAACAGTTAGGTTGCTGCGGGTGGCTATAACAAGTAAACTGCAAAATTAACAATGTCTAAATTAAACAGGACAGAAGCTTAGTTCTCACTTCCATAAAAAATCAATTTGAATATTTTCGGTCACTGGGCAGGCAGTTGTCCTCCATGGAGTTCTGCTATCCCCTAATGCCTCAAGTCCTCTGCCTCAGGAAAAGAGAATAGAAAAGGTACCAGTGTCTTTGAAGACTTAAACTGAACTGACAAACCTCAACTCTATCCACACATCAGTGGTGAGAACTAGTCATGTGGTTACAACTAGAAGCAAAGGCAGCTGGAAAAGGCAATGCTGGGTGGGGCAGCTGCCTCACCGTGACCACAGCACATGATGGAAGGGGCAGACAATTATCAGTGGACAGATGGCATCCTGCATCCTGCCATCATGAATGAACCTTTATAACTCAAAATAACTTGAAAGAAAGAAATTTAGCTATTGTTATGGATTGGATTTTGTCCCCCAACAAAATATATTGAATTGCTAAGCTGCAGTACCTCAGAATGTGACCTTATTTGGAAACAGGATGGTTGCAGATGTCACTAGTTAAGATGAAGTCTACTGGAGTAGGGAGGGCTCTTAATCCAATATGACTGTTGTCCCTATAAAAAAGGGAGAGACACAGTGAGAAGATAGCCATGTGATGACAGAGGCAGAGATTGGAGTGATGCCCTACAAGCCAAGGAATGCCAAGAACTGCCAGCAACACCAGAGGCTGAAAGAGCCAAGGAAGGGGTCTCCCCTAGGGGCTTCGGAAGGAGCATGGCCCTGCCAACACCTTCATCTCAAACTTCTGGCCTCTAAAACTGTGAGACAATAAATATCTGTTGCTTTACAGCCACCCAGTCTGTAGTGTCTTGTTACAGCTGCCCTTAGAAACCAGTACAGCAATCCAGTACCAACATGGAGGACAAAACCGTCACACCAACGCTTCCCAGGCCCTGTGTCCTGCCTACCTTTGACTCCTACATATCTCTACTTTATATTTGCCAAAGGAAGCCTGGCTGATGGTGGGGCAATGGGGAGCAGGGCTGGTTGGATAAATACAGCCCTTTAGTCATGACTCCATCAGCCTCATTCAAACTCCCTCAGAGAGACAGTTACCTCTCAGTGTATATCTTTCTCCATCCTCTGTTCCTTGAACTTCTCAAAAATGGCCCTCTGGATTTAGCCTCTTCGGGTTCTAAGAAGGCCCCTAGGCCTCCAGGCTGCTTTCAGGACACTTCCCTCTCATCTTCCATGGCTCTTCTGACATCTCCCTCATGGACACCTCTGCTTCCTTCCTTGTGTGCCATGATTCTCCATCTTCTGACTGGCCAATGCACACTGTATTCTTCTGCCCAGATTCTACTGGGAGCTAGTCTCATCAGCCTTGTGAGTTTCCACGACTGCATTAGGCAAAGTCTTTACACCAGGCCACCTCAGGGGTCTCCGCAAGCTATGGAAACTCCACTCTTTGTTCTTGGTCCACCCTACCCCCACCCAGGTGGCTACCCCATGCTAAGAACAGGCTGTCACAGATTCTCCTTCAAGGCACTGTGGATGGGGTGTGGCCCTCTAGGAGGGAACTTTGCACTTTCCAGGTTAGTGTGTCTGACAAGTCCAGCACAAACCCAACGTATGTTCTAGTAGTCTTTCCTCTATCTTAATTGCTTATTCTTGATATATGTCATTTTATCTTTTGAGGTGGCATGGTTGCTCAACATAAGTATAGACACAAAGGCCGGGTGTGGTGGCTCACACCTGTAATCCCAGGGAGAATTTTGGGAGGCCAAGGCGGGTGGATCACGTGAGATCAGGAGTTCCAGACCAGACTGGTTAACGTGGCAAAACCTCATCTCTACCAAAAGTACAAAAATTAGCCAGGCATGGTGGCACATGCCTGTAGTCCCAGCTACTTGGAAGGCTGAGGCAGGAGAATTGCTTGAAACTGGGAAATGCAGTAAGCTGACATCATGCCACTGCACTCCAGCCCGGGCAATAGAGCGATACTCCGTTTCAAACAAACAAACACAAAAGACACAAAAGCAGAGCCTGGAGCATCCATGGGCTAGTTCAGAGGCTATGCCATGGGAATAATAATGGTTCGTACTAATAGCTAACTCTTGCAGATAACTTTTTAAGAAGCAGACAGGCAATCTTCTAGATGCTTCACATAAGTTAACTCATTTAATACAACAACCCTCTGGGGTGGACACCATTAATATGTCCCATTTTATGGATAAAGAAACTGAGGCACAGAGAGTCCAAGGAACTTGCCACATGTGTGTATTAATAAATGAATAAGACGGTATAGGTTTTAAAAAAATGAAATTCCTTGAAGAGCAAAGACATTTGAACTGAATTTGGTGAGACAGAGAGACACTGAGATTTTTGAGTCCAGAATGATTCAGCAGGAGCGAGATGGATTAGGGGCCCCTGAAACTAGGGGTAGTGGCTGATTCAGAAAGCTCCTGCAGAGATCCACATTCGGGGGAAGCTCTGAACTGGAGTGGTGGCAAAGACAATTGAGACAAGAAGCAGGTACTTTGGGAGGCCAAGGCAGGCGGATCATGAGGTCAGGAGATCGAGACAATCCTGGCTAACACGGTGAAACCCCGTCTCTACTAAAAATACAAAAAAAATTATCTGGGCGTGGTGGCGGGTGCCTGTAGTCCCAGCTACTCGGGAGGCTGAGGCGGGAGAATGGCGGGAACCCAGGAGGCGGAACTTGCAGTGAGCGGAGATCGGGCCACTGCACTCCAGCCTGGGCAACAGAGCAAGACTCCGTCTCAAAAATAATAATAATAATAATAATAATAATAAATAAATAAATAAAAAGAAGCAGGTAGACAAAATTGCAACATCTTGTAGGACTTCCTGAGTAATGACAAGAGCTGTAACCATCAGGGTTCAATGAGAGAAAGAAAACTGCTAGGAGAGTGTGATGGATTGAATTGTTACCCCCAAAATTCATATGTTGAATCCCCAACCACCAATGTGGTGGTATTGGGTGGGAGGTCTTTGGGAGGCGAGTAGGTTTAGATGAGGTCATGAGGGTGTGCTCCTCAAGATAGGATGACTGCCCTTATAAGAAGGGGCACCAGAGAACTTGCACTCTCTGCTCTCTACCACGTGTGGACACAGTGAGAAGGTGGCTGTCTGAAAGCCAGGAAGAGGGCCCTCACCAGAATCCGACCCTGCTGGCACCCTGATCTTGGATTTCCAGCCTCCAGAACTGTGAGAAATAAATTTCTGTTGTTTAAGCTACCCAATTTGAAGTATCTTGCTATGGCAGCAGAAGTAGACTAAGAGAGAGGAATGGATAACAGATGCATTTATAGTGGATAAGGCTTATGCAATTGTGGGAGTTGGTGAAGCAATCTAGAAAGATGAGCAATCTGAAAGGAAAGCTTGACACTGTTCATGAGACTGGTGCCCATTGCAACAGAGCCAGCTGTCTGCACACTTGGCCCAGGCCTTGGGGAAGCCGAGGGGGACATCAGAAGGAACTGGTGGAGCTGTGGTGCAGGTGCTGGCCTCATGTCAGCAGATATCATGTCAGCAGATCAGTGACAATGTGCAGAAGCCCTGCTCAAACCTTCAGAGTGTACAAGATGTGACTTCTGCTTCAATTCCAATTTCTAAGTTGCACACAAAATGTCCTGGGTGGCCAATATTGCCTAGAATCAAATGGCAAAGGGGATGCTGTGAAACCTAGGCTTAGCCGAGCTAAGTTAATACAGCACAAAGCCAGCAAGATAGTAGATGAGAAAAATCAGACAAGAAAAGATGACTCCAAGTTTTTGTGTATGCTTGACTAGAAAAATGGTGATGATTCTAGGAGATGTTGGAAGAAGATGGTGAGCTTAGTTTTGCTGTAGTCTTTGGCATGTATGTAGAAACATCTAGCAGGCAATTGAAGACTTAAAGAGAGGACAAGACTGGAAATAAAGACATAGGAGTTTTTAACCAAGTGAGGTTATGTACACTTCTCCATTCTCTATACTCCTGAAGGAAATGATGCAGAAAGTGCATGGAGCCATTAAAAATTGGATTTTATTCCTTTTAAGAGAAAACTTCATTCTTCATTTGATTCTTTCATTTAATGACCACTTATTGAGCATGTGTATAAGTTCATCATAGTGGTTATAAGATAGAAAATCTAGGGTCCTGCAAACAAAAATCACCTAAAAATGCCTCAGACCAGGCTGTTATAGGGTTTGTCTATGTTGTGGAAGCTGCTTTGAATATTACACTTGGAAAAGAAAGGAGAAGGCATTTAAAAGAATCAGTATGTGTGAGATATAGAAGTTTTGTACTTATCCAAGAGGTTGGTTTTCAGAATGGATGTATTGCTTTATTATTTACTTATTTATTTTTATTTTTGTAGATATGGGATTTGGCCATGTTGCCCAGCCTGGTCTTGAGTCCCTAGGCACAAGCAATCTGCCCACCTCGGCCTCCCAAAGTGCTGGGACTACAGGTGTGACTGCCAGAGCATGTAATGCTTTAAATCAGTGAATTAGGACAAGGGGTCCACAAGAAGATCATAAAAGAAAAAAGACCACTAGGACATGTCTTCCCTGACTTCCTCTTTTTAAAGAGCTACAGAAACTTCAACATTCAGGCTGCCAGGTCAGCCTCGCCCACCTCACCTAAGCAGACCTAAGTCTGGCATCATGTGGGTCTAGCTTGGCTCTTGCTGCCTCTACACTTGGACCTCTTCACACAGAGGTCCTCAGTCCCTCCAGCACCTCCTCAAGTTATGTTCTAGTCATAGCACCCCATTAGCAGCTCTGCCTGAGAGCCATTCCATTTGAATGGGGGCCTTGACAATCCTTTCTGACTTTCTCCCTGGGTGCTGAAATTGGAGAGAGAGCTTTCTCCACCCCGACCACAAATTTGAACCCATGCCCATGAAGTGGTGCCAAATGCCCTTGCACTAATTGGACCCTTGTAATTTGCGCAATCAGCCACCTGTTTATTCAGGCCTACAGAGAAGAAATCTTCTGAAATCAGTACCTTTATATCTGTGGTCATTAGATCACCTACATCAGAATCAAATGTAGGGTTGTTTTTTAAAAAATGCATTGTTCATTTTGCTGACTCAGACTCTCTAACAGTGTGGCTTGACAGTCTGCCTTTTTAGCAAGTATTGTAGGTGATTCTTTGTACATTACAGTTTGAGACCACTGATAAGATCAAGCATAGACTAACTCCAGGGGTGCTCCCACCTCCCCAAAAGCTACTGGGCTCCAGACTGTTTCCTTACCAAGGCTATTGTTAGTTTGACGTGATTTAGTTGATCTCTCTATTCACACTGTTCGCAAAGTGTTGTTTTAAAATTATGCATAGGGTATCTTCGTAAATTTTGATGTACCATTAGGCCATTATTGGAGTCGCCATCTGGTGGCCACAGTAGAGAATGGCATGTTTTACTGAAGAAATTACGGGCAAGTGTAAAAACTGGGGAAATTAAAAAAAAAAGTTTCCTTGGTATCTTAAGGGACTGGCAATCACAGTCTTTCTTTTTTATTTTGTATGCTCTAAGTTTTTCTTTATATAGGCAGAACATTTTGACACACAGCTATGGACTGTACTTTCACTTTCAGAGATGATTTCAATTAGATGACCTAGCCCAGCAAGCGCTTTCTGCAAAGGGCCAGATAGTAAATATTTTAGGCTTTGTGGGCCATATGGTCTCTGTTGCAGTTGCTCAACTCTGCTGTTGTAGGATCAGGGTAGCTACAGACAATATGTACACAAACGGGCATGGTGTGTCCCTATAAATATTTGTTTATTAACACTGAAATTCGAATTTCGCATCTTTTTCACGTCACAAAATTTTATTCGTATTTTTCACTCATTTAAAATTTCAAAAACCATTCTCATCTTTGCAGGCCTTGCAAAAACAGGCAGCAGGTGGAAGGTGTTTCGCAGTCCATAGTGTGCAGACACCTGGCCTAGCCTATATAAACCGTTTTCCTTCAGGAATATTGTGAAGGATACATAGTGTGTATTTGTGCTGAGTATCTCTTTGTTTGCATTTCCATATACTCAAGAAGTGTGGGGCTGTGGGACTAGTATACCTTCTGGTCTGGGAATTTTGAACCCTGTAGAGCCTTGGCAAACGACCACAAAAGCTAATAGGCTGAGTAAAGGAGCCCTATAGAATACATTTTGTTCTAAATATAGGGTTGCAGACAAAATTTACAAAGCATTTGAGGAAATCAAATGCCATGAGCAATAATAAGGAACTATGGATAATAGAGTCTGATTTGACCATTAAAAGGAAGGAGCCAATAAATGAATTAAACAGTAGGGTAAACACAGCTCAGCAGAGAGCTATGAATTTAGAGAGGGCTCTAAAGAATAGGCCAAACAATAGTGCAGAAGGCAAAAGACATGGAAGTTGCTAAAGAGAAGTTAAAAAACAAGACAGATAAACAGTAAGCTGCAACATACAATTAGTAGGAATTATAGCTAAAGGGATGGAGAGGGGTAATAATTGAAAGGCTAATGCCTAAGATATGTCCAGGAAATTTTCTTCTAGGCATGTGTAAACTCGATTTTAGTATTAGTAGAGTGCATGAAAACGTGGACTTTGGAATCAAAGAGATTTTGGTTTTATCATGATTACGTCACTTAAAACATGGGACCCCAAGTAAATAACTAAGAGTTGGTTTTCTCATCTGTCAACCAACCTTACACAAGGAGATTGTGACAACAAATGTGGGAAAGACTTAGCACAGGGGCTGACTCTTGTTAGCCACTACAATTACTGTAACTGAGAGGCACATAAGAGACCTGAGTGTGGCACTGACCTTGGAACTAAAGATGATACCTCAGAACTTCTCACTTCAATTCTTAGTGTTCCTCTCACACAATGTTCTTGAATAAATCATTTTTATTTGTCTTAACTCCTCTCTCTTTCTATCTTTTGGGTTTGATTTGTTTTCTTGGTATGTTCCCTGACATCTTGCACTGAGTTCCCATCATGACCAGTTTCCCTAGTGAGAAGTGTGACTGTATCAAGGAATATTTGAGGTATCCCATTGTAGTCATCAGGCTATATTTGGATCCTCCATCGCTACTTCGATATCTGGCTTTTCATATGTACATAGAGTTTTTTTTTTTTATTTATCATCTTGTCTTGAAGTTAAGAGTCCCCTGGGATCTTTAAGAAATGAAAACCCCATGTCACTTAGCCATTCCTGGGAGAGCAATTAAAAATAAAAATAAAGAGCAATAAAAACAAATTAAATTTCTTTGAACACCAAGTGGTTTCTCACCCTTAAGTGACTTTCTTATTTTTTGTTTTTATGGAGCCCAGGATAATGACACTCTGTCTTGTCCTTGAGGATTTCAGCAGGAAAAGCACTTGACTCACAGGGAGAAATTGGCTGCCCTCACTGCCGTTGTTCCTGGATTAGCATCTCTACTTTGATCCTGTCTTCCCTGACTGCCTACATCCCACCCACAGTCTTCTATAAATTGAGATCATTCCTTTGCAAAAATAATCAACTAAAGTGTTGTAGAATAAAAATTAGAAAAAACAAGTTCATGCCATAACATCTTAATATTAGCTGATAATGGGGACATGACTTTGGGTAAAATTGAAACCAGTAAAATCCTTTGTTTATCATTGAGAATCAAACTAGTAATTAATGGCTTTGGTAGCCCTGGGCTGCAATTCTCCTTGACCTGGTCTTTTTTTAACAAAAAAAAATTCAACTTTTATTTTAGAGACAGAGAGTACACGTGCAGGTTTATTACATGGGTATATTGGATGATGCTGAGGTTTAGGAATGAATGATCCTGTCAACCAGGTACTGCGCATAACACCCAATAGGTAGTTTTTCAACACCTGACACCCTCCCTCCATCCCCCATCTAGTAGTTCTCAGTGTCTATGGTTGCCATCTTTATGTCCATGAGTACCCAATGTTTAGCTTCCACTTATAAGTGAGAACATGCAGTATTTGGTTGTCCATTCCTGTGTTAATTCACTTAGGAGGATGGCCTACAGGTGTATCCATGTTGCTGCAAAGGACATGATTTCATTCTTTTTTATGGCTATGTAGTATTCCATGGTGCATATGTACATTTTCTTTATCCAGTCCATTGTTGATGGGCATCTAGGTTGATTCCATGTGTTTGCTATTGTGAACAGTGCTGTGATGAATATGTGAGGGCATGTGTCTTTTAGTAGAACCATTTGTTTTTTGGGGGGTAGCTACCTAGTAATGGGATTGCTGTGTCAAATGGTAGTTCTGTTTTAAGTTCTTTGAGAAATTTCCTGACTGCTTTCCACAGTGGCTGAACTAATTTACATTCCTACGAACAGTGTATAAATGTTCTCTTTTCTCTACAATCTCACCAGCATCTGTTGTTTTTTGACTTTTTAATAATAGCCATTCTGACTGGTGTGAAGTGGTACCCATTGTGGTTTTCATTTGCATTTTCCTGATGATTAGTGATGTTGAGCATTTTTTCATATGTTTATTGGCCACTTGCATGTCTTCTTTTGAGAAGTGTCTGTTCACGTCTGTTGCCTGCCTTTTGGAGGGGTTATTTGTTTTCTGCCTATTGAATTATTTAAGTTCCTTATAGATTCTGAATATTAGATCTTTGTCGGATGCATAGTTAACAAATATTTTCTCCCATTCCGTAGGTTGTCTGGTTACCCTGTTGATAGTTTCTTTTCCTGTGCAGAAGCTCTTTACTTTAATTAGATCCCACTTGTTAATTTCTGTTTTTGTTGAAATTGCTTCTG
Organism: Rhinopithecus roxellana; assembly: GCF_007565055.1. Taxonomy (NCBI): domain Eukaryota; kingdom Metazoa; phylum Chordata; class Mammalia; order Primates; family Cercopithecidae; genus Rhinopithecus; species Rhinopithecus roxellana. The sequence continues at coordinate 77,246,505 of NC_044555.1, forward strand.
AGGATTCAGTTACAAATTATTTCCCAAGGTGGATGTCCAGAACGGTATTTCCTAGGTTTTCTTCTAGGATTCTTATCGTTTGAGGTCTTACATTTAAGTCTTTAATCCATCTTGACTTAATTTTTGTATACGGAGAAAGGTATGGGTCCAGTTTTATTCTTCCACATATGGTTAGTTAGCTATCCCAGCACCATTTATTGAATATGGAGTCCTTTCCCCATTGCTTATTTTTGTCAAGTTTGCTGAAGATCAGATGGTTGTAGGTGTGTGACTTTATTTCTGGGTTCTCTATTCTGTTCCATTGGTCTATGTGTCTGTTTTTGTACCAGTACCAGGCTGTTTTGGTTACTGTAGCCTTGTAGTATGGCTTGAAGTTGGGTAATGTGATGCCTCCAGCTTTGTTCTTTTTGCTTAGGATTGTTTTGGCTATTCAGGCTCTTTTTTGGTTCCATATGAATTTTAGAATTTTTTTTCCTAATTCTGTGAAAAATGACATTGGTAGTTTGATAGGGATGGCATTGAATATGTAGATTGCTTTGGGGAGTATTGGTCTGGTTTCTATTATACTTCTCCCTATACAGGAGGGTGAGACCTGGAAAACATACTGTCTTTGCTCTGTGCTTTGTAAATCAACCAGTACAGGCCCAGAGAGAGAAACTCTCTAGCACCTTCCATCTCCTCTCCTTTGCATTTCTACTGCTTTTCCTCTCCTACCCTCATCTCCAAAGACAGTGTACTTAGCTGTTGCATGAGTCAAGTGTATAATTTGGGATGTTGGAATATTGATTTAGTCTCATGACTCCCCTTTGACATCTGTGGACTTTGGGGCCCACTGAAACGAAGTGGATTATAATAGCAAGTGTATTTGCTTCCTTTGGCAGCTGTAACAAATCACCACAAACTCAGTGGCTTAACGCAACACAAATTTATTATTTTAGTTTTGGAGGTCAGAAGTCCAAAATAGGTCAGCAGGACTTGTTCCTTCTGGAAGCTCTAGAGGATAACTTATTTTCTTGTCCCTTCCAGATTCTAGAGACTGCCTGAGTTCCTTGGTTCATGGCCTTGCCTTCCTCTAATCTGCTTTCATCCTTACATCCCCTTTGCCTCAGACTGTGCTGCTTCTGTTTTATTAAAACCTTTAAGATTACATTGGGCCTTGGTACCAAGATAATCCAGGATAACCCCCTCATTTCATGATCCTTAAATTAATCATGCTTGCGAACTCTCTTTTATATGTAGGGTAACATAATCAGAGTTTTTGGTGATTAGGATGTGGACATTTTGGGCGGCCATTATTCTGTCTAGCACAGAAGTATTGGCTGTACTTGTCGCTGATGACATCTTCTATCAATGTCCTGGTATGTAAGTAGAACATTTTATTGCCATTTGACTTTTTCAAGTTTATGTCCTCTCCCCACCATTTTGAATGCAGTTTCTTTGAGGGTAAAGACTATTCCTTAGAAGCCTTTTGTCCCCTCCAAGGTCAGAACTTCACACATGGTAGGTGCTTGGTAATTTGGACTCAATTTGATTTTCTCTAAGATCACATGACATAGAGGATTATCCAGGTGTAGATACCTGACATTTTTTCTTCATAGAACATGCACAGAAACTTCAAAAGAATGTATAAGGGATAGTGCCAACAGCATATTTTAAAAATGCCTATTGTGGACAAAGAACAATGTATAAGATAAATATTTAATATTTCTTATTAAGCTGCTTGAAATCAGTCATTCTCCTTTATTTTTATGTGTTTTCTCCATGTTATTCTACATGTATTTTGGCTGGTTGATGCTAAGTCATGAGTCAGTCCCTTACATGTAGAAAGTTAACTTCTGTCTCCACATCCTAAAACTTAAATTATGTTTTATGGTGATGATGAGGTATGGCTAAAATGTAATATGATAATCAACATATGCAAACTGAGTGGATTCAATTTGTGAAGTTTCCATGTCATCAATGCTACTCATTACTCCCTTAATCATTCTGAAGTAAATGGGGAAAAACTGAGCCTTAGAAGTGATTGAAAATGGCCCCAAAGTTTGTGCATATGCAAAATGAATTTCTGAGCAGACCACCAATATTTGGAGCACCAGTGAGGGACCATCTTTATACTTAAAGCATCACAATTACTCATTTCTATCATTTTGAATGAACTACATGAAATATTTGAAAAATAAATGAGCACCTAAATAGATTTTTAGCTGCTCAGTAGATGGCATAAACTTGTACTAAGCTTATATTTCCTTTGAGAACTATTTTTGCTATATTAAAGATATTTAAGATGCTCCTGTTTGTGTACAGGGATAGTTTCACTGACCCCTTTCACCAAGGGGTCATTGGAGGATAAGTGGTGGTACTGATTCATCATTGTCTTCTTGCTCCTTCCTCCTTGTGACTAAATATATGATTTTTTCAATGATGAGCTAGGATCCATAGGTAAAGAATAAAGAGAAGTATACCTGGCCCTGACATGTCAAATACGGACCTTTAAATTCACGAACACCATAACAAACTGTAAAATAAAATATGTACAAGGGAATGAAACAATGCTCAAATTCAGCTGTTAAGGTATGTCAGTGTGTATGCATATGTGTATATTTATGTGTACATATACATATCATAAATCAAAGCAAAAAGCAAACTTTTCATCAAACTAAAAACTTCTCTACAACAAAGGAAACAATCAACAGAATGAAAAGACAATCTACAGATTGGGAGAAAATATTTGCAAACTATACATCTGATAAGGGGTTGATATAAAAAAAAGGTAAGGAACTCAATACAACTCAACAGAAAGACAACAAATAACCTGATTAAAATATGGACAAAGGACCGGAATAGACGTTTCTCAAAAGAAGACACACAAATGACCAACAGGTGTATGAAAAAATGCTCAACATCACTAATCATTGCATAAATTTAAACCACAATGGGATATCACTTCACATGTTAGAATGACTATTAACAAAAAAAAAAAAAAAAAAAATGATATCAAGTTGGAAAGGATATGGAAACTTTAAAGGAAACCCTTGCACACTTTTGGTGGTAATGTAATTGGCATAGTTATTACAGAAAATAGTATGAAAGTTTCTTTAAAAATTAAAAATGGAACTACCACATGATCCAGCAATCCCACTTTGGGGTATACATCCAAAGGAAACAAAATTACTATGTCCAAGAGATATCTACACTCTCATATTTATTTCAGCATTATTCACAGTAGCTTATATGGAACTAACCTAAGTATCCATCAGTGGATGAACTGATAAAGAAAATATGGTCCAGCTGATTCACAGCCGAATTCTACCAGAGGTACAAGGAGGAGTCAGTACCATTCCTTCTGAAACTATTCCAATCAATAGAAAAAGAGGGAATCCTCCCTAACTCATTTTATGAGGCCAACATCATTCTGATACCAAAGCCTGACAGAGATACAACAAAAAAAGAGAATTTTAGACCAATATCCCTGATGAACATCGATGCAAAAATCCTCCATAAAATACTGGCAAACCGAATCCAGCAGCACATCAAAAAGCTTATCCACCATGATCAAGTGGGCTTCATCCCTGGGATGCAAGGCTGGTTCAACATACGCAAATCAATAAACGTAATCCAGCATATAAACAGAACCAAAGACAAAAACCACATGATTATCTCAATAGATGCAGAAAAGGCCTTTGACAAAATTCAGCAGCCCTTCATGCTAAAAACGCTCAATAAATTCGGTATTGATGGAATGTATCTCAAAATAATAAGAGCTATTTATGACAAACTCACAGCCAATAGTATACTGAATGGGCAAAAACTAGAAGTATTCCCTTTGAAAACTGGTACAAGACAGGGATGCCCTCTCTCACTACTCCTATTCAACATAGTGTTGGAAGTTGTGGCTAGGGCAATCAGGCAAGAGAAAGAAATCAAGGGTATTCAGTTAGGAAAAGAAGAAGTCAAATCGTCCCTGTTTGCAGATGACATGATTGTATATTTAGAAAACCCCATGGTCTCAGCCCAAAATCTCCTTAAGCTGATAAGCAACTTCAGCAAAGTCTCAGGATACAAAATCAATGTGCAAAAATCACAAGCATTCTTACACACCAGTAAAAGACAAACAGAGAGCCAAATCATGAATGAAATCCCGTTCATAATAGCTTGAAAGAGAATAAAACACCTAGGAATCCAAGTTACAAGGGATGTAAAGGACCTCTTCAAGGAGAACTACAAACCACTGCTCAGTGAAATAAAAGAGGACACAAACAAATGGAAGAACATACCATGCTCATGGATAGGAAGAATCAATATTGTGAAAATGGCCATACCGCCCAAGGTAATTTATAGATTCAATGCCATCCCCATTAAGCTACCAATGACTTTCTTCACAGAGTTGGAAAAAACTGCTTTAAAGTTCATATGGAACCAAAAAAGACCCCACATTGCCGAGATAATCCTAAGCCAAAAGAACAAAGCTGGAGGCATCATGCTACCTGACTTCAAACTATACTATGGGAGAAAATTTTTGCATTCTGCTCATCTGACAAAGCGCTAATATCCAGAACCTACAAAGAACTCAAACAAATTTACAAGAAAAAAACAAACAATCCCATCAAAAAGTGGGCAAAGGATATGAACAGACACTTCTCAAAAGAAGACATTCACACAGCCAACAGACACATGAAAAAATGCTCATCATCACTCGCCATCAGAGAAATGCAAATCAAAACCACAGTGAGATACCATCTCACACCAGTTAGAATGGCAATCATTAAAAAATCAGGAAACAACAGGTGCTGGAGAGGATGTGGAGAAATAGGAACACTTTTACACTGTTGGTGGGACTGTAAACTAGTTCAACTATTGTGGAAAACGGTGTGGTGATTCCTCAAGGATCTAGAACTAGAAATACCATTTGACCCAGCCATCCCATTACTGGGGATATACCCAAAGGATTATAAGTCATGCTGCTATAAAGACACATGCACACGTATGTTTATTGTGGCACTATTCACAATAGCAAAGACTTGGAATCAACCCAAATGTCCATCAGTGACAGACTGGATTAAGAAAATGTGGCACATATACGCCATGGAATACTATGCAACCATTAAAAAGGATGAGTTCGTGTCTTTTGTAGGGACATGGATGCAGCTGGAAACCATCATTCTCAGGAAACTATCGCAAGAACAGAAAACCAAATACCGCATGTTCTCACTCATAGGTGGGAATTGAACAATGAGATCACCTGGACACAGGAAGGGGAACATCACACACTGGGTCCTATTGTGGGGAGGGGGTAAGGGGGAGGGATAGCATCAGGAGATATACCTAATATAAATGACGAGTTAATGGGTCCAGCACACCAACATGACACATGTATATATATATATGTAACAAACCTGCACATTGTGCACATGTACCCTAGAACTTAAAGTATAATAATAAATAAATAAATAAATAAATAAATAAATAAATAAATACATAAATAAATAAATAAATAGAAAAAAGAAAATATGGTTCAGGCCAGGCATGGTGGCTTACACATGTAATCCCAGTACTTTGGGACGTTGAAGCACGTGGATCACTTGAGGTCAGCCTGGCCAACATGGCAAAACCCCATCTCTACAAAAATACAAAAATTAGCCAGGCATGGTGGTGTGCACCTGTAGTCCCAGCTACTTGGGAGGCTGAGGCAGGAGGATTACTTGAACCCAGGAGGCAGAGGTTGCAGTGAGTCGAGATTGCACCACTGCACTCCAGCCTGGGTGACAGAGCAAGACTCTGTCTGAAGGAAGGAAGGAAGGAAGGAAGGAAGGAAGGAAGGAAGGAAGGAAGGAAGGAAGGAAGGAAAGAAGAAAGAAAGAAAGAAAGAAAGAAAGAAAGAAAGAAAGAAAGAAAGAAAGAAAGAAAGAAAGAAAGAAAGAAAGAAAGAGAAAGAAAGAAAGAAAGAAAGAAAGAAAGAAAGAAAGAAAGAAAGAAAGAAAGAAAGAAAGAAAGAAAGAAAGAAAGAAAGAAAGAAAGAAAGAAAGAGAAAGAAAGACGAAAATGTGCAGGATGGAACACTACTTAGCCTTAAAAAAGAGAAATCCTGTTATTCAAAACAACATAGATGAATCTGGAGGACATTATGTTAAGTGAAATAAGCCAGGCACAGAAAAACAAACACTGTCTGATCTCATTCATATGTGGAATCTAAAGGAGTTGAACTCATAAAAGTAGAGAGTAAAATGGTAGTTACCAGGGGCTGGGGAGATGGAAGGTTTGGGAAGTTGTTGGCCAAAGGATACAAAATTTCAGTTAGATAGGAAGAATAAGTTCAAGAGATCTATGGTACAGCATGGTGACTATGGTTAAAAATAATATACTGTATTTTGAAAATCATTAGAAGAGTAGATTTCCAGTGTTCTCAGCACAACAGGTGATAAGTATGTGAGGCAATACATATGTGAATTAGTCCTATTGAGCCATTTCACAAAGTATACCTACTTCAAAACATCATGTGGTACACAAAAATATATACAATTTTTGTTAATTTTAAAAATTAAACTTAAAAAGAAAAAATCAATCAATCCATGGAGTTCTATCAATTAATGATGGTAAAGAATCCACCCAAAAATTATGACAATGGTGTTGAAACTCAAGGCAATACCATCTGTGTATCTTTGTAGATAAATAGGCTTGATGGTAGAGTTATATTCCCGTTGCTTCAGTGGTCCTCGGCTCTGCCTGTTTTGCAGGGTGCTGATGTCCAATCATGTAATTATTTATAATTCAACCTTGTCCTGAGGAACCCTTTCATTTTAGGATACCAGGTTAGGTTCCTGGGATGTATGTTACCATCTCCTAAATGGACTCAGCCAAAGGTCAATCAATGCCATTGATAGCCAGGAACATGTCACAGGTGTGTTTTATTTTCCACTGAATTAAATTAGAGGAAATTTTGAATGATTCAGGGCCCTGCCTTCCTATAAATAGTTTTGACTTTTGAAGAAAATGTAAATTAAGGAAGCATACTCAGAGAGATTTCTTTGTTCCCTCTTCTGAACCATTTAGCTGCGTTCCATTCTGGTTCATTGCCCACATGAAGTAACTAAAAGAGTTAACTGAATAAGTTACTTGAGGAAACTTGCAGAGAATACTCATACCACAATAGAAGACAAAACTTCTGAAGGTAGTGACTGTAACTGTGACATCACAAGAGGTAGGGTTAGTAGCAGGGTGTGGGTTCCTCTGCAGGTCCACTGAAACTGTTTCATCCCCTCCATCAGGGCTGCATCTTCGCCTAGTCCTACAAGGCAGTTATGGAAATCTGGACTGTTTTGATTTTTAATGTACCAATTAGAAGAATTACCTTCTTCTATAATTTATGAGTCAGAAATCGAAGCAACTTCATATATTTTTTAAAGTTGTAAACTTCTTTTTTCTAACTACTTTCCATATTCTCTCATTAGACCTGCTTTTTTCTCTAAAACAAAATGATGTGTGGAAGACTAGCTGGCATGAGTAGAGTCAAACATCTGTGTGCCATCTGTAGCAAACTCCAGACCAATCATTTGAAGTGAATTGGGCAGAAGAGTCACAAAGACAGTGGGTTGTGCAGGGCATGGAAATCTCCGCAGAGGTTAGATGTCTTTGTTTTCTGTTCTCTCCTGTTATCTCTTTTTCTCCACAGATTTCTCTATTCTCTTTGGCCCCTCCTCTTTGCTCCTGTTTCTAGTTTTAGAACATCATATTATAGTTCGGTGATAATGAATACTTTATTCCACAAATGACAGTTATTTTTAAAATGTTTTTTGTACAAAATTCTTACCTTATGAATTTGCCTCTCCTGTGCACACATTAGGGTACAATAGTTTAAACTAGGGTTTCTTAATCTTGGCACTGGTGACATGTGGGGCTGGATAACTCTCGTGGGTGGAGGATTGTCCTGGGTACTGTAGAATGTTAAGCATTCCCTACTAGATGCCAGGAGCATCCCCAGCTCCATTGTGACAAACAAAAATGTCTCCAGATATTGCCAAATGTCCTGGGGGCAGGGGCACAAAACCACCGTCAGTTGAGAACCACTGATTTAGAAGAATGTGGGTCTCTTATTTCCCCAGGGTTACAATGAGTATAATTAATGAAAAATATAAAATTTCTACTAAAAGTCTCATGCTATAGCTGGATATTTTGATTCTTAAGTAGGAACTATTTTCACATCATTTCAAGTGCCTTAACAGTCTTTCTAGCCTAATTAATATGTAGCCCTTATAATGTTAAGATATTGTCATATAAAGTGCATGTCACTGTCAAGCTTGATGCTCATGCATGGTTGAGCCACAGCTGTAATCGCTCTTTCTCTCGTTGCTCACCCTGTATACCAACCTATGTGACAGTCGCAATTGCAACATCCAGACTTCCTACCCTGCTCTTTGAATGTAACCTCATCTTCTATTTTCCATTCTGTTTCAGTCTCAACTTTTTGTTTTGTTCTCTAGCCAATTTCTCCTTTTTCCCAGGGTTCCATCAAGAATCCCTGCTGTCTTGGGTTTAAGCAGCCCATTGTATGGAAGAGTATCAAAGGCTTTCTGAAAATTGAGATTATCCATGTTGTATGAATTATCATTTTCCAATGCATCTGTAAGCAGCTCCAAAGTATACAAGGAAGCTAATGAAGTTAGATAGAGGCATCTTTCTACATAAAGCCCCTCACTCTTTGTCTTCTTGAAGCCAAAACACCCGTCTGAAAGGGAAAAAGATGCTTGTTGAATATGTTTTGAATGCATTCCAAATATTTGTATGTTTGACTTCATGTTGACAGCCATTTGGAAGGCTGATAAAATTTTTCTTCTGGATTATTTGGGAGTGTGTAGACAGAGCTTCTGTGTCTTCATTTAATACTATTGGCTGTGGCTTATTCAGAGTTAATTAATATTTATTGAGTCCTTTACAATATCTATTTGATCTTCATGACCATCACATAAGGTATATGTTTTTGTCCCCATTTTACAGATAAAATAAATGGGTCTTGAAGACTGCAGTCACAAGATAAGTGGCAGACTTCAATTTAAACGTCGGAGTTCTGTCTTCTACTCCAGTCTCCCTCCTCTACTACATAGGGAAAGAACCCAGGGTCCTGTGCCCAAGACATGAGTTTTAATCCACATTAAGTAACCACATCTTCACTACTCAAGATGTAATCTTTGGACCAGCAACTTCAACAACATCTATGTACTTGTTAGAATTGCAGAATCCTGGTCCCCACCTAAGATCTACTAAATCAGGATTGGCACTTCAACAAGAACCCCAGATGATTCCTATGTACTAAATTTTGAGAAGTACTGCTGTTCAACTCCATGAATATGGAAAGATAATGACCCAGTTGTGTCACAATGCTGTGTTCCTTTGTAACACTGGGTTCCCCAGCAGCTTAGCCTCTTCGTGATGCCCCTGACTGCCTTCCTCTACTATGGTACTCTTATATCCTCCTATGGTACTCTTCTAACATTCTACCTTACATTTTAGGGCAGAAAAGACCAACAGGTTTTTACCTCCTTTGCTGACACAAAGTTGAATTCACAATGGTTTCCTAGAGCATTGTGTTGAACAGGATTCTGAGCTTCTGTCTGGCAGAGGCTGGTAAAAGTATGATGTTTTCCATGGGTGTAGGAAGTGAACGAGAAAAGCATGTATGGCATGGATTTGCCATTCTTGTTCTGGACACTCCTTTTCTACTTCTCACTATCAATGCTTATGTATTTATTACCTCACTGTCTCAATGCCATGCTAAGTAACTGCACAGAAAATGTGATGAGCCAATTCCAGCTAATGGTTGATCAGTGATTATTACTTATTTATAATTCTCAAGTAACTATGTGCATTTTGATAGGGCACTTTAATTCTTCGCAAAAACAAAATTAATGGTAGAACTTTTACTCATTGGGCATTTTGTCTTTTTTCAATTCCATCCGTTCCAACAAACTTAGGATCACAATATGCTGGTTGGGACCTCAGTTCCCCTATCTTCTTGTATATTGGCAACATTGGTGAGGAAAGGCATCTTGTAAAAAATATACCGGACCAGTCTGTGTCCATCGACATCACCAAAGAGAAAGGAGCAAGACCTGCGTAAGGACACCAGAAATGGAGGATTGTGGGGAGCAGTTCAGCAACTCAGACCCAGCCACACAGAGCTGGATGATTATAATCCACAGGAGACTGGATGATTATAATTACTGACCACATTTGCTTAGAGTGTTACCGTGTACAAGATGCTTTCTCATTTTTTTGTATTGATTGATCCTCTGAGTTATTTGGCCAAGCCTTACTTGTAATCAATGTTTTTTAGATTCCTTATATGCTTTTGCTGGGGTTGGGGGCAGGGTCACTGAATGTGATTCTTGGAAGGTGGGTTTTTATGAAAGAAACAAAAAGATTTATTGAGAATCCTGAGTCTGGTCTAGGAAGTGAATGGGTAAACTATGTCCAAATAGTAGTAGGCATACAGGGTTCGCGATGACTATAAAAGGCCAAGTAGTGTTTACACAGCCCTTTCCATCAGGAATGTGTGAGAATGTAGCTAAACGTGGATGGGATTGTGCCATCTACCCATTTGCCCATTTAGTCAGGCAGTCAACAGACACCTGGGGACATGTACTGCTACAAGGAAACAGCACTGCACTAGACCAGAGGAACATAGATGACTAACACAATTTCTTCCCCTAGAAATTCACCATATGCCTTTATTCAGCTCCAGATTGTCTTCTTTCATTATCTGGATAATGTCTTCTTTCATCTCTTTTCCTTGCTAATCCACATCCAGGCTGATTATGAAAGTCCATGTAAAGACATTTGCTTTATTTTGTTTGATTCATGAATGCTAGAGTTCTGTTTCTTGGCCTTTAGCTCATTAACATTCAGTTTCTAAAGGACAAGTGCTTTCTTTGCAAATTTATTTTTAATTACATGATGACTGCATGAATGCATTCTCATTTGTAAGAGAGTCGCCCATACAGCTTCATCAATTCACCTTTGATATTCTCGCCTCCTAAACCCAGTCTGAGGCTTCTCCACATAGGTGATGACTATTCTCAGTTATCCTGAACTGTTCAGCATCCCTCTAACAATGTCTGTTCATATTTGCAACTCACCAAACACCTGGCTTGGCTAATTTTATCTATCCATCAATACCTTCTACAAAATGCTTTCCCTGACTGTGGTTAGAGAATGATAGTGCTCTCTGGCATGAAAGAGCAGAGAACTGGGGACAAGGGGCACTATCTCCAGTACTAAGCATTCCCTCAAAGATTCTCCTTTCCTGTAGCCTTTAGTGAGCCTATCATTTTCACCTCTGCAGATTCTCCTGAGCAACTATAGGCTGGAGTTACAAGCTTACCCTGGTTACAGAGTTCTGCCTTGCTGCAGTTGGGTTGTTTGACCATATTGTCAAAGTCACGCTATTTTAGGGGAGGCTTTAGAAGGATGACAGTCAGATGACTGGAGCTAAACTTTACTAGGTGCCCAGTTTCAGGAGATGTTTGACTAAATTCAACCCTGCTTTGACTAGTGTTTCTCTCCCTTCTTAATCTCCCCACCCCTGCCCAAGTGAAACTCAGTTATGGTTCTCTAATGCCTTATGTTGTCTTACCCTTGGGCATGCCTAGCTGCCCCTTTTGCCTTTTGTCTTAGAATATTTCCTTTCTTTTTCTCCTTATTTGAGAACTAGGACACTTCTAGAACTTTTTTAGTGTTTGCAGAAAGGTGGTGTATGTCAAAAGATGCTGGATGTCTAAAAGATGAAGATGGTAAAATTGCTAGATGGGACCCAAGGGCCAATATGGCAGGCTTGTTCCTTCTACCTATTTCAATGATGTTCTGGTCACTTGCACTGAGATGCAGTTGTAAGGTAACAGCAGTGGGCTTGTCTGTAACTAGATTGTGTCTATTTGTTTACTTTATAAAACTTTATATAAACATATCCCATTGAGATGGGCTTGGATATTATATTGTCTGGACTCGTGATGCCAGCAGTTATAATGAGACCAGTAAATTTATTAAATTCCTGAGGTTAGACTGTTGCTGCCTTCTCTATGTTATATCATGTATTCGTTTCTTATTTACTATAAGAAACTACCAAAAGTTTAGTGGCTTAAAATAATACTTGTTTATTCTCTTGCAGTTGTGGAGCTCAAAAGTCTAAAATGAGTTTTAATGGGCTAAAATCAAGGCAGTTTTTGGCTCTGGTTCCTTCTTCCATCTTCAAAGTGCATCACTCCAATTTCTGCTGCTATCATTCCATCTCCTTTGTTTATTGACTTTCTTGCCTCACTTTTATAAGGGCCCTTGTGATTACATTGGACTCATCCACTTTGGTATGCCCAAGTCAGGAAGTCAAGAGAAGGCTCTGACTGGACACTTGGGAGTAATAAAGATATGGAAAACAACTGAAGTCATATTGGATGATGGGACACTACATAGAGCAATGGTTCGTAATCTTTGAGGACAACTCAATGAACCCTAATGATCTTTGCTTCAGAAAAACGCAAATTCAGACACAATTTCACATGCAATTTTAGGGGCTTAAGTACTCTCTAGGCATACATGAATGCAAGGTTAAGAACTCCTGATGTATAGCTATCTAGGATAACTATTCAGTTGGATCCTTACTTCATACCTCTCACCAAAATACATTCCAGTGGCTCAAGGATTGGATCATTACCAAAGAAAACATGGAAGAGTTTAAAAAATATTGGGTGTGAGAGAGGCATTTCTAAGTATAAGACAAAAATCTCTAACACATGAAAGGAAACATTAACAAATTCAACCACACAGGAATGTGCGTGTGTTTGTGTGTGTGTGTTTGTATTCTGCATGGACATAAAATCATAAACAAAATCAGAAGGGAAATAACAAAATGAGAAACATTTTGCAACTCATACTAAAGTCAAAGGGTTAACTTTCTTAACAGTAAAACATTCTTAAATTGATAAGAAAAAGACCAAAAGACTAACTGAATAAATGCGAAGAGCAAGTTCACAGAAATTGATACAAAAACTTTTTTGAATCTTGAAAAGATGCTCAATTTCATAAAATGCCATTTTTTTTTTCCTTTTTGAGACAGGGTCTTGCTGTGTCACCCAGGCTGAAGTGCAGTGGCACCATTATGACACGCTGCAACCTTTGCCTCCAGGATTCAAGATTCTCATGCCTTGGCCACCCCCGTAGCTGGGATTACAGGTGCATGCCACCGTGCCCAGCTACTTTTTTTTTTTTTTTTTTTTTTTTTTTTTTTAGTAGAGACAGGATTTCGACATGTTAGCCATACTGATATTGAACTCCTTGCCTCATGCAATCCATCCACCTCTGCCTCCCAAAATGCTGGGATTATAGGCATGAGCCACCATTCCTGGCCAAGAGAAATGCCATTTTCAAATATTAATTTGAAAAATATGAAGACAACTGAGCACAGTCTTAGTGATAGTAGAGGAAGAATTCCATACATATACTGCTATTGGGAAATGCAGTATGTACCACCTCTAGACCAGTGTTCATCAAACTGAAACGTGCACACAGAATATCTGGGAATCTTGTTAAAATGCAAATTCTGGTTCAGCTGGTCAGGGGAGGGGCCTGAGATTTTGCATTTCTTTTTGAGATAGAGTCTCACTGTGTTGTCCAGTTTGGAGTGCAGTAGCATGATCACAGTTCATTGCAGCCTTGACCTCCTGAGCTCAACTGATCCTCCCACCTCAGCCTCCCTAGTAGCTGGAACCACAGGTGCATGCCACCACACCAGGTTAAGTTTTATATTTCTTGTAGAGATGGGGTTTTGCCATGTTTCCCAAGCTGGTCTCAAACTCCTGGGCTCAAATGATCTGCCCACCTCAGCTTCCCAAAGTGCTGGGATAACAAGCATAAGTCACCATGCCTGTCCCGAGATTTTGCATTTCTAACAAACTCCCAGGTGAGGCCAGTACTGCTGGTCCACAGCCCAGACCACACTCCGTGTTATAAGCTCTGGTAATTTGTAAATGTTTAATACAATTTTAAATAAAAGTCTCTCTTAAACCATCAATACCATTTCTAGGAATTTATCCTACTTTTATTCTCACATATGTGGGAAATGGTGTGTGTTCTAAAATATTCCTCATGAAATTGGGTGTAAAAACAAAAGATAGCAAGCTACGTCAATATCTGTCATCGTAAGTGTGCTAGCATTTTCTTTCCCCCTGCTTTGTTCCTACTCTTTATCTACAAGGGTTTCGATATTTTAGAAGACTAAAAACTACATTTATCAGACTCATGCAGCTAGGATTTGTGACATAATTTAGATTTCATCGATGAACTGCATTTTCATGAAATGTAATGTAGTGATGAGACATTTTCCTGATGCTTTGAAGTCTGAAAAGGAAAATGAGGCAGACATGAGCATTTGCAACAGCTGGACTCCACATTCCAGCATGTACTCACTAGCTTCATGAGCATGAGATTCAGCTGTGGGAGTGTCGTGACAGCATCACAGTTCTCTGACTTTGTAATCACAGCAATTATGGTATGACTTTTGTCTTTTTAAAAATATACCACACAGCATGAGAATCGTGTGACTTTTAAACCATTAGCCCATTGGCAATCACCTGAATTGCTCCCATTGAGTTTCCAAGCACCTAATTTTCTGTGTTAAAACTCTTTCTACTTAAAATGCCTGGAGTGTTTACTGCACATAATCCTGAATAAAACAGTATTTGGCACCAAGATGGAAAACTAAAATTAGTTATCTAACCTGTTTATGTTTGATGACAGTGATAACAACACCATACTAGTTTGTATTGTCCTACCATATAAATAACCCTATCCAGATGAAATACTATTCAAGGGCAAAGGAAAAACAGAATGCTAAATGAAGAAAGAAACTCCACCAAGAAAAACCTCATGAGTAGTTGTGAAATGAAGGAATATAGTAGCTACATACATTGTTTCCTTGCCATTTTGTGTATATACCTTTATATAGTAACCAAACTTCATTTCTCCATTTTCTCCTTCACTATTATTTTATATAAAGGTGTTAAAAGTATAATTTAGTTTATACTAAATTAGTATAGTGTTTAGTTATAATTTAGTGTTTAGTTATAATTTAGTCATTGTGTTACAAGACATAACATTTCAATTGTGACTAATTTAAAAGAGTAATTAAAATCACTCAGAGTTTGATTCTGCAACTAATAGAATTGGTTCTCCTTTATGGGGAGAGGGTGAATGTATTTTCACTGTAGAAGGTAGTATATAATATAAGGTGTGACCATATTGTTGCAATTTAAGGACAGGTGGAAGGATAGGTATTTATGGTGAATAATCCAAAGGGGTAGACAGTGTCCTTCAATCAGCTTTTGGTATCCTTTCCCACTCTTCTTTCTGTTTTATTTAGGTTCTTCCATGAGTTTCTCTTATACAACAAGAAAGTGACTCCAAGCTGAAAAGCATCCAGACTAACAGTAAGACAAGGGCCACCTCTGTGATATTATGCAGGCTGCATACAAAGTCAGACAGGTATGAATGTATGTGGCTGTTGGTTTCCATCTTCCAGGGTCTACTCACCAGCTTCACGGTATGAGACAGCACCATTTATGGCCATGGTGATAGCAACTTCTGAATCTCTGGATGACAGCTATGGTTGTATAACTTTGAAACCAGCAATTCGGTGGCAACCCCATTATTTCCACTTTTTCTTCCCTTTCGATTACTTCATCTCACCTAATTCCTTTTATTTATATACCAGAAAGCAAGTGAATTTCTACTTCCTGCATTAAACTCTGACTAAGAGGGCTGGTTAAATAAATTATAATACATCCATATGTAGACACACTCTACATCTACATGCACATGAAAGATGTAGCTCTCGATATACATATATACAACAATCTGTGATACATTATTAAACAGTAAAAGCAAGACACAATATGTATGTAGTATTATACAGTATCTTGTATGTGTCTATGTCTGTGTATACATAAAATATCTCTGCAAGGATACACAAGAAATCCATAACAGAGAGTCCCTTAAAAAGAGAAATGGGGTGTCTGAGAGTCAACAAAATACAAAGGAGACTCTTCACTTGACACCCTTTGTATCTTTGGAAGTTTCATCAACTGAGTATATTATACCAAAAAAAAAATGTTTATGAAACAAATTAAAAAGAACTTCTGATCCAGGGTGAGAGAAAAGAAGGCCTAGAAGAAAGCCCCAACTATTATCGGCAGATAAAGGAAGAGCATGTACAAAGGAAACAGAGAGTGGCTTAAGAGCTTGTAGTAACAATGGGAAAGATAGGGAAACAGAGGCAAAGGTAGTGGAGTGTTTCCAGAAGGGCAAGAGTTAGTGCCTGAGTAAGTGCTGCCAGAAAGCCAAGTAAAGCAAGACAGAAAACCCAATTGTTACTTGGGTTAGCACCATGGTCATCCAAGGTCTTGGTGAAAGGAGTTTTAAGGGAATGCATGCTTCACTCCTCTGAAGAATATGAGGAGGTTATTGGGTTGAAAAAGGAGAGATAGCATCCCTTTTTTTTAAAAAGGTTGTATTGCTTGCTCAAAGGTGCAGTCAATTCAGATGGCCTTAAAGATTCAAATCAGTTTAGAGACCCCTGCATTCTAGTGGGTTATCCTAATAAGCTGTTGTGATTTTTTTTAAAAGTCTCTCTATTGCCTACTGAGTGAAATAAAGTTACTAGGTGAAATTTGGAATACACCTACTAACATAACTTTCTGGGAAATAGTTTCATTATCCAGCAGGATCTGGGCTTTTGTCTCCAAATTATAAAAATAGTATGGAAGCAATAGGATGTAAAGTCCTTAAAAGACTGGTGAGTACTAGTAGTTTGGAGGGTGACATGCATGGCTGTCTTTAGTTTTCATATGGAAAATGAGAGTCAAAGCAGTGAAGTGCTCTCAAGGCTGGAGGAAGGGTCATTAGAAGGACAAAGCTATGCCATGGGTTTTAGATTTATTTTATTTTAATTCTTATCCCTAAATCCATGAGAAATTCCACTATATTCATTTATCTTCTAGAACAATTTATTAAATAATTCAGTAACTTATTAGCCACATTTTCTGCCTCCTTGAACTTAAAATCTAGTATAAACAACATTGATATGTATATAAACTGAATGTAAACAGCATATAATTTAAATTAGTATACAAGTTGCAGATATATGTATTTTATTCTAAAAGCTTTATCATCCGCACTTATGAAAACATGAAAAACAGAATATACATTTTGCTGCTTTCATGCTGTTTTGGGGATGTCTTTTGGTCTCAAGTCTGTAGGAGACCTATTTGCAAAATAACCAGTACTCATTTAAAAATTGCCTGGAAAATGTTATTAAGCTAATAAAAGTGAATTAATATTTAGGTCTAGTTGAAATGATACAGTTTAAACAGTGAGAAAAGAATGCCTGGCTTGGCCCAAGCACTATTTTACCACATCAGTTTATTATAATCCTTTAAAAGCTTTTTTATTTTTTTGAGGCAGAGTCTCACTCTGTCACCCAGGCTGGAGTGCAGTGGCACGATCTCGGGTCACTGCAAGCTCCGCCTCCTGGGTTCATACCATTCTCCTGCCTCAGCCTCCCCAGTAGTTGGGACTACAGGCGCCCACCACCACGCCTGGCTAATTTTTCGTATTTTTAGTAGTGACGGGGTTTCACCATGTTAGCCAGGATTGTCTTGATCTCCTGACCTCGTGATCCGCCTGCCTTGGCCTCCCAAAATGTTGGGATTATAGGCGTGAGCCACCGCACCCGGCCTAAAATTGTTTTTTAAACAATATTGGATGAAAATTTCAAAAGTTTTTTTTTTTTTTAAAAAGTAAGTTTGATAGCACAGATCCATCTGGTCAGAGACATTGTCTTTATAGGGAACCTAGTAGCTTTCTGTTTATAAAATTAATCCAGTATTATTTGTATTTTTTCCTTTGGGATATAAACAAGGAAAAAAATGGCACGAGATTCAATACAGGGAACTATAAAGTTATCACACCTAATCTATTAATCTCAATGAGCAGGTCCAAAGGAGGTTAGGTAAGTTTATAAGACAAGAGACTTAGGTTAGCCACGATCCAAGGATTTAGCAAACACAGTGAACTGATGTGAAATGTTTGACCATATTTTCTCATTGTCAGCTGTGGTAAAAAATGTCATGCTGGGCATTAAGCAACTTTTGAACTTCCCTTCCATGTCTAGACTAAGTAGGCTTTGTTTTCATCTTCTAAACCTTTGCACATGCTTTTTCCACTTGCTCCACAATCAACTGTTCCTCTCTGATCCCTTCTTATCTTTCAGCACAATTTCTCTGGAGGAGGAATATCTGTGCTCCAGATATTCCCTGACCTTCAGCCATGAAGTTGCTCACCCCTGCTATGTCCTCCTATAGCACTCTGTACTTCCTTTCTCATTACATTTTTTCTCTTCATTAAGTTTATAAATTCATCTGTCAATTCAACTAGTCTTGGCTTCACAGGGCTAGGGACTGTACTAATGTGCTGCCATCTCATATCTCCTCCAGTGTCTAGTGTCTAATAAATACCTTCTGGATAAATGAATACTCTAAATGACCATACTGCATAATTCTCATTCCTATTCTTGGTGTTGCTTAGTCACTGTGTTTCTCTTCCTGGTGCACATACATCTTTCAAAATGCAGAATTTACATTACAGATTAACTGCAACTTATATAAGTTTTATATAAACTTGTAATATTTTACATAAACTTTTGTAAACTTATCTCCTTGGTGTAAAAGTACTGCTGGATAGAAAGGTACAGGTCTCTTTAGGACTTTCAAGTTCTGAATTGCACCCACTGTTACTGAAGCACCAGGGGTTTGGACTAGGTCCTGCTGCTTGTCACACAGAAAGCCACAATGAGTATTGCCAAGGAAGAAGGCTTTAATTGTGTGCTGCAGCCAAGAAGAGGAAAACTCAGTCTCACATCTGTCTCCCTGAGTCTCAAATCCATCTCCCTGACCAGCTAAAACAAGGCATTTATATAGCAGTGAAGAAATGTAACAATGTGTGAGAAAACAGGAGTTTGGAGGGGCAAGAAAGCAATCATCATGAATGAGGGGTCCAACCTCTAATTGTATGGATGTACTTAGATCTTGTGAGTTTTAGTTCTTTCATACTTTTTTTTTTTTTTTTTTTTTTGAGAGGCCTGCAGGTCTTTGCTTCCTGAGGAAGGAGCTCCCATAACACAAATGTAAGTTTCAAGTTTTAAGACCAGAAGGGTCAATTTGTTTTTTCTTGAGAGAATGAGTCTCACTCTGTCACCCAGGCTGGAGTGCAGTGGTGCAATCTCAGCTCACTGAAGCCTCCGCCTTCCAAGTTCAAGCGATTCTCCTGCCTCAGCCACCCGAGTAGCTGGAATTATAGGCATGCCACCACACCCAGATAAATTTTGTATTTTTGGTAGAGACAGGGTTTCACCATGTTGGCCAGGCTGGTCTTGAACTCCTGGCCTCAAGTGATCCACCTGCCTCAGCCTCCCAAAGTGCTGGGATTACAGGTGTAAGCCACCACACCTGGCTCCCAGAAGGGTCAATTTTTGTTTATCCAAAAAATTATCTCTGGGACTATTGGATCGGTTTTACTGCCATAAACTTTTATGTGTTCATTTTAGTAATAGACTACAAAAGTTTACCTGTATCTTACTTTATGCATTTTCATTGGTCTGCCTGCCCAGACACTGCTGCAGAAATGGAAAGTTCTGAAAGGAGTGTTCATTTCTACTTTTGGGGTTTACATTTGACCAAGTTCAGAAGGGACCTGAGGAGCAGAATAAAGTAGTGGTGGATGATGACAACAATGATGATAGGAAACAATTATACATACTGAGCACTGTGCTAAGTACCTTACAGTATATTATCATTTAATCTTTCCAACAATCCTGAGTTAGATATGGATACATTAATCAATTGACAGAAAAAAATCGAGATGTGCATTTTCACATGTATGAGCATGCGTGCACACACACCCACCACACATTACGTGGAGTATGGAACCAAATGACCTGGGTTGGAATACAGGTTCCACCATGAGCTATTTCTGTGTGCCTCTTAGAACTGAACCCGTCATACAAGGGAGGCTTTCCAGGTGCTGACCATGCTGTTTCTTGACCTCAGTTGTGGTTACAGAAGTATTCATTTTACAATAATTTGTTAAGTCATGGGTTTACATTTTATACAATTTTTATATGAGTGTAATATTTTATAATAAAAAAAGTTTGGGCCTGTGCGTGGTGGCTCATGCCCATAATCCCGGCACTTTGGGAGGCCAAGGCAGGAGGATCACTTGAGCCCAGGAGTTTGAGACCAGCTTGGACAACATGGTGAAACCTTGTCTCTACGAAAAATACAAAAGTTAGCCAAGGGTAGAGGCATGTGCCTGCAGTCCTAGCTACTGGGGAGGCTGAGGTGGCAGGATCGTCTGAGCCCTAGAGGTGGAGGTTGCAGTGAGCCGAGATTGTACCACTGCATTCCAGCTTGGGTGACAGAGCGAGACCCTGTCTCAACAAGAACAACAACAACAACAACAACAAAAAGGTTGGAAGAGGAATAAAAAGAAGGAGAAAGGAGGAGAGGAGGAAGAGAAGAAAGGTGGAGGGAAGAGTGCAAGGGGAGAAAGGAAGGTGAGAAGAGAGGGAGAAGGAGAGGGGCAAGGCGGGGACAGGAAAGAAGAAGCCTAGCATAAATTTAGCATTTTATAACCATTAGCTATGATTATCTAAAAACAATTTTCTAGGCTTTTAGATACATTTTTGAATATAGAAACAAAGTATTGATCAGTAAGATATATCCCAAGAAGTGTCATCTGCACATACATACACACAACTAGCTCTTTTACTGAGGGGATTACTTTTGTGGAAAACAGCCCAATGTTTGACCATTTATTCCTGTTAACATTTTTTATTATGAAATATTACAAACACACAGAAAATAAGAATAATATAACAGATACCTGTGTACTTACTATATAGCCTTGTCAAATCTTTATATTTTGTCCTATTTGTTTCAGTTAAGTAAAAATTAATTATGCAATTGGAACACTCCCTCCTCAATATGTACCCCTTCCCTCATCCTATTTCTCTCCTATCTTGGAGGCAACCACCATTCTGGATTTATTGTTTTTGTGCATTCTTATGCACACAT
The DNA here is from genome assembly GCF_007565055.1 of Rhinopithecus roxellana. Taxonomy (NCBI): domain Eukaryota; kingdom Metazoa; phylum Chordata; class Mammalia; order Primates; family Cercopithecidae; genus Rhinopithecus; species Rhinopithecus roxellana. Next base: position 77,267,669 of record NC_044555.1, read on the forward strand.
CATATACACTATCGTGTGTCTTTAAGATTTTTTTTACTAACTGCTACAGTTTTGATACAATGGCTCTATGTTATTTCTTTTATGTGCTGCTGTATTCTATTGTGTGAATAATTACACTTATCTATTTCTACTTATATTTAGATCATTTTCATAATCTTTGTAATAACAAGCAATACTAGAAAGAAAATTATGATACTCATCTCCTGTTACAAAGTATTTTTCCAGATACATATTTAAAAATGGAATTGGAGAATCAAAAGACAGGTGGGTCTCCAACTTTTTTACATGTGGCCAAATTGTTCTCCAAATCATTTGTCCCCATTCACACTCCCGCTAGCAGCAGATGAGAATTCCCACCTCTTGGTATCTTTATATAGCTTCACATTTTTGCTAATTTGAAAATGTGAAACTTACATTGTTTTTAGAAGAAACATTTCCCTAAACACTAACAGTTCATACCTATTTTGAAGTGCTTCTGCTACCATAATTTTCTCCCATGTTACTTGCCTATATTTTTGCTTTGCCTATTTTTCTTTTAGGTCATTCATCTTTTCCTTATTGATTTCTAAGCATTCTCTAAAACCTTTTCTTGGACATCTTCCTCCACACTGCAAGCAGATTCTTTAAGTAAATTTTTAATTAACATATAACATACAGACAGAAAAGTACAGAGATTATAAGTGTATAGTTTGATAAGTTTTCACAAAGGTTACTAGTGGCCACATCACCAAATAGAACACTACTAGCACCCAGATTATCCCCTTTGGTCCCTCCTCCAAAGGGTAACACAATTCCAACTCCTAACACTATGTATCATTTTTGCCTGTTTTTGAACTTTATATAAATAGAATTACTACACACTATGTACTGCTTAGTGTATGGCTTCTTTCATTCAACAATATTTCTGAAAGATTCACCTATGTTGTTTGTTCTTTCTGATACATTGTATTTCATTGTATAAATGTATTACAATTTATTTACCGAAGCTACAGTCAGTAGATATGGACGACAGCTTCAGGGCTCTTCCAAAGAGTGCGACTATGAACATTCTTTTGTACATGTCTTTTGGAAATTCATATCTGCATTCCTGCAGGGCATATACCCAGGAATACAACAGTTGGGTGATAGGGTATTATATGTTCAGTTTTCATAAATACTTCCAAACAAGTTTCAAAGGTAGTTTTTTCAACTTATACTCCCATCTACAGTGTTTGGGGCTTGCAGCTGCTCATAGCCTCATCAAGACTTGGTATTATTTGTCTTGCTCATTTAAGACATTCTGGAGAAAATATAGTGAAATCTTGGTAATTTGCATTTTTCTACTGAAGTTCATCACCTTTTCAAATATCCTCTCCCACACTGTGACTTGCTTCATTAATTTTATGGTGCTCTTTGATGTACACAAGTTATTAGTTTTCATGCAGTCCCCTTTTTCTTCTTAATGAGTGCTTTTTGTGTTTAAAAATTTGCTATCTCAAAAGTCATGAAGACATTCTTTTATGCTTTCATTTAGATGTTTTATTGTTTTAACCTTGCACACATAGATCTACAATCCATCTGAAATTGATTTTTACATACAGTTGAAGTAGGAGATCAAGATTCCTTTTTTTAATATGGACATGCAATCGATCCAGCACCATTTATTAAAGAGACCATCCTTGCCTCACTGCACTGAAGCAATCCCCTTCTCAAAATTCAAGTGGCATGTGTGGGTCTGTTACTGGACTCTATTCCAGCGGTCTCCAATCTTTTTGGTACCTGGGACTGGTTTCGTGGAAGTCAAGGGGGGCATGGTTTTGGAATGAAACAGTTCCGCCTCACATCATCAGGCATTAGTTAGAGTCTCATAAGGGGTGCACAACCTAGATCCCTCGCATATGTAGTTCACAATATGGTTTGCGCTCCTATGAGAATCTAATGCCAATGCTGGTCTGACAGGAGGAGGGGCTCAGGTGGTAATGCTGGCTCGCCCGTGGCTCATCTCCTGCTGTAAAGACTGGTTGGGGCTTGGGGACCCCTGCTCTGTTCTGTTCAGTTTGTCTATTTGTCTTTTCTTACGTCCGTACCACAGCATCTGAAATACTGCAGTTTTATAAGAAGCCACAATATCTGATGATAAAAGCCCTCTAGGTTTGTTCTGCTTTTTCAAAATTTTGGTAGTTATTTCTGGCCTTTTTCATTTCCATACAAATTTTAGAATCTGCTTTTCAATTTTCAAAAAACTTCTAGGATTGCATTGTATTTATGAATCTATAGATGAATTTAGAGAGAGCTGGCATCTTTATAATATTAAGCTTCTCGATCTATAAACATGATGTATTCCTCCATTTACTTAGGTCTTTTTAATTTCTCTTAATAATTATGTATTTTTCACATCTTCTATTAGATTTATTCTAGGTATTTGACCTTTTTGATGCTGTTGTAAATGCTATTCTAAATTTCATTTTCTACTTGCTTATTGCTAGCATACAGAAATACAATTGACTTTGTATACAGCGACCTTACAAAGTATCTTTATAGCTTATCTACAGATAGAGTCTTGGGACTTTTTTGTGACATAGACAATTGTGTCATCTGAGAATGATGATAGCTTTATTTGTTTTCAATCTCTATGCCTTTAATTCCTTTTATTTGCCTTATTGTTCTGACTAAGACCTCAATATTGAATAGAATTGAGGTAAAATGAGCATCCTGTCTTAGTCCCCATCTCAGGGGAAAAACTTACCATAATTCATATTAAGTGCAATGTTCTGCAATGATTTTTTAATCCCTAGATTTAAAATATTCATTACATGAGTAGTTTGCTTCATTTGAGAATCCATCTCTTTCTTATCGAAAAGGTAATCTTGAGTTCCTTTAAATTATTTAATGTAACAACATTCAGTAGTACTTCATAAATTTCTGGCATATGATTTTCACCTTGAATATTAATGTAATGTATACCAATATTTTTTAAGGAGTCTACCTCTGCTTTGCTGCTTGGATCTCGCCTATTTGTGTGTGTGTGTGTGTGTGTGTGTGTGTGTGTGTGTGTGTGTGTGTGTGTAAATAAAAGGAAATAAGAATATATAGACTTGGGTTCATGCTAAAGCTATTCAGGTCACCTATGCATTTATTTATTTATTTATTTAGAGGCTCATTCTAGCATCCAGGCTGGAGTGCAGTGGTGCGACCTTGGCTCACTGCAACATCTGCCTCCCGAGTTCAAGCGATTCTTGTGCCTCAGCCTCCCGAGTAACTGGGATTACAGGCGCATGCCACCCAGGCCTGGCTAATTTTCATATTTTTTTGTAGTAGAGATGGGGTTTCACCATGTTGGCCAGGCTAGTCTTGAACTCCCGGTCTCAGGTGATCCACCCGCCTTGGTCTCCCAAAGTGCTAGGATTACAGGCGTGAACCATAGTGCCCAGCCCACATTTTTTTGTTTTTATTATACTTTAAGTTCTGGGGTACATGTGCACAACATGCAGGTTTGTTACATATGTATACATGTGCCATGTTGGTGTGCTGCACCCATTAACTCATCATTTACGTTAGGTATATCTCCTAATGCTATCCCTCCCCGCTACCCCCTCCCCACAATAGGATCCAGTGTGTGATGTTCCACTTCCTGTGTCCAAGTGATCTCATTGTTCAATTCCCACCTATGAGTGAGAACATGCGGTATTTGGTTTTCTGTTCTTGCGATAGTTTGCTGAGAATGATGGTTTCCAGCTGCATCCATGTCCCTACAGAGGACACGAACTCATCCATTTTTATGGCTGCATAGTATTCCATGGTGTATATGTGCCACATTTTCTTAATCCAGTCTGTCACTGATGGACATTTGGGTTGATTCCAAGTCTTTGCTATTGTGAATAGTGCCGCAATAAACATACATGTGCATGTGTCTTTATAGCAGCATGACTTACAATCCTTTGGGTATATCCCCAGTAATGGGATGGCTGGGTCAAATGGTATTTCTAGTTCTAGATCCTTGAGGAATCGCCACACTGTTTTCCACAATGGTTGAACTAATTTACAGTCCCACCAACAGTGTAAAAGTGTTCCTATTTCTCCACATTCTCTCCAGCACCTGTTGTTTCCTGATTTTTTTAATGATTGCCATTCTAACTGGTGTGAGATGGTATCTCACTGTGGTTTTGATTTGCATTTCTCTGATGGCGAGTGATGATGAGCATTTTTTCATGTGTCCATTGGCTGTGTGAATGTCTTCTTTTGAGAAGTGTCTGTTCATATCCTTTGCCCACTTTTTGATAGAGTTGTTTTTTTTCTTGTAAATTTGATTGAGTTCTTTATAGGTTCTGGATATTAGCCCTTTGTCAGATGAGTAGATTGCAAAAATTTTCTCCCATTCTGTAGGTTGCCTGTTCACTCTGATGGTAGTTTTTTTTGCTGTGCAGAAGCTCTTCAGTTTAATTAGATCCCATTTGTCCATTTTGACTTTTGTTGCCATTGCTTTTGGTGTTTTAGACATGAAGTCCTTGCCCATGCTTATGTCCTGAACGGTATTACCTAGGATTTCTTCTAGGGTTTTTATGGTTTTAGGTCTAACATTTAAGTCTCTAATCCATCTTGAATTAATTTTCGTGTAAGGAGTAAGGAAATATTTTAAATTTAAACTAAAATGAGATCGGGATGATATTTGAAGCCTGAAGATTCACTGATTTATTTTTTTCATTCGACAAGCAATTTTGGAGCAATTAGGATGCACCAAGAACCAGTCTCTGGGAACTTTGAAGGCTGAGTATTTGCTAATTATTTTATTTAACAAGCTTTTTTTTTTCCTCAAGAAATTATTATGTATCTTGAACTGTACAAGGTCCTGGAGATATGGAGGAGATCTCAAAGAGTTCCTATTGCACAGGGAGAAAATGAGACATAAACAGATATATCCCACAGTATGATAAACACAATAATAGAAGGATGCATGTGGAGATACACATAGGGGTCCCCAGCTCACTCTTGGCCAGGGGCAGTTGGCATCTGTGAAGAGTTTGTACAGGACATGATGCCTGAGTTGAAGCATAAAAGATAAATATGAACTAACTGGGCAAAGAGGAATAGAGGTAGAAATATTGCATCAAAGCGAATGGCCAAAGGTAAACAAACAAAACAGCATTTGTTCATTCAACAAATATTTATTGAGTGGTTCCTATGTCACAGACATAGCATTTGGCATAAGTTTCTGATAAATAAAAATAGACATAGTCCCTGCTCTTCTGAGTGGTTATCAGAAGTAGGGTAAGAGATATTTATAAAATCCTATCTGAGACCTTTTGTCCAAGTATTCATTAACCTCCAAACATATTCTTTTTTTTTTTTTTTTTTTTTTTTTTTTTTTTTTTTTTTTTTTTTTTGAGACGGAGTCTTGCTCTGTCGCCCAGGCTGGAGTGCAGTGGCCGGATCTCAGCTCACTGCAAGCTCCGCCTCCCGGGTTCACGCCATTCTCCTGCCTCAGCCTCCCGAGTAGCTGGGACCACAGGCGCCCGCCACCTCGCCCGGCTAATTTTTTGTACTTTTAGTAGAGACAGGGTTTCACCGTGTTAGCCAGGATGGTCTCGATCTCCTGACCTCGTGATCCGCCCGTCTCGGCCTCCCAAAGTGCTGGGATTACAGGCTTGAGCCACCGCGCCCGGCCTACCTCCAAACATATTCTTATAGTCTGAATAGTATTACATTACTAAAACAAAAATGAGTGTCTAATAATGTAGCTATAATTTCAGAGGCAGTTTTCCAACACTTTTAGTGGGAAGTCTCAGAAATTCATTTACAGTTTGATTTTTCCATCTTGGACTACAGTTTCTGTTTTTTTGAGACGAGGTCTCACTCTGTCGCCGAGGCTTAGGTGCAGTGGTGTGATCATAGCTCACTGCAGCCTTGAACTCCTGGACTCAAGTGATCCTCCCACCTCAGCCTACAGAGTAGCTTGGACTAGAGGCATGTGCCACCACGCCTGGCTAATTTTTAATTTTTTTTTTTTTTTTTTGCTAGAGATAGAGGTCTCACTATGTTGCCTGGGCTGGTCCTGAACTCCTGGCCTCTCGTGATCCTCAAACCTCTGTCACTCAAAGTTCTGGGATTACAGGCATGAACCGCTGTGCCTGGCAACTTAGACTACAGTTTCTAAATGAAACTGTTTTATAAGTGATGGTTAGGTTTACCCTCCAGCACTCAAAGCCTATTTAACCCATAATATACATGAAGTATTAATAGTTCTATTTCAAATACACTGAATCACTTATTATGCAATATCTATGAAAAAAATGCTAGGCTTTAGGGATACACGTTTGTAAAAGATGACACAGCCCTCAGTCTCATAGAAGTTACAATTTAGTAGAAGAGACAAATAACTAAACAACCACACAAATGAATGTATGATGATGATCTGAGATGATGGTTATAAAATGAAGGGACCAGTGGACACATAATGAAGCACCACAGCCTACCCCTTGGGTCTGGAAAGACCAACGTGGCAACCAGGCAAAGGAGTAGAGGAAGAACATTCTGGAAAAGGTATTAAAGGAACTGGGACAAGGTCAGTGTGGGTGGTGTAGGGCAAGAGAGGAGGACAGTGGCATGAGAACGGCCATGTCCAGACTATACTTTGCCTATTGAGCCATACCATTTCTTTCTAATAGCAAAAAGAAGTCCCTGGGAGACTAAAAGCAGTGCAGTTAGTATCATGATAGATTTACATATTAAAATAGTTCATCCTACCTACACTGTGAAAAAATATGCTACAGAATCCATGTGAAAAAAAGATGCTACAGAGTCCAGTTGGATGCAAGGCATCCAGTTAGAAGGTTTCTGCACTGATGAAGGAGAGGTGACAGTGGCTCACACCAGAGTGGCAGTAGTAGAGATGTAATAAAAGATTAATGAGCTAGAAAGCTACTTATGTGATAGGACCTGGTTAGGGATTACTGAGAGGGTTGAGAGAAAGGGGTTGTCTAGAATGACTACACATTTTCAGGGCTACTTAGGAAGTAGAACTGATTGAATGTTGGGGGTGAAGGAGAAAAATGAATGGGCAGTATCCAGATAGATATGCAGCTTGAACAATAGGATGGATGGTGATATAGACACTAACATCAACTGAGACACAGCAGGAGGCTTAGGAAGAAAGATAATGAGTTCCGTTTTGGACTTGTTGCATTTAGATACATTGGGTATCGAGATATGAGGCTAGCATATGATTACAGGATAGCACTCTGATACTTGAAGACTGGAGAAGAGACGTAGACATGGGGAGTCATCATTTTGCAGGTTACACATGCCCCATCAGTGGGGTTGAGATGGGACTGTGAGGAAGCACGACTGTTAAGAAAATAGGGTTGCAGGTCTGATCACCTCTTGCATTAATTAATGCAGAGTCCAATTAATGAAAGTCCAAATTAACAAAAGAGTGCAACCTCTTTTCAGTAAAATGTTTATACAGCTCCCAATAATTTATACCTTGTCCATGCAATCTCCCTAGGTCTAACTGCTGGCTTGCCTCCAGGAAAGCAAAGTGACTGGGAATCAGATCCACTAGTCACCATTTTACTCCAATATAGTGAGATCATGTATTGAGTGAAGAAAAGCAGAATTATTTTCATACTTCAGCCTCTTTTGCAATCTTACTGTTCCTGTCTGAGAACTGGTCTTTCACCATTCTTTCTACTACTGCAACATACCAACGTTTATGGAACAGCACACCCAAGCCAGGCTCATTGTTTACTACTTTCAGGAAACTATTTGCAAACCCGAGATGGGATTAGAACACTCATTATAGCTAACATTTATTTTTTTCATTATTAAACTTTATTGGGTATCAACAAAATGAAAAATTAGATTTGGTACAAATCTTGAGAAATAAACTTTTATTTCAAGCTTTGTTAAAAACATGTCTAAAATAATTTGGTTCACTTTCCTGCTTTCCAGAAAACCACTACATAAAATATTGGCTACACCTTGAGGTATTCAGAAGGTTCTATTCATTAGAACTCTTGGTTGCAAGTGACAGAAACCTACCTGAACAATAAGCTGCTTTCTTTCCACTTGAGTTGCTTTCTCCCTGTGTCCAAGTAGCAAGAACATGGAATAATTCTCATTGGGCTTGTATCGCACCAAGGTGCCTTTTTGCCCAATCACCTTGGTGAGGAGATGAGATGTTGCCTTGGATTATGCCTGGGCCATCTACCCAACTTGTGGTCAGAAGGAAAGTTCTGCTACCAGAATAAAGAAGATAGCAAATTAACAAGACAGAATAATATAGTCACTACAACACAATTCACACGATGACGATGAGAATCCAGTACTTTGGTTGGCATGAAAAAAGAAGTGACAATACCTCAGAGTCATCACTGTGAATGATGATTGTCATTGGAGACAATCATCAGAGTAAGATTAGGGGTGAGATAAAAAACAGTCACTGTACATTCTTAGAATTTTTAAGGTTTTAAAGTCATCTTTGTAGTAAATTATTAATCTCTGGAAACTAAAATATGAAAATCATTTTCAGTTACTTTTTGATCTAAAAATTACCATTTTTACTTTAGGTTTTACTATATATAATCCAAGTATAATGAAGGATAATTTAGGTCAATAATTTTTAATTTGATAATTGAGCTAATATTTTCATGATCCATTAGTCATAGACTCATATGGTAATTTCCTCATGAGATTCTGTATTAAAAAACAATGTCAGCCAGGTAAGGTGGCAAGTGCCTGTAGTCCCTGCTACTCAGGAGGCTGAAGTGGGAGGATGGCTTGAGGCCAGGAGTTCGAGGCTGTAGTGCACTATGATTGTGTCTGTGAATAGCCACCGCACTCCAGCCTAGGCAACATAGCAACACTTGTCTCTAAAAGAGCAAACAAACAAAAACTGTCCCCCCAAACAAAACAAAAAACAATGTCAATATGATATCTTATGAACATTAATTATAGATTTGAGTAAAAAGGAAGCTGTATCTAGCCATGGTTCCCAGCAGAACTGAAAGCTAATAATAAATACTCAATGTAGCCTGATTCTTTGTACCACTCTTTCTTCAAAAACTTAAAAAACAATTAATTACAAGGATGACAAAGCCACTTTTAAAATATGACCAAAACAGATAATACTGTTTTTAAGAGTCACTCACTGAAATGTGAACACTTAAATGACCAAGAAACTAATAATTTCCAGAATATGTTGCAACAGCAAAATTTGAAATTTATGTGTATTTCGTTCCCCATCATGGTTCACCAACAGTTCATAATGTACAATTAATAGTAGTTTTATTGTTCATAATACATCGTCGTTTTTATATGAAATTAGTCAAGGACAGTTGTTGTACTCAGAAACATCATGTGAGTCTTAAGTAAAGCAAATTTCAGGTGAATAAGACATTCGATCTTCCTTTTAAAATTCTTCTGCCAAATTTCAAATAGGCTTTAATGCTTCAGAGGTCTTGGCATTTGAAAGTTGTCATGTAGTTAACATTTTTTAAACCCGACTTCATATTTTGAACATTTTTGAAAATGATTTTGTGTAAATTTCTCTGGAATTTCAACTGTAAGGGTACTCTTCTAATCTGGCTTTTGTAGGTGATATGGTTCAATCTCATGAAGACTAAAATGATTATATGACTGCAAGTTCAGTACCCTTTTTAATGCAAATAATATTCTCTGTGTTTGTGTTAATTTGATACGTCACAGGTGCAGAAAGCATTGATTACGTAGCTGTACAAAGACAGAGATATTTGAAACCTCCTTAGAGTCTTACAAGAGTTTTAAAAGCTTGTAAACCTTGGGATGTTAACAAATGGAGAAAGTGGGACATGAATATTAGCTAGAACCAGATTGGAAAACACCTTGCCATTCTGACGTTTATTCATGCGCTACCTTGAGCAAGCCCCTTAACATTTCTGAGCCTTAGTTTTCTTGTTTTTAAGTGCAGATAATAATTATCTAGTTCAGAGGATTGTTTATGGGCTAAATATATGACAAGTGGAAAAGCTGGCATTTAGCCACTCAATAAATAGCTGCAGTTATTATTTGGTTCTGTTAAATGGAATAAACCTCAACTTTGAATGTTTAATCTTGAATAAGAAGCTTGAGGACCTAAAGTTATTTTTAAAGCTTGTCACCAGGGCCAAATCTTATGCCCAAGGTGGCTTTACTCAAACTTGCCAATAGATGTAAATAACCATTCTCTCCATCTTCAAAAGTATCCACTGACCCTAAGTACAGTGTCACAAAAGTGCAAACTGACCACATTCTACAGCTCTGAATTCATCAGAACCCAATTATATCCTGAATGTTGCCCATTAAGGTTGTTGATCATACAACAGGAAAGCCTGACAAGTACCTTCCTCAGTTTACACTAGAAACAGAACACTGGGCTTCATCTGTACAGTAAGAATTTCAATTTTTGAATTCACAGATGCTGGAATTCCACTCTAATATTTCAATTCAATGTGTCTAAGCTGCAGCTGTAAAAAGCTCCTCAGGTAACACAAATTCTGTTTTTTAATGTGTTTGTTTGTTACCATACTGTTCACAGTTTTCCTATGTTAGTAAATATCTTTCTACAACATAACTTTAAATGGCTTCATAATATAGGCATGCTGCTGGACTTTGTTTCAAACTTGTGATTACCTTCCAGTGCAAGATAGACATCATGTATGTTAATACTCTTGCTATTTATAAAGTGACAGTGACTTGAGTCTTGAATCTTACAGCCCAAGCCCAGCCACAACATTTTGTGGAGAGGAGTGATGACCAGCATCATTGGCTTTGGTGTCAGCCTGAATTCATGCCCCATCTTTGGACAAGTCAGTTAGCAATGCAGGTCCCTGTTTCTACCTCTGTTAAATGAGGATGATCATAATACCACCTCCTATGGTTTCGAGAATGACTGAACCTGAATATGTCAAACACTTAGCACAATGCCTACCACATAGCAAACACTCAATAAACCTTAATGATTGAGAAAAAACTAGGCAACCTCTGACATCCAGGGGCTGGCCAGGCATGCACAGCTGGGCCTGGCTATTCTCCTGATCATAAACAATGTCATAGAATATCAGGTGAAACCACTTAGGGACCATGATGGCACATGACAAGAACAAGACCACTCTAATCATGCCTGAACACAGGCAAAACACAACTACTGTCCAAACCGCAAAATCCAAAACAGTCCCTTCTCCTGGCTAATATGAGTGACAGCCACTTCTTTACCAATCACAGCTTCAGTTGCAATCTGGTCTTTCCTCCTCCTAGGTAAGATGTAATCAAATACCAAATCCTAAAATCCCCTCTTCATGACACCAACAAATGCAGAGGAAAACCTTACTTCCTTAACTCCTTCCCAAGGAGAAGGGCTTCAAGCCACCAAATCACCCAACACAAGCTCAAGTCTTCCATTAAGCCTTTTCTAACTCCCTCACTGAGGCTCCCCACAACTTCCCATGGCGCGCCTTCTCCCTGGCTGAAATAAACAATACACAACTTGTTCAACTCAAGTTCAACAAGTGTGTTCCTAGTGGTCTTCGGTTGGAGGGCATTGACGGCAGTATTCTGGAACGCTTTCTTCATAATATAACCACAATCTAGGTAGCTTGGTTTTTTCCCTTGGAACTACATCCCTATAACATCTGAAGAATTAGGGGTGGAAGCCAAGAAGCAATGAAAGTCAACTCCACTTGACCTGAGAAGCACAAACAAGGATTAAGGATTAAGAAGCATTGCAACTTTTGTAAAAGGATCACTATAACTTTTATCAGAATATTCGTTAACCACAAGATACCTTTTTAGGATGTAGGTCTGCATATTACCTAAGACCAAAAGAAGAAAAAAAAATCTAATTGTAAAGTCATCCAGTTCTCAGGTCAAAGTTGTAAGGTCATAGATTGTTCTTAACTCTATAAATGGGTTGTTCCAGAAATTCATTTAAAGTTTGTTTCTAAGCTAAAACAGACATTCTAGTTGAAACCATATCATAAATGGTAACTAGGTTTACCCTTCATTCCCAAAGCCTACTGAATACTGAATACCTGTGAAACGATATTTCAAATGCAACATCAATTACGTCTACATGTCCATGACAAAATGCATTCTCACCATCAGAAGTCCATCTCATCAGTGTCACCAAAATTAGCAAGAAACATCATGCCAGATGCCAGTAACCTAACTCTACAACTGCAGGAGGGGCGTGATCAGGATGCTTTTGCTGCATGGAGGTTTATTATGTCACAGAGCAAAAAGTTTGGCGTTAGGCAGCAGGATTAGTTAATTCAGTGCGTCAGGGGCTCAACAGCTCCCCAATGACGGAGGTGAGGGAATGCTAGCCTTGGGCTCTCATTCTCAGAGCCTCGGTGATGATGGCCAGCTCCGTGGTGCCAAGGTGGCTACAGCACTGACATCCTCCCTAACCCCGCATTCTGACGCAGACGATAAAACGCAGTGAGGAAGAGGAGACTTTATGCCAGATGTATTTCTTTTGGGGGGAGGCAGGTGGAAAATATTTTCCAGAAGTACGCACAGTTCCCCATTTTAACTCGCTATGAGAATTTCTCATTGGCCAGGCGTGTATCACATGACCATACTTAAACCAATTACTGTAAGAGGAAGGGGATTGCCGGATTGGTTTAGATCAGTAGTTCTCAGCCCCCCTGCACAGTGGAATCGCCTGGGAACTTTGGAAAAAAAATTCCAACTCCTGGCAACAGTATTTTAAAAAGTTTTCAAAGTTCCCCAGCTGTTCCAAATGTATACCCAGAAGTGAGTCTTACTGTATTAGCCCGATCAAGTTTCACTCCAGCCTGAACCCTGGTGGAAGGTCTGCTCTGACAATGTGGGATGGCAAACACCTGAACAAAATTGGGCCTCTGCCAGCGTTGGGGGGCGGGGGGCGGGACGCAACTAACTGGATCCGGCACTGCACTCACCTTGCTAAGAGAAGGAATTCCTGTAGGTCAGTGACCCACTAGGTGACCTATAATGAGAAATCAAAAAGATTTGTTATAAGATTTAATGGTTATCTTAATTCCAATAAAAACAAGACCACTCTAATCATGCTACTGTCCAAACCTCAAAAACTGGAAAATGAGGAAAACACCTAAGTTGCAATTCAAGAGTGCCTTCCTCTCTGAGGCTTTTTCAGACACTCTCCCTCCTCCTAGAGAGAAGTAAGCTCTTGTGTCTCCTCTATTCCACACCAGCTTTATTAGGGTATGCACATAAGGCCTGAACTTGATTGCTTGCTGCTCTGCCCTCCTGAAATGTGCCCTCTGGGAGGACGGGGTAATGTATGTATTCTACTTTGTGTGTCTAGCCACCAACACACAGGAGGTCCAATAAATATTTGTTGAATGAATGAATGAATGAATGGGGGACACGGAGAAACAGATAAGAAATGCCACCGAGTTTTGGGGGTTCTATTTCCTAAATGAATCTGTTCATTCATTTCATATTGATTATGAGCCACGAATACGCCATGACTTGGATAAGACCCCTATTCCCAGCTTCAAAGAGCTTACCGTCTTAATGAGGGCATTTTGCAAATGAACAACCCATTCTACAGTACAGTGGTACACGCAAGAAAGGGGTAAGCAGTCCTGGGAGGGAACACCTCAGGGCTTTATGATTCATGTTGGAAAGCCTGAGGGCTTTTCTGCTGGTAATGCCCATGCTGAAATGTGAAGGATGTATACCAGGAAGCTGGTGAAGGAAGTGTGCGGAAGGGAAGCAAATGCAACTTTCTGGAGGCTAGAGCAGAGTAGTGGAAGTTCACCAGGTCCGCAGAGATTAGCCTGGAAGCTGGTCTCCAGCCTGGTCCAGGCTTCCAAAACTCAAAAGAAAAAACCCAGCACCGTCCTTTCTGTCCCTGGAAGTTTGTCCTTCAAGTCTCCCATCACTTGTCATTCGTTCATCAAGTATTTACTTAACACCCACTCTGTACAGGTACCATATTGATAGCGGCCTCAAGGGTGCCTTCCATTTAGGGAATTTTTAGTCTATTGGAGCAGATGGACCGTGGGGGGCATTCCGGGGATGCTGGGGGCTGTGAGGTCACGCTAGAAGCTGACACTGAAGATGTCAGCTACCCTTTAAGGACCCATCTGCCTCACTGCCCACTGCTCACCCCGTCACTGGGGCCTCCAGGCCTGCCACCGGCTTGTCCTCTGAAGGGATAAGCAAGTGTTCTATTCACTGCCCGGAGTGCCCTTCTGCCCTCGCCCGAGGCCACTGCCCGCCTGGGGCCAGCTCCAGTGCTGCGTTCTCCTAGCGTGGCCACACTCATCGGCGCGCGGCTCTGCCAAGGGGGCTGACGCGGCGCGCACGGCCAGGGCGCTCTTGGGGGCAGACGCCTTCCAGCCTCCCGGCCGCCGGGTGCCTACTCCAGATCGGCTCTCTTCCTAGGCGCCTCCCACGCCCAGGCCGAAGAGCAGGCGCTCGGGGCGACGGACGACCCTGCGCGCACGTGGGCGCAGCCTGGAGGCCGCGGGGACCCTCTCCTATGGGGGCGACGGGAGACGTCCTGCCGGTAGACCTTGGCCAGGGGGTCGCGCTCCCCGCCAGCACCCCTCCCGGAGTCCCGGCGGGGACGTGCGGGGGCGCGCCCGGGCGGGAGCGCGCGCGCCAGGCGCCTCCGAGGTCCCCGCAGCGGCTCGGGGCGGGCGGAGGAGGGGCCGAGGGCGGGGCGGCCGCAGCCTCCGCCATTCCCGGGCCCCCCCGGCCGCGGCGCACCGCCTCCCCGCCCCCGCTCGCCCTCCCCCACCGCGCGCGCTCCGCCCGCCCCGGAGCCTCGCCCTCCGCCACGATGAGCAAATGAGCGCGAGCGAGGGCATGAAATTTAAATTCCACTCAGGGGAGAAAGTGCTGTGCTTCGAGCCTGACCCCACCAAGGCGCGAGTGCTGTACGATGCCAAGGTGCCGCCGCGGAGGGACAGGGAGGAGGCGCGGGCTGGGGGACCCGGGACCGAAGGCGGGGGCGGGGGCGGACGGCCGCGCGGAGCTGAGGGACCGGCGGGGCTCCTCGGCCTGCGAGGAGCGGTGCAGCCGGCAGGGGGCGCTCACAGGGCGCTGCGCCTGGGTGTCGGGGCGGGGTCTGGGATGCTTCCACTTCCTTCCGTCAGGCCGGGAGGCGCACGCGCGGTTGGGAGCCTCGCCCGTGCTTTGTCGCGTTACCGGGGCTACCGTTTGCGCCCCTGACTGCAACGGTGGCCGCTGAGGGAGGAGGCCTCTCGAATACGGTTTCTGTCTTCGCGTTAAATCTCTCCTCCTCTGCGGCCCAGGGCCGGGTGGGCTCCTGTGGGACGCCCTGGCCGTCCGATCCAGGTTCTAATTCATAGTTCCACGGCGCTGGCCGCTGACTTCCGACGTTGTGTCCCTGGGACCCTAGTCCAGTTTAGGCCCCATCCTTCCTGTAGGCCGTGAACCCCACCCCGAGGGCAAGGTTGGCCCAGTGTTTTCGCACCCCAGGGCCTTGCAGCATTTACGTTTTCAAACTCTGAAGGATTTACGTGGGTCTGACCATAGTTGATGGGAATCGCGCCCTGGGCGGGTCCACCTAAGTCTCCGAGAGCTGAGCCACATCTTGCAGCTCCTCAGATTTGGGTGGCGGGCAGGAGTTGGCAGCAGGTCTCCCAGATCCCCCAAGGAAAGCACCCAGGTGCTTTCATTTAAGAGACCTGGCTTCCTAGGGCCTCCTGGGTGAAGCCTTAGGCGGCAGGGACAAGGGCAGTCCCACGTGTGTCTTTGGCGATGTCTGGACAGCTCTGTCAATGAGAGATGCTAAAGGACATCCCTAAAGGGATGAGCATATTCTGCCTTCAGTTCCCTCCCCTGCTGCTCCTGTCTTCTAACCTCGTCTGCTGTCCCTCTTTCTCCTTGCCCCCGAGCCTGCTCACGGGGCGACACGCCCCATCATTAGTCTTAGTTGTTCCCTCTAGGGACATAACAGGGAGGGATTCCAGAGTCTCCAGCCAGCCGTCCTGGCACTGGATATAGGGGAGCCCAGGAAACTACAACTCCCAGAGGTCTCAGGGCTGCAACTTTCATCTAGCCTGGACTCTTTCCTTAGTGACAAATCGGCCGGCCAATGGCTTCAGAAGCCTCACACTGTCTCACGCTCAGAGACCAATCACGGGGTGGTTGGACGGATGTTTCCTATTTTGAAGGCGTCCACTCGGGGGAAAAATGATAATTGAAAGGAAAAATATTTCAACCCAGCTCACGGTCTAAAAGAGGAGAGAATGCTTTCTTTTCTTTAAAAAGGGGTCTATGAATTAGTTTTCCTGATGTAACTTCTAATTTTCTGTATGTCCTATCATTTGTGGGCAATATTTCTTGGTTTCAGATTGTTGATGTTATTGTTGGGAAAGACGAAAAAGGCAGAAAGATCCCAGAATATCTGATCCATTTTAATGGTTGGAACAGAAGGTGAGTGAACTTGTTAAACCAGACTGAAAATTGATTGTCTTTGTAGCACAGGAACATTGCAGACTTCTTTTAAGTTTTAGAAACACTTGTAGAGAACTTTGTTTCATTTCCTGTTTTTACTTTGTAACACTGCAAACTTCTTTAAGTTTTAGAAACACTTGTAGAGAAGTTTGATTCATTTCCTGTTTTTACTTTGTTACCAGAACTTGCCTATTCTGAGGAATAGTTACTTTTAAGTCGATTGTATTTGAATTCTGTCTGGGTGATTCTAGAAACCCCAGTTGTTTCTCTGTCTGAATGAGTTACTTTTTCAGTTTATTTGCCTCCTCTTTGTGATTTTAAAATATTTAAATCGTTTTCTAAAATGTAATTCTGGGGCATTTCTATTGCTTTGAGATACTTTTAGCCTTTGTTTTATATCAAACTAAAGCACTGAATTTTCCTTTTTTGTTCAATTAGCTGGGATAGATGGGCAGCCGAAGATCATGTGCTTCGTGATACCGATGAAAATCGTAGATTACAGCGTAAATTGGCAAGAAAAGCTGTAGCTCGCCTGTAAGAATACAAAAATCAAGATATAAATGTTATCCAATGTGTTTTCTCTTAGTGTTTTAGACTTTTATGATAGTAATAAAATGACAAATATTTATTAAGTAATTTTACGTATTTAAAGTGTGTAAGAGGAAGAGTGTTCCTATGGTATTCTAAATAACCTTAGTGTTTTCAGATTGGTTATTATATAATCTTCTGAAATGGAAATTACCATTTATGTTCTGAAGCTTAATGATTTTTCAAATCTATTTCATTGTTTATTATATCTTGTTTTGATCTCAAGACTCAAGAGTTCAATGTCAAAATTTATTTCAGTTGTTTGCTACTCTTTTTCAGGAGGAGCACAGGAAGAAAGAAGAAGCGCTGCAGGTTGCCTGGTGTTGACTCTGTCTTAAAAGGCCTCCCCACTGAAGAAAAAGATGAAAATGATGAAAACTGTGAGTAGCTTCACTTCATTTTCTTTGGATGAAAGAACTTCCACCTAGACTGAGAGAAGGATTCATTGAAATTCTAGACAGGGAAACACTTCAAGCTCATTATGTATAATATTTGCTCCATTTATTTTTGACAATTAAAGTAGCAGTCAATGTAAGTCAATAAGTCAGTAATAGAACCTTAGCAGAGTCATGCTTGTGACTGCTGCCCTCTCAGCCAGCATCTTTGTACAAACCCCTCACGGTGTGTTCTCATGGGATCTGTTCTCTTTTTGGCACCTCCCAGACCTTAGTCCCATTTATGAATGCAACAGGAAACTGTAGGATCCTAACTGACAAAACACTTTCCGATCATTAGCTTGTGTGATTTTTGCATCTGTTGAAATTGGTTGTCAAAATAAATTTGTATTGTGAAAGATACATTATTTGTGTTTGGCATTTAAAAATATATGGAATTGCAGTTTATTATTTCCAGTAGCACCTGCACTACATGTGAAGATCTGTAGACATAAGGGTTGGTGAAGTATATAATGCAAGTTTACCAGATGCTTTTGTTTCACTTAGCATTAAGCAGTTCCTCTGACTGTAGTGAAGACAAAGATGAAGAAATAAGTGAAGAAAGTGATATTGAAGAAAAGACTGAGGTGGTATAAAGTTTTTATTGTAAAAACTTTCTCTTTGTTGTATATTTTAGTGGTAAAAGTTCACGGTGAAATACTCCAGTTGTGAATTGTTTTCTAAAGATACATCTTTTAAACCGATAATGTAAATTTTTATCTGACATTTAAAGAAAAACAACCCTTATAGTCACCGTTTGAGTCTCTCAGTGGCTCTTTATGCCCCTAAAATGTTTCCACAAATTATAGTTATCTTTCTTTCCAGTCAAATTGTTTGTTTTATGATGGTAAATTTCTTTTAATGGAGCCTACAGACTGTGATGTCTTCTGCCTGCATCCAAAGTTAGTATAAATCCGAGTGGTAAACTTAAATGGGAAAGAAATGAAATACATATTTGCATTGTGTTTAGTGCCCCCAAACAAGTTAACTTTTGGCCTTTAACATACTTTTAATTAGAACACATGGTATACTATGATTGTTGAGGATTAGCTGGGTTTGTTTCATAGCAGGCCTTCCTTGGATATTGACTCTCCTACTGTTTTAAATAGTTAAAAATGGAATTTTGATATTGCAGAAAGAAGAACCAGAGCTTCAAACAAAAAGGGAAATGGAAGAAAGAACAATAACTATAGAAATCCCTGAAGTTCTGAAGAAGCAGCTGGAGGATGATTGTTACTACATTAACAGGAGGAAACGGGTATGTAGGGAGAATGCATAAAACATTGATTTGTTTGGCATTTTCATGTTGCCATATTTTGCAATCATAGACGTAAGCAATAACGAATTTTGGAGGAATGAAATTTATATTTTTCAGCTTTGTACTGAGTCAGGTTTTAAAGTTCTCTGCCAGTGGTGCTGTGCAGCTGATTAAATTATAATTCACACAGCCCTGGCTGCCCATTAGGGTTGTGTTGGGAGCTTTCCAGAATCCTGCTGCTTGTGCTTCAGCCCAGAAGTTAAGAATTAATTGAACTGTGGTGGAGCCCAACTGCAGGTATACTTGAAGGAATTCCCCAGGTTGTTCTAACAGATCACTAAGATTAAGAATCACTGCTTACATGTATTCAAAAAAGTAATATTGTAATCAACATAAGGTTATGATCAGTAGAGGAAAAAAGATCAAAGAGATTGCAAATATATTTAAGAAGTTCTATTCAAATAGAATTGGCTTTGCTTTATTTTTGAGTTAAAAAATGATACAGACATGACCAGTGTTTCTTGGAATATGTGGTTTGTTACATTAGGATGCATACATCAGATGTCTATGTTTTTGTTAACAGTTAGTGAAACTTCCATGCCAGACCAACATCATAACGATTTTGGAATCCTATGTGAAGCATTTTGCTATCAATGCAGCCTTTTCAGCCAATGAGAGACCTCGTCACCATCACGTTATGCCACATGCCAACATGAACGTGCATTATATCCCAGCAGAAAAGAAGTGAGTACTGGCATGTTTGGTGTTTTGTGGTTCTCTCTGTATTAGAGAGGTGGCTTCCATTTAGAATAGGTGACACTTGTCTCTACTCAGTTATTTTGAATTCAGTTAATGTTTAATAATTGATAATTCATTGAATCATCTAATATTAAAACCTTGTCACTTTTGTGAAATCTTCAGTACTTCAGTAACTATTTACACATCTGACATGGATGCATTGAAAGTGCACTGCCTCAGCACTGAGACAGTTTTTTCAGTGATACTGTTTAGGGCGACAACTTTCCTTGAGAAGCACCAGAATGGGCAGTAAGGATTTCTCAAAGCTTGTTTACAAACAGATTTTCATTCCAGTCAGAGAAAGCTTCCTTGTATCCTGCCTGGCACACATGACCCAGCTAGACAAGAGGCAGAAAGGTGGAGTGTTGGAGTTAAAGCAAGGGTTAGGGGTTCACTAGGGTCAAGCTGTTTCAGCTTGCAGTGATAGGGGTGTGTCCACCTGTCCACTTTTGCAGCACAGGCTACTGGACACCTCTGTGGCCTTGAACGTATTTATTTGTGTTTAGTGGGGTAAGGTAAAGTGACTGCTGTACTTTCTGCACTTACGTTTTCCTATGTAATCTTGACAGCTACAAATCCATTTCATTTTGTGTGTACGTAGGTGTAATATATAGTGATTAGATTTCAAACTGCCCTATTAAAAATTGGCAACTTTATTGTGAAATTTTGGAAAGTACCTCTTACTTAATTGTGTCTCTAATCTCTTCTTTTTAATCCTGCCAGTGTTGACCTTTGTAAGGAGATGGTGGATGGATTAAGAATAACCTTTGATTACACTCTCCCGTTGGTTTTACTCTATCCATATGAGCAAGCTCAGTATAAAAAGGTGACTTCGTCTAAGTTTTTTCTTCCCATTAAGGAAAGTGCCACAAGCACTAACAGGTAAGTTATATAGCCTGCACTTTCACCCTCACATGTCAGCAGTACAATAATCAGATCCTTATTTTGAAGAGTTCAATCTGATAGTGTGGACCAACATGTTTGGAGGAGGGAAGGAAATGAAAATGTGTGTCCTGGTGGTTTTCTTTTTTCGTGGGTAAGCTAAGTCATCATTTCACTTTCATATGGCTCTGGCGGATTTTACCAAGTGAAGACCCCAGCATAAAGACCTTAGGTGGGATGATGAGCAGCTACCCCATTTTGGGGAAGCTGGTAGGGGTGGGGTGAAGAGAGCACAGGCTGAGGAGAGTGGAAGGGGCAGGTTTGAATTGAGCCCCCTCACTGGCTGTTTGTGTTAGTGGCAGAGGTTCCTTAGGAGCCTCCTTCTTTTTTTTTTTTTTTTTTTTTTATTATACTTTAAGTTCTAGGGTACATGTGCACAACGTGCAGGTTTGTTACATATATATATTTGTGCCATGTTGGTGTGCTGCACCCATCAACTTGTCAGCACCCATCAATTCATCATTTATATCATGTATAACTCCCAATGCAATCCCTCCCCCCTCCCCCCTCCCCATGATAGGCCCCAGTGTGTGATGTTCCACTTCCCAAGTCCAAGTGATCTCATTGTTCAGTTCCCACCTATGAGTGAGAACATGCGGTGTTTGGTTTTCTGTTCTTGTGATATTGCAGGTGTGGGATGGACTGAAGGCAAGCCTAGCTAGTAGTATTAAATGGGAATGTTCACACAGGGCCTGCAAGCTTTGGCCTTTAGTAAAAGTTATTTCTCTTCTTGCTCTGCGATGTCGCCACTTTTCCTCCCTCAGTTACCAAGCATGCTCTGTTCTTTTTTGATGGGGCAGGGAGGGGGATCCTGCAACCTAAAGTCTTTCCCTTAATCTCTGTAAGGTCTTGTGCTCGCTCCTTCTTGCCTCTCTTCCTGAGAGAGTGGTCTGTTCTCATATTTCCATTCATCTGTCTCCTCTGTTAACCACTTATCGTCTGCCTTCATCTACTGCTGTGCTGCAAAACTGCCTGCAGGTGAACTGATAACCTCCCACTTGCAGCGTGCTGCCCTTTGCCTTGGCCACCTCGCCCTACCCTCCCTTTCTCCCTCTGCTTCACGGCTGTCGGCTCCCCAGCTTCTCTTTCTGCCTGGCCACCATCTCCTCTCAGCCATCCTTCCTTTGGTAGCTTCTCTCTCCTTTCCCTTTCCCCATGTCAGTTTCACCCCAGGTGAGAGGCCTGCAGGACTCACTGGGGACCTGTGTCAAAGTCCCCAGGGCCTACTTCAAACCTTGAGACTCCTCCAGGGTGGGCTGTATGTTTTCACACAGCAACCCCGATGCTTTTCCTAGTCCTGCCAGTAGTTACGTTTCAATGAGGTGGTAGGGTATTCTTGTTTTCTAGACCAGCGTTTCTCAGCCTTGGCCCTATTGATGTTTAGAACCAGATCTTTCTTTGCTGAGGGGCTGCCTGTGCAATATAGGATGTTTAGCAGCATTTGTGGCCTTCACCCACTAGATGCCGATAGCACCTCTTTCCTCAGTTGCAACAACCAAAAATGTCTCCAGATGTTGCCTTCTGTTCCCTGTCAGGGCAACATTGCTCCCACTTGAGACCCACTGCTCTAAGACACATATAACGGGGGCATCACAATCTTTAATGCCAGCGTGCCTTGCAGAGTTATGGAGAGGGTCCAAGTGACTTATGTACATATTTACAACCCTCCTGGAGTAGAGAGAGCATTTCGTGTCTTCAGAAGCACTCCATGTTCTGGAAAGGCCCTTTGAGCCAGCTGTGTGTGACATTCTCCATCTTCCCTAGGAGCCAGGAGGAACTCTCTCCCAGCCCGCCTTTGTTGAATCCATCCACACCACAGTCCACAGAGAGTCAGCCGACCACTGGTGAACCAGCCACCCCCAAAAGGCGCAAAGCTGAGCCAGAAGCATTGCAGTCTCTGAGGCGGTCCACGCGCCACAGTGCCAACAGTGACAGGCTTTCTGAGAGCAGCGCTTCACCTCAGCCCAAGCGCCGGCAGCAGGACACGTCCGCCAGCATGCCCAAGCTCTTCCTGCACCTGGAAAAGAGTAGGTTCATTCTCGGGTGCTCCAGGCCGGGGAGAGCCAGCGTGTACCTTGTGTCTAGTCAGTGCCAGGCATGGTGCTGAGGTTACGTGTTTGTGTACAGTGCGTGTGATTCCCATGTCCAAAGTGCTGTTAATGCTGCGTGCTTCCTGGAGCTGTAGAAAGTTGAAGCACCTGGCACAGATTGCAGTGCAGCTGTGGTGGAGGCAGGACTGGGCTGTTTCCTCAGCCTTTCTTTTTTTGCCATCACTCTACCGATTGTGAGCAAATTGAGTTATCAGAATTCTATATATTGTGTAGCTAGGCCTAACGAAGCATTCAAAATGAGCAATTCTAATGGGTTGTTTAGCTTTTTGTTTTCTTTGTACTCTATCTCTGTAGTCTCTCCATTCTAAAGTTAATTTGGAAAGGTCTGTCCTAAAATATCAAAGTAAGAATGCTCAGATTTCCATAATCTCTTCTCACCTCCTCTTAGCCCAACTCAAACTCCATCAGATGTGCTCACCTTGATTTTCAGCTGGAATGTTTCAATGGGCAAAATAAATTAGACAAGAGTTTACTTTCTTTTGTTCCAAAATACACACAGGTTGATTTGCTGTAATATAAAACTTAGAAGTAAGCCACTGCTAATTAATCATTTTAAACTGTCAAAAACTGCGAAAACAGTTGCCATGAATCAGGTACAATTACTGTGGAAACTAACATTAGCTATCGTACACTAACCAGGCATTTTTTCCCAAATTAATTAAAATCTGGTTGTTTAGCCTGTGCTAATGAAGCGCTCTTACTAGGAGTATTCACTTTACATTGAAGATCTCATTCACAAATCAAATACAGGGTGCTCTGTGCTTATATGCTTCCACCCTTGACTGCCAACAACGTGTGAAATGGAAAATTGATGGCAGCAGGGCTGACGATGCCACCTGGTGCCTAGCGGGCTCAGTGAGTTAGGAAGTCAGCAGTAGGGGAGGCAGCTTGCATGGCTGTCCACCGGTACACTGTGTGGAGGTGGAAACAGAGCTACACCAGCAGGTGCCAAGCACCCAACTGCAGAGATGGAAGGCTAGTAGCCTTCCTTTCACAGAGCTCAGCTGCTCGCAGGCTGTGAAATCTAAGACACCTCTCATAAATAGCAAAAACACCTCCAAAGCTAAGGTCAGTGTAAAACCATTTGGAGTCAAATCCCCATGCCCCAGTAGGCATATCTTGTGTATGACCTGTGCCCTGTTCTTTCCTCAGCATCTCCTGCTGTGCTGACTCCTTCAGGGGTCCTTCTAAGCATCATCCTGTTGGAACTCCCAAAACTGTCATCACAGTGCCATTCTGTGTGCAGGTGCCCGTTTCCTTGTGTACATCCTGTCCCTGCCATATTATAAGGTCCTGAGAGAAAGGACTGACTTGTTGATTGTGTCAGCCCGTCACAGCTCAGTTTTGGGGCATAGTTCCAGGTGTGTGAAAGTATTTGCTGATTTGAAGATTGAGAAGGCTCAGAAGGGCAGAATTGAAGAAGACACACCTTTAAGAGAAGCCCTTTGAATAATCAAGTGCTAAAACAAAATCAGGTGCTTTTTTAAAACAGCTTGATTGAGATATAATCCACATACCTTAAAATTCACACATTTAAAGTTTTTAGTGTCTCCAGACACAGTGGCTCATGCCTGTGAGACTGGGGCAGGAGGATCACTTGAGGCCAGGAGTTCAAGATCAGCCTGGGCAATATAGTGAAACCCCATCTCTTAAAGAAAAAAATAGCCAGGTGTGATGATGTGCACCTATAGTCCCAGCTACTTGGGAGGCTGCAGCTGTGGCAATGGCTGAGGCTGAAACTGGAGGATCGCTTGAGGCCCAGAGTCCAAGACTGCAGTGAGCTCTTATTGGGCCACTGCAGTCGAGCCTGGGCGACACAAAGAGACCACACTGTCTGATATATAACTAACAAAATAATTTCAGTTGGGCAAAACTAAAGAGTTGGGCAACCATCACTGAAATCAGTTTCAGACATTTTCACCCCTCCAAAAAAGAAACCCCACATCGACTAGCAGTTACTCATTTGCCTCTCCCTATGTCCCCTGACAACCATTAATCTATTTGTCTCTATAGATTTGCCAGTTTAGGGCATTTCATATAAATGGAATCATCTGTATGTAAGTGGGTAATAAGGATTGGTTGGTTGAAGATTGAAAAGGGTCAGCTGGGAAAATTTTTAAAAAGACAGTGTTTTTAAAAAGGTGCTACAAAATAAAGTGCTATCTTTTTCTGTTTCTCTTTGTATTTTTTATTTTTTTATTTGTATTTATTGATGTGAAATTCACATATAAAATTAACCATTGTAAAGTGAATAATTCAGTGGCACTTAACAGCTTTATCGACACATCCACATATACAGTTCAATCCAATAGTTTTTAGTGTATTCACAGAGTTGTGCGACCATCTGCACAGTCAATTCCAGAACATTTTTAGCACCCCCAAAAAGAAACCCCATACCCAGTAGCAATCACTCCCCACTTCCCCTGCTGCAAGCTCCTGGCAACCACTAAGCTGCTTTCGGTCTCTCTGGATTTGCCTACCCCGGGTATTTCATATAAATGGAAACATAGTATGTGGCCCTTTGTGATTGGCTCCATTCACTCAGTCTAGTCTTTTAAGGTACATCCACATTGTAGCATGTGTCAGTGCTTTATTCCTTATTTTTTTAACCAAATAAAATTCAGGTGCTGTTATAAAAGGAAAGTCTTATTGTTAAAGGTTGGTACTTTCTGAGAACCAAGTTTAGATTTCTGTTCTGCAGTTTTTAACAGTCTTGAGGCAGTCTTTAATTCAGTTGCTGTGTGAATAATTTCATGTTTTTCTTTGGAAGAAACACCTGTGCATAGCAGATCATCTTCACCTATTCCTCTGACTCCTAGCAAGGAAGGGAGTGCTGTGTTTGCTGGCTTTGAAGGGAGAAGAACTAATGAAATAAATGAGGTAAAGAATGTTTGATGTTTGTTCCCAATGGTTCCTTCATTTGTGATTACTTTGATTCTATAGGTGGAAGTCAAGGTTCTTGAAGCATCATGTTGCTATTACTGTAAACATTAACAAAATTGTACGTAAGGTTATGCTTAACACTGTGGGTTTTGGTTTCTAAAGTGAGAAAATTATTAGGATTTCAGCCCTACACTGACAATTATCTTTTAAATAAGTGCAATTATTGAAATGCCAGTATTTTACTTTATAGAACAGATGTCAACACACCTTTTCCACAGAGGGCCAGAGGGTAAAAACTTTAGGCTATTTGTGGGCCATATGGTGTCTGTCAAGATTACTTAACTCCCAAAGTAGCCACAGATAGTATGTAAATAAAATGAGTGTGCTATATTCCAATAAAACTTGATTTATGGACACTGAAATTTGACTAGCTTTTAATTTTCATGTGTTTGAAAATTTTGTTTGTTTGTTTTTCAATCATTTAAAAATATAACATCCACTCTTAGCTTGTGGGCAATATAGAAACAGGCAATAGTTGGGCGGGATGTGACCAGCAGGCTGTAGTTTTCTGACTCCAACTTTAAATACCTGATTCCCCTCCATCATTAACAGTAATACCAATAGCCGTTCCTTCAGGGATGTGCTCTAGGCCACCACTGTGCCAGACACTTGAACCCAATTACTTTGAATTCTTGAGATCAGCCTTGCCACCAGATTTCCACTTGATAGATGGGAAAACTTTTCATTTTAAAACTATTTTTAAGGCCCATTAGGTGATCTGTAGGTGGTGAGTTTGTCAGGGATTCTAAAGATGTCTCAGTCTATCAGCAAATTCTGTGAAAGTCTCCTAGGAGGTGAGATTTCCTTTTTTTTTTTTTTTTTTTTTTAAGGTGAGTAGGAGTTGCACAGGGGAAAATGGCTTTGCTAGGCAAAGAACATTTTTTTTGACACAGGGTCTCACTCTCATGCTGTCACCCAGGGTGCAGTGCAGTAGCAGGATATTAGCTCACTGTAGCCTCCACCTCCTGGGCTCAAGCGATCCTCCTGCCTCAGCCTCCCGAGTAACTGAAACTATAGGCTCATGACACTATGGCCTGGCGAATTTTTGCATTTTTTTGTAGAGACTAGGTTTTGTCGTGTTGCCCAGGCTGGTCACCAACGCCTGAGCTCAAGTGATCCTCCCACCTCTGCCTCCCAGAGTGCTGGGATTATAGGCATGAGCCACTGTGCCCAACCTAGGCAAACAGCACTTGATAATGGGAAGAGAGGTCACAAAACTCTCTTCCAGATGATAACTATCTTCAGTAGTGTGTACCCTAAGGTCTCTCCAGAGACTGCTCAACTCTGCTGTTCCAGCAGCAAAGCCATAAACAAAGGGACGTGGCTCTGCCTTAAACAAAGGGGTATGGCTCTGTGTGCTGCCCCCTCAATTCATTCATGGACACTGAGAATTTAATGTCATATGATTTTCACATATCACGAAATATTATTCATATGATTTTTTTTCCCCAACCATTTTGAACATATGAACATTGGGCTGGACTTGGCTCAGGGACTACAGTTGGCTGACCCCATAGAGAATCTAGAAAGCCTAATTTGTGTTATGATGATTGTTGAGGGTAGGTTAGGAAATCCCTAGTTCAAGCAGTCTCTGACACGCCCATTTTTCAGGTAAGAATGCACTACGAATTTTATTATTGAAGGGAAATCGTGAATTTAAGGGGCATCTGAGTTGTCAAGGGCCATTCCCACTCTGGTCTGCAGTGTGAATGCGCCATCTAGTGGTTTTAGGTACAGCTGCAACTTATAGTTTAAAAGTGCTTTCTGGGAAATGGTTGGGGTTCAGGCGACTCTCACAAGGACTCATGAGACGTTCGTGGATTCCCACCTTCTTACGTACCTCTACCACCGTGTTTCTTTTTTTTTTTTTTTTTTTTTTTTTATTTTTGAGACGGAGTCTGGCTCTATCGCCCAGGCTGGAGTTCTGTGGCCGGATCTCAGCTCACTGCAAGCTCCGCCTCCCGGGTTTTACGCCATTCTCCTGCCTCAGCCTCCCGAGTAGCTGGGACTACAGGCGCCCGCCACCTCGCCCGGCTAGTTTTTTGTATTTTTTAGTAGAGACGGAGTTTCACCGTGTTAGCCAGGATGGTCTCTATCTCCTGACCTCGTGATCCGCCCGTCTCGGCCTCCCAAAGTGCTGGGATTACAGGCTTGAGCCACCGCGCCCGGCCACCACCGTGTTTTTTGACCAGGGCTCTTTCTCTCAGTACCAGTCACTGCTCCACAGTACTAGGGGCTGGTCTGGGCCAGCACATGCCAGTAAAGACCCATCGATGGGTCCCATACATACCCCATTGGGAATTCCCCCGACTAGAAACCTACTGTTTTCCCCCCGGAAAATACGTCTTCATAAATAGAAGGTTATAAACTGCCTTGAAACACAGAATTGAGTGAGTGAGGTAGAGCCAGATGACCTGCTTTTGTACATGCCAAGTGCTGTTCATGCCTTTGAGATTGGAGAGTCCTGTATGTTTCCTTTGAGTCACTTTCAGAACGGTTCCAGAGCTTCAGCTGTGTGCACTGGGCAGGTGCCGGGATGCTGTAAAGATGCTGGAACGATCCCTTCCCTCAGTGCTCTACAGTGCAGAAGTGGGCGCTGCTGGTGGAGACCTAGGCGAGAATCTAGGCCTGGCTGGGCAGGGGCCGAAGTGAAGCTAGGCCTTTGTCCTGGATCCTTCAGGGCCACCTTGGTGCTTATTAGCTTCTGGCAGTTTCATGTTGTTAAACTGACTATATCAGCATTTCTGAGTTTGTGGGGGCACCTGTCTGCTTTGTCTGCTGGAGGGCTTTCTCCAGTCTGACTGTTTCCATATTGAATATGACGTCCCAAAAGCCAAAGTAGCAGCTGAGTAGAGTAGACTCTGGTTCTATAATTTGCTGAAGTACTTTTACGGAAATTCATCAGAGAGTTTTGAAATGCAACTCTCCCTTTAACAAAAGCCCCAAGTCCACCCACAGTTCAGAAATTCAGAATGAAGACAAATCAGTTATCAGGTTTGAAGTCTATTTCAGTTGATTCAAGGGATTAAAAAATTCAAATTCGTTTCCATAATGAATCTAACAGCCAGAAATTAAGGAATCTTGAAACAACAGTAATACTATTCAGAACATCTATGGATTACCTTTTAATGCTTCATTCTCTCTCTAGTGCAACAGGATTTTCTTTTTTCTGGGTGGTGGGGGAAAGGAGGGGCGGAGTTTCACTCGTCACCCAGGCTGGAGTGCAGTGGCACAACCTTGGCTCACTTAACCTCTGCCTCCCCAGTTCCAATGATTCTCCTGCCTCAGCCTCCCAAGTAGCTGGGATTACAGGTGTCCACCACCACACCTGGCTAATTTTTTGTATTTTTAGTAGAGGTGAGGTTTCAATGTATTGGCTAGGCTGGTCTCAAACTCCTGACCTCAGGTGATCCACCCATCTTGGCCTCCCAAAGTGCTGGGATTACAGGTGTGAGCCACCGCGCCTGGCCATGCAGCAGGATTTTCAATAAAGTGGCTAAAGAACCCAAACAGAATTATTTATAGGGAATAACTGTTGCGAGTTAAGAAATTAAAGACTTTCTTAATCTATTTTAAGTGTTTTTGCCTTTCATCTTTGTTTTTTATAAGCTTGTGTTTATTTTGATACAATGGCTTATTTTTTCCCCTCTACGTACAATTTACTATCATAATTGTTAGGTGGTTGGAAGTGTCTCCATTAAGAGTTAGAAAAACAATTCAATTCGTGCTTTTTCCAGGTCCTTTCCTGGAAGCTTGTGCCTGACAATTACCCGCCAGGTGACCAGCCGCCTCCACCCTCTTACATTTATGGGGCACAACATTTGTTGCGATTGTTTGGTAAGAATCCTGGTTCCTGCTTTCTTTCCATTTTTCATTTTGCATTCTCTTGTTAGCTTTCTGTACACCTTGTGGTTTGGGCTATAATTGTCTAAGAAATTTGGGGATCTAAGAAAAATCAAAGGTAACCTATCAAAGAAAAGGCACTGAATGACTCTTAAATTTCGTAAAAATTATGTTTGTAATATTTGTACTGCTACACTATCTTTGTTCAGTAAGAGTTTGGGGTTTTGTTTGATAATGTGGATGTTAATTTCAGTTTCAATAGAGATAAGGAGGGGCCCAGACCTTCCCTGAGTGAATCCTATGCATTGTCAGATTCTGCTAATTGTAAATGGTTTTACCTTTATTTTTAATGCAGTGAAACTTCCGGAAATCCTTGGAAAGATGTCCTTTTCTGAGAAGAATCTGAAGGCTTTATTGAAGCACTTTGATCTCTTTTTGAGGTATTTTTATTACTTTGTCAAAATTTGCATCTGTTGCCATATATGTGGCTTCTCTGAACTTCTCTTTAGCACATGGGGAAGTCAGCTCTGTGGTATTTTAAATAGTGGAAGTATTACCTAAGTATGGTTGGTTCTAACCGTAATGGGAATTAGGAGTGGGTTTTTTTGGTATTTCTTTTTTCCATAATTTCTCTGGTTTCTGAGTTAGGGGCTTTCATTGTACAGAGGTGAAGCTTTTTTGTCTCACTAGAAGAATTTAATTCAAAAACCTTATACATAGAAAATAAATTTTCTAAAGTAGAAGTGATTGAGATTGATGAAAATTTAGTTTTACATTTTTTTATTCAACAGTACCTCAAGCATTGGACTTTCCTTTGTTGCATGTACATAAACTAACGTAAATAGTAGCATGTATTGGTTGGATTTTGATGTTTAGAATTAAGAGAAAAGACCCCTCGTCTGTGTTGTCATGTATGAATTCAGACAAAGGTATTGTTTCCTGCAGCTGACAAAGCCAGTCATTTTTTTTATCTAATAGGATCATTTGACCTGAGGCTCTGCTGTGTCCTCTCCCTTCCAGATGACGCCTGTGGACCACTTCCTCTCCTTGGCCTTCAAGGCTAGTCATTCCCCTGCCTCACCCAGCTCATCCTAGCTACCTGACTTTGTTTCTTCCTTCTCTTTAAGGAGCATCTCTTCCTTGTATCCAGGCCCCACCCTGACTCATCAAAGTAGGATTTACCACAGAGTGGAGAGCATCCCAGCCAGGGAAATTGCCTTGTGGTTTTAAGAGATCCTTTCATGTAGGCATTTTGAATAAAGTGTCCATGAGTGAAATTAGACTTTACAACATTCTCTTGGAAACAAGTTTCCAAAATACCCTCTTCCCTCCCGGCCTCTTCCTCAACAAAACCCACAACTCTGTTTGGCATAAAATTTTATAAACTGAAATCAAATAGTGCCAAGAAAATATGAAGAGTCAGCTGCAGGATAGCATAGGAAATCCTGCTTATTTTGATGCATGCCTAATACAAAATAGAAATTAGAATTTTAGGAAGTAACTTAGGAGGATTTATTAATAAACCTAGTAAGAGGTTTTAAAAATGCATTCGAAGATAACAACCAGAATCAGTGGACTAAATGATCATAAAAAGAGTACACTCATAGAAGAAAATGAGTTAGCTATCCAGTGAGTTTTGACTCAATTTATGCTAAAGAAGGTTTGTACATTTTTAGGAATTTGGGCAGGTGGGAGTCACTAGGAAGCAAGCATAAGGCTAATGTGCTTATTAGTGAATAATGCACATGTGAAAATGTCTTAGCCCTCCATGGCAAAATCAGTTGAATTTTGAGTCAAGATATCATCTGTGTATTGCAGACTCTTGAATGACCAGCACATTTTTTAACATCCGTCTTCATACATATGAGTCTTTTCTATGTCTTGGTACTGTCAGCTAGAACTGTAACATCTTTTGGCATGGCAAATTAGGACACCAAATGCCATTACTAGTTGTTCTGTTCAATTTTTGTATGACTTTGCTGATATAAATGATGTACATTTCTCAAGTGAGATTTATTGTTTATAATCGTTTTTTATTTTTTATTTTATTTGCTTCTTTTTTTTTTGGAGACGGAGTCTTACTCTGTCACCCAGGCTGGAGTGCAGTGGCATGATCGCGGCTCATTGCAAGCTCCGACTCCCAGGTTCATGAGATTCTCCTGCGTCAGCCTCCCAAGTAGCTGGGACTACAGCACCCACCACCACGCCTGGCTAATTTTTTGTGTTTTTAGTAAAGATGGAGTTTCACTGTGTTAGCTAGCGTGTTCTTGATCTCCTGACCTTGTGACTGCCCGCCTCGGCCTCCCAAAGTGCTGGGATTACAGGTGTGAGCCACCGTGCCCAGCCTATAATCTGTTGTTTTTAATAGTTTGTTTGAACAACAGAAAAATGTAGAAACTTTCACGGGCTTCCCCCCCGCCCCGCCCCAACAGAAGTGTTTATATAACCAGACTGCCACCTAGTGGAGTGTAGGTTCTGTTTCCATTTGTACACCTGATGATGGTGAAGGCATTCAGGTAAGTAGTAATTCACATAGAAGCTGGATAAGTGCAGTGAAAATAATCAATATAGAGAGATCAAAATTATAGTCATTTTTTTCTTCCTAATACCAAAAAACAGTTGAAATGTTAGTAGGTTGAAAGTCAATATTTTGCTTGATGGTATTTAGTCCTTAGTGTGGTGCTCATTGGGGCTATTTTTCTTTTTTCAGGTTTTTAGCAGAATACCGTGATGACTTCTTCCCAGAGTCGGCTTACGTCGCTGCCTGTGAGGCACATTACAGCACCAAGAACCCCCGGGCAATATATTAAAATGTTGATGGTTCTGTAAGAGCAACTGCTCTGTCTAGTTTGGCGCTCTGGGTTCCAGGTGAACAACTAACAAGGTGGTGGGTCTTTACCCACAGCACAAACACAGTGCCCACCTTGAGGCTCTGTTGTTTGAGTTGCCCACATACTGCAGTTATTCTGTTAGGAATGATTCCCTGGGTGCCTGAAAGTGCTCTGACACGACACTTGTTACTGTGCAGGCCATCTGTGATGGCAAGGAAAAAGCAATTATGTTCACAGTGAAAGGTTCGTGGAATAGGTTAGGCCATTTCAGTAGACACTGCAGTTAGTTAGCAAGAACCACGTTGTCTCTTTATTTTTTATTTTTTGCAAATTGGTTTTATTTTTTTGATGAAGCTGAGCAACTCTGTCCAACAAGGTTTAGTTTGTACTTGGAAACCACAAAGTAGTCTCAAAGTATTTTAGAGGGAATCGATATTGATGGCAAAAGAAAATTTGCAGCTATACATTTGCTTCTAACGGTTCCCTCTCTGTGAAACATTATTTTTGGTGATCTAAAGAAAGCATTGCCTTTCTTGTTTGAGATTTTAGGGCTATACTTTGTTGTGTAATGTTATGGTTCCCTTTCTGTAAAATGTTATTTTTGGTGATCTAAGTAAAGCCTGTCTTGTTTGAAAGAACCAGGAGAGAGAGTTTTCACTCTGGCCTTGTCCTCTTTAATGCAGGGTAACAGTGGGGTAACCCTTTGACTCGTAACTTTAGGTTTCATTTTGTTTTTCCTTTGTGCCTTTTTTGTTAAATCCCTCTTTGGTTTTGCCTCACTTGGCAGCAGGACCAGACAGTGGTTCCTAGAAGTTTCTGCAGTTCTGTGCTGTCTTGTTGCTGCATTGTGGGCTCATCTGGGGCCAACCCCAGTTTATCCTCCTCCTTCCTCATTACCAACTGACAGTCTCTGCAGTCACTCCTCTAATCCTTATTTTAGTCTCACATGCCTCCCCCATCTTCAGATGTTTTAGAAAGTTCTAACTTCGTAGAAAGGGTATCAGTATCATACCAGCATTGAATATAGCACGTGCTTTGTAACTCAACTCAGCAGACCTTAACTTCCAAAGACCACTGGTTGTGAACAAGGGCCACAAGGATTTTTTAAAAATCTGTAGATGGTTTCATCAATGTGACTTATGCATACACTGACCAATGAGAATCAATACTGTGCACTTAATTGCTAAGTTAGACGTGGGTTTTGGTTTCTCATCCGGAGTAGTACTCAGGTTCGTGGTAGTTTTTATCTCCATTTCGTTTATGCAATGCTTGTTTAAATCTGGCGCACCTGCAGTGTGCTCTGAATTGCTTAAAAAGTTGAATCAGTAATTACTTATGGCCAGGAAAAGGAAAAAGATTTTCTTTTGTACGACCCAACTTGTTTAAATGTCTCCAATGAAGTGAGCCCAGACTTTGTTGGAACATTTGTATAGGCACATACCTTGAGTTTACAGTTAATTCATTTTCTAATAATGAACAATTTATTTTCTTCCCATAAAGGCATTTTTTGAATACAACTTCAAAAGTTGATGATGTGCAGCTTTGGTTGATTTAAGTACTAATTTTTCATCAAAACATCTATCCCTCTATTGTTTATTACGAATAATTCAAAATATTCCTCAGATAAAAATATTTAAATGTCTAAATAATCCTTATACAAATTACAAATTATCTTCCTTATGTTAATTTTTAAATTGTTACTTTCTTAAACTGCCAAGCCTTACGGTTGTTAAGTCTTGCATTCATTGTCAATGTTTTCCTTTTAGTAGTAATTTAAAAGCATGTTGAAAACAATATTTCAATAACTTCTGTATCAGATCCTTGTACTAGATCTTTGACAAAAACTTGTGAGAACAAAAAAGCAATTTCTGAGCAGAAATAGAATATATAAATCATTCCAGGGTATGGTGTACACTAAAGAAACCAAAGAAAACTTATCAATTTATAAAAGTTGCCATCTCTCATTAGATATTGTCAACTCAAAAATTTGAGCAAGTATAATGACCCTGTTTTGCCATTAAAAAAAATAGTTCAATAGCCTTTGCTCTTTAAGATTTGGCTTGTCAAGAGTTAAGTTTTTCTGAACAGTTTTTGACTACTTATTCTGCTGCCGGAAACTAGTAGGTATGGGAAACAGGAAGAACAATAAGGCATGGTCCTTGTTGGAATACAGTTAATTTTTACAGGTACTGACCATCATTTTTACTAAATCACGTTTGGTATTAAGGAAGTGTATTACTTTAATCAGTTCATAATATACAAAAGTGTAATGTAAAGGTCAGCATTTTCCAAAATTAACCCTTCCATTGTCCCAAAAAGAAAGTATGCTTCTACTTTTTTAACTGGCTTTCAGTGTAGGGGGTTTGATCATTGAATGTTTTCATCAGTTATGAAATCTAGCCAAGATGGTGTTAAGGAACTTGATATCCACTTGGGTAAAGGGGTTTCAACAGATTAAGTTGAAAGCAATTACTTGGAAATCATGTTTATACTCCAAAGAGGCATGAAACTCCTCAATAAACTAGTTAATCTTCTGAACTGGATGACTTTAGTGTATATTTGTTTTTATGTTATTCTGGTCAAAAGATCAACTGCTTCCCTCTTCTCTGGAATCCATCTTTTAAACTCAACATGAATTTATCAATGGCCATTTCTTGCCTTCAGCTTTCCCTCCGGTGTAAATTATGGGATATCTAACCAATGAGCAGAATACAAGTCCCCAGCAAATTGTCTCAGGGCCTGGGATGTACCTAGCCAGCACCACTCCCTTTGCATGGTGACAGGCACAGCAACTGGGAGGCTATCCCACATCATACCCAGAAAGGACGTGTTGCCAACATGCATCATACGTGGAAAATACATGTGTTAGATCTTTCATCACACAGTGAGGAATGCAATTACTAGAAACCGGTGAATAACCAAGAGTTCACATGTAGTTGAACAGCTGGGTTGGTGGAAATCAGGAGACCTTTCCTACAGGATGATGCTTCTCCTGCTTTGATGGGCAGTCTTGCTAGAATGTGGGTTCTGAGTCAGCAGGCCTGAACTGCTAGTCAGCTCCCAGTCTGCACACTGAGCAGGCGGGTTCTGAGATATTGTTTGAGGGGACAGGATGTAGGAAATCAGGTAGGAAGCAGGATTCAGACATAGTCCTTTATGCCATACTTTATGTTCTTCCTTTTGTTGTCAGGATAGCTGCATAAGGAAGGTATTGTGTCTTACATAAATCAAGGAATTAGAATTCAGATTAGTTAGAAGACAGGAGAGAATTCAAACAGATCTGTTTTGATTCTAAAGCTATTTCACCCCAACGTTTTCCAAGTCGAGGCAAGACAATAGGCAAGCTTTATGGGTCAGAGGGTAGAGGAAAGAAGTAGGGAAACATTTGGAATCATTTTTCTGCAGTCTTTCCACTTTCTCCATCTTCCTCACCCTTCCCACATGTTCCCAGGATTCTTACTGTTTTAAACTGCCATCTGCTTGGCCATTTGCTTGATTCTGGTATTAAAGGAAGAGGCAGTTCTTAGTTTAAGGCTTTATGGTTTATGTAGCTAGATCTAAACTGGATTTATTTTTTGTAATTCTGAAATGTGAGGGCTGATTGCAAAAGAAGAAATATATTAAGTTCATCCAAGATTCAATGACAACACCTTTCACTGACCACACTTTCAAGAGTTTTAGAGATGTTTGGCTTCCTAGAGGATTTAACAAAATATCTTAGTTTTGGCATCCAAATCCGTTGTTGCATGGGGGTGTAATGAGAACTGTAAAATAGAATATGTGCTAAATGGACACAGTGATCATAGCTACATTCAGAGAATACTGGGAAATAGATCTCTAGCCTAGCAGAAGTAACTCAAGGCACTACCAGGCAGTAATTTCAAGGTACTAGTGTGCTCATAGTGACTGATTTCTATGGACTAACACAGTCTAAATGGACACAATAGTGGAATCTTGTATTTTTATCATTAAGCTATTTCACTTTTTATTAGTCTCACTGATGTTAACAGTTATCTATTCTGAATGCCACTGAATTTATTAATTAACCTGATTTCCAAGATAAAAGTTAATTAGTACTTAGGTAAAGTGATTATAGTTCTAGGGAGATGCCTCACTCACTGATAAGGTGACATCTGAGCAAAAACCTGAGTTTAAGGGACTGTGACATACAGATAGCTGGAGGAGGAGCATTCCGGCAGAGGGAACAGCCAGGGCCAAGACACTGAGGCAGGAGTGTTCTTGGCGTAGCTGGAGGGAGAGCAAGGAGGCCGGTGTGGCTGGAGCAGAGTGAGGAGGTCAGAGAAGTAAAGGGTCAGGGGCTTAGGGACAGATCATATGGGGCCATATAGACCGCATTAAGGGTCTGCATGTAATCCTGGAGGTAATGATTTCCAATGGTGATGGTTGGCATCATTAAGTTTGTATTTTCTGAATCTCACTCAGCTGCAGTATGGAGGATGGATTAGAAAGAGGTGAGAGGAAGGCTGGGCTAGGTGGTTCATGAGCCTGTAATCCCAGCATTTTGGGAGGCCAAAGTGGGAGGATCACTTGACCTCAGGAGTTCGAGACCAGTCTGGGCAACATAGCAAGCCCTCATCTCCACACACACACACAAACAAAATAATAATAATTAGCCTGGTATAGTGGTGCATACCTGTAGTCCCAGCTACTCAGGAGGCTGAGGTGGGAGGATCGCTTGAGCTGGGGAGATGAAGGTTGCAGTGAGCTATAATCATGCCACTGCCCTTCAGCCTGGGTGATTGAGTAAGACCCTATCTCAAAAGAAAAAACAAAAAAGAAGTGAGAGGAAAGTAGGCCAGCTGGGAAATTGTGGCCTCCACAAAATTACTGAAATGGGTATGAGGAGAGGAGACAGAATGTTTTGAGACTTATATGAGATGGAAGTTGTACCTCAGGAGGAAGAACTGGGAAGGAAATGTAGTCTGTAAAGTCACCAGAACATAGGTGGTAAATTCTGAGATTGACTAAGGTCACCGGGGAAGAGAGTATGGACTGAGTAGAACATGGGATTCTCCTTCCTTCCTTCCTTCCTTCCTTCCCTTCCTTCCTTCCTTCCTTCCTTCCTTCCTTCCTTCCTTCCTTCCTTCCTTCCTTCCTTCTTTCCTTTTCTCTCTTTCTTTCTTTCTTTCTTTCTTTCTTTCTTTCTTTCTTTCTTTCTTTCTTTCTTTCTTTCTTTCTTTCTTTCTTGTCTTCTCCTCTCTCTTCTCTTTCTTTCTCTCTCTCTCTCTCTCTCTCTCTCTCTCTCTCTCTCTCTCTCTTCACCCCCCCCTCTCTCTCTCTCTCTCTCCTCTCTCTCTTCTCTCTCTCTCTCTACTCTGCTCTCTCTCGTCTTTTGACAGTCTTGCTCTCTCACCCAGGCTGGAGCGCAGTGGCGTGACACTGCAGCCTTCATCTCCCTAGCTCAAGCAATCCTCCCACCTCAGCCTCTTGAGTAGCTGGGACTACATGTGTGCACCACCACACCAATCTAATTTTTTTTTTCTTTAGTTTTTTGTGGAGATGAGGGCTTGCTATGTTGCCCGGGTTGGTCTTGAAGTGGGTTCAAGTGATTTTCCTGCCTCAGTCTCCCGAGTAGCTGATATTACAGGCCTGCCACCATGCCTGGCTAATTTTTGTATTTTAGTAGAGATGGGGTTTCACCATGTTGGCCAGGCTGGTTTCAAACTCCTGACCTCAAGTGATCCGCCTGCCTTGGCCTCCCAACGTGCTGAGATTACAGGCGTGAGCCACCGTGCTAGGCCAGAATATGGGATTTCTTATCAGCAACCCCAAATGCAAAAGACAGGGCTGACAAGTATCTTTAAAGTACTGATTACAAAAAACTTTGGACATAGACTTTATTCCCCAAAAAACCAAGTCAAGAGCCAGAGTCTCTTCCAGCACTGTGGGCTCTCAGGGACCCTTCAGTGTGATCCTGGCCACCTTTCCAAGCACTGATTTCAAAACATGCCAGTCACAACAGCCTTGAAACTCTGGTGGCCTCTCAGTGTGGTGTATTCAACACCATGGACCCCAGTGTGACAGGAGAAAGCACACCCAGGTGCAGGTGACCCTCAACACTAGGTCTTGAGGGCTGAGTTTCTGTATCATGTCTGGGCTTGCTGCTGTATGGTTCTCTGTGGCAAATTCTCTACTCAGCTTGCGGCAAGGAGACCTGTCCACAGCAAAAAGCATGAAAAAGACAAAAAAAAGCTATGTGCTCATATGGGAGTCTAAATGTGGCAGGGAGTAAGAATTAATTCTCTCTGCTGTCCCCTGCTCCAGTTTCCAAAGCCTCTTGGTTGACCAAGGAGGGCCCAAAGGCTGCTGGCCTGGACAGCCACCTCATGGGCGTACTCAGGTGTTGAAATGCAGAAGAGTATTTCCAGCTGGTTTCTGGGAGGAGGGGCTTTTGGGGAGGCCAGTGCAGAAGAGAGGGAGGCAGAGGATGGAGAGGAGGAGCTGTCTGCTGCCATGAAGGGCTCAAGTCCCTAGCAGGAGAGGCCTGAGGACCTAAAACCAAGCAATGTGTTTCCTAAGGGACTTTCTGCACCTCTGGGCAAAGGCAGAAGGCCAGAAGCTGGGGAGACCTCACAAGAGCACTTGTAGACTCGAGCAGAGCTGTTTGGGGGCCTAGATGACAGAGGTGACACAAGCTTCACACTTCTCTGACACCATGACAACTAAAGCTTGGGACCATCTGGAGGTAGCCCACGGTGCATGCAGCACTGATACTCTCGCCATGGCCCTATCATCACATGGAGGGAGGCAAGTCTCTTTCAGGCAGCTTCCAAATCAGCTCTGCACGATCCTCCTACTTATTCCCTTTCTCCTCCCCTCCTCCTCCTCCTCTTCCAAGGATCTCCTAAAGTAGTTAGAGAGGAAGAACTTGGCAGACTGCTTGGTGACCACAGCTAGCCAACTGGTTTGTGATGACTCCCAGATAAACAGAGGGACCTGTTTTAAAGGTTTGGTTCCTTCTAGGGCAGGTTAGTAGGAAGATAAGTGTCTTTTTCACTTATACTCAGATTATAACACTTTCAACATTTTGGAGTCCATACTAATTTTCTACTGCTGCTGTAACAGATAATCACAAATTTAGTGACTTGAGACAACACACATGTATTAGCCTACAGTTCTGGGCCTCAGAAATCTAATGCAGGTCTCATTAGGTGAAGATCAAAGTGTCAGAGGGCTGTGTTTCTTCTGGAGGCCCTAGGGGAGAATATGTTTCCTTGCCATTTCAAGCTTCTTGAGGCTTCCTGCATTCCTTGGCTAGTAGCCTCTTTCTCCATCTTCAAAGCCAGCAAGTTTGGGCCGAGTCCTTCTCACGCTGCCATGTCTCTGATTCTCTGACCACAGCCAGGAAAGCATCTCCGCTGATGAAGACTCCTATGATTAAATTGGGCCCATGCAGACAATGTCCTCATCTCTAGGTCCTTAGTCTTAATCACATCTGCAAAGTTCTTTTTGCCATGTGAGGTAATATACTCACAGATTCTGGGGATTAGGATGTGGATGTTTTTGGTGGCTGTTATTCTGCCTATCACAGAGTCCTGGCCTCACAGGCCAGGAAACATTTGCATTACTCAGATGTTCCAATAATCCATGGTGTTGACTTTGGAGCAGAGGTAGAATGACCATGGAGCTGGTGAAGCTGAAACTTCAGGGCTCCTCATTTGCTTGTGTGCACCTATTCCAAGCCCTCAGTTTTGTAGTCATAATTGTGTGCTCTATTTCTTAAAGAGGGCCTCCACGATTACAGAAACCTGAGGCCCCACAAAACCCGAAGGGGGTCCTGTTCTCAAATGTGTGTCTGATGAGACAAATGGAGTGCCCCCAGGAGGCCTTTGAGGGGCAAGGTGTGGTGTGGTCTGGTCCACAACGAGCACGTGCTTTTGACTGTTAAGTGAGATACCCAAAGGAAGAGTTTGGAGAAGCATCTGGGGAGGAGGTTAAGCTGTGGCTCAAGGGGGTGGCAGAGATTTCTGAGGAGGAAAGGAAAAGAAAAGTGAAGAAGGATCTGTTTCAGAAAAAAGAGAAGGATTGAAAGCCGGGCAGGGGCATTTTTGCTGGGTGATGTGCTTTATGAGCCTCCCCTTCATCGCTGCTCAAATGTCAGACATTCGCTTAATGCTTGAGGAGCTGGATTTGTGCTTTTGAGCTTTTGTGGAAATGGGCTGCCAGGCTGAAACAGGCCTCCAGGCAGGCAGAGAAAGAGTAAGGACACTCCGAGAGTCAGGAACATCAGGTTCATGCGCTCTTTCATTCATCAAAAAGGATCTTGGAGAAGCCAGAAACAAAGGCCACATATTGTATGATTCCACTTACATGGAATGTTCAGAATAGGCAAATCCATGGTGCTAGAAAGTACATTAGTGGTTGTCAGAGGATAGGGAGAGGAGGGAATTGAGACTAACTGCTAATAGATATGAGCTTTTGTGGGGGGGTGATGGAAATTTTTGGAATTAGTAGTGATCATTATACCACTCTGAATATACTAAAAAACCACTAAATTGTCAACATTTAAAGGGTGAATTTTATGGTGTGTGAATGATATGGTTTGGATTTGTGTCCTTGCACAATCTCATGTTGAACTGTAATCCCCAATGTTGGAGGCAGGGCCTGGTGGGAGGTAATCGGATCATGGGGGTTGTCCTTCATGAATGGTTTAGAACCATTCTCTTGGTGTTGATCTTGTGATAGTGAGTGAGTTATCACAAGATCTGATTGTTTAAAACTGTGTAGCACCTCCCACCTCTCTGTCTTGCTCTTGCTCCTACCATGTAAGAAGCTTGCTCCCCCTTTGCCTTCTGCCGTGATTGAAAGCTTCCTGAGGCCTCCCCAGAAACAGAAGGTGTCATGCTTCCTGTACAGACTACAGAACCATGAGCCAATTAAACGTCTTTCCTTTAGAAATTACAGTTTCAGTTATTTCTTTATAGCAACGTGAGAATGGACTAAAACAGGGAATTATATCTCACTTTTTAGAAAGGGGTTTCTAAAAATTGGCTGTGCCTAAAACTCAAGGAAAATACACTATGAAAACTCATTTTTGAGAGCTGAAAGACTTTCTTTCAATACTCCAGTGAGGCTTCTTTCACGCATCACTGCTTAAAACAGGCCAAGGTTCCTCTTGTCATTCCTCTGAGTTCATACCTCCTCTGAAGGTCAGAAAACCTGTGCCTTTATACAGCTTGCTTTGTAAGCAAATATGGGGTTGACAGATCTTCAAACTTCTTTGGCTTTCTGATTCTCCTGCTTAGCAAGATAGGGCATAAGGAATAAGTATATACTGATGCTGTGATATAAGCAAAAAAGGTGAATGCACAGAGGTTAGTGACAGCAAGAATAAAATGAATTGTTAAGACTAATGCAAACCAGAGCCAGTTAATCTTTACAAGTCTTCCATGTTTTGGAATTTCTTTGCAACATCAATCTTCATCCTTCCAGAGGATCATGAAAATCATAGGTAGTAAAGTGCTTGACTATGTTTTTCTATTGATTTGTACTTTTCCCACTTAGATTTACAACTCTCAGTGGGATGATTTAATAAGCCATTTTGGAGATATGGCTTGGCACAAGGTAAATTACACCAGCCTGCAGGCTCTATTTACTGCTCAATCTTCACTATTGTAAAGGTGACTTCTGAGACAATTTCAGGTCACTAGCCTCTATTAGTCATCCATTAGTATCCAGAAAATAATTTTGGTTGAGATGATTTTGAGCTGCATAGAAACACACCTATTAGTGTCAGAGGATAAAGACTGTTTAAATGTGCTTGGACAGTATACAAAACAAAGTCTGAAAACCGAAAACACTCTATTGGAGGGAAAACCTAGTAAGATTTTCTTTTGATACATATTTCATCTTATCTTGTATATTCTGTAGCATGTAAAGCATAACCAATCAGGGACTCTTAGTTAATTTGGTGGTCCACAAGAAGCCATGGTGTGATAGATGGATTTTAAAATGTTCTAAATCTTTACACGCCTAACACCACCACCACCACTACTCCCTTTCCTAACCTGTGAAATGTGAGTTGAAGTTCCTCTAATAAAGAAGTGGGGTCTATTTTCTTTGCTGTTGAAAAGGGCAAAGAAAAGTCTGGACTTATAACTTGCTTTAGCCAAGGCAATATGGCAGAAGTCACTCCCTTCCATTCTCTCCCTTGGAAACTTGCTGAGATGTGAACAAATCCCAGTTAACCTGCTGGATGATAAGAGCCATATGGCCAGTTATTCTTATTACCACTGCTAACAATCAGCCGAATGGCCAACATGTGAAAGAAAAACCATCTTAGACTGGCCAGCCCCTAGCCTACCTGCCAGCCCTCAACAGATGCATATACAAGCCAGTCAAGATCAGCTAAGTCTAGCCCAGGTTAGCAAATCCATCCAGGTGACCCATGTACTGTTGATCAATAATAAATGCTTATTGTTTTAAGCCACTGAATTTTGGGATGCTTTGCTATACAGCAATAGCTAATGTCACAACCTGCCTTTTGTGGTGCATATGCTTTACGCCCTGTCTGTGGAACAGTTTAAACTTCATTGCCTTGGCTGAAATCACTGAAACCCTGGCATGTTCAGAAGCCATCAGATGCTCAAGGGAATATATACCTGCCCTTGCTACTGCTCAAGTAACAAGGAAGAAAGTAGATGGAGACAGCAACACATCTTTGGGATCCTGTAGCTAGCATGAGGTCTGGTGGGGGAGGTGGGGGGTAGTTGGTAAGAAATTTAGAATTTGCAGAAAACTAGAAAGGAGGATATAAAATACATTTTCACTATAAAGTTAAAAAACTATCATTATTTTGTAATATTTGTTTCAACCACTATTTGTAAAACAAAAAAATTTATATTTGGCTAAAATTTCCTTTAACCATTACCTGGGTCTCAATCCCCCGCCCTTCCTCCACAGGCAAAAATACCCTGAATGTGGTATAGTGTGGACTCACATTGTACAATGAAACTTTTTGCTATTTTACTCATCGTAGTTTTGACATACATATATATATATATATATGACATACATCCATATGTATATATACATATATGTATGACATATGCATAAATATGTAAATATGTGTTTTACTTATACACATGTTTAGTTTAATACTTTTAACTGCTGTATGATAGTCTATCACATGGATGTAATATCCTGTATTAATTCCTTTACCATTGTTGAATATTCAGATCGCTTCCAAATTCCGCCTTTACTCACACATAGGGCTGAAATAAATAATACTTGTATATAATTCCTTGCATTCAAATGCCAGTTTTCCTCTAGGTCACACAGCCAGAATTCTGGATGGTGGGACACATACTTTTTTGCATTTTCTAGAGTCTAAATTTATCCCACCAGACAGGAACCTGGCTTTATAAGATTTCCTTGATGTTAAGTTTCAGAGTGGTTGTCTTGTGGGACAAATTTATAACACAAGAAGCTAAAATAAAAGAAAAGCTAGATGGGAACTTGAAATCTCTTTGAAATGTTCTCCAAATGGGACAAACACATCACATTAGATCATTTCTGAGAAGTCTCAGATTCATTATTCAATAAGGCAAACCAGTTCTTTCGCTTTGTTTTGGTTTTCTCAATGGAGAAGTCAAGTTTAAAATTCTGTATTTTACCGTGCCAAGGCATGGTATGGTAAACATACCATGGTATGATTATGGTCAAGTTCAAACAACTTTCCCTCTGTAAACAGAACATTACTTTGTTGCTTAAGTAGTAAGTAGCTAAGTGCTCTTAGATTTTGACACATCACCGTCAAAAGGGAATTAGCACACAAGAAGCCTGCCGTCATAATAAATGTTCTCAACAAATTGTGTGTACCCTTTGTCTTTTGGGCTCAGTGCAGACCAGCTGATCATAATAGGATGATGTCAACATCACCCCATTGCTTTCGATTTGTAAGCATATCTGAGAGCTGCCTGAGGTTTTCTTGGTTTACGTCAGGTTACATTATAGATATTCTATAATGGAGATGCTCTTAGTTTTACATTTTTACAACTGGTGATAAGAATTGCTATTTTGTAGAAGTAATACTCTATCATGCACTTCGTATAGAAAAATGAGGAGAAATAAACTATGGGAAAGCGACATCTTTGTCCTCAAAACTCCCAAGCCAGCCTGATGACAAAATGTTGATTAACACAAGTAATAAAATAATTATATTAATGAAGTGAAATCCTGCTGGCTTCCAGAAATCACTCTGAAAGGAATA
The DNA here is from genome assembly GCF_007565055.1 of Rhinopithecus roxellana. NCBI lineage: Eukaryota > Metazoa > Chordata > Mammalia > Primates > Cercopithecidae > Rhinopithecus > Rhinopithecus roxellana. The sequence goes on from NC_044555.1 coordinate 77,312,080, forward strand.
TCTGACACTAGTTTTTTAGTTTTTTCCTTTAAGATTTGGGCAATCAGGGCTCTGGTTTTTGAAATATCCTGCATGTTTTGTACACGTGAGGGGAATTTTATAAAGAGATTTCAAGTGTTGTCAGATATTCGGCGATTATCAGGCAGCTCCAAATACATCGCTTTCTGTTGTGCTGAAAACTCCTTTGCTCTCTTGCTTCCTGTTGTGTTTTGCCAGCAGGGGGCACTGGAGAGGGACAACTGAACGGGAGAAGGGGCTTCATCCCGATTGGCTTACTTCTTCGTCAGGATGCAGGGGCGCTTCATTCTCTGGCTGCAGCGGCTGGTGGCAGCCTCCACCTTCTTTCCGCACTTCCAGAAGCATCCTCCCGGGGCCGGTCGGTTAGCCTGGCGTCTCCTCTAAACCCCTGCTCCCAGCAGCAGCCGGGTAGCCCTCCCTCCTCCGCAGGTATCAACATCTATAAACATTTTTAAAGTCCTTGGTACATTTGCCAAATTGCTTTCCAGACGAATTATCGTGATTTACACTCTCAGTGGTTGTGTGTGAAAATACTTCCAGAAACCCCCTCCCATACGATTATTGTTGCTAATTAACTAATGATTGTCTTTGGTTGATTTTTATATTTAGCTCTTGAATTCAGCGGTTCTCAAATGCTAGCTCCAAGACATGCTGCATCAGAATCATGGGGGAATATAGAGTCCCAGATCTTACCTCTGGAGATTCTGATTCTGTTGAAGCTTTCTGAAATTAATTGCATAACTTTTCATGTTTTTATATTCAAACTTCTGAATTTTTGACTTGGAATTATCCAGGCCCTGAAAGTTTGAACCAAATCTACTTCAAAATCATCAGGGCTCACAGTTCTTTTTGAAGTTTCGTGGCTTGCCCAGTTTCTTCATCTGAAAACTCCATGAACTCCCTTATGGGAGTTTTCAGATTGTTTACTTCTTGCTGGCTTTTTTTTTTTTTTAAATAAAAAAGGGACTTAAAGGAGAATGTTGAACCTGAACCCCAATTGGAGTAACTGCACTGGATCACTATAGCAAAGGGAAGACCTGGTTTCTGTATTTGTGGTCCCTCTCACCCCTGGCTAGTGCGTCTTACTCTAATTAATATTTTCTCCAAAACCTAGAGCCTTGGTTCCTGTGTTCAAAAGCTTTTAGGATGACATATTCTATAGTTTTCCTTATGTCGAGGAGTGGGCCTGAGATATTTCCTGAAAATAGAGTCTTTGTGTGTACTGATAGACCATGATGAAAGTTTTACTTTGCCTCTGTTTGCCCTCTAAGGTTTATGACACTTTGGTTTTTTAATATAAAATGTGGAAGCAGGATGCCTATGGATTCTGAGTATCCAGAATCAGTGTTTGTTTAGTGGTATCTAATTAGGAATGCTATCCATGAGGATGTCAGTGGCCCAGGAGAAAAAGATACAGTAGCTCCAGCTCTTTATTACCTTGGTGAAGGTTGTCACAGTGATGTGGGAAGGCCAAATTTTAAGGGAAAAAGAACATGAAGGAAAAGTGACCCCAGCCTCTATCACTTAATAATTACGACCGGTGGGCCGAATCAGGCCTCCTGCCTGCTTTTCTAAAGTTTTATGGAAACACAGCCACACTCTTTCATGTAAATATTGTCTGTAATTGCTTTCAAGTTATAATGGCAGAAGTTGAGTGGTTGCTACAGAGACTGCATGGCCTACAAAGCTAAAAATATTCATTATTTGGTCCTTTACAGATAATGTTTGCCAAGCATGATCTAGATTTTCAAATATATTACAGCTGTGCCTGCTTAGTTATTTCTTGCAGTTTCAAAGGTTTTTTTCAGCAGCTGTTGTCTATTTTAACATTCATAATTCATTTAATGGACATTTTTCTCATTCCTTTCTATTGATTATGTTTGGCAAAGGTATTCTCTTTATATATATATATATATTTTTTTTTTTTCAAGAAACTTGCACTCTTGGGCTTGTAAATAATGCTATGGTTTTCTATTTTCTAATACATTTGTTTTGATGCTTTATTTCCTTCATCCTACTTATAGACTTAAAAAATCCTTGTCTAAATGGTAATTATTGTTATTTTTGACCCAACTAACTCCCATTTCTCTTAAAATTATAGGAAACTAATGTTTTCAAAATATAAAAACTAAAAAAGACACAGACACATCAAAGCACAGATAAAAGGGGAAAAAAATCATCCAACATCATGATGCCATAGCTAGTCACCAGAACTATTTTGGAGTTTTTCCTTCTAGTCTCTTTTTAAAAAAAAAAAAAAATTAAGTTTTTTAGTAGTAAAGAAACACAATAACATAAAATTAACCATTGCAATCATTTTTTAAGTGTACAGTTCAGTAGTGTTAAGTACACTCACATTGTTGTGCAACAGATCTCTAGAACTTTTTCATCTACCAAAACTGAAACTCTGAACCTATTAAACAATTCCTCACTTCCCCTTTCTCCCAGCCTCTGGCAACCACCATTCTATTTTCATCTCTATGAATTTGATGACTACAGGTACCTCATATAAGGGGAATCATACAGTATTTTTCTTTTTGTGACTGGCTTATTTCACTTAGCATAATGTCCTGAAGGTTTATGTTGTTGTAGCATGTGTCAGAATTTCTTTTTATTAAAGCTGAATAATAATGCATTATATGGATAGACCACATTTTGTTTATCAGTTTATCTGTTGGTAGACACTAGAGTTGCATCCACCTCTAGGCTATTGTGAATTATGCTGCTGTGAACATGGGTATGCAAATATCTCCTTGAGATCTTGCTTTCAATTCTTTTGGATATAGAAGTAAAAGTGGGATTGCTGGGTCAAATGGTAATTCTGTTTTCATTTTTTGAGAAACCTCTATGCCGTTTCCGGTAGGCACTGTACTAATTTGTCTCCTTTATGAGGCACATGTGTTTTCAGTGGTTAGTTCAAGTCATCACTTTCTTTAAATAAAATTTAAATAAATGTTGCCTAACTGAACCTGCTTTTCTATACCCTACAGAAAATACAGTCCCCTGCTCCAGATGTCTGTCTTGAAGACTTTTATTGTCATGTTTGCATCAATTTCTTCTCTCATTGTTTTCCTCTATTTTCTCTTTTTTCTGGGAGTATTTATCAATTTTTCTTCTTATATTACTAGTCAATTGTAAGTTGCCTGCCACCAGCAAACTTAAATTTAACCATGTTTATTTCCTTGAAGTCCCTCTCCTGACCTGCTTGCTTTTTAGTAAGACAAATAGATTGAGAAAAGAAATGCTTTCTTAAAAAATGATAAAAACCCTGACCACTTAGTTCGTGGATTAAAAAATATCTTCTTCTCAGCATTTAGATGAGATTTTGTATCTTTTTGCTGTCTCGAGATAACTTTGCTTTTTCTTTGATGAGTCTTCATGTCTTACATGCAGTTTATGAGAGACATTTTTCATCCAATCTGCTCACACTGCCATCTGAACAGAATGATGTTTCTTGCTTTTAAGATATAAAAGAAGACGATAGAGTTGTCTTGTTTTAGAACTATTTTAAAATATCCTAAAGAAAGTTTGAAATACTAAATGGAACATCAAAACTTTGAGTTCATTTATTGCTGCATAATGACAGTTTGGTGGTTTAAAACGATGATTTATTCTCCTCACCCTGTTGGTTGCCTAGGCTGAGCTAGGCAGTTCTTCTCCACACAGTGTTGGTTGTGGCCACTCCTGGGGTTGCATTCAGCTGGGAGCTTATCCGCGACCAGGATCTCCAAGATGGCTTCACTCAAAGACTGGTACCACAGCTGGTGTGTCTGGGACGGGCTGAGCCTCTTTCCAGCAGAGGAGGCAAACTCTCCACATGGTGACTCAGGGCTCCAAGAGGGAAAGCAGAAGCTGACAGGCCTCTTCTACCATATTGTGCTGCCAAAGCAAGTCACAAGACCACCTTATATTCAAGGGAAGAGAAAATCAACTCCAGGTCTTGATGGCAAGCGCGGACTATTTGGCAGCTGTATTTGCAGGGGATATACCAAAACTTAATATAAATTCCTTTAATTTTCTTCAGGAAAATAAATCAGATATTGAACTTTTACATATCTGTTATTTATTGTGCCATAGTGATAGTGAGGGTAACTAATGAAATGTCTAGTGTATTTATTAGTCAGCAGATATTTTCTGTCAAGGGCTAGGTAGTAAATATTTTAGGCTTTGTGGGCCATACAGTTTCTGTTGCAACCACTCAACCTTTGCTGTTATAGTGTAATAGCAACCAGAGGTAATACATAAATGAATGGGCATGGCTATGTTCTAATATAACTTTGTTTACAAAAAAAAAAAAAAAAAAAAAACGACAAAAACAGGTGGCGGGCAGGATTTGTCCTGTGGATTAGATTTTTCTGACCTCTGGTCTAGAGAAATAGTGTTTTTCCTGCATTCTAAATAGATTTAAAATGAATTATGAGGCCAGGAGCAGTGGCTCATACCTGTAATCCCAACACTTTGGGAGGCCAAGGTAGGTGGATTGCTTGAGCCCAGGAGTGCGAGACTAGCCTGGGCAACATGGTGAGACCCTGTCTCTACAAAAAAAATACAAAAATTAGCCAAGTATGATGATACATGCCTGTGGTCCCAACTACTTGGAAGACTGAGGTGGGAGGATTGCTTGAGCCTGGGAGGCAGAGGTTGCAGTGAGCTGAGATTGTGCCACTGTACTCCAGCCTGGGTGACAGAGTGAGACCCTGTCTCAAAAAATAAAAATAAGAAATAAAATGAATTATGTAGGAGTGAAACCTCAGATTCTAATAATGCCCACATAAGGTATCTGAAACTAACTGAAGTTAATACAAAAATGATCACATAGTGAGCTTGTATTTGTTATTTTCGTATCATCTGCATCATCCCCTACTAATAGCATCAAGCACCATGTATTGAATCTGTTTATTACTTGAGGCTACACATAGAGGCACAACATTTTTCCTTACTTAATTACCATTGCTTTTTAGATTCCATAAAATCATTTAATGTCCTGGGGAAAAGGATATTCGATAATGTGAAATGCTGTTTGGTAAGCAAAAGACAAACAGTGGGATAGTTGTTATTTGCAAAACACATTTACTAGCTTTATGTTCCCATGACACCAAATATTTGAGTTCTTGGGTTCTGAATAATGAATCAAAAGGAAAGTTATGATTTCAAAACCCTCTTGACCACTTTTTAGTAGTTAGTACTTTTTTTTTAACTTCTGCACTTTTCAGCAAACTCTTAACACCTCTTATTTCATTCGTAATACTTTGGTATTTTATGAGGTCACATTTTATTTTTTTCCTTGGAAATGAGACACCAGCATAGAAATACTTCTCATTTTGCTGCCCTCTGGGCTTTGTTTTTCTCAGGTGTTGAATGACAGGTACTAACAGTCTGTAAGAGCTAATGTGAAGATGCTGCCTTTTGTGGTTGTGTCGTCATATTTTCCAGCCTGCCACCCGGGACAGGCTGTCACCACGCACCTGCAGAGTGAAGGAGTTTCAGGCACAGTTCCAGGCCTCTGCTTCCTAAGATGGTGCAGCAGAGGTTTGGAGGGAGGTGCGTGGCCCAGTGTGCTCCCCGGGGGAAATTGTGAGAAAACCCACGCCTCTCTGGAGAGTTGCTTTTACAAAGTACCTATTTGGTAAGTGTGAAGGGACTTGATTTACTTCTCTTGTGTATCCTTATCCATATAGCTCATGTGTTAAAATAGCACTGGGCATTCAGTGTTCATTGCTTCACAGACAACATGTGAACTGCTTTAGACTGAAAATTTATACATCACTAGAATAGCAGTTGTTGCCTGAGCTCCTCCTACTCCTGCCATAGAAGTTCTCTCAGCTCCTCTGCCTGCCATGAGTCTGTTGAGGCTCAGAGCAATACCCCAAGACTGGTACTTTGACATGCAGAGAGGCCTCAGAATCAAGGTCCCTCTTACTATGTCTTCTCCCCCCGCCTCCCTCTTGTCCCCCAAGCTCTGGGAGGGACTGTCTCTGGAATTTTCTTATCTAAGAAAGCATCTTCCCAAAAGAAATGTAATTGTCTTAAACCGCCTGCCTAGGGATCTCATCAAATATCTAGGAAAGATCAAACATCTATGAAGAGAAAAAACTGGGAGTCAGCACCAGACCCAGACAGAATTTTCATCTATTCTTCTGAGGGCAGCTCAGAAAGATGACCTGGAAGACTCTATCTCCATAATAAGACAACCTTTTTTCCTGTGCACCTCCACCTCTCACCTTTCTGTAATGTCTCTCACCTCCACAGTCCATTTTTCTCCCTAATGGTCTACTGCCCCTGAAAATAATTGTCTACATTCCCCGATGATATATAATAATGTTTCGTGATCCTAAATATCTCAAAATGGTGTCACTTATGACAAATGACTCAGCCTACAGTGAAATTGCTGACCCCTCAGTGATAAGCACATGTATGGAAGACATCACCTGCTGTGGCCAGGCACTGCTGAGACCTGACAAGAGAGTAAAGCCAAAAGGTGGCTGAGATCATGGCCACGGAGGGCCATAAAAACCACAAAGAAACTGACCATGGTCAAGATGCCACCAGAAGCTCTGCATGTGGCAACTCTGAGGCCTCTGTTCCATTGGCAGGGGCTGTAGGAAGGTCTGCTGGGAGAAGAGCAGTGACAGTGACCCCCCACTCCAACCCCGACCCAGAAAAAAATAACAGGACCTGCCCGATTGTCTGTCAGCGTGCTGGCCTCCTAAGCTAATCAAGCTACTCGCTGTGTTTCGACCCTCCTCTCTCTCTTACTAGTGCCCTTGTGTGTTGAATATATTTGCATGATTGCTGGTTTGTGAAAGCCTCACAATAAACCGTGGATTCATCAGCATTTAATTGGCCACCGACTCAATGTGAAACCTCCTGGCCTCAGTTAGCACAACGAGGCTGATTAGAACCTGACAGGAGAGCCATCTCTCCGTCCCCTGTCAAAAAAGGCATATGGGCTTCTGCACTGCTGTTGGTCAGAGGGTAATCATTCTCCTGTGGTTCCCCCATGCTATGCACATTAAATAAACTATTGCATGCCTTTTCCTTTATTAATTTGCGTTTTGTCAGCTGATTTTCAGCGAACCTTTATAGGGCGAAGGGGAAGTTTTCTCTGTACCCCTATAAGTTTCTCCAAGAAATGACTCAAAAATAAAATAAAAAGAAATAGAATCTATTCCTAACCCTTCTAAATGGATGTTTCCTTTGTATTAACCTTTCATTTTGTGATGTGTTCCTCCACTCTTGAGCACTCAGTCTGAGCACTGGCTCCCCTCTGATTTGATGGGATCAGGCTTCTAGAACTCAGCCTGGAGCCTAGGTCTCTGAGAGGGGCAATTTTTCTTTTATGCTTCTCTTAAGGAAAATCAATCCAAAGCGATGCACACAGACCTTATTCTGTTTCATCGACCAGCTAGCTGATTGGTACTGTTTTGTACATATGAAGTTACCAGGCATTGGGTTTGTTTCTCTAAGCTTCCTTTTGGAATTGTCTCCTTTGGTTCTTGTCCTAGTTTCTTTTCCACCATCTGTTGAAATATCTTCTTTACAGATACCAAAATTGAGACACTAAATATGCTTGTCTGGCTCATGGCTAATGTTGGTGATTCAGGCTTGAGAGGGCAGGCAAGGATCAACTGTGAAACAGAACACCCCTTTTCCTATATTTTCTAAAAGGCATAGAGTAGTTTGAAAAATGCCAATGATAGTTTGTTGAAGACTTAGAAATGACAGTTATTTTATTTCGATTCCCTAGATTACTGTGTAAATTACCAGCTAGTAAGGATCCACGCCTTGACAGGTGGAAAATGAGCTGCTTAGGACATGCCATTCACTTTTCAACCTACTTGCCTTTGTAGAAGCATCTATATGCTTTCCATGAACACTTTGCAGTATGTATTTTTGAAAAGTTATTCTTCTAAGAGACTGTTCATACTTTTATTTTTTACTTTTATTTATTATTATTATTTTTGAGACAGAGTCTCACTCTGTCACCCAGGCTAGAGTGCAGTGGCATGATCTCGGCTCACTACAACCTCTGCTGCCTGGGTTCAAACAATTCTCTGCCTCGGCCTTCTGAGTAGCTGGGATTCCAGGCACCTGCCACCATGCCCGGCTAATTTTTGTATTTTTAGTAGAGACAGGGTTTCACCATCTTGGCCAGGCTGGTCTTGAACTCCTGACCTTGTGATCCATCCACCTTGGCCTCCCAAAGTGCTGGAATTACAAGTGTGAGCAACCGCGCCTGGCAACTTGAAATGAATTATTTTATCTTTAATGTCTCATTGTAAGTTATCATCTTAAGGATACTTTTTTTCCTGAGAATATTTTCCTGTTTCCCAGATTTTCTACACCTAAGTAAACCAAATCTACCACGTATTCCTGTGATGTACTGCAAAATTGGCTTGCTCTCAGTAGATGCAGATAGAATGATTTTGCAAACAACATTTTCAGTGTTGATGACTGAGTTGTGTATTTTGATCAAGTCAAGCAAAGAGCATCTGAGCATATTGTAGTCAACTTAAAATATGAAATTATTTAGGACAGCATTACACAAATAATACCTGGGAATTAGTGGCAATCACACTGTTTTTGCTGGGGACTTGCTAGAATCGTGACTTGGCCTTCAGTCAACTTGAGTACATGTTTTTCAGATCCTGTTGTTCCTAATGGGCTTCATCATGGTCAGTTTGATAAATAATGCATGCCTGGGTCACTCTAACTGAAGTACTGTTACTCATAGTTAGCCGTTCTGCAGCCAATTTGTTAGGATGGAGTCTGCTCTAAGTTGCATTAAATTAAGTGACTTAACTTGGGCATTGCTACGTGACTCTGTAATATTCATTTTATGTTGGGAGAACAAGGAGATCCTCTACATATTGATTCCAAATCCACAATGTAAAGCAAACACAAATTATATATTCAACTACTTCTGGAACAAAGAAAGAAGAGAAAATTCATCTGGGCAATGAAATATACTTTATGTTTAATAACAGAAAAGGATGGTGTAATGATTTTCACCTGAAATGAAAAATATAAATTCAGTATTTTAAAAAATTGGCTTAAATCTATTAAAATATGTATTTGAGAACTATATTATGAGAAATGTTGAACATATACAAAACTTGACCCAGTAGAGAATATTGAGCCCTTAGGTATAATCACCAGCTTCAAGAATTATTGACTCATGGCCAATCTTGTTTCATCTTTCTTTTTCTGTACTGACTTCTCCTCCTCTTCTCATATTATTTTGAAGTAAATTCCAGATATCATTGCATATAAAATTGCCTTTAAAAATAGAAACATTTTTTAAAACTTGGATAAAATAAAGTATAAATAAAATATAAGGTAACAGCAGCTATGATGTCAACATAATTCAAGAAAATGGAGGGAAGTCTGGCATTTAAAATGTCAACCTTATGACAAAAAGAAGCCCAAACTATTACAAAATAATGAACTAGGTGTAAATTAAGAGCCAGTCAGATTAAAATGTTTTAATCGTTCAATAAATATTTATTTTGTAAATAAACAAAGTATATATTATTAGTCCATTCTCACACTGTTATAAAGATACTACCTGAGATTGGTTAATTTATATAGAAAGGAGGTTTAATTGACTCATGGTTCCACATGACTGGGGAGGCCTCAGGAAACTTACAATCACGGTGGAAGGTGAAGGGGAAACAGGCACCTTCTTCACAAGGCAGCGGGATGGAGGGAGAAGCATCACACTTTAAAACCATCAGCTCTTGTGAGAACTCATTCAGTATCATGAGAACAGCATGGGGGAAACAGTTCCCATGATCCAGTCAGCTCCTACCGGCTCCCACCCTCGACATGTGGGGATTACAATTCGAGATGATATTTGGGTGGAGAAACAGAGCCAAACCATATCAACAAGTGTGGGGCAGGTCCTCAAAAAGTTCATCTAGCGTTATATGACCTGACAATTCCACTCCTATGACGATACATGTCCACACAAAAACTTATGCACAAATGTTCATAGAAGCATTTTTCATAATAGCCAAGTAGTGGAAATGACATGAACCCATAAGCTGATGAATGGATGAACATATGTGGTCAGTCCATCCAATGGAATAGCATTTGGTCATGAAAAGGAAGTACTGACACATGCTACAACATGGATAAACCATGAACACATTGTGCTATGTGAAAGGAGCCAGTTCCAAAAGACTATAAATATTATCTGATACCATTTATATGAAATATCCAGAATAATCAAATACATAGAGGCAGTAGGTAGATTACTGGTTGCCTAGGGCTGGTGGGTGGAGGGGCAGCCAGAGGGTAATTGAGGTCTGAGGAGGGACTGCTAATGGGTACAGAGTTTCTTTTTGGGGAGGATGAAATTGCTTGAGAATTTGATAGTGGTGATAGTTGCACAACTTTGTGAATACACTAAAAACTGCTGGCCGGGCACGGTGGCTGATGCCTGTAATCCCAGCCCTTTGGAAGGCTGAGGCAGGTGGATCACCTGAAGTCAGGAGCTCAAGACCAGTCCGGCCAACATGGTGAAACCCTGGTCTCAACTAAAAGTACAAAAAATTAGCCAGGCATGGTGGTAGGCACCTGTAATCCCAGCTACTCCAGAAGCTGAGGCAGGAGAATTGCTTGAACCCGTGAGGCGGAGTTTGCAGTGAGCTGAGATCGTGCCATTGCATTCGCCATTGCATTCCAGCCTGGGCAACAAGAGCAAAACTCTGTCTCAATAAATCAATAAAAATAAAAACTACCCAACTGTATACTTTCAAGGAGAGAATTCTGTAATATTTCAATCATATCTCAAATATTAAAAATGCTATGGAAATGTAAGTATCTAATCACACCAAAGAAAAATAGATAGATCTACTTTGCCACTAAAAGCTTGTGGGGTTAGGGCAAGCATGTTCATCATTAATGAAAAATAGTGAAGTGTTTTTAAAATGTCAATTATAAAATTAATGCAAGGGAGGTATGACTTTTTTTTTTAAACAGTCTCGCCCTGTCACCCAGGCGGGAGTACAGTGGCGCAATCTTGGCTCACTGCAACCTCTGCCTCCCAGGTTCAAGTGATTCTCCTGCCTCAGCCTACTGAGTAGCTGAGATTACAGGCACACATCATGACGCCTGGTTAAGTTTTGTATTTTTAGTGGGGATGTGGTTTTGCCATGTTGGCCAGGCTGGTCTTGAACTCTTGGCCTCAAGCAATCTGCCTGCCTCGGCCCCAAAGTGCTGGGATTACAGGCATGAACCACTGTGCCTGGCCTTGAGAATTTATTTGATGTCTTCTGCCCAAGTCACATTTCAGGTTACTGAGGCTCAATCATTTTTTAATATCAACTTTCAAAAATGCAGCTTATACTTAGCTGTCTTCTTGAACACTGGGTATCAAGTATTACATAACCTTTTCTATATTTGCCAGGATACTTACTACATGCCTTAGTCACACTGGGTACTCAGTAAGCATTTATTAACTGCATGGATAAATGAAAGAGGAAACATAGAAACATTCTTTCTATAATATTTTCTTAAAATATTATATGTGTAGAATTATTCTTCCCCTTACAATGAATGATTACAGAAAGTTGTATTTTGTTTTTGTATGCTTTAAAGTTTCTCACTTACTTCTATTCATATGCTTAGTCATGTTTTTCAAAATTTAGTTGTTTGGATTAGGATTTAAATAATGTTTAAAAGTTGCAATTATCGAAATGTCCTTTAGTCTCTTTCAATCTGTAGGTTTTCTTCTCTCTCTCTTATTTATCCCCTTGCATTTTTTTAAATCAAGAAATTAGTTCTTTGTCTTATAAAACTGCTCACAGTCTGGACTTGCATTCACATGGTATTGCACTCACATGGAAGCTGCATTTACATGGTATTGGTTAACATGTTCCTTTGTCCCCTCTAGTTCTTGTACATTAGTATATAGAACCAGAGACTTAATCAGATTCAAGTTCAATTTTTTTCACTGGACTACTTTGTAGTTGTTGTTGTTACTTCCATCAGTGGGATTTCATGCCTGGTTGTCTCTCTTGTTGTGATGTCAATGGCCATTGATGATTATGGTGTAGATCAATTAATTCATTGAGGGTTGAGAAATGGTGTTTGCAGTAGCCCACCTTGAAGAGGCCCCCAGTGCTCCCTGGCTCCTGGGATTCACGGCTTCATGTAATGTCCTCCTGTGCTGTTTCAGGGTTGGTCTGCATGACCAATAGAACATAAGAGAAATGCTGTTATGTCACTTGTGAGGGTAGGTCATAAAAGGCAGCGTAGCTTCTGCTCCTCTTTCTCTTGGGCCACTTGCTCTGGGCAAAGCCAGCAGCCAAGCCATGAGGACTACATGGAGAAGAACTGAGGCCTCCTGCCAGTAGCTGTATGAGTGAGGTTGGAAGTCAAGCCTTCAGGTAGCTGCAGCCCCAGCTGGCATCTTGATTGCAGCTCCTGAACCATCCTGAGCCGAAACTCCTAGCTCGGCCACTGTTGAATTCTTGACCCATGGAAAGTTTATTTTATTTTATTTTTATTTATTTATTTTTTGAGACAGGGTCTTTCTCTGTCACCCAGGCTGGAGTGCAGTGGCGCAATCTTGGCTCACTGCCAGCTCCAACTCCCAAGTTCACACCATTCTTCTGCCTCAGCCTCCGTAGTAGCTGGGACTACAGGCGCCCACCACCACGCCCGGCTAATTTTTTGTATTGTTAGTAGAGATGGGGTTTCACCGTGTTAGCCAGGATGGTCTCGAACTCCTGACCTCGTGATCCACCTGCCTCGGCCTCCCAAAGTGCTAGGATTACAGGCATGAGCCACTGTGCCTGGCCGGAAAGTGTGTTGTTTTAAGCGTCTGTGTTTGAGGGTAATTTGTGACTCAACAATGATAATTAATTTAGTGTTATTCTACTTCATTCATTCAATCTTCATTTACCAGCTAGAATACTTCTATAAAGAGAAACTTTCTTTTAACAATTATTTGATTACCCTGTAGTACAGTTAGTATAGGAAAGATGCTTACTCTTTCAATGGTTATAATCATACTATATATGCTTTTGTACACACATGTATACACACATAATAGATAAAAAAATTTAAACATTTTAAAGCATTAGCATATTGTTATAGGTTATCCTGAATATATATTATCTGTTATATAATATTCCACTAAGCTTATTTAACTATTCTTCTTTGTTGGAAATTTGACTTGTTTCCAATGTTATTGCTAATAGCCAATCAATTGAAAATATTTTTACATAAGGCTTTTTTTTTTGTACTTTAAGATTATTTCCTTAGATCAGATTCCTAAAATTTACTGAATCCAAAGCTATAGACATTTTTCTAAATTATGTTCCAAAAAGAAAAACTCAATTTCTACTGCCACCAGCCATGCCTGTGTGGCCATTTCACTTTATCCCTTGTTAGGGCTGTGTGATATTTATGTTTTACAAACATCTGTAAAGTGCCAACTGTGAGTCAGGCACTGCTCATAAAACACAACCAGAAAATTCAACTTTCTCTTTTAGTCTGATCTGATAGTACCCCACAAATTTTGTTTGTTTATATCTACTTTTTAAGTATCTCTTGAGACATCATCAAGAGTATTACCCTCTGAATCAGGCAGGAATTTTTGTCTGCTCACTGCTGCCAGCCTTGTAGTCCACTTCTTCAAACCTTCTCTTTCCATCCCTTTCCTGTTTCACATCTTTTATTTCTCATAGGCTGGAAACCCAGATAACCACCCTTGTTAGGACCATGAATTAAATGAGGCGACTTGATCCATCTACTACTACTACCCATTCTCGTAAATGGAAGTGTAAATCTTTTTCTAGGCCATATTTTATTTAGCTTGATTTATTATTTCTCACAAGAATAGCTTTCCCCGAAAGTCCTGGAGGGAAAGGAACCTTGTAAAGAAGCAACAAGATGTTTTCCAAGAAATTATCTTTTGTAGAGAAGACTGTCATTCTCTAAAGAGACATGGAATAGTTTCTCTTTTAGCAACTTTTAGGGTGATAAATTGAGAACAGAGATTAGATTTCCTTTACAATCAGTGTCTTGTAGATTACATCTCTAAAGGAACCAGTGGTTAGTTCCGGACCAAATCACCAAGTAGATTAGTTTCTTTTAAAGGGTTCCTTTCTGGGCGGTCTCAAGTTCATTTTAGATAATAACTATCCCCCCTCCCAGCTCCTGCATTCTAAGGGTAAGATAGAAAATTTGGAAAATCAGAAGAGTAGGAAGGAAAAATTAGCCATTGCCTATAGACCCACCACCCAGCAATGATCACAACCAATATACAGCTTACAGCTGTCACATGGGTGATTCCTTTGACTGTCTCTGGGTCACCCATTAGGATTTTGGATAAATTATATGTTACAGACTATACGGAAAGAGTAATAGGGAAAGGGTAGTATGAGTTCAGGATCGGCTTGAGATGAGAAGCACGGGCACCTCTTCATTCCAGGGTTCTACAGAAAGGAGTGCTAAAGTCAGGGCTTTTGGCTATGTTTTGGAGCCTCTGCCCTTTATGAGCTTTCATTTTATGATATAGCATGACAGCAGCCAAGTCAAGGGTGAGGTCATTGGAAGGGTGGCACTGGAAGTCTAAGTTTGTGTGCCAACTGTTTGCAGGACTTGCCCAGAAAGGTCAGCTACCCAAGACCCAAGATTACATACATGTATATATTGTATACATTATTGTTCTATTCTTTATTCTGATTTTTTCTATATTATATACATAATATATAAAAATGTCTTTCTGTCTATGCACACAAATATGCACACACATTCCCCACAGTTTCTCAAGTGTATTCTAGTTCACTTTCAGACACAGAGTTCTTTATATTACGTTCATACCTGTAAAGCATCATGTCAGTTCTGTTTTATTTTTAGTATGTTCTTAACATGGAATGGTTTTGCTAATGTTATATTCTTTTTTATTAAAACAGCACATAATCATATTTTATTTTAATGGATAAACACTAATTATGTGTATATCTATGGGGTACAATGGGGTACAATGTGATGTTATATATGTATATATTGTGAAATGATTAAATCCAGCTAACATATCCATCACCTCACATACTTATTTCGTGGTGAGAACTTTAAAAATCTACTCTTTTAGCAATTTTGAAATATATAATATGTTATTATTAACTATAGTCACCATGCCATACAGTAGATTACTAAAACCTATTCCTCCTGTCTAACTGAAATTATGTATCCTTTCACCAACCTCTCCCCATTTCCTTGCCTACTCGCCCCCATCTCAGCCCCTGGAAATTTCCATTCTACTCTCTACTTTTATGAGCTTGACTTATCTAGATTCCATAATAAGGGAAATCTTGTGGTATGTGCCTTTCTGCGTCTGGCTTATTTCACATAGTATAATGCCTTCCAGGTTCATCCATGTTGTTGCAAATGGCAGAATATCCTTTTTTTTTTTTTTTTTTTTTTTTTTTTTTTTGCATTATGGAAAACAAAATGGAGGTTCTTCAAAAAACTAAAAATAGAACTACCATATGATCCAGTAATCCCACTTTTGGGTATATATCCAAAGGGAATGAAATTCATATGTCAAAGAGATATCTGTACATTGGACCACTGTTCACAATAGCCAAGATAGGGAAGCAACCTAAGTGTCCAAATAATCATATTTAAGTGTAAAAGTTTGTGTGTGTTTTTAAAAGGTAAACACCATCCAATTTACGAAAACTAGATTTATTTCCGTCTTTCTTGGGACAGATCTTTTAAGTCAACCAAGCCATATGTTCTGTCACTGCTATTTCTATCATCAGGTCTTGCTACTTCTCAGTTCTTGGGACTGATGACAAAGGATGAGGCCCAGGCTGTGGCTGTTTCATTTACCTCAGTTTATTTCAGTCAAAATTGGGATTTTTCTGTACAGAAGCAGGAGGTAATTATACGACCATTACATGAGTTCTGTTTAATTCCTAGTATGGAGAGAACAAAGCAGAGCTGAATGACTTGGCAGGAAGTTCTAGAAGTTTCAAGTCCAAGCCAGGGAGCAAATGTTGGCTAAGTGCCCCCTAAAATGTTTGTCCATGTCACCTGGCTGGGGATTTGTGTGAAAAGGATGGGAGAGGAGAGACCTCTATTAGTTTAGCACCTACTGGGCCAGAATATCATGTGCATGCTCACTTAAGCCTCCCAGCAAGTCCTGGAGGAATCTGTGTCCCTGTTGAGTAGACCAGAAGACAGAGACACAGAGATAAATCACATGCAGCTATGTTAAAAGTAGGAGTCTGAACCCAGATCTATGCTGTCTCCAAACACCACATATTTCCTGCTATTAGAACCAATGATGCCTTCATGGGCTGAAAGTACTTTTGCCTCCATGGGTCCATCCTTCACCAAAAATACTAACAGTTATATTTGATGGCTGTCATGGCATAAAAACAAATGTAAGCAGAGCTGGATTCATTATTATATACACATTATTATCCTTTTCTTCTGATTGGAAAAGATTAAAATTTTAAGAGAGTAAATTTTCATGGGTCTTTAAACACATTCTGGGCTCTGGCCCTGGGCTGATTATCCAGGCCTGATGGAGAAGTTGGCCCTGTCCACTGAAACATTATTTTTCTTTCAATTTATTGGTTTTCTAGGAGAAGGGAAAGTTAAGGGAAGCCAGAGCTTTGGGGTTGAGAGAAATGGCATGAGTCATAGAAGTAAAGTATATCTAGCACTAAGCAGAGTTTTAAAGTCATTGTGATCAGTCATTTAAAAAACCTTTCTTTTGTGTTATAACTCATTGTAAAAAGATGAATTCTTATATGCAATGCCAAGTTATAAAATTGGTCAAAGTGGTCAAATTGGGCAGGTACTGCAACTCCCATTCCTAACATCTCAACTCCCATCCTGAGTGACCCTTGAGGGACCTTCACTGACCCTTAAGTCTCATTGAAACAATTTGAAACTTCACCTCTTTCCCAGGGGAATTCAGTAAGACCCAGAGAAGCTGAGCTGCTCCCAGTTACACAGTGGATCAATTATCATGCTGAGACCCAGGCCCAGGTATCTGGATTTCTGGGTTAGGGATGTTTCCACTAGCATCCTCCCTGGCTTACGCCTTCTTGGGTTCAAAATAACACAGCCAAATCCACTTTTGAAACCTCTGAACATGATTCAACTTTAAAACGTGAAAATACGATAGGTTAACAATCTTCCCTCCATCTGCAGAAGACTTTTTAACCTTTGGTTCCCTTAGCATGTTAGTTTGGGACCAAATAGCTGTGTTCAGTCAAGTGTAGGGACCTCAGCCACCATAATGTCCCTGTTCTTTGGAGGGTGCTGCTAGGGTTTCCTAGTGACCTATGTATCACGATCCTAGGTGCAAGAGATCTCTAATACATTCCTGTGCAGTGAGGTCTCATGAACATAAGGGAGAAGTTGGCCCCACATCTGCTGCCAACTCTTCTGGCATATAAGGTCTATGGCCATCTCGCTGGTTTCCCTGAGGATTATGTGTGTGATGGCTCGGATAGCCATCGAAGCAAGGGCACTAGCTGGTTGTAATATGGAGTCACAGATAGGAGCACAATCCCTCGAATGATAGGTTTTGCTTGATAAGCATGCTACACATAGTAGCCAATCAATTAATAGTGAAAAATGAATGAAAGAATGAACGGTGAAGATACTTACACGCCTGGAGAAGTTTTCGGTTTCTCTGTGAGGTCTCCTTTGGGCCTGTGGCTCAGGCCATCAGGTCCTCCTCATCCTCAGTCTGGTGGGTCCGGTTGTCCCTGTGAGATTTGGTCCCAGAGATCCTGGGGTGTAATAAAATGCTGGAGAGGAAAATACCTCATCTAGGGAAGGGCAGATGGCTCTAGAATGTGAGCACAGCCTCTCACAAATCCCTCCGTGTCTCCCTGCTGTCAGTGCCAGTTCTGCTCTGGGCTTCACTCTCTTTTGCATCTGGAGGTGTCTAAGGAGAACGTGAGATGTGAGCTTCAGAAAATACAGTCAATCCCCATTCTGCTATGTGGCCTTGGGCAACCTATGTAATCTTGCTAAGCTTTAGCTTCCCCATCATTGGGAAACAATGATCCCTATATCACATCATTGCTTGAAGGTCAATTGTGATAATATCTGAGAAAGCACTGAAAACTCTCTTCTGGATATATGTCTCTGGGAAGTTCTCACACAGACACATAAGGAATATTTTTGATGCGGTTTTTCGTGGCATTTTTAGGAGTAGAGTGTTGGAAACACTACCACTTGTAACGATGGGGAGGGGGTTGGTGTATTAGTAAACTGCTGTATCTTTTAGCAATTAGAAGGTGCATACTAGATTTGCACACAGCAATGAAGCAATTATTTTACTTCGAAACAATGCTGAGTGAAAAAAGCCAAAATGGTGTGAGTCTAGAGCCCAATACCATGTGTGTAACACATGTACACATGCATGTACACAAACACACCCCCAAATGCTACTCAAAGACACATACAAATAAAAGGATATACGTCAAATACGTTAGAATGGTGGAATGGGGAAAGGAAATAGAAAAGTAATAAGTAGAACAAAATAAGGCCCCGAGGAGTCCAATGATGAAAACGTGCTGTAAACTGGGGAGTTTGAATAATCAAATACAAATAAATCTATTTGTGTCTTAGATCCAAAAATACAATGGCTCAGCAGTGAGTCAATCACACAGTAGACCTAGTCCTACCTAACTCTAGAGCAGAGTTTCTTGATCTCAGCACTATTGATACTTTGAACTGGATCATTCTTTGTCCTGGTGGCTGGCCTGTGCATTGTATGATATTTAGCAGAATCCCTGGCCTCTAGATGCCAACAGCATCACTTCCCCAGTTGTGTCAATCCAAGACATCTCCAGACATTGCCAAATGTCCCTGAGGGTACAGACTAACTCGTGATCGAGAACCACTGACTTAGTGGCAATAACAAAACTGAGGATGGGTTACCAAAAGAATCATATTCCTGCTGTGTAGTTGGCGAAGGGTTATAGGTCAAAAACATGTATTTACTATGACAAAGGTATGTTCACATAGAGAAACAAGAAAAGAAATAGGAATGACAAAGTACTGACAACAATCAGACCTCTATACCACTAGCAAACCAGAGTTCCTCATCGAGGGAACTTGCCATTGGAAGACACAAGCATATTTCATTTGTAAAGAAGTTGAGGCCGGGTGCAGTGGCTCACACCTGTAATCCCAGCATTTTGGGAGGCCGAGGCAGGTGGATTGCTTGAGGCCAGGAGTTTGAGACCAGCCTGGCCAACAGGGAGAAACCCTGTCTCTACTAAAAATACAAAAATTAGCTGGGTGTGATGGTGCGTGCTTGTAGTCCTAGCTACTTGGGAGGCTGAAGCAGAACAATCACTTGAACCCGGGAGGCAGAGGTTGCAGTAAGCCGAGATTGCGCCACTGCACTCCAGCCTCAGTGACAGAGCGAGTGAGAGTCCGTCTCAAAAAGAAAAAAAAGAAGTTGAGAAAAAACACTTCATCATTATTAAGATGTATGTGTGTATGTACATATGCATATACGTGTGTATATATATATATTCTATCATTTGTTCATTCATTATTCTGAATATTTTTATTTACTCCCCTGTTGATTCTAGGTAGGGTGAAGTATTATACTTTTCTTTCTGAGTCATTTTCTAAGCAGATAGTAGTACGTAATTCGACAGAGTGAAAGAATATTCTTTGGAAGAAATTTAGGAATTTTCATATAGTGAGTGTTTAATAAATATGGACTAGGTGATATCTTCCTCAATTTTGTCTGCTCTGTGGCATATATTTTAATGCATTATTGTGTACTTTGTATTCTGTCACTTATAATTTATGTTCCTTTGAAAAGGTAGGTCCTGTGTTTAAATATATTATTAGTATCCCATGAACACATCTGTTTTGTAAACATTCCATCAATTCTGTTTCCATGGCATGTTTATAGTCAAATTGGACAACCTCAGAAGAGGTAAGAGTAAGGAGAATAAGGATGTTACCGGTTTCTAAAACTCTGGTTGGTGTTAATTGAAAATGAACTTTCATTCCCCTTGTCATTTTGATGTATCTCTGAATTTTTGTAAACGGATTTTCTTTTAAGCTTCAGAGATTACAAGCTATGCAATATTCCACCTCAGCTGCTGTAATTGATTAGACAGATTTTCCATTTTAACAGTGCACTGGCTAGGGTGAAAAATAATAGATTATAGTTCCAGGCTTCTAAATCGAACTTCAGTCTGCTGCATTTCAGCTTGGGACAAAAGAGTTTCTTCAGAGTGTCTAAGTTTATCTTTGAGATCATTGTTTTCAAGTGTGGTGCATACTTAATTTTGCAGAAATTATTTTTTAAAATAAATTTAAGTCTATAAAGATGTGCTACTTGGGTTTGACTATAAGCCAAGGTTGGTTCCTACACTTAGATAGATGGGTAGAAGACCAAAACAAGGCCACTTTATTTTTAGATAGTAAGTTAGCTCAGGGTCAGGAAATGTATCTGAAAGAAAATGCTTTTCTCAGATAATAGAAAAGATTGTCATCTTCCTAATTCATTCCTTTATTTATGAAAATCTATTACTATCTCCTAAGTTTGAGTGTGTCTATGTTGAACTGTAGCATTTCAAAGAAACTTTTCATTCGTATATATACCTGGAAACAGCAAGCTGAGGAAAAATGATTTCAGTGCATCAAAATTACAGTGTGACCTGCCTTCCCAAAGTTTTATGTGAGGTAGGATTTTTCAACTATATTTACAAATATGATGAACTGATTTATAAATTTGACATAATATAAACTTGCTAATCTTTTAGTTTTTTAAACTATTCTCAAATGTCTAGCTTTCTCATCAACATGTTGCTACTTATTAAACATGATTTCTCTACCTCTGTTGGGAGCAAGTGCATTCATAATAAGATGCACTTGATAATTTGGCCCTGGTGCAGTGGCTTTCACCTGTAATCCTAGCACTTTGGGAGGCTGAGGTGGGCTGATAGCTTGAGGCCAGGAGTTTGAGACCAGCCTGGGCAACATGGCAAGATCCCAGCTCTACAAAATTTTTAAAAATTAGCAGGGCATGGTGGCATGTGCTGGTAGTCCCAGCTACTTGGGAGACTGAGGTAGGAGGATCACCTGAGGGTAGGAGTTCAAGGCTGCAGTGAGCTATGATCGCACCACTGCAACCTAGCTTGAGTGACAGAGTGAGACCCCATCTCAAAAAAATGCAAGAAAGAAAGGACAGTGCGAAGAAGAAAGAGCTTGCCTGTTTGGGTGATGAGCTGGTACGTGGATCCAGGGCTGGAATCTGTAGGGTGGAAAAAGGAGTGCTGAGTTGGGTGGTCTGTTACATCCAAGCTGCGGAGGAAGCAGCTAAACTTCACACAGCAAGGCCAAAGGATTGAAGGTGGACAAGGCAGAGCTTCAAGACTTCACAGTTCAGAGCCTAGTAATAATAGATTGGAGGTTTGGGACAAGGCAGAATGGAGGAACCACTGTAAGAATGGCTTCTTCCATATTCTCAAATTATCCTCCAATTCCAGTTCACAGACATATGCCACAGTTCTAGGGAGAGGAGACTGAACATGTGATACCGAGAGCCCCCGTGTGCTGTGGAAAGACTGGTTAGGATTGCCTGACCCGTCAGGCAATCACTGCAGATGCTAGGGGTCAGCAGAACCAATCTCATTTTCAGAGGGGTACCCGGCCACCTGGACACAGAGCCCCACAGCTGACTACGGAGAGCTGCACTGCTGTGGCGATAGAACACAGGTGTGAGATGCCATGGGGGACAGTGAAATTACCTGGATGAGTATAAGGCTCCTGAAAGGGGTAGCAGAGCAGTAAGGAATGCTATTTGCTCTTCCACATGTGACCTTGAACCTCTGTACTCTCTGTGCTAGTGGAACCCAAAGAAACAGCATGAACTATTAACTTCATGAACTATTATTACATCCTTTTTAAATAGAAAGTATTAGTAAAACAGTGTTAGAACAGTTGCAGTAATTTCTTAAGGTATTGCTTTATTTGGAGCTTTTGAAAAAAATGCATTTTAAAATCTTGACTGATGGGTAAAACATGGAAGCAACAGTGTATGTACCCATGGCCTCAATCAAGATATAGATCATTTCTGTCTTCCCAGAAAGTTCCCTCTTGTCCCTTTCCCATCAAATTCTACACCTGACTCCTCCACCACCAACTCCAGCTACCACCAGTTTGATATTGTCACTGTAGAAGCTTTGTTTGTTCTAGAAATGTGTATAAATAAAGCCATGCAATATGTGCTATTTCACGCCTGCCTTTGTTCCCTGAACATGCTGATTTTGAGATTCATTCATGTTGTTGTGGCTATCAGTGGTTTGTTTCTATTTGTTGCTGAGTAATATAACATTGTAGGAATATACTACAATTTGGTTATCCACTCCCTTGCTGATGAAAGTTTGGGTGTTTCCTGTTTTTGGCTACTATGAATGAAGTTCCTATCAACATTTGCATACAAGTCTTTGTGTACACATATGTTTTTGTTTCCACTGGAAATGAAATGTCTAGGAGTGGAAACACTTAAGACTAAGAATATGGAAACTTTATAAGAAAGCATCAAACTCTTTTCCAAATATATTTCACCATTTTACACCCCTCCACACACCAGCAATATATGAGAATTCCAGTTGCTCCATACCCTAGCTAACATTTGTTAATGCTAATCTTTTTGTTTTAACTATTTTATTGGGTTTATAATAGTATCTTGTGGTTTTAATTTGCATTTTCTGATGACTAATGCTGCTGAGTATCTTTTCATGTTCTTATTGACCATCTATAATCTTTTGTGAAGTGTATTTTCAAGTCTCATTTAAAAAATTAAGTAATTTGTCTCTCTATTATTGATTTGTAGTCATTCTCATCTGGATTCATGTACTTTGTCGTGGATTATGTATTGTAAATATTATCAGAGTCTGTGGCTTGCCTTTTCATTTTCTTAATGGTATGTTTTGGTGAGCAGAAGTCTTTAATTTTGATTAGAGTTCAATTTATCATTTTCTATTTTATGGTTAATGCTTTTGGGGTTGTGTCTTAAAGAATCTTTCCCTACTCCAGGATCAAGATTATATTTTTCTACGATTTCCTCAATAAATTTTATCATTTTTGCTTTTATGTTTATGCCTCTGATCCGGTGAAGGCATTTGTTATTTACTACTTATATCCAAATCTGTCAAGGACAAGAAAAACCTTTATGTAATAAAACAGCTCTTTGTGAAAATAATGGCATGCAAAACATATGTCCTAAAAATAAGATATTTATAGTGTCCTGTTAAATTGCAATCATGTATTGTAGGCAAGTGATTTAGAAAATCAGCAGCCTTTCATTCGTTCTGTTGGAAGAGCTTGCTAATTAATGTAAAACTTGCTTTGTAATAATATGAGAAAGATAATCTAGCTGAATTCAGTTTTGCTAACAAAATAATGTGCAGGTTTTCACATGCATTTCTTTTGCACAGATGCATTTCGCAATTTGAAATAATTTCTTATCAATGGCATATTGTCTCTAGAAATAGTTATGACTTTGGAAATCTCTTTCCTCAGATTCTATACAGAACAACTCAACCACCCTTTTCTTGAATGAGTGGCACATGGCAAACCCTCCAAGAGGTGCTGAGACTGGTCTTCATCAGTAGCAAGGCCAGCTGTTACAGATGATCTCTCTCTCTATATATATATATCCAAGCAGTAACTCCAGAAAAGTTCAGTTCACAAATGGAAATTTATGAAGCACCTCTGATGTACCAAGAGGTAGTACACATAATCATGGGAGGCCACAGATACTTCTCGATCATTAAATGTAATTTTCCTATTAATTTTTACCTACATGAAATATGTGCATAACTATCAGGGTTCTCCAGAGAAACAGAATCAATAGGATATATACATATGTATTTATCTGTATATCTAAATATGTGTGTGTACAGAGATGGATAGATTTATTTTAAGGAATTGGCTCATGTGATTGTGGGGCCTGACAAGTTTAAAATCTGTAAGGCAAGCTGGCAAGCTGGCAACTCAGGCAGGATTTTTATATTACAGCCTTGAGAAAGAATTGCTGCTTCTCCAGGAAACCTCAGTTTTTGCTCTTAAGACCTTCAATGGATTGGATGAGGCCCACCCACATTATGGAGAGTGAGCTTTACTTAAAGACAACTGATGGTAGGTATTAATCACATCTACAAAATACCTTCACAGCAATACTTAGACTAGAGTTTGACCAAGCTATCAAACATAGCCTAGACAACTTGAAACATAAAATTTAACCATCACAATAACATATAGGGGATACTTGACTATTAGGTCATTTGGAACTAAAATCTTTTATAATAAAGTCCAATTTTTTCAAAAGCAAGCCAAATGATCACAAATTTTGTGATAGGGAACTGTGTGCATTCACAATTTTGTAAATGAAAATATTTATTCTTGCTTACTTGAAGGTAAACGATGCCTACCATAGGCATAAAGTTGTTGCTTAGTTTCTATAGAAATGGTAAAGGGGGAGTGGGATCTTTTCTCTCAGATCCTGGCAGCAAATATGCCCAGTAGTGGATAATCCAAGTCTTATCTTTCCTCCTGGAAACAAACGTGAAGTATTGATGAAGGAGCAAACTTCTCTATCATGTGAGCTAGTCCTCCAGCCCTGCAGGCTCAAATTTGTAATACGGTATTACTATTTGGTTGTCTAAAGGATATCTTGACATTAGCATGCCTAAAAGAGTATTATTGAAGTTTCTCTTTAAGCTCCTTCCACTCAAGTTTTTCTTAGCTTGGTAACAGAACTACCAACCACCTGGTTGCTGAGACAAATATCCAGGCATTATCCCCAATTCCTTTCTTCCCTCCCAGTAGCTACTATCCATCACTAAGTCCTGTTAATGTTACCTCTAGATCATATTCTCATCAATCCACTTCATCTCCACTAATACCACCCTGGTCTCGGCCACTGTCACATGTCACCTGAACCACTGAAATACTTTCCTAATTCTTTCTCCTGCTTCTGTTTTTACTTCCACAATCCTTTCTCCAGTTGTCTGTTATTTTAATATATAGAGAGCTGTGACTTTCCTATATAGGAAGACTAAGAAAAGACTACAGGGACCACTCAAGTCTCTAGAGCTAGAGGAGAATGTGATGAGTATCTTTAGAACCCACTAAATTCAAAACGTAATTGTTTAGACTTAGTGGACTCAGGAATGGGATTACATAGAGTTGAGCTGTGAGACCAGTCCATTTGGAGAGTGTTATTGCGTTGGCCATAAAGAGAGTTCAGTGTTCCCTTCACCGTTGTGTATAAGAATCTCTTAGGGGTTGAGGCATGGGCCTCTTTTCAGGGAACTAGAAGACAAGCCCAAATATCACCTGAGGATGTAACCCAACATTCCTGGCGGATGCCTTACTGGTTGATTTGAAAACATCAAGATGCTCAGTACTTAAATCAACAGTTATGTTTCCTTTTAATCTAAAGAAAAATTGTAATTTAGAAAAAAATTAAGAGAATCAAAACTATAGCATTAATACTTTGTGTTTAAGAATACTATATATATATTTGGTATTTTAGATGTTTACTATGTTTAAGATAATTTGGCTTATTAAGATAACTTTATCAGCTTTGTGATACCATTCAAAATGTGTATTTGACTTATTGATTTAAACTTGTGATTTTAGCTTGAAATCTTATGAAGTTTATCAACAATATTAGAAAATTCAGGAAACTTAAGTTTACCAATATATTTACAAATTTAATCTATTAGATTTGTAAATAGTACATGAGTACTTGCGAAGGTTTGTTACTCATACAACTGAAGCCCATAAAAAAGGAATAGAATAAATAGAATATATTAAAATTTTAAATATTGCTTAACATATCAGAGAGAGTCTAATCAACTATGTTAGCAATAGGAACAAACATTAATTAAAGATCCCCCAAGAGTGATTATTAAAACTTGGTAGATTTATACATACAATAATATGATTAGTGAGTTGAATTTAAAAGCTTGAGAAGGACTAGTTTCTGAGCTAGAAATTTTAATAAATTAGTTTTTTAACATCAAAGGTAATTTTAAATATTTTTGTGTGCAAAAACTGACATATGAGAAAAAGCAAATCTACTCATCAATATTTAATGTTGAAACTTCCTATTTTTGAGTAGTCAGAAGCCACCCAAAGATTATGATTCAGCTCTTGGCATAAGTATGTGAACAAGAAGGCTCACTAAAATGCCCCATGACACATCAGAGTCAGTTGGAAGGATAAATACCTATGGCAATTGAGGAAGTAGATTTCTAGAAGTTTAGTTACTTCTTCTAATCAGCAAATGCTAAGAAATATTAAGCTTGAGTCTTGGGGTATTTTGCCAACTATCACAAGTTTTTTTTTAAAAAAATGAGAAAATAATAACTTGTTTAATTTACCTGGTAACCTATGAAGTAGGCACTATTATTCTCCCTGTTATCTAGATGAGGAAGGAGAGGTACAGGGTGCTTACAGGACTTGCTACAGTACACAACAAGCCAAGAGTCCTACTGAGATCACCCCCAGAGGTCCAAATATAAGATCTTAACTGTCTGGGTGAAGATTTTTCAGTGTATAGAATATGAAGCAAGAATACCAAGGTAGCCGATTAATAACCTTAACACTTGGAAACCTCTCCTGGGGCTTTGGGTCTTTGAAGTCCAGTCCTCCTAGTTCTCAGCCTAACCTTTCTGTTCTCTTTCTTCTAATTCTCTTCCATTCTGCCATTCTCCCTCTACATGAGAAGGTTATGTCTTTGATCTGAGTCTCTCCACCCATTGGCTGGTAAACTCTTCCATTTCAGCAGTATCAGTGTTTATTTCATTTACCATTTTCATTTGTTGTCTCATCTCTAGTTGTGGCTTTTGCCTCTATATAAAAATAATTCCAGCATTCAGGAAGACCTTTGTGAACCAAAAGTATTCCTAAAATCAAAGATAACCCCTTGTTTCCTTCCAGAAGCTATTCTAGCTAGTTTTAAAGGCCTATTCCTGGACCTTTTGGCAGTTGTCAAAAAGGGAAGGGCTTGTGCTTTTTAGATGGAGTTTGCATTAGGTTTACCAGCAAGCACACTTGTCTTTGCCTGTTCTCTCCTGCCTTATGTCATGGTTTAGAATATGTCCACAGATTCTTTGACATGTTATTTAAAAAGTGGGGTGTAACTCCTCTCCCCTTGACTGTGGTCCTTACTTAGTGATTTGCTTCTAATAAAGAAAATAAGGTATAAATGATAATATGTGACTTCTGAGATTATATCATAAAAGCTGCCTTGTTGCTCGCTCTTGGATTCACTCTGGAGGAAACCAGCCACCATGTCCTAAGGACAGCCTATGAAGAGGTCCATGTGGTAAGGAACTGAGGTCTCCTGTCAAGAGCCAGCATCAACTTGTCTACCACATGGTCCATCTTGGAAACAGATCCTTCACCCCAGTCAAGCCTCCAGATGACTGTAGCCCCGAAAATATTGTGACTGAAATCTCATGAGACCCTGAGCCAGAACTCAGCTAAGTTGTTCCTAAGTTCTTTACCTACAGAAACTGTGAGATAATACATGTTTACTGTTTTAAGCTGCTAAATTTCAAGGTAGTTTGTTATATAACAATAGAAAACCTAGTACACCTTCCTTGGTTGAATCCCAATCTAGGCATCTCCACATCCTCACTTACTCCTAAATAACTCCTCCTCACACCAATTCACTCAGGGCACCTAAGAGCATGTCTTGGTTTTCCTATTATTTTTAAACATTTCATATTTAAGGTAATATTTGTACCACAAATTTTTTAATGTAGTGCTGTGGATTTATTATATCATTAATGTTAAATTTCTTTCTGACATTAAAGCTTTAAACAATGATACATGTTATTGGAAACACTTTTCATTCTTCAGAGAGAAATTCCTGTAATTTTGGGATAATTTTAATGTATTGTATACATTACACATTCTCCTTATTGACATTAAGAGCTTACTGACATGACTTCCTTCTGATAAAGCTCCTTGGATATGAAGGAGATGCATCCACTTACTTTGTGGTCTTTGGTTAAAAAAAAATGAGCAGATAGGTTATTGGTTAAGAAAAATGACCAGATAGGTTATAGAACTACTGATCTTCTAAATTTTAGAAGACCTTCTAAAATTAATTTTTTTTTTAGACAGAGTCTCACTATGTCACCCAGGCTGGAGTGCCGTAGCATGATCTTGGTTCACTGCAACCTTCGCCTCCAGGTTCCAGTGATTCTTCTGCTTCAGCCTCCCAAGTAGCTGGGATTACAGGCATGCACCATTATGCCTGACTAACTGTTGTATTTTTAGTACAGACAGGGTTTCACCATGTTGGCCAGGCTGGTCTAGAACTCCTGGCCTCAAGCAGTCTGCCCACCTCAGCCTCCCAAAGTGCTGGGATTGCAGGCATGAGCCCCTGTACATGGCCCATGATCTTCTAAAATTTAGATCAGTAGTTTTCACCCTGGCTATACATTAAAATCAACTGAGGAGCTTCGCCAAACAAAACAAAACAAAACAACCCAGAATCTCTGTTGGGGTAGAGGTAGGAATCCATATACTGTGTTTTCAAAGGCTTCCACGTACCTTTATTAGACACCAAGGTTGGGACCACTGTTTTGGATCAACCTAGAATAGAATTCATTCCTTTAGTACCAGCTCCAAAGTAAGCACAGTGCTGGTGGTTCTGCAACTATTTAGCTATTTCATCTTAGTAAAGTCACTTCATCTGCTTGGACATTCATTTTTTAGGCTAGAGCAGTGGTTCTAAACCTTGGCTATGGTACTAGGAAGCTTTAAAAACAATGATTCCTGAATCCCAGTCCCAGAGGTTCTTATGAAACTGTTTGGGGGCATTCCTGGGCATCAAGATTTTAAAGGCTGCCCCCACCACTACCGTGGTGATTCTAAAATGCAGTCAAGATTGAGAACTAAAAAATGAATTATTGCTAGGTTCCTTTCCAGCTCTGTTTATATTTTGAATAACTGTGATTGGAGTTGATACAATCTATGATACTAAAACATTTTACAGTCATGGGGAGAAAGAATGATCAAACTACACAGCTTGACTCTGGACATAGATGTAGCATTATTTGCAAGTTATGTGACGTATTCAATAGAAGGGTTGGAACTAGAGAGAGTTAATCCTGGAGCACTTTTAAGTTTTTAGTCAAGTTGGGAAGTCAGGGGAGACTGCAGAACAACTGAGAAGAGTAACTCTTCTGACATGAGGTTTCATGGATTGTGCATTGTATTAGTCTGTTCTCACACTGCTAATAAAGACATACCTGAGACTGAGTAATTTATAAAGGAAAGAGATTTAATGGACTCATAGTTACACATGGCTGGAGAGGCCTCACAATTATGGTAGAAGGCAAACAAGGAGCAAAGTCACATCTTACATGGACGGCGGCAATACAGAGCTTGTGCAGGGGAACTCCCCTTTATAAAACCATCAGATCTCATAAGACTTATTCACTATCATGAGAACAGCATGGAAAAGACCTGCCCCCATGATTCAGTTACCTCCTACCGAGTCCCTCCTGTGACATGTGGGAATTGTGGGAGCTGCAACTCAAGATGAGATTTGGGTGGAGACACAGCCAAACCATATCATGCATGAATGTGGACTGAAGGCTAACTCATTCAATTTTTCTGAAACTAGATTATATTGACTTTAGTTTTTTCCATGGCTACCCCCATTCTGACCTTGTTGTCTTGATGTTGTGCCATGGCAACAGATAGAATGCACATCATCTTTTATTTTCTTCCTTAAATGGTGTGATGGAAGAATAGTTGTGCTTTCATTTCTAGAATTAGGAATGGAAACAATTCTATGGTTGCTTCACAAAATTTCTATTGCAAGCTGGTTTGCAATCAGTGACTTCAATAAGAAGTGCTTGTGGTGGGTGATTTATGAGACCTCCCAGTTTGGAGAGATTAATGTAGTGACTATAAAGTCCCTTCTGTGTGGGCACAAGTATTTCATAGGGTCTGAGGCCTGGGCCTCTTTCCATAGAATTCTGAGACAAGCCCAACCACCTTGGGGAAATGACCCAACATTCTTGAGGACACCATAACTGCTGGAATAAAAACATTAAAATGCACAATGCTTAAGGAAACAGTTACATTTTCTGTGAAAATAAACAAAGACCAGCCAAATGAGAAAGGCAAAAGCTATTAATTCAGAGCTTGCTATAGCAAGACAGCCATCATCACTACATTTGGCAACTATTGCTGACCACCCTGATGGGTCAGGACTGCCCCAAGGAATTAATGACTGAGGAAAATCTAAAAATATTCAGAAAAGAAAGGAAGGATGGAAAAATGTAACAGATGTTAATGTGCTAGCCCAACATTTATTATGCTGAGATTTAGCATACCTTTCTCATATTTACCTCCATCAACCACCACTCTTATGTTTGCAAAAAATTATAGAATAATATGTAATATAAAACATTTGGAAAATAGACAATATTTACTCACTATCCCATTAATATATAGTCACATCTTACTACATTTTCTTCATCTGTTTGAAAACTATGTACAATAGGTTTAGAATAGATAGATAGAATAGATAGACTAGAATAATGGCCCCTCAAAGATACCCATGTCCTAATCCCGGGAACCTGGGAATATGTTCGGTGACATGATAAATTCAGAATTAAGGTTGCAGATGCCATGAAGGTTGCTTATCAGCTGATCTCAAATAGATAAATTATCCTGGATTATCTAGGTGGGTCCAATGTAATCATAAACATCCTTAAAAGTTGAAGAGGGAGGCCGAACAAGACTCAGAGGGACGTGTGACTAAGGAAGGAGGTCAGAGTGATGCAATGTAAGGACTCTACTGGCTTTTGGGGCTTTGAAGATGGAGGAAAAGGTCACCAGCCAAGAAATGCTGGTGTCCTGTAGAGGTTGAACAAGTTAAGGACCTAGATCCTTCTCTAGAGCCTCCAGAAAGGAATGCAGCCCTGCTGACACCTTGATTTTAGCCCAGTGAGATATGTTGGACTTGTAACTGCCAGAATTGTAAGATAATAAATTTGTGTTGCTTTAAGCAGATAAGTCTGAGGTAATTTGTTAAGAGCAGCAATAGAACACTAATACACCTTTTTTATATAGTTCCATCATTCTTAAACATTTTTTTATCTTGCTATATTTTTTGTAGTTATTTGAAGGGCCATATATTATCCTAAGGAGCTGAAGTGCTGGTATTTCCTTAATCACACCCTGTAAATGAACATTAGATGTGTGAATATCTTTCTGCATTTTCTTTTTTCCACAAGTTTGATTATTTCCTAAGGATATTCTGCCAGAAATTAAATTTGGGCTTTGAGTTCCTTCCATTTTTTCTATATTTAACTTAAAAAAAATCTCTTAAGTCCACTTGGGCTGGGCGTGGTGGCTCACGCCTGTAATCCTAGCACTTTGGGAGGCTGAGGCGGGCAGATCACGAGGTCAGGAGTTCAAGACCAGTCTGGCCAACATGGTGAAACCCCGTGTCTACTAAAAATACAAAAATTAGCTGGGTGTGGTGGCACATGCCTATAGTTGTAGCTACTCAGGAGGCTGAGGCAGGAGAATTGCTTGAACCCAGGAGGTGGAGGTTGCAGATCATGCCACTGCACTCCAGCCCGGGCGACAGAGCAAGACTCTATCTCAAAAAAAAAAAAAAAAAAAAAAAAAAAAAAAAAAAAAAAAAAAAAAAAAAGTTCACTTGGAATTTACCTTAATATATGACATAGGGGAAATACTTTTTTCTTAATCTGTTCCTTCCCTTCAACTGCATGTGCTAAATGATTTTTTCTTTTCTGTTGTTTGATAAATGCTTTTTTTATTAAATATTCAGTTTTACACAAGGAAACTCATTTTCTGGGCTACTGATTCTTTTATTTTGACTGATTTCTGTCTGTTCTTAAGCCAGTATTGTACCGTTTGAAATATTGTTGCCTATAATATATATAAATTCCTGTGAGGACTAGTCTTCTTCCTCTGTCTTATTCCCTTTTCTGTTGCCATAACAGAGTACAAAAGACTGGGTAATTTATAAAGGATAGTAATTTATTTATTACAGTTCTGGAGGCTGGGATTCCCAAGGTTGAGGGGGTGAATCGGGTGAGGGCCTTCTTATTGGTGGGGACTCTTTGTAGAGTCTGGAGGTGGTACAGGGCATCACATAGCAAAGGGGCTCATGAGAGATGGCCAAACTGGTTTTTGTCACACCTCCTCTTGTGATAACTAACCCTCATGTCCCAAAGTTCCTACCTCTCAACATTGTTGTATTAGGGATGAAGTTTTCAACACATTAACTTTTGGGGGACAAATTCAAACTGTAGCACCCTCATTTGTTTAATTTCTTAAAATTTTTATATGAATTTTAAATAATTATTTCCAGCTTCTAGAAAAATCCCATTGAGAGTGAGTCCCTGGTGTCTACTGCCTTGACAAACACCTTCAAAACCTTAGCGTGACTGTAAAAGGCCCCAGTCATGTGACTGTACTTTTCCTATTCCCATTTTTCAAAGACTTCAATTATATGTAGGGCATTTCTTTGCTACCTTCCCTGTAGATCATTTTCCTTTTTATGAGTATTTTCTTATTTCTTTCCCAGCCCAGATTGCACTTATCACAGTGATTTGTCTCACAGGCTTTTCATCAGCAACTTGGCATATGTGGAGTGTGAGTGTTGGAATCAGACAGTACTGGGTTGGAGTCCCAGCTCTGTTTCTTACTAGCTGTGTGGCCTTGAATGAGTCACTCATCCTCCTTGAGGGTCAGTTTCCTCCTTAAAATTAGGTCAACAGCATCTTCCTTGCAGGGTTGTCAACTGGATTGTAGCTAATATAGGCAAAGAATCAAGCAGTTGGACAGTTGTTTTGTGTCTTTTGAATCTAATAATAAAAAAAGCTTGTATTTCATATGTATGCTTTTAAAATTTCATTTTCTAGACATTTATCTTTGTTGTATTTGTAAAAGTCTTGTTATGCAGTGGATTGGACATTCTTTAAAAATTGGTTCTTCACCACAGGAGTTGGAAAAACATTATTCTACGGCAAGGGGTTGACAACCTGTAGCCTTTGCACTGGCTACCTATTTTTGTAAATGTCTAATTGGAACACAGCTACATCCATTCATTTATGTATTATGGTTGTTCCTCCATATCTTTGGGTTCTGCATCTGTGGATTCAACTTCAGAAAATATGTGGAAAAAGAAAATAATAAAAAATAACAGCATAATAAAAATATAACAGTAAAAAAAATACAAGTAAAATACAGTGTAACACCTATTTATATAGCATTTGCATTGTATTAGGTGTTATAAGTAATCTAAAGATGATTTAAAGTATACAAGAGGACATAAGTTATATGCAAATATTACACTATTTTATATTAGGGACTTGAGCATCCATGGATTTGGGTATCCATGGGGGTTCTGGAACCAATCTCCCAAGGGTATTTCAGGGATGAATGTATCTATGGTTGCTTTTTTTTACAAGGACAGAACTGAGTCATTGTGACAGAGACTGCATGGCCCGCAAAACCTAAAATATTTGCTATGTGACCCTTTACAAAAAAAGTTTGCCAATCACTGCTCTATTCTGTGTTTCATAGTTCCCCAGCTGAATTGATTTCCAGTTGTCCTCAACACTGACTTCCTTGATAACATACCTTCTCTTGCCTTCTTTCCTTTCCCTGTCTAGTTTTCTCATCTGCGATTTCTTAGATTTTTTCCCATAGAAACTACCTGTACTTACATTATTGACCCACGGTTGACTTCTAGGGGTATCCAACTGCTGTGGTCTGAATGTGTCCCCTAAAGTTTGTATGATAGAAACTTGATTCCCAATGCAGAGGGGTTAGGTAAGGCCTATTGAGAGTTGTTTGGGTCATGGGGCACCACCCTCAGGAATGCATTAATGCCATTATTGTGGTAGCTGGCTTATTAATATAGTAGTGGGACTCCTTATTGTTGTAGAGGGCTCCTTACAAACAGATGACTTTGGCCCCCTCTTTCTCTCTTACCCTTTCTTTGTTTACCTGCCATGTGATTATGCAGCATGAAGGTCCTCGTCAAATGCTGGTCCCCTCATCTTGGACTTTGCAGCCTTCAGAACTGTGAGAATAAACTTATTTATTATAAATTACCCAGTCTCAGGTATTCTGTTGTAACAGCACAAAAGGGACTAAGATGTAAACCTACACATGCATCATATCTTTGTCTGTCCTGCTCTTGCCCCTACCACTCACTAGATTGACCCTAGAACATGTCAGCTTCAGAACATCAGTTAAGCTACCAGCCCCTATCCCCCACCCCATCTTTACTGCAGCACCATATGAAAATTCAACTTTGTGGGCATGAATTTTTCTAATTTGTTTCATCTCTCTTACCAAACACCACCTCAGCACCAGGGGTGGTAGAGGGGAGAATGAAGGTGGGACAGAGGAAAGAAAATTCCATCTTGCCCTACATTTGACGCTTGTAAAGCTTATAGCCGATCCCAGGGTGTCAATGTATCTGAGTCATGGTTGATTGTTTTTCACTGGCCTCTGGACCTTTTCAACCTCACAGGACATGACCAAGTCATTGCCCACCCCAACCTTATTGCTGCTGCTTTCATTTGTTTCTATCTACCACTTCTAATTACTTAGGTCACTTCAGGCTTTAAATCTGTCTTCTAAAGTGTAACGCAGCCATAATTAGGCCATATGTTAATTAGCAGGATGACACCCTGTGCCTTGTCACTCGTGAGGGATGTGGATCATCCCAGAAAGTGCCATAGAAAGGGGAATTCAGTGAGAAGAGGAAGTCTAAGGAGGCTGGAAGTGACTCTTTACTCAGCAAAATCTGCCTTAGAGAGCAGGAGAAAATGGCAGTGTGCAAGATGGGGAAAGGATGGGGTCACACAAAGAAAAAGAGCTAGAGTTGACCTCTTTTCCACTCCGGGAATGAGATGTAAGCCAGGAGGCAAGCCTGAGACTGAGACTCCACCAGGGATGGCAGAATCTCCTGAAGGATTGGAGGTGGTGGTCAGGGCAGAGGCCAAGGTCTTGACGGAGGCCACTGATGAGGTGAGTATCAGGCATGCCCCTATCTCTATTGCCTGGAAGTTTGTGGGGAGGCCAATCAAAAATCAAGGCCAGTCTCTGCTTCTATGGCTACTGTCAGTGCCTTTTAGGAAATCTAAGAGTTGGGTCTGATTGGTTGGGACTGTTTCTATGTGCCATTTCCTAATTTATTTCTGGTTCTTCTTGTTTTCTATTAACTAAACTTGTTTTCTGATGTTCTTGACATAGGAAAGTTGAAAAGGAGACTGGATAGGTCTCGACTATTTCCTATTTCAGATATTGTCACCTTTATCACTCAGGAGACAATTTCCAGGAAACTAATTACTGAGGGAATTCATGATTGGGTGGGATGACATGTGAATTATAAAGACATTAACTTCACTCCAGTTTGCTGTCAACCCATGATGTGATAGAAACCTGTTCTGTCGTCACCTAAGGGATGCAAGGGACTAAAGGCATTCATTTTAAGTTACATATTTGCTTGGATTTTAGAAAAAGACATTTGTCACAAGAACTCTGAAAGAATGCCAAAGGGGACATTTTGAGGGCTAAGTTTATGCTAATAATAATTAGTATTACTATTTATTGCTAGTATTTGTTGAGTTCCTACTATATTCCAAATCTTTACAGGCATTACTTCTAACACTCCTGACAATTCAAGGAAAGTATCATTATCCCATTTAACCTGAGGCTCACAGACATTGGATCATACTCAAAGATCACACTGCTAGCTGAGACAAAACTGGAATCTGTATTTCTTTTCTTTTCCTATTTAAATTCTAAAATTTGAGCTCATATCACTTTACTGGGGTCAGCAAACCTTTTCTGTAAAAGACCAAATAGTAGATATTTTCAACTTTGCCAGCCATACGGTGTGTGTTGCAGCTATTCCACTCTGCTCTTGTAGCACGAAGGCAGCCATAGACAATTCGTAAATGAATGAATGTGGCTATATTCCAATAAAGCTTTGTTTGTAGACACTAAAATCAGAATTGAATATAATTTGCACATATCATGAATTATTATTGTTCCTTGGGGTTCTTTTCAATCACATAAGAATGGTAAAATCATTCTGTTCACAAGCCATATAAAAACAGGTGGCAACCCAGGTTTGACCCACAGGTAATAGTTTGCTCATCCTTGCACTGTACAAAACTGCCTTTCTAACAACTTATGAAAATAATGAAGTGAAAGCAACTGAGCTACATATTTTACCTAAGAAGCCAAGCCAAATATGGGGAAGCTTAAGGGACCATAGTTCTTATTCTGGCTCTACCATCAAATTAAATGTATAGGTTTAGGTATGTATTAAAAGCTTTCCCAGATGAGGTTCCTAACAGCTCCACTATTCTTTCATTTTAATCATAGTATGCCTGTACCAAATGATTTCCATAAAATCACAATTTGAATATAAGGTGACAACTTTAGTGGCACCATCAGCAATATGGGGAAGACTGGGGAAAGAGTAGGAGTGTGGGTAACATCAAGAGTTTAGCTGTGAACAAGTTAAGTTTGGGGCACATAATAGACATAAGTAGGGACAGCTGGACATAGAAATCTGGAATTCAGAGAGATGGCAGGACTAGATATTGAAATTTGGGGGCCATTAGCATGTAGACTGAATCTGAGTACATCATGGCATCTTTTAGGGCAGGATTTCATAACCTTGGCCATTGACTTTTAGGGTGGGGTAATTCTTCATTGTAGGGATTGTCCTGTACATTGTAGGATGTTGAGCAGCATCCCTAGTCTCTACCCAGTAAGTGTTAATAGCATACTCCCCTTAGTTGTGACAACCCAAAATATCTCCACACATTGCCAGACATCCCCTAGGGTGAAAGTCATCCTTGGTTGACCATCACTATTTTAGGCTTGGTCCTTCATGACTCCAACTTTGGAAATCAGAAAGAGAAGGAGAAAATGGGAAAAGAGACAAAGAAGGAATAGTCAGTAAGTAGAAAAATTCATTTGCTGGGTCCCAATGGTCTAGACTAGACTTGGTTTAACATTTGTTGAAAGCCAGAGGTGGAGTGTGGACAAGAGGTAAAGATCCAGAGATCAGGGCTGATCCACAGTGAGCTCCACAATATTTTGTTGATAGGATTTCCAGTGGTGGTTAAAGGGATGGGGTAAACCAGGCTCTAAATGCATGGAGCCTGAGGGTGATGCAATGGATGGAGTGTTTTCTAGTAGTGAATGTTAAAAAAAAAAAAAAAAAAAAAAAAAAAAAAAAAAAAAAAAAAAAGGTTAAAAATAGCATTGGGAAACCAAAGATAGAGACCTTTACATGTTTCTTCTTCTTTCTCATTTTATTTTTAGAAATAACTCTCAAAGGATAAAACTGTTATGGTCTGGGTGCAGGAAAAAAACAAGAACAGAAATAGAGTTTCTATGGTTTTGAGGAAAAGCAAAAGTACTTGAGAGATGCAGTTTTTAGCATCCTGAGCTGCAGGATATGTCTTCTTTGTGTGTGTGGTCTCTTCACTCATCTCATGACTAATTGTAGTAAAAAAAAAATAGTGAAAGGATTGTGTGAACTCTCTTTATACATTTAAAAATTGAAGAGCTGTGGCTTGATAAAGGCTCAATATAAAGGTTAAAAAATTGAATCACTCATATTGAAATTAATGTCATTAAACAAATGTGCCTCTCAGTCACATGATAATAAAATACCAAAAGAAAGGGAAATGTCTGCTTTTTTTCCTTTTAAGTCTTCTCACTTCAAAATGAGGATAATAAACTTACCTTATGAGGTTATGTAGAAGTGCTTATCAGTGTTTAATACTTAGTTGGACTTCTGTAAATGCTTAAAAACAATATGTATCCTGATAGTAGTGGTGGTTACACAAATTTGAACATGTAATAAAATTTCATAGAACTACATACACTGCACCCCCCCCCCACCAAAAGAGCACAGAAAAGGAGTGAAATCCAAATAAGATTATTAGTTAATACTATTGCACCAATGTCAATTTCCTCTTTTTGACAATGTGCTATAGTTATGTAAGATGTTCTCATTTAGGAAAGCTGGGTGAAGGGTACACAGAACTCTGTATTATTTTTGCAACTTCTTATGAGTCTTAAACTATTTCAAATAAAAGCTAAGACTATTGTGTAGCTCAGAATCATTTTGTTTTATTGTCACCGTTACCTCATGGATTCATTTTTGTTTTTTAATAGAGACTTGTATCATAAGTAAGTCAAATTATTAGGTTCTATTTATAAAAGACAAAATAGAATCTGATCAATATATGTTTAAGCTAATGCAATAGATTATAATCCAGATCATGAACCTAAATTGCTCTTAATAAGCATGTAGTCACAAAGTTCAATTATAGGTGAAAATCTGGAATTAAACAGGACTGCCATTTAGTTTTTAGTTTTAGCATATTTTATTTTTGGATAGTCCAGGACTCATCTAAGTTTGCCAAAGATTGAAATATTCACACAACACATTCTTAAAGTCCCTGAGAAGTAGAAAGTAGAGGTGGCTTGCCTACTTTTTAAGGTGGGAATTTCTATTTCAGCAGACTTTGGGGAGGGCAAGCATCTTCTGTCTTGCTGATATGCCTAGGATGTGATCTATTTATATTACAAACCATATGCAGAGCCTGGCAAGCTTCTCTGCAAATGAGCTCATCCACTCTGCCCTAAAGGAGGAGGATAGGAGGGGGCGAAAAGACATTAGGGACCTTTAACAATCATTATACCTCTTGATGCTAATTGAACAGGAAGGATAAATAAAATCTATGATTTCTGACAGGAAGAATAAATAATAAATACCTGTCAAGGGGAACTACATATTCTCTTTAGTCATCTTTGTAGGTCATCAAAGTCAAGTTCCTAAAGACTTGAGTACTTTTTAATAGGTTTCTCTTTTTGGCATGTTGTACAAATTACAAGTACAGATAATTTCAGATTTATCTTACCAATGGGCCTCCTTCAAAGTGTGATAAATTCTATCTAGAGCTTCACTCAAATCAACTAGTATTAATAGAACATTTATCCAGTGTTAAATAATTAGATCTGTCTGTAAGGAAATAAAGAAGAGCAGTTGCTGACCTTAAAAGGTTCTCAAAGAGGAAAGAGGCTAGAAAACAAAGTGTATTACAAAATGCAAGCACAGTGAGAGAGGCACATACAAGGCTCAGAGAAAGGTAGGAGGAGGAGGTGCCATGAACTGTTTTGGACAACGTGTGGCAAACTGGGCCTACAAGAAGGGTGAATTCCTGGGGCAAGCCGAGTTTGCCACAAGAATTTAAAATTTTTGTGTTTTATTTAGATGTAAATTATATATATATGTATATAACATATAAAATATGTATATAACATATATAAAAGGTGTATTTTATATATATGTAAATTATGTATATAATATACCTTTTATAAATTATACCTTTTATACCTAAATGATACCATATATAAATTATATATATTATATCATATATACGGTATAATTCTTTTTTCCCCAGTCATCTGGATGAGTGTGAGTGTGTATCTTATTGAATACTCATGGCCATGTGATCTTCATGCATCTGTGCAGTGTTCAAATGAGTGATTTAGTTTAGTTTAGTTCAAATGAGTAATTTGCTTTAGTTTGAATCGGTGGAAGTAGATAAGAAAACCAAGTCATTTCATAGCAAAGGGTAGCTGGGGACATGGAACTGGAAGAATCTGGACTTGAACATCACTGGCATTTTCTGAGTTCCAGTGGTTGTTTTGCATAGATGCCATCTTTATTTGTACCAAGTAGCAAGACTTCTAAGAAGATATGTAGTAGTCCATATTTAATGAAGAATTTGTCTGTTCCTACTTCCAAACACAACCGGATAAGGCAGCCATTTAGTGCCTGAATAATGTCGTGGTGCTTACTCTGTGTTTAAGGGAATTAAAAAGCTGTGCCTGTGGCAGATCATTACCCTTTCTCCATATTCTTGCCATGAGCAAGGTAGTAGAAATTTTAAAACTTGAATGAAAAGGCCAAAAGAGCTACAGATGCATGGACAGTGTGTCAACAGTGTATCAATCAAATTTATACTTAGTTGCTAGTAATACAAAATTATAAGAGAGTGGCTTAATTTATAACTTTATTAAGTCCAGAGTGGGTAGTCCAGGGTTGTTTTGATGGCGACATCACATAAACAGGGACCAATGATCCTTTGGCTTTCTGCGTTGTCATCTTTTGGATGTGACCCTAAGCTTCCTGTTCTCAATATGGCTGTCTGTACTCAAGCCATCATATTTTGATTCTCAGACATGAAGAAAGGATAAAGCACAGTAAATAAGATATATGCCAACTGTGTTATCTCCATTAAAATTGCCTTCCTGGAAGTCACCATTTGTGATTATTATAACCTAAAATTGTCCAGGAGTATTTAAAATATTCCTAGTTGTAAGGAAGGCTAAAAGCCTTGCTTGTAGCTTGTTACATTGTCCCTTCAAATAATCTCAAGTTTCAACTAGTACAAAAAAGAGAAAATTGACATTTGGTAGACAGCTAGTAGCCTCTGCAACATTGTGTCATATATCATTGATACAACTTCAGCAACTGCCCACACCAGACTTTCTGATATATGAGAAAAGGAAACCTTTATTTGTTGAAGGTCCTGCTATTTAGGTATCTGTTATTTGCAGCTAAACATATTCCTAATTGAAACAATATGTAAACACTGTTAATTGGTGTTTAACTTTTAGAATGGGCTCATTGACCAGGAATCACAAATTCAAATATATTCAGAACCATACAGGCACTGTGAGTGAGTGAGAGAGTGGTTTGGAAGGGGGTGGGCCTGTCAAACTGGCAAGTGTGTGCCCCATTGAAATGCTGCTGCTGCTGCTGAACTGAGAGGGGTGCCTTCCTACAGAATTGCTAGCCCACTGTTCTGAGACAGCAAATTTCAAGAGAACCAGAAAGCTGGATCTTTATGCATGTTGCAAGGTCGCAATTTTTTTTTCACACCACAGAATGGATATGAAGAAAAGAATCCCATTACTTTATTTAGTCTGTAATTATGGCCTTCTCCCAATCTCTTCTGCTGCTGGTTTGAAGAAAAACACAACAAAACACCAGCAACATCTAAAAGTCAATCTTGTTTAACTGTTAGTCCACTGACAATTTTGGAAATGCTGATGGTGCAGGTCTAATCTGAAAGCGGCCAGGCGCAAGCCCCATGAAGAAGCCTTCTGAAGACAGGAAAGAGCCAATGTCCCAACTTGAAGGTAGCCAGAAGTTCAGCCTTTTTGTTCTACTCAGGCTCTCAACTGATAGGCTGAGGCTCACCCACATTATGTGGGACAATCTGCTTTATTCAGTCTACCAATTTACATGTTAATCTCATCCAGAAACACCCTCCCACAAATACCCAAAATAATGTTTGACCAAACATTTGGGTACCCCATGGCCCAGTCAAGTTGACACATAAAATTAACCAGCACAAGAGGCCTTCAACTATCATACTATATATGATATACTGGCAGAGATAAACTGATTGATTACCTATTGTCAGGCTATTATAGAAATCTATGAGGCTGGATCCTTGAAGCTTGGCCTTTGGCAAGCTTAAGAGAAATATGAAGTAAACTAGAAATATCTTTTCTCAAGAAAATAGATAGTTTAACTAACTGTTGGGTACTATGCTCACTATCTGGCTGACGGGATCATTTGTATCCCAAACCTCACCATCACCATATATACCCATATAACAAACCTGCACATGTACCCCCTGAATCTAAAATAAAAGTTGAAATTATTTTTAAAAAAAGAATAACCACTAGTTTTGGAGGATTAGTGTCCTGCTTCATAAGTCTATTTTTGAAGATCAGAAGATGAATATTTCCTTAGGTTCTGTCTTTGAATTTCCTCTGTAATAAATTCTGGTCTCTCTCGAGACAGTTGGATGACTGAGAATTCTAGGGTGAAGTTCATGTCATTGAGAAAGCAAAAGAATAAAGCACAATAGAAATATTAAGAAAATAGGGACCTTTGTTACACATGAAATCTCAGTTTAAAATACAGGGAAACTCGTTCAAATTATAAATTTCTGTTTAAATCAAGCAAAACTATATCGTCTTTCACTTAGGGACCAACAGTTTGTGACCCTTGTTGGACAAATTGCAGACAAGTTTTGTTACAGAATCAGGTTGGTGAGGACTGGGAAAAAGAGTTGGAGGAGAAGGGGAGAACATTACTGCTTTCCCTTATAAAGTAGAGAATGAAGAGACATTGCCTATGGTGCACAGAACATAAAATAGGAAAATAGACGCTTATTTTAGAATGCTTAAGAATGCTGTCAGTAACAGCACTGACTAATGGAGGTCTTGATCTGGAGATATAACTATAATACATGTATAAATATAAGTGGACCCTGAATATGAGTCAAACCATCATTTTCCTAAATGAGAAGGTTGGAAACAACTTTTTTTTTTCAACTTAAATATACAACATTTAAAGAAAGAGTTGAAGTAGCCAATGTCTACCTATGATATTTTAAATTTTAGTTATATATGTATATTTTAAACCACATGTTATGTAAACTACACTGTTATACAAAATTGCTCTTTTTCACTCTCATATTTCATGTTTTTTTCAAATGCCACACATGCACGTTGGCATTCATTTCTCCTTCATCTGGAGCCACTTGAAAACAGTGCCATATTTGCTTCCACTAAGTTGTTTGACTACAGCACTTTTTGAATCTGAATTTGATGTTGCCATTAGAAATTTTATCCTAATTCACATCTACTCATTAATTCGTAGTGAGCTCCACAACGTAAGCATTTAATGTATTTTAATAAAGTAATTTTTAACAAAAGGCTTGTATGCAATGGCATCCAGAACTGCTGTTTGAAACCATTTCTCCAGAAATAATGACTCAATCTGTGTTAAATTTATTTACCATCCCCCGTCATGTCAGATACCCTTTATAAACATCCAAATCTAGCTTTGATTGAGGTCATTTCAGGTTACTGTGTCTTCCCCAAATAGTAATTTGTTGTTTGAAATTAAGTAATTAAGAGACTGCTTATAATATGAAAATCTTAATAAGGACTTTATTTTTTATGGGATAATTTTGAGCAAAAGTCTTGCCTTATATTTGGCTATATACAGACTTTTGGGAAGGGCTACTGGAAACCTGAGGGTAAAGGAAGTAGGTTAATTCTTCATCTCTAGTACCAGAAAAGTAAAAGAAATATCTTATTTTGATAAACCAAGAAATCGTCACACAAACCATATGCTATCTAGAGATATTGAGACAATTACTAGATGATCAAAAACCTGTGGTAGTTTCAGTTAGTGGCTTGTGGGGAGCCAGATTGGGACAGGGTAAGACTGAGTCAAGAAATTGTTGTTCATTTAAAAAGCACCTGAACTATGATATATTATAATGAAGAAAATTTAAAACTTAAAGCAGAATATTATAGTCCAAATGAGAAATGAAGGACTGTGTCATTGGTAACAAGAATGGAAGGCAGAGGTTGATTTTAGAGCTGCCTGGGGGTAGAGTTGATGAGATTTCATGCCTGGATTATGGGGGTTCATGGAGAGGTAAGAATGCAGGATGACTTCTGTCTAGTCTCCCAGCTTTGGAGACTGGATAAATATGATGCTGAGTTGGAAATGCATGAACAGGGGAGTGAACAACAATTAAATCCATTGTGAGCACGTAAACTCTTAGTATATGTGACCTAGTTGAGTAAAGATGAGTCTGAGGCTCTTAGGAGAGATACACATTTAGAATTCATTAGCATACAAGTATAGATACAGCCACGGGACTGGATAGATTACCCAGCAAAGGTGTTTCATGTGAGATAACAAGGGTAGGGATTGGGCTTTGGGAAAACCATCATTATTATTGTTTTTTGACGAATACTTTGAATTTATTTATTTATTTATTTATTTTTATTTTTTATTATACTTTAAGTTCTAGGGTACACGTGCACAATGTGCAGTTTTGCTACATATGTATACAGGTGCTATGTTGGTGTGCTGCACCCATTAGCTCATCATTTACATTAGTTATATCTCCTAATGCTATCCCTCCCCCCTCCCCCAACCCCACGACAGGCCCCAGTGTGTGATGTTCCCCTTCCTGTGTCCAAGTGTTCTCATTGTTCAATTCCCACCTATGAGTGAGAAGATGCGGTGTTTGGTTTTCTGTTCTTGCAATAGTTTGCTGAGAATGATGGTTTCCAGCTTCATCCATGTCCCTACAAAGGACATGAACTCATCCTTTTTTATGGCCGCATGGTATTCCATGGTGTATAAGTGCCACATTTTCTTAATCCAGTCTGTCATTGATGGACATTTGGGTTGGTTCCAAGTCTTTGCTATTGTGAATAGTGCCGCAGTAAACATACATGTGCATGTGTCTTTGTAGCAGCATGATTTATAATCCTTTGGGTATATTCCCAGTAATGGGATGACTGGGTCAAATGGTATTTCTAGTTCTAGATCCCTGAGGAATCGCCACACTGTCTTCCACAATGGTTGAACTTGTTTACAGTCCCACCAACAGTGTAAAAGTGTTCCTATTTCTCCATATCCTCTCCAGCACCTGTTGTTTCCCAACTTTTTAATGATCTCCATTCTAACTGGTGT
Organism: Rhinopithecus roxellana; assembly: GCF_007565055.1. Taxonomy (NCBI): domain Eukaryota; kingdom Metazoa; phylum Chordata; class Mammalia; order Primates; family Cercopithecidae; genus Rhinopithecus; species Rhinopithecus roxellana. The sequence continues at coordinate 77,356,784 of NC_044555.1, forward strand.
GAGATGGTATCTCACTGTGGTTTTGATTTGCATTTCTCTGATGGCAAGTGATGATGAGCATTTTTTCATGTGTCTGTTGGCTGCATAAATGTCTTATTTTGTGAAGTGTCTGTTCATATCCTTTGCCCACTTTTTGATGGGGTTGTTTGTTTTTTCTTGTAACTTTGTTTGAGTCCTTTGTAGATTCTGGATATAAGCCCTTTGTTAGATGAGTACAGGCAATCCCATTCTGTAGGTTGCCTGTTCACTCTGATGGTAGTTTCTTTTGCTGTGCAGAAGCTCTTTAGTTTAATTACATCCCATTTGTCCATTTTGGCTTTTGTTGCCATTGCTTTTGGTGTTTTAGACATGAAGTCCTTGCCCATGCCTGTGTCCTGAATGGTATTGCCTAGGTTTTCGTCTAGGGTTTTTATAGTTTTAGATCTAACATTTAAGTCTTTAATCCATCTTGAATTAATTTTTGTATAAGGTGTAAGGAAGGGATCCAGTTTCAGCTTTCTACTTATGACTAGCCAGTTTTTCCAGCACCATTTATTAAATAGGGAATCCTTTCCCCATTTCTTGTTTTTGTCAGGTTTGTCAAAATCAGGTGGTTGTAGATGTGTGGTATTATTTCTGAGGGCTCTGTTCTGTTCCATTGGTCTATATCTCTGTTTTGGTACCAGTACCATGCTGTTTTGGTTACTGTAGCCTTGTAGTATAGTTTGAAGTCAGGTAGTGTGATGCCTCCAGCTTTGTTCTTTTGGTTTAGGATTGTCTTGGCAATGCGGGCTCTTTTTTGGTTCCATATGAACTTTAAAGGATATTTTTCCAATTCTGTGAAGAAAGTCATTGGTAGCTTAATGGGGATGGCATTGAATCTATAAATTACCTTGGGCAGTATGGCCATTCTCACGATATTGATTCTTCCTATCCATGAGCACGGAATGTTCTTCCACTTGTTTGTGTCCTCTTTTATTTCATTGAGCAGTGGTTTGTAGTTCTCCTTGAAGAGGTCCTTCACGTCCCTTGTAAGTTGGATTCCTAGGTATTTTATTCTCTTTGAAGCAATTATGAATGGGAGTTCACTCATGATTTGGCTCTCTGTTTGTCTGTTACTGGTGTATAAGAATGCTTGTGATTTTTGCACATTGATTTTGTATCCTGAGACTTTGCTGAAGTTTCTTATCAGCTTAAGGAGATTTTGGGCTGAGACGATGGGGTTTTCTAAATATACAATCATATCATCTGCAAACAGGGACAATTTGACTTCCTCTTTTCCTAATTGAATACCCTTTATTTCTTTCTCCTGCCTGATTGCCCTGGTCAGAACTTCCAACACTATGTTGAATAGGAGTGGTGAGAGAGGGCATCCCTGTCTTGTGCCAGTTTTCAAAGGGAGTTCTTCCAGTTTTTGCCCATTCATTATGATATTGGCTGTGAGTTTGTCATAAATAGCTCTTAATATTTTGAGATACATTCCATCAATACCAAATTTATTGAGAGTTTTTTAGCATGAAGGACTGTTGAATTTTGTCAAAGGCCTATTCTTCATCTATTGAGATAATCATGTGGTTTTTGTCTTTGTTTCTGTTTATATGCTGGATTACGTTTATTGATTTGCGTATGTTGAACCAGCCTTGCATCCCAGGGATGAAGCCCGCTTGATCATGGTGGATAGCTTTTTGATGTGCTGCTGGATTCAGTTTGCCGGTATTTTATTGAGGATTTTTGCATTGATGTTCATCAGGGATATTGGTCTAAAATTCTCTTTTTTTGTGTGTGTGTCTCTGCCAGGCTTTGGTATCAGAATGATGTTGGCCTCATAAAATGAGTTAGGGAGGATTCCCTCTTTTTCTATTGATTGGAATAGTTTTAGAAGGAATGGTACCAACTCCTCCTTGTACCTCTGGTAGAATTCGGCTGTGAATCCGTCTGGTCCTGGACTTTTTTTGGTTGGTAGGCTATTAATTATTGCCTCAATTTCAGAGCCTGTTATTGGTCTATTCAGGGATTCAACTTCTTCCTGGTTTAGTCTTGGGAGAGTGTATGTGTCCAGGAATTTATCCATTTCTTCTAGATTTTCTAGTTGATTTGCGTAGAGGTGTTTATAGTATTCTCTGATGGTAATTTGTATTTCTGTGGGGTCTGTGGTGATATCCCCTTTATCATTTTTTATTGTGTCTATTTGATTCTTCTCTCTTTTCTTCTTTATTAGTCTTGCTAGCGGTCTATCAATTTTGTTGATCTTTTCAGAAGACCAGCTCCTGGATTCATTGATTTTTTGAAGGTTTTTTGTGTCTCTATCTCCTTCAGTTCTGCTCTGATCTTAGTTATTTCTTGCCTTCTGCTAGCTTTTGAATGTGTTTGCTCTTGTTTCTCTAGTTCTTTTAATTGTCATATTAGTGTGTCAACTTTAGATCTTTCCTGCTTTCTCTTGTGGGCATTTAGTGCTATAAATTTGCCTCTACACACTGCTTTAAATGTGTCTCAGAGATTCTGATATGTTGTGTCTTTATTCTCATCGGTTTCAAGGAACATCTTTATTTCTGCCTTCATTTTGTTATGTACCCAGTAGTCATTCAGGAGCAGATTGTTCAGTTTCCATGTAGTTGAGCAGAAAACCATCTATTGAGAGAAAATGGGCCAGAGATAAATGAGGTCAATACCATGACGGGGAAAGTATCAAGGGAAAGAATATTAGCTGTTTTTTTTTTTTTTTTTTTTTTTTTTTTTTTTTTTTTTTTCCTATAAAGGCGTGGGTTTGCATTCTTTTTTTTTTTTTTTTTATTATTACATTTATTTTTATTTTTATTTTTATTTTATTTTATTTTATTTTATTTTATTTTATTTTTTTTTTATTATACTTTAAGTTCTAGGGTACATGTGCATAACGTGCAGGTTTGTTACATATGTATACTTATGCCATGTTGGTGTGCTGCACCCATCAACTCGTCAGCACCCATCAATTCATCATTTATATCTTGTATAACTCCCCAATGCAAGCCCTCCCTCCTCCCCCCTCCCCCCTCCCCATGATAGGCCCCAGTGCGTGATGTTCCCCTTCCCGAGTCCAAGTGATCTCATTGTTCAGTTCCCACCTATGAGTGAGAACATGCGGTGTTTGGTTTTCTGTTCTTGTGATAGTTTGCTAAGAATGATGGTTTCCAGCTGCATCCATGTCCCTACAAAGGACGCAAACTCATCCTTTTTTATGGCTGCATAGTATTCCATGGTGTATATGTGCCACATTTTCTTAATCCAGTCTGTCACAGATGGACATTTGGGTTGATTCCAAGTCTTTGCTATTGTGAATAGTGCCGCAATAAACATACGTGTACATGTGTCTTTGTAGTAGAATAATTTATAATCCTTTGGGTATATACCCAGTAGTGGGATGGCTGGGTCATAAGGTACATCTAGTTCTAGATCCTTGAGGAATTGCCATACTGTTTTCCATAATGGTTGAACTAGTTTACAATCCCACCAACAGTGTAAAAGTGTTCCTATTTCTCCACATCCTCTCCAACACCTGTTGTTTCCTGACTTCTTAATGATTGCCATTCTAACTGGTGTGAGATGGTATCTCATTGTGGTTTTGATTTGCATTTCTCTGATGGCGAGTGATGATGAGCATTTTTTCATGTGTCTGTTGGCTGTATGAATATCTTCTTTTGAGAAATGTCTGTTCATATCCTTTCCCCACTTTTTGATGGGGTTGTTTGTTTTTTTCTCGTATATTTGTTTGAGTTCTTTGTAGATTCTGGATATTAGCCCTTTGTCAGATGAGCAGGTTGCAAAAATTTTCTCCCATTCTGTAGGTTGCCTGTTCACTCTGATGGTAGTTTCTTTTGCTGTGCAAAAGCTCTTTAGTTTAATGAGATCCCATTTGTCAATTTTTGCTTTTGCTGCCGTTGCTTTTGGTGTTTTAGACATGAAGTCCTTGCCCATGCCTATGTCCTGAATGGTACTACCTAGATTTTCTTCTAGGGTTTTTATGGTATTAGGTCTAACATTTAAGCCTCTAATCCATCTTGAATTAATCTTCGTATAAGGGGTAAGGAAAGGATCCAGTTTCAGCTTTCTACTTATGGCTAGCCAATTTTCCCAGCACCATTTATTAAATAGGGAATCCTTTCCCCATTTCTTGTTTCTCTCAGGTTTGTCAAAGATCAGATGGCTGTAGATGTGTGGTATTATTTCTGAGGACTCTGTTCTGTTCCATTGATCTATATCTCTGTTTTGGTACCAGTACCATGCTGTTTTGGTGACTGTAGCCTTGTAGTATAGTTTGAAGTCAGGTAGCGTGACGCCTCCAGCTTTGTCCTTTTGACTTAGGATTGTCTTGGCAATGCGGGCCCTTTTTTGGTTCCATATGAACTTTAAAGCAGTTTTTTCCAATTCTGTGAAGAAACTCATTGGTAGCTTGATGGGGATGGCATTGAATCTATAAATAACCTTGGGGAGTATGGCCATTTTCACGATATTGATTCTTCCTATCCATGAGCATGGTATGTTCTTCCATTTGTTTGTGTCCTCTTTTATTTCACTGAGCAGTGGTTTGTAGTTCTCCTTGAAGAGGTCCTTTACATCCCTTGTAAGCTGGATTCCTAGGTATTTTATTCTCTTTGAAGCAATTGTGAATGGAAGTTCATTCCTGATTTGGCTCTCTGCTTGTCTGTTACTGGTGTATAAGAATGCTTGTGATTTTTGCACATTAATTTTGTATCCTGAGACTTTGCTGAAGTTGCTTATCAGCTTAAGGAGATTTTGGGCTGAGACGATGGGGTTTTCTAAATATACAATCATGTCATCTGCAAACAGGGACAATTTGACTTCTTCCTTTCCTAACTGAATACCCTTGATTTCTTTCTCTTGCCTGATTGCCCTAGCCAGAACTTCCAACACTATGTTGAATAGGAGTGGTGAGAGAGGGCATCCCTGTCTTGTGCCAGTTTTCAAAGGGAATTTTTCCAGTTTTTGCCCATTCAGTATGATATTAGCTGTGGGTTTGTCATAAATAGCTCTTATTATTTTGAGGTACGTTCCATCAATACCGAATTTATTGAGCGTTTTTAGCATGAAGGGCTGTTGAATTTTGTCAAAAGCCTTTTCTGCATCTATTGAGACAATCATGTGGTTCTTGTCTTTGGTTCTGTTTATATGCTGGATTACGTTTATTGATTTGCGAATGTTGAACCAGCCTTGCATCCCAGGGATGAAGCCCACTTGATCATGGTGGATAAGCTTTTTGATGTGCTGCTGAATCCGGTTTGCCAGTATTTTATTGAGAATTTTTGCATCAATGTTCATCAGGGATATTGGTCTAAAATTCTCTTTTTTTGATGTGTCTCTGCCAGGCTTTGGTATCAGGATGATGTTGGCCTCATAAAATGAGTTAGGGAGGATTCCCTCTTTTTCTATTGATTGGAATAGTTTCAGAAGGAATGGTACCAGCTCCTCCTTGTACCTCTGGTAGAATTCAGCTGTGAATCCATCTGGTCCTGGACTTTTTTTGATGGGTAGGCTATTAATTGTTGCCTCAATTTCAGAGCCTGCTATTGGTCTATTCAGGGATTCAACTTCTTCCTGGTTTAGTCTTGGGAGAGTGTATGTGTCCAGGAATTTATCCATTTCTTCTAGATTTTCTAGTTGATTTGCGTAGAGGTGTTTATAGTATTCTCTGATGGTAATTTGTATTTCTGTGGGGTCTGTGGTGATATCCCCTTTATCATTTTTTATTGTGTCTATTTGATTCTTCTCTCTTTTCTTCTTTATTAGTCTTGCTAGCGGTCTATCAATTTTGTTGATCTTTTCAGAAGACCAGCTCCTGGATTCATTGATTTTTTGAAGGTTTTTTGTGTCTCTATCTCCTTCAGTTCTGCTCTGATCTTAGTTATTTCTTGCCTTCTGCTAGCTTTTGAATGTGTTTGCTCTTGTTTCTCTAGTTCTTTTAATTGTCATATTAGTGTGTCAACTTTAGATCTTTCCTGCTTTCTCTTGTGGGCATTTAGTGCTATAAATTTGCCTCTACACACTGCTTTAAATGTGTCTCAGAGATTCTGATATGTTGTGTCTTTATTCTCATCGGTTTCAAGGAACATCTTTATTTCTGCCTTCATTTTGTTATGTACCCAGTAGTCATTCAGGAGCAGATTGTTCAGTTTCCATGTAGTTGAGCAGAAAACCATCTATTGAGAGAAAATGGGCCAGAGATAAATGAGGTCAATACCATGACGGGGAAAGTATCAAGGGAAAGAATATTAGCTGTTTTAGATATTGAAGGAATACCAAGTGAAATAAGGGTGAAGTATCCAGTTGATTTGGTAAAATGTTTTTATATTTTCTAAACAAGGCGTGAACTCCTTAAAAGATAGATCTTTCTGTCTGCAAACAGTTTAGAAGAACCTCTTGAGAAAATTCTGACTTATGAGTGTTTAGTTGAAATAAACTAAATATCCTTCAAGAGAAAAATGACCTCGGCACATACTAATGAATGTGCTTTTTGACCCAACTTGCCCATAGCCTTGCACAGTGGTAGCCTCACCAACAACTAAACTGAGCCCCTGTTTTTGTTCTCCAGGAACTCAAGTTCACTCTGAGCCCTGCTTGCTTTCCTTTCTCGTTCTGTTACGTTATTGCTGATCTCTACCTCATTTTCTTCTAGTGCACATTTGTCTTGCAAGAGCTTCACATTTACTGGTGGTATACTCTATTTAACAGATACCAGATTTGCCTCCAGACACTACTCTTTCTGATTCCCATGGATATATCTAATGGGCAATAACTATGGGGAGACAGACATCTCAATGCAAGAAAGACTCTCAGACAAAGTGATTCAAGGAGGTATTGAAAGAGTTAATCAAAGAGGCACCAAATTTCCATTCTCTGAGCATCATCCAGCACAGACTAGATGACCTTTCAGCAGTTGTGCTTCAGAGGAAGTAATTCATTTATCAGAATTTATCCATTGGATGACCTTTAAAATCCCTTTCTGTCCTAAGCGTCAGTGGTCTCTTGGTATCAAACAGAGCATAGAAATCAGGGAACCTCAGGGTTGGAAGGGGCTTGAAGAGGTCATTTGATTCACTTTCTACCAAATAAATATGTCCCTTCTACTACCTTATTAAAGAGGAGCATCCCCAACTCCTTTTTTAAACTAATAAACTTTAGTTTTTAGAACCATTTTAGGTTCACAGCAAAATTGGGTAGAAAGTATAGAGTTCTCAAATATCCGCTGTCTGACTGCACACAGAGACTCCTTCATTATTAGCATCCATCACCAGAGTGGTACATTTGTTACAATCAACCTACATGGACACATCATCACCCAGAATCCATAGCTTGCGTTAGAGTTCACTCTTGGTGTTGTATACTCCATGAGTTTTGATAAATATATAATGACATATATCCACTACTGTAGTACCATACAGAATAGGTTCACAGCCCTAAAAATCTTCTGTGTTCTGCCTATTCATCCTTTTCTCCCTACTAACCCATGACAACCCCTAATACTTTTACTGTGTCCATAGCTTTGCCTTTACCAGAATGTCATATAGTTAGAATAATATGGTATGTAGACTTTTCAGATTGGCTTCTTTCACTGAGTAACATGCATTTAAATTTCCTCCTTGCCTTTTCATGGCTTGGTAGCTCATTACTTTTTAGTGCTGAGGAATATTTCACTGTCTGGATGTATCAGAGTTTCTTTATCCATTCATCTACTGAAGGACATCTTGGTTGCTTCCAAGTTTTGACAATTATGAATAAAGCTGCCATAAACTATAAAGTATAAACATCTGTGTGCAGGTTTTATGTGGATATACATTTTCAATTCATCTAGATAAATACCAAAGAGCATGATTTCTGGATAATATGATAAGAGTATGTTTAGTTTTGTAAGAAATTACCAAACTGTCTGCCACAATGGCTGTACCATTTTTCATTTCCACCAGTAAGGAATGAGAGTTCCTGTTGCTCCCCATCCTGTCTGCCGCAATGACTGTACCATTTTTCATTCCCACCGGTAAGGAATGAGAGTTCCTGTTGCTCCCCATCCTGTCTGCCACAATGACTGTACCATTTTTCATTCCCACTGGTAAAGAATGAGAGTTCCTGTTGCTCCCCATCCTCACTAGTATTTGATTTTGGATATTGGCCATTCTTGGCTTCTTTTTGAATGCCCCCCAAAATGATAATTCACCATGTCAGAAATTCAGGATACTTTTAGTGGCTGGGACAAGTAGAGCTTTACAGGAGAGTAAGCCGAAATAAAGAATGTTTGCAGCTTCTCCACCTGGACACAGAGAGGGTTCAGTCTGGGTTTTGGGCAGTGCACCCTCCTGCAGCAGAGCACTCACTGAATATCTATTTCCTTTCCTGCATTTTGCAGCCTCTCTTATAGTTGGGTTGGAGCATGTGATTGAGCCCTGGCCAATGGGAATATGAGCAGAAGTGACACCTTACTGCAGGTCAGGCTCACTTAAGAGTATGGGCTTCTTCCGTTTTCTGTTTCTTATGTTCAGAGACCTTGGAGTACTCTGTGATCCAGATGAAACAGCTGTGACAGATCCTATGAGCTTGAGCCCCAGAAAGACTGTGTGGAACAAAGATCCCTCTGAACTGGGACATGCATCTTGAGTAAGAAATAAACTTTATTATGTTAAGCCACTGAGATTCTAGAGTTGTTACCTTCACATAGCCTAGCCTTACCTACTAGTATGCCTCTTTCCTGACCCTTAAGTTCTCTCTTGGCTCTTAGTCCTTTTTTCTCCATCCAGTTGTAACTCCCTTGTGTGTCTGTGCTATACTTTAACTTCAGACCACTTAAGTTATATTTGGCAACCTGACCCATCTCAACAAGCAATCTATCCATGTCAATAAGGTTTTCCAAGGACCCAGTTCATTTCTGGGGGCTGATCTTTGTCTTTGGACTCTGTAGGAATCTATATGTTCATTTGTCTGTCCAGCCTTTCCATTGGTTCTCCAATTATTTCTCAGTCTCACTGATACGCGGATTCCAGTCTTGATCTCCCTTGATGACAATACCCCTCACGTGACAATTATCACATAAGACCACACTGTCTGTTTTTAGAAGAATCTAAATGATATCTTCGTTTTCTCTTTAAGTGAACTTAATGTGCCCTGTGAAAATTGTCTTGTATTTATTTGGTCAACCTCCATTCTCTGGAGTTGTGAAAATATCTTCTTCCATGTGATAGACTTGCAGGGAACTGAAGATGGAAAGCTGTCATATTCCTTCAAATTTATTATCTAGGGTGTCTGTTTTTATCCAGATGAATATATATATATATATATATATATAACAAAAGTGAATCCTTCTTAATAATAAGAAAATAGAATGATAGAAGTATAGATACTTTAGTACATCAATATAGTTATAACTAATATTATACATTTAACACAAGAGGAATGAACTTATTTAAAAAACCATAACACATGCATAGGCTGAATGATTATACCTATTATCCATCTGCTTTTTATACTTTTGGTTTTTTTGGTAAGATTTCACTTGGGGTTGAAACTTGGCAAAGCCTTAGTCTGACAGCAATTTATAAAATGTAAAATGTGAGAAAAGGAGAAAAGGATCTGTCATATTTTTTTAATTATAAAAGCTCAAGGCGAGGAATAGCTCCTTTATCTTCTTTTCCCTTTTATGAATTTGGGAAGTCACAAAAAAGGAATGGTTGGGAGAATATAACCCTAGCACCTATCAGCTTTTTAAAAAACTTGCTCTATGAATTAAAATGAGAGAAGTAACCACTGACCACTGACTTCTTTACAGAATTCAAAGAAGCCACTGTAATTTTGAAGGTACACTCAAAGAGCCCATTCTGCCATGATATTTTCCCAGTGCCTCTTGTCTTCTAAAGCCAGAAAGACTACATATTTCTTTATAAGTTCAGAGGGGCTCTGGGAGCCTGTTGTTGTCATATTGTTCCATTTAGCTCAAATACCTTTTTCTACCTAATCTTATCACTATTGGGCTTTCTCTCCCTCCTCCATCTCCTTCTTTCTTATCAAAGCATCCAGATAGCACCAAGGCAGCAGGACTAAGGGAACAGGTATGTACATAAATAGAGAGGATGAGAAATAAGCATGTACAACGTGGCATCATAGGAAGAGGAATGGGAGGTAGGGCATTGGGATGAGCAACATTAAGTAGGGGTACTATAGGATCAAGTGGCCCGAGTGAGAAGCCAGTTTGGCTTAGCCAGGTGACTGCTTTCTCTCCTTCCTGACTTCCCTCTTCTTTTTCCCTGATTTCTTTCCTTGCCTCCTGCCTAGTTACTTCATTTCCTCTCTTTCCTTTCAACCATTTTGTCCTTTGACTGTTTTCCCAGTTTTTATTAGTCTTCTTTCTGGTAACTCCTGCCCTCCTCCAAGTGTTATCACTTGACATGCTGTGCAGGAAAAAGTTAACAGAGTATGCCTGACAGTGCTATTTTTAAAAGGCCCTCTTTCTTTTTTAATATTTTTTATTATACTTTAAGTTCTAGGGTACATGTGCACATCGTGCAGGTTTGTTACATATGTATACATGTGCCATGTTGGTGTGCTGCACCCATTAATTCGTTATTTACATTAGGTATATGTCCTAATACTGTCCCTCCCCTCTCCCCCTACCCCATGACAGGTCCCGGTGTGTGATGTTCCCCTACCTGTGTCCAAGTGTTCTCATTGTTCAATTCCCACCTATGGGTGAGAACATGCAGTGTTTGGTTTTTTATCTTTGTGATAGTTTGCTGAGAATGATGGTTTCCAGCTGCATCCATATCCGTACAAAGGACATGAACTCATCCTTTTTTATGGCTGCATAGTATTCCATGGTGTATAAGTGCCACATTTACTTAATCCAGTCTGTCATTGGTGGACATTTGGGTTGGTTCCAAGTCTTTGCTATTGTGAATAGTGCTGCAGTAAACATACATGTGCATGTATCTTTGTAGCAGCATGATTTATAATCCTTTGGGTATATTCCCAGTAATGGGATGACTGGGTCAAATGGTATTTCTAGTTCTAGATCCCTGAGGAATCGCCACACTGTCTTCCACAATGGTTGAACTTGTTTACAGTCCCACCAACAGTGTAAAAGTGTTCCTATTTCTCCATATCCTCTCCAGCACCTGTTGTTTCCCGACTTTTTAATGATCTCCATTCTAACTGGTGTGAGATGGTATCTCACTGTGGTTTTGATTTGCATTTCTCTGATGGCAAGTGATGATGAGCATTTTTTCATGTGTCTGTTGGCTGTGTGAATGTCTTCTTTTGAGAAGTGTCTGTTCATATCCTTTGCCCACTTTTTGATGGGGTTGTTTGTTTTTTTCTTGTAAATTTGTTTGAGTTCTTTGTAGATTCTGGATATTAGCCCTTTGTTAGATGAGTATAGGCAATCCCATTCTGTAGGTTGCCTGTTCACTCTGATGGTGGTTTCTTTTGCTGTGCAGAAGCTCTTTAGTTTAATTACATCCCATTTGTCCATTTTGGCTTTTGTTGCCATTGCTTTTGGTGTTTTAGACATGAAGTCCTTGCCCATGCCTATGTCCTGAATGGTATTGCCTAGGTTTTCGTCTAGGGCTTTTATAGTTTTAGGTCTAACATTTAAGTCTTTAATCCATCCTGAATTAATTTTTGTATAAGGTGTAAGGAAGGGATCCAGTTTCAGCTTTCTACTTATGGCTAGCCAGTTTTTCCAGCACCATTTATTAAATAGGGAATCCTTTCCCCATTTCTTGTTTTTGTCAGGTTTGTCAAAATCAGGTGGTTGTAGATGTGTGGTATTATTTCTGAGGGCTCTGTTCTGTTCCATTGGTCTATATCTCTGTTTTGGTACCAGTACCATGCTGTTTTGGTTACTGTAGCCTTGTAGTATAGTTTGAAGTCAAGTAGCGTGATACCTTCAGCTTTGTTCTTTTGGTTTAGGATTGTCTTGGCAATGCGGGCTCTTTTTTGGTTCTATATGAACTTTAAAGGAGATTTTTCCAATTCTGTGAAGAAAGTCATTGGTAGCTTAATGGGGATGGCATTGAATCTATAAATTACCTTGGGCAGTATGGCCATTCTCACGATATTGATTCTTCCTATCCATGAGCACGGAATGTTCTTCCACTTGTTTGTGTCCTCTTTTATTTCATTGAGCAGTGGTTTGTAGTTCTCCTTGAAGAGGTCCTTCACGTCCCTTGTAAGTTGGATTCCTAGGTATTTTATTCTCTTTGAAGCAATTGTGAATGGAAGTTCACTCATGATTTGGCTCTCTGTTTGTCTGTTACTGGTGTATAAGAATGCTTGTGATTTTTGCACATTGATTTTGTATCCTGAGACTTTGCTGAAGTTTCTTATCAGCTTAAGGAGATTTTGGGCTGAGATGATGGGGTTTTCTAAATATACAATCATATCATCTGCAAACAGGGACAATTTGACTTCCTCTTTTCCTAATTGAATACCCTTTATTTCTTTCTCCTGCCTGATTGCCCTGGTCAGAACTTCCAACACTATGTTGAATAGGAGTGGTGAGAGAGGGCATCCCTGTCTTGTGCCAGTTTTCAAAGGGAGTTCTTCCAGTTTTTGCCCATTCAGTATGATATTGGCTGTGAGTTTGTCATAAATAGCTCTTATTATTTTGAGGTACGTCCCATCAATACCAAATTTATTGAGAGTTTTTTAGCATGAAGGACTGTTGAATTTTGTCAAAGGCCTAAAAGGCCCTCTTTCAACTTTTCATTTGAAATATTCTCTAAGCTGTATGTTGTTTTGCCCATGTAGGACACTAAACACCTCTTTCCTTCTGGGAATTTACTATTACAGTAGTTGCGGCAGGTCGTTGTGCCTACATGATGATAGAAACTTTGGAGTCTGAGTCTCAAGCAGGCCTCAGTGGAAAGAAACAGTATACATATATTAACTGGATCTCATTACTAGAGGAAGGAGGGAACATAGGAAACCTGTGCATGGATTCCTTCAGACTCCTCCTGACATATCTTTTCCTCTTGGTGATTGCTGTAATAAGCTATAACCATGAATACAGCTACTTATGGGGCCTGTGAGTCCTTCTAGAAACTGCTAAATGTGTGGGTGGTGTTGGGACCTCTGAAACACAAACCAAAGCTAATGTTTTCCTGGCCCATCTTTGTTAGCTTCAAAGTGGTATTTAAAAGACAGATAAAGGATTACTGAGTGTTTTCCTTGTGAAAATTATTATTATTTCACATTGGAAAGAGACTTATTTTAAAATTAGAGGTGAGGGTGAGTGGCAACTACTATGTACCAGGCACTGTGCTAAGTGCTTATATACATGTGTCATTTAAACAACTCTGTGCGGTAGTAATTGTCACTCCTACTCTGAATGTGAGGAAGTTGACTCACCAAAGATTACAAAGATGGGAGTTGGAGGAGGCAGGACTTCTAAAGTTTAGTTCACTTTAACAAATATTTACTGAACAACTAGTATATACTAGGCAACATGCTATATACAAGAGAAAATGATAAATGAAACATAGAGACATAGAGCAAGCTACAGAGTTGTTTAGGGAGAAAACAGACAGATAAACCTAATTGTTATACTCTGATGAAAACTATGCCTGGGGTGCTATAGGATTTGAGTCTAAATCTTTCTGATGGCAAACTTATGCTTTTTCTTCTTAGTGTTCATTATTGCTATATCCTCCCTTTCAAAGGAAATGCACATGAGGAAATTTGAAAGTTCTATTTCATTATTCTTATTAGGTTTTGAAAACTAAGAGAATTATATGCTCATGATAAAAAGCTCTGACAGTTCAAAAAAGTGCGAAGTGAAAAGTCAAAATCTACATCCTTTTTCAACAGTTTCCTCCATTCTGTTCCCTCATTGGAACCACTTTTCTGTTTTCTTATTGTCCTACTCATTGCCCAATACTGTGAAATATCAAATAAAAAGATATGAGCCCCAAAATACCCAATTTTAATCCTTCAAATAACAAATCACTTTCCTCATAGCCTTTCTGGGCAGAGTTTAAGCATCCTGAGTGGCCATGGCCATGCGGGACTGAATTTGCATTTATGACTATGAATTATATTACTGACTATGAATTATATTTTAGTTTATATTTCAGTTCATTTTTAAAGTGAAAAACAATTGTATTTCAGTACATTTCTTTTTCATTAAAATACTACTTGTCAGTTCTTTAAGTTAAGAGTCTTAAATATTTATGTTGATTCTGAATTTTGAGAAAAATTTTTTGGAATGTCCTTATATTCACTTTTTCCAAAAGCTGAGATGATACATTTCTTCTACCTTTGATCCAAAAAACTTAGGTTCCTAAGGATGTGGTAAAAGAATCATGCAACAAAAACAGATTCATATTCAACTACTGCAAAAATACGTAATAGTGGGTAGAAATGATACATTTTTATCAAGAATAATAGAGGGCATGATTTATGTTAGGACTGGAGGGAATCTTAGAGCTCACCCAGCGTGTCCCATCATTCTGCATGTCAGACCCTTCAAACTGCTAATCATGAAAAGCAGAAGTGAATAGTAACTTACAATGAGAATACAGTTTGTTTGTTTGTTTTTAAATTCTAGAGGCTATTTTTGTTTACCCCCATATAGGAGTTTTATTGTGTATGTTTAAGGAATTTGTAGCAGTATAAGCTGAGTAACTAATAAGTAGAAAAGCCACTATATTGGATCTGGTTTAGGAGAATGGCTCTGTCTCACCAAACTTATTCCTAAAAATTTAAAGCAAATATGTTCAGTTCAAATTAAATCATTAAGAATCTAGTACAGATTCTTGACCTATATTCTAAGGTACTCTAAATTCCATGGGGAATAAGACCCCCAACATGAAAAATTAGAAAGCGATATCAGAGCTCAAATATGACACTCAGACAAAGGATGCTATAAGGATATTCACATACTTTTATAAGTTGAAGAAGACACTTTTTTTTTGCATTTGGCACCTTGTCTAGATTGATACCACAAGTGTTCTTTTTTAATAAGGTTAATGCACACATCAGAACACACCACAAAGATCTGCTACATATTTACAAGACACCAACCCTTTCCCATCTTTAATGTGAATTTTTCAAATCAATGAAAAGCATATCAAGATCCTTCCACCCACCAAAAAACTGTAATATAAATATATACTTCAGTACAATTCATGAATAGATGGCCTGAGAATAGCAAAATAATTCAGATAGCTCTTACAATATAGAAACTGTAACCATGTAATAGCTGCCTTTAGGATTGGTGTATTGTGCAAAAGTTATTATTCTGGGGGTAGGAATCAAAATGGCAAAAACAAACTATATAAAATGAAAAAGACACTTTCATTATTTGTAAAATAAATATTTTACATTAAATTAACCCAATGGTTTTTGTTTTGTATTTTTAGTGAATGTACAGAGTTGTGTAACCATCATTTCAGTCTTAGTTTAGAGTTTTTCCATTACCCCCAAAATTTCCCTTGAGCCCATTTGTAGTCAGTCCCCACCACTATGCTCCCCACTTCTGCTGCCACCAGGCCCATGTAACCACTGATCTGCTTTCTATATCTACATGTTTGGCTTTTAAAAATTTCGTATACATAGAATTGTACAATATGCAGTATTTTGTATCTAGTTTCTTTTATTTAATGCCATGTTTTTGAGGTTCATCCATGTTGTAGCATGTATCAGTAGTTTCTTTCTTTTTCTTGCTGAATAATATTCCATTGTATGGATACACTACATTTTGTTTATGGAATCACCAGTTGATAGACATTTAGGTTATTTAATTTTTGACTATTATAAATAATGCTGCCATAGACATTCATAGACATTCATATACAAGTGTTTATGTGGATATGTGTTTTCATTTCTCTTGGGTTCCTGAAAGTAGAATTGCTGGCTTGTATATTTAGTTTATGTTTAAATTGTAAGAAAACTGCCAACTTGTTTTTACAAAGTAGCTGTACCATTTTACATCAGTAGTATATAAGGGTTCTGGTTTCTCCAAATCCTCACCATATTTAGTTTATGTTTAAACTTTAAGGAAACTGCCAAATTGTTTTTACAAAATAGCTGTACCATTTTACATCTCCATCAGTAGTATATAAGGATTCTAGTTTCTCCAAATCCTTACCAACACTTATTATTGTTTCTTTTTTACTGTAGCCATTCTAGTGTGTGTGTCATGGTATCTTATTGTGGTTTCTATTTGCATTTCCTTAATGACTAATGGCATCTTTTCATATACTTACTAGTTATTTATATGTCTTTTTTGGTGAAGTGCCTATTTAAGTCTTTTACTCATTTTTAAAATTGTGTTGTTTGCCTTTTTATTACTGAGTTGCAAGAGTTCTTTACATATCCTATATAAAAGCCCTTTATTAGATATATGATATATAATATTTTATCCTTTTCTGTGGTTTGTGTTTTAATTTTTTAATTGTGTCTTTGAAGTGAAAAATACTTTAATTTCAATAAAGTCCAATTTATAAGTTGAAGGTGATGAGTTTTTTTCTGTTTTCTTCTAAAAATTTTTTTATAGATTTAGCTCTTAAATTTAGGTATAGGATATACTCTGAGTTAATTTTTGTGTGTGGTATGCGGTAAGCCTCTATGTTCCTTTTCTTTCTTTTTTTTTTGCAAATTGATTCTCAATTTTCCCAGCACCGTATGTTGTAAAGACTGGGTTTTTTTTTTTTTTTTTTTTTTTCCTAACTGAATTGTCTCAGTGCCTTTGTTGAATGTAAATTGACAATAAATGAAAGGGTTTATTTCTGGTCTCTCAATTCTGTTCTGTTGATCTATATACCTATCATTATGCCAATCTCGTATTGTTAGATTACAGTGGCTTTACAGTAAGTTTTGAAATTGGATATGTAAGACTTCTAACTTTGTTCCTCCTTTTTCAAAAATATTTTAACTCTGCATTTCCATATAAATTTTAGGATCAGTTTGTCAATTCTATAAAACAGTGTGATGAGATTTCAATAGGGATTATATTGAATCTGTAGATCAGTTTGGGGAGAAATGCCATTTTAACAGTACTGAGTGTTTCAATTTACGAATATGGAATGCTTCTCTATTTGCTTAGATTTTTCCCCAATTCTCTCAGCAATGTTTTGTAGTTTTCAGTGTACAAACATTACACTTCTCTGGTTAAATATATTCCCAAGTTTTTAATTTTAGGTAATATTGCGGATGAATTTTTTTAAATTTCATTTTTATTCATTGATAGTACATAGGAATGCAATTAATTTTTTCATGATCTTGTATTTTGTAAACTTGCTAGACTTGTATGTTAGTTGTGGTAGGTTTTGTGTAAACTTTAGGAATTTTTAACATGTGGAATCATATAACCTCAAAATAATTGCATGTCGTCTTCTCTAATCTCTTTGTATGTGTGTGTGTGTGTGTTTAGTCTCATTGCACCAACTAGAACCTGCAGTACAATTTTGAATAGAAATGGCAAGGATGTTCATCCTTGTTTTGTTCTTAATCTTATGGTAAAACTTTCAGTCTCTAAGTATGATGGTAGCTATAAGTGATTTTGTGCCTTTTCTCAGGTAAGGAAGTTCTTTTATATTTTTATTTTACTGAGAATTTTTGTCATGAATGGGTGGTAGATTTTGCTAAATACTTCTCTTATCTACTGAGATGATCACGTGGTTTTTTGTCCTTTATTCTATTATTATGGTGCATGGAATTAGTTGATTTCCAACATGGTATATATATTTTCTATTCCTAAGCTATATTCCATTTGGCTATCTTGTATAATCCTTTTTACATGTTGCTGAATTTGGTTTGATTACATTTTGTTAAGGATTCTTGCATCTATGTTCATGAGGAATATTGGTTTGTAATTTTTTGTGTATATGGTATCTTGGTCACTTCTCTATAGTCTGGAAGAGTTTGTGAAGGTTTAATGCTATTTTTTTCTTTAATGTAGAATTTTTGGCTCTAGTATATCTCCTTTTCCTACTCCCTCTTTTCTTTACTATTAGTGTCAAATATATTATAACTCTATATAAGTCCTACAAAATAGTGTTATACTTTTTCTTATGTTCTTTAAAGAAGCTTAAAGAAGAAATAAGAAAAAATATATTTATAGTCTTTGATACTTATCTATGTATTTAGCATTTCCTTCCTTCTTTCTTTCTTTTTTTTTTTTTCCTTTTCCTTTTTCTTTTCCTTTCACTCTATCACTCAGGCTGGAGTGCGCTGGTATCATTATAGTTTGCTGTAACCTTGACCTCCTGGGTTCCAGTGATACTCCTGCCTTAGCCTCCCAAGTAACTGGGACTGCAGGCATGCATGACCACATTCAGCTTATTTTTTATTTTTTGTAGACATGGGGTCTTCCTGTGTTCACCAGGCTGATGTTGAACTGCTGGACTCAAGTAATTCTTCTGCCTTGGCCTCAAAAGCACTTGGAATTTCAGGCACGAGCCACTGTACCTGGCCTTTTAACATTTCTTATGCTCTTCATTTCATCCTGTGGATTTC
This sequence comes from Rhinopithecus roxellana, assembly GCF_007565055.1. Taxonomy (NCBI): domain Eukaryota; kingdom Metazoa; phylum Chordata; class Mammalia; order Primates; family Cercopithecidae; genus Rhinopithecus; species Rhinopithecus roxellana. The sequence goes on from NC_044555.1 coordinate 77,375,255, forward strand.
ATTTACTATCTTATGTCAGTTCCTTTTAGCCAGAAGGGTTTTCTTTAGCATTCTTTTGTAAGGCAGATCTGATAGTTATGAATTCTTTTTTTTTTTCTTCTTCTTCTTTTTGAGACAGTGTTGTGTCTCACTCTGTCTCCCAGGCTGGAGTACAATGGTGTGATCTCAGTTCACTGCAACCTCTGCCTCCTGGGTTCAAGCGATTCTCCTGCCTCAGCCTCGCAAGTAGCTGGGACTACAGGCATGTGCCACCATAGCCAGCAATTTTTTTTTTTTTTTTTTTTTGTATTTTTATTGGAGACGAGGTTTCACTATGTTAGCTGAGCTAGTCTCAAACCCCTGACCTCAAGTGATCCGCCTGCCTCAGCCTCCCCAAGTGCTGGGATGACAGGTGTGAGCCACTACACCCGGCCTGATAGTTATGAATTCTTTATATGCTTGTTTATTTCTATATTTCACCCTTATTTTTGGCGGATTTTTTTTTCTGAATATAGGATTTGTGGTTGACATTTTATCTTTTTCCAGCTTTTCAGATTTATCAGTCCACTTTGGGATGGTTAATTTTATGTGACACCTTGACTGGGCCATGAGGTGCCCAGACTTTTAGTCAAACATTTACCCTGGGTGTATCTCCTATTGTTTCTGTGTGTCTGAAGAACCCTAATATGCACTATTTTGTGGCCTCCATTGTTTCTGATGAGAAATTAGCTGCTAAACACATTATTTTTTTCTTTATATGTAGTGATTAGGTTTTCTTCTGCTGCTTTCAAGATTTTCTGTTTGCCAGGTCAGGAGATCGAGACCATCCTGGCTAACATGGTGAAACCCCGTCTCTACTAAAAAATACAAAATACTAGCCGGGCGAGGTGGCGGGCGCCTGTAGTCCCAGCTACTGGGGAGGCTGAGGCAGGAGAATGGCATATAAACCCGGGAGGAGGAGCTTGCGATGAGCTGAGATCCGGCCACTGCACTCCAGCCCGGGCGACAGAGCGAGACTCCGTCTCCAAAAAAAAAAAAAAAAAAAAAAAAAAAAAAAAAAAAAAAAAGATTTTCTGTTTGCCTTTTTGTCATATTGTGGATTTCTTTGTGTTTATCTTACTTGGAGTTTGTTGAGTTATTGCATTTAAAAATTACTGTTTTAATCAAATTTTTGAAGTTTTTATTTATTATTTTTGTGAATACATTTGTTCCTTTCTCTCTTTTCCCTTTCTGGTGATTCTGTTATGCATACATTTTTACATTTGCTGTTGTCCCACAAATTTCTGTGCACTCCGTTTAATATTCTCAATCTTTTTTCCCCTCTGTTCTTCAGATCGGACCATTTCTATTGATTTAAATTTAGATGTTCTGGTTTGTCTGCCAGCTTAAGTCTACTGTTGTGCCCATCCAGTGAAATTTCTGTTTAATTGTTTACACTTTTCAATGTCAGAATTTCCATCTGGATATAATGATTATCTCTTTGTTGAAACTCTTCATTCATTGAGTTACTGATATCATACTTTAATTGTTTCAATATGGTTTGAACGTGTTCATAATAGCTGCCTTAAAGTTTTTTGCTAAATCTGGCCTCTGGAGACACTCAGAGACAGTTTCTATTGACTATTTTTTTCTCATTATAGTTCCCTCTTTCATTCTTTCAAACCGTGAGGAAAATAAACACAAAGAAATTCACGTGTGACAAAAAGGAAAATAGAAAATCTTGAAAGCAGCAAAAGAAAATCTTATCACTATATATAAAGAAAAATAATATGATTAGGAGAAAGAAAGAACAAACATGTCCTTTCTTTTTTAGAATGCTGTACATTTTAGAAAAATAATATGATTAGGAGAAAGAAAGAAATACGTCCTTTCTTTTTTGGAATACTGTACATTTTAGAAAAATAATATGATTAGGAGAAAGAAAAGAAATATGTCCTTTCTTTTTTTGAATACTGTACATTTTAGACAATATATTGTAGCAACTCTGAATTCTTATTTTTCCCCTAGAGGGTTTCTGTGTTTGCTGATTGTTCTCTTTTGATTTGTTTTGTTTAGTAACTTGCCTGCACTTAATTTGTGGAATTGCCCTACCTGATGCTTTACCCTTAGATTTGTGGTTGTTGATGTCTCTGCTGTTTTTCCCTTCATTTTAACTTTTTCTTTTTTAAATTTGGCTTTCTAAGTGTTACTCCTTTGCCTGCATAACTTAACATTCAGCAAAGATTGGTCAGAAAGTTGTGTTTAAATCTTTTTAGTCAGTAGGGTTTCTGCTGTCTGCTGATAAATCTGTTTGTGGGCTAGGGAGTACATTCAGTCCATTTTTAAGTCTTCTCCCAACCTGGTTTTTTTTTTTTTTTTTCTTTTCATTAGGCCCTCTTGCATCTCCTTTGCACATACATGCAGACTCTTTCATCCAGGGATATGTGGATGGTTTGGGCCCACTTCAGTCTCTGCTGTGCATGTGCAGACCCTTCAGTCAATTTGGGATATGTAGGGTGCTCATCAAGCCCCTTGTGGATGATCCACTTCTAGGAACTCCCTGTTAAATTCCCTCCTAACCTACCAGTCCATTGCTTGCTGCAAACAAAACTGAAACTTCAGACTCCCAGGGCCACTGGTCTTTCATATTCCCCTGTAATTGAGATCACCATTTTAACTGACTATATTCAATATTTTTTTATAACTAACATCATACTCAATTGTGAAAGACTGAAAACTTTTCTTCTAAGATCAGGAACAAGAGAAGGATGCCTGCTTTCACTACTTCTACTTAATACAGTACTGGGAGTCCTAGTCAGAGCAATAAAGCAAGAAAAAGGGATAAGATATATCCAAATTGGAAGACAAGAAGGAAAATTATCTCTGTTCACTGGTGACATGGTCTTACATGTAGAAAACCCTAAGGATTCTACAACAAAACTGGTAGAGCTAATACATGGATTCTGCAAAGTTGCAGAGTACAAAATCAACATGCCAAAATCAGTTGCATTGCTGTATAACAGTGATCAATCTGAAAAGGAAACTTAGAAAATAATTTCATTTACAATAGCATCAAAAAGAATAAAATACTTAGGAATAAAAGGAGGTGCAAGACTTATACACTGAAAACTATAAGACATTGCTGAAAGAAATTAAAGAAGATACAAATAAATGGGAGATTTATTATCATTAAGATGTCAGTACTAGCCAAAGCTATATCCAGATTTAATCCAAGCCCTATCAAAATCCCGATAGCATTTTTTGAAAAAATAGAAAAGTTCAAGGGACCCCAAATAACCAAAACAGTCTTGAAAAAGAAAAAAGTTGGGGGCCTCATACTTTTAGGTTTCAAAACTTATCACAAAGCCGCAGTAATAAAAACAGTGTGGTACTGTCATAAATACAGACATACAGACCTATGGAATAGAATAGAGAACTCAAAAATAAACACTCACATAACATGGTCAAATGATTTTTAATGAGGGTGCCAAGACAATTCAATGGGGGAAAGGACAGGGGTTGTTTTTCCCAGCAAGTGGTATAAAGATGAGATATCCACATGCAGAACAATGAACTTGGACCCTTATCTTACATCACATATAAAAATTAACTCAAAGTAGATCAAAGACCTAAACATAAGTGCTAAAACTATAAAACTCTTAGAAGCAAACATAGGAGAAAAACTTCATGACTTTGGATTTGGCAATGATCTCTTGAATATGACACCAAAAGCATAGGCAACAAAATAAAAATAGATAAATCAGATTATATCAAAATTTAAAACATCTGTGCATTAAAGGACACAATCAACAAAATGGAAAGCCAACCTATGGAATGGGAGAAAATATTTTCAAATCATATATCTGATAAGGGGCTAATATATTCAGACTATATAAAGAACCCGTACAGCTCAACAACAAACCAAATAACCTGACTAAAAAATGGGCAAGGGATTTGAATAGACAATTCTCTAAAGATGACATACAAATGACCAACCAACATATGAAAAGATGTTCAGCATCACTAATTATTAGAGCAATGCAAATGAAAACTAGAATAAGATACCACCTTACCTATTAGGATGGTCACTATTAAAAACAAAGAAACAAAGAAACAAACAAACAAAAACAACAGAAAATAACAAGTGTTAGCTGTTAGCAAGGATGTGGAGAAATTGGAATTCTTGTGCACTGTTAGCTGGAATGTAAGATATTGCAACAATTATAGGAAAAGAGTTAGATAGTTCCTCAAAAAGTTAAAAATAGAATCACCATAGTATCTAGCAAATTTACTTCTGGGTTTATATACAGAAGATTTAACAGCAGGATCTTGGAAAGATATTTGTAGATATATGTTCATAGCAGTATTATTCACAAGAGCCAAAAGGTGGAAGCAACTAAAGTGTCCGTTGACATGTGAACAGATAAACAAGATATGGTATATACATACAGTGGATTATTATTCAGTCTTGAAAGGAAATCCTGAAACATGATACAACATGGATAAACTTTCAGAATGTTATGCTAAGTAAAATAAGTCAGCCAGTCACAAAAAGACAAGTATTGTATGATTCTATACATATAAGTACTTACAGTAGTCAAATTCATAGAGACAGAAAGTGAAATGGTGGTTGCCGAGTGCTGGGGAAAGGGAAGAATGGGCTGTAACTCTTGTTTAATGGATATAGAATTTTAGTTCTGCAAGATAAAAAGAGTTCTGGAGACTGGTTCCACAATGATATGAATGTACTTAACACCACTGAACTGTACTCTTACACATGGTTAAGATGGTACATTTTACATTTTATGTTGTGTATATTTTACCACAAATTTTAAAAATTAATAAAAGACAACCAAGTGAGCCTCCTCTGGTGGACGGAGTGAAGCTATTGATGTTCATGACTTACCCTGCCCTGGTTGAACTACTGCATGAACAGAACTGGCACAGGTAGGGTGGAAAGGTAGTGGAGAGAGCAGGCCAAGGTAAGAATGCCACAGATTTAAGCTCTTCCTACCTGAAGATCTATAGTTTTCATGAATAAATGTTTCTCTGTTTGTTGTATGCTCATGGTCAAGTTTCAGATTGCTGAAATGGTGGTTGTTTTTTTGAACAGATTTGTCCAGTTTCATGGGGAGAGGATTTTTGATTTCCTCATCCCAGAAATGAATCTGTCTCCAATGATTTTCAATTTTAGAATCATAGACCCTTCTCCATTGACAGATTACTGGAAGAGTAAACAAAAGGAATAAAACGAGAACTCTGGCTGTGTTCAGTTGCCCCCTGACTTTTATGTCACATGCTCCACAGCCCCTGAATGAGTTCAGAGCAACCCATCTAAGGTTCCTTAAGACACAGTAGAAACAGCCCCTTTACTAGGTATCCAAATAGAATCCCATTTTAATAAGTAAGTAGTTGACGCTTGGCTTTGTCATGAAATTACGTCTCATTGTGTGCGCAGGATTTTCTTTATGGTAGAGAATAAGTAAATATGGTTATTTCAGAAGAAGAAATCATTCATTCCTTTTCCTGTTCATTTCTTTGATTTCTTTCAGATTAATGCTAACTATCTTCCTCAAAAAAAGTAGCCTACATTTCTTTCTATAAGGTTTCTAAGACAAAGACCTAAGAAATGAATTTTTAATTTTTCAACTCTTCTATTGGATTTTAACAAAAGATCTCGGAAGTACTTGACTTTAGCTTTGGTGTGATGACAATAGAAATTTTTGAGAATGGTTAAACTCATACCTTGGAATGTGAATTATATGCAGTTTACCTGAAGCAACTTAGGTGTAAATATTATCCAAAAAAAAAAAAAAAAAAAAAAAACCTCTAAGAGATAGACAGTGGAGTTCTGTCATCAACTTCTAATTCTTTATCATAAAGTTAATAAAATCTTTTCATCTGGTATGACTAAGAAAAGAGTCTTTGTTTTGGTCCAGTGGCAAAACTTGCTTTCTCACTGGATATTGGCTGACAATAAGAGTTCTGTCCATTAGGCTAAAAAACGGATAGTGGCTTTGGTGGGGGTTGAGGTATTCCTATGTAGCCATTTTATGCTTACTAACATCTGGGCCACACAGTCTTCTATTTAGGAACTACTTATGTATCATTAGGAGGGAGCAGCAGGCTTTCTGAGTAATATGGGCCACACTTCACTTTCTCAGGGTTTATGGTAATGGAATATACTTTTTCCAGGAGGCTGAGGTAGGAGAATTGCCTGAGCCTTGGAGTTGGAGGCTGCAGAGAGCCACAATCATGCCATTGCACTCAGCCTGGGTGACAGAGTGAGACCCTGTCTCAAAAAAAAAAAAAAAAAAAAAAAAAAAAAAAAAAAAAAAAAAAAAAAAGAATATAGTTCGTTATGATTTCGGCCTTTGCAAATTTATTGAGACTTGATGTGTCACCCTGTCTATATGCTATCCTGTAGAATTCTCTGTGTGTACTTTAAAAGAATGCTTACTATGCAGGGGTTACAGTCCTAGTTTCTAAGAAAACAGACTTTAAACCAACAAAGATCCAAAAAGACAAAGAAGGGAATTACATAATGGTAAAGCATTCAATTCAACAAGAAGACCTAAAAATCCTAAATATGTATGCACCCAACACAGGAGCACCCAGATTCATAAAGCAAGCTCTTAGAGACCTTCAAAGAGACTTAGACTCCCACACAATAATAGTGGGAGACTTTAACAACCCACTGAGAATATTAGATAGGTCATTGAGACAGAAGATTAACAAATATATTCAGGACCTGGACTCAGCACTAGTTCAAATGGACCTGATAGATATCTACAGAACTCTCTACCCTCAAACAGAAGAATATACATTCTCCTCATGGCCATGTGGCACTTATTCTAAAATCAATCACATAATCAGAAGTAAAACACTCCTCAGCAAATACAAAAGTACTGAAGTTGGAACAGACTCTCAGATCACAGTGCAATCAAATTTGAAATCAAGACTAAGAAACTCACTCAAAACCATACAATTACATGGAAATTGAATAACCTGCTCCTGAATGACATTGGGATAAATAATGAAATTAAGGCAGAAATCAAGAAGTTCTTTGAAACTAATGAGAAAAAAGATACAACATACCAGAAACTCGAAGACACAGCTAAGACATTGTTAAGAGGGAAATTTATAGCACTAAATGCCCACATCAAAAAGTTAGAAAGATCTCAAGTTAACAACCAACATCAGAATTACAGAACCAAGAGTAAAAAAATCCCAAAGCTAGCAGAAAACAAGAAATAACTAAAATCAGAGCTGAACTAAAGGAAAAACCCTTCAAAAGATCAACAAATCCAGGAGCTGTTTTTTTTTTTAAATGAATAAGATATAATGCTAACTAGACTAATGAAGAAAAGAGAGAAGATTCAAATAAACACAATAAGAAATGACAAGGGGGATATTACCACTGACCCAACAGAAATTCAGACAATCATCAGAGAATATTATGAACACCTCTATGCACATAAACTAGAAAAATTAGAAAAAATGGATACATTCCAGGACACATACACCCTCCCAAGAAAGAAACAGGAAGAAATCGAATCCCTGAACAGACCAATAATGAGTTCTGCAATTGAAGTGGTAATAAATAGCCTACCAACCAAAAAAAGCCCAGGAGCAGACAAATTCACAGCTGAATTCTACCAGATGTACAAAGAAGAGTTGGTACTGTTCCTACTGAAACTATTCCAAACAATTGAGGAGGAGGAAGGACTCCTTTCTAACTCATTCTATGAGGCCAGCATCATCCTAATACCCAAACCTGGCACAGATACAACAGAAAAAGAAAATTTCAGGCCAATATTCTTGATGAACATTGTATTAGTTCATTTGCATGCTGCTGTGAAGAAATACCCCAGACTGGGTAACTTATAAAGGAAATAAATTTAATTGACTCACAGTTCCACATGGCTGGGGAGGCCTCAGGAAACTTACAACCGTGGCAGAAGGCACCTCTTCACAGGGCAGCAGGGGAGAGAATGAGTGCCTAGTGAAGGGGGAAGCCCCTTATGAAACAATCAGATCTTGTGAGAACTAACTCACTATCATGAGAATGGAATGGAGGAACTGCCCCCATGGTTCATTTATCTCTACCTGGTCCCTCCCTCAACACATGGGGATTATGGGAACTGCAATTCAAAATGAGGTTTAGATGGGGACACAGCCAAACTATATCATTCTGCCCCAGGCCCCTCCCAAATCTCATGTCCTCATAGTTCAAAACACAATCATGCCCTTCCAACAGTCTTCCAAAGTCTTAACTCGTTCCAGCATTAACTCAAAAGTCCAAGTCCAAAGTCTCATCTGAGACAAGGCAAGTCCCTTCTGCCTATGAGCCTGTAAAACTGAAGGCAAGTTAGTTATTAGTAATGATTCCTTGATAAGATGGGAGTAAGGTATTGGGTAAATACACTCATTCCAAATGGGAGAAAGTGACCAAAACAAAAGGGCTAAAAGCTCCTGCAAGTCTGAAACCTAATGGGGCAGTCATTAAACCTTAAAGTTTCAAAGTGATCTCCTTTGACTCCATGTCTCATGTTCAGGTCATGCTGATGTAAGAGGTGGGCTCCCATGGCATTGGGCAGCTCCACCCCTGTGGCTTTGCAGGGTACAGCTCCCTTCCTGCCCTTCCTGGCTGTTTTCACAGGCTAGAGTTGAGTGTCTACAGCTTTTCCAGGTGCATGTTGCAAGCTGTTGGTGGATCTACCATGCTGGAGTCTAGAGGGCGATGGCCTTCTTCTCACAGCTCCACCAGGCAGTGCCCCAATGGTGAGTCTGTGTGGGGGCTCTGACTCCACATTTCCCTTCCACACTGCCCTAGCAGAGATTCTCCATGAGGGCTCCACCTCTGCAGCATACTTCTGCTTGGACAACCAGGCATTTCCATATATCCTCTGAAATCTAGGTAGAGGTACTTACACCTTAATTCTTGATTTCTGTGTACTCACAGGTCCAACACCACGTACAAGATGCTAAGGCTTGGTGCTTGCACCCTCTGAAGTAATGGCCTGAGCTGTACATTGGCTCCTTTTAGCCACGGCTAGAGCTGAAGCAGCTGGGATGCAGAGCACCATGTCCCGAAGCCGCATAGAGCAGGGAGGCCCTGGGCCTGGCCCAGGAAACCATTTTTCCCTCCTAGGTCTCCAGGCCTGTAATGGGAGGGGCTGCCACAAAGGTTTCTGACATGGCCTGGAGACATTTCTCCCACTGCCTTGGTGATTAACATTTGGCTCCTCGTTATTAATACAGATTTCTGTAGTCAGCTGGAATTTCTCCCCAGAAAATGTGTTTTTCTTTTCTATTGCATTTTTTGTCTACAAATTTTCCAAACTTTTATGCTCTGCTACCTCTTGAACACCTTGCCACTTAGAAATTTCTTCGATGATTTAGATACCCTAAATCATCTCTCACAAGTGCAAAATTCCACAGGTCTCTAGGGCAGGGGCAAAATGCCATCAGCGTCTTTGCATAGCAAGAGTGACCTTCACTTCAGTTCCCAAAAAGTTCCTCATCTCCATCTGAGACCACTTCAGCCTGAACTTCATTGTCCACATCACTATCAGCATTTTGGTCAAAGGCATCCAACAATTATCTAGGAAGTTCCAAACTTTTCCACATCTTCCTGTCTTCTGAGCCCTTCAAGTTTCTAGGATGTTGCAAACTTTCCCACATTTTCCTGTCTTCTTCTGAGCCCTCCAAATGGTTCCAACCTCTGCCTGTTACCTAGTTGCAAAGTCACATCCACATTTTTGGGTTTCTTTACAGCAGCACCCCACTCTCTGCAGTACCAATTTACTGTATTAGTCTGTTCTTATGTTGCTATGAAGAAATACCTGAGACTGGGTAATTTATAAAAGAAATAGGTTTAATTGACTCACAATTCCACACAGCTGGGAAGGCCTTAGGAAACTTACAGAGGAGGGCACCTCTTCCCAGGGTGGCAGGGGAGATAATGAGTGCCCAGTGAAAGGGGAAATCCCTTATAAAACCATCAGATCTCGTGAGAACTATCATAAGAACAGAATGGGGGAAACCATGCCCATGATTCAGTCATCTCCAACTGGTCCCTCCCACAACATGTGGGGATTATGGGAACTACAATTCAAGATGAGATTTAGGTAGCAACAGAGACAAACTGTATCAAACATTGGTGCAGAAATCCTCTACAAAATACTGGAAAACTGAAGCCAGCAGCACATCAAAGAGTTTATCCACCACAATTAAGTAGACTTCATCCCTGGGATGCAAGGTTGGTTCAACGTATGCAAATCAATAAATGTGATTCATCATATAAACAGGACTAAAGACAAAAATCACATGATTATCTCAATAGGTACAGAAAAGGCTTTTGATAAAATTCAACATCTGTTCGTGTTTTAAAAAAAAAAATACTCTCAATAAGCTAGATATTGAAGGCACATACTTCAAAATAATAAGAGCCATATGTGACAAACCCATAGCCAGTATCATATTGAATGGGTAAAAGCTGGAAGCATTCCTCTTGAAAATTGGCACAAGACAAAGATGCCCTCTCTCACCACTCCTATTCAGCATAGTATTGAAAGTTCTGATCTGGACAATCAGGCAAGAGAAAGAAATAAAAGGCATCCAAATAGGAAGAGAGGAAGTTAAATTATCCTTGTTTGCAGATGATATAATCCTATATCTAGAAAACCCCATAGTCTCAGCCCGAAAGCTTCTTAAGCCGATAAACAACTTCAGGAAAGTCTCAGGATACAAAATCAATGTACAAAAATCACTAGCAATCCTAGACACCAACAGCAGTCAAGCCAAGAGTCAAATCAGGAATTAACTCCCATTCACAAATATCACAAAAAATAATAAAATGCCTAGGAATACAGCTAACTCGTGAGGTGAAAGATCTCTACAAGGAGAGCTACAAATGACTGCTCAAAGAAATCAGAGATGACACAAACAAATGGAAAAACATGACATACTCACGGACAGGAAGAATCAATATTTTTAAAATGGCCATACTGCCTAAAGCCATTTATAGATTCAGTGATATTCCTATTAAACTACCATTGACATTCTTCAGAGAACTACAGAAAACTATCTTAAAATTCATATAGAACTGAAAAGGAGCCCGAATAGCCAAGGAAATCCTAAGCAAGCAGAACAATGCTGGAAGCATCATGCTACCTGATGTCAAACTATACTACAGAGCTACAGTAACCAAAACATCATGATCCTGGTACAAAATAAAAGAACTATAGACAAATGGAACATAATAGAGAACCCAGAAATAAGAATGCGCACCTACAACTATCTGATCTTTGACAAACCTGACAAAAATGGGGAAAGGATTCCCTATTCAATGAATGGCACTGGGAGAACTACCTAGTCATATGCAGAAGATTGAAACTGAACCTCTTCCTTACACTGTGTATAAAAATTAACTCGACATGGATTAAAGACTTAAATGGAAAACTGAAAACTGTAAAAACCCTGGAAGACAACCTATTGCATGGAAGGTAATACCATTCAGGGCATAGGCACAGGCAAAGATTTCATGACGATGCTGAAAGCAATTGCAGCAAAAGCAAACATTGACCAATGGGATCTCATTAAACTAAAGAGCTTCTGCATAGCAAAAGAAACTATCATCAAACAGACAACCTACAGAATAGGAGAAAATTTTTGCAAACTATGCATTTGACAAAGGTCTAATATCCAGCATCGATAAGAAACTTAAACAAATTTGCAAAACAAAGACAGCCCTATAAAAAGTAGGCAAAGTACATGAACATATCCTTTTTAAAAGTAAACATACATGTAACCAACGATCATATGTAAAAAAGCCTAACATCACTGAGCATTAGGGAAATACAAATCAAAACCACAATGAGATAGCATCTCATGCCAGTAAGAATGGCTATTACTAAAAAGCCAAAAAATAACAGATGCTGGCAAGGTGGTGGAGAAAAAGGAAGGCTTATGCACTATTGGTGGATGTAAATTAGTTCAGCCATTGTGGAAGACTGTGTGGTGATTCCTCAAAGACCTAAAGACAGAAATACCATTCGACACAGCAATCTCATTACTGGATATATACCCAAAAGAATATAAATTATTCTATTATAAAGACACATGTATGTGTATGTTAATTGCAGCACTATTCACAATAGCAAAGACATGGAATCAACCTAAAAGCCCATTAATGATAGACTGGATAAAGGAAATGTGGTGCATATACACCATGGAATGGTATATATGCAGCCATAAATAAGAATGAGATCATGTCCTTTGCAGGGACATGGATGGAATTGAAGGCCATTATCCTTAGCAAATTAACACAGGAACAGAAAACCAAATACCACATGTTCTTACTCATAAATGGGAGCTAAATGATGAGAACACATGGTCACAAGGGGAACAACATATACGGGGGTCTTTCAGAGGGTAGAGGGTGGGAGGAGGGAGAGGATCAGGAAAAATAACTACTGGGTACTAAGATTAATATCTAGGTGATGAAATACTCTGTACAATAAACCCCCATGACACAAGTTTACTTATATAACAAACCTACACTTGTACCCCTGAACTTAAAAGTTAAGAAATAAGAATGCTTATTGTGGTCATTCTGTTTTACCCACAGAAATTTAAAATAAAAGACAAAAGTAAAAATTAAAACTTAAAAGAATGCTTACTATGAAAAGTCTCAAAGAAGTAAAGAAGTTGATTCTACCTAAAAAATATGCTGTGAAATGCACTTTGAGTCAGTTCATAATGTCCTGTGTAAATGAGGCTTCTTCCTCTTCTCCTGACTAAGGTAAATTTAATAAGAAGATGCATTTATAATGTAAATTAATAAGCAAATATTATACTTGCAGAAATCCTTAAAAATCTAGCTGTCAAATAATTTTTTTCCCATCCTTGGTTTTAATAAACAGCTGAAGGAGTGAAAATATTATTTGCTTCCTCACCATGTTCTTCAACGTTTGCGTACATAATACAGGCTTATTAAGGCCATTCCTATGCATAAACTGAACTCTTTGACATTTATTGAATTAAAAAATTATTCATTTACTGCACATGGGAAGAACTACACTTGCAGACAAGGACAAAATTGCCCAGGATATAAATTTTTATTCTCTGCAATAAAGGTGAGATAATAGCTAAAAGCAGGGATCAAAGAAGCAAAGCACAGCATTATGCAATATTTTGAGACTTTATTATACAGTGTTCAAAGGAATTTCAGGTTTTCAAATGATGAAGTTTTGTAAAATATACTTACCTTTGTTCTTTCAAACTTAGAATTGATCATTTTTGAGTTAGAATCTTGAGATAAGGTAGACATTTTCTAGAATAATTTTAAAAAATATTAGAATAATAGAATTGCTTCATTTTGCATAAAGTAAGGAAGGCCATTTTCCAAGACTTTGTATTCCTGCCTTTTCATGTTTTAGAAGCTAAGTCGTTTGCTTTGTTGTGCAATTTATAACTATTTTAGAAATAGCACTGAAACTCAAGGTCAGGAAGGAATTACTGAAATGGTTTTCTCCACATATTTTAAGAATTTTGCTTTTTGGGTTATTTCTACCATCCTGCTTCTGTTTTTTGTTTGTTTGTTTTTTTGTTTTCAGTTACATTAGTGGTTTCCTTAAGGTTTAAATGCCAATCCAGCACTAAGATTGTACTTATAATTCTTGTCCCCACTGTCCTGTTAACCCCTAGCTGCTGCTGCCACTTCAAGTAAAATACTCATTTTTATTTCCTGATGTTTCCACTCTGCCCATGCCTTTTTCTTTCTTTTCAGTATCTTCCTTTTGTTGGGTGCACTTGTCCTACCCTTTATACTTGAGGATCCGGACTGTCACTTCTACTAACTTTGTTTAATTTTTGCCTTGCATGTGGCAAACTCCCAAGAATTACTCACTTAAATGAGTCAAATTACCAATTAAATGCAACAAGGATACTCCTTGGGACAACATAAAATTAAGATGTATTTGCTGGAGCAGTTCAAATATACAATAATAGGCATATATTTAGAAAAGAATCATTTCTCAAGATGTTTTCTCTTTAAGAATGGGTTGCTGTGGTTCTTGGCTGTCTTTTTTATTTTAAACAAACTTGTTACACTTGGTTACTATGTCTCAGGCTAATCACCTTTTTGATTGATGTGCAAGGAGTCGAACTGCCTGACTGAGGATTGTCTATGGGATCTTGGCCTGAAGTTAGCTGCTTTCAGGGTTTAACTGGACTGTGTGATTGAAGACACTCTGACTCAGGTGGTGTTTGCAATCTTGATTTATCCCTTGCTAAGCAGAATTTTGATGCTACAGAATGCATCCTGATTATCTTTAAAGTTCCCTTTGCTTAGATATACTTGGTTTTTCTCTGAGAAGGAATTGGCAACTCAGAGCCAGTTGGCACCTGACTAGCTATTAGTATTGTGTTCTCCCTCTGGGTGTCGGCTCCCCACGGGATGTGTGCCAATCACACTTTAATGATATTTAAAATAGGTGAATTGTCTTGGAGAAAAATGTTTCTGCCTGGGAAACATCTAATGAGGTTCTTAAAATCTGATTATAAATGAACTCACGAAAGAGATAAACATTTGTAAGTCAGTTTGGGTTTTTCCTAAACCAAGTTAGTAATAGATGTTCTTTCATTCCTGAAAGTGAGGTGGGATGAGTTTTAAGGGCTTTCTGTAAGTCTAACATTCTTTGTTATCCTGGGAGATGAAGTTTGATTAATCTTCATTTACCATTAATTGTTCTTTTATTGAAAAGTTTACAAGGTTCTCTATTCACATAAGAGCAGAATCAATTTGAAGATTTTCCTTTTAATCTAGACTATTGAATTCAGTTGAAATTATTTCAAAAAGTAATTAAAAATTTAAATAAAGAAGTTAGTCTCTGTTATGTGACTCATAACATTTTGAGGTATTTAATCATTTTATTTCTTTTAGTAATTATGGATATGTTTGATACAAAGATGAACAAGAGGCATATGCTCTAATATGAAATTGACACTGAGGTCTGAGATAAGTGATAGCTGAGAAAAAGGAAATAGATAGCTGAAGAGGTATTATTAGGATCTTATACTCAAATCACTCAAGAAAGAGTCATTTGTTGGGTCAATTTGCTATGTGACTCATTATACTATGTGTATTTCTCCATGACTTCAGCAGTGATGATGTATCTCTTATCATATCTGTGATTTTTTTCCTTTTATTTATTTTTTCCCTTGCATGTTAGGATCAACAGTACTTTGGGTTTGATAGTTCCTGCTTATCTCATAAAATTAAAATAATCAGCACAAACACAAAAAATAAAATATAAAGAAGGTCGTTTAGCTTAACTTTTACTCCTGGGTAGATAGTAAGCACCAGGTCAGAATTCGTCTTTCATTAATTTGTCCATTTGCCTATTCAATTTATGGTTTGCATGATATTACAGCAATACAAATTAGAAATAGGTACAATCCTACCTGAGGTCTGCTATAGAGATAAAACTTATAACAACTAAAGCATAAGTGCTCGTCTCCAAGTAGGTAAAGTCCCATAGAGGTTCTAAGGTGAGAGAGGACCTTTCTACTAGGGATAGGGTTGAAAGCATGGTGGGGATAAGTTATGAGTTCGACCTCAGTGTTTGTATTAGTCTGTTTTTGCATTGCTATAAAGAAATACCCGAGACTGGGTAATTTATAAAGAAGAGAGGTTTAGTTGGCTCATGGTTCCATAGGCTGTACAGGAAGCATGAGGTCAGCATCTGCTTGGCTTCTGGGGAGGCCTCAGGAAACTTTCAATTGTGGCAGAAGGCAAATGAGAAGCAGGCATATCTTACATGGCTGGAGCAGGAGCAAGGGGTAGGGGGGAGGTGCCACACACTTTTAAATGACCAGATCTCACAAGAACTCACTCACTATCACATAAACACAAATCCAACCCCATGATCCAATCCACCTCCCACTAGGTCCCACCTCCAACATTGAGGGTTATAATTTGACTTGAGATTTTGGTGGGAACACAGACTCAAATCTTATCAGTGTTAGATTGGCTCTTCAAATGGCCCTGAAAAAGTAGGTAGGATATTGAAAAGAAGGTTTCAGGTGGAAATGTAGTAAGGGGAGGAAACAGCAAGACGGAAAGCATTTTGGTGATCTTTGGGGCTCATATGGGTACCAAAGGGTATTTAGGCTAATGTAAAGTGGCAAAAAAAGAAGTTCTAGAAAGTAAAGTTTACACATGGATTAGGCACAGATTAGGGAAAATTTGGATGCCAGGCTCAAAATTTATTGTATAAGTATAAACACTTGAATTTCTATATAGAAATGGTATAGGAGTGTTGGCTCTGATAATGTGCCTTACAGCCCTCCTACAGTGGGGAGCAGTTGTGTCAGGGCTCCAGCTCCTACAGTCTGTAATCTCTTGTGGATGATGCACCTTAAGGGTTGGACTGAGAATGATGGGGA
The DNA here is from genome assembly GCF_007565055.1 of Rhinopithecus roxellana. NCBI lineage: Eukaryota > Metazoa > Chordata > Mammalia > Primates > Cercopithecidae > Rhinopithecus > Rhinopithecus roxellana. The sequence goes on from NC_044555.1 coordinate 77,391,668, forward strand.
TACTAACATGCACTGTCCTAGGAGACAGATCCCTTCCTTGGCTGAGCTTGGCTCAAGAACTCCCTGACAGTTTTGCTGAACCTTCCTTAGACATTAAGGAAGTCTAGGACTCTTTCATCCAAGTCAAATTGAGTGTGTCAGCTCTCTTAGCTTTGCTGAGCTCTGTCCGTATTTTTCTTTATACAGGCATTTTTGCTAATAAATAAATAAATAATCTACATTTGATCTCATCTTGATGTCTATATCTTTGTGGACCAGGACTAACTAACGTGTTTAAGGGTAGCAGCCTGATTGGAGGTGTGTGGTTAGGGAACTTGTTTTGAAGCTGTTTGTACAACAAGTCTGCTGCTTTTATTCACGTTGCACGAATTTTTTAGGAGACTTTGGTGGGAACTGAAGAAGATTACGGAGGTCTACAGCACCCTCTAGGCTACCCTGGATGTTGGTAGTAGAAAGTCATTTACATTTTTCCCTTATTAAAAGAATGATGACACATATTATTTTATAGTGCAATCATAAACTACAACCAAAGTCATAAATATTACGTATGACTAAAGAAAATACATTAACACTAATTAATTCAATATGTTAAAAATAATGAATAATAATAATTTCTGCCCCTAGTTCAGTGCTTCTGAGGTGAAAAGAATTGATATCTTAAATGTTTGATGAATACAGCCTAGAAATGTTTTTCTCCATTATTTTTTCCCCTCAGTATCCTTTCAATACATTTTATCTGGAATTTTGGCATGGCCATACAATGTCTTAACTTACAGTGCTCCTTCTTTGAATAATTTGCAAAAGAACTCTTTTGGCAGCCAGAAATGACTTTGGCTCGATTTAATATTAATAAAGATATATGTTGAAGCCTGTACGTTTTTCGCTTGTTACTCAGATTTGTGTTATGCTTTCTCTTGCATTGAAATACTTCTACGTTTAGGGCCTTGCCATTGGTTGGCTTGGATATCATGGTAATGTCACAACTTTAGGCTGTTACTTTGCTGCAGGTGTTTTTAGAAGGAGATAATAGGCTGCCAGGCAGAGGAGGGGAAGACTGGATTCCCACAAATGCTGTGGCCTTGGCAAGTCACACACACTGCATGAATCTATGAGAATAACATCTACAGGAATAACTGAAATGAATAAATAAAGACTGCTCGGAAAGTTAACAAGAGTGAAGGGATGAGGGAGCAAGCAGAGAGGATCCTGGGTATGGACTGAGGGCAGTTTAAGGGCATTGCATTGGCAGCAGTAAAGGAATGTTTAGACATGTGGGAGGGATGGGGTCAGAGGAAGCCACCTAGGGGATGCCTGAGCCCACAAGACTAAGCCAAGACTGAACATTGTAAGTAGAAGGGAAGAAGAAAATGACCAGTGCTTTTGATTTGCATGCACATTTGGACAATTGGGGCTTTTGATATCCTTTGGGAAAAGTGTATATTTCTTCCAGAATGACTGAGGGGTTACTTAGCAAACTGAAAAGTGATCATGCCTCTTGACTTTATATGCAAAGCTATCCTGTCATTCTTTTGCTGCTTTGTGAGTATTCTGGTGAATTGATGTTCTGTTTATCCATCAAGACTTCTACTCATCTGCTTTCCCACTAAGAACAAAGATGCATTCCAAAATTGAAAAAAAAATTAGTGGACACTTTCCGTTGACCTTATGGCTCTTTGATTTTTTTGGCATTCTTGACTATTCTGTTAATAGTAAAATGTGTTTCCTCTCTAGTAAAATGGATTTTTTTTTCTGGTAAATGTTCTTGTGCAGAAAAATGTGAAAAAGCCCTATACTGTAATTCATTGTTAGCAATAGTTTCATAAAATTGACCATTATTTAAATTGAGGGTAGTAGAGGTAGAAAAGAACATCCATTTGTGATGTTTTCAGGAAAATTTTTGCAATGAGTAAAACTGAGTGAATTATGCTGTTCTTTAAAAATGTGTAACACATTTTATACAAAGAAGATTGTCAAACCAGGTATCATTTTTCTTGTAGGTGAATAAAAAAGAGACCAAGTAAAAAAATAAGTTGATTTAGTGACCTGAATGTATCCCATAGAGTGGAAAATAAAATACAGGATCCCAAACTTCGCCCTTCCATGTCATCATCATCTTTGAAATATACAGGTAAGTGGTTACATTCATTTTGAGAGTTGACCTAGTGGCTATGAAATAGAAAGTGGCCAAGACAACATTGCCAGTCTGACCAAAAGATTGTTTTAGTATTGTTGCAAATATAATTAGGATGGTATTGTTTTCTTCTTCATGAACATGAAAATATGTTACCTTGTGTTTTTTTTAAAAGCTCATCTAGACCTGTATGTGACATATAAAGATGTACCACACAGAACTAAATCTCCACAGCAAAGACAACTATAACAATAGTAATAGTGGTAGCTGCAGCTTACAAAGTACTCTTTCTATGCTGAGCCTAGTGCCAAAGTGCATTCCATAGATTTTCTAATCAACCCTTATAGCAAGGTTAATTGGAGGTAAGTATTTTCACGATTTTATGAATATGGAAACTGAGGCATAGGGAGGCTAAGACATTTGCTAAGGTTCATATGTCTAATATGACTAGTCCAGGTTGGTTTGTCTCTCTCCAAAGTTAGTACTCTTAATCAGGGCAGAATGTGTTACTGGTAAACTGAGTGGTGGTCAGGATAAACCAGAACTTTCACACACTTCGTTTTTCTAAATGGATATTCAATTGTAGAGTGAGCTGAATCAAAATCAACTGACTCATACAAGTCTTTGACATGTAACTATTATATGGCCTGGTCTCTTATGATGTCTTATGTTCATTAACATTTTCTTTGGGGACAAGAATTTGCAAGTAGGTACAATTTGTCAAAAACTCAAATTTCAAGAAATTGAGTTTTAAAGGTCTAATTGGCTTTTATTAGCAATTCATGAATTGGACAGCATCCAGTTTACAAAACAGAAAGAAACTCCCATCAGCTGAGTAGGGAAGGTGGGCTTTATAGGCAGAAAAAGGTGAAGAAAGCAGAAACAAGGAACAAAAAGCAGATTGGTCCTTTCTAAGTTACTTTCCTTATAGGGAATCCTGTTGGGATTCATGGGATTTGGCTATCCTCTCTCTTCTGATTTCTTAAAAAGGTCAGATCTTACAAGTAAAGAGTATAGGTTTCAGTTTGGTGACATGTAACCTTAGCATGAGTGACTCCATTTTGGGTTGGTCTACTGGGGCCTCATGCAGGAGTTCAGCCCAAATCAAAGGCATTCCACAAATTTTAACAGTTTCCAGGCTAATAGTTCAGGTAATAAAGGGCCAAGAACATTGGGTTTAGGCAACAGTAGGAGTAACAAGGTGAAGAAGCAGAGTCCTCCATTCTAGGGTTCTGGAAATCCACAGATGGCCACTGAAGATACACAGTAGACGAATTCTGTGAGCTACAGTGATGCTCTTCAAACTTATTTGTTCACATATCACCTCAGTAAGAGAAAAACAAAAAAAAAATAGTAATATAGATGTGTGTCTGTGTATGTATATAGATCATTACAAATAATATATACATATATAACTAGATTAATATATTAAGAGATCTTAAAATAGGTTTTTAAACATGCATCAAGCTTAGTAAAATTTCTAAAGTAATGGACTGAAGGTTGTCTTGTGTTTTTAATATTACTGAAAAATATTATAGTGGTTTGTTTTCTTGGTCTGGATGTTTAATTTTTAAAATATTTTTCAAATTGTGGTGACTTCCTGCTACCATTAGCAAATTTTTAAGTGGGGAAATATACTTTTGTGGTAGTATTGATGGTTAACAGTAATGGATGTTAATCCATATTTCAGATAGTCTCCTTAATTTCAGTTTTTTGGCTGATTTCTCTTTGGATCTGATTGTATTAGTATTTTTCAAATTGCATATCACAACAGCCTATTGGTAGATTATAATATTAATGATAATTATTTAATAAAATAGAGAAAATGTCAGAGTACATTATTAAGTATTGTTCTGAAAAGCTCTCATTTCAATTATACACCTGTATCTCTATATCTGTATATATTTACATGTCCATATATGCATATCTGAATACTGAATCATGATATGAAATATGGTGATCAAACACTCTTGAAAGTGTTGAATTAGATAATTATTGTATTTACCCAAAACCTGTAGCTGTTGAAGGGCTTATAGTAGAAGGAGAAATGTAAAGTCTACTATTTTCTTGCTTTCCTTTTGTACTTCCATTATTAACACTGTTTCTAATACTTGATTCCTTTGCACAGAGCTTTTTAAGTCAATTGTATTCACTTAGTTACAACTAGATAATATAATCTGTGAATTCACTTAACAAGGCATATATCAGCTGCAACAGAATGAATGTATTGCAGGTGCCCTGATAGACCCCCTGATAACTCTTTTACCTTGGGAAATTTCCAGTACCATACCTGATTTATAACCTTCAGACATCCTGACTGAGAGAGGGTGCCAGTGGCAATCTTTATATGACCTAATTAGCAAAGCTTAATTTCTTTCTAATTTTTTAGACAAAAAATACATTTAAATAAAAGTGCTGATATTTTCAACCTGCACCCCAATGGGTCATTTTCAGTCATGCTCTGTGGAGAGTGTCCCCTCTTTGTAGGAGACACTGACTCATAGGCATGCTGGCCAGGGATTGCAGCTACCCCTGTTTTATGTTGTGACCTCATCTCACACCAGTCTTGTACTTATTCGCCTGCTCTAGTCTAACCGTGCTGAATGCACCTGTTCTTCTGCTTCACTTGGGCCAGTCCCTTTGGGTCTCCTCTTCTCATTTGTTTCCAAAAGTGGTTCTTCCTCATGATATCATTTGGCAGAGATACTGTGTTAGGAAGGATGAGGTGATGGAAGGTGAGCCAAATGCTATGAGAACTCCCTAGAAGAAAGGCTCATCACAAGAACAGGAGAAGTGCTGAGTCATTCATTGAATCTTTTCAGCCTTGACAATGCAGATAGGGAAGTGAATAGTGGAGACCAGGGTCCTGTTCTAAGGGAGTCTGAAGTAGAGTGAAGGAGCATTAAATAGATAGTAGTAACTTCTGTGAAAAAAATAAAATAAATAAGAGCGTAGTGGAACAAAGAGTAGGGGCTGTGGAAGAGAGAAATGTGCTACATAAAATACAATGAGTAGGGAAGTCCTCTCCAAGAGGTTGTCTTTTGGGATAAGTTCTACATGATGACAAGGAACCAACCTCATGGGGATCTTGAAAATGTGGAATCCCCTATTGTGCCTTATGTCTTAGATTAATAAAGGAATGAATAAATAAATAATGAATAAATAAATAACCATAGCAAATAATGAAAGCTGGATCTGGCTAGTCTCTGACATTATTTATGTACATCAGGGTTTGGTAAACCATGACCGACAGACCAATTCCAGGCCACCACCACTTTCCATAAATGAAGTTCTGTTGAAATACAGAAATGAGGGTTTCCAGGACCAGCCTCCCATCCTCAACCCCTGGGTGATGCTCACTTATTGTGGTAGTGCCTTATGCATGACAACAGCAGAGCTGAATGGCTGTGAGAGACTGTATGGCCCATAAAGCCTAAAACATTTACTATCTGGCCCTTTACAGGAAAACTTTGTTGACCCTTAGGCTAGAGAATGTCACTTAACTTCTCTGGGCATTGATTTTTTTGTTTGTAAAATGAGTTGGACTTAATGGTGTCTGAAATCCTTTTCAGAGCTCACATTTGGTTTCCCTGGAATCTAAGACTCCATGTCCATAAAGAAATTCAAGGTGATACTAACTTAAGTTTGTACTCATCATCTTCTCAGAAAACATATGAATTCAAGAAGTCATGTACTCATTAAATGGACATAAGGTTTTACCACATATATCTCTAAGACATATGGAGTATTGCAGATTGAGTTCATTTCTGCGGTTTGATATTTAAGTACTTGAAGCAATAGATTCATTATGTGGCTTAGTACCTTCCCACTGCTTTCCCCAGGGCCTTTGCTAATTGTAAAGTAACTCAGAACTCTAGATAAATGGGTTCACTCACTATCTATAATGCTTTAAGTGTGGATCTGGCATATATTTCAAAATAACTAAGGGAGTAAATTTCAAATGTCTCATCATAAAATATGATAGATAAGTGATGTGATGAATATGTTAATTAGCTTGACTTAATCATACCACATTATATACATATATCACAACATCACATTGTACCCCTTAAGTTTATACAATTATGATTTGTCCATTGAAAATAATACTAATGTTAAAAGAAGTGAAAATAATGTTAAATACAACATTAAAATCACTGTTGAATTTCTTTTGACTTGCTGTGAGGTCATTTCTGAGCCAGATAAGAAAATTATTAGTCAATACACACCACAGGAGGAAAACTCTGGTTTAGGAAGAAAACTTTGTCTTGATCAAGTTAGAATCAATTGTATTATCTTGATTGATTTTCTTGTTTTGGTTTAAATTATAAAGCTTGAGTAAATAAAACCCTCATAGATACCTTTCAAAGATCATTAGATCTGCAAAAATTTTGTTCAGGTCACAAAATTTGCATTGGATATTTCTTTCCATACATGTCATCTTTTCCCTGTTACTATTGACTGCACCCTATATCATGGGCCACTGAATATGAACATCACCATCAAATCATGTAGTCAAGCCTTTCTGAAAAACTGCACAAAAAGAAGTAGAGTACATTGAATTTTGATCTGAGGATAAATAGTAAGTTGCAATTCAGGCATTCTGTCTTTCCATTCATTAAACATTTATTGGCGCTCTACTGTGTGGCAGTCCTAGAAGCTAGCGAGCTAGAAGATCTGTTTTATGTTAACTTTCATAGATTGCAAATCTATGGAAATTTAGAGATTTCACACCATGATCCCACTTGATGATTACCCCAAATTTGGGAAATTATCAATCCAAAGTTTTTACCCACCCCTCAGGTTTGTGTGGGACCTTGCTGGAAGAATATTAAAGTGGTGGGGTAAAGAGGTGAGCCCAGCCTAGCAATGCCTGGAAATGCTCCATCCTCCCCAAGGTGAGCTTCTTTATATGGGATGTTGGTGTGGATGGGGGAAGACCAGGCAACTTATGGACCTAAGGGCAGAGAAAAGGGCAGTGACATGGCACTGGGGCAGGACAACCTCTGCATGCAAGAGGCCTGATTCATAATTCTTATACTGTTCCACCTCCTAGACAAAAGCAGGAGGCTGGGTTTTCAGCCCAGGGTGAGAGGGGCCCTTTTGGGTTTTCATAGTGCCCAGATACCCACTCCCAACCAAACTGCAAGAGCTGTGTCTCCCTTGGGATATAGAATGGGAGGACCAGTAAAGGGTCTATGAAATATGAAAATTCTTTGCAAATCATCCATCACTCTTCAATGGTGACCCAACAGTAATAAAAATAGCATTCTTGGACTGGCAGTAGGTAACTTTTTTTGCCTTTGGACAAGAAACTCTCTGAGCCATAATGTACTAGTGTGTGAAATAAGGGAACGGGACTAGATTAACTTGGAGGTTTTACTCAATTCTTACTTGCTGTGGTTTTTGAACTTACATTGGCCTCCCAAATTAACTCTGCTTATATGAAGCTCATGTTCCACAGATCTCATGATAGTAGATGCAGCCGTGGCAGTGCCTGTTTGTATTCCCTAGGTACTCACCATCTCTGGGGCCTGTGCGCAAGCACCTATGGTTCTGCCAGAGGTTGTGGTCTGGTTGCTGAGACACACTTGGCTGGAAATGAAGAAGCATTAAAATATTCAGGAATGATCCTCCATTAATGCCAAATATGCGTTGAAGAAAGATACCCCAGGATTCTTGTTCCCTGGGGGAGAGAGACATCTCTGAAGTCCGTTCTTACCCACAGCAGTAACTTGTTGGTTAATGCACACTGTGTTGGCTCCTTCCCTTTCTCTCTTACGTCACCTCCCAAAAAAACCACTTGCACTCAGATCCTTATCTCAGGGTCTGCATCTGGGGGAATCCAACTGAAGACCAGCCCCAAGCAAGTTCTATTGTGATTTGTCTAGTAGCATGCACATTAATTCACAGTGGGCAGGTCTTTGAGGAATACATTTTATTTGCCCCTACCAGGGCAGCCAGATTTGGTAAATTAAAATACAGGACTCTATTTAAATCTGAATTTCAGATAACAGTATATCCCTTTTATATATATTTGGAAAGTATATCCCTTTCCAAATATTTGATGAGATGTACTAACAAAATTCATTGTTTACTTGAAATTCAAACATAATGGGAGTCATCCTTAATTTTTCTGTCATCTTTAATCTCAACTCCTGTTGGAGGGCATTGAGCATTGCAGCTAGACTGAATTCCACAGCTGGGGAAAGGAAAGGTGGTTTGGGATTGACTTACAAGATGCAGAATGTGGAGAGAGTGAAGCGGACCTAAAGCACAATGTCCAGGGATGAAGCTGGATCAAGAATACAAGAGTAGATGGGTGTGGGCTGGTGAATAAGGAATTATCAATTTAGTGGGCTTGGGCAAGGAGACAAAAACAAGGTGCAGCACAACAAAACCGCAACCAGCAATCTCAAACCTTGTGGGGAGGGAGATGCTGAAGTGACCAAACTTGCACAGACATTATTCATTTCCCTATCCCTACTGCCAAGCACAACGCGTAACTCATTTTTGGTGATCAGTAAACATTGAATGAATGATAGGAAAGGAAGATTGATAGAAATATGAAATTTTGCCAGCTGTGAGTTTTATGGAATATGGTGCCCAGTGAAAAATGCACAGAGCCTTTTTGAGCAATGACTTGCATCTGATTATAAATGCATAGAAAATATGAATTGCTATGTGAATTCTAAGTAATGAGCTTTTCTAATGCTTTCCTCATGTTTCATTGCAGGTACAATTCAACTTAAATCTTTCATGGTTAGACAGGTTTTTGAGTGCCACTTGTATGTTCAAAGCTAATTTACTTAATGGCTACCTTATCTGAACCTTGAACAATATTACTGAAGTATTTAGATTGAGAGAAAGAGTTTGGGCGGAACATTTCCCATCCAATTTCAGAAGACTAATCAATTTACATTTTTAATGACATTTCCTTTTCTTTCTTCAGGAAGGCTGAAAGGGAAGATAAAATCTCATTCTGTGTTTATTATTTCTAACTATAAGTTCAAAGTTGAGAAAGGTTCGTTTTATTCTCAGCAAACCATGTGATATTTTCCTTACTCTTTTACAGAGAAAACAAAGGGGAAAAGAAAGATAAATGACAGCATGTAGATAACACAAAAGTAGAGCCAACACTGCCTCAATTTTACTTTTGCTTTGCAAAATGCAAGCAGGCTGCTCTCCAAAGAGTAGTTCCAACTTAAAATCGTTTATTCTGTGGGTGATCTATTTTTTTAGAGTTAACATTTTGAGTTAACACTGCATCAGCCGTATAAGAAGGGCTGAAATCTATATCAAGGCATGGTCAGTTATTCAGACCAATTCTGTGCGTAAAATATTTTTAGAAAAGCTTGAAATTAATGGAGAGCCAACAAAAGGATGAAAGTGAAGGAAAATGTAAAATAACAAGTGTCTGTGAGGATGTGGAGAAATTGGAACCCTTGTGTATTGCTGGTTGAAATTTAATATGGTGCAGCCACTGTGGAAAACAGTTTGGTAGTTCCTCAAAAAGTTAACCATAGAAATTCCATATGACCCAGCAATTCTACTCCTAGGTATGTGCCTAAAAGCCCCCAATTTGCAGAAACACAAAAATATTTTCTCTACACTCCTGACTGTTGAAGACTACACTTTTCAAATTTTTATAAAGTTCAGTTTTTCAACTCTTTGGACTATTTAATAATGCTTTCCCCCTAAGATCAGGAATAAGGCAAGGATTTCCACTCTAATAATTTCTATTCAGTATTTTATTGGAGGTCCTAACAAGTGGAGTAGCAAGGAAAAAAAAAAACAGATTAGAAAAAGAAGAAGTAAAACAGATTTCATTTGCAAATTAATATGATCATCTATGTAGAAAATTCTACAAAAAGTTTAATAGAACAATAAGAGAGTTTAGCAAAATTACAGGTACAAGGTCACTTGTATCTGTACAAGTTATATTGTGATGAACAATCAGAAATTGAAATTTTATAATTAACATTTACAATGACATCAAGATATGAAATACTTAGGGATAAATTAGCAAAGGATGTTACTCTTTGCTGCCTTTTGCCATAGGAACCTCAAAGCTATATCTGTACACTGAAAACTATAAAATATTGCTGAGGGAAACCAAAGAAGAACTAAATGAACAGAGTTAATACTATATTCATGAGTCAGAAGTCTCAATATTATTTAAATGTCAGTTATCCCTAACTGATCTATAGACTCAACACAATCTCAATTACAATCCAGCAGGCTTTAAGAAAAAAGAAATTAACAAGCTAATTGTAAAATTTATATGTAAATACAAAGGACCTAGAATAGCCAAAACAATTTTGAAAGAGAAGAACAAAGTTGCAGGATCTATAATACTTGATTTTTAGGCTACAGTTACCAAAACTTATCTGTGAAAAGTCAGGCGTGTAGGTAATGGAACAAAATAGAGATTCCAGACATGGACCCACACATATATGGTCAATTGATTTGAAACAAAGGTGCCAAGGCAATTTAACATGAAAACGATAATCTTTTCAACAAACGATGCTGGAACAACTGGATAGCTATATTTCAGTAAATGGATCTCAATCCATACCAGACACCATGTAAAAAAATGAACTAAAAATGGAACATAGATGCAAATGTAGCAGTTAAAACTACAAAATTTCTAGAAGAAAACATAGGTGAAAATCTTAGTGGCCTTGGTTTTGGCAAATACTTAAAATAGGATACAAAACACAGGAATTACTAAAGAGAAAAGCAGATAACTTGAACTTAATTAATCAAAATTGTAAGAGATACTCTTCAAGAGGTACTTATGTAAATGAAAAGGCAAGTGAGAGAAAGTATTTGCAAAGCATGTTTCAATGAAGAACTTGTATCTATAATATATAAAGGACTTTTACAACTCAATAATATGAATGCAACTCAATAATAAAAAAGATACTTCAGGAAAGAAAATATACAGACAGCAAATACACAGGTGAAAAGAACTGAAGTAGCAAGTTAGAGCAAAAGAGAATCGTCAAGGGAATCCAGGTGTGCTGGGGACAAGGAAGAAGTGCATGTAATGTATAGTCCTAAGTCTGCTGTTTGTAAGTTGTGGGCTTCCTGTAGTAGTTACACTAAAACTCAAGTGACATAAGAAACTAACTTGAGGACTACCAGAGACCCTTCTAAAATTCCTAGATATTAAAGCAATTATCTTTAGAGAGAAGATGAATGCTTTCCAGTTCCATGATCTTTGGGTGCCCTGCTTGGTATGCATTGCTACTATTTAAGCTTTAAAAATAAACTTTCATTGTCCCTGTCTGTTAAATAAAGATGAAAGCGCCATCTCCTCTCATTAAAGTTCAGGGAGAAATAGCCACAAATGACTCATTTTACAAAGTAAGAAAAAAAGTGGAAAATTATCCCTTTGAGGAATGTAGTATGAATTCCTTTAGAAGGAACACTGATATTTATGGGAGGTAAAATCTCAGTTAATAAGCCCACCTGGAAAACCTAATTTAATTGTTTTCTCCTTGAGTGAGAGGCAAAAGCTAGTAAATGCATATTTTCTTAGTAAACGTATTTCTTCAATTTTATGTAACAATTTACTGAGTTTTATACTATGTGTCTTATATTAAACCCTGCACTACATGGTAAGTATTTTGCCTTTGAAAAACTTACAATCTAGTAGGAGAGAAACAATTTACTTATTTCAACTTTTATTAGTTGAAGCTTGCTATGGGTCAGTCCATTGTTCTTGGTTACACCTATGAACACAGTACAGTCAGCCCTCAGCATCTGTGGATTCCACATCCATGGATTCAGCCAACTGCAGATGGAAAATTTTTTTTTAGAAAAGGATGGTTGTGGCTGGGCGTGGTGGCTCACACCTGTAATCCCAGCACTTTGGGAGGCTGAGGCAGGCAGATCACATGAGGCCAGGAGTTTGAGACCAGCCTGGCTAACATGGTGAAACCCCGTCTCTACTAAAAAAGTACAAAATATTAGCTGGGCAACATGGTACATGCCTGTAATCCCAGCTACTTGGGAGGCTGAGTCTCAAGAATCACTTCATCCCAGTAGCAGAGGTTGCAGTGAGCCGAGATTGCACCACTGCAGTCCAGCCTGGGGGACAAGGTGAAACTCTGTCTCAAAAAGAAAAACAAAAACAAAACAGGATGGTTGTGTCTGTACTGAACATGTGAACATATAAAGACCTTTTTTTGAGTCATTATTGCCTGAACAGTGCAGTATAACAACTACTTTATTTTTCGAGACAGGGTCTCACTCTGTTACTCAGGCTGGAGTGCGGTGGTGCAAACACAGTTTACTGCAGCTTTCACCTCCAAGGCTCAGGTGTTCCTCCTGCCACAGCCCCTCCTGTAGCTGGGATCACGATGAATGCCACCGTGACTGGCTAGTTTTTAAAATTTTTGTAGAGACAGGGTCTCACTTTGTTGGCCAGGCTGATCTCAAACTTCTGGGCTCAAGTGATACTTCCGCCTCAGCCTGCCAAGGTGCTGGGATTACAGGCGTGAGCCACTGTGCCTAGCTATAAAAACTATTTACACAGCATTTATATTGTATTAGGCATTTTAAGTAATCTAGAGATGATTTAACATATACAAGGGAATGTGCATAGGTTGTATGGAAATACTACACTATTTTACATAAGGGACTTGGGCATCCTCGAATTTTGGTGATTATCAGAGGGAGGTCCTAGAACCAGTCTCCCACATGGAGCTTGCATTCTACAGTGAATACAGGTACTTGCAATGTAGGGCAGAATGTGATCACTACTTTTACAGAGGTACAAAGTCCTTTAGAAGTACTAAGGTGGGGAGATTAATTCCCTGGAAGAAAGTGGAAGACATCATAGAAAATGGCCTGTGAATCATGTGTTTGAGGAAAGATTGGTTTGGGTCAGGAAGAAGAGAAATGGTGTTTTAGTGGCAGGGAATATTGAAAAAAAAAAAATGTTTGGAGGTGAAGATTCACAGGGAGCTCATCATATTCCTTAACAGGATTGGCACTAAAAGCGTGACAAACGGCAGAAGGGAGGAAGGGCCAAAAAGGGAGACTGGAAAGAGGAGGCAGAGGCCTTGAATGTGAATGTCAGGCTGTGGATTAAAGAGTTCATCTGAACAATTTTAAATAATTCTCAACCTTCCTTAAAAGGACATAAAATTATTTTTATCTTGGTCAGTCAAAAAAGCTCATATTCGTAAATGATTTTAAAGGCACTCAAAGCATACCTTTAGATTTTAAAACTAGGAAAATCATACAGTTTTATGTAAAAATCATGAAATCTTTCTAATCTGCTCATGGATATTTTCTTTATTATCTTTCTAGATAATCCTAGAAAATAAACTCTTTGAGGGCAGGGACATGTGATTTAATTCTTTCACATTTGCTGCTGTGCAGGCCATTTGATAGGTATAACCAATTGCGATATAAAAATGCTCTCAAACATTATTAAGAAACGAGCATTTCCAAATTTAAAAAAGGAAAGAAAAATTCACAACCTACATCCAAGGAATAGATCTGGAAAACAGGCTAGAAACAAGAGATTTTGTTTCTTGAAGCTCCTGCTCCCAGATTCCAGCTCTCAACGGAGCTCCCCCACCCCACCTCCATCCAGGCCACACTGAACATCTTGTGCATTTCCCAAGGCCAACAAGCTTCCTCCTCCTAGAATCCAGCCCCTAGAAGGGGACACAGTTCACCCATCTCAGGACACCATTTTGCTTTGTTGAATACTCTTTTCCTCCTTCTTATCCCAAAGGAAATGGGACACAGAACCTCTCTTTGTGGCATACTCAATACCCTCTCCCATTGGGAAGCACAAACCTCTGTCCTTCAGCCACTGACCCCTCTACACTAATCTCCAAAATAAGCCCTAGAGGGGACAGAAAGCCTTGCTCTGACACCGCTTACACTTGAGGATCTTTTTTTTTTTTTTTTTTTTTTTTTTTTTTTTTTTTTTTTGAGACGGAGTCTAGCTCTATCGCCCAGGCTGGAGTGCAGTGGCGCGATCTCGGCCCATTGCAAGCTCCACCTCCCGGGTTCACGCCATTCTCCTGCCTCAGCCTCCTGAGTAGCTGGGACTACAGGTGCCCGCCACCACACCCGGCTAATTTTTTTGTATTTTTAGTAAAGACGGGGTTTCACCATGTTAGCCAGAATGGTCTCGTTCTCCTAACCTCGTGATCCACCCGCCCCGGCCCCCCCAACCTGAGGATCTTGTCTTCTTTTTGATCACATTCACTCCCGAGACAACTCCCACTCTACTATTTCTCCCTCTAGTGTGCCATTCTTTTTAATGAAATACCATCACCTGTAAACTTGCTGAATTGCACTTTTGCTTTTGAAACAATCCATCTAATTTTCTCAGTGTTGAATTTAAATCGACTGTTGTTCGTGTATTTAATTGAAAAGGTTTTTTTCCTCATTTTTTTTTTTCCGTGAATCTAAGGCTCTTTAGGAAACATTCCACCTATGGTTGGTAATATTACACAATTGGGCATGAGATTTATGTCCTCATTATCTCTGCCTTGATTGGTTTTGCTGTCAAAGATCAAGTAGGCATAGTTTTCCAGAACAAATGCTTCTTGCAATGGATGATAAATACCAAGGTAAAATAAGAAATATGTAACTGAGGAGAAATGAGCATATTCCAAATAGCAGGATTTGGGAACTTGGAGACTATAGCAGTGAGAGGTTTGGCAGATGTCACTGGAGAGTTATTTCCCCACTTTAAATGTGTCTCCATTGTGACAAATCAAATTGGCCTCCTGCACTTGGACATATGAGTCCTATGTTTCACCCAAACCCTTGACTGTTTACCTACAATTTGTCTTTGGCATGAGCCCATCCCAAATGTAAATGATACTCCTCCTGTTTTGAACAACTTCACTAAAGAAATGGGTCTATAGCAGTGGTTTCAACTGGGGTTGATTCTGCTTCCCAGGAATATTTGGCAATGTCTGAAGACATTTTTAGTTGTCACAACTGGGGAGATGCTACTGATATCTATTGAGTAGAGGCCAGAGATGCCACTAAACATCCTGCAATGCACAGGTCAGTCCCCCACAGCAAAGTAGTAGCCAGTCCAAAAAGTCAATAATGTCAACGTTGAGAGACCCTGGTCTACAGAAAAGGAGACCTTCCATATCACCCAAAAGAGTATTCCCTAGTGCCCTCTGTCTATGGCATGGGAAGCTCATGCTTTCTAAAAGCTTTCTGGATCAGCTTTTTTTCACCGAGTTTAAATTACTGGATAGCATCTAGCACTGAAATTGGTTTCAAATAGCTTTAAGGTAGATGCGTTAAATCTCAAATTTGGATGAGACACAAGAAAGCCACAGGAGAAGTTAAGCAGCAATTTGAAATCTAGGAGCAATGTGAGAACTGTGTGCAGGTGGCTTCACTCCAGCTCAGAGCGCCAAATATCCCATCGTGAGTTCTCAGATGGGGAGGAGCAAATACACATTTTTCATCAGAGGCAGATGCTGAAACTGCAGTTATGGCCCCTTCAGACCTTCAGAAGGTGCCCCTTCATTCCCAGTGTGATATCACTTTGATTCTAACTGCACTGGGTTGTCCTGATTCAGAGGGGTCAGCACAGAACTACGATCAAGGATTTTGCTTTTGACTTGTCCATTTTTATGTTCCATGTCAGACCTAATTGCTGTTTTCTTTAATAAGTAGTCTGTACATCTTTACTTGTGGTCAGGAAAAAAGTCCCTGTTAATAATTTACAAAAGGCAGAGCCACTCCTCTTTTGCATCCTCAAATCTCTCAGAGCACGTGATTGTTTAAGAATATCTGGTTTCCAAGTAGCTGAGTGATGAAATATGATTGGCCTCTCAGCATCGATTCCTCTTCTCCTTCCTCTCTCACTCTCTCTCTCTTGGATAGCAGTTGTTATGATACAGTCATTCTTCTTATAAAAGAATAAAGAAGAGGTTCTTTCTTTCCATCCTTAGGAAAAGGTGGGCTGTTTTGGCTTCCTACCATGGAGGAGGACCTTGAAGGAGAAAACTGGCAGACCTTCTCCATTCCCTGGGGCTTCAGCAGGGCAGCTGAGGATGAAGGAGAACATATTTGCCAGTGAGTAATAGTCTTCAAGGAAAAAATATCAGGGGTCTTATTGTTGCTTTCTGAGATGAGCTTGTGCTTTTCAGTAGGATGAATTTATTTGGATAGAATTGAAAGCTGTGTCTCAGAATTATACAAGAATGATGCCTTTGGAGAAAAATGAAGTCCTTCTGAGTTTTGTTCAGGCAATTCAAAAATTTAAAAAGAATATTGGAGGCAAAGCAGGAATATCCTGTAAAACAGAAGGACAAAGCTGTATACTACTTTGGCCATTTATTTCCTTAGAAATAAATGTCCACAGGCACATTTGGGAAAAGAGAAACTGATTTTAGCTGCCTGTTCATTTCTATGGTATTATAATAGGCTATAATTCACAGTAAACTTTTAGTTGCACTTTTTGCAAGGGAACTGAATTGTGTGCTGTGTTTATTTTATTTTAAAAATCCTATCTTCTCAGTGACAAATATATCTGTCAGGATGAAAAGTTTTGATTTTTGAACAGAAAATGCTATGTTGGCTATGCAAATTGGTTTGTATTTAATTGTTTCTTTATGTTCAATGGTCTTGATAAATAAGTTTTTCTCCCTTGAGAAACATCACAATTTTACAGAAAGTTCACACTATTGCCGAATGGCTTATGATTTATATAAATATGTAATTCTTTTCTTGGGGTTGTCTAGCTTTCAAATATGAGAAATTCATCAGTAATGCACACACTTTGGAATGCCTATTGGAAAATTTCCAGTCATTCTGCTATTTAATGCTTTCTCATTAATCACTGGCACTATATATTATAAGACTCATAAATTTGTTTAGATGATATTCTTTCAGTAGATTCTATGATTATTGAGTGTTTAAGTAGGGCAATATGAACATTATGTGCAGACCCAAATATAGAGGAACTGCCACAGGTTAAGAGAAGCTCTCCAAATTGATAAAAGTCATTGCCCTTGACTTTTGCTACTTGAGACTTTGAGCCAAATGTTTTTGAGTTACCATAATTTTTCATGACAGTAATTACTTGGTGGCACTATTTGTCTAGAACACCTTCAGATGAGTGCAAATGAAACCTTTTTTAAAAATGCAGTTTCCTATAAGGAAGATTTAGAAATTGATGTTATTCTACGAGACTCAAACACATAAAAGAGTCAGACATTTGGAACTAGTTACTGTGATCCCCAAAAGCTGTTGGCTTGCAACATAATTTCATTGGATGATTTTTCTTTTTAGCACCTACATTTTTCTCCTGATTTCTTACTTGAAGGGTGAAATGATTAAGTGTTTGGGCTCTGGAAAGTCAGCACTTAAAACATAGGATCCTGGGATTTGTGCCTCCTATCTTTCCTAATCAATAGCATTCAAAGAAATAGATTCAGCTCCAAGCTCACTGAATCTTGTTTATGGGTTTGGGAGGAAGTAAGCAATAAAAGAGTTAAGAAATATTTTAAATCAAAATAATAGTTCAAACCACTGAATTCCAGTTCAATAGTCTCTTGGTTATAGCATGCATCTAGTAAAAGGTCTGGGTGTGATTTGTTCTATTAAAATTAGTGCTATATATGTCTCTAAAGACTGAAGCTTTTTATTATCCCTGGATGCACCTAATAGTTTGATAGTCATTAGATTATCCAGGTTACTATATTATTTTATATATAAAATTCTATTTTATTTTTAGAATCAACGTTAAAAAAAACTGTCATTATCACTTCAGCTTAGGTCTGCAGTGGAGAACACTCTCAACTATAGGACTATGTAAATGTAGTTCAAGATTCAATGGGCAGGGATAATTATCATAGATCCACAAGTGACGCTAATTCAGTTTGCTCAGCTGAGTCCTACTCATGCAGTTAGCTTCATGAGAATAAGGTCTATAATTTTTAGTCTGTCTTCCAATAGAGCAATTGAGGTTTCCCAGACTGGGGGTCTCCATGCTCCTCCATCTGTATGCCTCATGGCTGATCTGAAGGAGCTATTATCATAAGACTCAAGTAAAGAGAGAAGTTTACTTTTCTAAAGTTTTATAACTCTTCAAAATTAAAGTGACTTGAGATTATTTTTGTTGTTTTGCTGTTGATTAAAGAGCAGCTAGTTCCTTTGCCAAGTAAAGCAGGTACATGGAATGGTTAGTACTGTGTTTTCTGAAACCAGCTTGATCTGGTATGCACCCTAGAACCTTCATTTATTGGCTATATGATTTTGGGCAAGTTTGTCAGCTTCATTAAACCTCAGTTCCCACATCTCTAAAATGAGGATAATACCTATTTCATTGGGTTGGGGGGTTAAGTGGGTTACCATGGGAATTTCTCCTAACACAGTGCCTGGTTCATCCAATTATCTAATTATTGATGGTGAGTGATTCTTATGGTTAGTACTATTAGCAGTGAGAATAGAGACTTTCAAAAGCTCTTGATTGCATGCCTTCAAGTTCAGTTTGTTGAGTGAAAATTATAGGCTATATGGCTATATATCCTAATAGAAAGAATGATTCATTTAGGACTTGGGAAAAGGAGTGAGTACAGGAAGATGAGAGAGAGAGAGTTTAATACTTCTGTCCTGTGCAATTTTTTTTTTCTAACACAAAGCTTAGTATAAAGTGTAGTGAAAATTGCATTTATTTATTTTTATTTATTTATTTTTTGAGACAGAGTCTCACTGTGTCACCCAGGCTGGAATACAGTGGAGCAATCTCAGTTCACTGCAACCTCTGCCTCCCAGTTTCAAGTGATTCTCGTGCTTCAGCCTCCCAAGTAGCTGAAATTACAGTCACGTACCATCACACCTGGCTAATCTTTGTACTTTTAGTAGAGACGGGGTTTCACCATGTTGGCCAGGCTGGTCTTGAACTCCTGACTTCAAGTGATTCACCCACCTTGACCTCTGAAAGTGCTGGGATTACAGGCGTGAGCCACTGTGCTCGGCCTTGAATTTATTATTAATGGGTTTATTAAATGAGGCAAAACAACAAGACGAGTGTATTTCAGTTCAACAAATATTTACTGAGAACCTACCACATTGCAAAATGCTGGAGTTCAAAGATGAAGACAAAGCTACAATAAGATGCCGTGCCATACCTATGAGAATGGCTGAAATAAAAATGCTGGCAATGCCAAATGCTGGCAATTCGAAATGCTGGCAAGGATATGGAACAACTGGAACTCTCATACATTGCCAGTACAATCTATTGGCAAAATAGTACAGTCACTTTGGAGATAGTCTGGCAGTTTCTCATAAAGCTAAAAATACATTTGCCATAATGCCCATATAATCCCCACCCCTGGGTATTTACCCTAGAAGAATAAAAACTTACATTCCCACAAAACCTTCTTATGAATGTTTTCAGCAAGTCTATCAAAATTGCCCCAGACTGGAAATAACCCAAATACCCTTCCAGTGGATGAATGAATAAACAAACTATGTTAAATCCTCACAATGGAATACTACTCAGTGATAAAAAGAAACAAATTATTGATACACACAACAAATTGGATGAATGTCAAAGGCATTGGCTGAGTGAAGCCAGTTTCAAAAGGTTATATACTGTACGATTCCATTTGTAAGACATTTTCGAAGAGACAAAACTATAGTGACAGAGAACAGATCAATGGGTGCCAAGGATTAGAGGTTGGAGGAGGGTGTGTCAGCACCCTGGGTGATGGAAATATTCTGTATCTTGATTGTAGTCATGGTTACACAAACATATACATGTGATAAAATTTATGGGACTATACATCCTCAAAAGCCCATTTTATTTTATAGTCATTTAAAACATGAAAAATAAGAATACAAGTTTCTTGCCCTTAAGGAGTTCATAGGTTCAGTGAGGGAAAAACACAAACACGAATAAGTGTAATACAGTGCAGTGAATGTAGCAATTAAGACTAAGACATACCAAGAACAGAGCTACCAACCAGCTTGACATGCCATGCCGGTATGCAATGAATGGGTTACAAAAGCACCCAGGTGTTGATGCACAAGGTTTATGAAAGCCAGAGACCCAGGCCAGTTGCTTGTGGCCATGCACAGTCTTGTCTATCCTCAACCATTTTCTATGTATGCCAAGATATTTTTAAAAGTTTGAAAATAGTCCTGGCATAGTGTATTGTGAGAGCATAGAAGAGGAACACATAGACTGGCAGACTGGGAGGGGAAATTCCCAGGGAAAGACTTCATAGGGGAGACAACACCTGCATTGGGAATTAAAGGGTAAAGAGGAGATAGCCAAGAGAGGGCTTCTCCAGGGGAGGGGGAGGACATTTCAGCAAGTCATTCCTTGCCTGAGAAAGGTACAGAGGAGTCAAAGAGTGAGGTGTGAGTTGGGAACTTTAGGGAATTCAATATTATAATAGTGTGAGTGGGACTGGCAAAATGAGACTGTGGACAGATTTATAGAGGACCTTGTATAATAAAGGAGCATTTTGTTTTATGATATAGTTTGAGCATCCCTAATTCGAAAATCCAAAATTTGAAACTTTTTGAGCACCAACATTACACTACAAGTGGAAAATTCCATATCTGACCCCATGTGACAGTTCACAGTAAAAATATGGTTAAAACTTTGTATCATGCACAAAATTATTAAAAATATTGTGTAAAATTACCTTCAGGCTACGTGTATAACATATATATATATATATATATATATATATATATATATATATATATATGAAACATAAATGAATTTCATGTTTAGACTTGAGTCCCATCCTTGAGATATTTTGTATATACAAATATTCCAAAATCTGAAAATATCTGAAATCCAAAACACTTCTTGTCCCAAGCATTTTGGATAAGAAATATTCAACCTGTAGTAGATTTTGAGCATATTTAGGGGCTCCCAGGGATGAGGCAGCAGAGAGGGTGATTTGATAAAAGAGAGAGGAGGCTGGAGGGATGAGGTAATGGGAAGAGGTATAGGGTTTGATCTTAACTGTCAAGTGCTAGAGAACTCTCTGGCAACACATATGACTTTAATGGAAGACAGTGTCTCCTAGGGAGGTCCCTGCATTCATTCATCCATTATTAATTCATTCAAACATTTTATTGAGCACCTGCTGTCTGCCAGGTACTACTCTAGGCCTTCAGGATCCAACAGTGAATGAAACAAAAGCCCAGCCTTTACAGAGCTGATATTTTAGGGGTCAAATGAGCTGAGCTTTGGCAAATTTTGGAGTGTAAGGGGCCTCTGAGATATCCAGGTTGGCACTACCTAGTAAGTAGAGGGTAGCTGTGAAGAGCAGTCTGGGCTGCAAATATAAATTGGGGATCATTGGCACAAAGACAGAATTGGAAACTTAGACATTGGTTAAATAATCTATTTCTTTCACTTCAGTTCTCAATGATTTGACTTTGGATCTGGTCCTTATGTGTGAGGAAAGATGTATCTAGCTTATGCCATAATCTCAGCGTGCTCATTTACCCGTACTACTTTTTTTTATGGCATTCTGGCAAAAGGCTCTCTAGTCTTTCTTGAGGAGATTGTCTGAAAAGTAACAAATATCTCGGACATGCAAAGCATTATAGTAAGCTCTAGGGGGAATGGAAAATAAATAGTAGATCTAGTCCCTGTTCTGAAAACACTTTGAATCTACAAGGAGAGATCACCCCTATACACTTTGTAAATGGTCCATGATGCTTGAGGACAGCCATAAGCAAATTCTAGGCTGCTAAGGAGATTGAAATTCTAGCTGAAATTCTAGGCTGCTAAGGAGATTGAATCTTCCAGTACGTATGCACAGGCAGAGCTGTAAAGTAATTGTCAAGGACGCTTCCAAAGGGCATATGGTTTGAAGCTGGTTTCTGATGCCCTGAATCCACACTGGCTTGGAATGACATAGGCCAAGTTATTGGGTCTGACTTGGGATGATACAGATGGGCACATGCATTTTGAAACAATTTTGACCCAGCTGTGTTAGAGCTCTTGTAACTCAGTTACCTATTGATGCCACTATGTTGATGTGGCCCCAGAACAAATCATTGAAATTCCAGATGTTCTGATAACCAGGAAATAAACAAATGGATGTCCTTTCTTCATCTTAGGGCCTCATCTCCCCTATGGTGGAGTTGGGAAGGTTGGATGGGTAGGGTACAGGCTCCATCTGGCAGGCAAATAACCCATGACAGGGATTCATGTGCTAACCTTGTCCTCTGCTCATAAAGGACCTTTTGTCATTCTAAGCTGAGTGATTGCTCATTCTTAGAGACATCATGGACACCTTGAATAAATGGTCTACATCTCTTGTTAATTAGTTTCACCTTTAAAATCATGATGGCTCTACTTGTTTATATTCAATAAAGAATTACACTTAAAAATATTTCCTTTTCCATTTGATAATTGAGGGGATAGACATCTCTGCTATTTTGAAGGCTTTTTGGTTACACTCAGTTGTATTGATCAGTGTTATGTTGCTTGTTCAGGGGGAAGGAGGAGGAGGAATATACATGTCCTTATTCTCAGTGCCACACTGAGCAGAAAGTCTTCAAATAAGTTCTTAACTGTTTTTCTAATGTGTGTGTATATATATATGTGTGTGTGTATATATATAGTATATGCAAACACGCATTAGAAGAACTTAGGAATTTATATATACACATATATATACATATACACACACATAAACACACATACACACATACAATATGAATATATATATATATATTCACCAATATTCATATTATAAATTTACTTTGAATTTATGGTTTTAAGAGATAGTTGAGATACCCTTTGAGACTTAGTTCTAACAGACTTAAAAAGAGCTTTATTACCTTTTTATTATAAAATTAATTCATTCTTATACAAATTTTTAAAATACTGACATGAATAAAGTAAAATGTGAAATCTGCATAATAGAGGAGAGGTTAAATATAGAATAAGGATCAGGAATGTCTATCATGTGCATGACTTTGTAATAAAACACAGATTTCACATTTTGGTGGGCCCTTTTGACACAGATCCCAACTCACAATTGCTGAATCATAATGTTCCTTGGCATCTAACAGGCCCATCAAAATGGATGCACCAAAACTGTTGTGTCATTGCACTTCTAGGTATATTATCTAAAAGAAAGCAGAATATCAAAGAGATATCTGTACAGCCATATTTGCAGCAACATCATTTGTAATAGCTAAGAGGTGGAAGAAGCCCAGTGTCCATCAGTGGATAAATAGATAAGCAAAATGTGATATATTTATACAATGAAATATTATTCAGTCATTAAAAGGAAGGAAATGGACACAGGTTACAACATGGATGAACCTTCAGGATATTATGCTAAGCGAAATAAGCCAGTCACCAAAAGATAAAGTGCTATATGATCTACTTATATGAGGTATCTAGAGTAGTCTGATGCATAGAGACAGAAAGTAGAATGGTGATTGGCAGGGGCTAGGGGGTGGAAGAATGGGGAGTTTTTTAGTGAGTATAGCATTTCAGTTTTGCAAGATGAAAAGCATTGTGGAGATTGGTTGCATAATAATGTGAATATATTTAGCACTACTAAGCTGTACACTAAAAATGGTTAAGATGCCACATTTTATGTGTATCTTACCACAATTAACCATTTTTTATTTTTATTTTTATTTTTTTTTTTTATTATACTTTAAGTTCTAGGGTACATGTGTATAACGTGCAGGTTTGTTACATATGTATACTTATGCCATGTTGGTGTGCTGCACCCATCAACTCGTCAGCACCCATCAATTCATCATTTATATCATGTATAACTCCCCAATGAAATCCCTCCCTCCTCCCCCCTCCCCCCTCCCCATGATAGGCCCCAGTGCGTGATGTTCCCCTTCCCGAGTCCAAGTGATCTCATTGTTCAGTTCCCACCTATGAGTGAGAACATGCGGTGTTTGGTTTTCTGTTCTTGTGATAGTTTGCTAAGAATGATGGTTTCCAGCTGCATCCATGTCCCTACAAAGGACGCAAACTCATCCTTTTTTATGGCTGCATAGTATTCCATGGTGTATATGTGCCACATTTTCTTAATCCAGTCTGTCACAGATGGACATTTGGGTTGATTCCAAGTCTTTGCTATTGTGAATAGTGCCGCAATAAACATACGTGTAACAGAACAGAGTCCTCAGAAATAACACCGCACATCTACAGCCATCTGATCTTTGACAAACCTGAGAGAAACAAGAAATGGGGAAAGGATTCCCTATTTAATAAATGGTGCTGGGAAAATTGGCTAGCCATAAGTAGAAAGCTGAAACTGGATCCTTTCCTTACCCCTTATACGAAGATTAATTCAAGATGGATTAGAGACTTAAATGTTAGACCTAATACCATAAAAACCCTAGAAGAAAATCTAGGTAGTACCATTCAGGACATAGGCATGGGCAAGGACTTCATGTCTAAAACACCAAAAGCAACGGCAGCAAAAGCAAAAATTGACAAATGGGATCTAATTAAACTAAAGAGCTTTTGCACAACAAAAGAAACTACCATCAGAGTGAACAGGCAACCTACAGAATGGGAGAAAATTTTTGCAATCTACTCATCTGACAAAGGGCTAATATCCAGAATCTACAAAGAACTCAAACAAATATACGAGAAAAAAACAAACAACCCCATCAACAAGTGGGGAAAGGATATAAACAGACATTTCTCAAAAGAAGATATTCATACAGCCAACAGACACATGAAAAAATGCTCATCATCACTCGCCATCAGAGAAATGCAAATCAAAACCACAATGAGATACCATCTCACACCAGTTAGAATGGCAATCATTAAGAAGTCAGGAAACAACAGGTGTTGGAGAGGATGTGGAGAAATAGGAACACTTCTACACTGTTGGTGGGATTGTAAACTAGTTCAACCATTATGGAAAACAGTATGGCAATTCCTCAAGGATCTAGAACTAGAAGTACCATATGACCCAGCCATCCCACTACTGGGTATATACCCAAAGGATTATAAATTATTCTACTACAAAAACCATTTTTTAAATGTTTAAAAAAAAATAGCCATTATGTTAAAATACCCTGCTTTGTTGTACCTACCACCAATAAAATTAGGACTCTTTTCCTAGTGCTGTATAGACCTGAGGTGTTACTATTGTTACACTCTTTGTCTTCCATTGTCTCTAGGGCACGGGGCTTCAATAATCCAGGAGATCCATGAACTCCTCTATACTTAATGCAATTTTATATCTGTTTAAGCATTTTCCTGGGAGAAAGGACCCATCGCTTTTTTCAGTTTCTCAAAGAGGCATGTTATCCCCTTGCCCAAAAAGGGAAGCTTAGCAGCATAGCCACATAGATTGTTTCTATTCAATTGAACCGTATTAAATTGTACATGAAAGCTATTATTTCAAAGCTTTGAGTTGAATGTATACCCAAATAAAGCAAAATCTTATTAAGGTTCATTTATGCTATTGATTATCCATCTATGTTTTTAGTGGCTGAGATGATTTTATGGCCAAATACTTATAAAACCAAGGTGTCCCTTTGAGATGCCCAGAGTAGAGCATGCTTTATTCTGCAGGGCTGCACATGCCCCTAAGGAATCATATTTGTTAGTTTCTCAGCTTTTCCCATACAAATCAGGAAGGTGTGACAAATGGTGATTGATGATTCTAACTCCATTAATCTGTACTACCTATTCATAATTTTCCCCAATATGCACCCCAAGTTTTTGAAGATTTTTAAGGTGACAACTGAGGAGACTTCTGTCTCAGTAAAGTGGATTTATAGAAGGAAACAGTGGGGAAATATGTTGAAATTACAGAGATGAGATCGATTTAGACAAACCGTTTTTTCCCCTGATTACAAAGCACAAAGCCAGTGCTTCGAAAAACAAACAGAGATGTCAGAAGGTCTTTCCCCAGGCAGTTCAATATGTACCTGAAGGACCCTTCTCTGACAGTGACTGTGCTTTGCCCTTTCAAAGCTCACTCTCAGGTGGAGGTTGTTATCCAGTATTACAGATAATTGCTGACTGGATTTAACACAATTCTCCCAGGGGACTGAAGCTAATGGGTTAGAAATTCTGTGTATTTAATGTGTTTTCCCAGGAAGACCATCTCTCCCCTTCCTAAAACAGAACTCAAACCCCTAAAGTGAGGAAGGTGCTCACATACTGTATACACATAAAGTCAGCTCCAGTAATCGTGACATATTTTTTTGTTTAACTTTTTTGCTTATTCTATTTCTCCATTTAATTTTATTATTTAACAAATCTGATAATTATATCTTAATACCAACCCTCCTTTCTGACTCAGAACTTTGGTACTAATTGTTCCCTTTCTCTGGAATGCTCTCTCCCACATGTCTCTGGTTAGATGTCTCCTCGGAGGGACCTTTCCTGATGACCTCACCTAAATATTGTTCCTGCCCACCACTCTTCTGACTCAGCTTTAGTTTTCTACAGCATTCTCACAATCATCTAGCATTCTTATGCATTTATTCCTGTGTTTATTGTCTGTTTTTCCCCACCAAGATATAGGTACCCAAAGAATATCCCTTTACTCCTATTTTAGGTTACTGTAACTTTCTCAATCTTGGCCTTTTAACTTCATTGTTAAATGAATAGATGAAAGAATATTCAAGGAAGATTTAACTGCAATGGGTTGAGTTAACCCTTCTTGTTTCTTCTTGTTTCCTCTATCCAAGGCCATCCTTGAGAAAGCTTGTATGCATTGACATTCATCCTGTGGAGTTCTAATAAGATAGGTAAGCAACAAAAAGGAAGGGGCCCCAGGTCAGGGAGAACAATTGTTCTGAGACAGGGAAAATCACAGACAACCTACTGGCATGACACCCTGTTCCCATATACCTCACTCCACATGTAGCCCCAGCAGCAGGACCTTATCTGTGCACCTTATCTATACTTAGCCATTCCAGTATGAACCTACAAAACTTCCCTCCATCCTTTGCCTCTTGGCAGACAGCCCCTTCTTTGCTGTGCTGCCCATTGCACCCTTGCAACATATGTTTGTATTTTCTTTAATAAATCTGCCTTTCTTTACCTACAACTCTCTTGGTAAATTCTTTTTTTGCCTGTGACACTGGCCCCAGCCAGTCACACCCGGGACAGATTTATTTAATTACTTCATTGAATGCTAACTGTGTACCCAGGTAGATCTATGTGCTGGTAGGAAGGTAGTATTATATCATTATTAAACTAGTCCTTTGTCTCTCCAAGAATATTTAAACACTCAATCATGATTTTTGGTTGGAACTTTCATTTAAAATGGGTGTTATTCTGAGGTCTCACATTACCAGTATTTCAGAATTGTGTTCTTCCCTCTTGGATTTTCATAAGAAGAGGTAGCAAAATGATAACATAGATAAATGGAGTTTTGAGAAGTTGTCTAGAAGATTAATTTCCTGTTCTAAAGAATGGATTTATTTTCCAGTACAGTTAAAACATTATTTAAGTAATTGCAGAATTTTCTTATAGAAATGTGCATAAAGAATATTATAAAAACAAGTATAGTTTTATTTTTTCTTATATCTTATTATTAACCATTGAACTCATTTTATTGGACTATCATTGGAAAATTTTAATTCTGAGGTTTCACATTATCAATAGCAATCACTTAGAAAATATTTTCCAAATAAAACATATTATAACTAGGATGTGGATGAGAGGGCTAAAGATGATCACTAGGTACATCAAATCCTTTATGTTTATTTCCCAAATTCTACTTTGTGTACACTTTTCAAGAGTCCTATGTTGTCATTTTTTTGGCTTTAACACTACACTTTCACATTTTTTACCTGTATTACAACTCTGAGATTCTATTCATATTTCTATAGCATATATTTTACAATAACCTTATGTCCTCACAATTTACTAATTTAGTGAAACTATGTGTGCCATAACAAAAATAATGTTAAAGGTCTATTTAAAATCATCATCCTCTGTATAAACAACTTCTGATACTTTCTAGAATGTATTTGTCAATAGGGCTGTTTCATTTTTGTATAGAAAATTTGAACACCATGACTCAACCATTACATAGTTCTTTTTACTCCCTCATTTATCCAAGTTTAAGTTATACAGGCATACCTTGGAGATATTGCAGGTTGGTTCCAGACTGCTACAAGAACGCAAATGTTGCAATAGAGTGACACATGAACTTTTTGGCTGTCCAGTATATACAAAAGTTATGTTTATACTATAGTCTATTAAGTATACAGTAGCATTATTTCTAAAAGAACAATATACATACCTTAATTTTAAAATACTTTGTTGCTAAAAAAAAAAAGCTAACATTATCTGACACAGAGATATGAAGTGAGCACATGCTGTAGGAAAAATGGTGCTGATAAAGTTGCTCAACACAGGGTTGCCACAAGCCATTATTTGTAAACAAAACACAACAAAGCAAAAACTATCTGCAAAGCACAATAAAGTGAAGAGCAATAAAATGAGATATGCCTGTACTTCTTTGCTGAACTGTTCTCTAATTCTGGAATACACTTACTGAGTACCTTCTAGGCATCCATAGAATTTTGTTGTTGGTGCTAAAATAATTTGAGTCTCAAGTATATGTTTAGTGCACTATTATTAATTGATATGTGTTCTCTAATTTTTTTGTAATATATGCTATAGCATTCCCAAATATAATGCCAGTTTCTTGGAATTACATCCCCAACTTCTCACATTCCCCACTAGCCCTGAACAAATAGGTGCTCCTCTACTTAGAGTGGGCTACATCCCAATAAGCTTATCATAAATTGAAAATGTTGTTAAGTCAAATGTGCATTTTTGACTTATAATGGGCTTATCTGGACATAAACCCATTGTAAGTCCAGGTGCATACTGAATGTTGTAAGTTGAACCATTGTAAGTCAGAGACTGTCTGAATGAATTGAATTTAATACAGAAGAGAGGTCTTCATTAAGAACTATGTAAATGTAAGAGTCACTTCTCAGCATATATTCAGCTTTCCAGTTAATAGGCATATTTCTTTATAATTCTTCCAAGTGTTGTGGCTTTAAAAATTTCTATTATCTCCTATGTGAGCAGAACATGTGTATCAGCTATCAATTACTGTGTAACAAACCATCCTAAGACACAGTGGCTTAAAACAACGAAAATTTATTATTTCTCAGAATATTGTGGATGAGTTCAGCAGTGTGGTTCATTTGCTGCATGAAATTGTAGCTGGGTTTTCTTTTGTAGCTACATAAAGCTGGAAAGTCAATTGGAGCTGGAATGTCCAAGAGGACTATGCTCATGTGTCTGGCATCTCAGCTGCAGTGCCTAATAGAGCTGAGTGCTGGCTGTACCATTTTCTTTTCCTTTTCAGCACTCTAGCCTTAGCTTCTTTACATGGAAGCTGGATGCCAAGAAGGCAAAAAATAAAAAAAACAGAAAAGGAAAGCTGCCAAGCCTTCTAAGGCTTAGGCCTGGAAATCACAAAGTTTTACTTCTATCACACTCTCCTGATCCAAACAAGTAACAGGACAAGCCAGAATCAAAGGGAAGGGCTCTTTCTCTTGTTGGAAAGAGGGACAAAGTCGTGTAGCAGAAGGGTTGGGGGAACTGTTGGCAGCCATTTTTGCAGTAACCTATTGCAACATGGTAGCAAGGAAGGATTGTGAAAAAATCTAGGTAAACATTTAAATTTTTGCATTTGAGAAAATCAAAGTTTAGAGAAGTGAAATAGTTTGTTCAAGGTACCACAACTGGTTTTCCAGACTCTTGCTGTGCAAAGTGCTGTCCTTAGATCAGCACCATCAGCACCTTTGAGAACTTATTTGAAATGCAGAATCTCGGACCCCACTCAGGACATACTAAATCAGAATCTGCCTTTCCCAAGGTTCCCAGGAGCTCTGAATGCACAGTAAAGTGTGTTGAGACTCTACTGCTCTTTTTTCTTCCACAACTGAGACAGAAGACCTACCACCTACAAAAGAAGATTGTTTTGTAGTCAGGGATTTGACTTAGCATGGAAAAGGCTTTGTTTGACTTATTGCCTATTATGTTGTTTGTTTTTCAAAGCCTTACCCTTAGCTCTTCACAGATACTATCAAATATAATCCTCACAACTACCTTGAGGGATAATTATCATGACTCTCATTTTACAAAAGAGGAAACTGATGTTCAAAGACAGGTGGTTAAGTAATTTACCCATGTCACCCACACTTGTACATGGAGAACCTGAATTCAAACCCAGGGCTTTTGGACTCCAAATTGCATGCTCTTAATTATGGTAGAGTATCCACTGGCAACTGCCATATGGCAGCAGTGAAGGAGACTAAATGTTTAAAGGAAGAGATTGTTAGAGGGGAGTCATGGCATGTGGCTGGCTTGGTGAGCTGTCACTTCTCTTCTGACGCCTCCCACTCCCAACTAGCCTGAAGTGAAGATGCTGGCACAGGCGCATGACAGATGGTGCGGGCCTGCTCTGCCGTATGTGTGCTGCTCCCTGTTCCTGGGCACACAGCTGCCTGACACAAGCCTTGCCAGCTGGGCAGCTGCCTCTTGGGGTGTCTCCAAGGGCTGTTGCTCAGAGAGTGCAGTCCAGCATTTTCTCTGCTTCCTCTTTTAGACATGTCTTCCTGCCTTCCCTCGGCTCCTTGGATCTCTACCTGGGACAGAGAGCACTGTTTGGGTTCTGACTGGGAGCCAATGCCAGACCTTGAACTGCACATAACAGGTGACCAATGGATAAAGCTCATCCAAAAATGGGGGAGCCATGGGAAGGAGCAGGGAATGGCTCCTCCTGGACTCCCTCTCTTGGGAGAGATTGGCGCCTGCCAGAGCTTTCTTGCAACAGCTGTGCGTGGGATGGAAAGGCAATTTCCTCCTTGCTGTTCCCTTTCCAGGAATGGGAGAGGAAGAAATGAAGAATGAGGGACAAGTGCAAGGCAAGGGCACTCCTCCTCCTAGACCCAGAAGCTGAGGGGAGAGGGGGCCAAGAAAGCAAGCTGGAGAATCCTTCCACATTGGAGTAAAGAGAGCAATATTTGCTTTGTTTGCTTTATTCCAGTCAGCACTTCATGCCACCACAGGATAGGTCAACAGCTGACATCTAACACTGGGTATGCAGTATTGTGCTAGCTCAGGTAATTACTCTCTCTGGATTAAAATCTATGTGTTATCATGTTCCTTGTGGTAAGTTACTTGAGCTTACTAAGCCCCAGAGTTCTCATCTGGAAAAATGGGAGTAATAATTTTATCTCCTCATAGGGTTGCTGTGAGGAATAAATGGGATAATACTTGTAAAGTGATTACATAATCCAGTAACTGGCATTTAATACATATTTGATAAATGTAATTTAGTAGTATCAAAATGATTGTGAGAGTAGAAACTGTCTAGTTCACTATTATATCCCCAGCTCCAAGAACAGTTCCTGGCACCTTGTAGTACTCAGTATTATTTGATGAATGAATAAGTGATTTGATGAATGAATAAGTGAACAAATTCTCAAATATCCTAACAGTAATTTTGTGCTTTATCAGAGGACTCAGTATCTTATGTGTAGAGAAATGAGAACTTCCATGTGTGTGCATGTGATTATGTATATGTGTATATTTATGTTTAGGAGGTATATAGTATATGTATATAGGTGGGGCTAGACAGATTTTTCAAGTGCTGTTTAGTTGGTCAGAAATGACACTACATTTTTTTTTCTTGGACCAAACTTCCCTTTTTCCTCCCTCCCTTTCTTTTCTTTCTAAATTCTTATTTTGGCTTTGATGTCAAAATCCTGCCTCAGAGCATATCTGTAGGTGGCTTTCATGCTCACAATAGAGCAGAAAAGAGTAAACTGGCTTGAAACCCAAGGTCCTTACCAAGTGTAATGACAAAGCATTTCTGACATAAAGATGGTCTTTCAGCAATTCAAACGAAGCACCAGGACAGGCATTTCACAGTCTTCCTAGGGTGAGTGAGTGGTCCGTGGGAGTGGAAT
Source organism: Rhinopithecus roxellana (assembly GCF_007565055.1). Lineage (NCBI taxonomy): Eukaryota > Metazoa > Chordata > Mammalia > Primates > Cercopithecidae > Rhinopithecus > Rhinopithecus roxellana. The sequence goes on from NC_044555.1 coordinate 77,423,748, forward strand.
CCCTCTGGATCTTGTCCTGTTGGAGACCTTGAGGTCTGATAGCCACCAGCTCCTTCACTCCTGTACATCTGGAAGGAAGACAAGATGAGCAGAAAGCCATAGAATCAAAATCTGCCAGGCAGGAAATGGAGTTACCCTGCTCAATAATTAAGTTCTGAGATCATGAAACTGAGGGGAATCTTTCACAGTTCAAGAAAGGGCAAAGAATGAAAGAAGTCTAATCTCCCATTTCCTAGAGGTCTGCTGCTTTTGGTCAGAGTCTGAGAGAGGCCAGCAGGGAATAGATTGCTCTCTTGTCCCTAGTGTATCCTGTGTTTCCTGAAGGAATGATTTTATAACAAGAATTGGGAACATAATCTCTTCTCTCAGAAGTGAAGCTTGGGATGGGTCTCAGTTCTGAGATTTGCTTCACAATCAATGAGAGCTTTCTTGATATACATATACTCGGATGTCAAAATTAAAAGAAAAAAATTCTTGGGAGTTGCATCCCAGGTTTTTTTGTTATTAAGTAACCTTGTTTATTTTATAATAATTTTGGATTTACAGATAACTTGCAAAGATAATACAGATAGTTCCTATGTAGCCCTCATTCTGTTTCCCCCATTGATAACACCTTTGATTTTGATGGTACTTTAGTACATTAGTATTCACTAAACTACAGTCTTTGTTTGGATTTCACCAGTTTTTCTACTACTTCATCTTCTGTTTCAGGATCTCATCCAGGATGCCACTTTGCATTTAGTTGTCATGTCTCCTCAGTCTTCCCTGATCTGTCAGTTTTTCTGTCTTTCCTTGTTTTCCATGACCTTGACAGTCTTGAGGACTACTAGCCAAGAGTACATTTACTTTATAAAAATTTCAAGTAGATTTTTTTTATTATACTTTAAGTTCTAGGGTGCATGTGCACAATGTGCAGGTTTGTTACATATGTATACATGTGCCATGTTGGTGTGCTGCATCCATTAACTTGTCGTTTACATTAGGTATATCTCCTAATGCTATCCTTCCCCCCTACCCCCTCCCCACATTTTGATTCAGAATAGCACTGCTGTTAAGAACTCCTTCCTGTAGAGACACTTGGGCCTGAATTTTGGTTTTGAATATATGTTTTTCCTGAATTCTTAAAGGTTTTAAGTTAAGATTTCTTACTGCCTATCAAGTATCTCTTACATTTTGGTGAGTAATAACCTATTTTTAATTAGGAATGAAAATGTATTTTGGCTATAATATAAGCCAATATAAAGTTGAAATTGAGATTTGACCATATCAAAATACATTATATGAACAAGCACTTTATATAAGAATCTTTGGCTAACTAAACTTTTATGGCTTTAATAAGGTTAATTATCACAATTATTGAATGCTAACTATGAGTGAGATACTGTCTTCAGTGAGTTAAATGTGGTAAGGTACTTAACTCTGTGATGGCCTTGGATGTATCAACTTGCCTAGGTGCAACTACCATCCAAGGATTCCCTTCTAGGGAATTCTTTTTCCAGTTAGGGCAGGCTAAAAGGGGTAGTCCCTAGAGAGTTAGAAGAGGAAAAAGAGGTAGTGACCATTTTGTAGCACACACATCTTGCCCCAATTTTTCAATCAAATACTAATCTATATATTGTTGTGAAGGGATTTTGCAGGTGTAATTAAGATCCATAAGCAGTTGACTTTAAATTCATCATAAAGGAGATTATACTGGGTGGACATGACCTAATCAGCTTAAAGACCTTCAAATGAGGGTTTAGGCTTCCCTGAGTTAAGAAATGCCTGTGGACAAGCTAAAACTTGTACCCCTGAAGCTGCAGCCTGCTTGTGATCTTCCTTTCCTGACCACTTGCACTCTGAACATTGGACTTGATAAGCAGCCTTCACAATGACATAAACCAATTCCTTGTAATAAATCTATTTATTATACATATTGTCTGGTTCCGCTGCTCTTGTTGAACCTTGACTGAGGGAAACTCTAATCATATGAGAGAGTTATTCCTTATTCCCATTTACATCTAGAGAAGCTAAAGCACAGAGAAATTAAATAACTTTCCCAAGATCACATGATCGGTGACAGTTTAAATTCAAAGCCACGGTGTTTGGTCCCCAAACCAGGCTCTTGATTGTTATATTATACTGGCTCTTATATAGGCATTGGAATAGTACAAATGAAAGAAGCCAGTAACAACCATTTTAAGAATGATTAATCCAGAGCAGTGGTTTTTATCCTTGGCTGCACATTGGAATGTCATGGGGAACTATAGAAACCCAGTGCCCAGGGTGAATCCCAATTACATCAGGTTCTCTGGGGCTGGGATCCAGGTGTGTTTTTAAAGGCCTCCATCAGATTCCAATGCATAAAAAAAATTCAGGAATCAGTGCTTTAGACTAGAGCAGCATGTCTCAAATTTTAATGTGTGTAAGACTCACCTAGAAATCCTGTAGGTTTTAACTCCATAGGTCTGGGTTGGGGAAGAGATTCTGCATCTGTAAGAGGCTCTTTCCAGGTAATGTTGATGCCGATGGTCTGGGGACCACACATGGCTAGCAAAGGTCTAGAGTGTGTTTCAAAGTGAAAGAAAATTTAGAGGAAGGGACAGACTGAAAAGAAGAGTGTATCCTTGGTTGTGAATAATAGGGTATGGAGTGATCTACATGCAGCAGATAGGGGAAGGCATTGGAGACAGACCAAGCAAGTGGAATCACCTGTCTGATGAGGGTTATCGGTAAAAGATCTTAGAGCCTCTTCCCAGAAATATATGCTCCAAGGACCAGAAAATATCCCAGAATGGTTATTTTGAACAAGATGATTCATGCTCTTGCTTGTACAACAGATTACAGCAGAACAGTTTCTTAATAACAGCACTTACTGACTTTGGGACCAAGTGATTTTTTGTGTGGGGTTGTTGTGGGCATTGCAGGATATTTAGCAGCATCCCTGGCTTCTACACACTAGATGCCAGTAGCACGTTACAACCCCACCAAGTTGTAACAACAAAAATGTTTCCAGACATGGCCAAATATGCCCTGAGGGACAAAAATCACCTGCAGTTAAGAACCACTGGAATAAATTATTGTGGGGGGGGGGGGGGGGCGGAGCAAGATGGCCGAATAGGAACAGCTCCAGTCTCCAACTCCCAGCGTGAGCGACACAGAAGACCGGTGATTTCTGCATTTTCAACTGAGGTACTGGGGTCATCTCACTAGGGAGTGCCGGACAATTGGTGCTGGTCAGCTGCTGCAGCCTGACCAGCGAGAGCTGAAGCAGGGCGAGGCATCGCCTCACCTGGGAAGCGCAAGGGGGAAGGGAATCCTGTTTCCTAGCCAGGGGAATTGAGACACACAACACCTGGAAAATCGGGTAACTCTCACCCCAATACTGCGCTTTAAGCAAATGGGCACACCAGGAGAATATATCCCACACCTGGCCAGGAGGGTCCCATGCCCACGGAGCCTCCCTCATTGCTAACACAGCAGTCTGCGGGATCTAACCGCAAGGCAGCAGCGAGGCTGGGGGAGGGGCGCCCGCCATTGCTGAGGCTTAAGTAGGTAAACAAAGCCGCTGGGAAGCTCCAACTGGGTGGAGCTCACAGCAGCTCAAGGAAACCTGCCTGTCTCTGTAGACTCCACCTCTGGGGACAGGGCACAGCTAAAAAACAACAGGGGAAGCAGCAGAGGCCTGTGCAGACGCGAACGACTCTGTCTGACAGCTTTGAAGAGAGCAGTGGATCTCCCAACACGGAGGTTGAGATCTGAGAACGGACAGACTGCCTGCTCAAGTGGGTCCCTGACCCCTGAGTAGCCTAACTGGGAGACATCCCCCACTAGGGGCAGTCTGACACCCCACACCTCACAGGGTGGAGTACACCCCTGAGAGGAAGCTTCCAAAGTAAGAATCAGACAGGTACACTCACTGTTCGGCAATATTCTATCTTCTGCAACCTCTGCTGCTGATACCCAGGCAAACAGGGTCTGGAGTGGACCTCAAGCAATCTCCAACAGACCTATAGCTGAGGGTCCTGACTGTCAGAAGGAAAACTATCAAACAGGAAGGACACCTATACCAAAACCCCATCAGTACGTCACCATCATCAAAGACCAGAGACAGATAAAACCACAAAGATGGGGAAAAAGCAGGGCAGAAAAGCTGGAAATTCAAAAAATAAGAGTGCATCTCCCCCTGCAAAGGAGCGCAGCCTATCGCCAGCAACGGATCAAAGCTGGTCAGAGAATGACTTTGACGAGATGAGAGAAGAAGGCTTCAGTCCATCAAACTTCTCAGAGCTAAAGGAGGAATTACGTACCCAGCGCAAAGAAACTAAAAATCTTGAAAAAAGAGTGGAAGAATTGACAGCTAGACTAATTAATGCAGAGAAGGTCATAAACGAAATGACAGAGATGAAAACCATGACACGAGAAATACGTGACAAATGCACAAGCTTCAGTAACCGACTCGATCAACTGGAAGAAAGAGTATTAGCGATTGAGGATCAAATGAATGAAATGAAGCGAGAAGAGAAACCAAAAGAAAACAGAAGTAAAAGAAATGAACAAAGCCTGCAAGAAGTATGGGATTATGTAAAAGACCAAATCTACGTCTGATTGGGGTGCCTGAAAGTGAGGGAGAAAATGGAACCAAGTTGGAAAACACTCTTCAGGATATCATCCAGGAGAACTTCCCCAACCTAGTAGGGCAGGCCAACATTCAAATTCAGGAAATACAGAGAACGCGACAAAGATACTCCTCGAGAAGAGCAACTCCAAGACACATAATTGCCAGATTCACCAAAGTTGAAATGAAGGAAAAAATCTTAAGGGCAGCCAGAGAGAAAGGTCGGGTTACCCACAAAGGGAAGCCCATCAGACTAACAGCAGACCTCTCGGCAGAAACTCTCCAAGCCAGAAGAGAGTGGGGGCCAATATTCAACGTTCTTAAAGAAAAGAATTTTCAACCCAGAATTTCATATCCAGTCAAACTAAGTTTCATAAGTGAAGGAGAAATAAAATCCTTTACAGATAAGCAAATGCTTAGAGATTTTGTCACCACCAGGCCTGCCTTACAAGAGACCCTGAAGGAAGCCCTAAACATGGAAAGGAACAACCGGTACCAGCCATTGCAAAAACATGCGAAAATGTAAAGACCATCGAGGCTAGGAAGAAACTGCATCAACTAACGAGCAAAATAACCAGTTAATATCATAATGGCAGGATCAAGTTCACACATAACAATATTAACCTTAAATGTAAATGGACTAAATGCTCCAATTAAAAGAAACAGACTGGCAAACTGGATAAAGAGTCAAGACCCATCAGTCTGCTGTATTCAGGAGACCCATCTCACATGCAGAGACATACATAGGCTCAAAATAAAGGGATGGAGGAAGATCTACCAAGCAAACGGAGAACAAAAAAAAAGCAGGGGTTGCAATCCTAGTCTCTGATAAAACAGACTTTAAACCATCAAAGATCAAAAGAGACAAAGAAGGCCATTACATAATGATAAAGGGATCAATTCAACAGGAAGAGCTAACTCTCCTAAATATATATGCACTCAATACAGGAGCACCCAGATTCATAGAGCAAGTCCTTAGAGACTTACAAAGAGACTTAGACTCCCATACAATAATAATGGGAGACTTCAACACTCCACTGTCAACATTAGACAGATCAACGAGACAGAAAGTTAACAAGGATATCCAGGAATTGAACTCATCTCTGCAGCAAGCGGACCTAATAGACATCTATAGGACTCTCCACCCCAAATCAACAGAATATACATTCTTCTCAGCACCACATCGCACTTATTCCAAAATTGACCACATAGTTGGAAGTAAAGCACTCCTCAGCAAATGTAAAAGAACAGAAATTATAACAAACTGTCTCTCAGACCACAGTGCAATCAAACTAGAACTCAGGACTAAGAAACTCAATCAAAACCGCTCAACTACATGGAAACTGAACAACCTGCTCCTGAATGACTACTGGGTACATAACGAAATGAAAGCAGAAATAAAGATGTTCTTTGAAACCAATGAGAACAAAGATACAACATACCAGAATCTCTGGGACACATTTAAAGCAGTGTGTAGAGGGAAATTTACAGCACTAAATGCCCACAAGAGAAAGCAGGAAAGATCTAAAATTGACACTCTAACATCACAATTAAAAGAACTAGAGAGGCAAGAGCAAACACATTCAAAAGCTAGCAGAAGGCAAGAAATGACTAAGATGAGAGCAGAACTGAAGGAGATAGAGACACAAAAAACCCTCCAAAAAATCAATGAATCCAGGAGTTGGTTTTTTGAAAAGATCAACAAAATTGACAGACTGCTAGCAAGACTAATAAAGAAGAAAAGAGAGAGGAATCAAATAGACGCAATAAAAAATGATAAAGGGGATATCACCACGGACCCCACATAAATACAAACTACCATCAGAGAATACTATAAACACCTCTACGCAAATCAACTAGAAAATCTAGAAGAAATGGATAATTTCCTGGACACTTACACTCTCCCAAGACTAAACCAGGAAGAAGTTGAATCCCTGAATAGACCAATAGCAGGCTCTGAAATTGAGGCAACAATTAATAGCCTACCAACCAAAAAAAGTCCAGGACCAGATGGATTCACAGCTGAATTCTACCAGAGGTACAAGGAGGAGCTGGTACCATTCCTTCTGAAACTATTCCAATCAATAGAAAAAGAGGGAATCCTCCCTAACTCATTTTATGAGGCCAACATCATCCTGATACCAAAGCCTGGCAGAGACACAACAAAAAAAGAGAATTTTAGACCAATATCCCTGATGAACATCGATGCAAAAATCCTCAATAAAATACTGGCAAACCAGATTCAGCAGCACATCAGAAAGCTTATCCACCATGATCAAGTGGGCTTCATCCCTGGGATGCAAGGCTGGTTCAACATTCGCAAATCAATAAACCTAATCCAGCATATACACAGAACCAAAGACAAGAACCACATGATTATCTCAATAGATGCAGAAAAGGCTTTTGACAAAATTCAACAGCCCTTCATGCTAAAAACGCTCAATAAATTCGGTATTGATGGAACGTACCTCAAAATAATAAAAGCTATTTATGACAAACCCACAGCTAATATCATACTGAATGGGCAAAAACTGGAAACATTCCCTTTGAAAACTGGCACAAGACAGGGATGCCCTCTCTCACCACTCCTATTCAACATAGTGTTGGAAGTTCTGGCTAGGGCAATCAGGCAAGAGAAAGAAATCAAGGGTATTCAGTTAGGAAAAGAAGAAGTTAAATTGTCCCTGTTTGCAGATGACATGATTGTATATTTAGAAAACCCCATCGTCTCAGCCCCAAATCTCCTTAAGCTGATAAGCAACTTCAGCAAAGTCTCAGGATACAAAATTAATGTGCAAAAATCACAAGCATTCTTATACACCAGTAACAGACAAGCAGAGAGCCAAATCAGGAATGAACTTCCATTCATAATTGCTTCAAAGAGAATAAAATACCTAGGAATCCAACTTACAAGGGATGTAAAGGACCTCTTCAAGGAGAACTACAAACCACTGCTCAGTAAAATCAAAGAGGACACAAACAAATGGAAGAACATACCATGCTCATGGATAGGAAGAATCAATATCATGAAAATGGCCATACTGCCCAAGGTTATTTATAGATTCAATGCCATCCCCATCAAGCTACCAATGACTTTCTTCACAGAATTGGAAAAAACTGCTTTAAAGTTCATATGGAACGAAAAAAGAGCCCGCATTGCCAAGACAATCCTAGGTCAAAAAGACAAAGCTGGAGGCATCACGCTACCTGACTTCAAACTATACTACAAGGCTACAGTAACCAAAACAGCATGGTACTGGTACCAAAACAGAGCTATAGACCAATGGAACAGGACAGATTCCTCAGAAATAATACCACACATCTACAGCCATCTGATCTTTGACAAACCTGAGAAAAACAAGAAATGGGGAAAGGATTCCCTATTTAATAAATGGTGCTGGGAAAATTGGCTAGCCATAAGTAGAAAGCTGAAACTGGATCCTTTCCTTACTCTTTATACGAAGATTAATTCAAGATGGATTAGAGACTTAAATGTTAGACCTAATACCATAAAAACCCTAGAAGAAAATCTAGGTAGTACCATTCAGGACATAGGCATGGGCAAGGACTTCATGTCTAAAACACCAAAAGCAACGGCAGCAAAAGCCAAAATTGACAAATGGGATCTAATTAAACTAAAGAGCTTCTGCACAGCAAAAGAAACTACCATCAGAGTGAACAGGCAACCTACAGAATGGGAGAAAATTTTTGCAATCTACTCATCTGACAAAGGGCTAATATCCAGAATCTACAAAGAACTCAAACAAATATACAAGAAAAAAACAAACAACCCCATCAAAAAGTGGGCAAAGGATATGAACAGACATTTCTCAAAAGAAGACATTCATACAGCCAACAGACACATGAAAGAATGCTCATCATCACTCGCCATTAGAGAAATGCAAATCAAAACCACAATGAGATACCATCTCACACCAGTTAGAATGGCAATCATTAAAAAATCAGGAAACAACAGGTGTTGGAGAGGATGTGGAGAAATAGGAACACTTTTACACTGTTGGTGGGATTGTTAACTAGTTCAACCATTATGGAAAACAGTATGGCAATTCCTCAAGGATCTAGAACTAGGTGTACCATGTGACCCAGCCATCCCACTACTGGGTATATACCCAAAGGATTATAAATTATTCTACTACAAAGACACATGCACATGTATGTTTATTGCAGTACTATTCACAATAGCAAAGACTTGGAATCAACCCAAATGTCCATCTGTAACAGACTGGATTAAGAAAATGTGGCACATATACAGCATGGAATACTATGCAGCCATAAAAAAGGATGAGTTTGTGTCCTTTGTAGGGACATGGATGCAGCTGGAAACCATCATTCTTAGCAAACTATCACAAGAACAGAAAACCAAACACCGCATGTTCTCACTCATAGGTGGGAACTGAACAATGAGATCACTTGGACTCGGGAAGGGGAATATCACACACTGGGGCTTATCATGGGGAGGGGGGAGGGGGGGAGGATTTCATTGGGGAGTTATACATGATATAAATGATGAATTGATGGGTGCTGACGAGTTGATGGGTGCAGCACACCAACATGGCACAAGTATACATATGTAACAAACCTGCACGTTATGCACATGTACCCTAGAACTTAAAGTATAATATAAATAAATAAATAAATAAATAAATAAATAAATAAATAAAAGAACCACTGGAATAGACTGAACATTAACACAGGACTGTTGCACTGAAGTCCAAGATCAAGTGTTCAGAACATTAATGAAAACTGTTAGGAAGAGTGAGTGATGGATCCAGTCATTACTCTGGTAAACAGGGAGCGCTTGATCAAGGGGGAGAAGGAAATGAGGGGGACAGTGAGACTTAGGTTCATCCAATATAACATGCGTTACCGTATTAAACTCAGCAAATTTTTTTTGAACTTCAAAATTCAGCAGTTAAATGAGATGGAAATGGGACTCCCCCTGCTGCTGCTGGTAACATTTCAGAGACAAGGGGATGAGAAGATAAACTGTTGTAATGTGCAGGTTCATTTACATTTTGTTAAGACTGGGGATGTCTTCTGCCTTTTAGTCTTTCATTAGTTGCCTACCTGGGGCCTGTGTGCTATGTTGTTCTAGAAACCTTTCAACCATGTAATAGGTAGAGCTCCATCTCACATAAGTTGTTTTCTTCCTGTAGTTGGGTCAATGTTTATGGTTCTGACAAAGTCGTATAAGCACCCTGAGATTTTATAGTTATTTTAAAAGTCACTATTTATATTTGCACCTGAGTCCTTTTCCCAGTATTTTTATCCCCTCTCATCAAGCTACTCTTTCTGCTTTGGATAAATATATAAGGGCTCAAAGATTCTTTCCTTTAAAGGAGCTGTCCATTATGATACTCTTCAATGTGATTTATCAGTTTCAGGCTTCCAGCCATTGAGTTCTGAATGATTTCCCCTGTGTAATTGCACAGAAACCTTTCTTGAGCTCTTTAGGCTATCATAGGTTCAAATAATTCAATTAGCTTTCCTAAATCTTAGAGGCATATTAAAGTATTTTAAAGAGAATTCAAACTCAACCACATGACTTGTTTTTACCTGCAGTGTTCTTTCCTTATCTTTTCACCTCCCCCCCACCCCAGTGCCCAATTGTGATGTTTGTAAAGAGGCCAAGTTACTGTGATCTGAATGTTTATTTCCCCCACAAAATTCAGATGTTGAAATCTAATCACCAATATAATGGTGTTAGGAGGTGGGGTCATTAGGAGGTGATTGGGTCATGAGGGTAGTGCTCTTGTGAATGGGATTAGTGTCCTTATCAAAGAGATCCCAGAAAGCTGCCTCATCCCTTCTACCATCATGTGAGGACACAGCAAGAAGGTGCCATTTGTGAAGCAGAAAGTAGGCCTTCATTAGACACCAAATCTGCTGGTGTCTTGACCTTGGACTTCCCAGCCTCTAGAACTGTGAAAAATACATTTCTGTTGCTTTTAAGGCACCCATTTTGTGTTGATTTCTTTTTTTTTTTTTTTTTTTTTTTGAGACGGAGTCTCGCTCTGTCACCCAGGCTGGAGTGCAGTGGCGCGATCTCGGCTCACTGCAAGCTCCGCCTCCCGGGTTTACGCCATTCTCCTGCCTCAGCCTCCCGAGTAGCTGGGACTACAGGCGCCCGCCATCTCACCCGGCTAATTTTTTGTATTTTTTAGTAGAGACGGGGTTTCACCGTGTTAGCCAGGATGGTCTCGATCTCCTGACCTCGTGATCCACCCGTCTCGGCCTCCCAAAGTGCTGGGATTACAGGCTTGAGCCACCGCGCCCGGCCGTGTTGATTTCTTATAGAAGCCTGAATGGACTAAGACACCAATGTAACATTAGGAGTCCTTGCCTAGTTCATGTCACGCGACCATAGCAGTAAAATGTGCTTGGAGCTGAGCCCTGTGGTCCATGGATTGGGCCACTGAGCCATTCCTGAAAGAATGTTTAAACTGGTGTTTCTCAAACCAGAAAGGTGTCCACGAATCCCCTGGACATCTGATTAAAATGCATGTTGATTCAGCAGGTCTGGGACAAAGCCTGGGATTCTGCATTTCTAGCAAGGTCCCAGGGGATGCCAATGCTGCTGGTCTCTAGAACAGACCATACTTGGAGTAGTGAGGACTTAAACTGGTCTTGTGTTTGGGGGGTTGGAGGCTGCTAAATTCAGTGTCTGAATTAATCTGGGTGTAAATTACTTAACATTCACCTCACTCTGCTTTCCTGAACCACCTTGATAATTACCGTTCCAATTTCCTAATTTAAAATCTGGTATGGAACATGGATGAATTACAACAAAAAAAGTATGCTGAGCAAAAGAAGCCAGGCACAAAAGAGTACATTTAATATGATTCCATTTACATGAAATTCTGGAACAGGCAAAACTAATCTAGAATGACAGAAATCAAATTAGTGGTTGCCTGCTGCGGTTGGTGGTGGTTGTGGGGTTGTCTAAATTTGTTAGAGGTGATAATGGTCCTTATTTCTTAGATATAATACTGATATATTTACGAACAAATGATACAGTTCCTGGGATTAACTTCAAAATAATTAGCTGGAGAAAAGGGTGGGGTATGGCTAAAACAGAAGTGACTGTGTGTTAGTAATTGTTGAAGCTGGGTGTTGAGGACATGGCCCTCATTGTATTATTCTCTACTGCTGTATCTATGTGAATATTTCCAGAACACAAAATATTATAAAAAGTGGTTTTCAGTTGGAATGTTTTCTCTGATGATTAAAGCTTTTTATGAATGTAGGAAATATTGTTACCAAAGACTGCTTTTATTCATTCATTCGGTATACATTCATTGTGTACCATGTGTGCCATGGATTGCGCTAGACAATGGAGATAAATCAAGGAATAAAGTTGAAAAACCTCCTACGGTCCTGGGGCTTGCATTATAGTGCAGAAGACAGGTATAACTAATGAACAAAATCAATAAGTAAATACATGGCATAGTATGTTAGACATAAATGCTATGGTAAAACTAGGGCTGGCTACGGAGATTGAAAGGAGAGGAAGGCTGGGTAGGAAAGGCAAGGGCTCATTGAGGAGCCTGGTGCTCAGGGCAGGCCTCCCTGAAAAGATGACATTTGCATCAAATCCAGAAGGGATAGGTTTAGCCCATGCAGATAAATGGGGACAGAGTATTCTAGGCAAAGAACAACCAGTGAGAAGGCCTCATGTAGGAGCAGTTCAAAGTTCCAACACCAAGGAAGAGGTCCTCATGACTGAAAGATGTGTGTGTGTGTATTGGGTGTATGGGAGGCAGGCAGGAAGAGAGGCAGTCAGGGCTGGATGGGTCTAGATCAGTGGTTGTATTGACTTTGGCTTTTCCTCTGAGATGGAGGTGCCCTGGGGGGTTTTAAGCATCTTGGCATGGGGCAACCTGACTGCTGTGTTAAGAAGACTCTATGGACAGGGGTGGAAGTGAGGAAAGCAGGCACTCACTTGGTCTGTCCCAGTGTCTTCTCTCATGTGCTGCTTGTAGATGGCTTGGTATCCTATTATTTGCAGCTGAGCATACCCTCCTCTTTTTCAGTCTGTCTCCTCTCAAACATCCTTCACTTTGAAACACACTCTAGATGTAGTCCCTGGACCAGTGGCATCAGCATCACCTAGGAGGAGCCTCTGAGCTGCTCCATCAATAATCCAGGTGAGACCCTAGAAATATATAGGTAAGTGAGGTGATGAATATGTTAATTAGTTTGATTTACTCATCACACATTTTATGCATGTATCAAAACATCACATTGTATTCCATAAATATATACAATTATGACTTGTTTATTTAAAATAATATTAACTAAAAAAGAAAAAGAGAATAGTAATTATCCAGATGAGAGAATATGGGGGAGTCAGACTAGGTAGAAACTCTGGAGGTAGGGAGAAGTAGGATTCTGGAACTATTTTGAAAGTAGATCCAGCAGGATTTCCTAAGTGATTGGCTGTGTGCTGTGAAAGTCACAGAGAGTGAAGGATGTCTCCAAGGTTTGGGCCTGAATAAGTGGAAAGATGGACTTGCCTTTGCAATGAGAAGACAGCTTGGGGTGTCCGAGTAAGGGCTAAAAGGTTGTTTCACAAACCCTCCACCCTGCAGTGAACATAACATCCAACTTCTTTAAAGCCAGACATTATGTTTGTGCAATAGCTCCCTAAAAACTACGAAATGGCTTTTCCATCAAAGCAAATTTGAAAAAGTATTGAGAAATATAGAAAGTCTGAACTATAAATTTGTAGGGCATTTTGTATGATGATAGCAGCTAATGGCAATATGCTCTATATTCTTCTCTGTGGCATCCTAATTTGTCATGCCTAAAATGCACCTGGGTGATTGAGAATGTATTTGCTTCCTTTCAGGAAGTGGCTGGTGACTATAGCAAGAGGAATGTTGCAGAATAATTTGTTATTACAGAAGAAAATGGGTGAAAAGTTTATGGCAGACTAAAACCTGACATCAATCCGAATCTTATTTTTACTTGCTGTGACTCACGAGTGATGTTGACTTTTTTTTTTTTTTTTTTTTTTTGCAGCTGACACTTTTTGCTGCCAACCTCCCTTTCATTTATTTGTGTTTGTTTTTGCTTTTTATTATTACCCCAGTGACATCTTTCTCTTTCTTCTCATAGAGAGAAGGATTCAGATTTAAATGATAATATAATATGAGCATGTTTATTTAGCCATGACCACTGAGTCCCCAATAATATTTTCATTTTTATAAGGAGTTTTGAATATAATGACACATTCATTTAAATGGACTGTTATGTGAAAATTTTTCATGGCTGCCTAATGGGTTGGTTTGTGCCAACAATAGTGAGCACAATTTCAACTGAACAATATTGCTGTTTTTCACCAATTCTGTTATTCACTATCAGTATAGCATCATACTTTCCTCAATCATTTTCTGCTATTACCACAATCTGAATGTAATACAAAATACTGGGTATTAATGAATTATCTTAATGCAGTCTTTGGAAAAATACTAAATTTATGATTCAGTGGTCCATACTTCTGAACAATGTTTTTTCTTTCAAAACTTGATTTTATTTTTATTTATCACCATTGCTATACCCTATAGGTGTAAGATTTGGTCTCTTTACATGGTTGACCTTTATTCCACAGCCCCCTCTGGAGATGTAATAGATAGTTTTAGGTCTCTGGGCCTCCCTAGGCACAGGGCTTACTTGGATTGGTGGAGTTATCTGGGGGTCTCTTGGTTCTGATTTTATTTCTTATTTAACATGTGGTAACAGACAATTGTTGGCTTTTTCCCCTCTCTTATGCTTTCTTGATTGGGTGATAGATGTTTCAGAGGATTTTTTTTTGTCTGCAGAAGGATGAAGGAACAATTTATATCCTCATAGTTGTCTTGTGTACCTGGTAAGGCAAGAGAGTGAACACAGAAGGGCATTGGTTTAGGGGAAGAAGATGGGGACAAAATGGGAAAGGGGGCTTCATAAAGGGTATAGGTTGAGGAAGGGCTTTTGCCAGGCCAGGAGAGGATAGGGCTCTTGGGGGAATGTATGGGGAAGAAGAGAAAGAGCATGGGTAGGGTTATCTGACCTGGCAACTGTCTCTGTATTTGCACTGGCAAGGGGCCGTCCTCTCTTTTCTTCTTCAGCACTTGTGGCTGATTCTTCTGCTCTTATGATTGGTTGGTCCATACTATGCTAAATGTCTATGGTTTGTCTGTATCTCAGCCATGTTGAAGCCTTCTAGTGGTCTGTCCCAGGGAGCTCCCCCTGCTATATATACCCTCCCTGAGGCAAGGCAAAGCCACACTCTTAAGCTGTGCTTGGTCATCCAGGCACTGCTGCAGCCAATGGTAGCCCTGGAGTATCTTGGACATCACGAAACACAACCCCGACACCTCCACTGGTGGTTGGGTGGTAGTGAATGGATGCTCTAGAGGCTAAGATGCTGTGATTGGAGAAAGGGTTTTCTTTAATACCACATAAAGAACTTTCCCAAACTGACTTGCCACCCCCTCCTCTTCTCATATTCAATTCTGTTGACCCCCATGGCAGAAAGAGGGAGCTTCCTTCAAGTTGTTACCCATGGCCATCACATCAGTGGTTCATTCTTTTCTCTCCCACCCTTCACCATTATTTACTATTTTGGATATCTTGCCTAAAATCCCTCTAAGGTAATGTGGCCATATTTAAGTCTCTGTGGCCATGTGACTCATCCTACTTGTCCCTAATTTGTGTGCTTGTTTTTATTTATTTCAGTAGTTTTTGGGGTACAGGTGGTTTTTTGATACATGAGTAAGTTCTTCAGTGGTTATTTGTGAGATTTTAGTGCACCCATCACCTGAGCAGTGTACACTGTACCCAATATGTAGTATTTTATCCTTCACCCCCTCCCAACCTTCTCCTTCACTGAGTTACCAAAGTCCATTATATCATTCTTATGCCTTTGCATCCTCATAGCCTAGCTCCCACTTATAAGTGAGAACATATGATATTTGGTTTTCCATTCCTGAGTTACTTCACTTAGAATAATGGCCTCCAGCTCCTTCCAAGTTGCTGCAAAAGACATTATTTCATTCCTTTTTATGGCTGAGTAGTATTCCTTGGTATACATATACCACGCTTTCTTTATCCACTCATTAGTTGAGGAGATTTAGGTTGCTCCCATACCTTTGCAATTGTGAAATATGCTGCTATAAACGATGTGTGTGCATGTGTCTTTTTCATATAACTTCTTTTCCTCTGAGTAAATACCCAATAGTGGGACTGCTGGATCAAATGGTAGATCTACTTTTAGTTACTTAAGGAATCTCCATGCTGTTTTCCACAGTGGTTGTACTAATTTACATTCCCATCAGCAGTGTAAAAGTGTCCCCTTTTCACCACATTCACACCAGTATCTTTTTTTTTTCTTTTTACTTTTTAATTATGGCCTTTCTTGCAGGAATAAAGTGGTATCTCATTGTGGTTTTAATTTGCATTTCCCTGATGATTAGTGATAGTGAGCATTTTTTTCATATGTGTGTTGGCTGTTTCTGTATCTTCTTTTGAGAAATGTCTATTCATGTCCTTTGCCCACTTTGTGATGGGATTATTTGTTTATTTCTTACTGATTTGTTTGAGTTCCTTACAGATTCTGGATATTAGACCTTTGTTGAATGTATAGTTTGTGAAGATTTTCTCCCACTCTGTGTGTTGTCTGTTTACTCTGCTGCTTATTTCTTTTGCTGCGTAGAATAGGCTTCTGAACAATTTTCTATAGGTCAGTTTCAGGTCTGTCAGGAACTGACTTCTATGTTTCTTTTTTGCTTTTTTCATCAAATTGTAAGCAATTCTCTATGAAAGATGCAATTTGAGAAATTATTAAATTGCTGTCTTTGTCAGGTTGGCTGCTATAACTAAATGGCACAGACTTGGTGGCTTAAACAACAAACTTTTTTTTTTCTCACAGTTCTGGAGACTGGAGAGTCCAAGATCAAGGCACCAGCAAATTTGGTTCCTGGTGAGGGCTCTCTTCCTGACTCGTACATGGCCACCTTTGTGCTGTATCCTCACATGGCAGGGAGAGAGCTAGAGAGCAAGAGAGTGAGAACGAGAGAGTGAGAACCCGAGAGAGCACTCTGGTCCCTTGTCTTCTTATAAGGATGCTAATTCCATCTTGGGGACTCCAGCCTTATGAACTTATCTATTAGTAAACCTAATTACTTCCCAAAGGCCTTACCTCCCCTCCTCCAAATTCTGTCACATTGGGGGTTAGGACTTTAATGGATGAATTTTGGGGTGAAACAGTCCATAATAATAGCCTTTCAGTAAGATTTGTCAAAGAACTCTCACTTCAGGAATTTTCTCTGTGGCTGCTCATACTTGGCATGGGAAATAATCTCTTAGAATGGAATCGAAATGGAAATGGTGGGGGCCTCTTATCTCACGCCATCCAATATGAGGTAGAATTCCCAGAAGGAATATGAATGGCAGAAGAGAGAGCAAAGATGAGGGCAGGAAGACTTGTTGGGAACTTATTGCAGTAATCTGGGGGAGTGATGATGGAGGCTAGGACCACTGGGTTGGTTGTGGGGTTTGTAGGTGATATGTAGGTTGCAGATATGTTTTAAATATAGGGCTAACAGAATTTGCTGAATGATAAATATATGGTATGGTTTATGGATAACTCCAAGGTTTTTGAAGGAAACTGAAGAAGGCAGAGTTTGGCAGAATGAAGTGGCATTGAACAGGAGACAGCTGCCATTCTCTGTTTTGTTCACAGTCTTTGATTGTGATTACTAGTCTAATCTACCACTGGACATTTTTCAAATCTTTCCAGTAAATGAAAAATGCTGGGAAACGGAAATGGTATGTGTTTTTGTGTCAGTATTGAGCACAGGCTTTAATCCCCAAATGGAATATGTTGCCCAGGCTTTCTGAACCATAATATTTTCTATTTTAATATTTATGCTAAGATAATACTTTTATTGAAGAGCAAATTGCATCAAACTTTGGTTGAAGAGCAAATTAAAGCAATCCATGCTTATACACAGTTTTAATTCCTTGAGTCAGAACATCAGAATATTCAGTGTAGATAACAAATAATGAGGCTGATTAATAAACTACCTAAAAACCCATCCTTGATTCTTTATAGCCCTACTCTTCTCCAATTCAAACCCAAATTACAATTTCATTTTCTTCGAATTCCACCTTTTAAATTCCATGCTTTATTTGTTTGAAGTCAAGACATTTTAAATTACAAACTTAAAAGTCATCAAATTATATCAGAAACCCAATATTTGAATCATAGTTGTAAATTTAGATTATTTGTTCTCCAGTGAAAATTCCATAGAAATTTCTCATTGTAGCCCTTCAGCTAGTAAAGGCCTTCTTTTTAAAAAATGACTTATTTTAAATCCTTTATTGTTTGATTTCTAATATGTCCTGCTGGGTTTTTTGTTTTTGTTTTTTTTTTTTGAGACAGAGTCTTGCTCTGTTGCCTGGCTAGAGTGCAGTAGCATGATCATGGCTTACTGTAGCCTTGACCTCCTGGGTTCAGGCAATGCTTTCAGCTCAACCTCCAGAGTAGCTGGGACTACAGGCACGTGCTGCCAAACCTGGCTAATTTTTAAATTTTTTTTGTAGAGATGGGGGTCTCACTATGTGCCCAGGCTGAACTCAAACTCCTGGGCTCAAGCAATCCCCCATCTCAGCCTCCCAAAGTGCTGGGATTGTAGGCATGAGCCAACTTGCCTAGCCTGGCCTGCTGGTTTGAGTATAATATTGCAAATGTTAAGTGAAATAATCAGGATATTGTGGAAGCACTGCCAATTTATTTTGAAATAATCACATTTATCCCCTCTGTCTCTTTCAAATGGACAGGTGCATATGGTCATCATCGGATTTAAAGCATTGCTATTTTTATTTCTTATGATGTCTGTTTCAAGAAAAGTCAGGCAAAGCCCTCCATCATGAAAGGTAGACCTCATAAAGTGTTGCCTTACTGAATTCAAAAAAAATCAAGGAGAGACTTTGCCACTAGGCTCAAAGCTAAGGAGGGATATGGACATACATCTCTTCAAGTCCTGTTTATCCTTGACCCTCTTAGATGAAAGGCAGGGGACATTGTTAAAATGTTGGCTGCAAGAAAGGTGAGAACTTGATTTGGATTTTAAATTTATCATTTTGCTTTGTTCTACCAACATTGAGTCAAGTGGTTCTATATGATTAGCCGAAATAAACATTGAGTTTCCTGTCTTCTTCCTTGCTTTCACCCTTCTCAGGAAGCAGCCAGAATTGACTCTGCATTGGCCTTAACCTCCAAGACTCATGTGAGGTTAATACTCATCAGTCACCTTTTAAGAATATCAACAATTACCATACTAGGACAGCATCATTATTGATCCTTTGATTGCTGTTCTCACTTTAATGTCAAGACTCTGAAGCCTTGACCTTGTACTCATAGCCCTTGAGCTTTTAAGAGATGATTATTTTTAATGATGCAACAGTATTATTGACATGTAGGAATCTATTTTGGTGATAATAGAAATAGCTCCAAATAGCAAGAGTGTGGTTTTTAAAATTACTTTCTGTGGCAGACACAGTTGGTTGTATCCACAAGGGCATTTCCCCTTCTTCTTTGCTACCAGGAACTTGATTTTGTCTAGATGGTAATGTGCACAGCCCAGGGGATGAGTCTAAATCAGTTGTCTAAGCTGGTGGTGTAAATCAGTGCATGGCAATTCAATGTCCCCTGGACAAATACTCCTTTTTCCAGTCCCTCTTGCAAATTAGGTGGCCATGTGACTTTTAGCCAATGAGACATAAGGGCAAGACTGCTGGGGGAACATCCAGGAAATACTTTATTGCCCAAAAAAAAGAAAGTTTGGAAGGATACCTCCTCTGCACTGAACTTTCCCCCTTCTTCCTTCCTTGAATGTGATTATAATATGTGATTCCCAGATCTGCAGTAGCTATTTTGAACCCATGAAGTTACAAACCTAAGACAAAATGCGGAGGATGGCAAAGTTGAAAGAAAAAAATGAGCCTGGGACCTTGGTGATATTGTGGATCTAAGATATTAAACCAGGAATTCTCTATCTTCTTTTCTTTTGAAACAATAAAATATATTTATTGTTCATATCATTGTTAATAATTCTATCCCTCGGCCGGGCGCGGTGTCTCAAGTCTGTAATCCCAGCACTTTGGGAGGCCGAGACGGGCGGATCACGAGGTCAGGAGATCGAGACCATTCTGGCTAACACAGTGAAGCCCCGTCTTTACTAAAAAACACACACAAAAAAACTAGCCGGGCGAGGTGGCGGGCACCTGTAGTCCCAGCTAGTCGGGAGGCGGAGGCAGGAGAATGGCGTGAACCCGGGAGGCGGAGCTTGCAGTGAGCTGAGATCCGGCCACTGCACTCCAGCCCGGGCGGCAGAGCAAGACTCCGTCTCAAAAAAAAAAAAAAAAAAAAAAAAAAAAAATTCTATCCCTCAACAAGAAATCTTCCTATTCGAGTCAGCTTCTGTTGTATTTTTCAGGAAAATCATCTACTTACTCTACTTTGTAGAAACAAGCATAGCCTATTAGAAAGAGCCCTCAATTAGCCCAGATTTGGGCTCTAGTCTCAGAATACTTATATTTGAATGCCTACTTTCATATAGTACTGTAATATATATTGGGGGTATTAACGTTGATAATATGTGCTCCTAACCCCAAAGGATCTTATAAACAAGTGGGAGAGATTGACTTTAAATAGATAATTTTGATACAATTAATCAAGTATAATAATGGAGGTATAGACTAAAAAAGTTATGGGAGCAAAAACTGGCGTCATGGACTCCATTTTATGAAGCACACAAAAAGTTTTTGAACAGACTATACTCTTTTAAAAAAGTTTAATGAGGTATAACTTACAAGCAATAACATCAACCAACGTGAAATGTAAATTTCATGTATAATTCTATTACAGCCACAAAATCAAGATATGAAACGTTTACATCACTTTAAAAAGCCAGTCTTCTCCCCAAATCCCCTGATCATGGCAAACATTGACCTTCATTCTATCACATAGTCTTGCCTTTTCTAGCATGTGAAATGAGTACCTTCAGTTTCCCTTCATTTTATTTATTTTTTATTTTATTTTATTTTATTTTATTTTATTTTATTTTATTTTATTTTATTTTTATTTTGAAATGAAGTTTCACTCTGTCACCCAGGCTGGAGTACAGTGCCGTGATCTCGGCTCACTGCAAGCAAACACCGCCTCCCGGGTTCACGCCATTCTCCTGACTCAGCCTCCCGAGTAGCTGGGACTACAGGCGCCCACCACCACGCCAGGCTAATTTTTTGTGTGTTTTTAGTAGAGACGGGGTTTCACCGTGTTAGCCAGGATGGTCTCGATCTCCTGACCTCGTGATCCACCTGCCTCGGCTTCCCAAAGTGCTGGGATTACAGGCATGAGCCACCACACCCAGCCCAGTTTCCCTTCATTTTCAAAGGTAGTTTTGCTTAGATATAGAATTCTTAGTTGACAGTTTTTTTGTGGGTTTTTTCATTCTGAATATATTGTTTCACTGCCATCTTGCCTCCATTACTTCTGACAAGTCATTTTTTTATTGTATTTTTTTCACTGTATAAAATGAGTTGTTTTTCTCTTGATTCTTTCAAGATTTTTCTTTTTCTGTGGCTTTTTAACAGTCCAATTATGGTGTTTTTAGGTGTAGATATCTTTGTGTGACTCCTGCTTGGGGTTTCTTAAGCTTCTTGGGTCTACAGATTAATGTGTATTTTTAAATTTGGGAAAGTTGTAAAAATTATTTCTTGAAATATTATTTTTCCTCCTTTCTTCTTCTAGCACTCCCATTACGTATAGGTTGGTGTGCTTGATATTGTTTCATAAGTCTTCAAGTCTCTGCTAATTTTTCTTAAATTTTCCTCTCTATTGTTCAAATTGGCTACTTCTATGGATCTATTTCATGTTTACTGATTCTTCTGTCTTCTCAGTTCTGCTACCAAGTCTGTCCAGTGAATTTATCATTTCAGTTATTATACTTTCCAACTCCAGAATTTTCACTTGATTATTTTTAATATTTAATATCTAACATTAACATTAAAATATTTAATATTTTAAGCATTTAATAATGTTTATATTGATATTTCCAATTTCTTAAGTTATTGTGATCATATTTTTTTTAATTCTTAAACATGGTTTCCCTTAATTCTTTGAACCTGTTTATAACAACTGCTTTAAAGTCTGTTGAATCCAGCAACTGGACCCACTCAGAGTCTGTTAAAAAAACAACTCCATTTGTTTCCCTGAATATGGGTTATACTTTCTTATTTCTTCCTCTCATTATTTTTTGTTGATGTTATTGAAACCTGGATAGAAGGCTAGATATTTTAGATAATTGTCTTAGTTCAGGCTGCTATAACAAAATACCATAGACTGAGTGGCATATAAACAACATATATTTATTTCTCACAGTTTTGTAGTCTAGAAGTCCAATGTGAGGTTGCAAGCATGGTTGGATTCTGGTGAGAGCCCTCTTTGAAGTTGCAGACTGCCATCTTCTTATTTTCTTATGGATTGGAAAGACAGTGAGAGAGCTCTCGGGAGTCCCTTTTATAAGGGCACCAATCCCATTCATGAGAGCTCCACCCTTATGACCTAATTACCTCACAAAGGCACTACCTTCTAAAACTATGATTTTGGAGATTATGATCGCAACATATGAATATTGAGGGGACACAAACATTCAGTTCATTGCAATAACATATTGTAGAAACTGTGGGTTCTTCATTTTTTCCCCTTAGTGCTGTTGTTTCTGTACCTTTTTTTTTCCTTTGGTTTTATTTTGTTTGGTAACTTGCTTTGCTTTAATCTGTGGAATATTTTCCACCTCTCCCTTACTCCCCAAGTTTGTAGCTGTTATGTGGCTCTTCTTCTTTCCTCTTCTTCCTCTTCCTCCTCTTCCTTTCTTTTCCTTCTTCCTTCTCTTCTTTGTCCTCCTCCTCTTTCTCCTCCTCTTCCTACTGTGTCCTTCCTCTTCTTTTTCCTCTTACCCTTCCTTCTCCCAGCTTCCTATGGATCACCCTTTTGTCTGTATAGCTTAGTTGTCAGCCAATAATTAGACAGAAACTGTGCTCAAACAATTTATGCCAGTAAAGATTCTACTTTCTGCTGACTGATCTGTGTGTAGGTCCATAACTTTCAAAGTTTAGGAGTTTTCAATCATCTTTAACTTTTTGCTGGATCCTCTTGGGTCTTCCTTGCATGTGCAAGCAGTCTTGCAATCATCCAGAGACTGTGAAGAGCTTGGACCCACTCAGTTCTGCCTGTACACTGCCTCCTAATTAGCCAAGGATGTATGTAGAGCATTTCTAGCCCCTCTGTGGATCTCCAGTTTCCAGGATATCCTTGTTAAATTTCTGACTTTCTAGCTAGTCTGCCACTCATTCCCAGTGGGGCTGCAACCTCAAGCTAACAGAGCTATGGACTTCCATCCCTTTTGTTTCCTACCAAATTTGCTCATTTGACTGGCAACACTTGTGGGTTTTCACCCTCTGCTCCAAATCAAGGCAGCTCCATCTAGTGGCAAATCTTCTATTTTACACTGCTAGCCCCATCTGACACTACCACAAAGTAGCACTGCTTTGCAGATTAATATGGGTGGGTGGATGGGGGTGTATGTGATCAGTCCCAGGCAAGAGAACCCCAGACATGACCATTTTACTCAGAGTTCACTAGTTTTTCATGAGTAAATACATCTCAATTTGTTGTCAGCCTTTCATCTATTTTTAGGCCCTTGAAATGATTATTGTTAGTTTTTCCAATTTTATAATTGTGTTTTGGGAAGATATTTTCTGACCATATTACTCTGCTATTACCAAAAATTTTTCTTTTATATATTACATCTTGCATTTCTAGAATAAACCCTACTCGGTCATGACATGTCCTTTTTATATGTTGCCATATTTGATTTGATAACATTTTGTTAAGGATTTTCTTGTCTGTGTTCATAAGTGATATTGGTTTCTATTGTCTTTTTCTTATATCTTTTTCTTGTTTTTATATCAAGACAGTGCTAGCCTCATAAAATGAACTAAACATATTCCCCCATATTCTATTTCCTGGAAAAGTTTGTGTATAATTGGTATTTTTTCTTCTTTAAATATGTGGTAGAACTCACCATTAAAGCCATCTGGTCTGGAGTTTCCTGTTGGGGAAAGCTTTTAACTGAAAATTCAATTTCTGTAATAGACGTAGGCTATTCAGGTAATCCATTTCTTCTCAAATGAGTTTTGGCAGTTTGTGTCTTTCAAGGAATTTGTCCGTTTTACCTGAGTTTTAAATTTTATTGTTGTAACAGTGGTCATAATAGTCCCTTAATATCGTTTAATGTTTGTAGGATGTATGATGATGCTTTCTTTTTATTCCTGACATTGTTGATATGTGTATTTCTTTTTTTTTCTTGATTGCTATTATTTTTCCAATTTTATTAATCTTCTCAATAATGGTTTCATTAAATTTATTCATTGTTTTTCTGTTTCATTGATTTTTGCTGTTTATTCATTTTTTTCCTTCTGCTTGCATTAGGTTTCATTTGCTTTTCTTTAACAGATTTTCTTGAGCTGGAGCTTAAAACACTGATCTGAGACCTTTTTTTCTTTTCAGTATATTCATCAATGTTATAATTCTCCCTCTAGTCACTGCTTTATCTGCATCCCACACCACATTTTGATAAGTTGTGTCTTCATTTTCAAAATTCCATTAAAAGTGTTCTAATATCCATCATGATTTTTTCTTCAGACCATGAGTTATTTAGCATTGTGTTGTTTAAATTCCAAATGTGTGAGAGATTTTCCTAGTGTTTTTCTTCCGTTGATCTCCAGTTTAGTTCTGTTGAATTCAGAGAAAACATTTTAATCAACCATCTGAAATATATTCAGCCTTGTTTTATGTCTCAAAATATGGTCTATATTGATGAATGTATACCATACATGCTTGAAAGTATGTTCTTGTTTGTTGGATGAAATTTATATCAAGTTGGTTAATAGTGTTTGTCAAGTATTTTATATCATTACTGACTTTGTGCTTACATGTTATTATCAACTTCTGAACGAGGAGTTTTAAATCTCCAACTATAATTTTTGATTTGTCCATTTCAAGAATCTTAATATTTAAAATGTGAGACTTCTCCACTCACTAGATAAATGATGTAAACAATGCCCCTAAGGCCACCGGATTTAAATTTTATGGTTAAAATGCTGATTCTCTTTCTACCTCAGAATATTGTGGTGTTTACCAAAATAAATAAGAAGAGGCATTATAAACCATATACACTAAGTAAATATATGATCTCATTAATACCCACATTGAAATATTATATAAACATAAACAAAATAATTTATAGTAATATAGGATTAGAATTTATGATAGCATTTTTTTTTCTGGAAACAGAGTCTCACTATGTTGCCCAGGCTGGAGTGCAGTGGCGTGATCTCAGCTCACTGAAACTTCTGCTGCCTCCTGGGTTCAAGCTATTCTTGTGCCTCAGCCTCTCAAGTAGCTGGAACTACAGACACGTGCCACCACGCCAAACTAATTTTTTTGTGTTTTTAGTAGAGATGGGGTTTCACCATGTTTCCCAGTCTGATCTTAAACTCCTGAGCTCAGACAATCCGCTTACCTTGGCCTCCCAAAGTGCTAGGATTACAGGCGTGGGCCACTGTGCCCAGCCAATGACTGCATTTTTAATATGCTTTTCCAACCAAAATATCAAGCCTTCTTCATAGGTATGTGACATGTCAAAACACAGAGATATACCTGGTAGAACATATACATATGTCTTGTAAATTAATATTAAACATTTATATTAGACTTTAAAAATCACCATTTTTATTATTCAAGAAATGTACTTAATTTTCCTGTTACAAAAAAGAAATGTAACCCCTCCCCGCAAAAAAAAAAAAAAAAAAAAAGTCTTCCAAGAATCCCTTTAGAGAGACTGTCTATTCTCCTTAAGTGTCATAACACCATATATTGAGCTCACTGTTAGTCTAGCCAAAAGGTCAGCAAACATTTTCTGTAAAGGGATATATGGTTAGGCTTTGCCATCTCTATCCCAGCTACCCAACTCTGCTGTTATAGTGCAGAAGCAACCATGGACAATATGTGAACAAATAAGCATGGCTGTGTTCCAATAAAACATAATTTACAAAAACAGGTGGTGGATCTGATTTGGCCTTGAGCTGCCGTTTGCCAACTCCTGGTGTAGACAGTAACCCCTGTTTTGCCCTGTCTCAATTCAAATACTGACTTTGTTTGTCTCTGTACATATGTTTGGTAACAGAGAGAGGTGAGAAGACATTCTGTTCAGGGAAGGTGACAGTGGAAAGAAAGATGAAAGAGGTTAGAATGCCCACTTGAGCTGGTTTTAAACTTCCTACAGTGGAAACAATATAGAGGGCAATGTTAACAGAATCATTCAAGAAGAACTTTAGGAGACCCTGGGTACAATTACAGAAGCTTTATGGGGCTGGCTGCCAAAATGTGACACTGTTTTGCAGCAAAGCGCTTCTCCTTTCCTCTGAATGGACTCCAACTTCATGGTGCCACCTTGGATAACCTCTTTGGCATCATTTTGGTAGAGTTTGATATATCCTGGCAGCAGGGAGACTCCTCCTGATGACTGAGTGGGCAGGAGATGGAGACCAGGTTAGCAAACACAATCAAAGAGACCAAGGTAGACATTTGGGAATGACTGCTGGTAGCAGACATTTTTGTGGACACATGAAAAGCGTCGTTTGGAACATTGACAGAGATTATAATGGTAATGATAGGAGGGAAAGTAGGAGACTTCAGTCCAATTGCTTTGCAAGTGATTGCTATTGAGCCAGAAGATATTTCAGCAATCAGGGGAAATAACCAAGGCGAGCCAAAGTGGTGCCACAGCCAGATTTGGACAGAGATGGCCAGGCAAGATCCATACACTTTCCCTCAGGGTGTTTTGATGGTAGCAAGGAGGTAGTATCCTGGCTCTGTTTGCAGGTTTAATTGACTGGTTGGTTATCAGGAAGAGATTAGCAGTACCTAGAGAGAAGAAGGCTTTCACAGTCTACTTCAACTGGAGGTGCTGACTTCTCCAACCCAGAAGCCACCAAAGAAGAATAACATGCGCTTTTGTCTTTTCAATTGAAGTTGGCAGCTGGAAGGGAAGCAAGCTTCTGTAAGCCACTCCCAGCCTCTTTTCTCTTTCTTTGCCTGTCAGTTTGAAAGTTTTGGTGTAACCAGGTTGGTCTTACATCATTATATGTAGCTCAGGCTTGGAATATTACCATTGGAAATGGAAGCTCATGCTTAACACTAGACAAATTTTATTCTCATTTTCTCAGAGATCAAAAAGGGGAACCTTTACTGAAAAGGTATTTTCCTCCCTGTCTTCAATCTAAATGATTGACACAATGAACAGACAGTTTGAGTTTAATACTGCTCCTTTAAGTTAGAGAGCAAATGGTTTGTTGGGATAATAACACATAAAAGAAATATAAACGTTCAAATTCCTCCAAGGACAAAAGCATCACTTTAGAGATGAGTCTGCTGGCCTGATAAGCTAGTGAACTTATCTCAACCTATGGAGGAAAAAAGTCCTGTGTGTGCATGGTAACAAAACAAGATTTTGAACTTTGCCTGTGGATTTCCATTTGGTCGAAGAGATTACTTTTAAAAGCCCCATCAATACTTGTATTTTTTTAAACATGTGCAAGTTACTCTGTTCAATTATACTGTAGGACATGAGAACAAATTGATTATTTTCTGATGGTTATAGCAGAACAAATGGAATTATAAAAAAAAAGAAGAATCTGCTTCTAGATAGTAGAAAAATGGTGAAGGGGCCAGGAATTTATAAGTCTGCCCCAGGCATGGGATTGGGTGCTGTAGTTTTAGTACTTATTTTACTTTATTTAATTCTGAGTTCATTACCATTACTCCATTTTAGAGATAAAGAAACCAAGGCGGAAGGGAGCCTGAAACTGCTTCTTAAAGGGGGCCTGCAGCTTCTAAGTGACCTAGTTGAAATTCATAGCCATATCTGCCTCCAAAGCCAGTTGTCTTTGAAGCTGTCTACTTTGTCTAGACTGTGATTCACAGTGTTTAGTGGGCCTATGCATTTCAGGGAGAGCCAGATAATATGCACATTCCTGGCCCCTGACTCTTGGGATCCTAATTCTATTGCTTTTTGGTGAGTGCAGTCAGGAATTTCCATTTTCCAGGCATGTCCCACGATTGTGAGGCTGACTGGCTGAGGACAGTACTTGGGGGAGTGCTGGTCTGGATCTAAGGTTCTCCATGCTAACTGCACATTGAATCATCTCGGAGGTTTACAGAATACTGGTGCTTGACACCTCACCCCAGATTCTCTGGGGGTGGGGTCAAAGCTAAAGTCCCACCCTCTCAGAGTCATGGTCATTTTGATGGACAGTGAGGATTATGAATCTCTGATCTAGCTGATTCTGGTCTGAGTTTCATTGCTGAGTAAATGCATGATCACTGATAGTCTTTGCTCCTCTGTGGAAATTTAAGATATTGGACTCTAACTTCAAGATCTCTTCTAGACACCTGGATCATAGGAGAAAATTAGTTGACATTGGAAGCACTGTTTAGTTTTCAAGTAAAAATTCCAAATATATATGTTTTCTTTCTAAAATTAAATTTTTAAATATCATTTTCCCTTTGGTAAATAAGGAAAAACATAATGTTTACAGATAAAATCTGATTTTGTTTCAGTACGTCCTGTAGAATAAAGATTAAGAATTCAAGAATTTCCCTGTAGCTATGAAATCAAACTAGGGAAGAAGGGCAAGGGGTGAAGATAATCGAGTGAGTGAGCAGAGGCAGGGGCTCCATGCCTGGTCAAGTTTCCTGTTTCAGTAGGACTCCAAGCAAACTCTGGAGAAAATAGATATGGAGGAAAGAGAATGACATGTTTTTAGATTTGGTAATTGTAGTCATTTTAACCATGTTAGAAAGTGAGAGTTTCCAATACATTCTAGAATTTTAATTCAACTGGAATTCTGGGACTTGAAGAACATGGTCTAAAACTCCCTCTGTATTTCATAATCTCTCTTGGATAAATTAATTCCAGATTTATAGAATGTTCATAGATGCAGAAAGTGAATTTGTCTTTTTAAAAAGTGATTAATACATCTAGCATGGCAAATTGATGGCATGTTGCATCTGACTAGTGCATTGCACAGTGTCCTTCAATTATGATGTCATTTGAATAATAACTAGGTAGAAATATGACTTTTTATTTTTTTTGTAAACATCTAAGGGCTCTGAGTTCCTCTAACAGAATACCACCTCATCTGGGGCTGAAAACTCAAATGCCTACAGGATGCCAGGCAAGTAAACTAAAAAGGAGTACTGAGCAGCAAGAAGGGACCATGGCAATTGTGGAAAGTTTGAGCATGCAAGTCTAACTGAAGGCATTCAAACACATATTTTTAAAAACACTGGGGAGGCTGAATGAAACACATCCAAGGACCAGCACTTTGCATCTCCTGAACCAAGCAAAACCAACTGGTGTCCTGTTGTAGGCTTGTATTGTAGAGCTTTAAAGCTATAATCCCTTGAATTATTTGACATTTCTTTATAACTTTTAACATGCCATTTTCTTGCCAGCCTCTCTTCTCCTCCAGAGAAAGAAAACAAAACTTGAAACAGACAAACAACCCTGTGTGTTCTTTAAACTGTAACAGCTGTGGCTAAACATTTAGGAAAAAATTATTTCTATGGATATTATTATTCTCTGTGTACTATTCTGGGGGGAGAAAAATAAACTTTTTTCATGTATATGTTAAATAACATGGCGTAGACACAACATATGCTGCCTTTGTCACTTAGACATCTTCACGTTGAGATTTGAGTTGTGTTCAGAAATTTAAATTAATGTAACTTCTTGATACAGATATCTGCCAAAGTTTGCAAGCGTAAATCTCCATAGGGTATATGTTTTTTTAGGGATAAAAGAAAAGAAGAACTTTCTAGCAATGCAAAAAAAGAGCTTTCAGGGTGTGCTTATTTTTACTGGAGTTGACTTTTATTTCTTATTCCTTGGCACATTGTGCTGACCTTATAAATACTATTGGATGTTAACCTTGTAAATATAAATAGGAATTGTCAATAACGGAAATTGTATTTCTGAACACAGAGGTCAGATTCTCCTCTAAGCTGCATGAGATTGCTTTGTGAGCTTTTAGTATGGAAGAGTAATAAAATGATTTTGGGGGGAAGCTTTTTCAATGAAAGTGGTTAACCAAGTTTTCTAATAATAGAGATTGCTTAGCACATGCTGCACAATGGAAACTCAGCAAAATAGTCTTGTTCCTCAGTTGAAGGTGTAGAAATGCTGCCCTACACTTGTGTTAGAGAAGGAAATATGCTTGACTATTTCAATCTAACAAACAATCTAAACTGAGTCATGGGACATCTGATGAATAAAGAAGTCCTTGCTCTCATATGGAGAGCATATGGTACAAAGCTGTGCTGTCCAATATGGTAGCGACTAGCTACATGTGGCTATTTAAATGAAAATTAATTAAAATTAGAAATCCAGTTCCTTAGTTCTACTGGTCACATGACAAGTTTTCAATAGCCATATGTTGTAGTGACTATCAGATTGAGCAGCACAGATATAGAACACGTCCATCATCACAGAATCCATTGGGCAGCACTGGTGTAGAGATAGTGAACTCACCTCTGGAGTCAGACTGATTGGGTTTGAAACTAAGTTGTACCACTTACCAGCTGTGTGAACTCAGAAGAGTTTCTTGGGATCAATATGCCTCAGTTTCCCCTATCTGCAAAATGGGAATGATACTCATGAGGGCTGCTATGAGGATTAAATGAATTTATTCATATAAAATACATTTAAAAATACCTGACCCATAGGAAGTATAGAGTAGATATTGGGGTTGTTCCTCAGTAGACATTTCACAGAACATTCTGAACACCCAGAAGAGGCAGCAAATTAATTCTGACCCAGAGAGACTGAGGAAGCTTTGTGGAAATGGTGATATTTAAATTGTACTTAGAATGATGAATTTTAAAATGTGAAGAAGGGAAGTGGATGGGGAGGGGGAGAGTATTCCAGGCATGTGGAACAGCTTATGCAAGGGCATGGGGGCAAGAAATTACACGGTATATTTGCGCAATGGCAAATCACCCAATTTGTCTGTGGAAAGAGGAATGGATGGCAGAAAGTGAGGCTAGAAGGGCAGGTGAACAAAGACTGTGTTCTTTGCATGCCATGCTGAAGAGGCTAGATTTTATCTTATAAATAAGGAGCCAGTGAAGGTTTCTGACATGACCATATCCAAGATAACTATGGTGATATTGTGGAAGATGGATTTAAGTGGGGGTCCAGCAATCAATCAGAAAGGGAAAAAGGGGGATAATGAAATCTTGAACTCAGGCTGAGAGAGTGTGGAGGTGGAAGGGAGAGGAGTGTTGATAAGTATTCAGCATGAATTACATGTGGGGAGGCAGAAAGAGGGGATTCAAAGATTTGGGTGGAGACTTCAGGAGAAGGGTTGGGTATCTCATCTCCCATGAAGGCTTCCTCAACCTCTTCAGACAGTGCTGACAGCACCTTGCTTTGTGCCTCAAATTCCAGCTCTAGATGGCAGCGGCCCCCAGTCACCAGTGCTGCCTTATGCCAATCTGGTTCTCCCTGTGGTAGGTTGTGATTCCATAAGGAGAGGACTGGGCAGTGTCTATACCATTAAGAGGGGACTAGACCATGTCTGCACTGTCATGTGTCTTTTTGTGGACCCTCCCACACCCTCTTTCTTGTCATCAGAGCTCCCCTCCCCTCCTACTAAAATGCCAGATGCCTGTGTTCCTAGCCTCCCTCACAGATAAGGCATGGGCACATGATTCGATCCTGACCAATGTGAACTGGGGAAATACTGGGGCTGAAGCTGGGGCTGTACAAAGACTTTCTTCCAGGACTGAAGGAGAGAGTTGGGAAACTTCCTACCTCTTCCTGCTCAAAGACGCTGTTCTGCAAAAAAGTAGGCAAAGGTCATGAACAGACACTTGTCAAAAGAAGACATAAAAGTGGCCAATGAACATTTGAAAAAATGCTCAGCATCACTAATCATCAGAGAAATGAAAATTAAAACCACAATGAGATAACATCTCACATCAGTCAGAATGGCTATTCTTAAAAATTCAAAAAATAACAGATATTGATAAGGATGCAGAAAAAAGGGAGTACTTATACACTGATGGTGGGAATGAAAATTCATTAAACCCCTATGGAAAACAATGTAGAGATGTATCAGAGAACTAAAAATAGAACTTCCATGTGACCCAACAATTCCACTACTGGGTTTCAACCCAAAGGAAAATAAATCATTCTATCAAAAAGACGCCTGTGCTTGTATGTTCATCACAGCACTATTCACAATATGAAAATCATGGAATCAACCTAGGTGCCCATCAGTGGTGGACTGGACCAAGAAAATGTGGCACATATACACCGTGGTATACTATACAACCATAAAAAGAGTGAAATCATGTTCTTTGCAGCAACATGGATACAGCTGGAGGCTATTATCCTAAGTGAATTAACACAGAAACAAAAATCAAATACCACAAGTTCTCATTTATAAGTGGGAGCTAAACAATGGGTACACATAGACATAAAGATGGAAACAATAGACATTGAGGTCTCCAAAAGGAGGGAGGGAGGGAGGAGGCAAGGGCTGAAAAACTACCTATTGGGTACTATATTTACTACTTGGGTGATGGGTTCAGTGGAAGCCCAAACCCCAGGATTACACAATATACCCGTGTAACAAACCTGCACATGTACCCCGTGAATCTTAAAAAAAAAAAAAAAAAAAAAAAAGCCATCAAAAGAAAGACACTGTTCTGTGAAAATGTAACAGTTAGGTATGTGGCTGCCCTATTGTCACAATGAGGCAAAGGTGAATAGATCGTAGAAGCTGATTCTGAGCCCTGATATTGTTGAGGCTCTGGACTAAACATGGAACTGCCATTCTCCACAAAATTCCTCCTATCCTTGCTCTTTATGTGCCCTTTAAATAGGTGTTCTCTTACTTCACTTAAAATCACTTTAATGGAAAAAGGATTGTGTGTGTCCAGTGCTTACACTGCAGCAAGCACATACTAATGTTTTATAAAATATTTAAGTTTGGTTGTGCAAATTGGGTTATTAGGAGTTCTGTTTGTAAGGGAGAGAATAAATTTGGTTTTGACTGATTCATTTGATATATCTCTGAGATATAGAAAGGGACACAGGCCAGGCACGGTGGCTCATGCCTGTAATTCCAGTACTTTGGGAGGCCAATGTGGGCGGATCACCTGAAGTCAGTTTGAGACCAGCCTGGCCAACATGGTGAAACCCCGTCTCTACTAAAAATACAAAATTAGCCGGGCGTGATGGCACATGCCTGTAATCCCAGCTTCTCAGGAGGCTGAGGTGGGAGAATCGCTTGAAACCGGGAGGCAGAGGTTGTAGTGAGCCAAGATCATGCCATTGCACTCCAGCCTGGGAGACGAGCAAAACTCCATCTCAAAAACGAAAAAAGAAAGGGACACAGCTAGAATGAACGTGTATTTGGGTCTCATGGGAGAGAGAGTGACTAAAGTTACAGATTTGTATGCCCTAGCCACACATACATGCAAATTTACATGTTGGGGAAGTGAGGCCATCTAAGCAGAGCATGCAGAGATAATTTTTTTTTTATTATTATACTTTAAGTTCTAGGGTACATGTACATAACGTGCAGGTTTGTTACATATGTATACTTGTGCCATGTTGGTGTGCTGCACCCATCAACTCGTCAGCACCCATCAACTCGTCATTTACATCAGGTATAACTCCCAGTGCAATCCCTCCCCCCTCCCCCCTCCCCATGATAGGCCCCGGTGTGTGATGTTCCCCTTCCCAAGTCCAAGTGATCTCATTGTTCAGTTCCCACCTATGAGTGAGAACATGCGGTGTTTGGTTTTCTGTTCTTGCGATAGTTTGCTGAGAATAATGGTTTCCAGCTGCATCCATGTCCCTACAAAGGACACAAACTCATCCTTTTTTATGGCTGCATAGTATTCCATGGTGTATATGTGCCACATTTTCTTAATCCACTCTGACACTGATGGACATTTGGGTTGATTCCAAGTCTTTGCTATTGTAAATAGTGCCGCAATAAACATACACGTGCATGTGTCTTTATAGCAGCATGATTTATAATCCTTTGGGTATATACCCAGTAATGGGATGGCTGGGTCATATGGTACTTCTAGTTCTAGATCCTTGAGGAATCGCCATACTGTTTTCCATAATGGTTGAACTAGTTTACAGTCCCACCAACAGTGTAAAAGTGTCCCTATTTCTCCACATCCTCTCCAACACCTGTTGTTTCCTGACTTTTTAATGATTGCCATTCTAACTAGTGTGAGATGGTATCTCATCGTGGTTTTGATTTGCATTTCTCTGATGGCCAGTGATGATGAGCATTTTTGCATGTGTCTGTTGGCTGTATGAATGTCTTCTTTTGAGAAATGTCTGTTCATATCCTTTGCCCACTTTTTGATGGGGTTGTTTGTTTTTTTCTTGTATATTTGTTTGAGTTCTTTGTAGATTCTGGATATTAGCCCTTTGTCAGATGAGTAGATTGCAAAAATTTTCTCCCATTCTGTAGGTTGCCTGTTCACTCTGATGGTAGTTTCTTTTGCTGTGCAGAAGCTCTTTAGTTTAATTAGATCCCATTTGTCCATTTTGGCTTTTGTTGCCGTTGCTTTTGGTGTTTTAGACATGAAGTCCTTGCCCATGCGTATGTCCTGAATGGTATTACCTAGGTTTTCTTCTAGGGTTTTTATGGTATTAGGTCTAACATTTAAGTCTCTAATCCATCTTGAATTAATTTTTGTATAAGGAGTAAGGAAAGGATCCAGTTTCAGCTTTCTACTTATGGCTATCCAATTTTCCCAGCACCATTGATTAAATAGGGAATCCTTTCCCCATTTCTTGTTTTTCTCAGGTTTGTCAAAGATCTGATCTTTGAGATAATTTTTTAAAAAGGGTTGATCGCCAATCCTCTTAGTGGGGGTTGGAGCAGTGAATTTTGAGAAAAAATGAACATAGACACAGTCATGAGGGGAACCAGGCTGAAACTGAGATGGCAGCCAAGGAGGGAAGACGTTTCCAGAATGGGATGGCAATACCAGACACCTTGGAGGGTTACTCCCCGTCCATGTAGACATGGTGGACATCTGTCCTGTGAATTTTCTCCCAGTAACCTGTGTTTTTTTCTCTGTCTCCTGTTCCTTTCCAACAAAGTCATTTTAATTGAAGACTTTTCTGCTACTTGCTGTGGAGTTGTTATTATCCATTATCTTCAAGGCCATCTTCAAGGTTTCTCAGTGTTAGCATTGTTGGTATTTTAGATTGTCCTGTGCATGGTAGGATACTTAGTGGCATCCATAGCCTGTATATACTGGATACCAGTAGTACCTCCCATTCCCCCATTGTAAAAACAAAAATATCTCCCAACATTGTCTAATACCCCTTGAGATACAAACTTGCCCTCAGTAGAGAACCACTGCTCTAGGCAAAGCGTTTGGTTATATGCCAAAATCTAAAGAACAAATAAGAGAGACTACATAATATCTATTATAAATTATTGGTAACCCCATTAGAATCCATCAAACAGCCTACAGATTGGGTGGTTGGGAGGGCAGGGCCAATGGGGAATGGGAGTGGGTGGCTGTGCACCGGGGATCATCAGTGCTGTGGAGGGAGGATTAGTGTGGCTAGAACGGTTCAGGGAACTTCTAAGGAGTCAAGGGGACACCAAGAAATCACTCTTGGTGGTTATCATTGGAGGAATTCAATGACAGTTCCTGCCTAGTTGGAGATATGACACTGGTGAGAAGTTTTTGGGAAAAAAGCTCCCCAAATCAGGAACTCCACCATGAAAACTAGTTTATATTTCAAATTCAAGGCTGCAAATTAAAACTGCCTCATTGTACTCAATTCTCAAGGTTTTAAAGCTGAAATAGAATACAGCATCTTTACAAAATCTCTCCCTTCTCCTCCTTGCCCCTCTTCAGAGATTGTCAGTTTATACACCGTAAAGAGCTCAGTATCTGTGACAGCACTGCATGCTATCTGCTGGATTAGTGTTAAACTATTCTGGAATCAGCAAAGAATTACTGCAGGACAATACGGCAATGAAGATTCAGAGAATGGATATTTATTAGTGAGTAAATCTCTTTTTAGCCCTGTAATTCCCAAATTAAAAACAACACAGCTGGCATCCTTTTATGAAACATTAGGCAAACACATCAAACTCCCTTCCCTCCCACCATCTAAATTCCTGATACAATTTCCAAGATTCCTTCCCCCCACCATTGTGTTTCTAATAAAAATAGAGAATTTTTATTCTGGGCCAATGAGATTCTGTATTGCTAGGACCAGGGGGAAAATAAGGGGGAAAAAACCCCCAGCATTTTTTTCATTTTTTTCAGGAACTGTGGGCTTTAATCACAATCGATGATTAATTCTAACATCTTTATTTAAATGCCAGCATTGTTATGATGAGTAAACTCCAGTCAGCTGCACAGTGGCCCTATTAAATAAATGCAGTGAACCTTTCTTCTTGCCTGCAGGTTGGTCCCTGCAGCCTCTGACCTTCCTTTCCCATCTCTACTTTCTCCAGTTCCCAAATGATTAATCACAGTATCTTCTGTACGGTCATTAGTCCTGGAAGATGTGCCAACTTGAAATAATGATTTTTGGAACAAAGGGGAATATCTCTTGTGATAAGACTGAGACATGCTAAGGTTTAACTTCCCCTTGGGAGGAACTTTTTCAGTTTCTAAGAAGAAAGAAAAATAACATTTAATGAAAACCTACTGGGTGCTAGGATTTTCTCTCATTTGCTTCTCACAGCAACCCTGGGAAGCAGATAGCAGTTTTTTTAATTTGACAAATAAATTAAAACGCAAAGAGTTAATGAAATCTGCACAAGGCCATAGTGTTAGTAGATAATGAGCTCAGATTCCAAGGACAAAGTGCTATAGCTATGCCACCAGACTCTTTCCTGCGGGTCCAGCTGCTGCTCATTCTAGGAAGTCTAGGAGCAGAGGCAGCCCTAGACAAATGAAGAAGAGAGAGACACATTTTATCTTCATTATCCCCTGAAGTACCTTTCTGCATGTGTCTAGCTGGACAATCTGAGGCATCTGAAAAGTCAGGGTAATGATAGCCAACTGCTTTAGCAAGCGTTCTCCAACTTCAGTGCTGTAATGTGGTAAATGGTCTAATTGCCCCCAGTTGTTTAAAGTTGTAGATCAGTTCCTATTATGTAAGGAGATTGTCATCCACATCCACTGCTCTGTAACTTGCTATGCCTTTCTATGGGGGTGTATTAGTCAACTTGGGCTGTCGTAACAAAGTACCACAGACTTCATGGCTTAAACAACAAAAATTAATTTTCTCACAGTTCTGGAGGCTGGAAGTTCATTATCAAGGTGCCAGCAGATACGATTTCTTCCAAGGCCTCTTTCCTTGACTTGCAGGTGGCTGCCTTATTGCTATATCTTCACATGGCCTTTTTCTGTGTACATGTGCATTCCTGGTGTCTCTTCCTCTTCTTATGAGGATACCAGTCCTATTGGATTAAGGCCCCATCCTTATGTCTTCATTTAATATTATTACCCCTTTAAAGGCCTTATCTCCAAATACAATCGCATTGGGAGTTAGGGCTTCAAATTATGCATTTGTGGGGGACATGATTCAGTTCATAACAGGGGAAAGTAGAGTTTCCATCCCATTGACTAGGGCTTGGTAAGTGGAATTTGAGCAAATGTAATAGATGCTGTATCTTAGTGGAAGCTTAAGAGCTTTGCATAGCAGCTCTGTTGCTGGTTCATTTACCCCTATGCCATAAAAACAGCCCCAGGCCAGGCATGGCGGCTCACGCCTGTAATCCCAGCACTTTGGGAGGCCAAGGCAGGCGGATCACGAGGTCAGGAGATCGAGACCACAGTGAAACCCCGTCTCTACTCAAAATACTAAAAAATTAGCCAGGCATTGTGGCGGGTGCCTGTAGTCCCAGCTACTCAGGAGGCTGAGGCAGGAGAATGGTGCGAACCTGGGAGGCGGAGCTTGCAGTGAGCAGAGATCGCACCACTGCACTCCAGCCTGGGCGACAGAGCAAGACTGTCTCAAAAAAAAAAAAAAAAAAAAAAAAAAAAAAAAACCAGCCCCAAATAGGGAGTGATCCTTCAGCTTGGATTCTGGAATAAAGAAAGCATAAGGAGCATAGCCACAGTCAACAGCAGTTAACATGTAATATGAACCACAAATAAACTTTTGTTGTCATAGGCTATTGAGAGTTTTGGGATTGTTACCACAGTATAACCTAACAAAAGCTAACAGATACACCTAGTAGCATAAAAAAAAATGTATTTCTTGCTCAGTTACAGTATGATGCAGGTTACGTATCTCCCTTTTTTGTCTCTCTTTCTCAATAGTAATTTAGAAATCTGAGCTCTTTGTGTCATGAGGGTAGCTACATAGCTGGAAACAAGACAGAGCCAATGATTTCTTGGGAGATTTTAGTGGACAGGCCTAGAAATGGAGCATGTCACTCTGTCTTCATTTCTTTGATGAGAATTAATCATGTGGCCCAAACTTAAATGCAGGGTGTATTAGGCATTCTTGCATGGCTATAAAGAAACATCTGAGACTGGGTAAGTTATAAAGAAAAGAGGTTTAATTGGTTCACAGTTCTGCAGGCTTTACAGGAAGCATGGTGCTGGCATCTGCTCGGCCTCTTGGGAGGCCTCAGGAAGCTTAAAATCATGGCAGAAGGCAAAGGGGGAACAGGCATATCACATGGTCAGAGTGGGAGCAAGAGAGCGGGTGAGGGGTGCCACATGTCTTTTAAACAACTGGATCTCTTGAGAAGTCACTCACTATCACAAGGACAGCACCAAGAGGATGGTGCTAAACCTTTCATGAGAAACCCACCCCCATCATCCAGTCATGTCCCACCAGGCCACACCTCTACTACTGGGGATTACAATTCAACGTGAGATTTGGGACACAGAAACTGGGCTGAAGGGAGAGCAAGCTGGGAGCCCTGCATGGGCTACCACATACTGGGGCTTATATTGGAACCACAAAAGCTCCAGAGGAATTGGTGATTTAAACTGGCAAGGAGCAACCTGCTGTCACCACAGACCTCTGGAACCCCAGCAGGAGGGGACCCCCTGACACTTGAGGTGGCAGGAAGAGCTGCTTAGAGAAGTGGTGGGGCAGCAAGCCAGCTGATGTGGAGCCTAGAGGGTTTGGTGTGGGAGCATCTATAGCAGAGCATGGCCAGGGATGGCCATTTCCTTAGGCTCGACTTGTTTCCATAAGAGACCTTAGCCCTTTAGGGAACAGTTGGACCTGATCTCTGCAAGGTGGTCTTGCACATCAGGTGGGGCAGGTCCGACCTGAGCACCTCTTGGTCTGCTGGCCTCTCCTGGGGCCCCAGCCAGGCCATGCCTACTTACAGGGCAGTCTCAGGTGCTCTGGGGGCCCACACCATAACTTCTGCACTGGCAGACCGTGACTGACCAGTGGAGAGCTCCAGTGAGGTAGCCCCTTTGGCCATATGCAGCAGCCCACATGCTCCCTCCCCATACTGCAGCTTCCCCAGGCCTACAGCAACTCTCTACATTGCTTTACTGGCATGTGTCTGCATGGGCAGGTTTTGCTTTACTTGCCATGCCAGCATGTGGAAAATCAGTCCACTCCCCTCCACTCCACCAACTCCCATTGCAGGTGGAGACTTGGTGGGCACAGAATCAGCAAGCCCTACCCCTGCCAGTGCCCTACCCTTGCACTAAAACTGTGCAGAGAACAGCAGATCTTCCCACACCCTGAGTGATCACGCCTGTTTGCAGGGCACAAAGAAGGCACCTAGACCTGTGCCTGCCAGCACCCCACCCCAAGCCAACACCACCTCAAGGGCAACCATGCATACAGTCTCCAACAGGGCCCCCTTACCGCCACCCCAGCTGCATTGCCTCTGACACTGTGGTGAATGTCTGCAGGGAGGCAAGCACCCTTGCATCCACTAGCACTCTATTGCAGCTGCTCATCTCAGCCCCACCCCCACAGTGGATTCCAAGCTTGAGGAGCCAGAGAACAAAGCTGGGGCCCAATACAAGTCCCCCAGCATTAGAACATGCAGTCCAGGTGTTGAGAGTTGAGCCTTGACTTCTAAAATCTCCCAGAAACAAAGTCAGTTGGCTGAATCCATCTTATACCACAAACCCTCAAGGTCATCAAATAGGATAAAAGAAAATTTAAAAAGCATCCAAAGGTTGGCAACCTCAAGGATTGGAGGTGGATAAGCCTGCAAAAAATGAGAAAGAATCAGCACAAGGATGCTGAAAACTCAAAAAGCCAGAGTGCTTTCTTCTTTCCTCTAACTGACCACATCACCTTTCCAGCAAGGGTTTGGAACCAGGCTGAGATTGAGATGGCTGAAATGACAGAATTCAGAATATAGATAGGAATTAAGATCATCAGCTATAGGAGTACATTGAAACCCAATGCAAGGAAGCTAAAAATCATGATAAAATAATGCAGGAGCTGACAGACCAAATAGCCAGTATAGAGAAGAATGTAACCAATCGAGAGAGCTGAAAAACATAGTACAGGAATTTCATAATGCAATCACAAGTATTAATAGCAGAATAGACCAAGTGGAGAAAAGAATCTCAGAGCTTGAAGACTAGCTTTATAAAATAAGAAAGGCAGACAAAAATAGAGAAAAAAGCAATGTAAGGAAATGAACAAAGGCTCCAAGAATCTGTGACTGAGTGGTGTCCCTGAAAGAGATGGAAAGAATGAAGCCAACTTGGAAAACATATTTCAGGATATCATTCATGAGAACTTTCCCAATCTAGCTAGAGAGGCTAGCATTCAAATTCAGGAAATGCAGAGAGCCCCAGTAAGATCATCTACAAGAAGATCATCCCAAAGACACGTAATCATCAGATTCTTCAAGGTCGAAATGAAAGAAAAAATGTTAAAGGCAGCTAGAGAAAAAGGTCAGATTACCTACAAAGGGAAGCCCATTAGACTAACAGCAAACCTCTCAGCTGAAACCCTAGAAGCCAGGAGAGATTGTGGGCAAATGTTCAACAATCTTAAATAAAAGAAATTCCAACCTAGAATTTCATATCTGTCCAAACTAAGCTTCATAAGTGAAGGAGGAATAAGATCCTTTTCAGACAGGAAAATGCTCAGGGAATTTGTTACCACTAGACCTGCCTTACAGGAGCTCCTGAAGGAAGCACTAAGTATGAAAAGGAAAGACTTACTAGCCACTATAAAAACACACTGAAGGACACAGACCAGTGACACTATAAAGCAACCATATAAACAAGTCTGCAAAATAAGCAGCTAACATGATGACAGGATCAAATCTACATATATCAATACTAAGCTTCAATGTTAATGGGCTAAATGTCCCAATTAAAAGACACAGAGTGGCAAGCTGAATAAAGAACTAAGACCCATTAGTATGCTGTCTTCAAGAGACCCATCTCACATGCTGACACACATAGGCTCAAAATAAAGGGATAGAGAAAAATCTAAGCAAATGGAAAACAAAAGAGCACAGGTTGCAATCCTAGTTTCTGACAAAACAGACTTTAAACCAACTGAGTTAAAAAAGAAAAAAACATGAAGAAGGGCATTACATAATGGTAAAGGGTTCAATTCAACAAGAAGATCTAAGTATCCTAAATATATATGCACCCAACACAGGAGCACCCAGATTCATAAAGCTAGTTTGTAGAGACCTTCAAAGAGACTTAGACTCCCACACAATAATAGTGAGAGACTTTAACATCTCGCTGACATTATTAGATCATCGAGACAGAAAATTAACCAAGACATTTGGGACCTAGACTCAGCACAGGATCAAATGGACCTGATATCTATAGAACTCTCTACCCCAAAACAACAGATTATACATTTTTCTCATTGCCACATGGCACATACTCTAAAATTGATCACATAATCAGAAGTTAAACACTCTTCAGCAAAAGGGAAAGAGTTGAAACCATAACAAATAACCTCTGAGACCACAGTGCAATCAAATTAGAAATTAAGACTAACAAATTCACTCAAAACCATACAATTACATGGAAATTGAATAACCTGCTCCTGAATGACTTTGGGGGTAAATAATGAAATTAAGGCAGAAATCAAGAAGTTCTTTGAAACTAACGAGAAAAAAAAATACAACATACCAGAATCTCTGGGACACAGCTAAGACAGTGTTACAAGGGAAATTTATAGCACTAAATGCCCACATTGAAAAAGTTAGAAAGATCTCCAGCTAACAACCTAACATCACAACTGAAAGAACTACAGAACCAAGAGCAAACAAATCCCAAAGCTAGCAGATGACAATCTGAGTTGAACTGAAGAATTATTGAGACATGAAAAACTATTCACAAGACCAGCAAATCCAGGAGCTGGTTTTCTGAAAATATTAAAAAAATAGACTGCTAGCTAGACTAATAAAGAAGAAAAGAGAGAAGATTCAAATAAACACAATAAGAAATGACAAGGGGGATATTACCACTGACCCCACTGAAATACAAACAACCATCAGAGGATAATATGAACACTTCCATACACATAAACTAGAAAATTTAGAAGAATTGGATACATTCCTGGACACATACACCCTCCCAAGACTGAACCAGAAGAAACTAAATCCCTGAACAGACCAATAATGAGCTCTGAAATTGAGGTTATAATAAACAGCTTACCAAAGAAAAAAGAAAAAAAGGAAAAAGCCCAGGACAAGATGGATTAACAACTGAATTCTACCAGATGTACAAAGAAGAGCTGGTACCATTCCTACTGAAACAATTCCACAAAATTGAGGAGGAGAGACTCCACCCTAACTCATTCTATGAGGCCAGCATCATCCTGATACCAAAACCAGGCAGAGATGCAACAACAAAAAAGAAAACTTCAAGCCAGTATTCTCAATGAACATTGATGTAAAAATCCTCAACAAAATACTGGCAAACCAAATTCAGCAGCACATCATGAAGCTTATCCATTACAATCAAGTAGGCTTTATCCCTGGGATACAAGGTTGGTTCAACATATGCAAATCAATAAATGTGATTCATCATATAAACAGGACTAAAGACAAAAACCACATGATTATCTCAATAGATGCATAAAAGTTTTTTGATAAAATTCAATACCCCTTCATGTCAGAAACTCTCAATAAACTAGGTATTGAAGGAACATGCTCAAAATAATAAGAGTCATATACAACAAACCCACAGCCAATATCATACTGAATGGGCAAAAGCTAGAAGCATTCCCTTTAAAAATCAGCACAAGACAAGGATGCCCTCTCTCACCACTCCTATTCAGCATAGTATTGGAAGTCCTGGCCAGGGAAATTAGGCAACAGAAAGAAATAAATGGTATCCAAATAGGGAGAGAGGAAGTCAGACTATCCCTGTTTGCAGATGACATTATCCTATATCTAGAAAACCCCATAGTCTCAGCCCAAAAACTTCTTAAGCTGATAAACAACTTCAGCAAAGTCTCAGGATACAAAATCAATGTGCAAAAATCACTAGCATTCCTACATACCAACAACAGTCAAGCCAAATCAGGAACATAGTTCCATTCACAATTGCCACAAAAATAAGTATAAAATACCTAAGAATACAGCTAACTGGGGAAGTAAAAGATCTCTACAAAGAAACTACAAAACACTGCTCAAAGAAATCAGACATGACACAAACAAATGGAAAAAATTCTATGCTCACGTATAGGAAGAATCAATATTATTAAAATGGTCATGCTACCCAAAGCAGTTTATACATTCAATACTATTCCTATTAAACTACCACTGAGAATCTTCACAGAACTAGAAAAAATGATTTTAAAATTCATATGGAACCAAAAAGGACCCTGAATAGCCAAGGCTATCCTAAGCAAAAAGAACAAAGCTGGGGGCATCACGCTACCCAACATCAAACTGTACTACAGGGCTACAGTAACCAAAACAGCATGGTACTGGTACAAAAACAGACCCATAGACCAATGGAACAGAATAGAGAACCCAGAAATAAGACCACACACCTAAGGCTATCTGATCTTTGACAAACCTGACAAAAACAAGCAATGGGGAAAGCATTCCTAATTAAATAAATAATGCTAGGATAACTGGCTAGCCATATGCAGAA
The DNA here is from genome assembly GCF_007565055.1 of Rhinopithecus roxellana. NCBI lineage: Eukaryota > Metazoa > Chordata > Mammalia > Primates > Cercopithecidae > Rhinopithecus > Rhinopithecus roxellana. The sequence continues at coordinate 77,467,649 of NC_044555.1, forward strand.
GATTGAAACTCTACCCCTTCCATATACCATATATAAAAATTAGCTCAAGATGGATTGAACACTTAAGTGTAAATCCCAAAAGTATAAAAACCCTGAAAGACAACCTAGGCAATACCATTCAGGACATAGGCACAGGTACAGGTAAAAATTTCATGACGAAGACACCAAAAGCAATTGCAACAAAAGCAAAAATTGACAAATGGGATCTAATTAAACTATAAAGAACTTCTGCACAGCCAAAGAAACTATCAAAAGAGTAAACAGACAACTTACAGAATGGGAGAAGAGTTTTGCAAACTTTGCATCCAACAGAAGTCTAATATCCAGCATCTATAAGTAATTTAAACAAACTTACAAGAACAAAGCAACCCCATTAAAAAGTGGGCAAAGGACATGAACAGACACTTTTCAAAAGAAGACATATGTGTGGGCAACAATCATATGAAGAAAGGTCAACATCACTGATCATTAGAGAAATGCAAAACAAAACCACAATGAGGTATCGTCTGTATTAGTCTGTTCTCATGCTGCTAATAAAGACATACCAAAGACTGGGTAATTTATAAAGGAAAGAGGTTTGACTCACAGTTCAGCATGGCTGGGAAGGCCTCAGGAAACTTAAAATCATGGCTGAAAGGGAAGCAAGCACTTCCTTCTTCACGTGGCAGCAGGAGAGAGAATGAGAACTGAGTGAAAGGGAAAGTCCCATATAAAACCATCAGATCTCCTGAGAACTCACTCACTATCATATGAATAGCATGGGGGAAACCATGCCCATGATTCAGTTACCTCCTACCACACATGGGGATTATGAGAAGTACAATTCAAGATGAGATTTGGGTGGGAACACAGCCAAACTCTATCACCATCTCACACCAGTCAGAATGGCTATTATTAAAGTAAAAATAAATAGATACCAGTGAGTCTGTGAAGAAAAAGGAATGCTTATACACTGTTGGTGGGAGTGTAAATTAGTTCAATCATTGTGGAAGACAGTGTAGTGATTCCTGAAAGACCTAAAGACAGAAATGCCATTCAACCCAGCAATCTCATTACTGGGTATATACCCAATGGAATGTAAATTGTTCTGTTATAAAGACATATGCACATGCATGTTCATTGCAGCACTATTCACACTAGCAAAGATATGGAATAAACCTAAAAGCCCATCAATGATAGACTGGATAAAGAAAATGTGGTACATATACACCATGGAATACTATGCAGCCATAAAAGGAATGAGATCATGTCCTTTGCAGGAACACGGGAAGAGCCAGAGGCCATTATGCTTAGCAAACTAATGCAGGAATAGAAAACCAAATACCACATGTTATAAGTGGGAGCTGCATGATGAGAACACATGGACACATAGTGGGGAACAGCACATGCTGGGGACTGTCAGAGGGTGGAGGGTGGGAGGAAGGAGAGGATCAGGAGAAATAACTAATGGGTACTAGGCTTAATACCTGGGTGATGGAATAATCTGTACAACAAACCCCCATGACACAAGTTTACCTATGTAACAAACCTGCAGATGTACCCTTGAACTTAAAAGTTAACTAAAAAGAGATGTGAGTGGGAACAAAGATACAAACTATATCACAGGGGAAGCTTAGAAATACTTTTTCAGAATGGCTAGGAAAAGGAAATATCTAACTTCCCTCTGCATGATTGCCTGTCCTCACTGTTGACTTCTTGAGGGGGCTCTTCTCCAGCTGTTAATAATGCCCCAAGGGTGTTAACTGACCTTGGCATAAAGTGCTGGATACACATCTGTTTTAACAAAAACCTTTTAAATATCAGAAAGCTTTGTGAGCCCCAAAAGAATAAAATGTCAATGATCTTCCTGACAGATGGAGGTCGAACGTGTGTGCATCTGTTCATAAAGCTAGTCTTAACCTGACTGGTTCGGTGAGTATTTATTAAGCATCTGGCCATGCCCTGGACACTCACCATGTGAGGCCCTATGCAATGTGCTGTCAGAAGCAGGAAGTGACTAATTTTGCTTGTGAGGTATTGAGAAGGTTGTATGAAAGAGATGACATTTGAGCTGGCCTGAAAGACATTGGGAAGTCTGGAAAATGCAAGGTGGCAAATGGAATTCTAGTCAAAAGGGCACCATCGGCTGGGCGTGGTGGCTCACACCTGTCATCCCAATACTTTGGGAGGCCAAGGCTGGTGGATCACCTGAAGTCAGGAATTCGAGACCAGCCTGGCCAACATGGTGAAAACCTGTCTCTACTAAAAATACAAAAATTAGCCATGTGTGGTGGCATGTGCCTGTAGTCCCAGCTACTCGGGAGGCTGAGGCAGGAGAATGGCATGAACCTGGGAGGTGGAGCTTACAGTGAGCTGAGATCATGTCACTGCACTTCAGCCTGGGTGACAGAGTAAGACTGTGTCTCAAAAAACATACAAACAAACAAACAAACAAAAAACGGCACCATCATGAGAACGCTATCATACAGACACATGGAAAAGCACAATGTGTTGTGAAAAGTGCAAGTGGTAAAACGTGGCCCAATCACAGCCTGCATTGGGCTAGGGATGCAGGGAAAAGAGATGACATGGAGTGACTTGAATGTTGGCTCCCCAAAAGATATGCCCACCAGGAAACTGTAGATATAACCCTGTTTGGAAAAGGACTTTGCAGATGCAAATAAATTAATAAGGATCTTGAAAGGTGTTATCTTGAATTATCTGAGTGGGCTCTAAATCCAGCAACGTGTGCCCTTAAAAGAGGAGGAGAAGAAACATACACACAGAGAAGGTGGCCATGTGAAGATGGAGGCACAGACTGTAAAGATGCAACCACAAGCAAGGGATGCCTGTAGTCACCACAAGCTGAAAGAGGCAAGGAAGAATTCTCCTCTAGAGTTTTCAGAGACAGTGCAACCTTATAGACATCTTGATTTCAGACTCTGGCCTCTAAAACTGTGTGAGAATACATGTCTATTGTTTTAAACCATGAAGCTTGTAGGAATTTATTATGGCATCCACAGGAAGCATGAAGATTTGATGAATCTGATTCTCTCTTGCTGAGGAGATTGTACAGCATCCAGAGAGCAGAGGATGGGCAGGGGAGGCAATTTGATCATCTTTAAGATTGAACTGATATGGTCTGCTTTGGACATCAGAGAGGCAGCTCTCACCGGCTCGCCGAAGAATATTGGGCGGTTATTATCAGTCTGCTTATGCTGAGGGAGTAGGTCAATGATGAGTTGTGGGTAAGTCTTGAAGTGTAGTGGGGATGAAGCTGGTACATCTGCATTGGCCATGAGGTTCCATAGTCACTTCCCAACCTGCGAGTTTCCCCAGCAGCCTCTCGGGGAAAACTTAATGTGCTGCCTTTATCTGGCTCCCTGAATAATCAGTTCATGACTAAAGAGAGGAGAAATAACTATTTTCTGTGATTTCTTTCTGAAAAAGACATATTTTGTAATCATCTGACCGTACAGTATATGTAGTACTGACCTTAGAAATATTTCAAGTGCTACTGTGTGTGTGTGTGTGTGTGTGTGTGTGTGTGTGTCCCATCAGTGAGCCCGCAGATTCCATTGAGGCTTATTTAGTTATTTATTACTGCATAGAAAAACACCCCAAAACTTAGTGGCTTAAAACAACCACCTTTTTCTTCTCTTTTATGGTTCTATGAATTGACCAGGCTCAGCTGTGCAGCTTTTCTGCTGGCCTTCCTTGAGGTCTGCCACAGTTGTAGTCAGATCACAAGCTGGGTCTAGAGTCATCCGGAGGTTCACCTTGGATATTAGGATGCCTTGGGCTGTCTCCCTCTCTGTGTAGTCTCTGTACCTCTCCTCTCTTCTTAGCTTCTCCACGTGGTTTCCGCAGAAGGACAGTGTGACTTCTTACATGGTAGTTTAAGGGTCTTAATGTGAGAGTTCCGAGAGAGAAGTGAAAACTGCTAGTACCCTTAAAAGTGAGTCTGAAATTGGGGCAGACTTAACTCCGCTGCATTCTGTTGGTTAAAGCAGTCACAGTAAAGCAGATTCAGGGAAGGAGAAATAACTTCCATTTCTTGATGGGAATAGACAAAGAATTGGCAGCCATCTTTAGTCCATTTCAAGGCTATTTCTGAAAAGTTATACTTTTACCATTTTCCTTAAGCAGTACAAATGGAAATGGAGGAGGCACACTGTAGATATTCAATAAATATTTGATGGATGTATTGAATGAATACATGAATGTATGTATACAAAAGAGTTGGCTGTGTTTCAGCATTTCTAAGGGACCTTAAAAAGAGGATTTGCTAATAGCTAAGATATTGTACTGAACTTGCCCAGGGATATTGTTTAAGGGTTAGATTGGAAAAAGAAATGCTTCATGTCTGATTAAAAGCTTAATGTCAGCATAGAATGGTGTTACTAATTAAATAATATTATTAACTACAGAGTACATACATATACCACAATGCTGGGCCTGGGGAAGACTCAATCTTTGTCCACTCCCTTGACATTTAGGTAGTATACTTATTACAAGGAAATATTAATGATATTTCATTTGTTTATGAATTATAATCTAGCAGATGAAACTGTTGTAGACATGAATTCAGAAAGATGAGCTATTCACTTAAAAACTTAATAAAATTAAAATGCTTTAAAGTCAATATATATATTTCATCTTTACTGAGTAATTCTTCATTCGTAAACCACACTGTTTCCTTTGCCCAACTTTTCCTAATATTTACTTTTCTTCCTTTCCTATGATAGGAATCCTGAAAGTCATAAGTTTTCTAACTTAATGCAGTACTATTTTTTTTAATATTATAAAGTAAATACTGCTAGTTATTTTACTGATTTAGGCAGCATACAGAAGTCATATCAAAATTCTGAGGGAAAATAACAATAACTTTTTGGGAAAGTGTTACTAAGAGATTAGTCAGCTGTCCAAATGGGAGTTGGGTGTGTAAAACTGTGTACTAGGTATTAAATGCCCAAAGCAAGTACTGTTCTCCTGTTTGAACAAAGGGAAGTACTCATGAGGACCAAAGAATAAAACAAACATTAAAAAAAAAAAAAGATTTGAATTTGAATGTCTGTTCGTCGGTGCCTTTACTTGTTCTACTCTTTGCCATATCCTTCATTCTCCCCTGTCTAGAACTCACAATTTCACAGGATTTGCTCCTGATTCCATTCAGATGCCTGCTCAAATTCCATCCCACTCACCAGAGTGTCCTGTCCTGATGACCCTTGCTAAAATAGCATCCCCATTGTTCTAACTTTCTTCATGGCACATACACACAGTTGTTGCTTTCTTGTTTATAATTTGCCTCTCTCCACTGACAGCAAGGGCACCGCTTTCTCACTGTCAGCCCTGCAGTACCTGGCACTTAGGAGTTGCTCAATAAATACCTGGGAGTTTAAGACCAAGTCCCCAAACATCAGCTTAACGTAATGCACAAGAGATGAGAGCTCAGACACTCCAGACCTAGGTACATGTATCTGCAAAAGAGAAAGATAAATACTGATGACTTAGGTCCCAGCCTTAGATTCATCTACACCAATTGTGGAAAAGGCTGCTGGTTCCAGATTTGACCTTGCTATTTGCGGATCATAAGTAAACATTGTTTCTTCCTCTTTAAAGATTTCTCATCATCGGTATTTATTGTTTCATACTAACCATGCCTTTGCAACACTCCTCAGGAAGACAGGCTTCCTCTCATGACACCTCCCCCAATTCCACTGTCCACTGGCTGCACTACTTTTGGATTATAAGCTATGAGCTATCTTGGCAGTCTAAAATGATTGGTTGGAAATATCCTTCATTTGGATTGTTCAAAGTTTTCCAGATGTGTGGAGTAGCAGTCAGCCAGGAAAAAGTCAGTAGAATATCAAATGTGTTATTTTATTACTGCAAAATGATTTTCAACTCTTCTTACACCCAAATAAGTGCCCAGAAATTCCAAAGAATCAAAAACGTCATTGTTTCTCAATGCTTCCACCATCAATTCTATTTCAGGAGCCAACTGTACTCATTCCCAAATGGGGAGAATAATTGTATGCATTGTAGGATTGAAACAGAGTTTCCAAAATATTTGGTGATGTTATTGAGGCTGGCTTTGTGGGGTTTTTGTTTTTTTGTTTTTTTTGTTTTTTTTTTTTTTTTTAGGGACAATCAATATCTCACGAGTAAATGTAGCATCAAATTGCATTATTTTAGTGGCAGGGCTTCTAATTATGATTCAGTTGATCAATCTGGTGCTAAGTATGCAATAACTTTGCTCCCTTGTTTATGTTTGCCTCTGTGCTAATTTTCTTTTTAAATTGAACTCTTCAGAAGAGAACTTAAGGTGTAGAATTTTTTATTTCATTTAGTTTTGGTTCATTCATAGTATATACCCAGCTCTCCTGGCCCATTGCCAGTCATACTTAAATGGTGGTTGAGCTAATCAAGATGGTTTGATCATGCCATGCAACTGCTCTACTGCCTCATAATCTCAGTTCAAATAATTCCAAGCAAGAAATGTAGAATTGGTCTACTATGCTGGGTAGATGGGAGGACCACTGCATGCTTACTGGGTCACTTCACTTGGTACTAAGACTTGAAGTTGTTAAGATTTTATCTGTTTGCTTGTCTTACTTGAGTCTCCCTAACTCTTAAAGCAGGAAAGTGCGCTTGAGTTCTCACATAAGCAGTTCAGTCAGTGGCAGTTAGTGTACATAGAAACAGGACGTTATGGCTGGAAGGAACACTTGATTCGCAATTTCCCCAAACACAACACCAATATGCAGGCTATTGAGAAATGGAGAGCATCTTCCTGGCTGCTTGGGACAGTGGTTTCTAGGCTGTAGCCACTCCCAGGGAAGTCTCCATGGTAAGGGTAATTTAGTTAAGTCATGAGAAACACTGATCTTCATTATAATTGTAAAGAGAGCATTTTGGGGGACAATTCCAGTTCCAGTTGTGTGTTTTTGCCAAATATAACCAGGGGGCATTTAGTATTTTGAGATGATAGCTTGAGGAAGGAAGCCCTTATCTTCTGTAAAACAATTACTTGTTTATAATTAGTTACATACATGTGTTCCTTTGAGATTATAAACTCTTTGAAGTTATGAACAATGCCCATCTCTCCCACTGCTCTATTCTCAAGGCCTAGAACAGGGTCTGACACATGGCAGACGGTCAGTAAATATTTATAGATTGAATGATGAAGGAATGAATGATGTCCTTGAAGTTCATAGCAATTGCTATCCAAGATCATTTTGTTGTTGTTGTTTAATTTAATTTGTTTGTAGAGTAAGAGGGATCTTCACCATATTATGTGAACAGCAAAATTATAGGCAAGACAAATTACATGCAATTGATCTTTTCTTGTGAATTTTGAAGGTCAAGGTCTTTCATATATACCAATCTGTCAATAAACATTGGCCTTTTGTGACACTGGATTTCTAGCAGCAACTATTAGTGATTTTTTTTTTAAACAGTATTGTTGGGAGGTTTGAGAGGTGATTATTATGAGAAATCTCATATTTACCTATAGGTCATTCTGGTATTTGCTTACAACTGCATTCTCCACAGCCCCCAGCACTTGGTAAAATATAGAAGCATTCTACTCTTCCTCTCCCACAGTTAGCCGTATGCCACTTAATATCCATAGGTACTTCCTACACATCACTCCCTCTTGGAGAGGAAAAACAGCTCCAATATACAGTGGCTTATTCTAAAATGTGTTTAAGAAATACTTCAGCCTCAAGTATTTAAAAGCTAAAAGAGAGCAGTACCTTAGTTGGAATAAATCCAGTGTTCAAAGTTTGAAGAAATCCGGTCGGCTTCAAGCAAGCGTCTAGATTTATCCCATAGTTTAAAAGACTTAGGCAAGGGAGACTAAAGGCATGGAAGTTATTTTTAGCATCACTGAAATTGTGGAGGGACACTTACTGCTCTGCAAGTTGAGAAGGTTTTTCTGCTGTGCTTAAAACATGAGGTCTCCTTCCTCCCAAGGCAGCAGTAGCTTCTAAACCAGTGTTTGTGAGGCTGATAGGAGTCTTGTCAATTGTCACTCCTCAGTTGTGACCAGAGGCTTCTGGAAAGAACATGCAGTGGAGATAAGAAGAAAACACACTTTCCAGATGCATATGAATGTTAAAGCTTTAAAGATGGACAAAGTCTAAAGAAATTAGCTTCTGATTTTGACGTAATGAAATAGCAAGGTCAAAGCCTATACTGTTCCCTCTCAGTATAAACTTACATATTTAAAAAGAGTCGTATTTTAGCATAATTTTATGCTAGATTTTACATTTTTATAGTAAATTTGTTTCAACCTCTTACACTGGGGGAATTTCATAGGAAATTATGTTGATTGTTTTTCTTTCCTTTTTTTTTTTTTTTGAGACAGGGGTCTCACTATGTTGTTTGTTGCCCAGACTAGTCTCGAACTCCTGGGCTCAAGTGATCCTCCTGCCTCAGCCTCCTGAGTAGCTGGGATTACAGGTGAGCACCACTGTGCCTGGCTATGTTGATTGTTTTTCTAATTGCAAGGTGCAGTTTAAAATTTATCATTACTTAAGTAAAAGTGTAGTGACTTAAATAAAAATTAAGGCAGAGAGGAAGCACAAGGAGAACTCTAGTTATAGTAAAATTAAGGGTGAGGTAGTAACGTCCTGCCTTATGAAATCTAACGGAAATGAGAAAGTGGAAGTTTCCCCAAACACAGTAACATTTGTTATCCATTTAGGATCAGATTTTTGCCTGACAAAGGGGTATTAAGGATTAGATTGTCTTTCACAATATTGGTCTCTTATTTTTAGAATATGTAAAAGGAAAGCACAAGATCAATTTTTTATTGTGATAAAATATACATAAAATTCACCATTTTAAAGTATACAGTTCCAGGGCCTTTTAGTACAATGTTGTGCAACTGTCAGTACTAGCTAGTTCAATAACATTTTCATCACTCCAAAAGGAAATCTTGTACCTATTAAGTAGTCACTCCCCTTTCCCCTCTCCTCCTAACCCCTGGCAACCAAGTACCAGACTTAGGTAACTGGTAAAAGCTGCTTTCTGTCTTCTGTATCCGCCTATCCTGGATATTTCATATAAATTGGATCTATTTTTTAAAAGGAGAAAATCCAAGCTAGCCATAGTTATCATTTGGTAAGTGACATAAAAGCAAATAGTTGGATTTCACAATCAGGAGACCTTTCCTTCTGCCAGCTGGCCATACCATAAGTGAAGGACAAACAGGCGAATCTTGATTATTGAGCAGAAATGAGTGTTGGAATACCTAGGTACTATAGATGAGAGCCAAGAATTTCAGGTAAATTCCTGTGTCCCAGAAATTTTAAAAATTATTTCATCAATAATTTTCTGTCTGCCATTTTCTTTTTACTCTTTTTGGAGTAAAGACAGAAAAATTTTATTACAGTCTGATTTTGGATCACTGGGCTGCTGATCCTTTGTCATTTCTTCCCCCTCTACTTTTAAGGCATTTTCTCCATACTATTTCTTTTTAGTTTTTAAATTGTAAATAAAAGAAATTTATTTCTTACAGTTCTGGAGGCTAGTAAGTTTAATAGTATGGCACAGGCATCTGGTGCAGGCCTTCATGCTGCATTATCCCATGGCAGAAGAGCAGAAGGGCAAGGGAGCATGTGTGAAAGAGAAAACACGAGGGGCTGGGCTTGCTTTTATAACAACCCACTCTCTGGATAACTGACCCATTTCTAAGATAACTACATTCTTCCATTCATGAAGGGTCCACCATCAGGACCTAATCATCTCTTATTGGGCCTCACTACCCAATACTGTTGCATTGTGGATTGTTTCCAACAAGTGAATTTTGGGAGACAATGCTATTTATTTTTAATTCCTGTGAACTCTTAAAAAAATCTCTGGATGTTCGTTTTCTGCAGGATCTGGGAAACTGGAAATCCAGTTGCTTCTTAAACATAATTTCAGCTTTTTTCCCTTTTTTATAACTCCATCTTCTCCCCAACTCCCTGAGGTACTTAATGCTGCCAGTTCCTGAGGCTTTCGAGTAATCTATGGCAGGGATCAGCAAACTTCTTTTCTAAAGGGTGAGGTAGTAAATATTCTAGACTTTGTAAGTCATACAACTGCTGAACTATCAAATACAACTGCTCACAACTGCTCAACTCTGTCATTGGATTAGGGAAGCAGCCATAGATGATACGGAAATGAATGGGCATGTCCTTGTTCCAATAAAACTTTCTTTACTGACCCCTGGTTTATGATCCATCTCCTTTCCAACTTCCAAGCTTTTGTTGCTGTCATTTGTCCCCGCTCCAATTCTTGTCATTTTGAGACTGTTTATTTGTAATGCTTTGATAGTCATCTTACTGGAGTTTTAGGAGTGAAAGTACATATTTTGCTTCATCATCATCTTTACCTGGATACCACAGGTGAGTATGAATAAGGGGTAGTGTGAAGTATGAAAGTTGGTATTTCCATTACTTTTTTTCTGTAATTGGATCCAGACACCATTGGCTTTTTACACCCACTAATTTGAGTCTTTTAATCTTCATTTTCCTTTCTTGTAACACAGATTTTACTGTCATTTCAGCTTTTATCTAGAAATCTATTTTCAGCAATAGGTAGGATCTTAGCATTTGTGATTTCATGTAAAATTAATAGAACCTTGATTATGGGCAGTGCAGTCAGTGTAGGAGACTAACTTGCAAAGGGCAGGTGAGGAAAACAGCCTTCCCAAAGAAGGGCTGGCATCAGCAGAACATGCTGATAATCTGGAGGCTGCAGCTTCTCTGACTGCCCAGCAGGGGTAGAACTGAGGCCACTGAGAGCAGTTGCTAGTCCTTGCACCCGGAGACCTCGAGCAATGGTGGCAAATAGGACAGGAAGCCACTCTCTGAGTCAGCAGCTCCCAAATATAAGCCAGGAGTAGCAGCACATATGTTCCCAAACTGTGATTATGCTCTACAATCCCCTCCCTTCCTCTCCCAGAGCAAATTACAACCATTCTTAGTGTGCTACTGCTGAGGAAAGAGAACTGGAAAATAAATCCACTGTTTTTTCCAATGAAAATACTGTTCATAAATGTTATAGAAGCAACAGCTTTCAGACATGACTGCACGTTGTGATCACCTGGGGAATTTTGAAAACTCCTAAAGCCCAGGCCCCACCCTAGACTGTTGATGTCAGACTCTCCGAGGGTGGGGCCCAGGCATTAGCATTTTAAAGCTCCCTGGAGGATTCCAGTGAACAACCAGGTTGAAATTTCATTTTCCTGCCCCTCCAACCCCCCAAGGATTTTCTTATCAGCTCGTTGTTTCCTCAGCAAAAGTAAATTGACACTAGGATATGACAAAGAGAAAGAGTGTTCTGATGGGACAGGAAAGTTAGGAAACTGTAGAGTATGATTATGGTTTTAGAACGTAAGATTTTTTAAATGTAAGACTCTGAGAGTTATGTCATATTTAATAAAAGTTCGAATTTAGGCACTATTTTAAGCACTTTCCATATATCATCTCATTTAATCTTCATAACAAACATATGATGGATTATTATCATTTTCATATTATTACCAAAAGAGATCCTAAAGCACAGTGAGGTTAATTTACTTGTATTAGTCCATTTTTGTGTTGCTATAAAAGAATACCCAAGGCTGGGTAATTTATAAAGAATAGAGGTTTATTTGGCTCACAGTTTTGTAAGTTGTACAATCATGGCAGCAACATCTGTTCAGCTTCTAGTGAGGCCTCAAGAAGCTTTTACTTATGGTGGAAGGGTGAAGGAGGAGCAGGCATATCACATGGAGAGAGAGAGGAGTAGGTGCCAGGCTCCTTTTAACAACCAGCTCTCAAGTGAACTAATAGAGAGGGAACTCACTCATTACCAAGAGGATGGCATTAAGACATTCATGTAAGACCCACCCCCATGACCCAAATGCCTCCCACTAGATCCATTTTCAACACTGGGTATCACATTTCAACATGAGATTTGGAGGGGACAAATATCCAAACCACATCACTTGTCCAAGGTTACACACAAGAAGTAAGTGGCAGACTTTGGGGTCCATCCCTAGCATTTAAGGTCATGGCTACACTGCCTCTACATCTAATTTTGCAAATAGATGATTCCTTCATAGAAAATAATCAAATTATAATAAATATAAAACTGAGAAAAATATAAATCTGTGGGTACAGCACATGTCCACAATCTTTTATCTCAATTCTGAAATCCCCCAAAGCTTTAAAAAAGTTTTGGAAATTTGGCCCCAAAACTTATTTGCCTTTAAGACCTGAATCTAACCCATGTGAGGTCATGCATAATCCGTTTTTTGCCCATTGTAGTATAAATATTCACGTTTTTTGTGGCACAGTTATTACGTTTTACTATTCTTTGCTCTGGCAGACTCACCTAGGGCTGTTAGGTAATATATGGCTGTGGAAATCCAAAGTGCTGTGTGCCAAATGTTTCTAGCCCTCCATCCTCTAGACACATTGTAGTGTTGCACTTTCCTTCCCTTTTAAAGTTGGTATGATCATGTGACTTGATTTGGCCAATGAAATGTGAACAGATGTAATATATGTCATTTCCAAGCAGCAGTTTTAAGAGACAGTTTGCAATTAGTTGTAACTCTCTTTCCAAAGTTGCTGGAAATCTGACCAGTAACACCCCTGATGGTGCTTGCTCTGTGTGATGGTTAATTTTAGGTGTCAACTTGATTGGGCTAAGGGATGCCTAGGTAGCTGGTGAAACATTATTTCTAGGTGTGTCTGTGAAGGTGTTTCCAAAAGAGATGAGCATTCGCATTGGTAGACTCAGTAAAGAAGATCACCCTCCCCGGTATGGGCAGGCATCATCCAATCCACTGAAGGCCCAATTAGAGCAAAACGGTGAAGGAAGGGTGAATTTTCTCTGCTTGATCTGAGGCATTTATCTTCTCCTGCCCTCAGTCATCAGTGCTTTTTAGCTCTTTGGCTTTCAGACTATAACTGGAATCTATACCATTAGCCCCCTGATTCTCAGGCAGTCAGACTCAGACTGAATTACACCACTGGTTTTTCTGTTTCTCTAGTTTGCATATGGCAGACTGTGAGACTTCTCAGTTTTCATAACCAGGTGAGCCAATTCCCATAATAAATCTTCTCTTACATATACCTAAACATATCCTATTGGTTCTGTTTTTTTAGAGAATCCTGACTAATACACTCTTACAGCCTGGGACCTTGAAGAGATATAGAGCAGAGTCCCCCACCCCTGCCGCAAGTTGGATTTGGGGGGATTTTTGTTACTGAAGCATAATGTAGCCTAGCCTGACAGATACAAGAGTATACCACCTTACATTTCTAAAATCTGAAAGATTCTGAGTTCTGAAACAGAATTTACTTAGGGTTTCAGATAAGAGATTATGGATCTTTACTTGAATATTTGAATCAGGATATTTTCCCCTAAGAAATTTGAACTGTGTCATTACTGTGAGTGCAGCTATTTCCTGAAAAGAGTTAACTAGCCTCTGAGCAACATCCTCTGGATTGAGCTCTTGGAAGTCAGAGACTGTCTCATGTATCTTGGCAGCCTCAATGCTTGATATAAAGTGAACACTCAGTGAATAGGTGCTGAACAAAATGGGTGGCATAAAGACAGTTCCTGAAGTGTGAGTCTTCAGGGCAAAAGGCAAAGAAAGAGAACATAAGAGGTAAAGGCAAAAGTTATCTTACAGCTACTTCACAATTTACCTTGTTTAAATAATGAACTGGAGTCGTGGCAAACCCTGTTTGAAAGGACAGTATTGTGGCTATAAATAAATGCTTATGGAGTGGAGACGAGGACTAACTGAGGTCATTTGAACAAGTAAGGCTCTTAGCATGGAATTCGTTTATACTTAACCTGCAATAATTTTAGCTATTATCAATATTAACTTTAAAATTGTAGCAATCCTTGGCCAGGAGCGGTGGCTTACGCCTGTAATCCCAGCACTTTGGGAGGCCGAGGCAGGAGAATCACCTGAGGTTGGGAGTTTGAGACCACCCTGACCAACATGGAGAAACCCCATCTCTACTAAAAAAAAACACAAAAATTAGCTGGACATGGTGGCACATGCCTGTAATCCCAGCTACTCGGGAGGCTGAGGCAGGAGAATCGCTTGAACCTGGGAGGTGGAGGTTGCAGTGAGCCAAGATCACGCCATTGCACTCCAGCCTGGGCAACAAGAGCGAAACTCCATCTCAAAAAAAAAAAAAAAAAAAAAAAAAAAAAAAAAAAAAAAAAAAAAAAAGTAGCAATCCTTGTGAAACTCTATATAAGAGAAGGCAATTGCCTAACATTAATGTTTTTAAACTGGGCTTTACTGTGTTCTTTGGTGTTATGGACTGAATGTTTGTGTGCCTCCCTCCCCTAATTCAGACATTGAAACCCTAACCCCCAATGTGATGCTATTAAGAGGTGAGGCCTTTGGGAGTTAATTAGGTTATGAGGGTAGTGTCCTCATAAATGGGATTAGTGCCCCAGGGAGATCTTTTGCTCTGTTTTTGCCACGAGAGAATGCAACCCAGAAGCAAGCCCTCACCAGAGTCCAACCATGTTGGCACTCTGATCTTGGAATTTCAGCCTCCAGAACTGTGAAAAAAATACATTTCTGTTGCTTGTAAGTCACCTAGTCTATGGATGCAGCCCAAGATGACTGAGACATATGGACCCTGAAGCACCTTTTTAGTTCCCCTAGGCTGGGGAATGTCAGAGCTCTTGGAAAGAGGAAGGGGAAGGGCCTGACATAGCAATGCCTGCTTCAACCTTAACCACTCTGCCTTACTGCCACCACATATTAGCATCCAATTAGGATTTTGTTTAAAGAAAAAGGGTCCTGTGGATAAAAGGAATCTTGAAAGCCATTTGAAAACTATATTTTAGAAAGATCTTCAGCAGCAATTGTTGAAAACCAAGGCTTTTTGATATATTTTATTTTAAAATAAAATGAATTAGTAACTGACTCATAAATCCTGGTATTCTGGCCAATTAAGATTTTAATGTAGCATCTTGAGATAACATTTGAAAAAAATATGCAATGCTCTGGCAGTCATGAGCATATAAATCCTTACATTTTCCCTGCCTCCTCAAAAACCAAAAGATAGAAATTTATAGGTTAATCACACGAGGGCTTTGCTTAGCTAGAATTTAATGAGATGTTCCTTAAAGCTCCTGGAATCTTCTTCTTGGCTCATGAATTAGTGGCTCTGAAGGGTACAGGGTATTAGTGTGTTCTGACTTAAGGCAAAATTAGAGACTTGGAGAAGAGGCTGTTCCACGGATTCCATTTTCATGGTCCCATTAATGTGGTGAATGTAATGCCACTGAGTAACATTGGCTCAGTCTGGATTTAGGACTGTGTGGTGTCTGGTGCGTGTATACATCATGGCCGTTCCCTTATGAACTGACTAGTTCATGTAGTCTCACACAAGAAGGTGCTTTCCTTACTCACCCTTCCTTACCACTGGGGCTTCAGGGATTCCTGTTCTGAGGGTCTTGTGGGGGAAAACAAAAAAGAAACTTGAAACTTCCTGAGCATGTGTCTGTCCAGAAGTAAAAAAGGGAGGAGAACTGCTTAGAACAGCTAATCTTTTTTTTTCAGTTTTTTTTCTTTTTTTTTTTTTCTTTTTATTATACTTTAAGTTCTAGGGTACATGTGCATAACGTGCAGGTTTGTTACATATGTATATTTGTGCCATGTTGGTGTGCTGGACCCATCAACTCGTCAGCACCCATCAATTCATCATTTATATCATGTATAACTCCCCGATGCAATCCCTCCAGCTAATCTTAAGTTGGAGACATTCAGAAGGTGGCAAGTTTCCAAAGACAAGTCTGATTGTTTCAAAATTTTGGCTAGAGTGAACCCTGCAAAAGTGTGTGTGTGTGTGTGTGTGTGTATACGCATGTGTTGGTAAGGGGAGGTAGAGGGAGAAAGTGGAATGTTTTTCCTTTTCTTCTTTTCTCCTATCTGGAATGTCTCTGATTCCTGGGATTTTCAAGTGAGAACAAACTGGTTGCTTAAATAGGTGGTGATCACACTGACCCAGAGGCCTGAGTAGGGCAAGTGGGCTGTGGCTTGGCAGAATCTGGGGCTCCTCTACTTGCCAGTGAGTTGCCTGATGGTTGAGACAATGTCAAATTCAACTTTTAGACTCTCAGAAGGTGCTCAGTTGTTTTTGTTTTCTTAGATTGTATAACTATTTTGTAATTAAAAAAATTGTATATATTTAAGGTGTTCAACATGCTGCCTTGATATACATATACATAGTGAAATAATTACTAATGGTCAAACAAATTAACATGTGATATAGTTTGGCTCTGTTTCCCCACCCAACTCTCACACTGAATTGTAATCCCCATAATCCCCACGTGTCAAGGGTAGGACCAGGTGGAGGTAATTGGATCGTGGGGATGTTTTTTCCCATGCTGTTCTTGTGATAGTGAGTGAGTTCTCAAGAGATCTAATGGTTTTATAACCGTCTGGCATTTTCCCTGCTTGCACTCACTCTGTCCTGCCACCCTGTGAAGAAGGTGCCTGCTTCTCCTTTTCCTTCTGTCATGCTTGTAAGTTTCCTGAGGCCTCCCCAGCAATATGGAACTGTGAGTCAATTAAACCTTTTTCCTTTATAAATTACCCAGTCTTGGGTATTTCTTCATAGCAATGTAAGAATAGACTAATACACAGGTACATTACCTCACTTAGTTAAGTTTTTTTTTGGGGGGGGGGTGAGAGCACCTGAAATGTACTCTCTTAGAAAATTTCCAGTATATGATACAGTATTATTAATTAGAGTCCTCATGTTGGACCTTAGATCTCCAGACTTATTCATTCTACATAACTGAAACTTTGTACTCTTTGACCAACATCTCCACATTTCTCCCTTGTAATTATTGAAGTCTCCTTTATTTCTTTTTAAAAATTGAGATATCATTTACATGCCATAAATTCACCCTTTAAAGACATATGTGCAGCCAACAAGCATATTTAAAAAGCTCAACATCAATGATCATTAGAGAAGTGCAAATCAAAAGCACAGTGAGATACCATCTCACACCAGTCAGAATGGTTATTATTAAAAAGTCAAGGCTGGGCGTGGTGGCTCACATCTGTAATCCCAACCCTTTGGGAGGCCGAAGTGGGTGGATTACCTGAAGTTAGGAGTTCTCGACCAGCCTGGCCAACATGGTGAAACCCTGTCTCTATTAAAAATACAAAAAATTAGCCAGATGTGGTGGCGCACACCTAAATCCCAGCCACTCAGGAGGCTGAGGCAGAAGAATTGCTTGAATCTGGAAGGCAGAGGTTGCAGTGAGCCTAGATTGTGCCACTGCACTCCAACCTTGGCAACAAGAGTGAAACTCCATCTCAAAAAAAAAAAAGTGAAAAACAACAGATGCTGGCAAGATTTCAGAGAAAAGAAAATGCTTATACACTATTGGTGGGAATGTAAATTAGTTCAGCCATGGTGGAAAACAGTGTGGTGATTCCTTGAAGACCTAAAAACAGAAATACCATTCGACCCAGCAATCCCATTACTGGTTACATACCCTCCAAAAATATGTCATTCCACCATAAAGACACATGCACATGTATGTTCATAAAGCACTATTCACAATAGCAAAGACATGGAATCAACCTAAAAGCCTGTCAGTGATAGACTGGATAAAGAAAATGTGGTATCTACATACCATGGAATACTATTTAGCCATAAAAAAGAATGAGATTATGTCCTTTGCAGGAACATGGATGAAGCCAGAGGCCATTAACCTTAGCAAACTAACGTGGGAACAGAAAACCAAATACCACATATTCTCACTTGTAAGTGGAAGCTAAATGATGAGAACACATGGACACATAGAGGGGAACAACAGACACTGGGGCCTACCTGAGGGTGAGGGGTGGGAAGAGGGAGAGGATCAGGAAAAATAACTAATGGGTACTAGGCTTAATACTTGGGTGATGAAATAATCTGTACAACAAACCCCCATGACACAAGTTTACTTATGTAACAAACCTGCACATGTACCCATGAACTTAAATTAAAAGTTAGAAAAGCGCAGTGGCTCACACCTGTAATTCCAGCACTTTGGGAGGCTGAGGCTGGTAGATTGCTTGAGCCCAGGAGTTTAAGAACAGCCTGGGCAACATGGCAAAATCCTGTCTCTACCAAAAAAAAAAAAAAAAAAAAAAAAAAAAAAGCCTGGTGTGGTGGCACGCGCCTGTGGTTCCAACTACTCAGGGGACTGAGATGGGAGAATCACTTGAGCCTAGGAGGTCAAGGCTACAGTGAGTCATAATGGCACCACTGTACTCCAGCCTGAGTAACACAGCGAGACACTGTCTCAAAAATAAATAAATTAAATACATACATACATACATACTTTAAAAAATTCACCCCTTTTAAGTAAGCGCCCAATTCAGTGGTGTTCATTGTGTTTACAAGGTCAGGCCTTAGGCAGTATCCCTCCTGCATATTATAAATGAATAAGCCCTTCTTTCATGAATGTAATAGCCAGTGGTCATAGCCAGTGGTCACTGGCTATTATGGGTGGACTAGGGCCCTGAGAGCTTTATCTCCCTAAGGAGACTTTTAGAGGAATAACAAGAAACAGGCTCCTTCCCAAGCAAGCTAAGTTTGGTGCTTTTATTTCTTGAAGCCACAAAATCAACATTCCTTGGGACAGCAGAATAGGAGCGTTAGATCACAGCTGGAGCTGTATGAGGAAAGTCATGTTTATCAGAGGAACCTCCTCCTTAAGTTTATCTCAGATGCTGCAGTTTGCATCCCAGGGGAGAAAAACTAATTCTGCTTTCCCCAGCGCCCAATTGTAATCTGTGAAAGGCAGTGGGAACTGGCAGCCATCCAGCCCATGCCTCCCTTCTCCAGATGTGAAAGCTTGAGGCTGAAGCAGTTAATTCAGTTTTTTGCCCTGATTTTTTACATTTCCTCCTATCTTAAACACTCTAACAGGGAGAAAGCTAACCCTAGGGATATATTTGCAGTCATCACCCACCCACATTTGATGCCATCTTGCCCTGGGAACACCCCTCTTCACCAACACCTTCCTTGGCAATGGCTGCCTTGGGCAGTATGGTTTGGAACTTTTGGGCCAAGGATGGCTGGATAATGAATAGACCAGTGCCACTCAAGGTGGAGACCATCAGCAACATCAGCGTCACCTTAAGCTTGTTAGAAATGCAACATTTCAAGCACCCCCAAAAATCAAGAACACTGAGGGCAATGCCCAGTAAACTGTGTTTTAATAAGTCCTCCAGGAGATCTGTTTGCACGTTGAAATTGGAAGTGCACTGAGAAGAATCTTGATCAGATAGGGCTCGGGGTGCTAAACCTAATGACATGGCTGTGAAAGCTAATACAAAATCAATAAGTAAGTAGACCAACTCAAACCTCTGAAGCTTATCTACACATGGCCATAAATACTCACATACTGTATCATTTCATGTAGGCTAAAAATGAATTTGACTTACCCTCTCCTACCTACATCTGTTGGTTTCTCATTTGGTAATATCCTTCTTCCTTCAAGCAGCTCTATATTGTCAATGTCATTGCAAATAGATTAAATTAAGAAAAGAAAAAATAGTGGAAAGGGAGTAAAAAGAAGGGAAACTTTTTTTTTAACCCTGCTGTATCCTGTGCCTGTTGACCTAGCATTAAAACTCTAATTTAAAGATAAGTCTCATTAAAGATGTCCCTTTTCATGAGTGGGATTTTCTGACAATGGAATTTAGGAGTCTAAGATTCCTAACCATGGTACTATTTAAAACTTTTGCCTAGATTTCCATTATCAAATAAAAAGCAAATCCAGGTTTAGCTAAGGAGAAACATTATTCAAAATGACTATTTCAATGAGGGGTGGAGGATTGTTGCATGTGGGGAGAGAACTTTGCAATAGGACGAATGGTCCCACCAGAAGATCTGAAAGCACCACAAAGGTCAGATAGAAAGGAATTTTATTTTATAAGAAGGAATAAACAAGGCTAGAAAGAACCAGACATGGGGAGAGAGAGGAGCAGGAAATGCCTTTCCTTGAGAGTCAGCCAATTCTCTTGAGGGGACATTCAGGGGGATTGGTTGTTCAGCATTTTGATGCTATTAGCAGGCATTTTGTCCAGATTAGTCAGGGGTTTACAAACAGTTCAGTTAATCATTTGTGGCAATGAATGGAAATTTGTAGTGTCTGTGTCTGGCCTGTCCTAGGTAAACAAAGGCGTTATTCACAAGTCTTCTTAAAGTCATATGGTTAAGAAGGGTGGTTCTGTGTAGTAAGCCCTTCCTCTGGATACCAAAGGATGGAGGAATTTCTTAACCTGTGCTGTCTTCCAGGCAGTATATATCATTGTCAGTATACATCACTGAGACATTTAAAAATAAAAACCTCTTAGCATTTATCTAATAACACAATTATCTTTAATTACAAAACACATTTATTGACTTCAGTTTGGCCAACCTATGTGTTTTGTAATTAAATGGAAGTTGCTTTATTAGATAAATTGCTAAATGCCTTTTTTTAGGAGAGGAAGTAGTAACCAAACAGCATTAAATACATGCAAATACATAACACAGATTTAAAAAAATACTTTGAGGATAGAATTGGATGAACTATTTAAAGCTGGATGCAAGAGTTGGAACTGAAAGAGATATTACGTATTTTTTCCATGCCAGTAAATCTGGTATGTACAGTATGTCATGCTAGTGAACAAAGAAGTGCTGAAGAGTCATGAATTACACAGTAATTAGAGAATAATGTGGCTAAGGGGGTGTTCACAGGTTGTCCTGTTAGCACCACTTAAAAATAATCATCAAGGCTGAAGTGTTTTTTTCATGTGGAAAGCTTAATTAAAGCAAAGCAACTAAGAGCAGGGGGATCTTTATGTAGGAAGTAAGGAGGGAAAAGGTTAATTTTTCAAATACCACATTTTTTTAGTGCTGTGGTACACTGTGACCATCAGCTGACTACAACCTTTATAAAATAATGGAAATCCTTTCTAATATCATCTTGGGGTCTTGACAGAATGTTCTACAGTTTTGCACTATTGTTCTCTATCATTATATCTGCCAATATAATATCATAAATTGATTGTAGAAACTGCAAATTCCTTATGGGAGATTTGTTCCTGACCTTGTTGGTGTCCTTGGGGGCTTTTTAGCAGAATAGGAAAGTCTTATTATCAGGGATGAGTCTAAAACCCCTTAAAAAATAAACCAATGACAGCAATAACAAGAATAGGTGTCTTAGTCCATTCAGGCTGCTATAATAAAATATCATAAACTGGGTAACTTATAAACAACAAACATTTATTTCTCACAGTACTGGAGACTGAAAATTCCATGTTCAGGCAGATTTGATGTCTGGTGAAGGCCCATTTCTTATAGATGGTGCATTCTCACTGTGTCCTCACATGATAGGAGCAAAGGGGCTTCTTTGCACCTGTTTGATAAAGGTCCAATCATGAAAGCTAATCCCATTCATGAGGGCTACACTCTCATGACCTAACCACCTCCTAAAAGCCTCACCTCCTAATATCATCACCTTAGGGGTTAGGATTTCAACATATGAATTTGGTTGGTGGGTGGGTGGCTGGGGTGACAAACATTCAGGCCATAGCAACAGGAAGCTATTAAGAATCAGCCAGGCTTGCTGGGCACAGTGGTACATGCTTGTAGGCCTAGCTAATGGGCAGCCTGAGATGGGAGGATCACTTGAGCCCAGGAGTTAAGAGTCCAGCTTGGGCAACACAGTGAGACCCCATCTCAAAAGTTAAATAAATAAATGTTTGTATGTTAAAAAGGTATTTATTTTAAAAGAAAAAGAATCAGCCAGGCACTATCTTAGGCAGTTTGTCAACTTAATTTTGTTTAAACCTTGCAACCTGCTAAGTGGGTTGCAAATTTTACCCCTACTTAAGTGGGTATCATTTCACTCCACAGATGACAAAATTAAATTTCCAAAAGGTTAGACTCAAGTCATTTCACTATACTACAGGAAGTTTCTAATACGCAAGGCAGAAAAAGGATCCCTCTTTGAGCCCAGATTTCTGAAGGACCAGTAGGGGCCATGAAGGAGGCAGAAGTAAGGCTGGTCTTTCTCTCATCTATGAACCGTAATGACTGTATTTTAGACTCATCTTTGCCAAGTTGTCACATCAGTTTTGACACAAGCAGGCAGTCAAAACAACCTTTGGAAGATGAACTTTGGAATTCTTACTGTCTGCCATATGCTTGATCACTGGTGTATCCACCAAAATAAAGCCATCCTCAAGCCCACCCAGCTCTCCACATAGCTAGAACTAGGTGCTCTGTTCTCCCCATTCTTATTATTAGCGCTCCATTTTCCCTACTGAGACCGGAGGTGACCCTGATTCTGTACTCTTATTTCTTGTTTTCCAAAGGATAGTATTATAATAAATTCAATTAAAGATGTATGTGAGGTTTGGGGAGGGGGGGGAGATTTCTTTAGAGAATATTTTCTATTCAAATGTAAGAAAGCCAGACCTAGAAGACACTGAAGATAATAACAAGAGGAGCTCACTTTATTGTAAGTACGGAGTTAGGTTAACCCTTAGTGGATTCAGGATGCTATTGTCCCACGATAAATGTGTGCACTTTTTAAATTAGCCTCTAGTGTAACCTAACACTTCATTGCTTGTGGAAATTCCTCTTTTATCAATATATTTTCTTACATAGCAAACTCTTTGAAACATTCTTCTGTACCAGTTGTAAATGGCATCTTTTTTTTCTTTTTCATCTTTGGCCTTTCAGAAAATAAACTTATGATGTTTTAAGATATTAAAATATTTTTTCCACATTAAAGTTAGAGAGAACTGAGGTAGAATTGCACTGAGGGTAGGAAACTGACTACTAACATATGTTCCAGTATCTGGTCCGCAGGTTTTTGGTTTCAGAAATTAGAATTGTGTAGTGCTCAGAGTCAGTCAGCCTTAACCATACGTAGCCTAACTATACTCACAAGAGGCTGGCTTACAATTACAGTAACACTTGTTTACACTGAGAAATCCAATTTTCAAGAAGACTAGAATACTTGTTTTATCTGTGTAGCACATTTTCTCCCTTATAGGAAAGCTGTAGGTTTTGATGAGTCATGGGAAATAGGACAAGAAAGCTCACTGGCTGGTGTCATCCCCCTTCACGATTAACAATTTCCTAGGCAGAACTTGTTAAAAAATATCTTTTAACAAGTTAAAAGTTGTCTTTTACTTAAAGATAACTAACAAAAGGTAAAATCATGACTCTCATACAAATATAAAATGAACATGTAAAGTAAAATATTTTATGTGACTCAATCAAATGACGGAGCCAAAAAAATGTCACAACCATTTTAAAGTGGAAGTAATGAGAACCAAGTGCTGTGGCTCACACCTGTAATCCCAGTATTTTAGGAGGCTGAGGCAGGAGGATCACTTGAGCCCAAAAGTTCGAGACCAGTCTGGCAACATAGCCAGACCCTGTCTCTACAAAAAAAAAAGTTTAAAAAACAGAATTAGCCAGGTGAGGTGGCGTATGCTTGTAGTCCCAACTACTCAAGAGGCTCAGACAGGAGGATCCTTAGAGCCCTGGAGTTTGAAGCTGCAGTGAGTGAGACCCTGTCAGAATAGAATAGAATAGAATAGAATAGAATAGAATAGAATAGAATAGAGTAGAGTAGAGTAGAGTAGAGTAGGGTAGGTAGGGTAGGGTAGGGTAGGGTAGGGTAGGGTAGGGTAGGGTAGGGTAGGATAGGATAGGATAGGATAGGATAGGATAGGATAGAATGTAGAATTAATGAACCACTGATTTATATGGAGTAAAACATATTGAAATGAACTTATAAGTGGACAGAAACCTGGCTTTTTCCCAAGGGCTATGATTGAAGGAGTCAATTGAACTGCCGCCAGACAGATTTTATTTGCATGCCTATATTTTCTTTGACCTATTTTACAACTCTACTATTTGTAAAATAGCTCAAAGAAAATAAAAAGCTAGAATCGGATAACTCAGAAAATTGTGCTGTACATAATGCATAGTTTTCCCTTTGGAGATAATAATCTTTTTCACTAATTGCAATTTTCCTACAAACTGACATCTTCTTTTGACTGAAAGTGGTTATTTTGGAGGTCAATTGTAGAACTGATTTCTCCTGGCCTTGGGACACTTTTCTTCCCTTCTTTTTCTTTCACTGGTCTACAACTAAGTTTCCTTAACAGTATACCCTAAGGAAGTATCTTTTATGATTTAAAAGAAGCCCCAATTAGTCTTTTGTTCAGTTACAATTTTTTTGAACACTTAATACATTGATTTTCAAACCTGGTTGATCAGAATCAGGTACATTTTTAGAAATACCGACTACCAGACCCATCTCTGGATTTTCTGATCCAGACTCTCAAGGACATATGTCTTTAACAAGAGTGATTTGAGGAGTCTGTGGATATACTCTGGGTAAGAGACCTAGTTGACAAATTGAATATTCTAGCGGATGATAGGGGTGGAGAAGTTTTCATGAGTTGCAGATGACTTCTGGTCATTGAGTGTATCCAAAGACAGAATTACAACAAATTTAGTTTGAAGATCTTAATGAACTTTTATTTGTGATTCTAGAATCAGTTCTGATGAGCTGATCAGAAGAGGTTGGCTTTATAGGCAGAAAAGAGTTGAGGAAAGCAAAAACAGAATGAAAAACAGACAGGTCACTTCCAAGTTACTTTCTTTATAGAGGTTAAAGCAGAGGACACGTCCTTATCAGGCTGGCTAAAAACTGACCTGTTTGGGGATTTGGCTATTATCTCTCTCCTGATTTCATGGAAGGTCAGGTAAACAACTTAGTTTCATGTTACAGACATGGAACTTCAGCATGAATAACTCCATTTTGTTTTGGTCTGTTGAGCCAAGTACAGAAGCTCAGTCCAAACCAGTGACCACCTCTAAATTTTATTTAACAAGTGACTTGTTGGATGGTGATAGGACCCATTATCTTCTTTATAATATTTAGATCCCTAAGATACTCACATCACACTAATATACTTTAATATAGCTTTTCTCTCCACCGCAAATCTGGAACTAATTCTAACGTTAGAATCACCTTAGAAAGATTCATTTTGTGATAGTATATGAACTGTACAATAGAGAGGGTCACATTTTATTTTCTACAAAAAGCCAACATAGTATGTGTTTGGTAGTTATGTTGGGCTCCACTGAGTTTTATTAAATCATGATGCCAAAAAACCCTACCAAAACCAAAAATCACAATGAGGGTGTATCCTGAAATCTTAAAGCCCAAACTATTTATTATTGCAGGTTATATTTTTAAAAGTTATTTCCATAAGTGAAGCAGGCACATCTTGTTCCCACCACAGGTGCTTTCTGGAAAAGATGTCAACTGAAGAATGACAAGATTCATAAATTTGGAAGGGAGAGCTTTATTTCTTATAAAGGGTTGCAGCCTGCAGGATGGCCATTCTGGCAGACTGGGAAGTGTAGCCTCCAGCCAGAAGCCAGAAACAGACACTTCAAGGCAGGGGGAAAAGAGAACAGGAATTTATGCTGAGCAGGGTGGCAAAGTATACATAGTTAGGAGAAGCCATGGTTATTTATGAAAAGGGAAACATGTGTGTCATGTGCAAATGGAGTGTCATGCCCCTTCAGGGGTCCCATGTACAAAGAATGGCAGCATTAGCAACATCCAAGGGTGGAGTTTTTGGCCATCTGACATCAAAAGCAGAGGACATGAAACTCCTCACTGCATGTCCTCAATAGATTGGCCAGAACCATTCCATAATGGGAGGCCCTTATCAGGAAGGAATGCTGGTGGGTTTTTGTGTTGAAACTGCAGAAGGGCAGCAGTCAGGTGGTTGGTTGATATGGTTGATATCAGTGGTGGAGTCTTTTGAAAGGGCTGGTTTCTGTTTAACCCTTAGGGAAGGAAGCCTAATGGTGATTAGTGAGGGGTGGTTATAACTAGGCATGTCTTACCTCCCAACCTGTCAGCTTCTCAGGTTTCTCTGGGGTCCACTTGGCCAAGAGGGAATCCATTCAATCCGTTTGGGGACTTAGAATTTTATTTTTATTTCTTATGATATAAATGCCCTTAGTTGACATATGCTCCATCTCCTATTTTTTTAAGGGGTGGGGGGAACTACCTCAGCAAACAGTGATCAGTGATGCTAAAAACAGCTCTGTTGGTGGCTCAAGTGTTTCAAATGATGGGGCATCACAAGATGGATCCAAGAAACCCTAATCTGTCAGTGTTAAGAAGGAACAGCATACACAGCAAGCAGCAGATGTGTTAGCCTTTCCAGCAGCTGGGGTGTGTATCCCAGAACAAGCCCAGCATATCACAGCACTAATTATTACAATGTTGGGGAATAATTGTCAATACCAAACTACTTCCTTGTGGAGCGGTTAGGATTTCCTATGCTTCCCCTCCCTGCTCCTCTCTCCAGATTTCCCTTCCAGCTTGTGTGTATGTGTGTTGCCAAGAACTATTTGGATTTTAAAGGCTGAAAAATAAGTCAAATTCTTTCTCACCTGGGGTTGATTGGTTGCCAGCTGCTTCATCCTTTGGGTGTCATCATATTCACTCTGTCATTGAGAAGGCCATGCATTGCTGCCAAAGAGGACTTGAGAAGCAGCTTGAAACTCAGATGCATCAGAGATTCGTATCAGGGACTGATATGGTGAAATCATTGTCAGTTATCTCAGTTTCCTGACATAATTTTTTAAGGATTCTTTTGGCTCAAAGTATGGTTAAGAATTTTGACTTCCACATGGATATTTGATATTTGAAGATTTAAATATCCTACAATACAAAGATATATGTGCCATATCTCCTTATGGATTTATTTTGTCTTCATTCTCTATTTTAATCCTGCAGTTTATAAAATTCTGCCTTGTGTGCACCATCCACTCGGCACCTGATGCATATCTTGATCATAGCATTCGTCAGTATATTGAATTCAACTGTATGTATATATCTGCTACCTCCATGGAAGCAACCTGGTTCTATTCATTTTTATATCCTCACAACCTGGCACAATGTTCTATACATATTTGAGTTATATTGAATTTATTTCCTATTGACTTAAGGGATAAGTCCAAACTTCTTAGCTTGGTAATCGAAACCCTATTTAACTTCTTACTTTTCTTTGATTATCTGCTTATAACCAGTATTGGAAACAAGAAGGACCTAGGGGATGGAATCATAAAGCAATTTTAGTTTTCATTCCTTCATTCTGTACATCTGTTCTGTGGAGGTATTTTTTTCTCTTGTCCTTAGAATTTTCTAACTGCTCTTTGATAGTACAAATTTCTATAGTCACTTCAGGTTGCACAGTACTAGCTTAATTCAGTAATTAAAATGTTTGGTGCCATACTATGAAACCCTGAAGTTGGGCCTACTGGAAGCAGGATGTCTACAGCCAGAGAATGGTACATAATTGGTTTTTACTCTCTCTCCTCTTCTGGACCTTCTCCTCCTCTCTCAGATTGCTAACCATGGTTTCTGATTCCTTTAGAGTGAAAATAAAGAAGAGGAAAGGAGGCAAGAAAATTCTTACTTGACTGTACTGCCAGAGTGCTCTAGCCTTGGTGTCCTCACTTGGCAGGGATGGAAAGTTGATTCTTCATATCATGGGAATTTTCATCTGTTCTTGTCAGCCCCAAGGAATCTGGAAATATCTCGAGCTTTTCTTTGCTAAGATCTGTCTGCCCCTTTTAGTAGTCCTCTTGGATTGGATTAAAGCAATGCCATATCAGCTCACCCTCATACAGAGCTGACATCTGGTCCCTGGGAAACACTTCTGCATTATTCTTTGTGACAGACACTGAGAGTTCAGATCCATCTCAACAAGCCCCTTTATTATGCGATACCTTCAAATAAATTAGCCAGCTCAACTGTCACCTTTCAGATTTTGAGTGTGAGTCAAACACCAAAACTGTAGAGGATTAGAGAACTCCTTTTCATGATCTATTTCCCAGGCTTTCTTCCACATTCCACACCAGAAATTTGAACAGAGCTTTAATGTTAAAAAAAAAAAAAAAAAAAAAAAAAAAAAAAAAAAAAAAAACTTAAAGAATTTGTAGTTAAATAAAAAGTTCTTAACCACTGAAAAGATGAAAGGAGAATTCTAGGAAGTAGCAGAGGTAGCCGTTGCTAAAAGTTACTACAACCTCTAAGGCCGAAGGACAAAAGGGAAGAAGTTGGAATTATTAAAGCTTAGACACTAAAAGAAGACCTCTCATAAAGCTGCTGTCTTAGCCCATTCCTGTTGCTATAACAAAATACTTTAGATTGCAGATTTGCCTTGATCTTGGGCTTCCCTGCTTCTAGAACTGTGAGAAGTAAATTTCCATTATTTATAAATTATCCAGTCTAAAGTATTTGGTGTCTGGTGGGGGCTTACTCTGTGTTTATAGATGGTGCTTCTTGCCACATCCTCATGTGGTAGAAGGGGCAAATGTTGTGTCCTCACAGAGCAGGAAGAGTAGAAGGGAAAAGGGGCACTAGGATGCTCCCCTCAATGTCTTTTATGAGAGCACTAATCCCATTCATGAGGGTAGAGTGCTCATGACTTAATCATTTCCCGAAAGTTCCTACCTCTTAATACTATCACATTGGGTATTATGTTCCAACATATGAATTTTAGAGAAACATATGCATTCAAACCAATAGCAGCTGGTGTCTCCGGGACCCACACCTTTGAGGAGGGGCACTGCTCAGCCACAGGAACAAACTCCTGCTGCTGCAGTGATGAAGCATTACTGAGGTGGCATGCGCAGGAACTGCATGCTGACAGCCTTCCTTCAGAAAAGCAAAACTGGAAGGAGCAAGTTCTGTTGTCTTCCTCCTCCTGACTTTCAGTTTCCGTCTAGTGCCTTCTATTGAAAGAGGCTATCAGGGAACAGCTGGCAAAGCAGACATGTAGTACACAGAGTCCCAGCCCCAGTACCACAGAGCAGAATCTGGAAGGGTTGGTTTTTAGCTAAATAACAATAACTTACCTGGCATAGCTCCTTTTGGGGAGGGGTTGGATTCTCAGCACAATCTCTTCTATTTTAAATGTGATCTATTGTCTTTTGTTACCCTGTTATACACATAAAAAACATCCAGCTGACTTGGTTTCATTATCTCCCTCCTACTAACCCCTCTTATCACCACCACTAATAATGAGAATTTGTACTATTGCTCTTTCTTGCAATACCTTTCTTATTTTCATTGATCACATTTCTTTCAATATGTATACTAGGGTGGGCAACTGAAATAACACAAAGGAAAGAAATGTCAAATCAGACTCAAATGAATCAGAGATCTTAATAACTTCAAAAACACAAATAATTGTGAAGCACAGGTGATACATGGAGAGGGCTGGAGCCACTCACTCATGTCCTCATGCATATTTTTGTGTAGGGTATACTCTGTTTCAGATTTAACATATGAGGCTCCAACTGACATCTGCTGCTACAGTAGTTACACACTAGGGAAATGTTTTGGACATAAAACATTTTTATCTTATATGGCATAGATGACATTTCCATGTCCTATAAATTAGTAGATTTCAGTCCTGTATGCTATAAGCAATCCTAAACAGACCAGGCACATCCTGCTAAAATAATCTACAGATAAGGAATCCCCCACCAGCCATTAGTTTGTTTGCTAAGAGGTTTGTCATTACTATGTTTTCAAATAAATGTATTCATCTAATCTTTTAAAGAAAGACAGCAATTGCTGGTCTACTGGCCAACTATTTCCTACCCTGCAAGTGAGATGAAACTGACAAGAATTAATGCTTGAATATATTAATTGAAGACAAGCAGAACAGAAAGCTGAGGGCAGAGATGCATGGGCAAGCTAGTTTGTGCTGGATCTGACAGATATTTTCTTTACAAAAGTGGGGAAAGCCTAGGTTAAATTTGACAAGCCTAAGGCAAAGGGCAAGAGCAAATCTGGGGAATCACAACAGGAGTAAGTTGACAGATTATAAGGGAAATTTGGGGGTAGGGGACTGATAGGAGGCAGAATGCAGGTCAAACTCAGGGACTCACAGACTATATAGTTGAAAAAAATCCCTAGGGATAATGTAGTCCAACCATTTGTTTTTAAAGATGAACAAACTCTTCATTGATTTGCTCCTGAGTTGCTCTAAGTTGGTTAGATGTGCCACAAAAGGTTTCCTAGTACATGTTTCTCAAACTTAGCTGCCTACACATAGAGGTGGGAACAAGCTTTTCAGAAATGCAAAATGCTGGGCTCCCACCTCAGAACTACTTGGATCAGAATCGAGTCTGGGATTGGGATTCAGAGTTTTTGTTTTTGAGACAGAGTCACACCCTGTCACCCAGGCTGGAGTGTGGTGGTGTGATCTCGGCTCACTGCAAGTTTTGCCTCCTGGGTTCATGCCATTCTCCTGCCTCAGCCTCCTGAGGAGCTGGGACTACAGGTGCCCACCACCACACCTGGCTAATTTTTTTGTATTTTTGGTAGAGACAAGGTTTCACCGTATTAGCCAGGATGGTCTCGATCGCCTGACCTTGGCCTCCCAAAGTGCTGAGATTACAGGTGTGAGCCACCGCACCCAGCCGGGATTCAGTGTTTTTAAGACACTCCACTATAATGTTCTACTACTGTTCTTCATGGCTTTCACACCAGTTACTTGCACTACAGATCAAATATAGTAGGACTTCCCACAATGTCCTGTCTTGGAACTGCCAACAGTCTTACAAATCTCTAGACCCTTAAGGAGACTGAGGCACTGTCTCAGAGTACTAATATGAAATGTATGGTCTGTATCATTGGGTAATAGACAATTATTACTGTAGATTTTTATTTATTTAAGATTATGTCCTGTGTCAGTTGTCTATTACTGCTAGGACAAATTACCACAAATTTGGTGGTTTAAACAACACTAATTTACTATCTTACAGTTCTGGAGTTCAGATATCTGAAATGATTCTCACTAGACCAAAACTGAGATGTCAGCACGGCATCATCTCTTTCTGGGGGCTCTAGAAGAGAATCCATTTCCTTGCCCTTTCCAGTGTTCAGTGGGCAACCCACATTCCTTGGCTTGGGCATCCTTCCTCCATCTTCAAAGCCAGTGACAGCAGGCTTTCTCATACTACCATTTCTTTGGTTCTTTTTTGCCTCCCTCTTCCAGTTTTATGTTCACTGTTTATAATCACTGTTGTGATTACATTAGGCTCACTTGGATAACTAAGGCTAATATCACTATTATGAGGTCACCTGATTAGGAAATTTGATCCATCTGCAATCTTAATTCTCCTTTGCCATGTAACATAACATATTCACAGGTTCTCAGGAATTAGAGCATAGACATCTTGGTGGACGGGGGAGGCATTATTCTGCCTACCACATGCCCTGTTTTCCAAATTAAGCTTTCAAGAGGACAGTTCTACATGTTATTCTTTTAATTAGAAGGGTATTTGCTGAAGCAATCATTCAATAATTAAGGTTGAATTTGGGATAAATGCTGAATGTAAGTGTCTTCATTTCCTAGTTTTATTCCCCTAAAAAGAATTCCTTCATATGACTTAGTCTGCACTCCGGAATAATTTTATTAAGTGGATTTTAATCGGAAATATGACACATCAATTTACTATAACTCATATCAGAGTCTAAAAACATGATTTCTGCCTATTTAGATCAATTTACATCCTTCCAAAGCTGTTAGTTCTCCAGGAACATGGTCTTCTCACTGTCTGATTCTGTAAATGTTTCACTGCCCCAAGAGTTCCTGGAATTTCTGGCAGAATTAGAGTTCAGCAAAATCATCTTCCTGTTTAATCATGGTTGTTGAGAATAGAAATCACCATTCTTTTGTCAATAGGACATGGTTCCTGTCTGCTGCTTTCCACTCTCTCAGCATCTTAAATTAAGAAAAAAATCAAAATCAAACAATGCCTGAATGCAAAAGAAAGCGGTATTAGCTATTTCCACCCCAGTATGGAGTTTGAATGGTGTCCTGATTTGATTGTTATTTAGAAGCAACGACTTTATGTTCCATAGTCTTGTGAGGCAAGAAGTTCTTTCCTACAAAGGGGAAAAATAGTATTCCTACATTTATCACAATGGAGTAACACTTCCTAAACTCCATATTTTAATATTTAGTGACTCAATCAGGGAGTATTTGTTAAGCACTATGCTTGATAAAAGACGTCTAAGACATAAACATCACCTAAAAGAGGCTTAAAATAGAGTGAAAATATATACCAAGTTGGAGGGAAAGAGCTTCTGTACAAAGGCTAGAATTAATTGAAACTTTTCTATGCCATGGAAACATATTTGCATCAAATAATATGCTATGGTCTGGATGTTTGTGTCCCCCAAATTCATATGTTGAACCCTAATCTCTATTGTGGTTATATTAAGGGATGGGGCTTTTGGGGAGGTGATTAGGTCATGAGGACTCCACCCTCATGAATGGGATTAGTGTCCTTGTAAAAGAAATAAAGGAGCTTGTTTGCCCCTTCTTCCATGTGAGAATGCAGCAAGAAAATGCCATCTTTGGAGCAGGGAGTGAGCTCTCACCAAACACTTAATCTGTTGGTGACTTGATCTTGGACTTTCTAGCTGCCAAAACTGTAAGCAATAAATTTCTATTGATTCTGAATGACCCAGTCTAAAGTATTTTATCATAGCAGCCCAAACAGATTTATCATCATCATTAGAGGCTCAAGTCTCAATTTGCCATGGCAATGGGTTAAAAAGATAACATGGTTATGTAAAAAACCATTGATCCCAAAATGTGGTTTTATCCAAGGATTTTAATTTCCTCCCCAATCTCGTATTTTTAAGTAGAATCAATAAGTCAACCAAACTAAGTTGAATATCACTTTCTTCCCCTCATTTAACCTTTCCAGTAATGCCAAATGACAATTTCTTTAATTCACAGATTCTTGCTTTGATCTAAAATCCTCTTGAAAGCTTCGTCCCTTAAATCTCCAGTTTCATTTATTTTTAAGAGGCTAACTTATATGAATGCAACTGACTTTTTCAAGTAATATAGATTAAACATTTCTGGGTGGCCACACTTATTTGGATTACATTGGAGGATTCTCTTTGAATTATGCTGATTTTAGCACCCACCCCATCAGCAAGTAAGTGATATGGGTGTGAGTTTTAATCCTTTATCTAGGTTTCTTTCTTTCACCA
This sequence comes from Rhinopithecus roxellana, assembly GCF_007565055.1. NCBI lineage: Eukaryota > Metazoa > Chordata > Mammalia > Primates > Cercopithecidae > Rhinopithecus > Rhinopithecus roxellana. Next base: position 77,500,796 of record NC_044555.1, read on the forward strand.
TGGCTGAGGTAACAGAAAAAGAAAAAGAAAAGAAAAGAAAATCTTCCTCCCTTCCTGGAGTTTGAACTGTGCAAAGAGTTTTTATATATACTTATTTTTTGGAGATGGGATCTGGCTGTGTTGCCCAGGCTGGTCTCAAATTCTTGGGCTCAAGCAATCCTTTCCCCTTAGCCTCCTAAGTAGCTGGGACTACATTTGTGACTATTTCCGGCTGTACAAAGACTTTCCACGTAAACATATCTTATCCATGTTGTGATTCCTTCCCCTAATGACCTCCCCTAGCCATTACTACTGAAAGTGTACAGTGTAATGAACTGTTTTGCATGGACAGCACTGTTATAAGATGAGGTGTTGTGAGACCCTGATGGATTCTGTTTTTGTTTAAGTTTAGCTTTAGAGTCACAATTTACTTCCTCAGAACTATGCTTTTCATATCACTGAGTGACTTTTATTTGCACAGTGTATTCACAGCAATATGCTTTTGCATTTGTAAATTTCTGGTGCCTTGAGCCCTTACAGTAGGATCTGATTATTTGCATTTTTACAGTGAGCACCTGCTCTTGCTGTCCCTCAGAACCAGATCCTGGTCTTACTTGTGAATGGAGGGAAAGCTCATCAGCTTCCTTCAGCTTGAAGAGCTGTACTTACAGGAACCAGGAATACACGGAGAAGTGGATAATTTATAGGCAGATGTGATTTTTTTTTTTTTTTTTTTTTTTTTTTTTAAGGAAGCTGACCAGTGGCAGCTGGAGTAACTTTGTTCATTACAGATGTTATTGGCACTGTCTTTGTAGTTTTCTCTGTGAAGAAGAAATGGAAGATTGGCAGGAAGCTCCACTAGGGGGAGATGACCAATATCTAGAATTTTGTGTTGCCTTTTATGTCTATTTGACCACATAGGTCCACCGGTTCTTTTCATTTCATCTTCTCTTGGTCTTGCATTCCCTTTTCGTGTGATCAGCTCGGGAACCTTTCACCTCTAGCAGCATAAAGTAACAGCATCTGTGATTTGGAGGCGGGGGCAGTGGGCTATTTTCCCAGTAGCCCCAAAGTCTTTCTGCAGGAGGGGAAAATGAGGTCAAAAGAGAGAGAACAGTAAAGTCAAGGGATAGAGGTCACCTCCCTTCACCACAGATCCTGCTAGCCCATTGTTTGAGCCTTGGATCTAGTTCATGATAAAAGCTACTGTTATGTGTCATGCACTGTGCTAATATTGGCAACAGCCCAGTTGAAAGATGCTAGTATTTTCTCCTCTCTTTTGTCCAAGATCAGACAACTAAGTGTCATACCAGACCCCTGTTGACTTCAGTAGGGATGGTACCATGTTCGAAAGGCCAAAGAGGAGTCTCAGAGCCAGCAAATGAGACACAGGGTTTATTGAGGGGACTTATATACAGGGTGGTTCAGTAGTGGCAGCCTGGACTCATGAAGTGCTACTGTTTGTAAAAAGCATGCAGTTTACATAGCGTTTTCACTTAGCACTCTCCCCCTAGCGACCATCTGCTGGCAACTTTCATTCAACCCATGCAAAGGGCCTCAATCCCCCCTATGGCCTACATTCCATGAAATGAGCCAGGACTTCAGATGTTCCTCACAGATAAGGAATGAATCTCTGGGTGGCCACTGCTGAATTCCTTAGCTTGGAACTCCAAACATGCATTCTTCTTACACCATAGGGTCATTGTCAGGGTAGGTTTTCATTACTGACAGGTGCGTCTGCCATACAGGGTCATTCTCAGGGTATGTTTACATTGTTATTACTGTCAGGTGCATCTGCTATACACTGAGGCACAGAGATTAAATAACTTAGCCAAAGTTACACATGGGTAATGGCTGGCAGAGAGATTTAAATCCAGGCAACCTGGCTCTAGCACCCATGTTCTCAACCAACAAGCTACACTGTCATGCAGTTATTTTACATACCATCTCCACTCCATCCTTCCCACTTGTCTGAGGCAGTGAAACTATTTATTTCTGTCACTTCCAGATGAGGACTGAAAACAAACCAAGCCAAATTCCGGGCAGGCCATGAATGGGTATGAAGGCAGTAAGCTTTGGCTTCAACATTCTGGATAATTGGATCTTATCTCCAGCTGTATTGTGTCAGTGGCAACTTGACCAAATACTGAGGCTATTTCTCAATCAACATTTCTTTTCTGTGACAGGACTGCTAGGAGGAGCTGCTTCTCAGCTCTCTTAGTATGGCAGAATGCCTTGAAAATCTTCTTGGGTGATCTCTAGTATAGCCCCTAGCCCATTTACTGAAACTAGGTCAAGTTGCTGAACTTACTAGTCACGAATTCTGCTGTGGAGGAGTGTACTCTGAGAACATTACAGATGGGGCAGTACCATCCTAAGGGTGAAAGCAACAGTAGATTTCCATGGGCTTAGGCCTTGGATCTGAAAATAGAAAGGCTTTCATCAGTGACGTGGATAATGGAATAAAAGAATCATATATATATATATATGTAAATAAAGATTTCCAAGTGCCTTAAAGCAATTGTAAGGGGTTGTCTTGCAGCTTGGAAATTGGGTTTAAGTTGAAAGTTGCCTAAATAAATTGCGGTGATCATCAGGTTCAAATCATTAGGAGCCTAAGGCCATCTTGCTATAGACCCACTGATGAATTTAAGTGTCAAATCATGTCGGTGAAAGGCTGGCTAAATTTGGGATTAGGAAGGTACAGGAAGCCTGTAATCTGTATGATTTTATAAAACATTATTTTCTTTGTAATTTAACAATATGTAAGACACATTTGCATTCATTCTTATATCTCTCAAAATAATTCATTTCATAGACTATTAATGAGTTGCTTTATCCTTTCTCTCCCTACCCCCTCATCTTGTTTCTCTCCACTTCCACCAGCTCTCATTGGACTATAGAAAATACAGGTGGTCTTATTATTGAGTTACAGTTATAAGCCATTGTGAGTAGATTCCTCTCCTGCCTCAGTTCCAGTAGCTGTGGCATTTGGGGGGTTTCTAGGATACTGTAGCAAAACCAGAGACAGGTGCAGCTTGCTGTATTTTTGGAAACTACTAATTTTGTGATGCCTATTGGCAACAAGAGTGTAGGCAATTTGGGTCATCTGCCCAGGTCAAAGGTATGTACTTTTCCAAAGGCGCATATTATTAAGGTTCTGCATTTCCCTTTCACTTCAGTACCTTCATCCCATAATAAGCAATGATTATCAACATAGGCTAAAGGGGAAAGCTTTTGGTAGTACATTTGTCTCTTCCTGGGGTCCATCTTGTGATCTTTTCTTCTTATAGGCTCTTTGTACTTTATAATAGTTGATCACAACCATTAGACCTGCATTCCTGGATGAGATCAGATGCTCACCACATGTGTGCAACCTTTTTGATCACTCTTTTTTGCCTCTCCATTGTCCAGCATCCATGCACCATCACTGGAGCAAATACACAATCACACTGACTCTACCTAGAAAACAGTGAAGAAGAACTTGGTTCCAGAACTATGTTGGAAACACATACATTAATTAATAATGCTCTAAGACCAAGTGAGTTGCAGCATGTGAATGTTCTTCATAGATATGAACTATACAAGAACCACCAGAGAAACAGAGAGAGTAGATGTTTAAGCCAAGTTGGGAGTAAAATTTCTGCTGATTGCAAATCTCTGCCCCTTCAGCTGTGTGAAATGATTTTTTTCCCCCGAAAAGTTTTGGTGATTGCTTAAAGCATTTGCTAGTTTTGCTAATGTGATTTGACCTCACTGGGGCTCTGATCACAAATGCCTGTCATTTATCTCATACTACACACAGCTGAGGCAGAGAAATTTATTCCCAGCCAAGAATCTCATAGAAGTTGGATAATTACCCCGTGGCTCAATCCAATTCCATTTGGGTGTCCCCCAGTTTAAGCCTCCCCAACAAATAAATATAGTATTGATCTGGTGGTTAGTATATGAAATTGGCAATTGTTCTTCCCCCTCTTCCAGATCATTTGTGTGTTTCACGTAGTTACCATGACTGAATTTGTCAGGGTTTTTTTCTACTGGGCGTCCTACATTTCTGCAGGTCATGATCTGATCTCCAGGGCTTCTTTATTTCCTGTCTTTCTGAAATATGTGAGTCACTGAATGTGTCTTAGCTGTGAGCTGGCCTGCCATCCTTACTCTAAAATTGGAGTCTGAATTGCTGCCTTACATTCACCAGATTTTGTTAGGGCCAGGGAAACATGTTTTCTTTCACTTGTAGCAGTGCTTTTTGGGTATAGCATTCCGCCTAACGTTATCTATTCCCTTACCATTTCCTGTATTTGATTATTATTTGATTATTATTCATAGAACATTACCCAGAAATTATTGTAATATTGTAATTTTATTATTTATGTGGAAACACATATTTATATAAATTTAACAATGTAAGTATCAGTAGAGCGTGAGCTGTTCAATGGCAGGGTCTGTGTTTCATTAATCATTTATATCCTATCACCTTGAAGAGTATCAGCTCATAGTTGGCATTCAATAAATGCTTCCATTTTTTGAATAAATAAACGAATGACTTTGCACTATTAGATTTTCCCCCATTAGTATGTGCTCAGTTGTTTAAAGAACATTTCTATTGTCTTCCCAACATGCATTCCACCTTTCCCCATGGGAAATAGCAGTAATGCATTTGTTACCAGGATTGGAGTCACCCCAACTCTAGGGATAATTTTTGACTGGTCTGGGCCTATTGTCCTATTGTTAGATACCAAGAAGGGGGCACTATTTTAGGTACCCCTAAGAAAGAACGAGAAAAAACCCCAACAGTTATAACTATGCATCAATTGTAAGATGTATTTTACTTCAGATATATTGCAATATGAAAAATATGCATCTTATAATGCAAGTTATATTGTGAGTTGGTTTAATCAGAGTGGAGCTTAGGACTTTTGTTTGATGGTTTGGTGAACAGATGCCCCTATTCTTAAGGGGCATCTCAAGAGGAAGCTGTGGCCCTGGGAGTCCCTGGTCATCAATATCCTACAATTATGAGGGGAGCTGGCTTCACATGTGGCCAAAAATTTCAAAGTGATGTAGGATGCCGAAAAGAAGCCAGGTTCTTGATACAGTCATGCTCAAGATTTCTTCAGTTATGTGAGTTAATACATTGTCACTTAAGCCAGTTCTAGTTTTATTTTTTTAAATTTGTAACCTAAAGCATCCTGATTCAGGTATGATTTTTAATAAAGGACACTTAGCTCAGAAAGGACATCCAATAAACTGAACAGGAGTAAGAATTGTTAGGGAAGAAAAATCCAAGCCATAATCCGGGATGAAATATGAATGAAAGAATGATATACAAGAGGAGTACATCCCTTCCATGTACTCCCTCTAGCTAGATTCTCAGTAACTAGTTTCTGCTCTTGACCCCACTTGGAGGGCTTTTCATTAGAATTGCAGAGGAGTTTTCCAGGGAAACTTTATAGGAAAATAAATTGAAATTGTCCAGTTTTGGGGAAAAGAACAAAAGAAATAATAGAGAGACAGGATAGTGTAGTATTTGGAAGCACAGGGGCTAGAGTCAGATGCCTGAGTTCAAATCCTGGCTCTGTTGTTTATCACTCCTAGGACATCAGGCACATTGCTTACTTTAACTCTTCTTTCCTCATCTGACAAATGGATCTTATAGAGTACCTATTCTTTGCAGTGTCAACAGAATCAAATGAGATTGATACGTGTAAAACACATAATGAGTGCCTTATAAATGCTAGTCATTAATATTGGAGACATTTAGAAATCATTTTCAGTTATATTCCATACCCAGAATAATTCATAATCAGGTGCCTAGTCTTGTGAGTATACAAGAATAAATTAGTTTATGTGAAAGCTCAAAGATTTGGGTTGATAAAAAGGAAGACATTTTGGCCCATAGAAGCCGCTAGACCACAAGATAATAGACAAGATTCTTATTTGTCTACATTATGTAAAGTCGTCTATTGAGTTGGTCTAGTAAAACATTTTGAAATAGAAGGCTTGACTTTGCCTCCCTCTCCCATGGGCCCTTCTATTCTTTCAGCAATGGAATTCAGTAACTTTATTTTTGCCTGGTTGCCCAGTAACCGCCACTTCAGTGCCTCTTTCTAACTCACGCTTCTTCTCTTCTTTTTCATCTCTTTGTTGAAAGAAACAAGTTTTGTGTCTATTAATTCAGGCTTCCATCTATAGCTATGAATAAAGAAATCTTTTTTTATGTTTGAAAACACTTGGTTTTGCTCAAACGTATTATAAAATGCTATGTTTCAAAGAAAGATGCTATAGTCTGAATCAGAGATCAGGGCTAATTTTGTGTGTACTGCCTGAAAAGGAAACCAGGTATAAATCCATCTCCAGGTATCTGTAGATCTGGGGCTTTGCTGCTCAAAGTGTGGACCTTGATGTAGCCAGGGCATCACCTGGGGGCATATCAGAAATGCAAAATCTTAGCACACCTCCCCTACTGAACCAGAATCTAAATTTTTTACAGGTGCTTTAAATAGCTGCAAAAGTTTGAGAATCACTGCTCTCTCAGGAGCATATCTGGATAAAGGCAGCTAATTGACTATAAAGCTTATCTTCTGATTGGAAGAAGGCCTCCGTATGATTCTATGCTGATAAGTGTTCGTTCTTCATTTTTTATCTTTTGTATTCTCCTTTGTCACTGAGAGAGAAAGCTACCACTTATTAAGAGGGCAATGAGAACAATAGAGATCCACTGGTGATAAGGAGTGCTATATAACACTAAGGAATAGGCAGGAAAATATGTCTTCTGCCACAGAAATCTTGCAAAATGTAAGGGTGGCAGCTACTTAATTCTATTCAAGTTTTGAAGAGAACCAGGATTAGATTCAGCAGCTGTTGGCAATGATTGAAGGTTGTGCACCCAGGGATGAGAGGGAGTGGGGTTAACAGACCCAGGGCACAGTTCAAAGAGGTTAGCATAGAGTTAGGTCCCAGGAGGAGCTAAATCTGGGAGTAAGGCTTGACCTAGCGATCTGGAGTGAGTGCTTTGGAGTGGAACTCTACTTAGCATGGAGTTGAAGAATTTGCAGAGAAAAGAATCAAAGTCAGGAGATAGGAAACAGCTAAGAAAGAGGTTCAGTATGGCTATAGTTTGGATGTTTGTCCTCCCAGCCTCATGTTGAAATCTGATCCCCAGTGTTGGAGATGGGGCCTGATGGGAGGTGTTTGGGTCATGGGAGAAGAACTCTCCCATGAGAAAGAGCTTGGTGCTGTTCTCACAGTAATGCATTCTTGCTTTGTTAGTTCCCGTGAGAGCTGGTTGTTAGAGCCTGACACCTCTCCCTCTTACACTTGCTTCCTCTCTTGCCATGTGATTTTTGCACATGTCTGTTTCCTTTCACCTTCTGCCATGAGTGGAAGCAGCCTGAGGCCCTCACCAGATGCAGATGCTGACACCATGCTTTTTGTACAACCTGCAGAACCATTAGCCATGTAAACCTCTTTTCTTTATAAATTACCCAGCCTTAGCTATTCCTTTATGGTAGCACTAAGGCAACTAAGACAAAAGCCCAAAGCAATAATCAGAAACCAGATGATTCCCAGGAGTTTAAGAGGTATGAAAAAAGTAAAGCAGGAGATATGGGGCGTCAGCCATATAAACAGCTTTGCTAATGAGAGTATCTTTTTTTCTTAGCCAACGATGTGCTCTTGATGAGTGTAGGACATTGAGCCTTGTGTGTGGTTCCTTGGAAATCTGAAGTTATTAAGAAAGGAGAGCTTGTAGCTGGAGTAGAAAGAGAGGGTCATTGAGAGAGTCAGTTGCAAACCCAGAAGCTGTTGACCCAGGTAGACTTCTGTGGTGTAGGTGGAAGCAGGGCAAGGCTGGGCAGGAATGATGAAGTCCACTGCGTCAAGAAAGAAGCTAGAGTGAGAAGGGTTAATGGAGGAGCCCTGGTTTTCCTGATATGCTAGGGCTGAGGAGCAAAGGGTTCCTGAGGATTGTTGGGGGACAGAAAAGCAACAGAAGGAGGTCAGCTTAAGTCAAAAGGGTGAGCAGGAGTCAGACAAACAAGGCTGTTGGCCTGGGATGCTGGGATTTTATCATTTGTTCTCTGTGCTCTTTCATAAAACCTGATAGGCATGAATGACTCTGAGCATAAATCATATCACAAAGGAGGGCAGAGACTCACAGAGAACAAGAGCAAGAATCTGCAAATCAGTGAGGCTTGGATCTAGATTTAGTATTTTCTGTTGTTTAAGTCTTAACCCAAAGAAGATGATATCATTTTGAATATGGAATAAAGCATGCTATCAGGAAAATTTGCAGGAACTGCAATCAGACACACTGGGGCTTTGGAAAATTATCTTTGAGCTTTAGTTTCCATATCCATAAAACTGATAAAATTCTACCTTTCTTTGCAGGATTGTTGAAAAAGTTTAAAACACGTAGAACATCTAGCACAAGAACAACAAACACATAGGAGGGGTCTGATAAATTGCAACAAAATATGGGGAGTAGAAATTATTCATACTTGCTTTCTGAACAGTCTACCTACTATTACCTCATTATGAAAATTTTATTCTTTTTTCATTTGAAGATAACTATTTTTTGCATTAATGCATGAAAATAATAATTCTATTTCTGGTAAGTAATGAGAATGAGGACAGGTGTAATTCTTAGTTAAAAATATAAATGATAGAGGGGAAAATTGAACTCTACCTAGAGACTGCACACAGCACAGCCCCAGGAACAACTGTCATTTACTGCCCACTTACCTGTTGGAGGGCATAGAGCTTCAAAGAAAGTTACAGCCTCTTAAGTGCTATCCCTGAAAACCCATGTCTATAAAGTGAGGCTTAAATCAAAGAGCTGCTATTTATTTGCTGAATTATGTGTAATACCAGCTGCTATTGAAGTTAATGGATGGGTATAGATTAGTATCCTACCTGTTCCAGAGAAGACATTTGCATTTTAACAGGGGTCTCCAGAAAAAAAGCTACCATTCAAAACAGAGATTCTTTTAAACTAGGAATTTTTAATATTGTGGCAGGTACATGGGAGAGCAGTCTGGGGACAGGAAGGCTTTTAGATTTTCCTATCCTTGGTGCTCTTGAACACTCTGTCTCTGACTGAGCCTCTTTTCTCCCGTTAATCCTGGATTTCCCTGACATTGACATGGGGGAGTGGATTCTTCTCAAGCTATTTTCTGGCCTGAGATTTTAGGTTCTGCAATAGAAGTATCTGAATAACCTGTAGCTTATCACACACAAAAAAATTAAAGACAAATTCCCTATGAAAAAGTAAGGAAATAAAAAAATTGGGCTTACTGTCCTCTTGATAGTGATAAGTATGGTAGCTAAAAGTATTTCCTCTAAAAGCTATTGTTTTTCTTTTAAAAAGTCATGCAGCTTTGATGTTCTGGCATGGTCTTCCTTTTCAACAAAAGTCCCTTTAAAACATGGCACTCTTGATTACACATGCATTTTCAGGTAAGCTGTTGTCTTAATCAATAAATTGATTTTTATTTAAATAAGAAGGAAAACCTACTTCTCTGGCAAGGGCATCAATCTGGTTGACCCTTTGAATGTGCTAATTACAATTGTTCAAAGAATTGGAAGCCATAGTTTTAAATATTAAATCAATTGACCAATTATAATGCAATTCTTCAGATCACACACTTCTGTTTTGTTTCAAACAAGCCCATTGCCATTCAAGTTGTCTCTTTATGAGAATTAACATCAAACAAATTACCAATGGCTAGCCAATTTAAGAGATTAACATTGCTCAAAAAGAGCCCCCACATGGCTGTGATTCAGCAGCCTTTATTAGATCTAGTTCTTTCCTCCTTATTTGCCATGACTCATCAGTTTTGATGGAACCAATTCTGTGATCATTTTCATTTTGTTTTGTACTTTTCTTTAAAAAAAGCATCTTATTTTTATTTTAATTTTCCATTGCATGGAATCATATTTATTGAAGAAGGGCTTCTGCTTGTTTGTTTGTTTTTTAAAGTATAAGTTCTGCTTTATGGAAACAGTTGGGTAAATTACACTCAAGTACCAAGCAAATAGTATTTTCTCTCATGTACAATGAGTTTTTAAATAAAAGTTAAAAAGGCATTTAGATTGATACATGTTGCTGCTTATTAAAAAGTGGAGCTGTGGAAAACAAACTCTGATCAAATGGCTGCATTTGTGTAAATTTGCTTTTAAAAATTATTCTGATGTAGTCATTGGTCTTAAAAATGGAGTCTATATGATGGTGGTATCAAGGATCTATCAGTGCACATATTTTTATTCTCTGAAGCATACTGAGAACAATCTGATGTCATTGGGAATTTGTTTTGCTTATTCCTCCTGGAAAACTCCAAGGCTGAAGTCCTTCCCTGTGATTTAAAAGGGGTTCGCTATCCTTTTTTAAAAGGATAGGATATGTGAAATCATATTAAATGGGAATTTGAGAAGAGAATGTTGATGAAAAGAGTCTAACTCTGTAAAATATTTGAAGAGATTTATTTTGAACCAAATATGAGTGACCATGGCCCATGATACAGCCCTTAGGCGGTCCTAAGAACATGTGCCCAAGGTGGTCGGGGTGTAGTTTGGTTTTATACATTTTAGGGAGACATGAGACTTCAATCAAATACATTCAAGAAATACGTTGATTCAGTTCAGAAAGTCAGAACAACTGGAAGTTGGGGTTGGGGGTTTGGGGGAGGGGCAGCTTCCAGGCTATAGGTAGATTTAAAACTTTTTTGGTTAATAATTGATTGAGTTTAACCTAAAAACCTGGGATCAGTAGAAAGGAAATGTCTGGGTTAAGATAAAGGATTGTGGAAAAGAAAGTTCTTATTTTCAGAGGAAGTCTTCAGGTAGCAGACTTCAGAGAGAACAGGCTGTAAAATATTTCTTATCAGACTTAAAGTCTGTGTTAATGTTAATGCTGGAGAGGTATAATGATGCACGTCCGACCCCCACTTCTCATCATGGCCTGAACCAGTCTCTCGGGTTAAATTTTAAAAGTTCCAGCTGGGCGCGGTGGCTCACACCTGTAATCTCAGCACTTTGGGAAGCCGAAGCCAGTGGATCATGAGGTCAGGAGATGGAGACCATCCTGGTCACAGTGAAACCCCGTCTCTACTAAAAATACAAAAAATTAGCCAGGTGTGGTGGCGGGTACCTGTAATCCCAGCTATTCGGGAGGCTGAGGCAGGAGAACGGTGTGAACCCAGGAGGCAGAGCTTGCAGTGAGCCGGGATTGCACCACTGCACTCCAGCATGGGCGACAGAGCGAGACCCTGTCTCAAACAAAAAAAAAAAAAAAAAAAAACAAAAAAAAAAAAACCCTGGCTGAGGAGGAAGTCCATTCAGATGGTTGGAGGGCCTTAGAATTTTATTTTTGGTTTACAAGAACTATATCCAAGAATACTGCAGCATATCTGCTTTAGCAAGATTGAAATATCTAGGGCATTTTGCCTGCTTAAAAAAACAAAATACATTTGGCATTGGAAGCCAATTCAAAGAATATATGCTACTTGTCTTAGAGGGGAAGAAAAATAAATCCGTCTGGTAATTACTGTAGGAGGACTCTAAACTGAATCACCAAAGTAATGAAATGGTTATTATGAGCACTATAAGTCAGGACTGTTAGGAAAATGGAATCTTAATGAGTAGAGTGTTTGTAGAGAACAAATCATGCCCGACAATACAAAACTTTATTGCGAAGCAATTAGAAAATTAGGGGACCAAAGAAAAGAACATCTTTTAAGATCTTAATTCAAATTAGGGTCACTGCTTTTTCAGCGTTTTCAGAAATTCGGGGTATATAGAACTGGAATGCTCCCTTTTTCCCCTTTCCATACCCTGCCCCCAACAACTCATACTAGGATAGATCCCTGTTTCTGCCCATAATACCTTATATTTTGTAGCACTAAGCACTTTTGTAATTATTACTACCTTTAAAAATTAATTATTGTAAAATATATGTGTAAAAGAATGTATAGGGTAGTACAGTTTAAAGAAGGAAAAGTAAAGTAAAAACCCATGTACCCACCACCCAGATAAAGAAATAGACTAACACCAGTACTTTTGAAGTCTCCTTCATGCCACTACCCAAGTACTGTTTCCTGTCTACCCAACAGTGGCCATTTCCCTGAATTTCATGTTAAAATTGTCTTGCTGTTTTTTATGGTCTTAATACATAGGTATATATCACTAGAAAATATGCCATTTAGTTCTGTCTCTTTGGTCAAGGTTATGTTTTTTGATTCATCCAGGATGATGTATCAAATTAATATATTTAGTTGTTCTACAGTTAATAGATGTTTGTTCCCTGTTTTTTCTTTTCTTATGAATAATGGTTCTCTGAGCATTCCTGCGTATCTTATACCTAAGACTGGAATTGCTGGATCATAGACTGGGGACATGTGCAAGTTAATTAATGCCAAACTGTATTCCAAAGTAGTGGTGTTTATTTCAGCTCACATCACTGTTGGATGAAACTTTCATCATTCTTTTTTTTTTTTTTTTTTTTTTTTTTTTTTTTTACTGTTTGTTTTTTATTTTTTTTATTTTTTTTTTTTTTTTTTTTTTATTATACTTTAAGTTCTAGGGTACATGTGCATAACGTGCAGGTTTGTTACATATGTATACTTATGCCATGTTGGTGTGCTGCACCCATCAACTCGTCAGCACCCATCAATTCATCATTTATATCATGTATAACTCCCCAATGCAATCCCTCCCTCCTCCCCCCTCCCCCCTCCCCATGATAGACCCCAGTGTGTGATGTTCCCCTTCCCGAGTCCAAGTGATCTCATTGTTCAGTTCCCACCTATGAGTGAGAACATGCGGTGTTTGGTTTTCTGTTCTTGTGATAGTTTGCTAAGAATGATGGTTTCCAGCTGCATCCATGTCCCTACAAAGGATGCAAACTCATCCTTTTTTATGGCTGCATAGTATTCCATGGTGTATATGTGCCACATTTTCTTAATCCAGTCTGTCACAGATGGACATTTGGGTTGATTCCAAGTCTTTGCTATTGTGAATAGTGCCGCAATAAACATACGTGTACATGTGTCTTTGTAGTAGACTAATTTATAATCCTTTGGGTATATACCCAGTAGTGGGATGGCTGGGTCATATGGTACATCTAGTTCTAGATCCTTGAGGAATTGCCATACTCTTTTCCATAATGGTTGAACTAGTTTACAATCCCACCAACAGTGTAAAAGTGTTCCTATTTCTCCACATCCTCTCCAACACCTGTTGTTTCCTGACTTCTTAATGATTGCCATTCTAACTGGTGTGAGATGGTATCTCATTGTGGTTTTGATTTGCATTTCTCTGATGGCCAGTGATGATGAGCATTTTTTCATGTGTCTGTTGGCTGTATGAATATCTTCTTTTGAGAAATGTCTGTTCATATCCTTTCCCCACTTTTTGATGGGGTTGTTTGTTTTTTTCTCGTATATTTGTTTGAGTTCTTTGTAGATTCTGGATATTAGCCCTTTGTCAGATGAGTAGGTTGCAAAAATTTTCTCCCATTCTGTAGGTTGCCTGTTCACTCTGATGGTAGTTTCTTTTGCTGTGCAAAAGCTCTTTAGTTTAATTAGATCCCATTTGTCAATTATGGCTTTTGCTGCCGTTGCTTTTGGTGTTTTAGACATGAAGTCCTTGCCCATGCCTATGTCCTGAATGGTACTACCTAGATTTTCTTCTAGGGTTTTTATGGTATTAGGTCTAACATTTAAGTCTCTAATCCATCTTGAATTAATCTTCGTATAAGGGGTAAGGAAAGGATCCAGTTTCAGCTTTCTACTTATGGCTAGCCAATTTTCCCAGCACCATTTATTAAATAGGGAATCCTTTCCCCATTTCTTGTTTCTCTCAGGTTTGTCAAAGATCAGATGGCTGTAGATGTGCGGTATTATTTCTGAGGACTCTGTTCTGTTCCATTGGTCTATATCTCTGTTTTGGTACCAGTACCATGCTGTTTTGGTTACTGTAGCCTTGTAGTATAGTTTGAAGTCAGGTAGCGTGACGCCTCCAGCTTTGTCCTTTTGACTTAGGATTGTCTTGGCAATGCGGGCTCTTTTTTGGTTCCATATGAACTTTAAAGCAGTTTTTTCCAATTCTGTGAAGAAAGTCATTGGTAGCTTGATGGGGATGGCATTGAATCTATAAATAACCTTGGGGAGTATGGCCATTTTCACGATATTGATTCTTCCTATCCATGAGCATGGTATGTTCTTCCATTTGTTTGTGTCCTCTTTGATTTCACTGAGCAGTGGTTTGTAGTTCTCCTTGAAGAGGTCCTTTACATCCCTTGTAAGCTGGATTCCTAGGTATTTTATTCTCTTTGAAGCAATTGTGAATGGAAGTTCATTCCTGATTTGGCTCTCTGCTTGTCTGTTGCTGGTGTATAAGAATGCTTGTGATTTTTGCACATTAATTTTGTATCCTGAGACTTTGCTGAAGTTGCTTATCAGCTTAAGGAGATTTTGGGCTGAGACGATGGGGTTTTCTAAATATACAATCATGTCATCTGCAAACAGGGACAATTTGACTTCTTCTTTTCCTAACTGGATACCCTTGATTTCTTTCTCTTGCCTGATTGCCCTAGCCAGAACTTCCAACACTATGTTGAATAGGAGTGGTGAGAGAGGGCATCCCTGTCTTGTGCCAGTTTTCAAAGGGAATTTTTCCAGTTTTTGCCCATTCAGTATGATATTAGCTGTGGGTTTGTCATAAATAGCTCTTATTATTTTGAGGTACGTTCCATCAATACCGAATTTATTGAGCGTTTTTAGCATGAAGGGCTGTTGAATTTTGTCAAAAGCCTTTTCTGCATCTATTGAGACAATCATGTGGTTCTTGTCTTTGGTTCTGTTTATATGCTGGATTACGTTTATTGATTTGCGAATGTTGAACCAGCCTTGCATCCCAGGGATGAAGCCCACTTGATCATGGTGGATAAGCTTTTTGATGTGCTGCTGAATCCGGTTTGCCAGTATTTTATTGAGGATTTTTGCATCAATGTTCATCAGGGATATTGGTCTAAAATTCTCTTTTTTTGTTGTGTCTCTGCCAGGCTTTGGTATGAGGATGATGTTGGCCTCATAAAATGAGTTAGGGAGGATTCCCTCTTTTTCTATTGATTGGAATAGTTTCAGAAGGAATGGTACCAGCTCCTCCTTGTACCTCTGGTAGAATTCAGCTGTGAATCCATCTGGTCCTGGACTTTTTTTGGTGGGTAGGCTATTAATTGTTGCCTCAATTTCAGAGCCTGCTATTGGTCTATTCAGGGATTCAACTTCTTCCTGGTTTAGCCTTGGGAGAGTGTAAGTGTCCAGGAAATTATCCATTTCTTCTAGATTTTCTAGTTGATTTGCGTAGAGGCGTTTATAGTATTCTCTGATGGTAGTTTGTATTTCTGTGGGGTCAGTGGTGATATCCCCTTTATCATTTTTTATTGCATCTATTTGATTCCTCTCTCTTTTTTTCTTTATTAGCCTTGCTAGCGGTCTGTCAATTTTGTTGATCTTTTCAAAAAACCAACTCCTGGATTCATTGATTTTTTGGAGGGTTTTTTGTGTCTCTATCTCCTTCAGTTCTGCTCTGATCTTAGTTATTTCTTGCCTTCTGCTAGCTTTTGAATGTGATTGCTCTTGCCTCTCTAGTTCTTTTAATTGTGATGTTAGAGTGTCAATTTTAGATCTTTCCTGCTTTCTCTTGTGGGCATTTAGTGCTATAAATTTCCCTCTACACACTGCTTTAAATGTGTCCCAGAGATTCTGGTATGTTGTATCTTTGTTCTCATTGGTTTCAAAGAACATCTTTATTTCCGCTTTCATTTCGTTATGTACCCAGTAGTCATTCAGGAGCAGGTTGTTCAGTTTCCATGTAGTTGAGCGGTTTTGATTGAGTTTCTTAGTCCTGAGTTCTAGTTTGATTGCACTGTGGTCTGAGAGACAGTTTGTTATAATTTCTGTTCTTTTACATTTGCTGAGGAGTACTTTACTTCCAATTATGTGGTCAATTTTGGAATAAGTGCGATGTGGTGCTGAGAAGAATGTATATTCTGTTGATTTGGGGTGGAGAGTTCTATAGATGTCTATTAGGTCCGCTTGGTGCAGAGATGAGTTCAATTCCTGGATATCCTTGTTAACTTTCTGTCTCGTTGATCTGTCTAATGTTGACAGCGGAGTGTTGAAGTCCCCCATTATTATTGTATGGGAGTCTAAGTCTCTTTGTAAGTCTCTAAGGACTTGCTTTATGAATCTGGGTGCTCCTGTATTGGGTGCATATATATTTAGGAGAGTTAGCTCTTCCTGTTGAATTGATCCCTTTACCATTATGTAATGGCCTTCTTTGTCTCTTTTGATCTTTGATGGTTTAAAGTCTGTTTTATCAGAGACTAGGATTGCAACCCCTGCTTTTTTGTGTTCTCCATTTGCTTGGTAGATCTTCCTCCATCCCTTTATTTTGAGCCTATGTATGTCTCTGCATGTGAGATGGGTCTCCTGAATACAGCAGACTGATGGGTCTTGACTCTTTATCCAGTTTGCCAGTCTGTGTCTTTTAATTGGAGCATTTAGTCCATTAACATTTAAGGTTAATATTGTTATGTGTGAACTTGATCCTGCCATTATGATATTAACTGGTTATTTTGCTCGTTAGTTGATGCAGTTTCTTCCTAGCCTCGATGGTCTTTACATTTTGCCAAGTTTTTGCGATGGCTGGTACCGGTTGTTCCTTTCCATGTTTAGGGCTTCCTTCAGGGTCTCTTGTAAGGCAGGCCTGGTGGTGACAAAATCTCTAAGCATTTGCTTATCTGTAAAGGATTTTATTTCTCCTTCACTTATGAAACTTAGTTTGGCTGGATATGAAATTCTGGGTTGAAAATTCTTTTCTTTAAGAACGTTGAATATTGGCCCCCACTCTCTTCTGGCTTGTAGAGTTTCTGCCGAGAGATCTGCTGTTAGTCTGATGGGCTTCCCTTTGTGGGTGACCCGACCTTTCTCTCTGGCTGCCCTTAAGATTTTTTCCTTCATTTCAACTTTGGTGAATCTGGCAATTATGTGTCTTGGAGTTGCTCTTCTCGAGGAGTATCTTTGTGGCGTTCTCTGTATTTCCTGAATTTGAATGTTGGCCTGCCCTACTAGGTTGGGGAAGTTCTCCTGGATGATATCCTGAAGAGTGTTTTCCAACTTGGTTCCATTTTCCCCCTCACTTTCAGGCACCCCAATCAGACGTAGATTTGGTCTTTTTACGTAATCCCATACTTCTTGCAGGCTTTGTTCATTTCTTTTTCTTCTTTTTTCTTTTGGTTTCTCTTCTCGCTTCATTTCATTCATTTGATCTTCAATCGCTGATACTCTTTCTTCCAGTTGATCGAGTCGGTTACTGAAGCTTGTGCATTTGTCACGTATTTCTCGTGTCATGGTTTTCATCTCTGTCATTTCGTTTATGATCTTCTCTGCATTAATGAGTCTAGCTGTCAATTCTTCCACTCTTTTTTCAAGATTTTTAGTTTCTTTGCGCTGGGTACGTAATTCCTCCTTTAGCTCTGATAAGTTTGATGGACTGAAGCCTTCTTCTCTCCTCTCGTCCAAGTCATTCTCTGACCAGCTTTGATCCGTTGCTGGTGATGGGCTGCGCTCCTTTGCAGGGGGAGATGCGCTCTTATTTTTTGAATTTCCAGCTTTTCTGCCCTGCTTCTTCCCCATCTTTGTGGTTTTATCTGTCTCTGGTCTTTGATGGTGGTGACGAACTGATGGGGTTTTGGTATAGGTGTCCTTCCTGTTTGATAGTTTTCCTTCTGACAGTCAGAAGGACTCTCTGTTGGTCTGTTGGAGATTGCTTGAGGTCCACTCCAGACCCTGTTTGCCTGGGTATCAGCAGCAGAGGTTGCCGAAGATAGAATATTGCTGAACAGCGAGTGTACCTGTCTGATTCTTCCTTTGGAAGTGTCCTCTCAGGGGTGTACTCCACCCTGTGAGGTGTGGGGTGTCAGACTGCCCCTAGTGGGGGATTTCTCCCAGCTAGGCTACTCAGGGGTCAGGGACACACCTGAGCAGGCAGTCTGTCCGTTCTCAGATCTCAACCTCCGCGTTGGGAGATCCGCGGCTCTCCCCAAAGCTGTCAGACAGAGTCGTTCGCGTCTGCACCGGCTCCCGCTACTTCCCCTGTTGGTCTTCAGCTGTGCGCTGTCCCCAGAGGTGGAGACTACAGAGACAGGCAGGCTTCCTTGAGCTGCTGTGAGCTCCACCCAGTTCGAGCTTCCCAGCGGCTTTGTTTACCTACTTAAGCCTCAGCAATGGCGGGCGCCCCTCCCCCAGCCTCGCTGCTGCCTTGCGGATAGATCGCGGCAGACTGCTGTGTTAGCAGTGAGGGAGGCTTCGTGGGCGTGGGACCCTCCCGGCCAGGTGTGGGATATATTCTCCTGGAATGCCTGTATGCTTACAGCGCAGTATTGGGGTGGGAGTTACCCGATTTTCCAGGTGTTGTGTGTCTCAGTTCCCCTGGCTAGGAAAACGGATCCCCTTCCCCCTTGCGCTTCCAGGTGAGGCGATGCCTCGCCCTGCTTCAGCTCTCGCTGGTCAGGCTGCAGCAGCTGACCAGCACCGATTGTCCGGCACTCCCTAGTGAGATGACCCCAGTACCTCAGTTGAAAATGCAGAAATCACCGGTCTTCTGTGTCGCTCGCGCTGGGAGTTGGAGACTGGAGTTGTTCCTATTCGGCCATCTTGCTCCGCCCCCTGAAACTTTCATCATTCTATACCTCATTGATGCTTGGCATTATCCAAATTTTTAATTTTTGCCAATTTGGTGGCATGAAATGATTTTTCATTGTGGTTTTAATTTTTATTTCCTGGTTACTAATGAGGGTGAGCATCTTTCCATATGTTTATTGTCAGTAGGATTTGTTCCCCTCTGAAATGTCTATTCATGTCTTGTGTGTTTTTCTATCTAGTTGTCATTTTATTGATTTAGAGGATTTCTGCATATATTCTTGATAATAAGTCCTTGTCTCCTCTATATGTTGCTCATGTCTCCTTCTGTTTTGTGGTCTATATATTTACTCTCTTTTGGGTGACTTCCAATAATAGAAGTTCTTTATTTTACTATAAGTGAATTCATCCAAATATTCCTTTATGTTTTATATCTTATTTAAGAAATTCTCCATACCCAAAGTCATAAAGCTTTTCTCTATTTGCTGAAGGTTTCTGGTCCTTTCAAATTTAAGTCTTTAATACTTAATGTGTGTGTGTGTGTGCATGCATGCTCATGCATATGTGTGTATGCACATGTGTATGTGGTAGATTTATGCTGTCTCGTCCTCATTTTGTCACTGTGGAAGATTAACCACTGCTTCAATTTCGTTCATATTTATGGGACTATTTAAAATTTTTTAAACATAAGAAAACTTGTATTTGAGTATTTTGTTGGGTTGTATTTATGCAATAATTTGTCAATTTCATCTAATCTGTTTCAAACGTTGGCATAATATTGTTCATGAAATGCTCTTATTTCTTTTATCTCTGTAGCATGTTTAAGACCTTCTTTTTTTCCTAATATTTTAAAATTTGTGCTTTCTTACTTGTTTCCTCTCTTTATTTATATTGCCAGAGATTTGTCTATTTTATCATTTCTCCAAAGGACCAGTTTATAGCTTTGATCTGATTTTTGGTTTGTTTTCTATTTCATTAATCGGGTTTTTTATTCCTTCCCAATTTCATCATATGAGTTTCTGATATTTTCCCGCCTAACTTCTTAATTTTGTTAATTAGCTGAATAAATTATGTTGTTCTTTTCTAAGGTAAGCATTTTAGACCGTGAATTTCCCTCTAAATACTACTATATTTCTATCCCTTAGATGTTGACCTTTTCTACACTTTTTAATGAAGCATAATATACATATAGGATGATGAGCATGTCATACCTTTACAACTAGATGAGTTTTCACAAATTGAACATGCTCATTTAACTATCACCCTAAACTGATCTCAAAAGTTTTGTTTTGTAGGATTGCCATGTTCATTCCATTCTAAATATTTTCTTATTTTTATTGTGGTTTCCTTGACACATTGCTTACATGTAATTTGCAACTTCCAGACATGGTTTTTCTTCTGGTTATCCTTGTTACTGATTTTTAAAATAATTGTCCAAAAGCTAAGACATGGGTCAGCAAACTACTGCCCCGAGCCACTGTAGTTTTTGTAGAGTTTGATTAGAAATCAGCCACACTAGTTTGCTTCCTTATTATCTATGGCAACTTTCAGGCTACACCACCAGCAGCACCAAGTAGTTATGAGAGAGACCATCTGACCTACAAAGCCTAAAACATCTAATATCTGACCCTTTATAGAAAAAAATTGCCAACCTCTAGTCTAGGAAAACAGTGTGTATGATCCTAGCATGGATACATTTTTATAAATGTACAAAGTGTATTTTCCAGTTGTTGAGTATGATATTCTATATTTGCTTGATAATTATGATATTCAGGTTATCTTTATTCCTGAATTGTTTTGTCTATTTGACCGATCAATAATTAAGAGAGGTAATATTAATATCTCTCAATGTAATAGAACTGTCAATTTCTCTTTAAGGCTCTGTCAATTTTGCTTAATATCTTTTGATGCTCAATTTTAGCCATTATATTATTATTAGGCTAGAATTGTTTTATCTAAATCGTGTGTTGATCTTTTTATCTTTATGTAGTGAATCTTTTTTATTACCAGGATTACCTGTTTTTTCCTTAAAGTCTATCTTGTCTGATATTAACGTAGCTATACTCTTTCAATTTCTAATTCTTTGACTTCAGTTTGATGTACAAGACTTGATTTCATTTCTGTCTGACATATTTCACTTTTTAACAAGCAAGTATGGTGCATCATATTTATTTTTATTAATGATATACTTTGTTTATCATTTTATTATGCATTTATGTGTTATTCTTTTTGTTTGGAATGATATGTTCTGTCCCCTTTTTTTCTCAATGCATTTTTGCTTTCCATTAGATTTGAAGCTATGAATTATATCCATTTTGATTGCTAATTCCAGATAGTTTACCATGTAAATATTACAAAGTTAATCAACTTCTTGCTATACTACTGCCAAATAACAGAAACTTAGAAGTCTTTCACTCCACTCATCCCTTTCAGCTTATATATCACTGTATAGCATTTTAGGTGTGTCTTTGTAACTCTACAAATTAGATAGTATTTTTATGTGCTCAATGGTCTATTACACTTCTTTATAAATTTCTTACTACTTTTTTCTGTGTCTCAGACCTTCCATCACTTTCCTTTTGCCTAATATCTGTGCTTTAGAATTTCCTTTAGTGAGAATTTGTTGTGAGTATATTCTATTTTTGTTTGTCTGCAAATATATTTATTTCACTATATTTTGGAAAGATATTTTTCTAGGTATAGTGCTCTAGGTGGAATTGTTCTTTTCTCTCAGCACTATCTTCTGGTTTCTGCTGTTGTAGTTGAGAAAACAGTCATCAATCAAATTGCAGTTCTTTGTAGGTGAACGATCTATTCTTTTTTTGTCTCCTGTCTTTTGAGATCTTCTCTTTCTTTTGTTGCTATACATTTCCACTATGATGTATCTTGTAATGGATTTCTTCTTATTTATTCTGCCTGGAATTCATTAAAACTCCTACATTGTATGATTGAGATGTCTTTCAACAATTCTGTAAAAGTCTCAATGATTTAGCACTTCAAATATTGCTTCTATCCATTCTTTCTAGTTTCTTCTCATTACATCTGATTAGATGAATAAAACCATCTTGCATTATCCACCATGTCTCTTGTCATTTTCATATTTTCAACTCTTTGTCTGGTGGACTGTATCTGGAATAACTTTATTGGATGTCTTTCAGCTCAACAGTTAAATGATATCAAATCCACTGTTTAATCTGTCTACTAAGGTTTTTTCAAGAATCTATTAAAATTGTAATTATTACATTTTAATTTAAAGATTGTTTTTCAAATCTGTTTCATGATTATTTTGCTGTCTTTCAAGCTACTCTTCTATATTGTTAAAAATGTTTAATAGTTATTTTATATTTTGGATCTGCTGATTTTAATATCTGAAGTATTTGTGGGTGTGATTCTGCTGTCTTATTTCTGCTGACTCTTACTCATGTTCTTTTGTCTATTTTGTTATTTTTCACTAGATCTCTTGTACCTTGGAACCTTATTTGCCGCCATTCTTTAAGGTCTGGATTAAGATTTAGTTTCTGCAGAAAATATTGATGTTTGTTCCTATCAGTCACCTAGGAGTACCTCCAACCCAGGGTTATTCTTAATTCAAGTTTCAGCTTAAAGCTCTTCATGTCACACAGGTAACATGAATTGAGAAAGCTCACCCATGTGTGGACCAGCTTTAGGGAACAAACTTAAGAGAATTGTTTTATCCGCTAACACTAAAGTCAAGATATATATTTATTTGTTGACTCCACTTTCATTGTGGATTCATTGTTTATTCACATTTACACTAAGGGGTATAGCTTCTTAGTGAAAGGGTGGCCTAGTATACTTCCATTATATTGTCTGCGTTAGATGGATCCTTGTCTTTATCTCCTCTTTACTGTACTGCCACAGAATTTCAGGATCTTTTGCTTTAAGCAGAATCCTCAGAGGATAAAGTTGACTTTGCTGCTTACTTACCGCTTGGGATTCCTGCTTTTACTCAATTTTGCCCTCTGGATTTTTTTACTTTCATGCTAGTTCAGTGAAACATTATAAAGCACATTTTCTTTTTCATAATTTAACTCAGCATTTTAGTCATTTTCATCAGAAGGGGTGTTCAATATGTTTATTATATTGAAGGTCATACAGAGAATGTAATAAATACTTTCTTCTCCTCCTACTCTGGATTGTAAGTTCCATGGAAACAGGTGTCACATCCACTGTGACTCCTGCTGTTCATTGCTGTTTTACAGTAGAATTCCTGGCACAAAATACAAGAGGACTTCAAAAAGTTTGTGGAATTAAAAGATAAAAATAAAAAATATTAACTTTATTTCTCAATATAACCAATATAGAGTTCAAGACATGTGCTCACTTCAGCAGCACCTATACTAATAACAGTTCAAGACACTTTTGTAATTGATGATACCAGCTATTTAGTGCATCCCTAAAGAACTGAGGGTCCTGGGAGTGTAACCATGCCAATGTAGTCTTTTTTACATTAACTGGAGAAAAATGAATGCACTTTAAAGATTTTTTTTAAGATTAGGAAACAAAAAGAACTTAGAAGGATCCAAATCAGGGCTGTAAGGTGGACATCTAATAATTTCCCATCAAAACTCTCCCAAAATTGGAGATTAGGAGGGGGCGGAGCAAGATGGCCGAATAGGAACAACTCCAGTCTCCAACTCCCAGCGCGAGCGACACAGAAGACCGGTGATTTCTGCATTTTCAACTGAGGTACTGGGGTCATCTCACTAGGGAGTGCCGGACAATCGGTGCTGGTCAGCTGCTGCAGCCTGACCAGCGAGAGCTGAAGCAGGGCGAGGCATCGCCTCACCTGGAAGCGCAAGGGGGAAGGGGATCCGTTTTCCTAGCCAGGGGAACTGAGACACACAACACCTGGAAAATCGGGTAACTCCCACCCCAATACTGCGCTGTAAGCATACAGGCATTCCAGGAGAATATATCCCACACCTGGCCGGGAGGGTCCCACGCCCACGAAGCCTCCCTCACTGCTAACACAGCAGTCTGCCGCGATCTATCCGCAAGGCAGCAGCGAGGCTGGGGGAGGGGCGCCCGCCATTGCTGAGGCTTAAGTAGGTAAACAAAGCCGCTGGGAAGCTCGAACTGGGTGGAGCTCACAGCAGCTCAAGGAAGCCTGCCTGTCTCTGTAGTCTCCACCTCTGGGGACAGCGCACAGCTGAAGACCAACAGGGGAAGTAGCGGGAGCCGGTGCAGACGCGAACGACTCTGTCTGACAGCTTTGGGGAGAGCCGCGGATCTCCCAACGCGGAGGTTGAGATCTGAGAACGGACAGACTGCCGGCTCAGGTGTGTCCCTGACCCCTGAGTAGCCTAGCTGGGAGAAATCCCCCACTAGGGGCAGTCTGACACCCCACACCTCACAGGGTGGAGTACACCCCTGAGAGGACACTTCCAAAGGAAGAATCAGACAGGTACACTCGCTGTTCAGCAATATTCTATCTTCGGCAACCTCTGCTGCTGATACCCAGGCAAACAGGGTCTGGAGTGGACCTCAAGCAATCTCCAACAGACCAACAGAGAGTCCTTCTGACTGTCAGAAGGAAAACTATCAAACAGGAAGGACACCTATACCAAAACCCCATCAGTTCGTCACCACCATCAAAGACCAGAGACAGATAAAACCACAAAGATGGGGAAGAAGCAGGGCAGAAAAGCTGGAAATTCAAAAAATAAGAGCGCATCTCCCCCTGCAAAGGAGCGCAGCCCATCACCAGCAACGGATCAAAGCTGGTCAGAGAATGACTTGGACGAGAGGAGAGAAGAAGGCTTCAGTCCATCAAACTTATCAGAGCTAAAGGAGGAATTACGTACCCAGCGCAAAGAAACTAAAAATCTTGAAAAAAGAGTGGAAGAATTGACAGCTAGACTCATTAATGCAGAGAAGATCATAAACGAAATGACAGAGATGAAAACCATGACACGAGAAATACGTGACAAATGCACAAGCTTCAGTAACCGACTCGATCAACTGGAAGAAAGAGTATCAGCGATTGAAGATCAAATGAATGAAATGAAGCGAGAAGAGAAACCAAAAGAAAAAAGAAGAAAAAGAAATGAGCAAAGCCTGCAAGAAGTATGGGATTACGTAAAAAGACCAAATCTACGTCTGATTGGGGTGCCTGAAAGTGAGGGGGAAAATGGAACCAAGTTGGAAAACACTCTTCAGGATATCATCCAGGAGAACTTCCCCAACCTAGTAGGGCAGGCCAACATTCAAATTCAGGAAATACAGAGAACGCCACAAAGATACTCCTCCAGAAGAGCAACTCCAAGACACATAATTGCCAGATTCACCAAAGTTGAAATGAAGGAAAAAATCTTAAGGGCAGCCAGAGAGAAAGGTCGGGTCACCCACAAAGGGAAGCCCATCAGACTAACAGCAGACCTCTCGGCAGAAACTCTACAAGCCAGAAGAGAGTGGGGGCCAATATTCAACGTTCTTAAAGAAAAGAATTTTAAACCCAGAATTTCATATCCAGCCAAACTAAGTTTCATAAGTGAAGGAGAAATAAAATCCTTTACAGATAAGCAAATGCTTAGAGATTTTGTCACCACCAGGCCTGCCTTACAAGAGACCCTGAAGGAAGCCCTAAACATGGAAAGGAACAACCGGTACCAGCCATCGCAAAAACTTGGCAAAATGTAAAGACCATCGAGGCTAGGAAGAAACTGCATCAACTAACGAGCAAAATAACCAGTTAATATCATAATGGCAGGATCAAGTTCACACATAACAATATTAACCTTAAATGTTAATGGACTAAATGCTCCAATTAAAAGACACAGACTGGCAAACTGGATAAAGAGTCAAGACCCATCAGTCTGCTGTATTCAGGAGACCCATCTCACATGCAGAGACACACATAGGCTCAAAATAAAGGGATGGAGGAAGATCTACCAAGCAAATGGAGAACAAAAAAAAGCAGGGGTTGCAATCCTAGTCTCTGATAAAACAGACTTTAAACCATCAAAGATCAAAAGAGACAAAGAAGGCCATTACATAATGGTAAAGGGATCAATTCAACAGGAAGAGCTAACTCTCCTAAATATATATGCACCCAATACAGGAGCACCCAGATTCATAAAGCAAGTCCTTAGAGACTTACAAAGAGACTTAGACTCCCATACAATAATAATGGGGGACTTCAACACTCCGCTGTCAACATTAGACAGATCAACGAGACAGAAAGTTAACAAGGATATCCAGGAATTGAACTCATCTCTGCACCAAGCGGACCTAATAGACATCTATAGAACTCTCCACCCCAAATCAACAGAATATACATTCTTCTCAGCACCACATCGCACTTATTCCAAAATTGACCACATAATTGGAAGTAAAGTACTCCTCAGCAAATGTAAAAGAACAGAAATTATAACAAACTGTCTCTCAGACCACAGTGCAATCAAACTAGAACTCAGGACTAAGAAACTCAATCAAAACCGCTCAACTACATGGAAACTGAACAACCTGCTCCTGAATGACTACTGGGTACATAACGAAATGAAAGCGGAAATAAAGATGTTCTTTGAAACCAATGAGAACAAAGATACAACATACCAGAATCTCTGGGACACATTTAAAGCAGTGTGTAGAGGGAAATTTATAGCACTAAATGCCCACAAGAGAAAGCAGGAAAGATCTAAAATTGACACTCTAACATCACAATTAAAAGAACTAGAGAGGCAAGAGCAATCACATTCAAAAGCTAGCAGAAGGCAAGAAATAACTAAGATCAGAGCAGAACTGAAGGAGATAGAGACACAAAAAACCCTCCAAAAAATCAATGAATCCAGGAGTTGGTTTTTTGAAAAGATCAACAAAATTGACAGACCGCTAGCAAGGCTAATAAAGAAAAAAAGAGAGAGGAATCAAATAGATGCAATAAAAAATGATAAAGGGGATATCACCACTGACCCCACAGAAATACAAACTACCATCAGAGAATACTATAAACGCCTCTACGCAAATCAACTAGAAAATCTAGAAGAAATGGATAATTTCCTGGACACTTACACTCTCCCAAGGCTAAACCAGGAAGAAGTTGAATCCCTGAATAGACCAATAGCAGGCTCTGAAATTGAGGCAACAATTAATAGCCTACCCACCAAAAAAAGTCCAGGACCAGATGGATTCACAGCTGAATTCTACCAGAGGTACAAGGAGGAGCTGGTACCATTCCTTCTGAAACTATTCCAATCAATAGAAAAAGAGGGAATCCTCCCTAACTCATTTTATGAGGCCAACATCATCCTGATACCAAAGCCTGGCAGAGACACAACAAAAAAAGAGAATTTTAGACCAATATCCCTGATGAACATTGATGCAAAAATCCTCAATAAAATACTGGCAAACCGGATTCAGCAGCACATCAAAAAGCTTATCCACCATGATCAAGTGGGCTTCATCCCTGGGATGCAAGGCTGGTTCAACATTCGCAAATCAATAAACGTAATCCAGCATATAAACAGAATCAAAGACAAGAACCACATGATTGTCTCAATAGATGCAGAAAAGGCTTTTGACAAAATTCAACAGCCCTTCATGCTAAAAACGCTCAATAAATTCGGTATTGATGGAACGTACCTCAAAATAATAAGAGCTATTTATGACAAACCCACAGCTAATATCATACTGAATGGGCAAAAACTGGAAAAATTCCCTTTGAAAACTGGCACAAGACAGGGATGCCCTCTCTCACCACTCCTATTCAACATAGTGTTGGAAGTTCTGGCTAGGGCAATCAGGCAAGAGAAAGAAATCAAGGGTATCCAGATAGGAAAAGAAGAAGTCAAATTGTCCCTGTTTGCAGATGACATGATTGTATATTTAGAAAACCCCATCGTCTCAGCCCAAAATCTCCTTAAGCTGATAAGCAACTTCAGCAAAGTCTCAGGATACAAAATTAATGTGCAAAAATCACAAGCATTCTTATACACCAGCAACAGACAAGCAGAGAGCCAAATCAGGAATGAACTTCCATTCACAATTGCTTCAAAGAGAATAAAATACCTAGGAATCCAGCTTACAAGGGATGTAAAGGACCTCTTCAAGGAGAACTACAAACCACTGCTCAGTGAAATCAAAGAGGACACAAACAAATGGAAGAACATACCATGCTCATGGATAGGAAGAATCAATATCGTGAAAATGGCCATACTCCCCAAGGTTATTTATAGATTCAATGCCATCCCCATCAAGCTACCAATGACTTTCTTCACGGAATTGGAAAAAACTGCTTTAAAGTTCATATGGAACCAAAAAAGAGCCCGCATTGCCAAGACAATCCTAAGTCAAAAGGACAAAGCTGGAGGCGTCACGCTACCTGACTTCAAACTATACTACAAGGCTACAGTAACCAAAACAGCATGGTACTGGTACCAAAACAGAGATATAGACCAATGGAACAGAACAGAGTCCTCAGAAATAATACCGCACATCTACAGCCATCTGATCTTTGACAAACCTGAGAGAAACAAGAAATGGGGAAAGGATTCCCTATTTAATAAATGGTGCTGGGAAAATTGGCTAGCCATAAGTAGAAAGCTGAAACTGGATCCTTTCCTTACCCCTTATACGAAGATTAATTCAAGATGGATTAGAGACTTAAATGTTAGACCTAATACCATAAAAACCCTAGAAGAAAATCTAGGTAGTACCATTCAGGACATAGGCATGGGCAAGGACTTCATGTCTAAAACACCAAAAGCAACGGCAGCAAAAGCCATAATTGACAAATGGGATCTAATTAAACTAAAGAGCTTTTGCACAGCAAAAGAAACTACCATCAGAGTGAACAGGCAACCTACAGAATGGGAGAAAATTTTTGCAACCTACTCATCTGACAAAGGGCTAATATCCAGAATCTACAAAGAACTCAAACAAATATACGAGAAAAAAACAAACAACCCCATCAAAAAGTGGGGAAAGGATATGAACAGACATTTCTCAAAAGAAGATATTCATACAGCCAACAGACACATGAAAAAATGCTCATCATCACTGGCCATCAGAGAAATGCAAATCAAAACCACAATGAGATACCATCTCACACCAGTTAGAATGGCAATCATTAAGAAGTCAGGAAACAACAGGTGTTGGAGAGGATGTGGAGAAATAGGAACACTTTTACACTGTTGGTGGGATTGTAAACTAGTTCAACCATTATGGAAAACAGTATGGCAATTCCTCAAGGATCTAGAACTAGATGTACCATATGACCCAGCCATCCCACTACTGGGTATATACCCAAAGGATTATAAATTAGTCTACTACAAAGACACATGTACACGTATGTTTATTGCGGCACTATTCACAATAGCAAAGACTTGGAATCAACCCAAATGTCCATCTGTGACAGACTGGATTAAGAAAATGTGGCACATATACACCATGGAATACTATGCAGCCATAAAAAAGGATGAGTTTGCGTCCTTTGTAGGGACATGGATGCAGCTGGAAACCATCATTCTTAGCAAACTATCACAAGAAGAGAAAACCAAACACCGCATGTTCTCACTCATAGGTGGGAACTGAACAATGAGATCACTTGGACTCGGGAAGGGGAACATCACGCACTGGGGTCTATCATGGGGAGGGGGGAGGGGGGAGGAGGGAGGGATTGCATTGGGGAGTTATACATGATATAAATGATGAATTGATGGGTGCTGACGAGTTGATGGGTGCAGCACACCAACATGGCATAAGTATACATATGTAACAAACCTGCACGTTATGCACATGTACCCTAGAACTTAAAGTATAATAAAAAAAAAAAAAAAAAAAAAAAAAAAAAAAAATGAAAAAAAAAAAAAAAAAAAAAAAAAAAAAAAAAAAAAAAAGAAAAGAAAAAAAAAAGAAAATATGAGGAGGAGTAAAATGAATATCACCTATCTTTAAATTATCCAAAGATAGCTTATTTTATAGATTCCCTGCAGTCCTTTATTTGAATCTATATTGAATATATAATGTAACTTAGCTATAATCACAGTGATCACATAAAAAACAGTTTTCTATGTAGTTATTTCTACTTAGAATTTCATGAAGCAAGGAGATTATGGGTTTACTTTCCACTTTGTTCTTAGTGCTTTGTACATTCTCTGGCATGTGCTGGGCATTGACAAGAACAACTTATTTCCCCATTAAGTAGTTTTCTAAGTCATGATTTTTAATGACTTCATTATATTTCATTATATAATTATGCTATCTTAGTCTCCTATTTAGTACCATTAGGTTGTCATTTTTATATAATGCTGCTATGGAGATTCTTGAAAACAGATCTTTTAGAATACATTCTATTGTTTTTTTTTTTTTTTTTTTTTTTTTTTTTTTTTTTTTTTTTTTTTTTTTTTTTTTGAAGAAAATATTGACTTAGCACTATTGGGACAAAGGGTATGGTCAAAATTACTTAAGGTTAAATTACCGGCATTGTTCATTTTATTGATAGTATCAATTTTGATATTTTTTCTTTGTTTAATAGATGGAAAAGAATTTTAATTTTAAAGTTTACATTACTCTTATTCATTAAATTGAGTATTTTTCAATGTTAAAAAAAAAAAAAAAAAAAAAAAAAAAAAAAAAAAAAAAACTCTCCCAAAATTGCCTTTGATGAGAGGAGTGAGTAGAAGCATTGTCATGTTGCAGAAGGACTCTCCAATGAAGTTTTTCTGGGAGTTTTTCTGCTAAAGCTTTGGCTAACTTTCTCAAAACATTCTTATAATAAGCAGATGTTATTGTTCTTTGGCCCAATGCCATGACCTTTGCTCTTGACTGGTCCACACCTGCTTTGACTGGACCCCTTCAACCTATTGGTAGCCATTGCTTTGACTGTACTGTGTCTTCAAGATGATACTGGTAAAGCTGTGTTTCATTCTCCTGTTATAATTCTTCAAAGAAACACTTCAGGATCTTGATTCCACTTGTTTAAAATTTTCATTGAAAGCTCTGCTTTTGTCTGTAGCTGATCTGGGTGCAATGGTTTTGGTGCCCACAGAGTGGAAAGTTTGCTTGACTTTAATTTTTCAGTCAGAATTGTATAAGTTGAACCAATTGAGATGGCTATGATGTTGGCTATTGTTTCTGCTGTTAATCATTAGTCCTCTTCAATTAGGGCGTGAATAAGATGAATTTTTTCCTCACAAATTGATGTGGATGGTCTGCCACTATAGACTTCATCTTCAATATCATCTCAAGAAAGTGAAAGGACAACCTATAGAACATGAGAAAATATTTGCAAGTCATATATCTGGCAATGGTCTAGTACCCAGAATGTAAAAAATACTCTTACAACTCCACAACAAAAATATAACCTGATGAAAACATGGGCAAAGGTCTTGAATAGACATTTCTTCAAAGAAGATGTACAAATGACCAACAAACACAAGAAAAGATGCTCCTTATCATTAATCATTTAGGGAAACAAACCAAAATAAAAGTGAGGTACTACTTCACACCCACTAGGAGGCTCCTATTAAGAATACAAAAAAAAAAGAGAGGTGGAGCAAGATGGACAAATAGTAGCCTCCACCGATTGTCTTCCCTGAAAGAACACCAAATATTAACAACTAATTACACACAAAAAAAGCACTGTCATTAGAACCAAAAATCAGGAGAGGAGAGTCAACAGTAAAGACGACTTTGTCTTGTCTCTTGGATACCAGCTCAGCCATAGCAGGATAAAGCACTGGGGCAGAGTTGTGAGGCCCTAATTCCAGGCCCTAGTTCCTGGACAACGTTTCTAGATACACTCTGGGCCAGAAGGGAACGCACTGTCTTGAAGGAAAGGACGGAGTCCTGGCAGGATTTATCACCTGATGACTAAAGAGACCTTGGGCCTTGAATAACCAAGAGTGATACTCAGGTAGTACACAGTGGGCCTTGGGGAGATGCTGAGACCTGCTGGCTTCAGATGAGACCCAGCACATTCCAAGCTGCGGTGGCTATGATGAAAGACTCCTTCTTGGGAAAAGCAGAGGAAAAAGTAAAGGGGACTTTGTTTTGTACCATAGGTACCAGCCACTGTGAGGAAGAGCACCGAGTGGGCTCTTGTGGTCCCTGAGTAGGTGTAGACTCTTAGACATTATTCCTGTCCTGCTCTGGTCTGAAGGATCCCACTGCCCTGAAGCGTGAGCCGTAGGCCTGACAGTATTAACTACAAGCTGACTGAAGAACTCTTAGGCTTTAAGTGAACATTGGAAGTGGCCTGGTAGAACTCTCTGGGGATGAATGGTGGTGATGGTTATGGGGAAAGCTCCTCTGTCCATGGAAAGGGAAGGGAAAAGCAGGAAGGACTGTGTCTTGTGGTTTGAATGTCAGTTTAGGTGCAGTAAAATAGAATACCAGGTAGTTTTTTAAGGTTTTTGACTCTAATCCCTCATACATCTCTGGACTTGCCTGGGACCTGGGGGAACTCATCACCCTGAAGGGAGGGACATGAACCTGGCTTGCTTTGCCATCTGCTCATTGTAGAGCCCTAGGGCCTTGAGCAAACATAGGCAATAGCCAAGTAGTGGTTACAGTGGGCCTTGGGCAACACTCAGTACTGTGCTGGCTTCAGGCCTGATGCAGTGTAGTCCCAGTGTTGATGGCCACAGGGATGCTTGTGTCATGCCACCCCCAGCTCCAGGAGACTCAGCACAGAGAGAGAAACTCCATTTGTTTGGGAGAAAGTAAGGGGAGAGAACAAGAATCTCTACTGGGTAATCCAAAGAATTCTTCCGGATTTTATCCAAAACACATGGAAATTAACCAATATACTCCTGAATGACCAGTGGGTCAATGACGAAATTAAGAAGGAAATTGAAAAATTTCTTGAAACAAATGATAATGAAAACACAACATACCAAAATCTGTGGGATACAGCAAAAGCAGTACTAAGAGGGAAATTTATAGCTATAAGTGCCTACATCAAAAAAGAAGAAAGACTTCAAATAAATAACCTAGTGATGCATCTTAAGGAACTAGAAAAGACAAAACCAAACCTAAAATTAGTAGAAGAAAAGAAATAAAGTTCACAACAGAAATAAATAAAATTGAAATGAAGAAAACAATACAAAAGATCAACAAAGTGAAGAATTGGTTGTTTAAAAGATAAATAAAATTGACAAAATTTAGCCAGATTAAGAAAAAAAGAGAAGACCCAAATAAATAAATCAGAGATGAAAAAGGAGACATTACAACTGATACTACAGAAGTTTAAAAGATCATTAGTGGCTACTATGAGCAACTATATGCCAAATCTAGAGGCAATGGATAAATTTCTAGACACATGCAACATATCGATATTGAACCATCAAGAAACCTAAAACCCAAACAGCCAATAACAAGTGATGTGATCAAAGCCATAATAAAAAGTCTCCAAGTAAAGAAAAGCCTGGGAACCAATGGCTTCACTGCTGAATTCTACCAAACAGTTAAAGAAGAACTAATATCAATTTACTGAAACTAGTCTGAAAAAGAGAGGAGGGCAAACTTCCAAACCCATTCTACAAGGCTAGTATAATTCTGATGCCAAGACCAGACAAAGACACATGAAAAAAAAAAAAAAAAAAAACTACAGGCCAATAACTCTGATGAATATTGATACAAAAACCTCAACAAAATACTAGCAAATCAAATTCAACAATACATTAAAAAATCATTCATCATCATCAGGTGGGATATATTGCAGAGATTTAAGGATGGTTTACCATAGACAAATAAGTCTATGTGATACATTATATCAATAGAATAAAGGACAAAAAGCATATGATTATTTCAATTGATGCTGAAAAAGCATTGGAGAAAATTCAACATTGTTTCACAATAAAAGCCCTCAAAAAACTGGGTGTAGAAGGAGCATACCTCAACATAATAAAAGCCGTGTATGGCAGACTCACAGCTAGTATCATACGGAATGGGGAAAAACTGAGACCCTTTTCTCTAAGATCTGGAACATGACAAAGGTGCCCACTTTTACCACTATTATTCAATATAGTACTAGAAGTCCTAGCTAGAACAATAAGGCCAGGGAAAGAAATAAATGGTATCCAAATTGGAAAGGAAGAAGTCAAATTATCCTTGTTTGCAGATAATATGATCTTATATTTGGAAAACCCTAAATACTCCACCATAAAAACCTATTAAAACTGATAAACCAATTCAGTAAAGTTAAAAGATACAAAATCAACATTCAAAAATCGGTAGCATTTCTATATGCCAACAGTGAACAATCTGAGAAAGAAATAAAAAAGTAATACCATTTGTAATAGCCACAAATAAAATTAAATACTTAGGCATTAACTTAACCAACGGAGTGAAAGATCTCTATAATCAAAACTATAAGACACTGATTTGAAAAATTTAAGAAGACACAAAAAATGGAAAGATATTCCATGTTCAAGGATTGGAAGATCAATATTGTTAAAATGTCCATACTACCCAAAGTAATCTACAGATTCAAAGCAATTCTTATCAAAATACCAATGACCTTCTTCACAGAAATAGAAAAAACAACCCTAACATTTACATGAAACCACAAAAGACCCAGAATAGCCAAAGCTATGCTGAGCAAAAAGAACAAAAATAAAGGAATCACATTACCTGACTTCAAATTATACTACCAAGCTATAGTAACCAAAACAGCATGGTACTGGCATAAAAACAGACACATAGAGCAATGGAACAGAATAGAGAACCCAGAAATAAATCCATGTACCTACAGTGAACTCATTTTCTACAAAGGTGCCAAGAACATACATTAGGGGAAAAGACAGTCTCTTCACTGGGAAAACTGGATATCCATATGCAGAAGAATGAAACTAGACTCCTATCTCTCATTAAATACAAATATCGAATCAAAATGGATTAAAGACTTAAATCTAAGACCTCAAACTATGAAACTACTACAAGAAAACTTTGGAGAAACTCTCTAGGACATTGGTGTGGGCAAAAATTTCTTAAGTAATTCCTTGCACAATACCAACAAGCACAGGCAACAACCGAAGTGAAAATGGACAAATGAGACTACATCAAGTTAAAAAACTTTAGCACAGCAAAGAAAACAAACAACAAAGTGAAGAGACAACTCACAGAATGGGAGAAAATATTTGCAAACTACCCATCTGGCAAGGAATTAATAACCAGAATACATAAGAAGCTCAAACAATGCTATAGGGAAAAAATCTAATAATCCAATTTTAAAAATGGGCAAAAGATCTGAATAGACATTTCTCAAAAGAAGACATACAAATGGCAAACAGGCACATGAAAAGGTGCTCAACATCATTGATCATCAGAATAATGCAAATCAAAACTACAATGAGATATCATATCACCCCAGTTAAAATGGCTTTTATTGAAAAGACAGGCAATAACAAATACTGTTGAGGATGTAGTCAAAAGGAAACCCCCATACACTGTTGGTGGTAATATAAATTAATACAACCATTATGCAGGATAGTTTGGATGTTCCTTAATATACTAAAAATAGACCTACCATACGATCTAGCAATCCCACTACTGGGTATATACCCAAAAGAAAGGAAGTAAGTATATCAAAGAGACAGGAAGTCAGTATATCAAAGAGATATCTGCAGTCCCGTGTCTGTTGCAGCACTGTTCACAATAGCCAAGATTTGAAAGCAACCTAAGTGTCCATCAACAGATGAATGGATAAAGAAAATGTGGTATACATACACAATGGAGTACTATTCAGCCATAAGAGAGAATGGGATTCTGTCATTTGCAACAACATGGATGGAACTGGAGGTTATTATGTTAATTGAAATAAGCCAAGCACAGAAAAACAAACTTTGCCTATTCTCACTTATTTTGGGGAACTTAAAATTAAAACAATTGAATTCATGGAGATAGAGAGTAGAAGGATGGTTACCAGAAGCTGAGAAGGGTAGTGGGGGGAAGTGGGGAAGTGAGGGGGAAGTGAGGATGGTTAATGGGCACAAAAAATAGAAAGAATGAATAAGGCCTAGTATTCTAAAGCACAATGAGGTGACTAGTCAGTAATAATTTAATTGTGCATTTTAAAATAACTAAAAGAGTATAATTGGATTGTTTGTAACACAGAGGATAAATGCTTGAGGGGATGGGTACTTCATTCTCCATGATGTGATTATTATGCATTGCATGCCTATATCAAAGTATCTCATGTACCCCATAAATATATATACCTACTATGTACCCACAAAAATTAAAAATTAAAAAATATATAAAAATAATGAATGTTGATGAGGATGTAGAGAAATTAAAACCCTTGTACATTGCTGGTGGGAATATAAAATGGTTCAGCCAGTATGGAAAGGAGTTTAGTGATTCCTCAAAAAGTTAAATGTAAAATTACCAAAATACCCAGTGATTCCACTCCTAGGTATATACCCCAAAAAGCTACATTGGTATTCAAATAAATATGTGTACATACATGTTCATAATAGCACTATTCACAATAGCCAAAAGATAGAAACTGCCGAAATGTCCATCAATGGATAAATAAATAAGCAAATCATGGTATATACATACAAATGGAATTTTAATCAGCTGTAAAAAAGAATGAATTCCTGATACATACTACAGTATGGATGAACCTTTAAAACTTGATGCTAAGTTAAACAAGCCACGCACAAATGGTTACATTGTATGATTCCATTTCTATTAAATATCCATAATAGGCAAATCCATGCAGACAGAAAGCAGATTAGTGGTTTCCAGGGGCTAAGGGAATAGGGATGGGGAGTGACTGCTCAATGGGTACATCCCCCACTTGGGGGATGAAAATATTTCAGAACTAGATAAAGGTGGTGGTTGCATAACATTGTTCATGTACTAAACCTCACTGACTTGTTTACTTTAAAATGGTTAATTTTATGTTGTGTAAATTTCACCTAAATAAAATTTAAAAATTAAAAAACAAACCTAAGGAAAACTGAAAGAATAGACATCAAAAACCCAAAAGCTTACTAAATATCTGTGTCAAAACAGAGAACTGGGCTTGTTTTCCTAGTTCCTTTCTATGACACATTTTTTCTGCATTCACGTGTTTGGGGACCATTAAACATAATTCATAATATCCTCCACCATGTTTCTTTTCTACTTGATTTCATGGAATTCTTGGTGTCTATATTAGTTTCCTATTGCTAAGCAACAAACTACCACAATCTTAGTGGCTTTAAACAACACATGTTTATTATTCACAGTTTCCCTGCATCTGTAATCTGGTGTGGAGCTAGGTCCTCTGCACAGGGCTTTACAGAGCTGCAAGCTATTGACTGGACTGCATGCTCATATAGAAGTTTGACTGCGGAATAATCAACTTCTAAGTTCCTTCAGTTTGTTGGGAGAATTCATTTTCTTGGAACTGTAGGACTATGTGTTCTGGTATTTTTCTGGCCAGTGAATAGAGGCCATGCTCAGATCCTAGAGGCCATCCTCATGTTCTAGGGGTTATCTGTAGTTCCTTGCCATGGAACCTTCTCCATAATGGTCATTTACTAAATCATTCTTATAAGGAGAGTCCCATTCCAGTTTGCCAAGATGCAGTCTTATATAAAGTGACATAATCTTAAAAGTGAAACCTCATGACTTCTGCCATATTTTGTTGGCAAGTCATGGGTTCTGCTTATACTCAATGACAGAGATCATGTGCTTGTGTGAACACCAGGAGGTGGGACTCATTGGGGGTCACTTTAGGTTGTGTCTGCTACAGGGTCTCATCCTTAGCAGCATTTCAAAATGAGATCCAGTGTTTCAGGCATAAACACTTCCATAATTAGTCTATGGAAGTAATGATTCCATAAACTATCATGTAAAACAAGAAGTCAAGCTTTTACCTTTGCCTATAAAGATTCTACACCTTTGAACTTACTTTGTCTTTTTTTCTGGAAAGACAGAAATAAATGATAAGATTTCAATAGACCATGGAGGTGTACACTATACTAGAATTTCTAACCTCTATTCTGTCAACAGGTAGGGTTTTAAATTTAGATGCTAATTGTAATTGAATAGACTTTTCAAGTCAAGCTTAAGGATATTGATTACTTGTGAAAGCCCCACCCTTCTCACATCCTTTGGAACCAGAAATATTTCTTCTTTGCTTTGAGCAGTAGGAAAACTGATTTTCTTTCAATTTAAGTCATTTGCCTTTTTGTTACCTGGAAACATTTAATAAACTAAGATATAAAAAACTTTTATAAACTAAAAACATGTAAACTAAGATACATACTTTATCAACGTCAAAGATACTGCTCCTCTAAACAGAATAGGAGATAACAATACCTTTGACGTTGATAAAGCATGTATCTTAGTTGATATGCATTACAACGACTCAGAAGAGTTGAGCTGATTTTAGGTTTGCTTGCCCTACTTGCAAAGACTGGCCAATTGTAATTGTGTTGAAGTTTTATTGCAAGTGCACTCACATCCAGATCACAGGGAACCATTGTATTTTTTATATCTAGACTACTATCCAATGATTTAGAAGATGTGCTCTAATTTTATTCAGTATGTTCTTTCTGAGTGCTATAATAGGCTTTTGTTTGCATGCAGGCACCTAATTAAAAGAGAAAAAAAAAATCCCTTGTTAAAATCAGCTGGGAATAATCAGAATGATCATTCCATGGCTCATAAATATTACATGAGCAATATGGGAGCATCAGTAATATTTAACTGTTTTCCAGTTTCACTTAAAACTTTTTGTTCTAAAAGTCTGCAAGCCCAGGAGAAGATTAGTACTTTAAATTCCTAATCACAAGAAGAGCTCACAGGATTTCTATTTACAGAGGCTTGGTTTATTTATACATATTCAAGGTTTATTACAAAACCAACATGCTATTGCTGTGGCCATGTTTTTAGTCTTTCAGTATAGGAACCTAGTGTGGCTTACCCAGAGTCCCCAGGGTGAGATGCCTGCATTCCCTGGATATTTTGCACTTTAATATTTTGATTGCCCTTTTTTGTTGTTATTTGAATTCCACTGCCTTTAGAGAACTTGGAGCAAAGGGATATGATTATATCAATCTTTAAAAAAAATAAGTCAGAGCTTTCATTCAAAAATTGTGTCCGGAATTCCAGAAAAGAAACGCAAAGGAGAAAATAAATAGGTGGTGAAGAAATTTACTTAAAGGGGGAAGACAATTCAAGCCCGACTGGAGTTCTATTTATCACCCTCTGTTTGCCCCCAACCTCTAGCATGGTGGCCTCTTTGTGACCTCACAAGCCACGTTGGCATTATTCCTCCTCAGTTTGCTGCCTCTTCTTGATGGAAGGTAAGGGAGTAGAGGTGAGATTCAGG
This sequence comes from Rhinopithecus roxellana, assembly GCF_007565055.1. Classification (NCBI taxonomy): domain Eukaryota; kingdom Metazoa; phylum Chordata; class Mammalia; order Primates; family Cercopithecidae; genus Rhinopithecus; species Rhinopithecus roxellana. Next base: position 77,539,775 of record NC_044555.1, read on the forward strand.
GTGATAAAAAGACCCTCGAGATCCCCCCTGGAGGCTCAAATGCACAACCAACAAATACTGCATTCCAACACAATCAGTGATGTAATGATGCATGACTTATGACTTTCCCGGTCCTTTTTTTTTTTTTTTTTTTTCAAATGATAAAATTCCTCCATTTAAAAATAAGATTTTATTCCAATTACAGTTTTTATATGTTTACCAAACACCTTTTAACTGGAGAGAATAAGGTTATTTTTATATCTTCTTCTTCTAAAGTATTAGGCTTTTCAGATAACAATGTCTATGGGGTACCTGCTGTGGCTACATCCCTATATTAAGCATCATGGGTGATTAAATGTATAGAGAAGATATGGGTACCCTCCCTCCCCATAGGTTGTAAACAAATCATGGGCCATGAATGGGAATTCTAATTGTGTGTCCCGTCCTGAGTTTTTCAGCCTTAGCACAATGGACATTTGGAGCTGGATAATTCCTTGTGGTGGAGGGCTATCCTACACATTGTGTGATGCCTAAGAGTGACCCTGGCCCCTACTCACTAGATGTCTGTTATCCCCCTGCCAATTGTGACAACCATAAATGTCTCCAAACATTGACAAATGCACCCTGGTTGGTTGTGGGCAAAATTGCTCCCAGTTGATAACCACTGGTCTTGGGAAACCATAGGGAATGGAAATGGAGAGTACACAAACAAAAACAAAAACATTCATTTTAAATCAACATGTTCTATAGATTACTATGTCTATCCTGAGCCGGAGATATATTGTACAAGTCAGGGATCTGACACTAGCATTTTTGTGAAAACAAAGCTTCGCATCTTCATGCTCTTTAAAATTATTTTTCAAGAGTTTTTGTGCTGCATTAATTTCAAGAGCTACAATGAGTTTAAAGGAATACAGTGAATTTTTTCTCTTTAATACATTTTCAAGTAGGTGTTTGTAAATATGTCCAAGGGCAGAGAATATTCAGTGAAGCAAGAACATAAGCTCTTGACTAGAGTCCAATTCTGGTAATTATTTTGTGATGAACAGGTTTCCTGATTTTTTTCCAAAGAGTGATTTATGTACTAATAGCAACTGCAAAGGAATAAAAACAGAATATGAAGTGATAAATGTAAGGTTACTGGTGTTTGCAAGTAAGACCTGTGTTCATATAGACCAGTGCTTCTCAGCTGAGTGATTTTGCCCCTCAGGAGACATTTGGCAGTTTCTAGGGATTTTTTGTTTTCATGATTGCGTGAAGGGGTGCAATTGGCATCCAGCGGGTAGAGGTTATGGATGCTATTAAGCATCCTGCAATGCACAGGACAGCCCCTACCCACTGAGAAAGAATTCTGCAGCCCCAAAAGTCCATAGTGCCAAAGTTGAAAAACCCTGGCACAGATATATAACGATGGATTTCATCACATAAGGTGACTTGAAAGTCAGAGGGACCTTATTTTTTCCCAAAATTACTCCCTTAATGGCCTGTGGAATTTCATTCCTTTGGCTCTAGTACAGACCTCTCATTCTCTTCTTTTAAAAGGCAGATAATCTTGGGAGAGGTAAAATACTGAGTTACTACAATATAGTCAGGACCCTATAGATGATTTGCTCTTGTGATAAGAAGATTGCAGGATAGAGTACCTTTGAGGAGTGCATTTGAGAGTCAAAGAAGAGTATTTGACTTAAGGGGGAAGCTGTTGAAAGAGGCAATTGAGTCTGTTAAGTTTGTTCTCAATTTCTTGTATCAGTTCCTATGGTTGGTTGTTTCTTTGGTTCACACACACATGATGGCAAACTGTATGTTCAGGTGTGTATGTGTATGCATAAGAGTTGTATTTTACATTAGATCTAAAAGACTATCTCTATCAGATGAACTTCCCATGCTTTCTAGTTCTTCACTTTGTGAGTGATAGGGGGCCTATTCATCTCAGTAAATTGAACAGCCCAGAGTTTACATTGAGCCCATAGACTTCTAGAATACATCAGTTTTGTGGGAATTGATGCTTAGTCTTTCATTCCAGCTCTGCTTCTATGTTTTTCCTTCTCATTGTTGCATATTTGATGTGTTATGTCTGCTCTGAAGTAGGCCTGGAATAATTTTAAATACTAGTATCACTTTAAAAATCCTCTTTATTCCTGGTTACGTTTCCACTTAAAGCTCTAAAATACTTGCAGCACTTCTCTTTTTTTTCTATCAAAACAGCTTGAATATGTGGTCTTTGGACCTTTATGTTTTCTAGAATAAGTACTTTCTCTGTGTGCTGAAATGTTTCTCATTGCCGAATTATAGTTCTTTAGAATAAAAGTGGGTTTAATTAAGAGTTTAAAAGAAACTTTCCAAAGAGATCTGAAGAACAAAGTTGATCACCAAGAATGTCACACTACAGTTCTTTGAGGCACAGCAGCCCCTAAAATTGGGCTTTCCTGACATCTGTTTCTTCACAGTGACATACTGTAGCATCTTATTATTTTTTTTCAGGCACAGATGAGCCTGGAAGAGGTCCCAGAGAAATTTAATTTTGTCATTCCAATCGTTCCCACTCTTGCTTGGGTCCTTCTATCTTTATTTTCTGAAGTTTCCCATTTTAGCTGCCAGTAAGCTGTAAATAGAGTTTAATCTTCAATATTTCAGACTTCTTTCCTTTACCAACAGGCACAAGAGAAGATTCTACCTGGAAAATACTCCTTAAAATTGAAGATAATAGAGTTTTTGATATCTTTCACCACTTAGGTATTTAAATATGCATTTATGTAAAGTATTAATAAAAACTTATTTAAATTGTCAAAATCTCACTGTGTCTGTCACCATAATTGTTAATATAATCCTTCTTGGTCATTCAAAGGCTTTGGCCAAAATGAGCGTATCAACTTCTCTTCTCATTTGGCATCTGTCATTCCTGGGGACCATACTATAGTTGAACTAGAAGTGTGGATAAAATGATTCACTTACTTATGTGGTTGAATGTCCATTTCCATAATTAATATCGAGTTATATTTGAAATAGCATAAGAGTTCTCCACCCTTTATGTGCATTAGGACGCGACTGAAATATTGGAGACAGGAAGTGGTCTTCAAGCAAATTTCACTTTTTATAAGTGCGTCAAGGCCATTTTTTCAGAGTCTTTTGGCAATGTTACTTTAAAAATAAGTGAGTTCTGTTTCATAATCAACAATGGAACTTAAAATTGTCCCCCGGATTTGCCAGGCATAAAGATTTGGTTGTCTAGATAGGCTTTCCATTTATAAAAAGAGAAAATTAAAATAAAGCAGACAGTATACCTAGAAAATATAATTCAATTAGGTAGGACATTGATTTTTTTTAACCCAATATGCTGCCTCTTCCAAATTATGGAAGTTGCTACATTTCTGTCAGATGACAAGGGGGAAAATTAAGAAAACATTGAAATATTTGCTTCTGGAAAATTCTGGAAAACTATAAATAGTGTGCTTTAGCAGAAGGTTCCCTCTCCAGACGCCCTTTTGAACCTCCCTCACTGCTTTTGCAAAGAAAATAATTAAGGATTAACAATCATGTTCCCAGAGTGGTGGCAATTATGTTGAGAAGATTCTCTGGGTAAGATATGATTGTGACTTTAGGAAATGCATCTATTGTGCTCATTTTTCATCTTGTAAGTCCCACAATAGGTATAAACATTTAAAATATAAGCTGCAAATAAAACAAAATTCTTTCAGAGGAAAACAATAATGTTTCCTTTGTGTAATCATTTGCTGTTGCTATTAATTGTACAGCCCTTGAGGCTGTAGACATTGGTTTGTCTTTTTTCAGTCAATATGAATCACAGAGCCTGGCCCATAGTAGGTGCTTAATCATAGGTTATCAAGCAAATATCTATTACCTATTATGTTTAGTCATTCTGCAAAGAACTTTGGTGGGGGAAGGGAGGCAAGAGAATATAGAAAATTTGATGTTCTGTCTTTCAAGGAGATTTCAAGGTAGCTGGGAAGACAAGATAGATATATATGCATATATACAAAATCAGTGCTTAATTAAATGTTTCTGGGATATAGACTGAAAATGCCATCGGAATGTATAGTCATTGCAGCTCTAAGAAGTCTGGAGAGGGTGATTACTACATGAAAGGTGACTTAAAATGAAGCATAGACAGAATGAAAAGAGGAAGTGAATATTCTAAATGGGGTTCAGTGTGAGGGAGGTTCTTCTGTCTGAACAAAGGCATGGCATTGAGAATTATCCTGGGATGCAAAAGGGGATTTAACTATTTGGTGGTGTTAGGAAACAAGGCAGAATTTGAACCTGAAATGATATGTAATAGCAAGCCCTGAAGATTATGAGATAGGGTATGACATGAAGGGGCATTTAAGAAAAATAGTCTAGACGTAGACGTCAGAATAGGGAACCAAGCAAAGCTAGGCTCAAAGATGTTGATTAGGAGGCTGCTCCAGTAATTCAATTCTAATGAAGGACTGGAAAAAATATCTTCTTGGTAGTTTGGATTTGGAAGAAGAAGGAATTCATAGTTAAAAGGAAGGTACAAATTGTCATATTTCCTAATATGCATGTATTAGTCACTTACTGCTGTAGAAATGCTGTGTAACAAATCCCTCCCAAACTTAGTGGCTTACAATAATATGTATTTACTTATCTTGCTTATAAGTCTTTGGGCTGGCCAGGGTGGCTTTGTTTCTGGCTCCAGCTTGGTGGGGCTTGGTTTCAGGTTTTGGAATCTGTGCACCAGACTTTGAATTTCAGGCTTCACTTCTACAACATGGGTCTCATGGGGCCCAGACTGAAGGAACAGAGACTACCTAGGACATTCTCTTCTCATGGTCATCATAGGAGGGCAAAAGGCCAAGCCAATTTGCACAAACATATTTAAGACCTCTCTTCAAATTATGTTTCTTTGGTCAAAGTAAGTCACATGGCAAAGCCCAAATCAATGGGGCAGGGAAGTACTTAATGTACCTCAAGGAGAAGGGAGGCTAAGTGAGTATTTTCTGGGCAATAATCCAAACTTTCACAATTGGTATGATTTTTCTGAAATGCATCTGCACATGTCATTAAACTTTTTACTAAATAGGGTTCTTCACAATCTCACATTTCTATCCTTGTTCTGCTGTGTTCCGCACCTATCTTTTATTCTGATCACAATGACCTATTTCCAATTCATCATGAAGTTTCATGCCTTTTTGTGACACATTGTTCTTTGTGCCTAAACGCTCCTTCTGTCCTTTCAGTCCCTCAAGTCTAAACTTAAGTGTGAAGGATTTTCTGATTCCCACCCCTTGCAAGGCTGCAATCAATGTTACTTATCTTTATTCCCAGATAGTTTATGTGTAACTCTGTCATAACACCTGCTACATTTTAATGCTGTGCCCTGAGGGTTGGACATGTGGCTCATTGATCTATATATCCCTTTCATGTGTGGACTGAATGAGACAGATAATGATGGTGCCCTTAGAAAGAATTGGGAACTTGGGAAGCAGAACCAAAGGTTTTCTTTGTTTTGTTTTTATGGTTGTTATTGTGTATGGGGATGAGATGGGAAAATGCAGATTCTTCTGTTTTGGCATGTTTAGGTGTGAGGTGAGGGCAGGACATCCATTAGCTGAAAGTAGGGTCTGGAAAAAAGGTGAGACATCTAGGTGAGAAAATCCAATTTGGCTACCATCGCATTAAACTTGGATTGAAATCTAGACCATGGCCTTACTGTCTTTTCTGCCTAACTGCAGTCTAAAATCCTGTTTTTGAAAGTTCTGCCAAAAAAGGGGATTGTTTAAAAAGTCTCTTTGTAGTCAATCCATAAATCATATCCAAACCATAGGAAATGTGTGATTGTTCATACTCAGAGGATAAATTATTGTTTTCATTAGCTTTATGTAACCTACCTCCAAAACTTTTATTTCTTAGTATTGGTGAAAAGTTATGAAAACTTTGAATGTTTCTTTAGGAAACAACTTGTCTTTCCAAACAGCTTGCATCAGGAGCAGCTGCACAGTCACTTAAACTAGTTGACTAAGTGCTTTTCAATTTGTATGGGAAGATATTTTTCCTTTGCTTAATAATAATAAAAGAGAAATATGCTTTACTTTCTTAAAGCAGGGACAGTTCAGGATCCCTATCTATATAAGCTATGTAATCTCTGGGTAATTTTATGTGTCTATGGGATACACAGTAAATAATAGTTGATCATCTGACTGCTAGTGTATAAGGATCTCATCTAGAAAGCCCTTGCACGTTCTGCCTTCTGGAGGGGGCTTGGAGGATGGTTACCTGTGGAACTGCCTCACCTACCACATAACTTTATCCTGGGAGCCGATATCCTGTTTCTATCCATGTCCACAGGGCTGGCACCCCTGAGAGTTGCCATATTTGTCCATGATGTGCCACTCAATCCAAAAGCAATAAAGACATTGCTAGCTATACAACACCCAAACTGAATAGTTCAGCTTGCACCATCTCTATGATGAGCATTCCAAAGAAACTCAAGAAGGAATGAGATCTAGAAACAGTACAGTCTCATAAATTAACATGGAGTATTAATAATGAAACAGTAACCACTGAATCAGAAAACCTTCAAGTTAAGTGAATGTTCTTTAGCAATTCTGATAAAAGCAAATGCATTAAGATAAACAACATTAGGTATACTGCAGCTATTCCCTCAATTCGTCATTAAGGCATGTTTGAAACATAATGGTGGAAGTTAGTGCAGTTGACAAATTTATCATGGCAAGATAAGTTAGCACATGCAAAGCAACGTGACAATCATACTTGTGACAATCACGTGGGGACTGGGTCTGCATCTCCTGCTGCTGATAACACTACAGACTCTTAAAAGGTAGAAAGCAAATCAGAATGGGAGATTACAGGGAAACAGGCAGAGGAAGCAATTAGCAAATAGAACACACCAGCTCCCTCAACTAAAAACCTCTTCATAGAATGATTATGAACATCTGTGCATGCTGCTGACTGCTCTGTCTTTGGGAGCCCATCAGTGATATTCAAAATGTAGTATAGATGAGCCTTTCCTTGTCACCACATCAAGCACACCACAAAAAGATTTTCTGTGCTTTGCATTCTCTCCTACTCTTTGATGAAAAGAACTCAACTTGACATTTAAAAAGCCCATGCTTCAGAATTAAGCTTGAGGCGATAAAATGATATGCCTTCTCAGATTTATTACTTTTTTAATTATACCAAATCACACATCTTAATGATATTTTTAAAAACCCACTTTATTGTATTTTACCCACTTGAACTGTTTTACCATCTCTGTTCTACCCCCTCTCAGCTCCTACCACATGAAATATTTTCTGTAGATTTTCATAAAGCTTGAATTAATTTGCCCCAATTAATTTTGGCATAGAGTAGAGATGTGAAAAAATCTGTGAAGATTTTGTTACATGGAGGTAAAGTGGTACATAAGCCAAAGAAGCATATCTGTATTCCAACTCTTATTTTAAAATATCCCTACAACAGTGATTGGAATTATGCAGGAGAAACAAAGGTGCAGTGAGTCCAATACGAGGCAATTTTGATATAAATATGCAGCAGTATTTAACAGAAAAAGTTCAATTATAGTACTATTATAATAGTTCAAAGATAGATGATTGGCTTATAGAGAAATTGTCAAACATGAGGCTGAGTTCAGGTTGGTCAGAGCCATCCTCTACTTTCCTGTTTACAGTAGCTGCCTTGGAATATAATTTCCTTGCCCAGAACATACTTCCCTCTCCCTTCCCTTCTTCAGTTTACATTCATATTTTTCCAGACTGAACTCAGGCATCACCCTCCCCAGAAAGTCTTTCCAATCCCTTAAACTAGATTTGGTGTCTTTTCTCTCTGCAACTATAACATCCTCTGGCTACCTTCTTTATCACACTGAATTGCTTTACTCATTTGTGAGTTTTTTCCTTATAAAATTGCATCTTTCATTTCTTGAGGCCCCAGTGCCATAAGATTTTTTTTGAATGAATGGGTCTTTAATCTGTAAATCTGGGTTTTCTACTTGATACAATTTGTAACTCATTAGGTACATTTAAACAATGAATATGAATCTATTTATAGTCTTTATTTATCTTGTCCAGTGTGAATATTCATGCATTCAGCTACAGAAGTGTTAAAGTACTTCCACTGAAGATGCTGTTCTGGTCTCTATTGATGGGTTATGTAATAAAGGTATCTGTACTGGTTACCTTTCTAAAATCAGAAGAAAGAGGATGAAGTCAGGTATGCACATGACCTTAAGAGTTTCAGATGGAGGCTGGTGTATCTCTCTGCATACACCCCACTCCCTGGCATAACACTTAATGGGTAGGCATTTGCATTAATGAAGGTTGGTTACGTTAGCCATTATAACAAAGACTGAAAGACAACCATATCTATTATATGATTCCTAACACCCCTTCAAGGTGGATCATGTGAAATTGAACTGAATTGAAAGAGAAGGAGCTTCAGTTACCTTTTCTGATGATTTACTTGACAATCACTCAGAAGCCTAATTGAAAATATAAGAAGGTGATCGGTGATAGATAGTTTAAATTAAGAAGGCAGTCAACCTAGAGAAAGAAGGGACTATATAAATGACCATATGTTTCTCAGATGTTTTATGAGTATGGACAAATATTGATTCAGGAAAACAATGATGTCCATGCCATCTCCTCCAACACAGAGTGCCTGAAACAAAGAAACAGACATTGTTAGAAAACAAAACCAATCAAACAATTAAAGAGGAGGGGAGACAGTCATCCTATCTAGTACACTCAGAATATCAATTTTCAATTTTGAATATTTCTTCCCAACTAGAGGCTTGCTAGAATGACTTGACCTGCAAAATTGACATATTTTTATCTTTGTAATTAAATGAGACTTGGAATTCTCCCCTATAAATGAATTCGTTAGAATAGCCATTGCATTAATAATCTCTCCATCATATTTTTCCAAAGATTATTGGTTTTGAATAAAGATTGACTTGCCATCATTAACAGACTGGAACCAATGGGCTTTCAGAAATGATGAACTAGAGTGGAACCATGAATGTAATGATGTCTGTGTATAACCAGAATCTAAGCAGTAAATAATATTTGTGGCTGTTACTCTTCCTGGGGACCAGAAGAGCATTCATTGACACACAAAGCTTTGCCTCAAGCACAGGTTTAAGCAGTTCCTTGGAGGCCAATTCTCATAATGCCAGAAGGGAAGATGCAAAAATGTGACCACAGGGTGTTGGACTTCCTTCTCGTGCATTCTGTAGAGCATTTATTACCTAAATTCTGGACAATTAAGGATGCATTTTAATTAACTTTTCATCTCTCCAGTGAGTTCTTGGCCCCTCACTCCCCTTTACACAGCTCAAATGATATACAGGAGCAATAGCCTGCCTGCTTCTGTTCATGTAGGTGTGGGAATCAGTTATTTTCCAGGCTTTTTCATAGGCAGGCAGCTTTGATTGTGTTTCAGGTCAGCAATTGCAGAAATGTGGTAGCATCATTCCTAGAATTGTATTTCTAATTACAGGATGATGCTATGGACTCATTTAAAACAAGTATGTAACAAAAAAGCCAAGTAAAATTAAGTACTGTTAGAAGTCAAAGGTGGCCAAACAGCATTCCTATTTTTGTCTACCTTATGCCCAATTTTTAAGCCCTGAATCTTAGCATAATAGTGTTGGCAACCGAGAGCCTTTGTGTTCATTGCTATATCTCCACTTCCTGGAATGGTGTATGACACATAGTAGGTGCTCAATAAACGTTTGTTGAATGCCTGAAAAAAACTCCTTGAAAACTAAAGAAGGAATCCCCTGAGTTGTCAGCCCTGTGTTTATACATTCATTTTCATTCATCAGACCATTATTAAGCGGTTATTATGTATCTCATAATATTAAGCATTGGAGGTGCAAGGCTGAATATTGCATGCGTGAGTTTCTCAAACCTAGGGAGATAGGGTTTGGCACAAGCAGACACATTAATATATATTTACTAACACTTGCTGCTGTAGACACAAACTTCAGTAATCCCACTAACAGAGGAGGGAATGGCAACCTCTCCCCCAAAGACCCAGATCCTGAGATACTCTTAGGTGGAGTTTTAATAAAATAAGCAGGGACTGAATGGATGTCCACCAACTACTCCAGAAGCTGCTCTGGCATTAAGCTACTCATAGCACACCCCCATTCATTCCAGGAATTCAAATTCAAAAGCACAAGCTACAATGACTCAGAAGCACCAGCAATATTGAGCTGGGTCACCTCCAGTAATTCCTACCTGTTCTACACCAGGTAGGGGAAGAGAGTCTGAGATCTGAGAGGAATGATTTGAAATGTTAGCACTGCAAGTTGCTTTATGTTTTCTAAACCTTGATTTCTTTATCTGTAAAATAGGGATATAATAGGATTAATAGAGCCAGTTACAGGACTAAGGGAAGTAATGTATTACACCTTATTTAGTGCTTGGTACATATACACCCATTAACTTAATTCAGTTTGGCAAGTGTGTGTGTGTGTGTGTGTGTGTGTGTGCACGCGTGTTTTAAGACAAAGTCTTGTTCTGTCACCCAGGCTGGAGTGGGGTAGCACAATCTTGGTTCACTGTAATCTTCACCTCAAGTGATCCTTCCACCTCAGCCTCCAGAGTAGCTGGGATTACAGGCATGCTCTACCACACCTGGCTAATTTTTGTATTTTTCGTAGAGACGGTGTTTCACCATGTTAACCAGGCCAGTCTTGAACACCTGGCCTCATGTGGTTGCCTGCTTTGGCCTCCCAAAGTGCTGGGATTACAGGCGTGAGCCACTGTGCCTGGCCCAGGCAAGTATATATTAAGATTCTGCTGGGGATCTATTAGTTTCCTTTCTCATTTGTCACCTGGTTCCTTTCACTTTCCCCTTTAAAAAAATAAACTCATCCACCCAAATATGCATCATTAATATAAAATGCACAATTTTTTTCATTATACTTTATCTCAGGCTGCAGACAACTGATTGCATGTGGACATTTCAGACACATGGGTTCCTAACATAATGAGCTCAGCTGAGGTTCCGGTCATGAATCTGCCTCATTTCTCCTTCCCTCTACTTCCACAAAGGCAGGCTGGGCCAGGACTGGCTTTTTCTCCCCCTTCTTCCCGCTGCCTTGATTCCCAATGCTGACTGTAGCATAGAATCACACGGTGGGTGCTGTAGAGATACCTTTGGGTCTTACCTTCAGCTATACAATTGATTTGAGCCTGAACATCATTATGTATTAAAAGTTTCAGAGGTTGAAAACCCCTGCTCTAAAGCAGAGGTCCATGTATGTCTTGGTAGGAAGGAGGACCTCTGCTTGAGGCCAAGGTCTGCCATTCTAATTCGGGTCAATACTACTGCCAAACCAAAGCTATGGAATTCTGATTCAGCTGGCACTTGGTGCTTGCTCAGTCACTGTCGTGGGATACATGAATGGCAATTTTCCTGGTTTGGACAGACCAACAACATGCTTAACAATTTTGAACATGGCCTTTGATCTGCATCACCACATCTAATCTCCATGCAGCCCACATAGTGTTTGCCAGGCTCTGTTTACCACCAAGCCTGGCCTGGCTCAACTCAAACTAGGAACCAACACCTAAGGAAGTTAGGCCCTCAAATTCTTATATTATTTGTTGCCCTGGTGTTGGCTGACCCACTTAAAAATAGGAACAAATTGGAACAGATTAGATTTTCAGCCTCTGACTTTGTGGTTGTGCTTTCTGTTCATGATCTATAATTGTCTCCTTATATCTGAATGTTTGGTATTGTTTTCTGTCCGCTGACCCTTTTTTTCCATCCTCAGTTGATGTTGACCATCTGTCTCTGCTGCCTCTCACTGCCAGGGGTAAATGTTCTGTCCAGCCCAACCTGGCTACTAGGCCTCTGTGATGGGGCCAAGCAATCCCCCATCCTTGGAGCAGGAACCGCAGCCTGCTGGCCTGGCACTCTGCTTTACTCCTTCCTTGCATTATGTAGATCTTTAACACCCCACATATAACCTTCATCACCATCCCCTGGAATCTAGAATAGACCATCAGTGATTTGGAGACAAATTATTTTAGTAGCAAGATCTATGAACTTGTCAAGTTTCATGTGATTAGCATTTATTCGACTCATATCTAACTTTAGGGAATGTTTTAAATACCTAAATGACACATGAAACATGCCTCATTTCCATATGTATTTATTAGAGTTAAGCCTTAGTAAACCAAATGTCTTTCTATGTTATTATTTTTCTTTTATCCACAGTTTAAAGTGGGGCTTCTCAAACCATAGAGTGCTTAAGAATCATCTGGAGAGCTGGTAAGACACAGACTGCTGGACCCCACTCCCACAGGTTCTGATTCAGTAGGTCTGGGATGGGACCCAAGAATCTGCATCTCTAATATGCTTCCACATGATGTTGATCCTGCTGGTCTACAGGCCATGCTTTGAATATAGCTCTGGCCTAAATCACAGACACCCCATGTTGGCTTGACAGTTTATATTTCAAATTCAGCTTGACCATTATTGAGAATTCCCAGCATGAAGGGCCTATGGCAGAAAAAGATAATCATTTACTTGCTTCTCTTTGACTATTATTTTTTCCAGCCTAGACTGACTCCATTTTATTTCCAATGTTTCCTTTAATCCCTAAGTACCTGGAAATGCAGAACCATTCTGCAGAATTTTATTGTCCTTGTTTTTACCCCAATGAATCATCTTTCAATAGACATGTGAGCCCTCAGCAAATGCATTATGTCATCCTTCTGAGTGCTGCAGAGAGAACTGATATGCCTTTGGGTCTGATGTGAAATGATGGCTTCAGTGTGCCCACCATGCTGCGACTCTGACTTGGGAGAGTTCCCAGAATTGTGACAGAAAACCCTGTGGCTGGTGCCAAGTGGGGAAGGGGCGGGCTTGTGATTCTGTTTCTCAAGCCACCCAACTTCATGCATGTGTGAGCAGATCTGTCTCCTCCCAGGCTGCCACGTTCAAAAGTGGGATTTATTTTTAGAGACGAAATCATTAGTCATTAGTCTCTCCCAAGATTCTTTTTTTCCGTTGAGTAAATTTTAAGAACCTGATCTTTATGAGAAAATTTTCAGGCTTTCAGAAAAAGTGGTAATGATTGTAGCCTTAGTACAATGAACCCATTTGCCTCCTTTCTAGATGAAGGCAGACTTCTCACAGCAGTCACTGCCTGAAGTTCCTGGTCCCTACATCCAACATCCAAATCAGCTTGATCTTTCACATCTTATTAGAAAAGCCCCTGACTCTTTTGATTTTCTGGTCCCCTCAAACCTAGGATTTCAAAAACTAATTTTATCATACACTGAACATTTACCCTTTAAGCTTATTATAAAATCTTATGATGGAAGTTGATTCTTAGCAAAATAGCCCTCTGGCTTAGATATGTACAAATTTTCACATAAGAACAGAAGGATCTGATAGCTATCATCTTATATTGAAGAAGAGATAACTGAAAACAAGCTTTACTGGATATCTTTAAATTTGGTGTTAAAAGAACTTTTAACATGTTTCCATTGCTTCAGGCTAAATAAATGTGGTATTAATGGTCTCACCACCAGAAAAGCCACCACATTTGCCAATTTTTGCTCTTAAACTGTATCTGTGTATGTATAGTTGAAAATGTCATCATTTAGAAGCTCATCAAAAATTCATAATCACCTGGTGGCTGATAAGGCTAAGCCATTCCCTAGGAGGGATATAACACATTGCATTATAGACTCTCTCCTTCTCCACAGCTGCCACATCTTACTTTTACAAGTTAATCTTACTCAATGAGACTAAGACCATCAATTTTAGGAGAGCAGGAGGTAGATTTTATAAAAGGATATAAGGAACTCAAAGGGAAGGAATTCTAAAATATGACAACCTAAAGTCCAAGTCTGTGGTCCGAGACTAGAGGAAGGGCCCATCATTGTAAAGCAGCCACTTGTAGCTTGTCTGCTTTGGTGAGATGATGGAGGTGGAGAGTGAGGGTATATGAGTCCAGGTCAGTCTTCTCCTCTTCTACTTAAAACAGTTTAGTGTGGCAAATGAAGATGGCCCAAACTCTTTGACTTTTCTCTCACTAAAGGAAGATCTCTATGTCTCCTTCACTTGAATCTGAGTGGGCTTTGTGATTGCCTAAACAATAGAATTCACTGCGATGCTGCTGTGTCAGTTTCTGGGGCCAGACCTTAAGAGACAGGAAGCTTCCACAGTCTGTCTCTGGGAACACCCATTCTTGGAACCCAATCTCCATGCTGTGAGGGAGCCAAAGCAGCTCTGTGGAAAGGACCACATTGAGAGGAACTAAGACTAGTTAGTGCCACCTTGCCAGCCACATGAATAAGCCATGTTGGAACTGGATCGTTTTTAGCTTCAGCAGAACTGACCCCAGCTGAAGGTGGCCCTGTTCACCTTGGAGATTCAGCAGAAACATAGGTGATAGCTGTTATTTCAAACTGCTAAGTTTCGAAGTCATTCTTCTTGCAGTAACAGATATCCAGGATAATAGCATCTCTTTTTCTACTCGTTCCCATGGCTTCCCTAAAAGCCACTACTGAGACTAGGCAAGAGCTCTAAGGCCAGAGTCTTTCAGACAGGGTCCTGTAGGAACTTCTGAAACCCAGAATGACCTTGAATGTGCCCTCTCAATCCTTTTCCCTGACAAATGCTGTCATCTAAAATACTTTCTGTACCTTAGCCTCACTCCATCATCCACACACTGTTGCCTTCCTTCCTTCAGAGCCCAGTGATTAGCTAAGTAACGTGTTTGGGGTCAAAAGCAAGAAATAACCTGAGATTTCCTACCTGCTACTGGTCACCATACCAACAGAAAGCTTTTTAATCAAGATTAAAGGCTTCTCAGTCCTCTATATCCCCACTTGGATGACATAAGTATGCCCTTACAGGAATAGCTAAAATCTTTAATATTGTTACATTCCGGGCAGGGATTGGTGCCAATCAACTAAGAGTAAGGATTGGCCTGTCAGTGGACACAGGATAGATCCCAATCCCCCATGAATGCTAGGAGGGTAAGGACACTCACCATTAAGAGGGGGAAGGAGAAAGACAATGAAGAGGAAACAGGAAATAGGCAGGGCATCAAATATATACTTACGTGGTTTATCACTGACTAATGGAGGCTGCTTGTGAGTCACTACCTGCTGGGTCAATGCTAAATCATTACTGTGACTAGTACTACTGCTTCTTCTACTTGCTGACATAGTGAGGCCTTGTGCCAAGTACTGCTCCAACACCCTGTATGAATTAAGGTAGGTGCTGTTGGTATCCCTGACTTTATGCCCAAGGAAACTGAGGCATAGAGCAGAGAGGATACTTGGCCAGAGTCACATGGGCATGGCAGTGTATAACCAGAATTCAGAACCAGTATTCAACCCCAGGGGTTCTGGCTGTATTATTTATCATTGACTTTGGCTGACATCAGGACTTTAGGCACAGAAGCTGAGGGAAGCTCAGTTTGAGTTCACAATACACTTTTGTCTTTGACTTATGTCAAGCACCAGAGAAATGGGACTAAAGGATACTTCATTTTTCTTATTTTAAACACATTGTAATCTCAAATATATGTGCCTTTGCAGGCTGCTCAAAGGCAACCTCAGCAGAAGGCAGACTATAAATAAACAAATACACAGATAAGTTATGAAAGAAAATGGAAGACCCATAGTAGCTCCATGAAATAAGAATTAAGATTTTGGGGTATAGCTCATCATGCAGCTAGCCCAGTGGTTTTAGCTCAGCAGAAATGCTGACCCCTGAATACCAAGAAGGAAGGCCTGGTTGGACTGGATGACTGGTTTGCTATGATAAACCAGGAAACTAGGTCAGATCTACATTAGGCAAGTGTTCCTTCATTTATGGACATTCTAATATCCCCTGTCATTGTGGCTTGAGAAAATATTAATTTTTGCTTTTTTTAAAAAAAAATGGAGATTTTTTTTTAGCTTACAAACATTTATTGGGTGCCCACAGAGAGTTACATGAATATTTCATGATATATATTTCACAAATAGGATAGCCTCCAGTTCAGAGAACCACCTGCTTATATTGAAATCTTTCATTTGCTTTAAATTGAATACACAATTTAAGCTGACTGTAACACCTCCTAGAGGCTTAAAAATGAATCAATTTCCTCTCACTGGGCAGAAATAAGTAGACTCTCTGAAACTGCAAAGAATGTGAGCCATTTCAGTAGATCTTGTGTTCTCACCACACACAGAAGGGAAACTAGTAACTATGTGAGGTGATGAATATTTTAATTAGCTTGATTCTGTTGATTATTTCACAATGCATAATATGTCAAAATGTCAAGTTGTACACCTGAAATATATAATTTTTATTTGTCAGTTATACTTAAAGCTAGAAAGATATGACCCATTTTAGAAAAGTGGTTATTTTTTAAAAAATTCCTACTTACATGTCAAAACAATGTAGCTATCCAATACAAATGCAAAGTCCTTACAAATACTGTTTAAAAATTCTTGAGTCTAGGGTTTAATATATTTAGAACAAAGCCAGAAAATTTTTACGGAAGACATAAAACAAATGTCCTGTTATTATTGCTATTCTGCTTTTTCCGGTGTTTCATAACAGCTGAGTAAACAATCAATATCAAATTGTAAAGAAGTGTTGCTGAGCAGATAATGGACTTGAATTAGATAAACTTGGTCTGGGTAGACTGAATACACCAATGGGGCACATTATTCTCACTTACAGTTTAATCTGATAGCTACCAACTTGAAGCTGATAGCTTTAAAATGTTGGATGAAAAAGAGAAAGCTACTCTCTTTGTAAGGAGGACAAACAGAGAAGGGAGAATCAGTATAACCAGCACAAGAAACATACATTTCTTGTATCTTCTAAAGTGTTGGAAAAAAGAATTCCCTCCACTTTGGTCAATGTAGGGGAGCTCTTTTGTAAACCTTTTAAAATCTTAATTAAGTTTCTATATTTAATGTTTACATTATTTTTTGAATTTAGAAACAAAATAGTTTTAAATGACCGATTCTCATAAAAATCATAAGTAAACGTGGCTTATCTGGGCCATGATTATTAATTTACTAACTAGATGTATATACATGTTTATTTTGGGTTCCATTGACATCTTAGTTCAACTTAAGGGAAAGCAAGTAAGCAGAGAGAGACCGAATGAGGTAGTACTGGGTAGAAACCAGAAGATCTGGGTTTCTGTCCCAGTTTTTTACCTCCTGAGTAGTTGTGTGACCATAGGCAAGTCTCTCTGCCTTAATTTCTGACGGTGTAAGATGTGGATAATGATACTTACTTTCTCTGTGTCAGGAAGTTGCCTGGATGCATAAATGAGAAATTAGATGGGATAAATATGTGCAAATAGAAGATTGATATACATAAGCAGATATTACTATTAAATTCTTGTAAACAAAAAATTATCTTAAAATATTTATGATGTTACTGCTGTATGTAGGGCAATATTCTAAGTTTTTATAAAGGTTAAAAAAATAATATGTAGTTTCTATAGTCCAATTCAGAGCTTTTAGTAATACAGGGTCAGCAAATTTTTTCTGTGATGAGCCAGTTAGACAATGTATTAGGCTTTGTGGGCCAGATTGTCTCTGTTTCTACTACTACATAATTCTGCTATTGAAGCACAAAAGCAGCCATAGTCAAAATGTAAAATAATGAGCACGTCTGTTTTCAATAAAACTTTATTTACAAAAACATGCAAAGGACTAGATTTAGTCCACGTGCTGCAGCTTGCCCATCCTGCCTCTAATCGGATAGATGACATGCAATTAAAGCTATAGTATGAGATCAGAGTACTCAATATTACAAACAAAATAGATGAAGAATGAATGACATCCAGCTAAGGCAAGAAAATCTTCTAGGAGATTGTAGATTTGAGATAGCCCTTCAAGGATGTGATCATGTTTGGACTTGTAGAGGTGAAGAAAGACATCACCAGAAGAAAAGATAGCCCAAGAAAAGGTACAAAAGTGGAAACATGGAGAAGATATTTGAGAAAGAGCAAGCAATGCATTTGGCAGATGTGTAGGGGTAGAGTTAGAAGCAAGAATGCACTGGAGTGGGTGTAAGACAGGAAAACCATATATAGTCAGTTAAGCATAAGCTATACTATTTCTGACTTCAACCCACCCCCTTAATGAATACTAAGCTGTAGTTGTTAGGAAAGCATTACTTTTATTTTTGGTTGGTTAGAAAACTCTTACATGTTTCTATGTTGCAGAATCATTTTAGGTATTTCTAAGGATGTTCTGCAACTTGTAATCATCCCCAGGGGTGGTTTGTTTACCTTCATGCTGCTTCACACATTACTCATCAATCCATGAAGAATTGCATGTAGGTTGGCCACTCTGAGGATAGAACCATGAGGAGGTGTGTCTGATTCAGAGCAGGAACTAACTTCCTAGAGCTACACTGTCCAACATGGCCAGCCACTAGCCTCATGTGACTATTTAAATTTAAATTAAATTAAAATTTCAGTGATTCAGTCACACTAGTCACATTTCAAGTATTCAATAGCCACTTGTGTCTAGTGGCCACAGTACTGAACAATGCACATAATAGAACATTTTCATCATCACAGAAATTTTTATTGGACCATGCGGCTCTCAGGAGATGAGAAACCAAGCAACCTTGAACTACTGGCTTAGACTCCCAGGGCTGGATGTTTGGATGACAGCTAAGACATTTAGTAACTGTCAGTTCATTAGCAAATGCTTTACTTTCTAAGTATTGGTTTTGTCATCTGTGATACGGAGGAATAATTGTACTTATTTTGTAGGTGGTTTTGAAGACAAAATAGTGGATTGCTCTTTAGAAGCTGTAAAATGCTACCCAAATATAAGACATTGTTGTCATTTCAGTGATACCATCTCTGTGCTTTCTGGCAGTTCCCATTATTTCTTTGCTTGTTTCTATATCATTTGCAAATAGAGATAGTTTTATTTCTTTCTTTATGATCTGAGTTTTGTTTGTTTGTTTGTTTGATGGAGTCTCGCTCTGTCACCAGGCTGGAGTGCAGTGGTGCGATCTCGACTCACTGCAACCTCCGCCTCCCAGGTTCAAGCAATTCTCCTGCCTCGGCCTCCTGAGTAGCTAGGACTACAGACACGCATCACCATGCCCAGCTAATTTTTGTATTTTTAGTAGAGATGGGGTTTAACCATGTTGGCCAGGTTGGTGTCTATCTCTTGACCTCATGATCCACCTGCCGTGGCCCTCAAAGTGCTGGGATTACAGGCATGAGCCACTGCGCCCGGCTCTGAATGCTTTTTATTTCATTTTCTTGCCTAATTGCCCTGACTAGAACCTCCAG
Source organism: Rhinopithecus roxellana (assembly GCF_007565055.1). Taxonomy (NCBI): domain Eukaryota; kingdom Metazoa; phylum Chordata; class Mammalia; order Primates; family Cercopithecidae; genus Rhinopithecus; species Rhinopithecus roxellana. The sequence goes on from NC_044555.1 coordinate 77,559,066, forward strand.
TACAATGTTGAATAGAAGCGGTGGAGGCAATTTTTTTGGCAATTCCCATTATTTCTTTGCTTGTTTCTATATCATTTGCAAATAGAGATAGTTTTCTTTCTTTCTTTATGATCTGAGTTTTGTTTTTTGTTTGTTTGATGGAGTGTCTATCCATGTCTTTTTTCTGATCTTAAGTGGAAAACTTTCAGTCTTTCACCATTAAGTATGATGTTAGCTGTGGGTTATTTGTAGACATCCTTTACCAGGTTGAGGAAGTTCCCCTTTTTTCTAAGTCTGTTGGGTTATTTTTTTTTTTTTTAATCATGAAGGTATATTGGTCCTTGCTCCCTTCTATTCATTCCATTTGTTTAACATTTTTTCTTAGCTCTTCATTTACTTTTTGTTCTCTTAGCTCCTTATGGTACTAGAAACCAGCTATGTGACTGGTTATACCTACCATTCCCTAAAGAATCTTCTTTCTCTGGAAACCAGGAAGACCATACAATAGTAAATGGATGTATTAGGCAAATCCATGGCATCTATGTTAAGGCTATTGCTAAAGAATCAATGTGTCTTACTGTAGTAGGAAACATGTTATCTGTTGGGAGAAGAACTATATAACATTAGTGTTTATAATTTATTGTTTTGTCAAGAAAAAAATGTAGTTTATTGATATAGTAGCCTTTGATGGGGGAGAAAAGGACAGAAGAAGGGGATAAAAGAAGAGACAATGAAGGATGGGAAAGGAAGGGACACTAAGTTGGGAAAACTTCATGAACAAGACACAGAAGTGGAATTGATGATGGGAAATTCAAGAACTAGTGAGTAATGAGACTAAACTGATGTTCAGTTGTTTTGGCAGCATAAGTAGGTAGTATGTGAATCCTAGAGGTCTTCCTGTAATGTTTCAATCTCTGGACAGGTCTACCAAACCCAGTTCTGGAATCCCATTGTTTATAGTGGTCTCTGGTTCAGAGGGAGTCATTAAGCAGTGTCTTGGATTCTAAGGAAATGTCTCTCAGCAGAACAAAAAAATTAGCTCTCTACTTCTTTACAATCACAAGTTTAGCAATGTATTACATTGTTTCAGAGGCCTTTCCTTCTCCAGGAAAGGTAAACAGGTTTTATTGTACCTTCCCTCCATTGTATCCCCAACTTTCCATTATGTTCTGTATGCTAATCTGAGGAGTCATCAATCAAGCCCTTTGTATTCATGTCAAGAACAGATTTATGACCTCCCAAAGATCTCACCACTGTGGGGTACATGGTAAGCATCATCTCCAGGGCCCTTATGTATTATAATCCTCCCTACCAGCTCATTTTCAAGGTTACCTTGTTTTGGCTGCAGTGCCAGTCTGCTGACTCATGTTTAGTTTACTTGACCACAGGCTATTTTCGCAAGCTCCACTAATGTCATTCCTATCTTAACTCCTGTATCAGTGTAGTGCTAGGATCAGCTTCTTTATTGTCCATTTCCCCTTCCGGAGACATTTACCGTTTTACAGCTCCCTCTGCCTCCTGGGTATCCAGCTACAATTACCATTAGTACATGAACCTGGCATAGGCCAATTTCTTAGGTTATTAGTTTTTTTCTTCCTTTATCATTTGACCCAGGCTGTGCCGTGTTTGTATCCACACAATTCCCCAGCTCATCAGAATTATTTCAAATGTTTCTCTTCAGCTGTCAGTCACATCCGCCAACTTGGCATTATTAGGAAAATATTGCATGAGTATATTCTTTAAGCCCATTACATAAATCACAAAGCATCACGCTGTACTGAGAACTAACCCTTATGGAACTGACTTAATGCAAACCATTTATTAGCAGTTCTCAGAAAATGATCCTCAAATCAGACATGTAACTTTTTTTAATTTTTAGTTTTCTTGACAAGCATATAATGTGCTTATTAAAAACCTTACTAGAGCCGGGTCTCATTTTTCCCCCATGCCATGAATGGAGAGGAGTCATCTACTCAGATTTCCTCTACACCTTCATTCAGAAGACGCCAGCCCCAGATTTGGCAGCACAGTCACTGGTTTTCAATTGTGCCTCAGTGTATTGCTGATAACAGACAGCAACAAGTGACAGGGAGCAGGAGCTACTTAAAGTCTATCTTCTGGTCTCTCTGCTCAAACAAGAGAGAAGACAACTGCTATCCATGAAGGGCCAATCTGCTGTTCCTATAACTCATGACATTCATCATTCTGCTCTAAATTAACTATTTTTATGGCATTTAGAATTCACAATGACAAGTTAATCCTATCTGCCCTAGTATTTACAAGTTCTTATTTTTAATGCTACATTCCAGTTGTTTTATGGGTCTAGAAGCTCACTTCTGCAAGCTGAAACATTTGACTAAGTCTGACTTGAGAAATAGGATATAGGCATCCCTGTCTACTGGGTGCCCGTTTTACAGAGAGTTAAACCAGGTATTGTGTGAAGTAAGCAAGCAAGAAAGCAAAATATAGTATTTTTCCATTAGAGATTTTTGTGCTTCAAAGAGGAAGGAGCAAAAGAGAAAAGTCTATGGATGCAGAAAACAGAATTATATACATACTGGATTGTGTGTCTGTGTGTGTGTGTGTGTTTAGGGAATTTGAGAGAGAGAGCTGTGTCTGGATAGCTGCTGAAAATATACAGCATCAAGTACTCTGTGATTTTTATTGAGTATAAGCTTCAGTGGAGGCAATAACTGCATAAGTACTGCAGCCCATGACAGAGAAGTGGGATATAAGGATCTAAAGGTGGAGTTGTGATGATTAAAGTACAAATCTTCCTCCATTTCCCAATAAATAACAGTGTAAAACACCATTCTAGACAGTAAAGGACAAATAAATTAGCTTGATGAGGACTCTGTGGTTGGACCCACAGATATATAAAGAAGAAGAGTGGGCGAATTTTCTTTGCTGCATTTCTGTAACTGGCAACACTATGCTTGGATTTTGAAAAACGCAAAATTCTTGGCATTTTTTTTAATTCTAAAAGTGTGGTCAAAGGGATTGATCTTTATGTAGATTAACTTTGGCAAGATTGTCATTTCCAAGTTCAGGAATTTTAAGAATACACGCTACAGTCCCTTACCCCATCCTATGTTATAGTTCATTTCATAGTAAATTTTAAAAGCTTAGTTTCCAGGTCTGTTTGGCCATCTCCCCAGTCTGAAGGTAGCAAGAAGAGAACACACAGCCCCTCATCCTAGCTAATTCCGATGTATTTCTCAGGTTTCACTTATTGATAATTCTTTTGTGATTATTTCATCTTCCCCTCATTAGATCACATTGCCTCATTGGGTGCTTTCATACCAACCTGTACTTTTTTCATTTTTCCACTTACCAAAGCTTGTTATTGTATATTTTTGTAATTATTTCTTTTATGTCTGTCACCAGATAGCTTACATATTTTGCTCCTTTTATTCTATCTAAAATAATCCTATTGTGTTTGGGGTGGAAATTTTTCCATGTAAAATCTACATTTCCTAGGCTCCTGTGCATTTATAGCTGGCCATGTGACATAATTCTGACTGACCATTAAGATGTAGGTAAAATACATAGTTAGGCTTCAAGGGATGTTCTTTAAAATAGCAGGAAACATAGCTGACTTGGGTAGTTTTTGCCTATCATCCTGTTTCTGTTCCTACTTTGGGCATAGTCACAATACTGGAAGAGGAGAAGCAGCTGCTTTGTAACCATGAGGCAGCAGGCGTGAGATGACAGCCACACACTATGCTGAGGCTGAGTAGAAAGAGAGATGTGAAATAGACTCCCCAGTGACATGACAGAGGCACCGTACTCATTGGGGCTTTATTTTTACACAAGAAAAATAATCACTCTGCTGATTTTCATTGCTATTTTCTTTTCAGAGTTTCTCTTACTTGCAGTGACACAGAAAGATAAGCAAAGAAGGAATGATAGGAAAACTATTTTACCTAGAGAAGAGGGTTCCATTCCATTGGATTCTATAACTTGGCTTTGGACAGTAATGCAGGGAAAATTATACACCTTCCTGGGAGCTCATGATTGGAGAAGTTAGTAGAAGAGAAGAAATCTGAGAGTTAGGCCAAGACACCACTAGAGAGAAACGAGAGAGTTGCTCATTGAGTGAGTTAAGTCAAAGGAAATGGAAGGAAAAATATGAGGTCTGTGGGCTATCTAATGCTCCTTTTATGAAGTGTGGTTGAGTTGGAGGAGAGAGGCTCAATGCAGTTAGTGTACTTATTATGTGCATTAAGCAGACTAGAGTGCATTAAATGTGGAGTGAATTGATTTTATACAACTATCCTCAGCTGTCTTTTTTTAAAAAAAATAATGACTAATGCATCCCTGCAAATGTGTTTCTCCGGAAAAGCTTTTGGGGAAGGGAGATTATTTTACCTAATCCCTTTTCATCTATGTTATAGAATATTTAGTGTGCTTATTTGACCTTGAGAGTTATACCTCTGGTCATTAGGCAAAGGAAGGTTAGCTGAAGAAAAAAAATTACATTGAGCACTATCCTTATAAAATCAATTCTTTAGGTTAAAATAATTTTTCCATACTTAAATATACAAAGTACATTGCCAACAAATGGAAATCTCTGCTTTTGGAAGGTGAGGTATATAGGCCAAAGTATAGCTGAAGTTAGGGAACGCCTCTCTCTCTCCTCTCCCCGACCCCATTTCTTCCTCGGGAGAGATTTTCCCAAATGACTCCAGCTATGGACCTCAGCCTGTACACACTGGGGAAAAGCTCACCTTTCCCGTGAAGCAAGCCAAAGACTCTATTGGAAGCAAACCCTGGCCTTCCTTCTCCAGAGCTCGCATCTGACCTGAGCTTTACACTGTTCCTCTCTTTCCCCATTGACTAGGTTGTTGTGTGCCTTAGAATAGACTTGCCCCATATACTGCTACTATTTATATCCTCCTGCTTCATGCTGATTGACCTAGCTTTGGGCTCTTTACTTGCCCTGATCTTGGATAGTTTGTGTACGCTTCCTTACTGGCTTGTCTTGTGGATTCTGATCCGTTTTCTGCTCTCACTTCTAGTACCTTCTCAAGCAATGACTACTAACACTCTGCCTCTGCTTCCTTGGTTCTTTGGCTGGGCCCTTGCAACTCATTGAATTCTTTTGCAGGGTTGAATGCAGAGAAGCAGAAGAGGATGGGACTGTTCAGGAAATTTATATGAGTATGTAACATGTACATATTCTAGCCACAAAATAGAAGCTAGACTTTCTGCCCATGGCTGTGTTTATAGCATCCTCTCTCAGCAAGTCAGGAACTGGTTATTCCCTGGAATCTGATTTTATGAGTAAGCTCAATTTCAGATGTTCACATTTTAAGTACTCACCTATCAATTCTTTTTTAAAAATATTTTTATCTCAAAGGGACATCAAACACAGCCCTTCATGAAAGAGCTTGTTCAGCCCAATAAATGGTCAGTGAAGGGTCAAGAGTATATTGTCCAAAAATAAGGGAGAGGCTTATGATACAAAACTATTAATTTCTCCTATATTTTTTGCAATTTGTCTCCTATTGTCAATGCTTTTATTGTTCCTAGGGAATAGAAACTAAGGACTATATGGTTTTCTGTTGATAGTTCAAATTCAAATCTTGGGGTCCTTAATCTCTCTCAAAAGATGAATTATATGAGGCTGTATATGGGAGGATTAGCAGTATACATTCACAGCACCTTGATTCTCAGACTGAAAGGAGCTCGAGGGTTATTATATTTAACCCAGGTTCTAGCTTGGTAACTGGAACATGGTATGTATTTGAGAAGTAATTACTGAGTTGAGTCCTGGCTATATGGATAGGTAGCTGAGTGACATTGTCCTAGTCTTTTCATTTCCATTTAATAGATGAGAAATATGAAGCTCAATATCACCTCTTCCACAACAAGTTTTGTAAACTAAGATAATGAGAGTGTTTTTTATGAATTAAAAAGAGCACCATACAAATTATACCACTTTGCATTAGTTTTTTAGGGTTGCTGTAACAAAGAACCACAAACTATGGTGGAAAAAAAACCCCAAAAACCAGGAACCTAATCTCTCACAGCTCTGGAGTCTAGAAGTGTAAGATAAAGGTGTTGGCAAGGTCATGCTTTCTCTGAAGAATCGAGGGAAAAATCTGTATCGTGCCTTTCTCTTAGCTTCTGTGTTTACCAGCTATCCTTGGTGTTCCTTGGCTTGCAGTCACATTAACTCCAAACTCTGCCTCCATGTTCACAGGGTGTTCTTCCTTCTGTGTGTGTCTGTCTCTGTGTACAGATTTCCCCTTCTTTTTTTTTTTTTTTTTTTTTTGAGTCGGACGTTCGCTCTTTCGCCCAGGTTGGAGTGCAGTGGTGCGATCTCGGCTCACTGCAACGTCCACCCCCAGGGTTCAAGAGATTCTCCTGCCTCAGCCTCCCAAGCAGCTGGGATTACAGGTGCCCACCACCACGCCCAGGTAATTTTTTTTTTTTTGAAACGGCGTCTCGCTCTGCCGCCCAGGCTGGGGTGCAGTGGCCGGATCTCAGCAAGCTCCGCCTCCCGGGTTTATGCCATTCTCCTGCCTCAGCCTCCCGAGTAGCTGGGACTACAGGCGCCCGCTACCTCACTCGGCTAGTTTCTTGTATTTTTTAGTAGAGACGGGGTTTCACCGTGTTAGCCAGGATGGGCTCGATCTCCTGACCTTGTGATCCGCCCGTCTCGGCCTCCCAAAGTGCTGGGATTACAGGCTTGAGCCACTGCGCCCAGCCACACCCAGCTAATTTTTATATTTTTAATAGAGATGGGGGTTTCACCATGTTGGCAGAGCTGGTCTCGAACTCCTGACCTCAGGTGATCTGCCCGCCTTGGCCTCCCAAAGTGCTAGGATTACAGGTGTGAGTCACTGTTCCTGGCCCACATTTCCCCTTGTTATAAAGAGACCAGTCATTTTGGATTAGAGCCCACCCTGATGACTCATCTTAACTTGATTACATCTGCAAAGACCCCTATTTCCAAATAATGTCACAATCACAGGTACCACAGGTTAGGATTTCACCATATCTTTTTGGGAGATGCAGTTCAACTCATAACACACACAAATCTCTTACACAGAGTCCTTTGGCCAGAGGTATTTTGGAATTCACATGTTTTCAGATAGTAGAAAGGCAGTACATCTATTAGGTATACTACCACCACGTTGTAGAGCAGCACCATGTGTTCAAACACAAAAATTGTATTTTCACAGAAAATACAATTATATTAACACTAAGTGAGATAAATTAAGAACTCTGATATGATCTCATCCATTCAGAACCCACTTTTCTGCCAAATGAGTTTCAACTTTTTGTTTAGAGATTTTTTTTTGGACATCAGAATAGCAGATAATGGGTTTGGGGCCAATATCAAATACTGACTTGGATAACATTCCTCTGATAATCTTTGTCTCATAATATCTTTCTTCCTTATTCCCATTGTCATTATCCTAGTTCTGGTCCTCATTAATTCACAACTAAACCACCATACCAGGTTCGTAATTGTCTCCTGCTTTCACATATCCATAACTTTCTAACCAGTGTCTCTCTCTCTCTCTCTCCTCTCTTCAATCCTGTTTACACTTTGTTGCTAGATTAATCTTTCTCTTACACAGCTCTGACTAAGCCATTCCCCTGGTTAGCACCTTCTGTCACTCCCAGTATAAAGAGTTTGGCATGGAGAAATGCCAAACTCCTGAATAGAGCTTTTGTGCTTCTACAATGTGAGCCCTCTTCTTCCCTGCAGGTTCCCTGGGTGGGAATTCAACTGGACTGCTCACTATTTTTTTTTTTTTTTTTTTTAGTTACTTGCCCCATAATGTCCTCCCTATATGTGTACCTTTCTTTCCTCTCTGCTTTGAAGATATTAACCCCAAGCCATGACTTCTAAATATCCAGTTTCTACCCGGCTATCAAGGCCAAGTTCAAATGATAACTGCAGGAAGCTGCCTTTGGTCCTTTCAGTTGGATACAACCTCATTTCCTCCCCTTGCCCCATAATAACGATGACGATAACATTTTTAAGCACTCATTATGTGTCAGGAATGTTCACAGTGCTTTGCATATATTAATTAGTTTAATCCTCACAACAATCTGCTAGGTAAGTCCTGTTTGTGGCCTTGTTTTATCTATGTAGAAACTGAGGTTCAGAGAAAATAAGTAACTTTCCTAAAGTCACAGAGTTGTCAGTGGCAGATCTGGAATTTGAACACATGACATCTAGCTCCAGAGTTTATACGTTTAACCACCGTACCCTTTATTGTACTCTTATTGTATCATTTATCACTTTCTCTTGGGTTATGAAAATCAACATCCATCTCCCTATGTAGGTGCTAGCTCTTTAAAAAGTTATCTGGATTTTTATATCTGTATCCCCCATAACCCTGCGATCTTAATGGCTTAACATAGTGAAGTTTACTTCTTGTTCACACAACCAGTCATTGTAGGTGTTTCTGGTTAGGTGGCTCTTCTCCCAGGGAAAATGTAAGGGCCTGGTTTTCTTTTACCTCGTGACTTTGTTGTTTTCATCACCTGGCTTCCAGGACGGCCCCAGGGTTGTCTTTCTTCCAGCCAGCTGGAGAATGGATAGTGTATGAAGAACTGCGAATGGGAAGTTTTCATGAACCAGGCCTGGAAATGGTGCACATTACTCCACTGGCCAGAGCTCAGTCACCTGGCCACATGGAACTGCAAGGGAGGCTGAGATATATAATTGAGTTACATATGTATGTGTCCAGGAGGAAAAGAAAATAACATGAGAACAAATAAATGTTGAGTGAATGCATGCTATAGAGAGCCCTGCAGTATGCATCCATTTTAGGGTTTCAATTAATTAATCAACCCCCTTTGAGTGGAGTCTACCATTCAAAAAAAATTCCCCAAACCAAATAATCATGCAGACCATGATTCTCCACCTTGTTCTCAGGGTATTGGGAGAATTTTTGTGTAAAGTCTTGGCAAAATCTGGTTATAATACCGTATTTCTATTATTTCCCCCACAAACATGTATGTTAATCAGCTTTCAAATCTGTATTGAAATAAAATGGTTTTACAGAGGTCTGTCCTAGTGAGCTGTGCTATTCAAGAATCCTGTGATTCATCTGTTTTCTCATAGTTGACTATAAGAGATTATTTGTCCATTAATTTAAAAATTGCATGCAGATAGATATACCCATGAGTCAATGCATCAGTTTATTTAAAATCAAATTGCCCTGGAGTGGAGAGGTATTTTGCTGAGTCTGTGTTTTCTAGCCTCAAACCTATACAAAAAAATAACTGAAAATAATAACATATTTACCTGTTTAACATGCTTCTTTTTTCTTTCCCAAATGAGAAGTCTTAGAGCAGTGTTCAAGTGATTTGTAAAAATGCTTCTGTGCTTTCTTCTCTCTATATCCTGTAAGGCTGCGAATTTAAGGGGACTGAATAGTTCTCTTACTTTAAAAAATATATCTATTATTAGTTTACATGGCTGACAAATAAATTGATAATTATAGTCATAAAATATTAACAAAATATTCATTTGGGGCTTAAATAACTCAATATCATTTAAGGGAACAAGGTTCAAACATGAAATAAACATAGCAGTAATTTTAAAATTATTATTCCAGTTCTATTCAGTTCTTCATAACCTATGCAAGTGTAGATTCTATTAGGAAAAGCCTCTCCTGCCTGCTTCTATCTGCTCCCAAATGTGTTTCTTAAAAATCCATTGGCCCTTGGGAAGATTATTTTCTCAACACTTAAAATACTCATCTAGTGTTAAATTTTGACCCTGGAAATTTATGCATAGCTAGTTCCTGGGATATTACTAGATCACTAGTCGGAAGAAGTCCCATTTTCACATTAAGCATATAGGCAGATATTTTCCTTGGAATATTTTGGAGCCTCAAGTCTTTTGAGCTTATCAACTTGCTGGTGGCATGTTGGACTGTGTCCCAGAACACCACCATGTTATTGGGTGAGACCGTCAGCATAACTGAAAAAGCACAGAGTGAGAGCTGGAAGGCTTGGGTGATAGCCTCTGCTCTGGTGCTAAGCTGTGGTCTGCTGTGTCACCATGGGTAAGTAAGACTTTCTCTGGGCCTCAGTTTCTTCCTCCTTGCATATCAAAAGGTTGGATTAGAAAATCCCCAGGATCCCCTCCCATAGATCATGAGTTCTCAGAGAGCCAGAAATGTGTTATTCCTTTGTGTCCGCAGAACTTGGTATGATACCTAATCAATAGTTGGTACAGTATATGTTTAAATGAAAAAAATTCAATGACCTAATACATTTAAAGCACTTTAGAAAGTGTCTAGTACAGTATAAGCACTGGGAAATTTTTTGCTAGTATTTCAACTAAAAGGCCATCTGCATTTTTGAGAACTGCTGACAACACGCACACCTTCAGCCCATGTGCTAGTGCAGGAAATTTGCTGAGTTCACTCTTCCTTGAGAGTTAGGCCCACTTTTACCCTGCTAAAAGACTCACATCAGAGATTTTCAGTACTAGGGTTTCTCTCAGAAATGGACATGAAGATTAAATACTTCTGCACTTCTCTTCTCCCTTGCCAGGAGCAGCTCACTCCTAGGTCATTCCATGTTAAATCAGCATGAAACTGGGCTGGGACATGATGCACCCAGCCTTCTCAGTTATGCTCAAGACGTAACCAGCATCATTATGTCTGTGAAAGTCCAGATCTATGTATCTCCATGCTCATCTCTCTTCAGATGCAGACTCTCCCCTGTGCTGATGCCTCTAATCACAGAATCCTTCACAGTGTCTCCCAAATGAAGCAGAGCTGGGAACCAACAATGTATTTCTTCTACCACCAATGTAGTCTTGGCTTTCAGTAGGGTATTCATCTCAAACTTCTTATAAGAACAAATAAGAGTCAAGAAGGAGCCCTGGGTATTTGTATGCAGCTGGCTAGATCACGTTGTCTCAAGTCCCCCAGTCTTCCCTCTTTCCCCCCACCACACTCACAGTCTTGCTGCCTCTATTGATGTGACTTGAAACCGTCAGGACAAATTTCATCTTGTCTTCTATCCCAGTATGCACTATGCTATGGACTGAGTGTTTGTGTTGTCCTGAAATTCAGATGTTGAATTCCTAACTCTCAAGGTTATGGAATTAAGAATTGTGTCCTTTGTGAGGTGACTCTGTCATAAAGTTGGAGCCCTCACGAATGGGATTAGTGCCCTTACAAAAGAGAACCCAGAAAGCTCCCTCATCCCTTCCACCATATGAGGTTACAGTGAAAAGATGGCCAACTACGAAGCAGAAAGCAGACACTCACCAGACTCCCATCTGCGAATGCCTTGATTGTATACTTCTCAGCCTCCAGAAATTTGAGAAATAAATTTCTCTTGTTTATAGGTCAGCCAGTCTATGGTGTTCTCTTATAGCAGCCTGAACAGACTAAGACACACCAGGAGACCCAAGAAGTTCAGACTCCTCAATCATCCCTCATCTCCTGGATTCAAATTCCCACACATAGCACATGGCATCTTATCAATGAGTTTGTTCCTGCTCACTGGATTTTTAATTTCCAACCCTTCCCCATAGTGCTCATCTGCTTTGTTTTTCTAAATTACCACTGCTTGTAATTTCTTTGATTATTTACCATTTCCTACCACTAGAATATAACCTTCATGAAGCCATGGGCTTTTTCCTATTTACTGATGGTTTCTTCATGCAAAGAACAGTGCCTGGCACTTAGTGGGAACTTGAAAGACAATGGTTGGATGACTCTTTGCCAGTAATGGACACAGGGCACTTGGAGAAAGGTTCTCAGGTCTTTATGCTCTCTCATCCACCTCCAGGAACTCTGCTCCATTTTTTTTAAAGCAATAGCTCCCTTTAAGTTTCTCCTCAGGGTCTTTAAGTTTAGTTTGCCTTTCCCATCCTAGTCATAACTACAATGATCATCTTCTTTAGGTTCCTGCCTCAGCCTGTCATTTCTTAGTTAAGTAGTTGCTAAAGAGATGCCCATTCGCTTTGTTCCTTGAATCTTTTCTGGAAGAGTGGCAGTGGTGAAGAAGGTAGGGCTGGAGGCTACATTTTTTCTAAAGTCAGGTAACTACAATCGAGCCACAAAGCTTCTGAAGTTCATTTTACTTCTCCTTTCTTTGTACTAATTCAGATGGATCTGGAAACCATTTGGCAGTATTCCCTACCATTTTCTTTCCCCTTCCATTTCCATTTCTTTTATCTATAATCTGTACTCTAGCTAAGCTCTGAAAGATTGTCTTTTAATTTTCACCATGAAGGTTGAATTATAGCTTTTGTTTATTGCCTGCAATACATTTATGATACGTGCATATGTGTGTGTCTGTGCATTTATGAATGTGTCATGCATTTTTACGTACACATACATACTCATGCATGTGCACACCCACATATTCAGGCACTTATACACCATTTTACAGATGAGAAAACTGAAGTTTAAAGAAGTAAAATAATTTCTCCAAGGTCACTCAGAGAGTGAAGTTAAGTTTCTTTTTAGTCCATTTTAGCTTACTCCACTGAAAGCCACTCTTGAAAGAGTTGCCAAATCTTGTCAAATTTTGTTAAGTTAAAACTTTCACTATGACATATTTTAAGCATATAGACAGAGAGAATATCATCAAGAAAATCCATGTGTTATCGTATACTTGTTTTCATATTTCAGAAAGGAATGATGACTTACAGAGAAGTAACTGTTGTATACTTCTTCCTGATCACATTTTCCCTACCCCCTCACCAGAGGTAACATTTTCATGATTTTAAAAAACAATTCATATGCTTGCTTTTACATTATTTCTATATACACATGGATTTATACAAATATATACTTAGTTTTAGCTTTTAAGCTTTTAAATAATATCTGTTTTGCAGCAGTTGCTTTGTGTTAACATTATATTTTTGAGTTTTTTCCATGTTGATGGGAGTGACTCCCTTTTGTATTCATTTTAATTGCTCACAGTATCCCATTGTATGAATATAACACAATTTGTTTACCTGGGCTCTTGCCAATATATAATTAGTCTTTTTCCACATTTTTATTTAAAAAATAATAATGTCACTGTCTGCATCTTGTTCTGCCTCTCTGCAACATTTGCCATAATTGACCATCTTTTATTCTACAATTTTTTTTTCTCTTGACTTTATAACCTCAAGAATCTTGGTTTTTCCCCTTCTCCTCTGGCCACTTCTTGGTTTTCATTTCCTTCTTTCTTCTATGTAACCTAAAAATGTTGAAATTCCCCACTCTTGGTCTTGAATCCTTTTCCCTTATCTCTTTCCATTTATTTTTTCTGGAAGATCTCACTTATTTATGTGACTTTAAATATAGGTTGATACTCTTCAAAGTGGTGTCTTCTGTCCATACCTCCCCTCTGAGCTCCAGACTCATGAATCATGATAATTGCCTACTTGACTCCTCCTCTTAGGTGTCTCAGAGGCCATTCAAGGTCAAACTTGGGACATCTAAGAAAGAAAAAAGAAAAAAAAAAAAAGGAACTCCTGATTTTTCTGTGTAAACCTGTAATAAGAACTTTTAAAATGACCCTCAACAAGCTTGCCTCCTACTATTCACATTTTGTCACATATTTATATAATCTCCTCCCATGTGTACAGACTGGACCTATTGAATTGCTTCTAATGAATCTATGGCAAAAGTGATGGGATGCCACTTCCAAGATTAGGTTACAAAAGACTGACTTCCATCTTGTTTGCATTCTCTGTGGCTTTCCTTAGTTGTTCACTCTGAGGAAGCCATTTTTCATGTTCTGAACTGCCTGTTGGAGAGACCCACATACCAAGGAACTAAGAATAGCCTTGGGCCAACAACCATTTGATTGTTAAAGGACTGGACTCTGCCGATGACTACAGGAGTGTGAACTTGGAAGTGGTTCATACCACAGTTAAGCCTGATGACTGCAACCATTGCTGACACCTCAGTTGCACTCTTGTGAGAAACCCTGAGCCAGAGAGGGTGCAGCTAAACCACATTGGGGCACCTGACCCACAAAAATAATGACATAATAAATGTTTGTTATTTTAAGCTGCTAAGCTTGGGGGTAATTTGTTACATAGTATTAGATAACTAATACAAGTCCTATTCATCTCTCAGTGGTCTCCATATCAATAAACAATTCCCTTGGCTATTCAGGTTATAAAGTCTTCCTCGACTCATGCCTCTTTCTTATCCTCCACAGCAACCCATTTGCTAGTCCTGTAGCTTCTATCTCCATTGGCATACACTAAGCCAAGCCACCATCATCTTTTGCCTTGAGAGAAAGAAAAGAGGTCTTTAGGCAGAATCCTTAGGGAATGTTAAGGTTGTTTTATCCTCCTGTCTTTTTTTTTCTTATCAGTTTATTCACTTATTTAATACATTTTTATGTATCACTGAGGTCCTTTGTTAAGTACTAGGGATGGAGATAAAAACTTAACATTGTTCCTGAATCATGGATTTTGCAATAAAATAAGGGAGATTTAATTTAACCTAGAAATGTGAAAATTCTCTGAAAAGGAGATAATTGGTTTTATAAGAAGAAGATCATATTATTTCATATTGCTGCCCAATATACTAATGATTTCTCAAGGAAATGATACTGAGGATCTTTCCTGATCCCAACTTGTTTAAGGCAGAATTTTCAAGCACTGTGCAGAAAGTGGTGGTTGATAAAGCTATGTGTGTGCCATTGTATTCTATCCTTTAATTGTTATCTTTCCTTCCTTAATTACCCTCCCCATGTATGAATCACTAGGAGTGAAGTCTTAAATACCAGCAACTGTGTCTGGGCATTCTGCCCTTTGCCATCAATGAGTTTGGGCAAATTGTCAAGATTGCATTATACCTAGGGAGGGAAAAAACCCATTAATTCGTATTTTTCTTGTAATATATAATGGGTGATATATATATATATATATATATATATATATCATGTCATAAATCATGGCTTAATGCAAGTGTGTAATGGCATAGGATTTCTCTTTAACTGATCACGTCATGTTTTTGGAACCATAAAGTCTCTTAGATTGAAATCGTGACTTTTACTGGTTATTGTGTTCACTTTCTCATGTAGTATAGGAATTTACTCTATAGCCTTCATAACTGGTGATTTTCCAACTTCTGCATAATCACTTCTAGTGATTGTCAACTTATTATCTCACAAGGCAGCTTATTTGATTGTTAAAAAGATGAAATTGTTGTAACTTCTTATATCAATTAGAATTCTGCTTCCTTTTGACTTATATCTGTTCAACCTATTTACTTGCAAAACTGAGTAATCTAATCTAGGGCCCGTTGTTACTCTGAAAATTCTTATCAAAAGGCTTAAACTCCTTATGACTAAGGCTTTTTAGATGGCTTATTACTTTTAGGTCTTCAAAGTTAACTCAGTTTGTTCTCTCATCAGTCCAATGTATTCTTTATCAACAGTAAGAGACAATCTTCAAATCTTGAATTGTGAGAAACTATGATTTCCTCACCCACATAAATATTTGATGCCATCATGTGATGTGACTGAGCAATCTGTGTGAGGAAAACTAGAATCAGCCTGAAACAATTTCTTCCTGTTACATCGAGTGTGACAGTGATCAGCAATAGCTGTTCATGGAAGTCAATGCTCATTCTTCAGCCCTTGCTTCCTGAAAACAAATTTGCTGAGGTATAAATAAAATAAGCAATAATAGTCCTGATGCAAAAAAAAAATCAAAAATATTTCAGTCCCTGATTCTTTTAAATTGGACTTCATAATGCAGTTATTAACATCGAATGAAATGTTTTAAACTAAATTGTCTTCCTAGTCAAAAGGAATAGTAAAACTAATATCTGGGATATGTTACTTGTATAGATGAAATTACTTCTGAGAAATGGCCAGCATAATCTTAAATATAAAGAAATCATTTGCTTATAAACCACTGAAAATAAACCAGTTTCTATTGCCTGGTGTTTAAATAGTGCTCATATCTTTGAAGTTCCTATAAGATGGAAGAAGCGAATTTATTAAATAAGTCACTAGTCTTCTTCTGTTGCCAACCATTGAATTTTATAACCCAACATAAATGATGTATTAGTTTTCAATTGCTGCATAACAAATTGCCACAGAATTAGTGGCTTTAAAAACATGCAGTTTCTATGGACCAGGAGTCCATGTGTGGCTTAACTACGTTGCCTGCTCAGCATGTCACAAGCTTGAAAGCAAGATGTCAGCCAGTCTGAGTCCACTATCATGCTCATGACGTTTTGGGCAGAATTGAGTCTTTTGCACATGTGGGACTGAAGTCCCCACTTTTCTTGTTGGTGGCCAGCTGCTTCTTCAAAACCAGCAGGAGAATCTCTCTAATCTCTAGGCATTCTTTTGTTGTTGTTAATGTGTGGGGATTGTTTGTTTGTTTGTTTGACTAGACTTTATTTTTTCGAGTATTCTTAGGTTCACAGCAAGATTGGCAGGAAGGTATAGAAATTTCCCCATATACTCCCTAGCCTCACACATGCGTAGCCTTCCCCATTATCAGCATCTCACACTAGAGTGGTACATTTGTTACAATTCATGAACCTACATTGCTACATCATTATCACCCAAAGACTATGTTTTATATTAGGGTTCATTCTTGGTGTTGTACATTTTATGGGTTAAGACAAGTGTGTAATAACATGTATCTACCAATATAGTATCATAAAGAGAAGTTTCACTGCCCTAAAAATCCTCTGTGTTCTACCTATTCATCTCTTATTTTCCCCCAACTCCTGACAACCACTGATCTTTTTACTATCTGCATAGTTTTGACTTCCACAATGTCATATAGTTGGAATCATTTGGTATATAGCCTTTTCAGATTGACTTCTTTCACTTAGTAATATGTAGATAAGTTTTCTCCATGTCTTTTCATGGCTTGATAGCCCACTGCTTTTTAGTGATGAATAATATTCCATTGACTGAATGTACCACAGTTTATACATTTATCTACTAAAGGACATCTTGGTTGCATCCAAGTTTTGGCGATTTTGAATAAAGCTGCTGTAAACATCCATGTGCAAGTTTTTGTGTGGACATAGGTTCTCAACTCCTTTGGGAAAGTACCAAAGAGTGTAATTGTTTGATTGTATGGTAAGAGTATGTTTAGTTTTGTAAAAGACTAATAAACGGTCTTCCAAAGTGGTTGTACCATTTTGCATTCCCACTAGCAATGAATAGGTGTTCTTGTTGCTACACAACCTTACTAACATTTGTTGTTGACAATGTTCTGGATTTTGGTCAATCTAATAGGTGTGTAGTGGTATGTAGTTGTTTTGATTTGCATTTCCCTGATGATATGATGTGGAACATCTTTTCATATGCTTATTTGCCATCTGTATATCTTCTTTGTTGAAGTGTCTGTGAATTTCTTTGGCCCATTTTAAAAATTGGGTTATTTATTGTTGAATTTTTGGTATATTTTGGATAGCAGTCCTTTATCAGATATGTCTCTTGAAAATATTTTCTACCAGTCAGTGGCATGTCTTTTGATTCTCTTGACAGTGTCTTTTGCAGAGCAGATATTTTTAATTTTAATGAAGTCCAGCTTATCAGTTCTTTCTTTCATGGATCATGCCTTTAGTGTTGTATCTAAAAAGTCATTGTTAAGCCCAAAGTTATCTAGTTTTTCTCCTATGTTATCTTCCAGGGGTTTTATAGTTTTGTATTTTACATTTAGGTCTGTGATCCATTTTGAGTTAATTTTTTGAAGGGTGTAAAGTCTGTGTCTCCATTACTTTTTTTTCTTTTTGTATAAACCCTCTTTTAAAGGGATCACCTCTTTAGGTCAGGCTCACTCAGCCAATATCCCTTTTGATTAAATTAATCTCAACTAATTAGGGGCTTTGATTATATCTACAAAAATGCCTTCATCCCTGCCATTTAATATAACCTAATCATGAGAATGACTCCACCATCAAAAAAAGCAGGCCATGTTTACACATAAGGAAGGGGATTACATAGGGCATATATACCAAGGAGGTAAGAATCTTGGAGACCTTCCAATTCAACATAACACATTCTATATACTTATTTCTGAGCCTCACATTTATCATCTGTCAAATGAGAATTATTGTAGATCAGGCCGGGCACGGTGGCTCATGCCTGTAATCCCAGCACTTTGGGAGGCCGAGGTGGGCGGATCACCTGAGGTTGGGAGTTTGAGATCAGCCTGACCAACATGGAGAAACCCCGTCTCTACTAAAAAACTACAAAATTATCTGGGCGTGGTGGCACATGCCTGTAATCCCAACTACTCAGGAGGCTGAGGCAGGAGAATCGCTTGAACCCGGGAGGCACAGGTTGCAGGGAGCCGAGATCGCGCCATTGCACTTCAGCCTGGGCAACAAGAGCAAAACTCCGTGTCAAAGAAAAAAAAAAAAGCAATTATTGTAGATCAAATGAGAATTGTTACAAATATTAGGACTCCCACCCCTAATAGCACCACTGTGTTTTTACCTTTATGCTATTGTGGTAAGGCTAAAACCAGTCTAGCTTATAGAATCATTAGAAACTTTGCAGACCTCATGAGGCACACTGGCATCCTGGTAGGAGAATGCTATGTCTTCTAGATCATCTCAAAGCAAAAGGCTTTCTAGAAAAGTTAGCATCTACATTGCAACATCTTTTGCTTTTCCCTTCCAGTTCAGCACCACTCCATTAGCATAACACCCCACAGTAAAGAGAAAGGACACTCACAGTCAAGATGATGGAGTAAACTTGCAAATGAGACAACCCCAGATAGACCTATTGGTACTTGGGGTCCTCTTCTAATTGCTTTTTTTTTTTTGTGGGGGAGGTCTCAATGCTGGTCATCAACTTGGAAAACCTCATCTTGAGCTATTCAGAGAGGACTTTATTTCTTGGCAATTGAAATTTCTGAAAATACAGCATTAAGTGATACAGCAGACAGCAAAAACAGAATGTATTCTCTATGGGCAATCTGGGAATGGCAACAAACCACAGGCATCTAACAATTTGTTACAAGAGGAACCTGAACCATGCTAAAACAAATGGACATTAACATTGTTAGAGAAGACACTGTCCATTAGCAAGCATTAGCAGGGAGAAAAAGAAAATGAAGCCTAAAAGCAAGTTGGAGGTAGCCATCTACTTACTAGAGATAAAGACAGAATATTAGCTAAAACAAAGCAATAGGGCCGGGCGCGGTGGCTCAAGCCTGTAATCCCAGCACTTTGGGAGGCCGAGACGGGTGGATCACGAGGTCAGGAGTTCGAGACCATCCTGGCTAACATGGTGAAACCCCGTCTCTACTAAAAATACAAAAATCTAGCTGGGCGAGGTGGCGGGCGCCTGTAGTCCCAGCTACTCAGGAGGCTGAGGCAGGAGAATGGCGTAAACCCGGGAGGCGGAGCTTGCAGTGAGATGAGATCTGGCCACTGCACTCCAGCCTGGGCGACAGAGCAAGACTCCGTCTCAACAACAACAACAAAAAAAAAAAACAAAAAACAAAACAAACAAACAAAAAAAAAAACAAAGCAATAGGATGAGGAATAAAGACTATGTTTTTGTGGTAGACATTTCCCTCTTGAGCTGAGTATCTAATGCCCCTCACCCCAAACCCAACTGAGCATCTCCTTTCCTAAGGTACTCTAACAGATTCCAATAATGCCTCCACGGATGGGTTTGGGTGAGGATGATTGATAATGTTTATAAAATATCTACCATAATGTCTGTCAGGTAATGAACACATGTAACAAATGCTAACTGCAGTTTTCTTAGAAGGAGTAGTATGAGTAGCATACAGTGCAATTTCTCTGGAGGGAAAAGCTATAAAGTAACAATACCAATGTTCACAGTAATTTATGGGAGGATTGGGTAGAGGAGGAGTAAATACAGAACAGCATGTTTCAACGTGCTTGGTCAATTTTCAGTAACAGGAACAGTCATGTTTTCCCCAGGAGGTCAGTCTTTTGGTAGAAACTGTAGTGAATAGAAGCATGCATCACCTTTGTCAATGTGATGAATGCTCTTCAGAAAAAAAGTATTATTTATAAGAATCTTCCAAAATAAATTCTACAAGACATATTTGTCAGGTTAAAAAGAAACTTGGAGGAATAAAAGAATGTCCAGAACAAAAGCTCAAAACATTGGAGACAATGTTCATGGCTGTGAATTTCCTGTTGCAAGGTGGAAATGATCAGTATAGGTGATGAACTGGGAGGGTAAGAGCTGAGGAGTCAAGGTTTTTTTCTATTACTCTAGGTCAGTGATTCTCAACCAGGGACGAACTTGTCACTCAGGAGGCATTTAGAAGTGTTGGGAGATGTCTTCTGGTTGTCACAGCTTAGGGAAGGAGAGGTGGTGCTACTGGCATCTAGTGGGCGGAGGCCAGTGATACTTCTTAAATGTCCTACTGTGTCCAGGATAGCTTCCACAACAAGGGACTGGTCTGGAATTTGAACTGTAGGAGCAACTGGATTTTGTTGAATGCTTGTGTACAGGAGACTTACATAATCAGGTGTGTATTTTAGAAAGCTCTCTCTGCTTTTGAAGTAGAGAGTGGACTGAAGCAGGGCCAGAATGGAATCAGAGGGACTTCTTAAGAGATAAGTTGTCTTCCATAAGGGCAAGGGATACCTGTGGTCTGGACCAAAACTATGGCAGTGGGAGGTGACAAGATATGGACACAGTTGAGAAAGCTTAAGGAGTGGAATCAGTAGAATTTGATGTTTCTTTGGATGTGGAAGATGAAGGCATGGGAGAATTCTGGAGTTAACCCCAGGTTTTGATTTGGTGGCATCAATCACTAAGGCAGGAAAACAGGAGGATTTTGATGGGAATGAAAAAAATATATACAAAATAAACATGCTAAATTTGATATGCATGCTTGGACATTCAAGTAGTGTGATCCAACAGGCAGGGGAGAATCTCAAAATACAAGCAAGTACTGGGGTGGAGATATGAACTTAAGAATCATCATCATACAGTATTTGAAGCCATAGAAGTTGAAACTGAAGAGATAACTAACCAAGAGGGAGGTGGAAGAGCTCCAACTTTTCAAAGATAGGCAGAGGAGTTTGCCAAGGGAATGGAGAAAAAACTCCTACGCTTGTACAGGAACATTGCAAGATGTGTTTCCTAGAGTGAATGTTTGAAAGGAGTGAGTCCTTGGCAGTATTTAATGTATAAAGAAGTTATCTGGAAATATCCTTTGATTTAGCGATACAGTAATCATTGATGGTAACAGTGAGAATAGTTTCAGTGAAATCATTTGCCCTTAAAGGAGAGGAGAACAATAGGAAAAATACTAGAGAGGACTATGGGTCCGAGAAAGGAAATTTTAAATTAATGTCAGGAACTGGAACATGTTTGAATGCTGAATGTTGGTGACAAATGAGAGTGGAAAATTGTACTGAAATGGTTTCTATAGCACAAATGGAGAGACTAGCCTTAGAAGGAAGAAAGAACACCTTCTGGCATAAGCAAAACAATGATGGAAGTTGTTGGTAAATTTATGAATCTGTCAGTGGTAAATAAATAAGTACTTACCTGAGAACTTCTTTTTTCTCTAAGAAGTCTAAGATAAAGTCATCTGAAAATAAGTACTTGCCTGAGAACTTCTTGCTTCGCTGGGAAGTCTAAGATAAAGTCATCTAAGATAATTCTTATTTGACAGTTGATAAATGTGAGGCTCAGAAATGTGTAGGTAGGAATTTTGAGAAACTCAAAGAAAGGTTGAAATAGTTGCTGAAATTGGGAAAGAGGTATTACCAGAAATACACAAAAATTACTAGTCAAAGGAATGCCAAAGACCAATTAAGGCTGACTACCTTCATTGTGGTGTAATCACTCCATTCTGTTTTGGATTCTCTACAGTGGTTGTCAGCATCTTGGTGAAAGTGGTGTCAATTTAGAGAGTTGAGTTTGTTAGGGTTAAGATTTGGCTAAGTGAGTTTGAGAGGGGATTGAAGAAAGTGTATTATGGAAATAAATGTCCATAAAACTAAATTAAATGGCGAAGGAAGGAATGACAGGAGGTAGGGGTGATGGATAGGGAGAAAATAGTAGAGTGATCAAGGAAACAGGGAGTACCTCTGAGGCCAAAGAATAGCTAACTGAAAGAACTGGAGGCAGAAGAAGTTTCAGTCCAAGGGGAATTATTTGAGTTTAAGATTTCAGACACAGAGATTTTCTAGGTGAAGGCAATATAAAAATGTGGCCATGGGAGAAGGCAAAAGTGAAGCGAAGGTGAAAGTAATTGCAGATGAAGTCAGGGGATTGAGAGACAAGGATGTTGAATGCAATATCCAAATTAATATGTACTAGAGAGGCAATTAATGTGGACTATTAAGGGAATAACATCTTCATGGAATAAGGGAATAGATTTAAACGTAATGGCAAGCAGGTGGGAAGAGGAGGGTGGTGCTTGGTGTCATACACAGAGGAGGTGTTTTATTTTATTTTATTTTATTTTGTTTTGAGATGGAGTTTCACTCTTATTGCCCAGGCTGGAGTTCAATGGCACGATCTCAGCTCACTGCAAACTCCGCCTCCCAGATCCAAGCAATTCTCCTACCTCAGCCTCCCAAGTAGCTGGGATTACAGGCATGTGCCACCACACTCAGCTAATTTTGTATTTTTAGTAGAGATGGGGTTTCTTCATATTGGTCAGGCTGGTCTCAAACTCCTGACCTCAGGTGATCCGCCCACCTCGGCCTCCCAAAGTGCTGGGATTACAGGCATGAGCCACCGCGCCTGGTCAGAGGAGGTATTTTAAACCAAGCATTTTGGATTGATGCTCTACAGAAGTAGTCCTGTGGGGTGAAGAGGCCATAGATTTATTTATCAACCATAATATTTATAAGATGAGGAGACTAGGCAGATTTCACTTGAGACATCTTTGAGGAAACATATGGGAGAGAAGAAAAAAGTGAGCCATAATTTCGTCATCCTGAGCAATCACTGTCAACACATTTAAGAAGATTGTCCCAGAGATGGGGTAAGAATTGGTCAGAGTGGGAAGACAACTGAGACAAAAAGGTAATGAAGTCTTTGTTGTAGGGCTGCAGTGGTCGGGATAGAGAGATGACTGTAAGCAAGATCAGCATTCAGATAGTTCATTTTCCTACTCTCAAATATCAATTCCTGAACATTATCTGTATTATGAGGCCTGCAAGTTTTTTCAGTGCTCCTTTTGCTTATCCTTCATTATGAGCCCCAATATAACTAGCTATTGTCATCTGCTACTTCCTTCATCTGGGAGTTGAATTACCTGAAAAGTTTTTCATCTGGTACATAGTTGTTTTATATAACACTTCTACTCCAGTCACTAGCTTTACCATTGCTTATTTCAGCACTTGGGAGTAGAGCAGAAACTATGATACAGCTAGACCATTTGTTTCCAGTCTTTTTGGTTCTTTCACTGGGAAGGTACGTTCAGCCACTGTCCCTGTAGTCTAACCATTCAAGAATTGGATTAGATGAATGCATAAAACAGCATGTAGGCAGTCCTTGAAGGGAGTTATACTTTGGTTAACTGATTTATTCCTTTGTCAGAACCATCGTGTGTATGCATGGCCATGCGTATGTGTGTGTGTATACACACAACTGATAAAAGCAACCAGTGTTTGAGTGTTTCCTACAGCGTTGTGTGTAGGCAGCTCTAGCATCACTGTAAAAGGTATGCGGTGGGCTGACGACTCAAGTTGGCAGCTGTTCCTCTTAAAACTACTTCGCCTCATGAAGTCAGCAGAGAAAGCAGTCTCTTGAACAGTTTATGCCTGGTTCTTGGCATCATTAAAATTCTGTTCTATTCAGTGTTGCTTCCTTTGCACAATCAGGATGCTCCATTTTCAGACATTCAAAGTGTTGAAAATTTTTTAATAAATAGATTTTCATTGGCATCAAGTCCAAGTTGAGTGACTCTCAATGTAGGAAATAACAGTATGATTGTATTCTGGAGGGTCTTTCCCCCTCTTTGGCTAACATTTGTAAGTGTTCTATGGTTTCCAAACCTCTTTCATGTATAATGATTTATTGCTTATACAACACCACAAAGTTGGTACCATGAGCCCTAATTCAAAGATCAGTAAACAGATTTTCAGAAGGTAAAAGTGCTGGTTTCGGTGATGGAGTCAAGCTAAAAACACTGGTTGTCTTGGACTCTAGGGATCTTTCTATCATAACATGATAACTTTGAGCAAGTGATGTTTCTATTGTATTAACAGTTTGTATTGTAATAAAGTGTGTTCAACTTTATCTCAAGCTGTATTTCAAGGTTAACACTTTATAAATGGAACTAAATCATTGGAGCTTAGGCCAAGGGCTGGAAGTTTATTTATTGATCTAGTCTGGCCTCTTGGGTTTCTTGATATTTGGTGAAATGGTACATTTCTCAGTACATTGGAAAGGCATTTTATTTCCTCTAGAATGAAGAGCACGCTCTTGAATTTTAAAGAGAGGAAATGACTGTCCAACAGAGATCATGGGCCCAAAGCATAAACCACAAGCCTCACGTTGGTACAGGAAAAAAAGTAGGTAATTTCTGAAGAGCCTTTCTATCAACTTCTACTTAAATCTATGTCTTGAAATGATAGGCACATATGATAGCTTCTGGAAGTATGCATAGTAATTAAATGTATCATTCTATTCCAAACTATACTGAATGAAGTTACTAATGATTAAATGTGTTTATTTTCAAAGATATTATACTTTACAGTGTCATAATATTTGAATGTTAAAATATATGTAATAGAAGTAAATTATACACTATCAAAGTACTTTACATGGATCATTTATTAATCACAAAGGATAATAGATCCCTTTACCATGGAAAGATCTGACAAATACCGCCTAAACCAAATTACCCAAGTTAACATCTCCAATAATAGAACAAATGAATATCAAGTGCCTCTTGGTGTGATGTAGCTTGAAGGACACAATATGAAATCTGTGATATACCAGGCTAAAATACTTAATCATTATGTAGTCATGAGAAACATCAGAACAACCAAGATTGAGGGACATTCTACAACAACACTGATGATACTCTTCAAAATGGCAATGTCATAAGAGACAAAGGCAGAGGCATGAGAAATACATGCAATAACTTACATCTGGATCAGAAAAACAAAATTGTTATAAAAAGTATTAGGAAAATTTGCAAGATAAAAATTGAACAAGAAAAAAGTGGTATCTTTGAGAACAAGTGAGAACATTTTGACATTTCTTTAGAAATAATATGAATTGATTTGAAAATTATTTTGAAAATAATCTAGAGCTAAGAAAGTAATGGCTTGCAGAGAACCCTATGAGTTTGCTTCATTATTTAAAAATTCAATAAAATAAGAAATTATTCCTATTTTAAGTGAAACAGTTTATTATAGAACCTTATTTCAGCTCAGGCAATTTCTAATCTATGCAGATTAATTTCACTTGCATAAAATGTTGAGATTTCGGTAGACTTTATTTCAATTTGTTTATTTTAATATTTAAGAGAGTCATTTTGTTATTTATGCTTGATCCCTTTTAAGAAGTGTTTATTTGTTTACTGATTTAGGAGTATTATTATGTACAAAGATTCTAAAACAGTCATCCAGATGCCATTGACATGGTAATGTGGGGAATTTCATTAATTTATATGATTTCTCTGTTTTCATATTTCACCGTTTACTATTCCACCTCCACACCTGGAAGAGTATCTGATCTTGGCTAAGTATCTTTGTGAGAATACATTTATCTGTCCATTTGTTAATATAAATATTTCTCGAGTAGCTATGAGATTGTCTAGTCCCTTTGCTGGGTACTAGAAGTTTACAGAAAAACTATACCGTGTCTTTCTCCTCATACAGGCAGTTGACTCATAAAACTTCCAGGTAGTTCTCCAATGTTCTCAGCTGGATGATAGGTAAATATTTAGAGTTTTTAGAATGAGAAGATGAGGAGACCTACTTCTATACCTGTATTTTCTCATGAGGATTATATTTGTCAATAATCTCTTCCCTCCATTTGTACTTATTTATTCATAATGCATTATGACAAATGTATATAGTTATACAGCTGCCACCGCAGTTTAGATATAGAACGTTTTGATCATACCAAAAAGTTTCTCCTGCTTCTTTGTACTTATCTTTACTTCCCATCACCCTTGGCCCTTGATCTGATTTTTGTTCTTATGAGTTTGCATTTTCCAGGGAATTATATAAATGGAATCACATAGTGTGTGACCTTTGGGGTCTGGCTTGTTTCACTTAGCATAATGCTTTTGAGTTTCAACCATTTTATTTACTTATTTTATTTTTAATCTGTTATTTTAGGTTAAGGGATACATGTGCACATTTATTTTTTGTTTTTTGGTTTTATTTGTTTGTTTGTTTTTTGAGATGGACTCTCACTCTGTCACCCAGGCTGGAGTGCAGTGGCATGATCTCGGCTCACTGCAAGCTCTTCCTCCTGGGTTCAGGCCATTCTCCTGCCTCAGCCTCCCAAGTAGCTGGGACTACAGGCACCCACCACCACGCCCGGCTACATGTGCACAATTGTTATACAGGTGAACTTGTATCACGTGGGTTTGGTGTACAGATTCTTTTATCATACAGGTACTAGGCCTAGTACCCAATAGATACTTTGATCCTCTCCCTCCTCCAACCCTCCACCCTCAAGTAGGACCCAGTGTCTGCTGTTCCCCTCTTGTGTTCATGTGTTCTCATCATTTCACTCCCACTTATAAGTGAGAACATGTGGTATTTGGTTTTCTGTTCCTGCATTATTTTGCTAAGGGTAGTGGCCTCCAGCTCCATCCACATCCCTGCAAAGGACATGATCGTATTCTTTTCTATGATGAGTTTCAATCATTTCTTGTGTGTATCAGTAGTTTGTTCCTTTTTAGTATGGAATAGTATCTCATTGCATGGATGTACTACAATTTGTTTATTCATTCACCAATAGATTTGGTATTTATTTTCCAGTTTTTGACTAATAGTGAACAAATACATTATTAGCATTAACAAACTAGTCTTTTGATATATAATTTCAATTCTTTTGGGTAATTAGCAAAAGTAGACTATCTGGGATGGATATTAAGTGGTATGCTTAAGTTTTTAAGACATGCTAAAGTCTTAGCAGTTAGGTCCTAAGTGGCTGCATCACCTTGTATTCCCACTAACAATGTATGAGATTTCCAGTTGCTCCATATCCAAACTAGCACTTGATATTTTCAGTCTTCTTCATTTTAGCCATTCTAAGAGATGTAATGTAACATTGCAGTTTTAATTTTTCATCCAAATGTGCTTTTAACAGATTATTTGAGTTGTAATAGTTCTTTATATATTCTAGGTATAAACCCTTCTTTTTATTTACTTTTTTTAATTATTGTACTTTAAGTTCTAGGGTACATGTGCATAACGTGCAGGTTTGTTACATATGTATATTTGTGCCATGTTGGTGTGCTGCACCCATCAACTCGTCAGCACCCATCAATTGATCATTTTATCATGTATAACTCCCCAATGCAATCCCTCCCCCTTCCCCCCTCCCCATGATAGGCCCCGGTGTGTGATGTTCCCCTTCCCAAGTCCAAGTGATCTCATTGTTCAGTTCCCACCTATGAGTGAGAACATGCGGTGTTTGGTTTTCTCTTCTTGTGATAGTTTGCTAAGAATGATGGTTTCCAGCTGCATCCATGTCCCTACAAAGGACGCAAACTCATCCTTTTTTATGGCTGCATAGTATTCCATGGTGTATATGTGCCACATTTTCTTAATCCAGTCTGTCACAGATGGACATTTGGGTTGATTCCAAGTCTTTGCTATTGTGAATAGTGCCGCAATAAACATACGTGTGCATGTGTCTTTGTAGTAGAATAATTTATAATCCTTTGGGTATATACCCAGTAGTGGGATGGCTGGGTCATATGGTACATCTAGTTGTAGATCATTGAGGAATTGCCATACTGTTTTCCATAATGGTTGAACTAGTTTACAATCCCACCAACAGTGTAAAAGTGTTCCTATTTCTCCACATCCTCGCCAACACCTGTTGTTTCCTGATTTCTTAATGATTGCCATTCTAACTGGTGTGAGATGCTATCTCACTGTGGTTTTGATTTGCATTTCTCTGATGGCGAGTGATGATGAGCATTTTTTCATGTGTCTGTTGGCTGTATGAATGTCTTCTTTTGAGAAATGTCTGTTCATATCCTTTGCCCACTTTTTGATGGGGTTGTTTGTTTTTTTCTTGTATATTTGTTTGAGTTCTTTGTAGATTCTGGATATTAGCCCTTTGTAAGATGAGTAGATTGCAAAAATTTTCTCCCATTCTGTAGGTTGCCTGTTCACTCTGATGGTAGTTTCTTTTGCTGTGCAGAAGCTCTTTAGTTTAATTAGATCCCATTTGTCAATTTTGGCTTTTCCTGCTGTTGCTTTTGGTGTTTTAGACATGAAGTCCTTGCCCATGCCTATGTCCTGAATGGTACTACCTAGATTTTTTCTAGGGTTTTTATGGTATTAGATCTAACATTTAAGTCTCTAATCCATCTTGAATTAATCTTCGTATAAGGAGTAAGGAAAGGATCCAGTTTCAGCTTTCTACTTATGGCTAGCCAATTTTCCCAGCACCATTTATTAAATAGGTAATCCTTTCCCCATTTCTTGTTTCTCTCAGGTTTGTCAAACATCAGATGGCTGTAGATGTGTGGTATTATTTCTGAGGACTCTGTTCTGTTCCATTGGTCTATAGCTCTGTTTTGGTATCAGTACCATGCTGTTTTGGTTACCGTAGCCTTGTAGTATAGTTTGAAGTCAGGTAGCATGATGCCTCCAGCTTTGTCCTTTTGACTTAGGATTGTCTTGGCAATGCGGGCTCTTTTTTGGTTCCATATAAACTTTAAAGCAATTTTTTCCAATTCTGTGAAGAAACTCATTGGTAGCTTGATGGGGATGGCATTGAATTTATAAATAACCTTGGGCAGTATGGCCATTTTCACGATATTGATTCTTCCTATCCATGAGCATGATATGTTCTTCCATTTGTTTGTGTCCTCTTTGATTTCACTGAGCAGTGGTTTGTAGTTCTCCTTGAAGAGGTCCTTTACATCCCTTGTAAGTTGGATTCCTAGGTATTTTATTCTCTTTGAAGCAATTGTGAATGGAAGTTCATTC
Organism: Rhinopithecus roxellana; assembly: GCF_007565055.1. NCBI lineage: Eukaryota > Metazoa > Chordata > Mammalia > Primates > Cercopithecidae > Rhinopithecus > Rhinopithecus roxellana. The sequence goes on from NC_044555.1 coordinate 77,588,135, forward strand.
CTGATTTGGCTCTCTGCTTCTCTGTTACTGGTGTATAAGAATGCTTGTGATTTTTGCACATTAATTTTGTATCCTGAGACTTTGCTGAAGTTGCTTATCAGCTTAAGGAGATTTGGGGCTGAGACAATGGGGTTTTCTAAATATACAATCATGTCATCTGCAAACAGGGACAATTTGACTTCTTCTTTTCCTAACTGGATACCCTTGATTTCTTTCTCTTGCCTGATTGCCCTAGCCAGAACTTCCAACACTATGTTGAATAGGAGTGGTGAGAGACGGCATCCCTGTCTTGTGCCAGTTTTCAAAGGGAATGCTTCCAGTTTTTGCCCATTCAGTATGATATTAACTGTGGGTTTGTCATAAATAGCTCTTATTATTTTGAGGTACGTTCCATCAATACCGAATTTATTGAGCGTTTTTAGCATGAAGGGCTGTTGAATTTTGTCAAAAGCCTTTTCTGCATCTATTGAGATAATCATGTGGTTCTTGACTTTGGTTCTGTTTATATGCTGGATTATGTTTATTGATTTGCGAATGTTGAACCAGCCTTGCATCCCAGGGATGAAGCCCACTTGATCATGGTGGATAAGCTTTTCGATGGGCTGCTGAATCTGGTTTGCCAGTATTTTATTGAGGATTTTTGCATCGATGTTCATCAGGGATATTGGTCTAAAATTCTCTTTTTTTGTTGTGTCTCTGCCAGGCTTTGGTATCAGGATGATGTTGGCCTCATAAAATGAGTTAGGGAGGATTCCCTCTTTTTCTATTGATTGGAATAGTTTCAGAAGGAATGGTACCAGCTCCTCCTTGTACCTCTGGTAGAATTCAGCTGTGAATCCATCTGGTCCTGGACTTTTTTTGGTTGGTAGGCTAGTAATTGTTGCCTCAATTTCAGAGCCTGCTATTGGTCTATTCAGGGATTCAACTTCTTCCTGGTTTAGTCTTGGGAGAGTGTAAGTGTCCAGGAAATTATCCATTTCTTCTAGATTTTCTAGTTGATTTGCGTAGAGGTGTTTATAGTATTCTCTGATGGTAGTTTGTATTTCTGTGGGGTCGGTGGTGATATCCCCTTTATCATTTTTTATTGCATCTATTTGATTCCTCTCTCTTTTCTTCTTTATTAGTCTTGCTAGCGGTCTGTCAATTTTGTTGATCTTTTCAAAAAACCAACTCCTGGATTCATTGATTTTTTGGAGGGTTTTTTGTGTCTCTATCTCCTTCAGTTCTGTTCTAATCTTAGTTATTTCTTGCCTTCTGCTAGCTTTTGAATGTGTTTGCTCTTGCCTCTCTAGTTCTTTTAATTGTGATGTTAGGGTGTCAATTTTAGATCTTTCCTGCTTTCTCTTGTGGGCATTTAGTGCTATAAATTTCCCTCTACACACTGCTTTAAATGTGTCCCAGAGATTCTGGTATGTTGTATCTTTGTTCTCATTGGTTTCAAAGAACATCTTTATTTCTGCCTTCATTTCGTTATGTACCCAGTAGTCATTCAGGAGCAGGTTGTTCAGTTTCCATGTAGTTGAGCGGTTTTGATTGAGTTTCTTAGTCCTGAGTTCTAGTTTGATTACACTGTGGTCTGAGAGACAGTTTGTTATAATTTCTGTTCTTGTACATTTGCTGAGGAGTGCTTTACTTCCAATTATGTGGTCAATTTTGGAATAAGTGCGATGTGGTGCTGAGAAGAATGTATATTCTGTTGATTTGGGGGGGAGAGTTCTATAGATGTCTATTAGGTCCCCTTGGTGCAGAGATGTGTTCAATTCCTGGATATCCTTGTTAACTTTCTGTCTCGTTGATCTGTCTAATGTTGACAGTGGAGTGTTGAAGTCTCCCATTATTATTGTATGGGAGTCTAAGTCTCTTTGTAAGTCTCTAAGGACTTGCTGTATGAATCTGGGTGCTCCTGTATTGGGTGCATATATATTTAGGATAGTTAGCTCTTCCTGTTGAATTGATCCCTTTACCATTATGTAATGGCCTTCTTTGTCTCTTTTGATCTTTGATGGTTTAAAGTCTGTTTTATCAGAGACTAGGATTGCAACCCCTGCTTTTTTTTGTTCTCCATTTGCTTGGTAGATCTTCCTCCATCCCTTTATTTTGAGCCTATGTATGTCTCTGCATGTGAGATGGGTCTCCTGAACACAGCAGACTGATGGGTCTTGACTCTTTATCCAGTTTGCCAGTCTGTGTCTTTTAATTGGAGCATTTAGTCCATTAACATTTAAGGTTAATATTGTTATGTGTGAACTTGATCCTGCCATTATGATATTAACTGGTTATTTTGCTCGTTAGTTGATGCAGTTTCTTCCTAGCCTCGATGGTCTTTACATTTTGGCATGTTTTTGCAATGGCTGGTACCGGTTGTTCCTTTCCATGTTTAAGGCTTCCTTCAGGGTCTCTTGTAAGGCAGGCCTGGTGGTGACAAAATCTCTAAGCATTTGCTTATCTGTAAAGGATTTTATTTCTCCTTCACTGATGAAACTTAGTTTGGCTGGATATGAAATTCTGGGTTGAAAATTCTTTTCTTTAGGAACCTTGAATATTGGCCCCCACTCTCTTCTGGCTTGTAGAGTTTCTGCCGAGAGATCTGCTGTTAGTCTGATGGGCTTCCCTTTGTGGGTAACCCGACCTTTCTCTCTGGCTGCCCTTAAGATTTTTTCCTTCATTTCAATTTTGGTGAATCTGGCAATTATGTGTCTTGGAGTTGCTCTTCTGGAGGAGTATCTTTGTGGCGTTCTCTGTATTTCCTGAATTTGAATGTTGGCCTGCCCTACTAGTTTGGGGAAGTTCTCCTGGATGATATCCTGAAGAGTGTTTTCCAACTTGGTTCCATTTTCTCCCTCACTTTCAGGCACCCCAATCAGATGTAGATTTGGTCTTTTTACATAATCCCATACTTCTTGCAGGCTTTGTTCATTTCTTTTTCTTCTTTTTTCTTTTGGTTTCTCTTCTCGCTTCATTTCATTCATTTGATCCTCAATCGCTGATACTCTTTCTTCCAGTTGATTGAGTCGGTTACTGAAGCTTGTGCATTTGTTACGTATTTCTCGTGTCATGGTTTTCATCTCTGTCATTTCGTTTATGACCTTCTCTGCATTAATTAGTCTAGCTGTCAATTCTTCCACTCTTTTTTCAAGATTTTTAGTTTCTTTGTGCTGGGTACGTAATTCCTCCTTTAGCTGTGAGAAGTTTGATAGACTGAAGCCTTCTTCTCTCATCTCGTCAAAGTCATTCTCTGACCAGCTTCGATCCGTTGCTGGCAATGGGCTGCGCTCCTTTGCAGGGGGAGATGCACTCTTATTTTTTGAATTTCCAGCTTTTCTGCCCTGCTTTTTCCCCATGTTTGTGGTTTTATCTGTCTCTGGTCTTTGATGATGGTGACGTACTGATGGGGTTTTGGTATAGGTGTCCTTCCTGTTTGATAGTTTTCCTTCTGACAGTCAGGACCCTCAGCTATAGGTCTGTTGGAGATTGCTTGAGGTCCACTCCAGACCCTGTTTCCCTGGGTATCAGCAGCAGAGGTTGCAGAAGATAGAATATTGCTGAACAGCGAGTGTACCTGTCTGATTCTTACTTTGGAAGCTTCCTCTCAAGGGTGTACTCCACCCTGTGAGTTGCGGGGTGTCAGACTGCCCCTAGTGGGGGATGTCTCCCAGTTAGGCTACTCAGGGGTCAGGGACCCACTTGAGCAGTCTGTCCATTCTCAGATCTCAACCTCCGTGTTGGGAGATCCACTGCTCTCTTCAAAGCTGTCAGACAGAGTCGTTCGCGTCTGCTCAGGCCTCTGCTGCTTCCCCTGTTGTTTTTTTAGCTGTGCCCTGTCCCCAGAGGTGGAGTCTACAGAGACAGGCAGGTTTCCTTGAGCTGCTGTGAGCTCCACCCAGTTCGAGCTTCCCAGCGGCTTTGTTTACCTACTTAAGCCTCAGCAATGGTGGGCGCCCCTCCCCCAGCCTCGCTGCTGTCTTGGGGTTAGATCGCTGCAGACTGCTGTGTTAGCAATGAGGGAGGCTCCATGGGCGTGTGACCCTCCCGGGCAGGTGAGGGATATATTCTTCTGGTGTGCCCGTTTGCTTAAAGCGCGGTATTGGGGTGGGAGTTACCCGATTTTCCAGGTGTTGTGTGTCTCAGTTCCCCTGGCTAGGAAAAGGGATTCCCTTCCCCCTTGCGCTTCCCAGGTGAGGCGATGCCTCGCCCTGCTTCAGCTCTCGCTGGTCGGGCTGCAGCAGCTGACCAGCACCGATTGTCCGGCACTCCCTAGTGAGATGACCCCAGTACCTCAGTTGAAAATGCAGAAATCACCGTTCTTCTGTGTCGCTCGCGCTGGGAGTTGGAGACTGGAGCTGTTCCTATTCAGCCATCTTGCTCCGCCCTATTTTTCTTTTTTCTTTCTGTTTTTTAAATTGGATAATTTCGATTGATATATCTTAAGTTCTTTGATTCGTCTGTATTCTCAAATCTTCTGTTGAATTAATCTTGTGAATTTTTTATTTTACTTATTGGAGTTTTCTCCTCTAAAATTTCAATTTGGTTCTTTAGTATCTATTTCTTCATTCATATTCCTTATTTGTTGAATCATTGTCATAAATTTTCCTTTTAATCTTTTAAATATGGTTTCCTTTAGCTTTTGATCATATTTGTAATAGCTACTTTGAAGTCTTTGTCTGCTAACTCCAACATCTACACTCATTTAGAGTCATTTTCTTCTGGCAGCTTTTTTTTCCACAGAGTGTGGGAAACATTTTCCTATCCTTTTGCATGTCTCATAAGTCTTTGTTGAAGGCTGGACATTTTAGGTATTTACATTGTAGCAATTTCGGATTCTTGAGGTTTTATTTTTGTTTGTTTATATATATTTTTCATTAACTTGCTTAGATTAATCTATAGAATCTGGCTCTCCTGTAATGTGTGGTGTGGTATGTGGTCATTGTTCTCTTTGTTCAATTTTTTTCCTAATTTTTATTTTTATCCTGCATTATTTATATCCTGCCTGTGCTCAATCTGTATAGCTTAGCACTCAGGCAATAATTTGGTAGAGGTTTTGCTTAGGCACTTCATGCTGTCTGACTCTCACACTCTGCCAGTGAATTTGTGTGTGGGCTGGGAGCACACTTAAAATTCAAGCAGTTTTACGTCTACCTCGGCTTTTACTCTCCACTGGGCCCTTTCATTTCATCCTGCCAATACACACATTTTCCTAGTCAGTGAAAGATGTGTGGAGAGCTTTTCTTGTACTTGTAAGGTGATATCATTTCCAGAACCATGTCCTTGTTAAATTTCTGGTTGGCTTCTCACTTGCCCTAAAACCTAAGGCTAGCAAGACTGTGGGTTTCTCCCTTTTGTTTTATACTGAGTTTGCTACTTTTACTGACAACTTTGCTGAGCATGAGTTTTCTCCTCTGCTTCAAATCAAGTTAGCCCTCTTTGGCAGTGAAGCTGCTGGTTTTTAGTCTAGACATACACCCTTACAATTACCATTCTCATCTACGGAACCAGACAGTGGGGATGAGAGCAGCCCCAGGCAAGAAGGTCACAAACTCTCATAGTTCTTGCCTGAAGTTCTGGGAGCTTTTCTTGAATAAGTGCTTTTCTGTTTATTGTTTGCCTTTGGTCACTTTTTGGAGCTCTGGAATGGTTGTTTGTGACCATTTTTTCCTAGCTTTATGTATGTTTGTTGGTGGCAAAATTTGCCAGAATCTTCACTCTGTCATAGATGAAAGCCCTATGAACCGTAAGGTTTTTAAAATAAGTATGTATGAATTTTTTGTGGTAAATGAAATGATATCCAGCTAATTTAGTGACCTAATGATGAAAACCTATAAATCAAACAATAAGATAATTGAAATTGATAAAGATTTAAATTAGAAAATAAATTCAATATCAAGTTTCAGGAGAAGAAAAGTTTAAGAAGCTTCTCAGAAAAACTATCTCAGGAGATCTCTTATAAGTTTTGCTCTAAAGGGTACAGGCATCATATAGTATATGACCGTGCATAATCAGAATTTAATTATGTTTTAAAAATCAGAGCTAGAAGAGACCTCAGGTGTTCTCTCATCCAGTGGTCTCCAAATACTGGGATGTAGATTACTGGGGCCTTTGGGACCTGTGAAAACTTTTTCTCTAATCTGTAGCACAATTAAACAAAAAAAAATAACAATTTAACATGCGTTTCATAAAGCTAAATCTGTTTAATTTAAAGGACTACATTTTAGCCAACTTAACATTTTCTTCCTACATCTTGGTATTAAAATATTCCTTCTATTCTGTGAAATGCTGGTAATGGAAGAATATACATATCATACTCTTATTTGGCAAAATTGTTTTCCACTGCGTGTTATTATCTAGCATTTTGAAAATTTACTGCAACTCCTGAGAAATTAAATGCTTTTCTCAATTTTACTGTTTAAGTGCAAAAAATATCATTTTATGATAATAAAATATAGTTTATTCGTCATGAGAAAGGCTTTTTATATAACTGACAGGAAAAATGAATTACTGCTTTCCCTTTTGTGTAATTTGGCTATTTGAGTTAATTTTTTACCAATTTTCTGAATGATAAAACCTTATTTAGGTTGGGGAAAAATTCATCCATAACTCTTAAATCTTTCTGTCTTAAATCAATTTAGCAATAATTTTTATAATGAGCAATCTAGAATAATGTTCATTTTTTTAATGATCTTATCACAACACTTGTATTCTAAAGATCCAGAACTTTGTATGCATATGCAAGGAATTTATATATCATGTCATTTTTCTTATATTGTATGATAAGCAACCAGCTCATTCTTACTCTGTCAGTTCATCCTGTGTCCTGGAAATACATGAGCTCTGCTCTGTTGGAGCCACATTTGTTCATTAATAATCTTTAAATGAGTGATTTGCTGGTGTCAGCTTCATTGGTCCAGATATGAGAGATAGGAAGGTGAATGTGGAACACTCAAGCAAGAGAGAAAGCAAAAGTTTCCAGTGTACTGATAAGTGCTACCAGGGAGGATGTGCAAAGGGTCAAGTAAGTTCTGGATGACAGAAACATTAACATTGGACAGTTCAAGGGAGGCTTCCGTGAGGAGGTGACCAGTTTGAACTGGATTTTGAATAACGAGTGTGGTTTTCTATGCCACTCTTCTAGTGTCAGACACTAATCAAGTCACTTAAACATTTCAGGTCCCAACTATCTAAGTGTTAGGTCTAAAGTTCTGCTCTTTCAGATCAGTGCAGGTCCGACTATTTTATTAGATCAATAATACATAGAAAGTTATGATCTCATGTATCATAAGCTCTTTGAATTTGCCTTAAGAGGCACAATAAGGGCTTCTCTTTGCCAGTTTGCTGAGAAAATGCTATGGAAATGAATGTATTATTTTTAATTAGTGATTATTAATCTGCTTGGTAATAATAATAATGCAAACACAGACGTCATTTACTATGTATTAGAAAATGTACTAAACCAGGGATTGACAAACTTTTGCCTGTGGGCCAAATCTGACTCATTGCTTGTTTTTGGATGGCCCACAAGCTACCGATGTCTTTTAACATTTTTAAATCTTGAAAAAGGAATAAGAATATTTATTGACATTTGGAAATTATATAAAATTCAAATTTGTGTCCATAAATAAATGTTTATTGGAACACAACCATGTTCATTCATTTACATATTGTCCGTGGGCTGCTTTCGTGCTAAAATGGCAGAACTGAGTAGTTTCAACAGAGACCACATGGCCTACAAAGCCTGAAATTTTAATATCTGTTTCTTTATAGAAAAGGTTTGCAAGCCCCACATGATAATGAATCATTTTGAGGCCTAAGTTGAAGGCATTTCTCTCCAAATATGTTTGATGTTTACTTCCAGGATTACTACTAATGGGAAGTCACCTTTTATTACTTATTTCTTGGGGTGGGCTTTTCAAGGTTGTTTTTCCTTTGCATCCTGGGGCATTAGCAATAGGTAACCATTTTAAATTATTCACTCATTCCTTGGCTTTGAGGCTCCTAGATAACATCAGTATTGAAATCTGAACCCCAAACCCATATGAGAGCTGGTCTGTGATTTTAAATTGCAGAGGAAGTCTTCCATTTTCCCCTGCAAGAGCCCATGTTGAGATGGACACATTACGCTGATTTTCTTGGCTAGTATGCAGATTGTTTCACCCAAGTCTATCCTTTTGCTGAAGTGTGTATAGTTCTTCAGGGATCGTTAGCAAGAGAAAAAATGAACTCAGAATTGAGATTTAAGAATGGAACAGAAGATGAAAAAAATCACTGAACAGGTAGATAAATCTAAGTATTATGACTATATGAGACAATGTAAATGCCCAAATTTTAGAGGCAAAAAAAGCAAGAGTAAAATAAATTAATGAGCTTCAGTGACACATAAAACAGATGGGGGTATTTTCAGAGTTAAATTGCTCTAAGTTTCCTGTATTCTCTGGAAGAAGTAGACATGTCCATTAGTTTGGGACAAATAAGTTTATGTCAAAAATTATTATTAGGGATAAAGAGGACCACTACACAATGAAAAAAGCTACAAAGATACACACATTCTAAACCTTTATGATAAAGTAAGAATATAATCTTGAATATAAAAAGGACTATTTAGAGTCACAAGGAGAAACCAACAAATTCATAGTGAGAGGTATTAATACACTACTCTTGGTAAATGTTCCATTTACCAAAATAGACCAAGAAATAAGTCTCAGAAAATTTTCAAATATTAGTATCATCTGGACCACATTCTTCAACCATGATGCAATAAAGTTCAAAATCAGTAACAAACATTGTGTAAGGAAAAACTCTCACCATGTTTTTTCTCTGTTCTAATACTGCTGAAACAGTAATCAACACAGAAGACTTCTGTGACCAAACATGTGCATGTTTTTCCCCACATGCCAAGCAGCTGGGTGTCCTCCAATTAAATTCTGACACTATCTACCTGGAGGTAGTGTCAGGTCCCCACCGGTTGAGGGCGCTCAGTCCCCAAGACTTCCCCCGACCCCCAGACACCAGTCGTAAGTCTGGGCCTCCAGAACATCTGACCAACCTGCTTCAAGTTGGGGTTCCCTCAGCCCCCTCTTTGGGTTTGATTAATTTGCTGAAGTGGCTCACAGAAATCAGGGAAACACATTTACAGGTTTATTATGAAAGATATTACAAAGGATACAGATGAAGACGTGAAGGGTGAGGGATGGGGGAAGGGACCTGGGAATGTCGACACATTCCCTGGGCACATCACCCTCCAGGAACCCTCAAGTGTTTAGCTATCTGGAAGTTCTTCGAACCCTGTCCTCTTGGGTTTCTATAGAGGCTTCATTATGTAGGCATGATTGATGAAACCATTGGCTATTTGTGATCAACTTGACCTTCAGCCTCTGTTCCCTCCTTGGAAAGTATGAAAGTCCCAACCCTCTAATCCTGCCTTGATCTTTCCTGTGACCAGCCCCACTCTGAACCTATCAGACAAAAGACCCACAAAAGACAGAACTTTGGATATCCCAAGTGTTTTAGGAGTTATAAGCCAGGAACCATGAGTGAAAACCAATATATAACCATATATAAGGTTATATATAACTATTTATACATGATTTTATATATATATAGTTGTGTATATGTGGTTATATTGTGGTTATATATATGGTTATTTATGTGTTTTATATACATAATTATAGATATGCGATTATATATGTGACTATATATATGTGGCTACATATATGTATGATTATATACATGGTTTATATATGGTTGTATATATCATAATACCACATATATATAAAGTACATATAACACCACAAACAACAAAAGGTACCTGTGAACTTGAAAATTAAAGAAGAAATTATAATAGAATTATAAAATATTTGTAATTAATGATAAAACAGCACTGTATTTCAGAACTTATGAGATGTAGCTAAAGTTGTTCTCAGAGAAAAATTTGTAACCCAAAATTCTTAGATTAATTAACAGAAGAAATCTAAAAAAATTAAATAGTATATATGTAAATGTATATGTACATACCAATTTTTAAAAATAATTTCAACTTTTATTTTAGATTCAGATTCAGGGAGTACATGTGCAGGTTTGTTACCTGAGTATTTTGTGTGATGCTGAGGTTTGGGATGTCAATGATCCCATCACCCAGATAGTGAGCATAGTACCAACAGTTTTTCAACCCTTACCTCCCTCTCTCCCTGCTTCTAATAGTCTCCAGTGTCTATTTTTGCCATCTTTATGTTCATGTGTACCCGATGTTTAGCTCCCACTTATAAGTGAGATGATACAGTATTTGGTTTTCTGTGCCTGTGTTAGTTCACTTAGGATAATGGCCTCCAGCTGTCCATATTGCCGCAAAGGACATGTTTTTATTCTTTTTATAGCTGCATAGTATTCCATGATGTATATGTACCACATTTTCTTTATCCAATCCACTGTTGACAGGCACCTCGGTTGATTCTATGTCTTTGCTCTTGTGAATAGTGCAGCAATGAACATGTGAATGCGTGTGTCTTTTGAGTAGAACAGTTTGTTTTCTTTTGGATATATACCCAGTAATGGGATTGCTGGGTTGAATGGTAGTTCTGTTTTAAGTTCTTTAAGAAATCTCCAAACTTCTTCTCACAATGGCTGCGCTAATTTACATTCCCACCAGTGGTGTATAAGCATTCCCTTTGCTTCACAGCTTCACCAGCATCTGTTGTTTTTTGACTTTTTAATAATAGCTATTCTGACTGGTATGATATAGTATCTCATTGTGGTTTTGGTTTGCATTTCTCTGGTTATTAGTGACGTGGATCATTTTTTCATATATATGTTGGTCACTTGCATGTCTTTTTTGAGAAGTGTCTGTCATGTCTTTTGTCCACGTTTATGTTTTTTGCTTTTTGTTTTTTGCTTGTTGCATTGTTTAAGTTCCTTATAGATTCTGGATATTAGACCATTGTCAGACGCATAGTTTGCAAATATTTGCTCCCATTCTGTAGATTATCTATTTACTCAGCTGATAGTTTCTTTTGCTGTGCAGAAAGTCTTTAGTTTAATTAGGCCCCACTTTTTTGTTTTTGTTACAATTGCTTTTGAGGACTTAGTCATAAATTTTTTCCAAGGCTGAAAATGGCCAGAATGGTGTTTCCAAGGTTTTCTTCTAGGTTCTTATAGTTTGAGGTCTTATGTCTAAGTCTTTAATCCATATTGAGTTAATTTTTGTATATAGTAAAAAGTAGGGGTCCAGTTTCATTCATCTGCATATGGCTAGCCAGTTATCCCAGCACTATTTACTGAATAGGGAGTTCTTTCTACACTGCTTATTTTTGTCGACTTTGTTGAAGATCAGATGGCTGTAGGTGTGTGACATTATTTCTGGGTTCTCTATTTTGTTCCATTGGTCTATGTGTCTATTTTTGTACCAGTACCATGCTGTTTTGGTTACTGCAGCCTTATAGTATAGTTTAAAGTTGGGTAATGTGATGCTTCCCACTTTATTGTTTTTGCTTAGGATTGCTTTGTCTATTCAGGCTCTTTTTTGGTTACATATGAATTTTAGAATTTTTTTCTAATTCTGTAAAAAAAATGATATTGCTAGTTTAATAGGAATATCATTGAATCTGTAGATTTCTTTGGGAAGTATGGCCATTTTAACAATATTTATTTTTTCAATCCATAAGTGTGGAATGTTTTTCCATTTGTTTGTGTAATCTATGATTTCTTTCAGCAGTGTTTTGTAATTCTCCTGGTAGAGATGTTTTACCTCCTTGGTTAGATGTCTTCCTATGTATTTTATTTTTTGTGTGTGGCTGTTGTAAATAGATTGCATTCTTGATTTGGCTCTCAGTTTGAATGTTATTGGTATAGAAAAATGCTACTGATTTTTGTGCATTGATTTTGAATCCTGAAACTTTACTGAAGTCGTTTATCAGTTCTCCAAACCTTTTGGCAGAGTCTTTAGGGTTTCCTACGTATAGAGTCATATTATCAGCAAAGAGAAATAGTTTTTCTTCTCTTCCTATTTGGATGCCTTTTATTTCTGTGTCTTGCCTGATTGCTCTGGCTAGGACTTTACACATACTGATGTTTAAGTCAGTGATGGACTGCCTATATGACGGTGATCCTATAAGATTATAATGGAGCTGAAAAATCCCTGTTTCCTAGTATTTACTGTACTATTTTAGAATGTATTCCTTCTGCTTATAAAAAAGAAAGCTAATGGTGAAAAGAGCTTTAGGTAGGTCCTTCAGGAGGTATTGCAGAAGAAGGCATTGTTATCATAGAAGATGATAGCCCCATGCATGTTGTTTCCCCTGAAAACCTGCCAGTGGGACAAGTTGGCAAGGTGAAAGACAATGATAGTGACGATTCTGACCCATTGAAGGCTTAGGCTAATGTGTATATTTGTGTCTTCATTTTTAATTTAAAAAGGTTTACAAAGAAAACAAGATTAAGATAGAAAAAAGTTTATAGAATAAGAATATAACAAGAAAATATTTTGTACAGCTGTACAATGTGTTTCTATGTTAAGTGTCAAACAATTAAAGTTTAAAGCTAAGAGTGAAAACATTAAAAAATTTAAAATTTATAAAGTAAAATATACAGTAAGCTAAGGTTCTAAGGTTAATTTATTGAAGAAAGAAAACTATTCTTTAAATAAATTCAGTGTAGCCTATGTGTATAGAGTTTATAAAGTTTACAGTAGTGTACAGTAATGTCCCAGGACTTCATATTTAGTCACCACTCACTCACTGACTGACCCAGAACAACTTCCATTCCGGCAAGCTCCATTCATAGTAAGTGCTCTCTCTATATGTACCAATTTTTATTATTTTATTCCATATTTTACTGTACATTTTCTATGGTTAAATATGTTTAGATACACAAATACTTAGCATTGTGCTGCAATTGCCTATGTATTTAGTATAGTAGCATGCTGTACAGGTTTGTTGCCTAGGAACAGTAGGCTATATCATATAACCGAGGTGTGCAGTAGGCTATAGCATGTAGATTTGTGTAAGTACAAACATCTATGATGTTTGCACAATAATGAAATCCCCTAATTACACATTTCTCAGAATGTTTCCCTGTTGTTAAGCAACACATGACTGTATATATGTATATAAAGTAGTCTTTTCAAAGAACAAAATTTGGTTTTATTGATTTTTTGCTATCATTTTTTTGTTTTCGATTTCTTTTTTACTCTATTAGTTGTTTCTAATTTTGAGGGGTTTATTCTAACAGCTGAACTGGAATGCTTAGCTTTTTAAATTTTAAGTGGGCACATAAAGTGATACAGTTACGTTAGAGAGTAATGTGGCAGTTTCTAGTAAAGCCAAAGATGTTTATATCCTAGTGCCAAAAAATAGTTCCAATCGTACTTAAACTCACTTCATACTTGTGCAAAAGTACAAAAAGAGTTGTACAAGATGTTCATATTAACATCATAAGAACCAAATATTACAAACGACATAAGTAGCCAGTAAGAGTAGAATGGATAGATAAATTGTGGCACATTACTACAATGAAACACACACAGCAGGGAGAATGAATGAGCTATAGCTCCATGTATTAATATAGGTAACTTCCATGTTGAATGACATAAAGCACATCGCATAAAGATACATACAAGCTAGTACCATGTATATTAAGTTTAAAATCATGCAAAACAGCACTATCTATATTTATAGGATACATGTCTATGTAGTAAAAAGTATAAAGGTGTTCATGGGAATGATAAACAACAAATTCAGAATAATGCAACTTTAGAGAGTATAGAGAGTAGTACATACAGAGAAATATGTAATATTTTATTTAGATGAGTGATGAGTACATAAGTATTTTTAATCATAAATGTTTTACTTTTTTGGGTATCCAAGATAGCAATGGAAACATTACTACATGAGGTATATACTAATTGAGAAGGAAGACCCTTAGATAAAACCTTTTATGATGATGGTAGTGGGGAAATGTTGGCATTTCAAAGGTAGTAAGATAACTTTTAATTGTTTGATCAGGCACAAAGTACAAAAAATATAATAAATTAGAATACTTTATATTCCAAATTCATAAGCTTCAGTTTTATCTGTTTTAGCTTGAACTTCCTTGAAGCTTTTTACTCAGGAGTACAAAATAAGATAACATTGAGAAAGCTAAAACATTGTGTCCTTTTCTTTGCATTGCATTTGAAGCTTGAAAAATAGAGTTGTTTAAAATTGTAATGATCTGAGAGATGACTTCGTCCAATTCTCCCACCCCCTCCTTTTATAAATGTCACAGTGATACAATCATCCATCCATTCACCCTCCATCCATCTGTTCATTCAACCAATAAATGCCCAATATTGTGTCAATCATTGGGGTGGTTGAAGTGATGACAAAGAAACCATGGTCCCTTTCCTACAAGTCTAGAAGAAAGAACTTTAGGGAAGAAAACAGTCACATAACTGTATGGGTAGAGATATATTACAAATGCTTCAGCAGCACAGAAGAGGGAAGTAATAACTTGGTCAGTGGAGGTACTTTTCAGCTGTGTTTACTGTAGAGATTATAAAACATTCATTTATATTAAATGGAGCCAGCAATTGTATTACTCATTTAGACATATTTTAAAGTATACCTCAAAGATATTTTAAATTTTTTAACCATGTGAAATGTGTCGAATAAACATGGCAATAAGATCCAATGGCATTTGGCCTTTTACACGTATTGTGCCAAATAAAGACACCAAGATTTTAGCAGGCTCCTTATTCTTGAGGTTATTTCTGCTAGTCAGAAGTAGAGTCAAATGAGTTCTTTGTAAATCACTGTGTCAGATTTATAGAGAAAGGAAGCTTGTAAAAGTGTTTCTTGTGGTCATTAAATGCCCTTTGTCTTCTGCCTAGAGCTTGCTATATTAATGGTCTAACCAACATATCAAAGAAATTTATGGGGTTGTAGTTTTGATCTCACTCAGTGACAGAGTCAGAAGGGAGTAGGGAAGAGAGTTTGACTACTCAATGTCTTTACGGTATTCCCACAAATAAAATGCTTGGTGTTTGTATGAGTGGGCAAAGGAATATATACTTAAAGCCCTGAGCTGAAAACCAAAAAGACATAAACTCTGTCATGTTGTTAGTTCTCTCACTCTGTGACATTGGGCAAATCAATCGCCATTCCAAAGCAATCGTTAAGTATGTAGGTCTCTTTATCTGCTTTATCCCTATGGCCATTCGATTACCATACAGGCAGGGCTTTTCCTAATATTTTGTGTCTCAAAAAAAAGTTTGATTATTGACTTACAATTGAGCTTTTTCTAAGTCTCTTATTTAGTCAGCATTCTCTCAATTACTTTATTTTAAGCAATCACCACCAACCAAAAGAGACCTATAATAAATTAACAACAATTTCCTAATATTACCAACATAAATATGGCAGTATTTAAGGCCAAGAACCAAGGTATCAAGGAAGGTTGGGGAGTGTTGTGTTTAAGGGAAATTAAACGATTAGTCTGAGAGTAGTCAACATACAGTGTATTCTAAACTTGAATCATGTTCTCTCTAGCTAAATTATGACATACTGCAAGATTTGGGATTCTTGTAAAACACTGTTAAAAATTGAACTTAAGGTCAGATGCAATGACTCATGCCTGTAATCCTAGCACTGTGGGAGGCTGAGGCGGGCTGATCACTTGAGGTCAGGAGTTCGAGACCAGCCTGGTCAACATGGTAAAACCCCATCTCTACTAAAAATACAAAAAATTAGATGGGTGTGGTGGTACATGCCTGTAATCTCAGCTACTTGGGAGGCTGAGGCAGGAGAACTACTTGAACCTGGGAGGCAGAGGTTGCAGTGAGCTGAGATCATATCAGTGTACTCCAGCCTGGGAGACAGAGCAAGACAGAAAGAAAAGAAAAGAGAAAAGAGAAGAAAAGAAAGAAGAAAAATTGAACTTAAGCTACAGATTCAGTGGGAAACAGTTTCATGTTGGACCACGCTCAATCGAGGCCTACACATCACATATGAAAAAAAGGGAAAAGAAAACTTTTAGGTGAACAACTGAATTGTGGCCAGTTCTTAAGCCTCTTCAAAATCTCTCAGTGATGACACCTGGGAAACAAAGGTAAATAGCCACTGTAGGGGAAGAAAAATATATTTTTCTCACCTTTATGACAAAAGACAGATTAACAAGAGAAAAGCATACAAATTTATTTAATATAACTTTTTTTTTTTTTTTTTTTTTTTTTTTTTGAGATGGAGTCTCACTCTGTCGCCCAGGCTGGAGTGCAGTGGCTGGATCTAGGCTCACTGCAAGCTCTACCTCCTGGGTTTACGCCATTCTCCTGCCTCAGCCTCCTGAGTAGCTGGGACTACAGGCGCCCACCACCTCGCCCGGCTAGTTTTTTTGTATTTTTTAGTAGAGACGGGGTTTCACCATGTTAGCCAGGATGGTCTCCATCTCCTGACCTCGTGATCCGCCCGTCTCGGCCTCCCAAAGTGCTGGGATTACAGGCTTGAGCCACCGCGCCCGGCCTTTAATATAACTTTTATGTGACATGGGAGCCATTATAAGAAAACAAACACCTAAAGAAATGATTAAACGTGTATATTTTTGTGCTGGGTTTCATGAAGAGTGTACGGTTATGGAGAAATATAACTGGACAAAGAGTGTATGATCTAATGGTAATAAACTGGGGAAATTTAGCAAGGTCTGTTGGTTCTGATTCTTCTCTTTACACCTATGTCTTCAGAGATAAGAATGTTCCACTGGGAATGGGGAGGGTGCCTCTCATTTGAGGGTCTCATGATGGTTTTACAGTCTGCTTTAGGGGAAGGTCAAAACCCTTCCTAGGTTTTATGACCTGCTCCAGAGGAGATGAGTAGTGTTTGGGGAGGGGGAGGTGAGAATGGCCTTTCTACTTCTGCAGTTTTCTTAAATTCTTTCAACTTAAAATATTTTGGGAGTAGTGTGTCGAAACCCCATCAGCCAATCAATTCCAATTATGGGCTTCAGGATGAGGAGCCCGTCAGCATTTGCAGATCCACAGATAATGGTTTAAAGGATAAGCAGGTGGGGAAAGGTGGCAGACAGATATCTCCTATAGGCCAGCACCTCCTTCTGCTCCTTAGACTGGTCTTCAGTGTTATGACTGGTGTTTGAGTCATCCTGGCACCTCACAACTTTGCTTAGTTTCTTAAACATTCAATTGATATGAATACCCCTGACCCCCCGTTCTCATTAACCCCATCTTCTCTTCCCATTTTCCCTCATATAATTTACTAATTTATTATGTTTATTGTTTAAGCCTTTGTCTCTTCTCTCTAGAATGTAATTTCCCGTAGGGCATTAATCTTTGGTCACTCCTTTCATTTTGGCCAAAAACTGGTCAGGAAATATTTGCTGAATTAAGTTTAATTAACTCTGACAAGATGAACATAAAATGGTTATTTTATTTGGAACAAATATTACTCCTGAAAAGCAAATGGAAAGAAGTACATATCAATTTTAAGTAATCTAAAATAAAATGTTAAAAAAAAATTTATGACTAGTCAAGTTCAGTGGTGAGAAGGGGAGAAAGAGTAGAACAAGGAGTTTAATCTGTGAACAATCAATTGAGATAACTCACTACTTTTGGGCCAGCCAAAACATGTCTGATATAACAAAATTATTATAGAAGTGTGATGTGACAAGTCAGTTTATTAATATGTAGATTTTCCAATGATAAGTATGTGAGGTGAGGAATCTGTTAATTAGCTTGATTTAATTATTTCACAACATATACGTATATCAAAACATCACATTGTACACTGTAAATAAATACAGTTTTGTTAATTATATCCTAATAAAACTGGGGGATAAATTATTTTTAAAAATCTCTTTGCCTGACCTAACTCAATGAAGATAAGAGTTTGCCTGCTTTGGGTCGGTTTCTGAAGGTTTTTGGAGTGAACCAGAGAATGGGTTGATACGGTTTGGATGTTTGTCTCATCCAAATCTCATGTTGACATATAATCCACAATGTTGGAGGTGGGGCTTAATGGGAGGTGTTTGATCGTGGAGGTGGAAGCCTCATGGCCTGGTACTTTCCTTGTGATAGTGAGTGAGTTCTCACAAGATCTGGTTGTTTAAAAGTGTGTGGTACCTCCCTGCACCCCTCTCTTGTACCTACTCTTGTCATTTGAGACACCTGCTCCCCCTTTGCCTTCTGCCGTGATTGGAAGCTTCCTGAGGCCTCACCAGAAGCCAAGCAGATGCTGGTGCCATGTTTCTTGTACAACCTGCAGAGCCACATGCCAATTAAACCTATTTTCTTTACACATTACCTAGCCTCAGGTATTTCTTTATAACAATGCAAGAACAGCTTAACATGTGACTAGAGGAAAATGTGCCCTAAGGGTTTGAGGCATGGGGGAGACTGCGTATAATAGGTCACATCTATCTTTTAGTTCATAAAAGGTCACAGATCAGGAAGAAGCATGGCCAACTAGATAGGATGGAGGGGAATATGATGTTTCTGGGTGGTAGGACTTAAATCTGATTTCATGTTTGCAATATGAATAATTAGACATTTTAGAAATTAGATTAGAAATGAGACACTTAAAACAATCAGTATTCTGTTTGGGCTTTGTGGATATAGAATTCATCAGAGTTATAGTGAATAAAATAAAGGTAAAATTTCCCAAGTTCCTCCTCCTCCTCATTTTTTCTCCCCAAGTATTATCTTCTGTTAGCAGATTGATTTTTTATACTTTATTTTTAGAATTCTTACAAAGTTTGTATTTTTCAAACCATTTTATGTGTACAAGCTAAAAATTTGTACATAATATTTTAAAAATAAAATATAATTGTCAGGGCTAAGGGGAAAGTTCCCCTTTGCCCGCTGAAGGTTTGCTGAAAATTCAACTCACAAAAATCAGAATAGGAGTAAAGGCATACACATTTATTTAACGTGTATACATGGGAGCCCAAAGGTACATGGAGAATTTTCTATTTTTATGCTTAGGTTCAACAAAATATGGACAGTCATACAGAAATAGGATTGGACAAAAAGGGCTAATCTAATGCTATAGGGACCCTCTTTGGAACAGGGGTATTAGGACCTACAGTCAAAAAAGGTAGGTCAGATAATTTCTTAATGGCCAGTTTCTACACAGAAAGGTTGGGGGAAGAAGTTAGAGTAATATATTTAAGTGTTATGGCTGGCTTTTGGAAAAGAGGTTCTGGTTTCTTTGACCTGCCTTGGGGAAGATGGATTCTAGTTTCTATGACACCTTGGAGAGAATTGGAGTGAGAAACAGGAGGGCAGGAGAAGGTCAAAGAGAAACTTTTGCTTTTCAGAATGCTTTTGAGGCTTTCATTTTTGGGGTATTGTTTTCTGAGTCCTGACATCATCAAACTGTACTGTAACTGTTACAACTATTTCATTTAATAAAATATAGATGTATCCACATCAGTACATGCTGGCAAACTTATTCTTTGTGATGGCTATATAACATTTCATGATGTGAACATACCAAAATTTATTTACCAGTTCCTGTATTGATGGGTATATGGGGTGTTTCTATGTTTTATTATAACAAATTCTGCTGTAATGATTATCTTTATTTGTTAGGAATTATGTCTATTCAAATGACTTACAAAATATAGTCTGCTTTAAAATAGAAGTTTCTTTGAGAATAAATTATGTTTTCTTTTTTGCCACTAAGTCCAATTTCTGGTGCTTATTTAAAAATCTTAGTATTATAAAATGCTTTGAAACAAAGAATAAAAACACTATACAGTAATTGTATGATGAATTTAATGTTTACATAATAAAGACAGGCATTTATTTTAATTACCCACATTTTGGCAGATGTCCCTTCTGCTTTCCTCTGTCAATTAGTTACATTACTGATGATGGTGTTTTTGAACAGAGCCTAATTTTGTCTCATCAGCATCACTGAGAAGAATTGAAATCACAATTACTATTTTTAGTTATTTCTCTTGTGTCATTTCTTACTTTTAGCATAAATGGAATCTATTTAAATATTTAGATCATGAATTTGGATTTGTGTCTGCTGTTCTGTGTGTTGTAAATTTGGAATTATGTTATATATTAATGATATATGTTAAGAAATGGTGAAAAACAACAAATTGCCCCCTTTTCATCAAGTCTTGTTGGGGCCTAAGATATTCTAAGAGAATGTATTTTCAGATATAATAAATTGTAGTTTACTTTCTGAAAGGCTCAAATATTTTAACCATTTTAATGAAAGTGATCCTAAATCAATATTAGTCACCTCTTAGAGTGTTTGTTTTCTATTCCTAGTAACCACAAACAGTGGCTTAAAACAGCACATTTATTCTCTGAATTTCCATGGGTCAGGAAGTTGAGCACAGGTTAAGTGAGTCCTCTGTTCAGGATCTCATCAGGTTGCCACCAAGAGGGTGACGAGCCTGGGGATCACCTTAGAATTCTGTCTTTCCATGATTATCTTCTCAGACTGTATTATACTTTATTTAATGAATTTTGAAAATGCCGAGCAACATTATGAATATCCATTCCCATACTTTGCTACTACATAGAGCACAATTCTCTATCAGCTCTTGAGTTACAGAAACAATCACTTCTGCCTTTGCCTTTTAATCTTTGCTTTAGGATTGGTTTCCAGAGGCCTGAGTTTACTAGATAGTTTATCACTAGATAAAAAGTTAGTGGGAAGTGTTTATGTAAGCATCTGCATGTTATGCACACTAATTTTTTTGTTTCAGAGGGGAAGGGAGATTAACGAAATGTGGCAATTTGGGGGTTGTAGTAAATAATTTTTAGGGGAAAATTAATGGTCTTGTAGGACATGTAGTGGCCCAGGACAAAGTCTCTTAGACCCACAGAACAGACAATGATTGTGACAAAAGTCTGTCCATGTGCCTTGACAAACTTCAGTCTCTTTTCCCACTTAATCTGTGCTCAGTATCTTTTCTTGCAATATGAGTTAAGTTAATGAAAACTCCAGGAAGGAACCAGAGGCAATTGTTTTCCTCTTTGGCAAGTCTGGACATGAGGCAGATAGGGGAACTTTAGAGAACAACTTCAGTCTTTATTTTGGGAGAGACAAAAGATTGAGATATGGGGGAATGAGGGGATGTTAGAGAGACCTTGAATCGGCTTCTTCAGTCCAGCATGTCAAAGTGCCATATTTTGGGATGTTGGTTTCTGGGCCCCAACAAGAGTCAATCATCAAATAAAATGGCTTTAAGCTCATTGCAAGGTAAGTAGGAAAATAAATGCCAATAAATAAGAATTTTATACCATGATGTGGTGTACAAGTATATACACACACGTGTGCAAGTGTTTCTTATTTATGATGAAACAAAAGGTGATGAAACTAAAATATCTAATTAAATATAATCATTAAATTATTATATGTGATTATATTTAAAATGATTAAAAGATGCATTTAGAGACTATTTCATTTCACTAAGTGAGTGATTTTTCATCCAGGGGTCATTTTGCAACCCCCCCTCCCTGCCTTGAGATATTTGGCAATGTCTGGAGACATTTTTCCTTGTCGTAACTGGGGAATGGGTTGCTTCTGGCAGCTAGTGAGTAGAGGCAAGGGATGCTGCTAAACATCCTGCAATCCACACAACAGCCCCCATATCAAAGAATTATCTAGGCCAATAGTCAATGGTGCTGGGGTTTAGAAACTGTACTAAGTGAAAAAAGCAATCTCTAAACCTATTTTATTTTATGTAATTTTTTACACTTTTAATAAGCTATATTGTTCATTTTAAACAATTGTATTATTCAAATATTTAACATTTATTGAGACATTTCTCCTGACTTAGTGTATGGACACCTTTTATAAATGCCCCACATGTGTTTAAGAGGAATGTATATTCTCTGTTCAGGAGTCTAAATATACTAAATAAAAAGTGTATCTAATATTAGATCTAAATCCTTACTAACTTGTATGTGCTTGATCTAATAATGGTGTGTTGAAATCTCTCTTATTGTTTTGTTCAAGTTTTATTTGCAGTTCTATCACTAAAACTTTTGGAACTATTTTATTAGGTACATACAAATTCATGATTATCCTATCTTGTTGAAGTGTTGTTCCCTTCATCATAATTTGGTGTACTTTTTTATCCCTACTCATAATACTTCATCTAATGTCTTTTTGCCTGATAGTACTATTGCTATAATTTTTTTTCAACTTTTAGATTCAGGTGGTACATGTGTAGGTTTGTCAACTGGTTATATTGTGTGATGATGAGGTTTGGGGTATGAATGAACCTGTCACCCAGGTACTGAGCGTAGTACACAACAGTTTTTCAATCCTTGTCCCCCTTCCTCCTGCCCCCCATAGTAGTCCGCAGTGTCGATTGTTGCCACATTTATGTCCATGCATACCCAGTGTTTAACTCACACTTATAGTGAGAATATGCAATATTTGGTTTTCTGTTCCTGCATTAAATAATGTAGGATAATGGCCTCCAGCTGTATCCATGTTGCTGCAAAGAACATGATTTTGTTCTTTTTTATAGTGGGGTGGTATTGCATAGTGTAATACACCATATTTTTAAAAATCCAATCCACCATTAATGGGCACTTAAGTCAATTCCATGTCTGCTATTGTGAATAGAGTAGCAATGAACATGTGAGTATATGTGTCTTTTTGGTAGAATGACACTACTAGGTATCTATCCTTTGGCTGGCTTTTGGAAAAGGGATTCTGGTTTCTATGACCCACCTTGTGGAAGACGGATTCTAGTTTCTTTGACACCTTGGAGAGAATGGAAATGAGAGGCAGTATCATTTCTTAACATATATCATTAATATCTATCCTTTGGTAGATACCCAGTAGTGGGATTGCTGGGTCGAATGGTAGTTCTGTTTTAAGTTCTTTAAGAAATCTCTTGACTGCTTTCCATAGTGGCTGAACTAATTTATATTCTCACAGCTGTGTATAAACGTTCCCTTTCTCCACAGCCTCACTAGGAACTGTTTTGTTTGTTGTTGTTGTTGTTGTTGTTTATTTTAATAATAGCTATTCTGACTGGCAGGAGATGGTATCTCATTGTGGTTTTGATTTGCATTTCTGTGATGATTAATAATGTTGAGCATTTTTTCATATGCTGTTGCCTGCTTATATATCTCTTTTTTTAATTGAGGTGTCCACATCTTTTGCATGTTTTTTAGTGGGCAAAGCTATTTTAAATAATGATTCCAATACTGTGAAAAAAGCCCCAACTATATATTTTCCTAGCTATTTATATAATGTATCTATAAAGGATGAGACTTCCCCCCACTACCTATAAGATAAGAACATTATTTTACATAAAAGTTAGTGCTGAATAGATCATTGGCCTGGAATGAAAGAGTCAATCCATGAAGTCGCCTCACTTCTCCTTGCTCACTTGTCTTTACCTGTTGTGTGTATCTGGTCTTCCTGTCTCCCTGTTCATCTAACATCAGTTTTAAAATTGTACACTTTGTAGTCGCTACTCTTCTACATAGTTAATATATGTATTCTTTGTGTTTACATGTAATGAGTCAAGATTATATATGTAATTTAATGTGCTGTGTATCTGAATCTGTTGCTGCACTTTTTTCTCTGATCCCATGCTATTTAGGAATAGTAACAATTTATTTTCCTGCATAATACTTACTATGTGCCTCACTAAATCTTCCTGTGTGGTAGATAAGATTAGGCTATTACAGTGGAGGAAAAAATAATTTTCCCTCTACCCTTCCAAGTTCTTGGTTGGGGGCTCTATGCTAAAAGACAGACTAACAAAATAAAGACAAGTTTATTAATGTGTTTATCTGTTTATCTCATGTATATGTGGGAGATGCCCAGGAAAATGAGTGAATGTCAAAGAAGTGGCTTAGAGCTTGGGTTATATAGCATCTTCAGCTAAAAGAAAGAAAGAAGAACTCATCAAGATGGCTGAATAGGAAGAGCTCCAGCCTCCAGCTCCCAGCATGAGCAACACAGAAGACAGGTGATTTCTGTATTTTTAGCTGAGGTACCAGGTTCATCTCACTGGGGCATGTCAGACAGTTGATGCTGGTCCACGGGTGCAGCCTGACCAGCGAGCGCTGAAGCAGGGTGAGGCATCACCTCACCTAGGAAGTGCAAAGGGGAAGGGAATTCCTTTTCCTAGCCAAGGGAAATTGAGACACACAACACCTGGAAAATCGGGTAACTCCCACCCTAATACTGTGCTTTACCAAGGGTCTTAACAAAAGGCACACCAGGAGATTATATCCCACACCTGGCCCAGAGGGTCCCACGCCTACAGAGCCTCCCTCATTGCTAGCACAGCAGTCGGAGATCTAACTGCAAGGCAGCAGCAAGACTGGGAGAGGGCCACCCGCCATTGCTGAGGCTTAAGTAGATAAACAAAGCCTCCAGGAAGCTCGAATTGGGTGGAGCCCACCATAGCTCAAGGAGGCCGGCCTGCCTCTGTAGACTCCACCTCTCCGGACAGGGCATAGCTAAACAAAAAGCAGCGGAAACCTCTGCAGATGTAAAAGTCCCTGTCTGACAGCTTTGAAGAGAGCAGTGGTTCTCCCAGCATAGAGGTTGAGATCTGAGAAGGGACAGACTGCCTGCTCAAGTGGGTCTCTGACCCCTGAGTAGCCTAACTGGGAGACATTCCCACTAGGGGCAGACTGACACCTCACACCTCACATGGCTGGGTACCCCCTGAGGCAAAGCTTCCAGAGGAAGAATCAGACAGCAGCACTCGCTGTTCAGCAATATTCTATCTTCTGCAGCCTCCACTGCTGATACCCAGGTAAACAGGGTCTGGAGTGGACCTCAAGCAAACTCCAACAGACCTGCAGCTGAGGGTCCTGACTGTTAGAAGGAAAACTAACAAACAGAAAGGACACCCACACCAAAACCACATCAGTACGTCACCATCATCAAAGACCAAAGGCAGATAAAACCACAAAGATGGGGGAAAAGCAGTGCAGAAAAGCTGGAAATTCAAAAAATCAGAGCGCATCTCCCCCTCCAAAGGAACGCAGCTCATCACCAGGAATGGAACAAAGCTGGGTGGAGAATGACTTTGATGAGTTGAGAGAAGAAGGCTTCAGTCGATCAAACTTCTCAGAGCTAAAGGAGGAACTACGTAATGCTTTTCATTTTAAAGAAACGCTACATTTCTTTTAGCGCAAAGAAACTAAAAACCTTGAAAAAAGAATAGATGAATGGATAACTAGAATAATCAATGCAGAGAAGCCCTTAAAAGAACTGATAGAGATGAAAAGCATAACACGAGAACTACGTGACAAATGCACAAGCTTCAGTAACCGACTCGATCAACTGGAAGAAAAAGTATCAGTGATTGAAGATCAAATGAATGAAATGAAGCGAGAAGAAGTGTAGAGAAAAAAGAGTAAAAAGAAATGAACAAAGTCTCCAAGAAATATGGGATTATGTGAAAAGACCAAATCTATGTCTGATTGGTGTGCCTGAAAGTGAGGGGAAAATGGAACCAAGTTGGAAAACACTCTTCAGGATATCATCCAGGAGAACTTCCCCAACCTAATAAGGCAGGCCAACATTCAAATACAGGGAATAGAGAGAATGCCACAAAGATACTCCTTGAGAAGAGCAACTCTGAAACACATAGTTGTCAGATTCACCAAAGTTGAAATGAAGGAAAAAATGTTAAGGGCAGCCAGAGAGAAAGGTCGGATTACCCACAAAGGGAAGCCCATCAGACTAAAAGCAGATCTCTCAGCAGACACTCTCCAAGCCAGAAGAGAGTGGGGGCCAATGTTCAACATTCTTAAGAAAAGAATTTTCAACCCGGAATTTCATATACAGCCAAACTAAGTTTCGTAAGTGAAGGAGAAATAAAATCCTTTACAGATAAGCAAATGCTTAGAGATTTTGTCACCACCAGGCCTGCCCTACAAGAGATCCTGAAGGAAGCACTAAACATGGAAAGGAACAACAGGTACCAGCCACTGCAAAAACATTTCAAAATGTAAAGTCCATCGAGGCTAGGAAGAAACTGCATCAACTAATGAGCAAAATAAACAGTTAACAACATAAAGACAGGATCAAGTTCACACATAACAATATTAACCTTAAATGTAAATGGACTAAATGCTCCAATTAAAAGACACAGACTGGCAAATTGGATAGAGTCAAGACCCATCAGTTTGCTGTATTCAGGAGACCCATCTCATGTGCAGAGACACACATAGGCTAAAAATAAAGGGATGGAGGAAGATCTACCAAGGAAATGGAAAACAAAAAAAAGGCAAGGGTTGCAATCCTAGTCTCTGATAAAACAGACTTTAAACCAACAATGATCAAAAGAGACAAAGAAGGCCATTACATAATGGTAAAGGGATCAATTCAACAAGAAGAGATAACTATTCCTAAATATATATGCACCCAATACAGGAGCACCCAGATTCATAAAGCAAGTCCTTAGAAACTTACAAAGAGACTTAGACTCCCATACAATAATAATGGGAGACTTTATCACCCCACTGTCAACATTAGACAGATCAATGAGACAGAAAGTTAACAAGGATATCCAGGAATTGAACTCATCTCTGCACCAAGCAGACCTAATAGACATCTACAGAACTCTCCACCCCAAATCAACAGAATATACATTCTTCTCAGCACCACATTGCACTTATCCCAAAACTGACCACATAGTTGGAAGTAAAGCACTCCTCAGCAAATGTACAAGAACAGAAATTATAACAAACTGTCTCTCAGACCACAGTGCAATCAAACTAGAACTCAGGACTAAGAAACTCAATCAAAACCGCTCAACTACATGGAAACTGAACAACCTGCTACTGAGTGACTACTGGGTACATAACGAAATGAAGGCAGAAATAAAGATGTTCCTCGAAACCAATGAGAACAAAGATACAACATACCAGAATCTCTGGGACACATTTAAGGGAGTGTGTAGAGGGAAATTTATAGCACTAAATGCCCACAAGAGAAAGCAGGAAAGATCTAAAATTGACACCCTAACATCACAGTTAAAAGAACTAGAGAAGCAAGAGCAAACACATTCAAAAGCTAGCAGAAGGCAAGAAATAACTAAGATTAGAACAGAACTGAAGGAGATAGAGACACAAAAAATCCTCCAAAAAATCAATGGATCCAGGAGCTGGTTTTTTGAAAAGATCAACAAAGTTGATAGACTGCTAGCAAGACTAATAAAGAAGAAAAGAGAGAAGAATCAAATAGACGCAATAAAAAATGATAAAGGGGATATCACCACCGATCCCACATAAATACAAACTACCATCAGAGAATACTATAAACACCTCTATGCAAATAAACTAGAAAACCTAGAAGAAATGGATAATTTCCTGGACACTTACACTCTCCCAAGACTAAAGCAGGAAGAAGTTGAATCCCTGAATAGACCAATAGCAGGCTCTCAAATTGAGGCAATAATTAATAGCCTACCAACCAAAAAAAGTCCAGGACCAGACGGATTCACAGCTGAATTCTACCAGAGGTACAAGGAGGAGCTGGTACCATTCCTTCTGAAACTCGTCCAATCAATAGAAAAAGAGGGAATCCTCCCTAACTCATTTTATGAGGCCAACATCATCCTGATACCAAAGCCTGGCAGAGACATAACAAAAAAAGAATTTTAGGCTGATATCCCTGATGAACATCAATGCAAAAATCCTCAATAAAATACTGGCAAACCAAATCCAGCAGCACATCAAAAAGCTTATCCACCATGATCAAGTGGGCTTCATCCCTGGGATGCAAGGCTGGTTCAGCATCCACAAATCAATAAATGTAATCCAGCATATAAACAGAACCAAAGACAAAAACCACATGATTATCTCAATAGATGCAGAAAAGGCCTTTGACAAAATTCAACAGCCCTTCATGCTAAAAACTCTCAATAAATTTGCTATTGATGGAATATATCTCAAAATAATAAGAGCTATATATGGCAAACCCACAGCCAATATCATACTGAATGGGCAAAAACTGGAAGCATTCCCTTTGAAAACTGGCACAAGACAGGGATGCCGTCTCTCACCACTCCTATTCAACATAGTGTTGGAAGTTCTGGCTAGGGCAATCAGGTAAGAGAAAGAAATCAAGGTTATTCAGTTAGGAAAAGAAGAAGTCAAATTGTCCCTGTTTGCAGATGACATGATTGTATATTTAGAAAATCCCGTTGTCTCAGCCCAAAATCTCCTTAAGCTGATAAGCAACTTCAGCAAAGTCTCAGGATACAAAATCAATGTGCAAAAATCACAAGCATTCTTATACACCAGTAACAGACAGAGAGCCAAATCATGAATGAACTCCCATTCACAATAGCTTCAAAGAGAATCAAATACCTAGGAATCCAACTTACAAGGGATGTAAAGGACCTCTTCAAGGAGAACTACAAACCACTGCTCAGTTAAGTAAAAGAGGCCACAAACAAATGGAAGAACATACCATGCTCATGGATAGGAAGAATCAATATTGTGAAAATGGCCATACTGCCCAAGGTAATTTATAGATACAATGCCATCCCCATTAAGCAACCAATGACTTTCTTCACAGAATTGGAAAAAACTGCTTTAAAGTTCATATGGAACCAAAAAAGACCCTGCATTGCCAAAACAATCCTAAACCAAAAGAACAAAGCTGGAGGCATCACGCTACCTGACTTCAAACTATACTACAAGGCTACAGTAACCAAAACAGCATGGTACTGGTACCAAAATAGAGATATAGACCAATGGGACAGAACAGAGCCCTCAGAAATAATACCACACATCTACAGCCATCTGATCTTTGACAAACCTGAGAGAAACAAGAAATGGGGGAAAGGATTCCGTCTTTAATAAATGGTGCTGGGAAAATTGGCTAGCCATAAGTAGAAAGCTGAAACTGGATCCTTTCCTTACTCCTTATACGAAGATTAATTCAAGATAGATTAGAGACTTAAATGTTAGACCTAAAACCATAAAGCTCTAGAAGAAAACCTAGGTAATACCATTCAGGACATAGGCATGGGCAAGGACTTCATGTCTAAAACACCAAAAGCAATGGCAACAAAAGCCAAAATGGACAAATGGGATCTAATTAAACTAAAGAGCTTCTGCACAGCAAAAGAACCTACCATCAGAGTGAACGGGCAACCTACAGAATGGGAGAAAATTTTTGCAATCTACTCATCTGACAAAGGGCTAATATCCAGAACCTATAAAGAACTCAATCAAATTTACAAGAAAAAAACAAACAACCCCATCAAAAAGTGGGCAAAGGATATGAACAGACACTTCTCAAAACAAGACATTCATGCAGCCAACAGACACGTGAAAAAATGCTCATCATCACTCACCATCAGAGAAATGGAAATCAAAACCACAATGAGATACCATCTCACACCAGTTAGAATGGCAATGATTAAAAAATCAGGAAACAACAGGTGCTGGAGAGGATGTGGAGAAATAGGAACACTTTTACACTGTTGGTGGGACTGTAAACTAGTTCAACCATTGTGGAAAACAGTGTGGTGATTCCTCAAGGATCTAGAACTAGAAATACCATTTGACCCAGTCATCCCATTACTGGGGATATACCCAAAGGATTATAAATCATGCTACTATAAGGACACATGCACACATATGTTTATTACAGCACTATTCACAATAGCAAAGACTTGGAATCAACCCAAATGTCCATCTGTGACAGACTGGATTAAGAAAATGTGGCACATATACACCATGGAATACTATGCAGCCATAAAAAAGGATGAGTTTGTGTCCTTTGTAGGGACATGGATGCAGCTGGAAACCATCATTCTCGGCAAACTATCACAAGAACAGAAAACCAAACACCGCATGTTGTCACTCATAGGTGGGAATTGAACAATGGGATCACTTGGACCCAGGAAGGGGAACATCACACACTAGGGCCTATTGTGGGGAGGGGACGGGGGGAGGGATAGCATTAGGAGATATACCTAATGTAAAAGTTAATGGGTACAGCACACCAACATGGCACATGTATACATATGTAACAAATCTGCACGTTGTGCACATGTACCCTAGAACTTAAAGTATAATATTAAAAAAAAAAAAAAGAAAGAAGGGTGTGGCAGTCAAGTTATGGGAAGGTGACCAGGAAAAACACAAGAAAAAGGGTTATTATGCAGACTTAGGTGAGTGAGTCTCTAGTGATTTAGTTGTCCTTCTGTTTCTGGTATAGAGAGGAAGGCACCCTTACAAATGGGAATTTCCTTTATCAGTGTAAATTTCCCTTACAACGGGGTGACTTCTACTCTGTTTTCAGGGCTTCTCTTTATCTGCAGTTTCTCAAAATAATCAGCTCAAAATAATTCTTATGCAAAAGAGACATATTTTGGGGTGGCATAATCTGGTCTCCTACAGTACCCATTGGAGATATTAGGTAAGTGGTAAAGAGAGAGATGAAGTTCACCAATTAGGAAGATACAGAAATGAGTGGCAAAAGAGAGTCCTAAAATTTGGAGTAAAAACACAAAGAAACAGACAAATAAAACAGAAAAAAAGTAAGTCATGTTTAATTTATGATTGCCACATGCTAAATGCAGGTGGTATTTATTTGGAAACTCAAAAATGAAATCTTACATTTTATAGTAAGAATAAATATGATTATAGGGGTATTTGCTTTTTAAAATCCATTTTAAAATAATTTACTTATTTTCATGCATTTTTCTGTTTCATTATATTGAAGAACATTATTGTTACCCCAAAAACTCAAGGTCAAACATATATTTATTATAAGTCAAGGTGTGTTGAGCTGATATTAGGAAGATTTCACTAAAATACATTTTGATCTAATTTGAGGAGACTAATGTTCTTATGCTCAGAAAGATATGAAACACAATTTGTGTCTGAATGCATTTAGAAGACACAAATATGTAAGTCTCTATTAAGTCTAGTAGCCTTAAAATTTTTAATTAATAAACTAAAACTTGATGTAAAATACCAGAGTGTAGTCATAGGAATAAAATATCATTACACTTTCCTGGCCTCCTCCTGCCCTGAGCTCCACTGTGATTCTACTGTTTCCATACAGCCTCTGTGTGTATGCATAAATGTTCATGCACTAATTTTTTTTCATTACTGGAACCATTCTGGGAAACATTTCACTAGAAAATGTATTGCGGTTATCTTTTTTCAGTACATACAAATGCATTTTGCTGTTTTGTAGCTTTATGGTATTTCTAAATATGTAACAAATTTAAACATCAGTATAGATTATTTGGGTGAAAATACCCAATTTTCTCAATGTTGAGTCTTCCCTTCCAGTCTCTCTTTTAATTCAATCTTTTAAAATACACTTTAACATTTTATAATTTTATTCATACAGGGCCACCACATTTCTTGTTAAGCTATTCCTAATACTTTATTTTTGTTTTTTGAGACAGGGTCTCACTCTGTCACCTAGGCTGGAGTGCAGTGGCGCAATCTCGGCTCACTGCAACCTCTGCCTCCCAGACTCGTCATTCTCCCTCCTCAGCAGTGTTTTAGTATTTGTTTCTTTTCTTCATGTTTGGTGGGTGGGTGGATAGATAAATGTGTGGAGCAGAGGTTGTTTGTGCTGTTGTCAAAAAGCTCTGTATTTTTTTCTATTTATATTTTCTAATTGGTTATTGGTGGTTATAAGGCAACTTTGGTTTTATAAGATTTTCTGTCTCACATGTTACTGAGTTTTGTTAGTTTTACTGATTTTTCTATTGAGCTGCTAGAATTTTCTAGGTAGAAAATTTGTGTAAGAATATTATGACAAAAACAGTTATGGCCATTTCCCAATGTTTATGCTTATATTATTTATATATTAAATCATATAGGACTTCCAGTCCAATGTTGATTAGTTGAGATGAGAATGGGTATCTTTGCCTTATTAATGGCTTTATGGCAATGCTTCTAATATTCTATCACCAAGAGTGATGTTTGTCATAGATTTCTGGTAGACACCTTTATTCAAATTAAGAATGCTGCTGGGCATGGTGGCTCATGCCTGTAATTCCAGCACTTTGAGAGGCCAAGGTGGGAACATAGCTTGAGCCCAGGAGTTTGAGACCAGCCTGGACAACATAGGCAGACCCTGGTCTCTACAAAAATACAAAAATTAGCTGGGTGTGGTGGTGTATGCCTGTGGTCCCAACTACTCGGGAGGCAGAGGTGGGAAGATCACTTGGACCTGGGAGGTCGAGTCTGCAATGAGCCATGATTGCACCACTGCACTCCAGCCTTGGCAACAGAGTGAGACTCCATTTCAAAAAAAAAAAAAAAAAAAAAGAGAGAGAATGTTTTTCACCATTCCTATATTTGTTTTTCTTAAAGAACAGATATTGAAATTTATCAGATGCTTTTTATTATTTACTGAAAAGATAATAAGCTTTTCTGCTTTAACAGAGTAATGCAGTTAAATCCATATATACATTGAAAAATAATGATTGCATTGTTATTCAACATAGAGAGACCCCATCTGTACAAAAAATAAAAATAATTATCCAGGTGCAGAGGCACATGCCTGTAGTCCTAGCCACTCATGAGGCTGAGGTGGCAGGATCAGTTGAGCCTAGGAGTTTGGGGCTGCAGTGAGCCAGGCTTGCAGCGCTGTACTCCAACCTGGGTGACAGAGCAAGATCCTAACTCTAAGCAAACAACAAAACCCATCTATGCCTTTGTGGGGTTAATTTTGACTACCCTTTCCAATTCTTCTTTGGTTATTTCACAATTTATGCTATTTGTATCTCCTTATTTTGCAAATTTATATTTTCATAGAAAACTGTTTATTTCATCTAGGTTTTCAAATTTATTAGTGTCATGTGTGGTGAAAAACAAATGGATTCACTTTTGTTTTGATAAAGACATCTAAATTCCACCCAGACTATAATACCGCACTTCATTCTGCTTAAAATACTTTAAGTTTGTGGGCTGAATTTCCAGTGAACCTTCCATACATCTATATGTGCCTATCAATTCAAAAGCAATTGACACATTGGCATTCTTAGCTGTTCTGTACTTAGCTGTAAGCCAGGAAGTTGCGTCTTTGAAAGTCAAATGTATTTGTGCATCACAGAATTGTTCGTGGCAAACCATATTATTTTTGGACCACTAATTATTCCAGGCATTGTTCTAGGTACTTTACATATATAATCACTGACATTGCACAAATGATGTAATATGTACTTAAGGCAATATTGTATTTCTTCAACATTCCAGGACAAGTTTGTGTCAGAGTTGGGATTTGAACCAAATTTTGTGGCAGCAAGAGAAATTTCATAAGAGAGTACCATATCCCTGGCACAGATTTGAATTGTTATAGAACTAGAGCTTTTTAGGGATCTAGATATATCTGTATACTCCGAGAATATGCCTCTTGGGCCTATTTTAAGCCTGGCAGACATTTGGCCAGGAAATGTGTCTGATGTGTGACTTACTAGTCAGGTGTCTTTTTCTAGAGGTGAATGAAGGCATGTTTTACATCTGTTACTGAAAATACTTGAATGTAGAGCTTTAGAATTGTTGATAATCAAAGTGAGGTGCAGATAAGTGGAAAGTGTGGTACACTGAGGGTAATCTGTGCAGGAATAAGAAATTCATCATTGATTGTTATGTGATTGTTATGTGATTGTTATGTGATTGTTATGTGATTGTTATGTGTTTTTGTTATGTGATTGTTATGTGATTGTTATGTGATTGTTATGTGATTGTTTGTGATTGTTATGTGTTTGTTGATTGTTATGTGATTGTTATGTGATTGTTGTTATGTTGTGTGATTCCTCCAGTGCTCACAAGGAAACAGGTTATAGGAATCCCTGACAATATATCCTGGGAGAAAATTTATTCTGAAGCTTTATGTAGTAATTAGTTGAGCTCCAAAACAATTGAAAGTGTTCATTTCTTTTTTTTTTTTTTTTTTTTTGAGACGGAGTCTCGCTCTGTCGCCCAGGCTGGAGTGCAGTGGCCGGATCTCAGCTCACTGCAAGCTCCGCCTCCCGGGTTCCCGCCATTCTCCTGTCTCAGCCTCCTGAGTAGCTGGGACTACAGGCGCCCGCCACCTCGCCCGGCTAGATTTTTGTATTTTTTTTAGTAGAGACGGGGTTTCACCGTGTTAGCCAGGATGGTCTCGATCTCCTGACCTCGTGATCCAACTGTCTCGGCCTCCCAAAGTGCTGGGATTACAGGCTTGAGCCACCGCGCCCGGCCGAAAGTGTTCATTTCAGTGGATTGATGTAGCAGTTTTTAATAAAGATTACTAAAAATTTTCTGTCTCATGTAACAATAATGGGCTCATTTGTGAAGGAAGGAATATGGTTTGAACTCTTCAGGTTAGTAATAAGTACACAGAATCCATATGATTTTTAAGTGTCAGTGTGCATATTAATAATATCCATTTACTAAAGGAAGAGAAGGCAATTAACATAAAAATAGAGTAATTAAGCCTGTGTAGTTTGTTAAAGGACGTAAAGATTCCCACTTGCAAATCCTATTGAATACTATTGATATCATTCTCAGCTGGCAAATTGAGTGGGTCTTATAACTTTTAAGAAGCCAGTGAATACTAGAAGGAAATAAATCACTGAACCTTTAAACAGATTTCTGTATGAGCTCCAGGTATTCTGGTTTATCCCTTTCAAACAGGCCTTTCCTGGCCAGGCTTAGGTGCTGAGCCACTGCGAGAAGCAGGTGGCTGAAAATGCACAGTGACTCATGGTAGAAGAAAAGAAGAAAGGGAGAGTGTTTCCAGCCAACGCCAAACAGTGACTGTTGACAATTTCATATTGTCATCAGGGGAACCAAGGCTTATTCAGATGCCTATTTCAGAACCTAGGACAGTTCCATTGAAAAGGCGCAGGCGGGCGGGCTGGCTGACTAGATGGATCAGGCCTGGCTGCCTGACGGCTATATTCTTCTTTCTTCCCTCTCCACTTCTATCTCAACCCTTGAGGCTGCATATTGAATGTGAGTAGCTCTTCTGGCTTTGTGTGTTACTGCAGCAGTCTGCCTACTGTGGCTGTTCTTGTTTCTGCTTTTGGTTTGGTGGTTCAAGGCTATCTTTGATGATTATTTTGAACAAAGCATTCCCTAAATACTAATATTCCAGCAGTAGATGGGGACATAGACACACCTTATGATTTGTCCTTGGTTTTTATACCTTGAAGGAAGGCTCTCTTTTTATCAAAGTAATTTTAATGTTTATATGTTTAGTAATCCAAATTTGTACTTTGGAATTATGTGAGAAATTACTCATTTTTTTCAGTCTATATGTCTCATTTATGTTGTAGTTCTAGTGTTACTCATTATTAAGTTTCACAAATCAGCCACTATTGTTTAAACATTTAAATCTAACTCTATTCCTCGTCTGGGAACTATATCATGTCACAGCTATTGGGTTAAATATGAGATATTTCATGTGTTTCAGAAACTGAAATCATTTGGTTGGGGTCCCAGATTAACTTGTTAGATAAAAATATCCTGCAGTGAATTAAGTTTCAGCAAGTTTCCAATTTTGTTTCCTTCTCCTGCTATTTTTATTAACTCAAATAAATGAAATTTTCTTCCAAAAAAATAATACCCACCCCAGATCCTTCTTTTAGGATGTCTATTCAAGTCATCTTCTGTTCCCAAAATATACACTATGTGGTTTTAGGATCTTTATCCATGTGTAGGAGTAAAGTGATGTGGCACTAATATCAGATTTGAAGGGGTGTTACCTAGGAAACAAATCAGATTCTAAGACTGTCTTTTCTGTAATCTTTCGTGATTGGAGATAAACCCTTGAAATTTAACTTCCCAAGAATACGTCTTTTTGTGAGCATGATGTGCACAGGAACAATGGAAGGGATCAATTAAACAAATATGTTTGTTGGGATGTTCATTATTTCTTTTCTGCTTTTTGCCCTTTAAACAACTTGAGTTCTCTTTGCATTTTAACAAATATAACTACTTTGGGCATGTTCATGGGGGTAGGAAGAATTTAATTACAGAATATTTAGGTTTTTAAATGTTTTGGGTATTTGAAAGTGAACAAAATGTAGGGAATTCATATATTATAGACCACCTAAGTTCCCCAAATAATGTTTTATTAGGGTTTTCTAAAAAAAAAATCTGGATGATTTTTTTATAAGAACACTGTATTTTAGGCATCATTTGGGAGGAAACCCTATTGTAAAACTCAAACTATAGTTTCTATAGTTTATATTCCAAATACCTAAAAAACAGAGCTAAACAAAATAAAACACAAACAGAGCAGCAGTCCCAACAAGTTTTTTTGTTTGTTTGTTTGCTTTTTTTTTTTTTTTTTTGAGACATAGTCTCTTTCCGTCACCCAGGCTGGAGTGCAGTGGTGCGATCTCAGCTCACTGAAACCTCTGCCTCCTGGGTTCAAGCGATTCTCCTGCTTCAGCTTCCCAAGTAGCTGGGACTACAGGAGCGTACCACCATGCCCAGCTAATTTTTTTTTTTTTTTTTGTATTTTTAGTGAGACGGAGTTTCACCATGTTGGCCAGGATGGTCTCAATCTCGACCTCGTGATCCACCTGCCTCAGCCTCCCAAAGTGCTGGGATTACAGGCAGGAGCCACCGTGCCTGGCCAGCAGTACCATAGTTTTAAGGAAGCACTGAACTCCATGACAGGTTTAGTGCACAGTGAACATCTTTCACACGAGAAGATCGGAAGATAGCCACCACATCTTTGATCCCCTGTTCTCCACTGGCCTTGGAGACAATATCCAGTTCCCAGAAATTCCTGTGGCCAGCAGGGATGCTTACCCATCTGTTTTTGGTCACTGAAAGCCAAGAACAAAGTTTTTTTGTTTGTTGGTTTTTTTTTTTTTGTTGTTGTTGTTTTTTTTTTTTTTTTTGAGATAGGGTCTCACTCTATTTCCCAGGCTGGAGTGCAATGGTACAATCTCGGCTCACTGCAACCTTCGCCTCCCAGGTTCACGTGATTCTCCTGCCTCAGCCTCCCAAGTAGCTGAGGTTACAGGTGTGCATCACCATGCCTGGCTAATTTTTGTATTTTTAGTAGAGACGGGGCTTCATCATGTTGGCAGGCTGGTCTCAAACCCCTGACCTTGTGATCTGCCTGCCTCACCCTCCCAAAGTGCTGCGATTACAGGCATGAGCCACTGTGTCTGGCCAGTGGAGATACTTTCAATGTAAAAAAAAAATTGTGTGTTCTCAAGTTCTGTTATAGTTTTGGCATGCCCAAGTTTCCGATCTGATTACTCAATATTGTACATCTTTCCCCCTATTTTCACAGTACTGGAGTGTTGTATAGGCAGAGTAATGGCCCTGCAGAGATGTTCATGTCCTAATCCCAGAATCAGTAAATATGTTACCTCATATGTCAAAGGGAATCTGCAGACACGATTAAGCTAAGGATCTTGAGATGGGGAGATAGATTATCCTGGATCATCTGGATGGACTCCATGTCATCCTGAGGGTCCTTATAAGAGGGAGGCAGGAGGGTCAGTGTCAGAGAAAGATGAAAGCAGAGGTGAGAGAGGGAGAGGGGAGTGATTTGAAGATGCTATGCTGCTGGCTTTGCTAATGAAGGAAGGGACCATAACCTGAGGAATGTGGGTGGCCTCTAGAAGCTGAAAAAGGCAATGAAATAGATTCTCTCTTAGAGACTCTGGACAAAACACAGTGCCACTGACACCTTGACCTTGACCCAGTGAAACCCATTTTTGACTTCTGGCCTTCAGAAGTGTAAGAAAATAAATTAACACTGCTTTAAGCCACTAAATTTGTGACAATCTGCTATAGCAGTAAGAAGAAACTAATGCAATAACAATTTTGTTATTTTTTTTTTCAAATGAAAGCTACTTTTCTCTGATTATAACAACAAGTTCAGATTTTTAAAAATATTTACTCTTCAGAAAAACTATAAAGGGAGGAAGGAAACCATCACTTGGGGAACATAACAGACCTATTGACAACTAATCTGTGTTGTTACCTTTTGACCCTCAAGCTCCTCCCCTTCTCTGCTTTCCCACTGCTGAAGTCTATGTATGCATTATGACAGAGTATGTTTAAATGAAACTGTGGAACTAGGCTATTTATTTTGCTAACTTTCTTCTTTAACTGTGAACTCTTAGAGCTTGGTTTTCTTTGGTTTTATTGCTGACTTTTATCAAAATTCTTAACACACAGTAGATCAATAATTGGTTAACTTTTTGATTAGTTGATTAATGGATTGAATGCTATTAAAACAGAGCACTCTATATAAATATCCATTAAGTATCAAATGTAATGTTTAGTGAATATTTGTTGAGTATCTACCATATGTCAGACTAAATTCTAGGTACTTTATAAGAAAAAATAAACTTTCTGCTCCTGAAGTGCTTACATCTGGAGGGTATACACTGACA
Organism: Rhinopithecus roxellana; assembly: GCF_007565055.1. Classification (NCBI taxonomy): domain Eukaryota; kingdom Metazoa; phylum Chordata; class Mammalia; order Primates; family Cercopithecidae; genus Rhinopithecus; species Rhinopithecus roxellana. The sequence goes on from NC_044555.1 coordinate 77,626,463, forward strand.
ATAAACAAATAGACAAATATTAATCAATACACAATCTCTCCAGCAGTAATCTGTGTTTTGAAGAAAAATCAAGAGCATGTAGAATGAAGAGTGTTGGGTTGAGGGTTTTTATATAGGGAGGTTGGGAAGGCCCCTCCAATAACGTAACATTTGAGTGGAACTGAAAGAAAATGAGGTACTGAGAAATACCATTTTCTCAGCCAAGAGCAAGGTCCTTGAGCCAGGAGGATGCTTTGCAGGTTCAATGACATATAAAGAGATGCTTGTGGAGGTAAACCTTGCAAGTGAGGGGAAGACTGTTGGTAGCGAGATCAGAGAAGTACATTGGGCTGATCATTAGGTCCATGGATAGGGATTTGTCTTTTATCCTGAGATAGCTTCGGGAGGCAGTGTATCTGATAGTTCAAAAGTATCACCCTGTTTGCTATATGGAGATTAGACTATAGGCAGCAAGGGTGGAAGCAGAGAGAATAGGAGTCCAGGGAACTTGTGATGGCATCTTAAATGTCAGTTGCCACAGCAGAGGTGCTGAGAAGTCACCGAACTGTGGACATACATCTTTAGAAGTGCCAGTAGGATTTTGTCATGGGTTGGATGTGAGACATAGGATATGAATCTGAAGTTCTGACAAGGGGTCCAGGCTGAAGATAGAAATTTTGGAAAGGTCAGTGGATGGAAGGTAACTCAATCCAGGAAGCTTGATGAGCTCACCTAAGGAAGAGGGCTGGGTCCAGGGCACCCCAATGTTTTGAGGTAGAGGAAATGAGACTGAGACGGATTCACCCATGAGAGGGAAGAGAAGCAAGAGATGAGTTCCCCAAGTTTATGAAGAAAGTGTTTTGAGGAGCAGGGAGAGATTAGCATATCAAATATGCAAATGAGATGACAAAGACGGGATGGATCATGGGAATTGACTTCATGGGAGTCACTGGTGACCTTGAATGAGTAGTCCGGTGGAATGATGGAGAAAAAAAGACCCGATGGCAGTAGGTCCAGTGAGAACTAGTAGACAGGAAGAGGAGTCAGTGAGTATAGGTAAACCTTTCTAAAGACAAACGAAGAAATTGAGCAGGAGCTAGCAGGGAATGAGGGACCAAAGGAAGGCTTTTGAATTTTTTATATCTGTGATATTACAGAGTATTAAATGCAGCTAGCAATGATCACATAGAGAGGGGGAAATTGACGATGCATAGATGAGAGACAGTTACTAAAGTCATGAGCTTGAGTGGCCAAGAGGAGGGGTGGGTCCAGCAGGCAGGTGGAAAGCTGAATCTTGTAAGTAGTGAATGGACAGCTCACATGCATTCACAACAATTTACAGGGATATATATGTTTTAATAGAGATTTTTTTTGCCACTTCTTGATGTGAGAGGTGTTTCAAGAAATGTGATTTTGATCCAAAAATTTTAAAAAATAGAAATTTCTGGGTAATTTCATGCTTTAGCAGGAACAAGAGGACAGAACATTTTTTTTAAAATTATTATTATTATACTTTAAGTTCTAGGGTACATGTGCATAACATGCAAGTTTGTTACATATGTATACTTGTGCCATGTTGGTGTGCTGTACCCATCAACTTGTCAGCACCCATCAACTCGTCATTTACATCAGGTATAACTCCCAATGCAATCCCTCCCCCCTCCCCCCTCCCCATGATAGGCCCCGGTGTGTGATGTTCCCCTTCCCATGTCCAAGTGATCTCACTGTTCGGTTACCACCTATGAGTGAGAACATGCGGTGTTTGGTTTTCTGTTCTTGCGATAGTTTGCTGAGAATAATGGTTTCCAGCTGCATCCATGTCCCTACAAAGGACACAAACTCATCATTTTTTGTGGCTGCATAGTATTGCATGGTGTATATGTGCCACATTTTCTTAATCCACTCTGTCACAGATGGACATTTGGGTTGATTCCAAGTCTTTGCTATTGTGAATAGTGCCGCAATAAACATACGTGTGCATGTGTCTTTATAGCAGCATAATTTATAATCCTTTGGGTATATACCCAGTAATGGGATGGCTGGGTCATATGGTACTTCTAGTTCTAGATCCTTGAGGAATCGCCATGCTGTTTTCCATAATGGTTGAACTAGTTTACAATCCCACCAGCAGTGTAAAAGTGTTCCTATTTCTCCACATCCTCTCCAGCACCTGTTGTTTCCTGACTTTTTAATGATTGCCATTCTAACTGGTGTGAGATGGTATCTCATTGTGGTTTTGATTTGCATTTCTCTGATGGCCAGTGATGATGAGCATTTCTTCATGTGTAGGACAGAACATTTTTTAAAATCTGGGCTTTCATAGAAAACCCATAAATACAGGCAACTATCCAATTGAATGGTAGTTATTATATCTGGTTTGTTTAACTCATTTATTAGAATGTTATGCTGAGACCATTGTTCAAATCTCTAGCCTAATGTAGTTCTGTCAACTCTAAACAGATAAATAGTTGATCTATAGCTGTGGACCACACCACTAAAGTGAGCCATATAAATAAAGGCCAGGGTGCATGAGCTGCATGGTGCTAATTTATTGCAGAGCCCTCCTCACTCCTGGGGAAAAAAAGATAGTTCCAATGACTGTGTGTCAGCATCATCTCATATAAAAGATGACCCTTTGGGACAAAAGTCTATATATGTTATGGAACTGATATTGTCCATGTCATGAACAAGCCTTTTCAAAGATGAGCTCGAATTGAACTAAATCATTTAAAGTGCAAGCCTTCAAGCTTCCTGGACATTTGCATTGCAAACCACTTGGTTTCATCGCAGTGATTTGGTGGCTGGTTTGGTCATTAAGATCTTTCAGGGGAGTGTGCCCTTTGAACTTATCTTGAAGAGTCAACTTTTTGTCTTAGAAAATTATTTCACAGGATTTGTGAGAGACTGGTTAAATCATCCACACATTGAAGATGACAATAATAAGATGGCTGAGTTACTTGCCCAGAGCCCATAAATAGCGCTGATAGAATGAGTCTCTGAGTATTGATCAGACTTGGTCAAGATGTTCCTTTGGGACAGGCTTCCCTTTTCCCTTCCTCCTCCTGGTTTCAGCATTCTTAGCTTGCCACCCTCCCCACCCAGCTCTTTCTCCTCCTTCCTTCTTCCTCCTATATGCCCCTCTTGTACCTTTCCTACCTCCCTCCCTCCTTGCCTATAACCCCTTTGTAAATGACAGGAACCATGACATATAACACACATACCAGAGGAAATGGTCTCACTAAGTTGCATGTTACACAAACCAAAGCATCTGGTAGAACACCTAATACCTTAGCAGAACTTAACTCTTTATAAGGCTTTTTTTTTTTTTTTTTTTTTTTTTGCAGAAATTCTTCTTTAAAATGTTCAACAATCCTGTGAGATAGATGTTTACTCTCATTAGCTTACAATTTCATTAATTCAGCCTTAGAGAAGACAAGGAAACAAGGAGCTTACTCAGAGTTGCATGCACAGAAAGCAAGTTGTAATGCTGATAATGAAATCCAGGTTGCATGACTCCAGGACTCTTACACTAATGCTGTATAATCTCTGCTCCTGCCTGCCTCCTTGTTATTGAAGGCAAACAGGCACAATTGTGAGGCTGATATAGCCTGACATGCCACCCATGTCTGCTACTTGTCCTTTCTCTACTTTTCCAGGGTGGTGAAAACTCCCTGTGCTCCACTTCCACTCTTACCAGCCAAAGGAAGGACCAGAACTGGCTAGGAGGCATGTGACCCAGTAATGAGTGATTATACAAGGAAATGCACTTCCATGAACACTTTCTGTCCCCAGGAAACCTCAAACTTCCCTACATTTAGATAGATGGTCTAAAGTTTACCATGTCTGACATCATTCTCATTGGTATCTGTTTTTATGGTATTTTATTAATTTATTTAGAGCCAGGGTCTTTCTCTGTTCCTCAGGCTGGCATATAGTGGTGGGTGCAATCATAGCTCATTGCAGCCTTGAACTCCTGGGTTCAAGGGATCTTCTCATCTCAGCCCCCTCAGTAGCTGGGACTACAGGCACGTGCCATCACACCTGGACCTTCATTGGTGTTTAATCATGCCTCATAGCAATATCACTGTCGACTTATAGCTAGGAACAGCACATTTCTATTTCTTTTTCAGATGCTGCTGTTGAAAGTGAAGCTGTTTTTAATTCATCATGTCTGGGAAATACACACTGTTTATTAAGAGAGGAATGATTGGGAGATACCTTACTCCTCATGCAATATATTGCTACTGAATTTGTTCCCATTTCCATCTCCATTCCAAAATTCATAAAGTGTTTGTCTTGGGTTACAGCAATTATTTTGTTACCCATATCCTATGTTGCTCACTGTAATTAGGTGTATAGTCAAATAACATGGCTTTATGGACTATGTAATTAATCATGCCCAGTTGTGTGCATTTCTTAGCATCCAACATTTCAGAGTTGACACTACCCAAACCTCCTGTCTGATTTCTTTCCCCAAGTATTACATAATTCAAAGGGCATTTGGAGAAAAGTGGCAGTCAGCTGGAAATGTGGACAATAGAATTAATAGCTTATTGGAGTGTTTTTGCAATTCTGAAATAATATTTTATTATGAAAACATTTCATACATTTCAAAGATACAGAGCATGTCACCATAAACACATCTATACCCCGGTTAAACACACTGAGTTTTTTATTTGTTACAAGTATTGCTTTCTAAAGCAATATAATGTTATAGATGTAGATGAAGGTCCCAATCCCATTCCACTCTTCTGCAAAAATAACTGGCATCCTGAGGGTGTGTATTTTTAAATTATCTACCTTCTATTTTATATATATATATATATACACACACACACACACACACACATACACACACACACACACACACACACACATATATATATATATATATATATATATATATATATATATATATATTCGTGCAACATGTACTGTATCACTTAGGGTATTTATCAGAATGTGTATAAGTAGTTTCCTACTGTATCCTTTTGCAACATTCTTTTTCTTCCTCATTCAACATTTAGTGTTAAAGGTTTATCTAAGTTGATACATGTAGGTTTTTTTTTTTTTAACTATTCTAGTTCATTGTATAAATATACTGCAGTTTATTTATTCAGTCATTTCTTAATGGACATTCACATTTCTTCCAGTTTCTTTTAATATAAACAAAATTCCAGTGAACACTCTTGCACATCCTCCTCGTACGCACATATGAGAGTTTCCCTAGGGCCAGGGTCCCCAAACATTTTCTGTAAAGGGCCAAATAGTAAATACACTCAGCTTTTCAGGCTGGAATGGCCTCTGCCACAACTATTGAACCCTGCTGTTATAACATGAAAACAACCATAGAAAATACATAAACTAGTAGCCATAGCTGTGTGTCCATGAAACTGGATGCTGACGTTTGAATTTCACATCATTTTCACATCATTATTATTCTTTTGATTATTTTTCTCAGCTGTTTAAAATGTTTTTGTAAAAAAATTCCTACCTCATAAGCCATACAAAACCAGTCAATGGGCTTAATTTGTCCCATGGCCCATAATTTGCTGACCCTCGTTTTATGGCATATGCCTAGCAGTGGCATTACCGTACCAAATGGAATGTGAAACTCCATCTTAAACTAGATAGAGCCAGATTACTCTCCAAAATGAATGTAATAATGTATCTTTCTCTTCCTGACCAGTCTGATGTGTGTGGGAACATGTCACATTTTTTGTTTTGTATTTTATTTTATTTTAGAAAGGGGATCTTGCTATGTTGTCCAGGCTAGCCTCGAACTCCTGGGCCCAAGTGATCCTCCTGTCTTGACCTTCCTATATCCAAGATTACAGGTGTGTACCTCCATGTCCAGCTCTCATTTTTGTTTTAATAGGTATTTTTCTACAAACTAGCACTTTCATCTTTCCATTCATTCAGACTTAGTGGAGAATATTCCATATGTTCATTAGCCACTTGCTTTCACTCTTCTATTGATTTACCTATCTGTTTTTTCAAGTTTTCTACTGGATTGTTTGCTAAATTTTCTTACTAATTTGTAGGGTTCTTTATATAATCTGGATATTAATCTTTTGACAAATACAAATATTGTATATGTTTTAGGTTTGTGATGTGTTTGTTATACAGGAATAATTTATGTCAAAATTCATCAACATTTTATTAATGGATTGTGCTTTTTGTAAAAGGAATTTACAGATTAGATTACTTGCTATAAAAACACTGATACCTATTTAAAAGATCACCACTACTGCTGTAACTCCAACTCCAAAATTGAGAAGGAGCTGACACTCATCTCCAGCAAGCCCATCTTCTGATTTTTCCCAGGTGTTTTCCCTCCAGCCCCCATCACCTGGCATTGCTCCTTCCTTTCATTCTTCCACGTATTTCTCTTGTGTGTCTTATTAAATCCTGCTCCTAGGTCCCTACTTAGATGCAAATGCCTGATATCTGCTTAGAGATTTTTCCAGACAAAGAGATCGGTGTCTTAATCTAAAGAGATAATTGGCTGATATAAAGTTTGAGGCATCAGCAAGAAAAGGTAATTTTCTTGACTCCCTGAAATCAAGCCAGATAGACCTGCTTTACCATTTCAATATAAATGAGATTATTCCTTCAACACAACATATTATTGATTCAAGATATGGTTTTTATATTCTATTAGTGAAATTTGAGATAATAAGAACGTGTAAGTGTTCCAAAAATGTATTACATGTTTTGCTATCTTTTCTCCAGTGACCAGAGATGGAAAATACATTTGCTCTGCATGGATCTTGCACCATGTCAAGTGACATAATTAAGATAATCTCTTTCATCCTATAATTCTTATAACAACGTTTAGAGATATTCTTTCCCAAATGCTTTAAATTATGGTCTTTCAAAAGACAAGTACAGTATTTGTAAAGGGAAGAAGGATTTTGTAGCTTGTGTGGGAAGAGGGTTGTAATCAATGATAAAGAAGCTGAAAAACCACGATCTTGCAGGCAGCAAAGGGCAATTTACTTGGCTAGATCATGTCTCCAATAGTTGAGCTCTTATCTAATTGTACTAAAATGCTATAATGCCTGTCATGTTTATTTGGAGTATTGCAAATAATTTTAGAAGGAGGGAGAAGTGAAAAGGTGGAGCACAGAGGATTTTTAGGACAGTTAAACTACTCTATATGTTATAATGGTGGATACTTGCCATTATACATTTGTCTAAACCAATCTAATGTACATGGGGTGAACCCTTATGTAAACTATGGGCTCTGTGTGATAATGTTGTATCAACACAGGTTCGTCAGTTGTAACAAATGTACCACTCTGGTGAAGGCTGTTGGTAGTGGGGGAGGTTATGTGTGTTGGGGGGTGGTATATAGAAAACTTCTGTACCTTCTTCTCAATTTTTGCTGTAAACCTAAAATGGTTCTTATGGAAAAAAGACGATCAGAAGAAAAGACTGCATTAAAAATAATAAAAGTATATTCATTTAACACATGCATTTGAGCAAAGATAAAATAAATGAATAAATAATTCTACAGGCCTTATGACCAGGTGTAAATTGTGGGTCCTCACAACCCTGTCGGCAGTACTGTGGTCAGCATGACAGCTGCAGCAGGTGCCCTATGTCTCCTCATTGCCAGCCAACTAGCATTGTGGGAAAGTTAGCTTTCTTGGGCAGAACTAAATGATAATCATGGAGCAGCAAGTCACTTTCCAGACTTTATTTATAATAGCAAATTAGCAGCAAGACAGCCAATGACCACAGTGGTTGCCAAATTAGTTTGCCTGGACTGAACTGGGCTTCCCATGGGTCTTGATTGCAAAGAGCACTGGGAAGTTGAATGTGGAATTACAAAACAAGACATTTCTCACCTCACAAGTCCTCTCCTCTCCCTGCCCTTTTCTTAGGAATGTTTTAACCCCCAATTCTGGCCTTTGCTTCATAATAAATATCTCAGAAAATTATTCTATGAATTCTTTTTGAGACTGTTTCTGCCTTTTTGTTGTTATTGTTGTTGTTTGTTTGCTTGTTTGTTTTGAAACATAGTCATAAGGAATGTTTTTCCTTGCTTTCGTTCCTGCCCTGAATGAGCAACAGACACTTGGGGTAGAGAATGAAGAACATTTCTCAGTTCTACTGGAAGTTGACTGCAGCATATCAAATACATGAATAAAGCATTTGGTTCTTAAGGTAGAGTTATAGCTTCACTGACTCCTTTACCTTCTTTAGAGTAGCACTGACTGGTGTTTCTAAATGGCAAGTTTGTAGTCCTTAGATAGGATAATGCTGGTGAAAGCATCAACTGCAGCTTAAACCCTAGCAAAACGTTGCGGGGGAGGATGGAGACAGAGAGAGAGAGACAGAGAGAGAGAGAGAGAGAGAGAGAGAGAGAGAGAGCACATATCCTGAAATGTTGCCAGGGTTTACAGGACAGCCTAGTGTCTTGAGACAGAAATCTTACCTAAAGACTCTAAAAGTTAGCTTTAAATCAAAGTCTATTTGTTAGAAGCAAGAGTGGATGGGAAAGAATACCGCCTGGCAGCTTAAGAGTCCTAGTTGAAAACTACAGATGATCAAATAAATACCTGCTATTCCCACTTTGATCTGGAAAGTTCTGATTTCCCCCTTGGTAGCCCGTAGAGATCAAGGACCCTTAAAAATCCACAATTGAAGGCCCTCTGATTTCCCTTCCTCCACAGAGAGCAGATTTTCTCCCACTTTATCTATGCATTGATGACCTTTCCTTAGCCCTTGATGGTAACTGCTTTTGCTTCTAGGAATTCCTTGCTCAAATTCCACAAAACGACTCTATTTTTATTCTCTCCCTCCTCCAAACAGACCTTTTTCTGCATTCTATTCTCTCTGTCCTCAATTTGCACTCAACCTTGTTCATCATGAATGCCTCTAGGCTGGATAAGCACATATCACCTCGAGTTTGTATTATTTTAACACAATTTCCAAACACTATCCCTGCCTCCAGTTCTTTCATAGTGGTACAATGTTGCATTTTTCTTCTCAAATTATTTCCTCAGCTCTGTCAGCACCCTTTTCCTGTCATTCTGGGTTTTTTTTTTTTTTATTAATTCATTTTTCTCATGATTTTACAGAGCTTATGTTTCTTTATATTTCCATCAGAGCTTGAGTCAAATGTTCTGTTGTGTACTTGAATAAATCTTCCACTGGTTATATACATCATCTGCCTCCTCCATCGCAAATTTATTGTTTCCAGTTACAAGCATTTTTGTTTAGACCCCACATTTGTGTTCTGTTTTGTGTACTCTGAATTGGGACTGTTCTGCTTGTCTTCCCAGTAAGTAGCAATGACAGAATCTTTTTATTTTATCTTACCTCTATTTGAATCTTGCCCTTGGAACCCTAGATGGAGGGCTGGGCATTACTGCTATTAGACTATATTCAGTCCCTCAGTTCCTAATGGCACAAGGAAGGGAGTGTGGGGCTTTACAGCTGGAAACAGAGAAATCCACATTCTTGACATTTCCTTCCCCAACTGATGAAACTTGTACACCAGGGGTATCATGTGTCAGGCCAAGGCATGCCATTTCTCATGGAAAAACATCTCATATTTTCACCCACGTAGGGCTGATCTGTCCACTTTGCAAAGAAAATGGGTAAGGGTGAAATCTAGAGGCTTTCCCGACTTCAGTTTGATGACACCATGTGGAATTTTCTATACATAGTTCTCTTTGATGCACTGCTGCCAGTTGGTCTCTAGATACCATTTTATGCTGTTCCTCACCCCAAGCATCACCCGCAGACTTCTGTCTCTCTCTCAGGAAGTCCAGCCAATAAAGAAGAGTATTACATGGCTTCATGCTTTTCCTTTAGTGCTATAATCACTGCTCCTCCATGGGGTGTTCATTCACTGTTGCTGTATAACAAATTACTGCAATTTTAGTGGCTTAAAGCAACACCCATTGTCTCACAGTTTCTGTGGATCATGTTTGAGCACAGCTTAGCTAGGTCCTCTGCTCAAGACCTCACAAGCCTGCAATGCTGGTGTCAGCCAGGGCTGCAGTTCACATGGAGTCAGACTGGAGAAAGCTCTTCCTCCAAGCTCCCTCAGGCTGTTGGGAGAAGTCATCTCCTTGAGGTTGTAGAACCAAGGTCCTTGGTTTCTCACTAACTGTCAGATGGAGATGGTCTTCAGGTCCTAGATGCTTCCCATGGTTTCAAGAAATGTGGCTTATTCCATAGGCAGTTCACAACATGGTAGCTCACTTCTTGAAGGCCAGCAGGATAATTTCTCATTCTGATCTTTTAAGACAAAGTTTTATATTACATAATATGATAATGAGAATAGCATCCCAGCAACTTTTCCATTGTCTATTGGTTAGAAGCATCCACACTCAAGGAGAAGGGATTCTACAAGAATGGATTAATTGCAGGTCACCTTGGGGTATGAAGAATGAAACTGGTCATTTCTTCTTAGCAGAGCCTCTCAGAATTTATTCCCTCTCTTCTTGTACCACAAACGCCTTCTAAATACCCTGCAACCCTCTGAATAGGGAACATCAAGTTCTAGATGCAGTACATTTCCACAATCAAGAAAACAATTGTAAAGGCATCTGATTTTACAACCCATAGGCATTAACATCAATTTGGTTGGTTTAATTATCAAGTGGCAGATTCCATCCTAAGAAATCACTTAGAAACACAGTGCTAATGTCTAGGACAGCATTTCTTAACCTCAATATTATTGACATTTGAATCTGTATAATCCTTTGTGGTGGAGCATTGTAGGATGTTTAGTAACACCGCTGGCCTCTACACACCAGATACCAGTAGCACTCCTCACCTTTCTGGTTGTATCAGCTAAAAATGTCTTCAGACACTGGAAAGTGTCCCTTGGGAAGAAGGGGTACATAATCAACCTCAATTGAGATCCACTAAGCTAGGGTCTTTCCCCAGGTTTCCATTAAGAAGACAGTGGGTGTCTCTTGATTGCAATAAAATCCATGCAGTGTAATTTCATGGAAACATAATTAGGGTGAAATTGATATGAACACAGCTGTGAGTCTATCCCACTGCATTAGAACTGATGATCTAAGGCAATTGTAAATTTAGAGCTGGTTTCAGGCAGCCTACTAGGGTCTAAAGGGTTCCAGTCCTAATTTGGACCATAATTTCTGTATGCCCAGGTCACCTCATCTGTAAAATATGTATATTTTACACATTTCTAGAAAATAATGGTATAATAATCGTATTGTAGCACAAGAAGCCATACTTTTATTTGACTTGAAAAGTTCTCTATATTTATTGAAATTCTCCACCGCGCCCCCTGCCCCCCACCCCAACAATGTACCTGGTAGTAGAAATATCTATATTTACCATTGACAGTCTCAGGACATTTAACTAAAAAAGAATGAAGTTTTACAACTTATATAATTAAACATTAATAAAACTCAGTTGAAAGATACAGTTATTTTAATGAATCTGTACAAGAGATCCATTTTCCAAAGGTTTATGTCCCCATTTTTGCACTTTAAGACTTTATTTTCTAGCCCTTCTAATAATAAAATGTACACAACTGGAAATGAAAGTCCCCAGACACATGTTTGGCAATCTATTAGAAATTGCGATTTGTATAGTTGACCCCATAAATCTAAAGTACTGGCACTTATGAAAGATTATTTCCATTTATTTTGTTTTATTATGTAATATTTTTCTCTAAGCCAACATAGTATTAGGTCCTGCCAGTGCTATACTCATAACCTGATGATTTCATTTATTTTGTAAACACCTGCAGTCTTAGGACTTAGGTCATTCTGCTTTTGGCAGCGTTAATTGAAATATATTCTGCAATCAAGGTCTTAAAATAGAGACTATTAATAATCTATTGCTACAATATAAACTGGCTAAAAACATGAATGTCTCTTTACATTCTAGGCTTTAAATAAAAAGTAAAATTAAGGATACATCTTAATGTGCCATTTGGATCATTAACACATTTGTGTAAAAATTAAGTTTTTACATTTTGAAAATTGTTGCTGAGCCAGTTTCTTTTGGAAACTCTTAGAGATCAGATCCTTCTAATCAGTAACACGCTTCTTTCTCTGAGTGCAGATAGAATGAAGAGAGGAGAGGATGATAGTATTATTTGCCAGCTCTGTGGCTCTCTACTTTTCCCTCCGTAAGTTAGCAAATTCTTTTTCTTGCTTTACTTTGGTTACCCAGGGATAGATTCACTATTTCTAAGTTTCATACCTAAAATGGTTTTACATTGCAGACAGTCTTGGTTTGCACTTGTTTTCCTGGCATCATTATTTTCAAAATCTTCATTCACTCTCAAAAGGTTTCTGGTTTGGACGATAACCTATGTGGTCCTCCTTCTAATCACCTCTTCTTGACAGCCGGGTGAAAAAGTGGCCCATGTTTCTATTTAGGTGGTATCACCACATATGTCCACCAGGGAGTGCTCTTGTTTTTGGCTTACATCCCTCAGCTAGAGGTGGTTTTTCTCCTGGCAAATTTTAAGCGAGGAGAAAAAGCCTGTGAATTTCTGTGAGAAGACATTTAATTAGACACAAAGGTCTCAGTAGAACTTCTAAAACTTGGAAGCAAAAAATAAAAACATAGTCTACCTTGAAATAATAAGAAAATATCAGCACCTGTAGAAGGAACAGAAGACAGTCGTTCCTAAGAGAAAAATAAGAGGAAGCATCTAGAATTCCAGAAATTATGTATTATGTGGTTATCTGGGAATTATAATTCAGAGAGAATTTATGAGCATGTCTTTTTCAGTAGTGATTCCAGCTGCTTTTTTAGGTAACTGAAGAAGGTCAATGCAATACTGTCATAGGTTTCTTCAGCAACTCTGCTAAACCATGTAAAAGCTGAATTATTTCTTTATAAAGGCATCAATATTGTATTTTATTACCTTCCCCCAAAATGTGCCAGACTTAACTAGTGTGAATTATTTACCTATTTGTTTGCCTTTCCTCCCATTTAAATGGCTGCTTATTTAAAGCTACCTACAGGAAACTTTATCATGGCAAATCTTTCCTTGCTTTTGCACATTGGTTCTTTTCATGAGCTAAATCACCTAGTACAGAGCACATGACCCAAAGACTAGGTTATTCTGGTTTACTACAGCCTGATGCCCAGCAGCAAACCCTGGCCCCTCATATGCTAAGACCACAGAGAATGAGAATAAGCATTCCTTTGTTGCATTTATTTTTATCTTGGTTGTAGACATAACCTGTGTGTTATAATTGGGTTAAGGTTAATGCTGACAATATTTTCCTTCCCTCTAGGCTAATAGTATCTTTCTTTTTTCAACTCACATTTTCCCATAAGCTACACTGCGGGAGGACTGCCAATATATTTACTTACTTACAGTTTAATATGTGTAAAACAGTCTTCATCAGGTGATCTTCAGGTCATAGTTTTATCAGTGGTGAACTTGTCATGACTTGATATTTCTCTTTTCTGTGGCTTCTTTCTCAGCCATGACTTTGACCATAGAGTCTTACATACTCTATGTGCTTAACAGAGAGGAAGGAGGCTTGTAGATCTAGTAACAGGCTGATAAGGAACAACAAGGCTGACTGAAACCTTTCCCACCCTTACTGACATTTAGATCACTGCTGTTTGAATACTAGTTTCTTCTATTTAATTCTTTTGGTATAATTTTAGATTCTAATGGGGAGGGAGAAATATATGGCCATCCACCCTTTCAGGAGTTTTGCTTTTCATGTTTTTATTACCTTTGAAATTCCCTAATGGCACCAAAATTGACAGCTCCTACCTTAGAAAATTTCATCAGTATTCTCTGCTGTGTATGAAATGAATTTCCTCATTCCGATGAAATTTATGATGCAAGGAGTGAGCCACCATAAATATTTTCCCCCTCGCTGTGACATTATTCAGACAGTCAGTGAGTTATACTTTTGAAATTATCTGATGTAGCCTAATTGACAATATTTTTAGTTTTCTTTCCTTTCAAGTATCAAACACAAGTCATTTTCTATAGGAGACTGATAAACTGGTAAAGCAAAATGAGATATTAGCCAAATAAAATTATAATATGAGATGCAATTAATTCCTTGTTTATTGTGTCTTTGAAAATATCTAATTGTGTTTCTCTGTGGTTGTGTGTGTATGTGCATTCTGAAGCACCTTTCTTTTTGCAAAAGGCTTATTGATATGGTTTGGCTGTGTCACGACCCAAATCTCAACTTGAATTGTATCTCCCAGAATTTCCACATGTTGTGGGAAAGACCACGGGGATGTAATTGAATCATGGGGGCTGGTCTTTCCTGTGCTATTCTCACGATAGTGAATAAGTCTCATGAGATCTGATGGGTTTATCAGGGGTTTCCGCTTTTGCTTCTTCCTCATCTCATTTTTCTCTTGCTACTACCATGTAAGAAGCGCCTTTTGCCTCCTGCCATGATTCTGAGGCCTCCCCAGCCATGTGGAACTGTAAGTCCAATTAAACCTGTTTTTGTTCCCAGTTTTGGGTATGTCTTTATCAGCAGAATGAAAATGAGCTAATACAGTAAATTGGTACCAGAAGTGGGGTATTGCTGAAAAGACAACCAAAAATGTGGAAGCGACTTTGGAACTGGGTAACAGGCAGAGGTTGGAACAATTTGGAGGGCTCAGAAGAAGACGGGAAAATGTGGGAAAGTTTGGAACCTCCTAGACACTTATTGAATGGCTTTGATAAAAGTACTGATAGTGATATGAACAATAAGGTCCAGGATGAGGTGGTCTGAGATGAAGATGAGGAACATGGAACTAGAGCAAAGATGACTCTTGTTATGTTTTAGCAAAGAGACTAGAGGCATTTTCCCCCTGCCCTAGAGATTTATGGAACTTTGAAATTGAGAGAGATGATTTAGGGTATCTGGCAGAAGAAATTTCTATGCAGCAAAACATTCAAAGGTAATGTGGATGCTGTTAAAAGCATTCCATTTTAAAAGGGAAATTGAGCATAAAAATTCAGAAAATTTGCAGCCTGATGATGCAGTAGAAATGAAAAACCTACTTTTTGAGGAGAAATTCAAGCTGGCTACAGAAATTTGCATAAGTACCAAGGAGCCTAATGTTAATCCCCAAGACCACGGGGAAAATGTCTCCAGGCCATGTCAGAGACCTTCATGGCATCCCCTCCCATCACAGGCCCAGAGGCCCAGGAGGAAAAAGTGGTTTCATGGGCCAGGCCCAGGGTTCCCATGCTGTGTGCAGCCTAGGGACTTGGTGCCCTGCATCCCAGCCACTCCAGCCATGGCTGAAAGGAGCTAATGTAGAGCTTGGGCTGTGGCTTCAGAGGGTGAAAGCCCCAAGCCTTGGCAGCTTCCATGTGGTTTTGAGCCTGCAGGTACACAGAAGTCAAGAATTGAGGTTTGGGAACCGCCACCTAGATTTCAGAAGATGTATGGAAATGCCTGGATGCCCAGGCAAAAGTTTGCTGAAGAGGTGGGGGCCCTCATGGAGAACATCTCCTAGGGCAGTGTGGAAGGGAAATGTGGGGTCAGAGCTCCCAAACAGAGTCCCTACTGGGGTACTGCCTAGTGGAGCTATGAGAAGAAGGCCATCATCCTCCAGACTGCAGAATGGTAGATCCATTGGCAGTTTGCACTGTGTGCCTGGAAAAGCTGTAGACACTCAATGCCAGCCTGTGAAAGCAGCCAGGAGAGAGGCTGTACCCTGCAAAGCCACAGGGGTGGCTGCCCAAGACCATGGAAACTCACCTCTTGCATCAGAATGACCTGGATGTGAGAACTGGAGTCAAAGGAGATAATTTTGGAGCTTTAAAATCTGACTGCCCCACTGGATTTCAGACTTGTATGGGCCCTGTAACCCCTTTGTTTTGCTGAATTTCTACCATTTGGACCAATGCCTGTACCCCCATTGTATCTAAGAAGTAACTTGCTTGCTTTTGATTTTACAGGCTCATAGGTGGAAGGGACTTGCCTTGTCTCAGATGAGACTGTGGACTGTCAACTTTTAGTTAATGCTGAAATGAGTTAAGACTTTGGGGGACTGTTGGGAAGGCGCGATTGCTTTTGAAATGTGAGGACATGAGATTTGGAGGGATCGGGGGCAGAATGATAGGTTTGGCTGTGTCCCCACCCACATCTCAACTTGAATTGTAGCTCCCAAAATTCTCATGTGTTATGGGAGGGACCCAGGCAGAGGTAATTAAATCATAGGGGTCGGTCTTTCCTGTGCTATTCTCATGATAGTGAATAACTCTCACGAGATCTGATGGGTTTATCAGGGATTTCCGTTTTTGCTTCTTCCTAACTTTTCTCTTGCTGCCACCGTGTAAGAAGTGCCTTTTGCTTCCTGCCATGATTCTGAGGCCTCCCCAGCCATGTGAAACTGTAAGTCCAATTCAACCTCTTTTTGTTCCCAGTTTCGAGTATGTCTTTGTCAGCAGCAAGAAAACAAACGAATATACTTATATTTCAGAATGAGTAAACAGATGGAATATTCAGATAATTTGGGTGCTCTGTAGGAGTGATGGAGAATTTATGATGTTAGTATTAAGAATCTTATTTCTGATTATCAAAAGAAAGCCAAACACTTTGGTGGTTCATTATTTAAAATAATGAACAATTTCCAACATATTAGGACAACAAATAAGCAATGGATTTTGAAATTTCTTGCCTCTTCTCTGTGAATAAAAGCAGAGTGGTATAATAATTAAAAGCATCTTCTTACATAGGAAAATTCCAGAAGAAGCCACATTGGTTGAAAGCTTTGGAAAGACCAATTAAGAATGAGATCCCCTTGTGTGTGGAAGATTTGATGGCACATGGATTTGGACAGGAGAATATGCACATTGATGACATAAAAGCCTTCAGACAAACTCTAATGTGACATTTTAAATTTTGGTAGAGCCAGAAAAGTGTTGGGAAAAAGACAGTTGTTTGGATATCATCAGGGGATCAAAAATAATGGAAGAATAGAAAATAAAAAACAGTATGGATAAAATGCTTACAGTCTCAACCCAGTATATTTAAAACTCAGTGCTGGGGATAAAAGAAATCCCAAGACAGATACTAGTCTCGATTAAACAATTAAATCTCATAGTGATATTTACTAATGCCCCATAATAGCAGATATACCACCAGATGGCAATTTTATGCAGTAAATGTGACTTCAAAGAGTTCAATTAAAGTCTTCATGTGGATCTACCATACGGCAATTACTGCACTAAACATGTGTATTTCAATTTTGTAAAATTAAAATATAATTGAAATGTCTGAGGGAGCTTATGTTTTATAGAAACCTGTGAGTATCTTTTGAATACTGAAAAACATTAATTGATCTGATTGTATTATGAATAACACCCCTTAATGATTTTTTTTTTTTAAATAGCCAGAGGTAGTGTCTCATACCTATAGTCCCAGCTACTCAGGATGCTGAGGTGGGAGGATCCCCCTTGAGCTCAGAAGTTTGAGGCTGCAATGAACTATGATTGTACCATTGCACTCCAGCCTGGGCAACAGAGCAAGACCCTGTCTCTTAAAAAATTGTTGAATTAAAATTTAAAAAATTCTGGATGCTGGGCATGTGGGCATGGTTGCTCATGCCTGTAATCCTAGCACTTTGGGAAACTGAGGCAGGAGGCTTGAGCCCAGGAGCTCAAGACCATCCTGGGCAACATAGTGAGATCCCATCTCTACAAAAAATATAAAAATTAGCTGGGGGTGATGTGCACCTGTAGTCCCAGCTACTTGGGAGGCTGAAGTGGGAGGATCGCTGAAGCCCAAGGGGTTGAGGCTGTGGTGAGCTGTGATTGCACCACTGTACTCCAGCATGGGCAACAGAGCAAGATTCTGTCTCAAAACAAAACAAAAAAAATCTGAGATTGGACACATACATGCTGGCTGTTCTGCCTATTTTTTCTTTTAAAAATTATTTTCAAACTAAAAATTATAGAAGAAAAACACTCTTAAAACTATTATATAATAATGATCGATATAACTACAACCATTTATAGACAGCATTATATTTGAGTATTTTCTAGTCATTTTCATATCTGCGTGTGTCTGTGTGTGTGTTTGTGTCTGTGTGTGTTTTCATGCTTTTGGGGATATATCCTGTGAGATTTTACATGCACACAAAAGCAAACACACTAAAATGTAGGGAAGGGGAGGAAATGGTTCTGTAGTTAAATGTTATAGAAATGCTGTGTACTTATCTTCTTCTTGTGGGTATACAAATTTCTTTAGAGCGTTGAAGGCTCTAAAATTTCTGTAATAAAGGAACTTGATTAATTTTGCGTTACTCACCATTTCCCAAACATACTTGACTCTGTAACTGTTTTGTTGTTGTTGTTGTTTTCTCTATAGCAACTAATAACTGAAAGAACACATCTAAAAAAAATTGAGGCTTTCTATTTAAAAGTTTATAATTCCAAAAAATGTTTATATTCCTGGAATGGTTATGTGACTAGGTCATTAATGTTTAATCTATCAGAGAGTAATAAGCAATTCTTTTTAAGACTCTGGAGAAATGAGAGAATTTGGATGCTTAAGGAATAGGGTGACAAGAGTGCCTCTCTTTCAAAGATGGGGCAAGGTGAGGAAGTCCAGGTAGGATGTGACGTGGAGGGTCCTGCAAAGCTAGGCTGGTCCTGAGAACACTCTATTCATTTTCTGTTGCTGCCTCACAAGTTACCAAAACCATAGTTGCTTAAAACAACACACATTTATGATCCTCCAGTTTCCATGGGTCAGAAGTCCAGGCAGGGCTGAGCTGGATCTTCTACTCAGCACCTCACATGGCTGCAATGAAGGTGGTGTCTGGGCTGTGTTCCTTTCCTGGGGCCATCACCCAAGTTCACCTGGTTGTAGGCAGAACTGTTTCTTGGTACTATAGGACTGAGGTCCCCACTCTCTTGCTGGCTGTCAGCTTGGGCTACTCCCATAGGCCACTTGCATTCCTTGCCATGTTCCCCTTTCACAGGCCTCTCTGACAGAGGCCCTCTCACAAGAGGGTAGCTCGCTTCCAGCCCCCAAGGGAGAGTCTCACTCCAACCTGCTGAGATAGAGTCTAACATGACACCCCACCACCTTCACCATCTTCTGTGGATTAGAAACAAGTCCCAGGTCTCACTTGTACTCAAGGGGAGGGGATTATAGCAGGCTGTAACTCACTGGGGTCACCTTAGGGTGTGTCCACCAAGAATACCAAAGGCCTAAGATTGGGGATGGGGGAGGCATGGGGGCTAAGAGTTCTAGGGGAAAATCAAAGAGAGAAGTTTAAAATGTGGTGGCGACTTCTCAAGCCTATTTCCTACATTCCTAATCAGGCTCAATTCCTTCCTGCTCACCAGCCTGTACTTGACATACAGGTTTATGCACTGAGTGCTCTCCTCTTAGAATTCCTTGCTCTTTGTTAATATCACCCAGGGTCAGCATCAAGATTCAGGAAGCCTCCCAGGTAGACAGGTCTGTTTACCCAAGCTGGGTTATGTAATACTTTGGCCTCTTTTGTAGCTTCCCCTCTTTCTGGCATCAGTATGCACTAAGCAGAAAGAGGTACAAAAGTCTTTTTCAAGGAGAAACAAAAAATACTCATATCATTAAACATGTTTTCCGTGAATACAAATATGGTTATATTATCTGCCTTCAAAATGACAAGGCAAAGAATTGATAAGTTTAAGGTTTTTCTCTTTCTTCCCCCCAAAGCATGTAACAACTGTATAATACAATGTGTTGTGTAATTACTAACCAAGTACTAGGTTATGATTCTGCTGTTCAGCTGCAGAAATTACCACATACATATAGTTTGAAGGGAACAATTGGCCCCAAAGAAAATTAATAAGTGTGTCTTCTCCTATTAGATTCCTGTTAAGATTTCATAGACAAGTGTGTTGGTGGAGAATTCTTGGTGCCTTTGCTGCAGGCTTATACTTTTTTGTGCTGCAAAGATGGTTAGCAGCCCCTGAAGGGTGTAAACTCTGGACCTGTCCCGTGGAACTTTGTTAATTCCTTGCAGACAGAGGAGGCAGAAGTGCAGGTGAGAGTCATGGGTCCTGGGCTCACGTTCCCATCTCATCTTATCCTGTTTAGGCTACTGTCACAAAATACCATACAAAATAAACTGGCAGCTTATGAACAACACCCTTATTTCTCACAGTTCTGGAGGCTGGGAAGTCCAAGATCAAGTCACCAGGAGATTCTGTGGCTGGTGAGGGCTCACTTCCTGGTTCATAAATGGAAACTTCTCCCCATGTTTTCACATCGTGAAAGAGGTGAACAAGATCTCTGAGACCTCATTTATAAGAACACTAATCCCATTCAAGAGAGCTCTGCCCTCATGACCTAATCACCTCCCAATTCTTAGGAATTAGGATTTCAACATATGAACAGCAGGAGTGTAAACATTCAGTCCATTGCACACCTCAACTCTGAATTGGTGGTGTGGTCTCTGACCAGCAACTTGACTTTTAGGGTCTATTTTCTTGCCTGTAAAATGAAGTCCTTTGCAGTTTTCAACTGCTTCAAGCTCTGTGTAAAGAATGGCATGTTCCAGTGTGTTTAGCAAAAGACTAGAGGTGGTGAACTGATGCTGGAGAATTGAAGGGTTTTGTGACAGTCTGAGCAGAACAGCTGTTCTTTCATTATGGATTTCTGTCTCCAGGGAATGGTAACTTTTGTTACTTACATACTATGTACAAAACAGAAAGCACTACCTGGAAATAAGGGAGAATGTTGCTAATTTGCTCCTTTTTCCTGTCAGTTAAATCAACCAAAATAATTTTAACTTTCTATTGAAGAATAGTCTACATATAGAAAAGGACACGTATTTTGATTGTACAACTCAATGACTTTTCACAGATTGAACACACCCATATAACCAATATTCAGATTAAAAATGTAGAACATTAGCAGTCTTTCCTGAGAAGGCTCTCATACTCCTCTCCATAAGAATAACCACTGTCTTAATGTCTCACAGCATAGGTTTGTTTCACCAGGTTTTGTACTACATATGCTGTATATAAATGCTATGTGCCCTTTTCTGTCTGGCTTCCTGGACTCAATATTATGTTTGTGAAATTCATCCATATTGATCAGATAATTGTAATCATTCATTTTCATTTTGGTGTCACATTTCATTAAAAGAATATAGATGTTTCTTTATTTCTTGTACTGTCAATCAGCATTTAGGTGGTTTCCAGATTTGGGCTACTATGAATGGTGTTGCCAGGAAGATTCTAGTGTCTGCCTTTTAATGGACATATGTATGCATTTCTATGGAGAGTAAACCAAGGAGTGGAATTGCTGAGTCACAGAATGTGCTTATGTTGGGAATTTGTAGATACTGCTAATCACTTTTCAAATCAGTTTTCCAAAATGATTCTATTGATCTGTAGTCCCATCAATTGTGTGTCACAATTCCAGTTGCTCTACTCTTTGCTCTACATCTTTTTCAATTTAACCATGCTGGTGGGTGTGTACTGATATCAGCACTAGGTTTCAATTTACATTGCCCTGATAGCTAGTGTAGTTGAGTATCTTTTCATATGCTCGTTGGTCATTTGGATAAACATTTGTGGAGTGTCTGTTCAAGTCTTTCATCCATTTAACTATGTGGTTATTTACTTTTTCATTGATTTGTACAATTATATATCTCTATATATGTCTATATATATATATACACATATTACATATAGATATAATAAGTTTTTTATTAAATAGATAGTGTCAACCAATGAAATTTTTCATTAATGAATGTGTTTGGTGTCTACTAAGAGCTTCCTGTCTGAGCATAGTGCAACAGGAGATACATGTGAGAAGCCTAAGTTAAGGTCCTTATGACAAATCATTTACAGTTTGGTTGGGAAACCAGGCAACCACCTGAGTGGCAGTTGAGTAACAGCTGCAAGTGAGTGTGGGATGAAGTGCCTTGTTGAGAGGTGAAGTCCTTTGAGTACTATAGGAATTTGAAGAAGTAGTCTGGAGAACATGACAAGGGCCACAGGGAAAGAAGTACCTAAGCTGATACCTGGAGAATAGATAGGAATTGGGGAAGCAGTGATATGGTTTGGACCTGTATCTCTGAACAAATCTCAGGTTGAATTGTAATCACCAAAATTGGAGGTAAGGCCTGGTGGGAGGTGATTGGATCTTGGGAGTGGATTTCTCATGAATGGTTTAGTACCAGTCCCTTGGTACTGTTGTCATAATAGTCAATTCTCATGATATCTCTTTTAGAAGTGTGTGGCATCTCCCCACCTCTCTCTCTTGCTCCTGCTCTGGCCATGTAAAGTGCCTGTTCCCCCTTTGCCTTCTGCCATGATTGTAAGTTTCTTGAGGCCTCCCCAGAAGCCAAACAGATGCCAGCATCATGCTTCCTGCACAGTCTGCAGAACTGTGAGCCAATTAAGCCTCTTTTATTTTTAAATTGCCCAATCTCAGGTATTTGTTTATAGCAATGTGAAAACAAACTAATACAAGCAGAAACAGCCTGACCAAATGCTGAGGGACAGGTAAGACTTCATTTTTTTCCTGTACAGTGAGGCTCCTGGCTAGTCAGAATGGGGGATTTGTGATGGGGATGTGTACACAGCCAAGCACATATAAATGTACATTATTACCTGGAAGCCCTTCCTTTATAAGAGTTTAAAAATGAGATAAGGAAAGAGACAATGAAAAAAGAAAGCTTGATCTGAAATGACCAGAAAGTACATAAAGCCCATATCAGTTTTACTTCAAATTTCTTTTTCTTCTCTTGGGTTTTTGATCAGATACTTTAAACTCATATTTTTCAAAGGCATTTTATTCTCATCTTCTTTCTTTGAAACTAACACATCAAATATTAGTGAGAGATGATTGGAGGAGAGAGACTAATTAGTTTATTAAGCATGAAAGAGTTTTTTCTTCTTTGGGAAGTTTACATATATATATATTTCAGTCTTCTAAGAGGTAAGTTCACCATTTTTCCTTTGTTTCCCCTTGGAGAGTATTAGAATGGCAAACACTTTTATTTTGCTAAACAAGTACCGACGAATGTGCCTACAACATTCCAGCGACTGTTGTGAGCACATCACATCACATGTCTTTATTCGTTTAATTCTCATAATGACTATGAATTGGCACTATTATTATCAGCTTTATAGACAGATTGCGAAGCTGAGGCACCAGGAGGTTCAAGGACATTGCTGCAAATTGTATCAGTGATAAGCAGTTGAACTAGGATTTAAAAAACAAGCAGTCTGCCTCCAGATTCTGTCTACGCCATAAACCAAGGAGCAACAAACTTTGTCTGAGAAGGGCCAGATAACAAATATTTCAGGCTTGGTGGACTATACAATCTCTGTAACAACTTCTCAACTCTGCCACTGTAATATGAAAGCAGCCATAAACAATATGTGAATAAATGAGCATGTCTATGTTTTGATAAAATCTTATTTTACATAAACAATGGGATACATTTGACCTATTGGCTGTGGTTTGCCTATCCCTGATCTAAAACAGAATGATATATTTCCCCTTATGCATGCAGAGGATTTAAGTAAGGTTTTCTTTTTACTATATTCTATTTCCTGTTTCCTGGTCAGACATCAGTGGTTCTCAATCTGGGGTGATTGTATCTCCCAGGGTCCTTTGGTAATGTCTAGAGACATTTTTTATTTATCACAATTGGGAAGGTTGCTTCAGCATCTGATGTGTAAAGGCCATGGATGATGTTAAACAACCTACAATGTGCAGGGTAGCCCCACAGTAAAGGATTATATGGTCCCAATGTTAATTATGCCAAGAGTGAGAAACCTTGAACCAGTTGAATCAGATTCATTTTTCAACCTGTAGAGTGCCCCTTCTTCTCTATTTCTCTCAGAATGATGGTACTCCTCTCTTATTGCTTCCTAGGTAGGTCAACACTTCCAAATAACAACAACGATGATTATGGTGTTAGTGGTGGTGGCTGGCATCTACTGAGCACCCATTATGGGCTGGGTAATTGTACATATAATAATCTTATCCAATTTTATTCAAAAATAAATTCATAAAGTAGGCATTATGATTTTGCCTCTTCATATGAAGAAATGTAAGTGCCTACATCCAAAACCTGGATCTTTCCATTCTACCCTGCTGTCTCTTTCTTCTTACAATGAATTCTATCATTGGACATAAACATAGACATAGGACTTCACAGCCTGGACAGCCTCCATAAACACTAGTTATGCTAGGAGAGATTGATAGACTTATATATTTAAGTTTTATTTGTAAAATTGCTTCTCTAACCATCATTAGCTCAAAAATAGTTTTTGTGAGGATCTTGGACTGAAACTTTGATGTTTGCCTCCTTTTCCACATCAGGAAATAAGGTCAATGGTCAACCCCATGCCTTCCCTGTTGATGATAGTTTTTGCACGCAGATATTTTCCCTTTCCATTGCTTTACCTCCTGCCTAGTCTGCCTTGAGATGGAGCTCCCACCATCCTGAAAGGAAGTAACCAGTGGACAGAGGTTGAAAAGGGAAAGAGGACTGGAAGAGCACAACAAATGTGGACTCTGGAGGCGGCTATGAATATGAGATTAGAGTAGTAGCCCAAAGGCCCATCAGGAAAAGCAGTGGAGCTTGAGGTTCATGTGCCAAACCTCATTCCTATTCTCATCATGATGCTTTAGTTGTGTTCATTCATCCAACAAACATTCCTGAGCCCCATGCTGCATGCTTGGCAATCATCTAAGTATTGGGACACAGTAGTGATCAGGACAGACAAAAGCCTCAACTCAAAGACCCTATAAAGTAGAAGTGACTTCTACAGTATGATGGAAAGTAACATGCACTATGGAGAAAAATAAATCAGCAAATGGAATGGGAAGTGCTGGAAGGGAGACTCCAGATTGTCAATAACGTGGTTAGAATAGGTCTGCCTGTGAAGGTTACTGGCAGATTTGAAAGAGGTGAGAGAGCAAGTCATCAAGATATCTAGGGGGAAAAGTTCTAGAAAGAGGGAACCACAGGGGCATAGACCTTGAGGTTGTGCCCCTGTGGTTGGAAGATACATGCTTAATTGTAGGAGTGGTAAGGAGACTTGTGTGGCTAGACTGGAGTCAGATAAGGATGGAAATTAAAGAGGTAAGTGGGAAAATGTCCAGACAGTACAGTGTCCATAGAATGTGGGGAGGATTGTGGCTTTTCCTCTGGGCAAGATAGAGAATCATTTAGAGGGTTATGAGCAAATGAATTAGAAGAGCTGCATTGTTTGAAAATGGATTCCTCTGGATACAGAGTTGAGAAGAGATTGTCCATTCTACGGGAAGAAGGGTCTAGTCATATAAATTTCTTTCTCCATTGAGATTCCCTTCCCTTCTTTTCCCCCAAGCCAGAGAATAATCACATGTATGAGAGTCTACCTGGGAGTTAGAAGAGTTGTCTTTATCCAAATCTCAAGGCTAGAAGAGACATTGATGACCATCTCATCCTGTTCTCTCATTTTACTGAAAAGAAAACCAAGAACAGTTTACTGTTTATTATTATTTGATGTTAAGGATGCTAGGAGTCCAAAGTCTGCCTAGCTTTCTAGTAGTTGCAGACAAAACCAAGACAAAGAAAAGTCTTGCTGAGGACATAACCAGTCTGCCAGATGAGCAAATCAGCAATTTCAAAAAGGCATATGTCGTATGACAGAAGTATGCTTGGTACTATTGAAGTACAGAGGAGAGATATCCAACTCAGCCTGGAGATCAGGGAAGGCCTCCTGGATGAGGCAACCAAAAAATCAGTGTCCTACTTGAGTTCTGGGCTGGGGCTTCAGTCTGACCAGCTCTCCTGCCTCATCTGTCTGGTTCTCTTCTTTCTACAACATGGCACCTTCTAGGAGCCAGAAGACTACCTGCATTAAAAAAAAAAAAAAAAAAAAAAAAGAACCCTCCAATTATTTAGAAAGAATAAAGGCAACACAGCAGCTAAAACTGGTTTCATAATTTCTGTGACAGAATTTTAGGTAGACAAAAATAGAAATGATATATTAAAGACTGTAATTCTTTGACTTTCCAAATCTTCTCATTTGCAGTGGTCATTGTCTCCTGGGATTTAGGCTTGGTTTTCTCTAGGTGATAGCAATTGTCCTGAGAATAATTAATATACTGCTGCTTATTCATAAAGCCTCTCAAAGACCAGGAGGGTGACAATTTAATAAACATAACAATAAATACAAATCAGCTGCCCTGTTATACTTGTTCTTGACTTTTTTGTTCCCATCTTAAGACCTCAAGCAGTTTATTGACATTAATTAACTAACTCAACACCCTTGGGTGAGACTGGTGGATATGAATATTATCCTTCATCTTACAGAAGAGAAATTGAAGCTAGGCCCTCTCCTTGACCGAATTCTGGAACAGGCAGAGTTGATTTTTCTTGCTTTTCTAGATGCCTTTTTATTCTGTCTTCTTGCATTTCCTCATTTATCCTGTATCAGTAGTTCCAGAGGCTCAATGCTGTGCCCACACTATTTCCCAGACTTGCAGTCCATGGGCTGCCAACTTTTTACCTTCAACTATGGCCGTGCCCAGCTCGTCTGTTAAACCAACTTCATAGCAGGCAGTAGGGTGTGGTTAAATGTATGGTTTCTGGGTCAGACTGCCTGCATTTGAACTTTGATCCCGGCACTTACACTCTTGTGAGTGTGGGTAAGTTACTTAACAAATCTGTGTCTGAGTTTTCTCATTGATAACACAAACATGACCAACGTGCCCACCTACTAGTATTGTTGCATAAATTAACTGAAAGAATACATGGAAAAGTGATTCTGAGTTCAAATCCCAGTTTACCACTTAGTTACTGTGAAGCATTCTCTATGCCTCAGTCTCAATCCATGTTACCTGTGGGTATAATTATCGGTAAGGGAGTGATGAGTCTTAAAGGACAAGTTATATGTATTTTACTCAAACTCAGGTTTTACTCAGAATCACAGAACTGGAAGCAAATTCCATCATCTAGTCCAGGGATTGGCATCATGGGCTCATGACCTAAATTCAGCTCACTGTCATATTTTCATAGTCCATGCTCTAAGAGTTGTTGAGAAAAGAAAATAAAAATAAAGGCTGGTCATAGTGGCTCACCCCTGTAATCCTAACACTTTGGGAGGCCAAGGCAGGAAGATTGCTTGAGCCCAGAAGTTTGAAACCATCCTGGGTAATGTAGTGAGACCCGGTCTCTACAAAAACATTAAAAAATTAGCTGGGCATGGTGGTGCATGCTTGTGGTCCCAGCTACTTGAGAGGCTGAGGTGGGAGGATCACTGGATCAGGGGTGGTTGAGGCTGTGGTGAGCTATGATTATGCCCCTGCATTCCAGCTTGAGTGAGAGTAAACTCTCTCTCTCTCAAAAAAAAAAAAAAAAAACAAAAAAACTATTTCATGACATGTGAAAATTAAGTGAAACTCAAATCTCAGCATCCATTAAATAAATTTCCATTGGAACACAACCATGTTCATTTATTTACATAATGTCTGTTGCTGTTTTATTGATACAATGGCAGTTGAGTAGCTGTGACAGAGACTATGTTGCCCACAAAGCCTAAAATGTTTACTCCCTGGCCCGTTACAGACAAAGTTTGCTGACCTCTGCTCTAGTCCAACAAAAAGGTCATCAGTTTAAATACTTTTTGCATTGGTGAGCTCACTACTTTATTAAGCCACCTCCCCTATAGTCCAAGAAAGTTCTAAATATCCACACAGAAAGTCTGCCTCCTGGTAATGTCTCCCTATGGGTCCTGATTTCTTCCTCTAGAACAACAAATAGAAGGCTAATTCTTCATGCACATGACAACACTTCAACCACATTCCATTAATTCTCTCTTGTCTGGATTATCCATTCTCAGACCTCTCCGTTGTGCCTTACTGTTTCCAGACCCCTCTCCATCCTGCTTCCTGTGAAAGCATGTCTAGGCTTGGTCCACCCTAATCTGATCTCAGGATCTCTGCCTTTCCCTCTGTAAGATTCATACCATGCTAGTAATGACTGACTCAAGACCTGCCTTCTCTGGGTAGCTAATAAGCTTCACGAGGGTAAGGACCTTATTTTCTTGTGTTTCTCTGTATTCCCAGCATGGTTTTCATCCTGATGGCTCAATTATTTATTGAAGGTTACTGAATGACTGATCTGTAATATACTTCTTAAAACATTATATCGGAAACAGGTATAATATTCCAAATATCATCTGAACTCTTTATTTTGTTACTGCTGCCCATGACCATAACATTCTTTTAAAAGTACACTGTATATCCAATTCATATGGAAATTATTTGAAAGTAAAAGCCACATACTTCTTTTAAATCAATGATTGTGGAGTTGGGTTGCTTCCATTGCATTCATGTAGAATGTATTTATTGAACACTTAAATATATTCCTAATTAATTTTGTTTGTTTCAGTACTTAGTTCCAGCTTATTGAAATATTTTTTAATTTTAACTTTATTACCCAATAGATTTTCTACTCCCCACTTATCCTTGAGTAACAAAGAAATTGCATGAGGAGTCTGTGTCTTCAGGGATGCTGATAACAGCATAGTCCTGTAGGAAGCGGCTGGAATTTTCCCTCCAGCTTGATCAAAATCCATTAATCAAAACACTTTTGTACAGTGGCTCATGCCTATAATCTCAGAGCTTTTAGGAGGCTGAGGCAGTAGGATTGCTTGAGCTCAGGAGTTTGAAGCAAGCCTGGGCAACATAGCAAGACCCCATCTCTCAAATTTTTTTTTTAACAATTTGCTGGACATGGTTGTGTGTACCTATAGTCCTAGCTGCTCAGGAGGCTGAGGCAGGAGTATTGCTTGAGCCCAGGAATTCAAGGCTGCAGTGAACTATGATCATGCCACTGTACTCCAGCCTGGGTGACAGAGCAAGACCCCATCTCTAAAACAAACAAAAACACATTTTGTTTAGTATACATGTATACATTAGCCAGGGACTATTAGACTCAATGCCTAAGCCAAAAAAAAAGTGAAAGGAATTGGGGACAAAATAGAAATGAAAACTCTTTGGAGTATGAACACATTAAATGCACCTGAATATTCCAGAAAGTAGCTACCACTCACTCTACTGAAATGGAGGAGTATCCTGTAATTGATATACCCATATACAAATAACTAAATTGATTTGTGATTCCATTACATATCATAGCAGCAATAGAATCAGAACCTGTAAACTTGATATTATGTCTCAGTCTTAGTAATTTGTAGAATGCAGAGAATGTTAGAACTGGAAGGAGATGTAGAGTTACGGCAGATCTCTCATTGTTCAGGTCTGCATTCAGGCCTGCTGAATGGAAGGCCAGTGGAAGTTCACAGACTAAGTTTAAAGCCTGGTAGGTGAACCTTAATTTTCATTCAGGAAAGATTGCATCTAAACCTGTGCAAATATTTTCAATAGTTCTAATGGGGTATAAATGATATATCAACAAATTCACTCGTTTAAAGTGAACATAGTTTTCTGTTTATTTACAAACTTGTTCAGCCATCACCAAGATCTAATTTTAGAATATTTTCTGACCCCCAAAAGAAATCAAATACATGTTAGCAGTTATTCTCCATCCTCATCCCCTGCTTACACATCCAGGTCTAGCTAATCTACTTTCTGTCTCTATAGATTTGTGATTCTGGACATTTTATATAAATAGAACAATGCAACTGGAATAATGCAGTGGTCTTTTGTGTCTGGCTTCTTTCACTGAGCATAACATTTTCAATGTTTATCCATGCTGTAGCATGTTTCAGTATTTTGTTCCTTTTGTATTGCTGAATGATATTCCATTGTATGAATATACAACTTTGTACATCTATTCACTAGTTAATGGACATGTGGGTCGTGTCCACTTTTGGGCTATTATGAATAATGCTGTTATGAACATTTGGCCACAGTCTTTGTGTGAATATATGTTTCCATTTCTCTTGGTTAGATACCTAAGGGTATAATTGCTGGGTCTTATGATCAATTGTGTTTAACTTTTTAAGAAACTGCCAACCTATTTTCCAAAGTGGCTGCACCATTTTACTATCCCACCAGCAATTTATGACAGTTCCAACATCTGCACATCTTAGCCAACACTTGTTGTTGTCCAGACCTAGGTAATATTTTAATTGACACTAGAATGGCATTTGTTTGAGGACTGGTTACCTTTCGTTATATATTTCAGGTAATTGAATTTTAGTTAGGGAAGCCAAAAGGTGATATGTTTTGAAAGATTGTTATTGCAAAATCTAGGATCATTTAAAATGTGTAAAAAACAGAATGAAAAAGAAAAAAAAGTGGAAAAAATGTTGATCCGTAGAGCATTAATGTTGACATAAAACCTATTACAGTGAATGACAAAATATATTTAGTAAGAAAAAAAAACCATGTCAAGAAAGCATATTAGTGCTTAAGATTTGCAATGAGTTCAAAGCCACAAAATAATGACTACACATTAACCAAAAGGTGAGGCTATGAGTGGCCTCGTGGTCAAATAAAGCAGAAGAAGTATGTTCTAACTAAGCCTCATGTGGACTTATCTTCTCTATTTTGTTTTGTTTGGGGACTGAATAATCCAAAACTAGCAGGATAAAGCCAGGATCAGATGGTTTATGTTTGCCACTGATTCTCAACCAGGGCAGTTTTGCCCCCAAAGAAATAGTTAGCTATGGCTGGAGACATTTTTAATTGCCATGATTTGAGGTGGGATGCTACTGGCATCTGGGGGTAGAGGCAAAGGATGCTGCATCTTACAATGCATAGGATATCGCCCACAACAAAGATTTACCCAGTCTAAGTGTGACTGGTGCAAAAGTGGAGAAACCCTACTTTAACTGATGCATCTGAAGGTGGAATAATTAGAATCACTTGAAATGTTTGTCTCCCCTTATTTTGCTTCCTAATTACATATGCTGAGTCATTCTCCTTACTCAGGGGGTTTTGCATCTTGGGGTTATAAAGATGAAGGCTGGGCTGTATATTTGTGATAAAAAAATCTCCAGTTGACTGTTTTTTTTTTGTTTGTTTGTTTTTTTGAGACGGAGTCTTGCTCTGTCACCCAGGCTGGAGTGCAGTGGCGCAATCTCAGCTCACTGCAACCTCCACCTCTGGGGTTCACACCATTCTCCTGCCTCAGCCTCCTGAGTAACTGGGACTACAGGTGTCCGCCACCACGGCCGGCTAATTTTTTGTATTTTTAATAGAGACAGGGTTTCACCATGTTAGCCAGGATGGTCTTGATCTCCTGACCTCCTGACCTCATGATCCACCCACCTCAGCCTCCCACAGTGCTGGGATTACAGGCGTGAGCCACCGCACCAGCCTAGTTGACTGTTACTCTTTCTCCATTTTCTCTTTCCAACCCAATAAAAAACTATTGCTCTAAATATTTCACAATACCTGTGCTCCATCTTAAAGGAAATTAACACTTAGCATAAAATTGGAAGAATGAATATTGTCCTATTCCCATTTGTTATTCTGTAAAGAATCATTCAGTTCTTTCCTCTATGACAATACATTGGATGTTTGGGACAAATCTCTAGCTTATCAAAGCCCAAATTAGAAAATGTCTACTACTGTTTTCCAGGAAATACAAGATAATTTTTTATATTGATGTAATAATTCTCCACTTGATCTTAGCAAGACCAGCTACTCACTGAAATAATACCAGCAAACCCTTTTGAGACTATAAATTTTATAATGAGCATAGGCCCTGGAATCTTGCTATGTTCTACTTGAGTTATTTGGACACTGTATTACGGAACAACTGTGTGTTTAGTTGAGCAGAATTTCTCTTCTGAACCATAAATCCTGTTTTTAAATTATTGAAAAAGTTACTATGCCAATTAACACAACTCAACATAGGGGAAAGAACATGAGCTCTGAAACAGATGGCTCAAATCCCAGGCCTACCGCTTATAAGCTGTGTAGCCTAAGGCAAGTTGCTTAAGGACTCGGAGCAATAGTTTCTTCGTTTACAATTTGGGAATACAATCTAACTCGAGGTCCAACAAACTACTGCCCATAGCCAAATCTGGCCTGTGGCTTGTTTTTGTAAATAAAGTTTTATTGGGACACAGCCATGCCCACTCATTTTCATATTGCCTAGAATTGCTTTTGTGCTACTGCAGTAGAGTTGAGTAGTTGTGACAAGAGACTGTGTGTCTTCAAAGCCTAAAATATTTACTCTCTGGCCATTGACAGAAAACGTTTGCCAATGGCAGCTCTAACTCAACTATTTGGTGGAACTTAGAGTTAGTATACATAAACCTAATCTTAGATAGAATCTCTGAAAATATTAGTAACTATTCATTTCTAGATCCAACAAATTGCTCTTAACAGCAAGAATACTAAAGCTATGATTAATTCAACATTTAAATGAGTAAGTACCTACATATAAGAAGATTTTAAATCTCACAACAGCCTAGGTAGGCATAATTTTCATTTCATATATGAAAAAGTGGAGTTTAAGAGAGATTAACTTCCTCAGTGTCACACAGTTAATTAGGAGAGTTGATGATAAAATATAAATACCACAGTTGTTTTGGTTTTTCTCTTTCCTCCTATTTAACAATCTTGACCTTTTAGAGGACAGTTTTTGAAACAACTAAATTAAAAAAAAAAAAAAGTAGCTGACTATTTAAACAGATGAATAAACCTCAAAGGCCAGAGCACAGATACATTTAGAATATTTGCTGCTTATTGTTTTCTAAAAGCTTTTATGTTTATATTAATTTGTTGCCGTCTTCTTGTTCTCTAGACTTTATCATACTTCAATTCTCTTTTCGCTCACTGTGCTTCCCTCCTTCCACTCTCAAGCTCTCCCCTTTCTTAATGGAGAACATTTGTAAGGGAGGATAATGAGTATCCTCTGCATCTGTGAAGCTAAAAAGCAAGGCGTTGAAAGAAACAAGCTGCACATTCCTGTGCAACTCTTCTGAAGCTAATTGTCACCAGTGCTGTTGATTCCAGGGAACTTTTCACATTCACAAAACACTGTGGTCCCTAAAGACAGGCTACTGTCTTTGTGGCTTATTATTTCAGGACATATCTCACAGCTCTTACAAATATATTTAAGAACAAAAAAACAAACTTTATAGTCACTTCATGTAACGGGTTGTAGGAAGGAAAGACATCCAGCATCGAGATGTGTGACTCTTTGTATGGTCGTTGGCATGTGAATGTATACTTCCACGTATGAGTATCTGGCATCTAGTGGGTGTGTTTCTATAGATGCTTATCTGGCATCTGGGGTGTGTTTCCATAGGTTGCCATTCAGTTCTTGGGTATATATATCCATCGATGGTCATCTAGCATTGAGACGTGTGTTTCCATAGATGGACTTCCAGTACCTGGGAGTGTTTCTGTCGAGGGGTATCTGGCTCTGTGCCTACATAGAGAGGGAGCCTTATCCTGCTCTTTAGCACATCTTCATCTTGGGAAAGTATTTTCCCCTCTATTGAGGGTTAGTGAAGCTCCCTTTACTTTTCTATCAATTCATCCTAGTGCTACTCTCTGAAGCTACCTGGAATAATGTTTAATCCCTCTTCTACATGGTTGCTCTTCAGAGCATATGATGAGTCTTAGCTCATTCTCTAAAATGAAAGCTGTACAGTCTCACATTTTTTTATAAGACAAGATTCTGACCCTTTATTATCCTGGGGATGCTTATATTGATCCATTTTAGTATGTCAATGTCTTTATTTTCCAGGTTTAACTTCTTTTCTGATTCCAGAAGTAATGAATGTTTATTACATAAAATAAAAACCTTGGACTGTATATAACTTCAAAAGAATGAAAGGAAAGGAAGAAAGGAAGGAATGAAGGAAGGGAGGAATGAAGAAAGGAAAAAATCACTCATTATTCCATTACTCAGATAATATTTTTAAATTTTTGGTCCTTATTTTCTAGTCTCTGTGTGTGTGAGTGAATAAACGTATGTTTACACATCTACTTATCTATATCTCCATTTATAGCTGTATTTTTATATACTGGTATAGAGTCCAACTACATGAAGCTTCGTATCTTGATTTTGTATATTCATAGCATGCACACTTTCTCTCACAGCAAATAGTGTTCACAAATATTCTTAATACCTACATTTCACTCTATCATGCTGTTATATGAGAATTGGTCTGCGCCCTTTTAAAAGTGTGACTGACAGAAGCCACCACAATGCTCCAAAATGAACTGAGCATGGCAGAGTGCAGTGGGGCTCACTTTAGCTTTGTCCTACATCTCTACTTCTCTTCTTCTTCATGTAAATGTGGGCCTTGAAATTAACTTAATTTTCTTAGTTTGCAAATCAGCTTTTTCCTTAGCATGTAAACACCTGTAACGTATCAATCTACAGGGAAACGACCCTTTTGCAAATGTGTAAGCTTATGTATGTCATTTTAAGACATACCAGAATACAGTCATACAAAAGGAAAGCTGTCACCATGTTTGGCTAAGTTGTCTTGTGATTTGTGTGCATGTGTGTGCACATATGTATCTTTGTACAAACAGTAAGAAGTCATTCAAATATATCTTACTGTCTCATTTGCAATCATTTTCTGCTCTGTTCCTCCTCAGTATCCCTTTTAAGGTGATAAACTGTACATTTAAATGTTGACTTTTTCTGTTTTGTGTATATAAATGTGAACTTTTTGGAAATTTTAATAGCAAGGTTTATCTGCTGCAGTGCAATGCGTTTTAGATTCCCAGTCATACTGTGTGCTCCATGTAAGTAGGAAATATCATTTGCACATGTGTTTTAGTTATCTAAAACAATAATTTTCAGTCTAGGTTCATGGATGTCTCAGAATCAACGGATATTTTAGGGGAAGGTGGTTATGAATTCCTGGAAATTGAACGCAAATTTTTAAAGCATTTTCTTTTTCCTAGAGATAGGGTCTTACTAGATTTTCTAATGGCCTATGATGATCGCTCTAAAGGGTAACTTCATAAAATATTCTTGAAAATTATTAGTGGGATTGCTCAGAGAGATGCCATCATCATGGTAAAAAAAAAAAAAAGCTAATAGAAGGCAATAATTTGAGAATGCATTAAACTTTCCAGGTGGATGGCCTTTTTTCTCATATGACTTGTCTTTTGTCATATCAGGTATTGATTTATATATGAGAATGTGCTTACAGCATCCAGCAAACTCTTCTTCCCCAGTTATTTCTGAGATTCCTCCAGGAAGTGTCTTGAGATATCCTCTACCCAGATTTCCTGGGTTCTATTCCTGGCTCCAATGGTAAGAGTCACACTGCCTCAGTTTCCTCATGTATAATATTGCAACAATAATAGAATCTGTGTTTCAAGGCTATTATGAGGACTAAATTAGTTAATATATGTAAAGCACATTGAAAAGTGCCTGGTGTGCTTTTGCACTCCATAAAGATTGTTATTGTTATTATGATCTATTTATTTTTACAAATAAGATAGTTTAATAGTTAGATGACTTGTTCCAGCCATCACAGTTAGAGAGTAACTGACATATGATAAATATTTCATAATGGGCAGGCCATATTTGAGAATTTTCTTTGGACTGACTAACTCAGGTCAACAAACTTTGTAAAAAAGCTGAATAGTAAATATTGCCAACTTAGTGAGCATAGGTTCTCTATTGCTACTACTCAACTCTGCCACTGTGATACCAAAACAGCCATAGATGATATGTAAACAAAGGGGTGTGGCTGTATTCCAATAAAACTTTATTTACAAAAACAGGGCAGTCAAACTCTAGTTTGTAGGCTCCTGCTTCTCCCTTTCCTTCAGATACTACTTAATTTCTTATTTCTTAATGCAAAAGTAAATATATATATATATATATATATATATATATATATATATATAATGAAAAATTTAGAAATTGTAGATAAACTCAACAAAGTTGAAAAATAAAAATTGCCTGTATTCTACCACCAGAGATAATTAGAGTTTACATCTTGGTGAATATTCAGTAAGTATTCTTCCAGTAGAAAGATGTTGCTAATTTATTCCCTTTGTAGGTCTCTGGGAACTTGGTTTGTAATTGGCTCTGTCTTAGTCTGTTTTGTGCTGCTGTAACAGACTACCATAGACTGGGTAACTTAAAAAGAAAAGACATTTATTTCTCATGTTTTCAGAGCTGGGAAGTCCAAGAGCATGGTGCTAGCCTCTGGTGAGGGCCTCCGTGCTGCATCATCGCATGGCAGAAGTCATTAGGGCAAGCAAGACAGAGAAAAAATGGGGGCCAAACTTCATCCTTTTATCAGGAGCCCACTGCCATCATAACTAACCTGCTCCTGTGATAATATTATTAACTCATTTGTAAGGGCAGAGCCCTCATGACCTAATCACACCTCTTAAAGGTGTCACTTCTCAATACTGTTACAATGGTAATTAAATTTCAACATGAGTTTTGGAAGAGACATTCAAACCATAGCAGCTTCTTAACATTAAGGTTTAATTATGGTAATTAGTGGGCAGAGCTACTAGCTGGGTCTAGTACCTATGGCACTAAAGGCCAGGGGAGAGGTGATGAGATAATACCTTGTAGATTTACTCATTTCAGAATTGTCTTCACTCTTCATTGAATAGGAAACTTTCTTATGTGATTGTTTTGCTAGCTGTTTCAAAACTATTTAATATCTATGGGGCCTAGATTTCTATCATTATAATAATATATGTGCTAAAACCTTTTAATCCATATCCCATAAGTTTTATTCCATAAATTTTATATATGCACACATAAAAATCGTTAAAATGCTTAATTTTAAAAGTTAATGTGGGGGCACACACATACCCTTCTCTTTGTTTTTGTCATATTTATCTCTGAGAATCATTAACTATTTATGAGCACTTGCTATATACTAGACACCATGGTAAATATTTTACATGTGTAATTTCACTGAGTCCTTCTGAAAACCTTATGAAACAGACGTAACTGTTCTTATTTTATAGAGAAGTAAACAGGGCTTCTAAAGGTTAAATTATTTGTTGAAGACAACACCAAATAAGTGGCAGACCTTGGGACTTTAACTCAAGTCTGTGGATGTTTCTTGAGTCTGTATACATGCGATAGCTTTGTCAAGTGCTAATTATCTCCCTTTACTTTTGTTTTAAATGGTGGCCTTCTTTAGTGCAGGAGAAGTTAAAATCCTAGCTGCATATTACCTTCCATCACTTGACAAGCAGAGATGCACTGAAGACCGAGTTCAGTTATTTGCATAATTATCAGCATGCTGAAGAAGTCCTTTCCTCACATTTGCGACTCCTTCCATCCCATTTGCCATTCAGTTTTGCACATGAGCAAAGCTGTCTCTGTCTTCTGGAAGATGCTGAGTTTTTGTCTCCACTTTTGTTGATTGAGACATCCCAGCCCTGCTTTTCTTGGCACTTACTCCTCAGGTTATGGCATTGGCACAAACCATACCTGCAGCATCATGTTACTCTCTTGTACTAAAAATAACAGATCCTGGGTGAGACTTCATATATAATTCATGGTTTTGATTTATTAATCTTTCCATTAAGCCAGAGAATGACATTTTTACTGGCTGCATTCCAATCTGCATTATCACAGACACTTAGCATTAACTTGAATATCTTCAGTGTGTGTGCACACATGTGTACACTCATGTCTGTGTTTATTTTTGGTTGTAGTAACATCAGAATTATTGCTGCTTGTAACTCCCTTAATCTTTCACTTAACCCTCATTTCAAACCCTTAACATGAATGTAATATCTGAAAGCAGTAAACATCAAATGCAAGTTGATGATGATAAAAATACAGGCTCAAATGAAAAAGAATAGCTTTGTCTGTTTTGTATAGCCTTAAAGTTAAATTTATATTCAACAAACGGGGAAGGACAACAATGTGAAGCCAGTTCATTCATTTAGTAGTTATTTATTGAGCTCCTTCTAAGTGCTAGGATTTGTGGTAGGATGAGCGAGGTGATGATGGTACTGTAGAAGATAGATCAACTTTCATGATACCCAGTAAGTCTTATAAGTAAATTAAAATCCCTTCCCACTCCATTATTTGCATCAGAGTTGGTCTGGTTCACCTGAGCTGTTAGAAGATGCCTTAAAGAGAGTGAACATATTTTAATTATTTTGTAAGACACTTCTCTGAGAGCTACACCCTGAAGGTCACTTTGGCTTCTTGGGCTCCACCACCTTCAATGAAACCTTCACCACCACTGCTACTTTTCCTTGGGCGTGTCCAGGCTCTTCAAAGCAGAAAAGGAGGACCTGCGATAACAGATCCATAAATGAAGGAGGAGATCCACTCTATAAGCAGAGTCCTGATGCTTGCCATTATATTCTACCAATATCAGCTCTTTGGAATTTTGGTACCATAGTGTCTCAAGCCCCCTTTGAACAGTGAGAATGTCCTTGTAGAGGCAGCTTTGGGTTGAAAACGATGCCACTTGGACATTGCATTTTGTAATTGTTTTGCCTGTTATTAAATAATTGTCCTTCTAAATGCTTAACTGCCAGATTCATGAGTTAATATACAATAGGCCAATTTTTAGGAGCCATATCCGTAACTGGGGCATGGGAAATTAAAGGTATTAATGATATCTGGAAACGTAACCAAGATCTGGAGTATTATTTTCATTTTATAATAATGTTTTTAAAATTATATGATCAATAGTCAAAGGAAATTGTGACTTTAATTTTGAATTTTTTGATTAAATATAAAATATATACTTTTTAAATGTATGTTTTGATCCAGTGGCAGTTATGATTATTATTTATTCAATATCCTTTCCTTCCCCTCTTCTAGTAGTAACACCCAACTTTCTTGTGGGAACCTAAGTCTGCGTGGTTTATATGGGTTGACTCTCTTCTATCCGACTCCAACCACAAGGGTGGGGTGACCAAGAACTGGCCAATTAAAGTACTGCATTCCCCTTAGCTAAATGGTTGGTTCAAGGAAAGGGTGTGATTATTGCATGCCAACCAGATTCCCCCTTAAGCTTTTCTGGAGTTTTGGGGGAAATGTACTCGTGCTTTTCTTCTGGGGT
Source organism: Rhinopithecus roxellana (assembly GCF_007565055.1). Taxonomy (NCBI): domain Eukaryota; kingdom Metazoa; phylum Chordata; class Mammalia; order Primates; family Cercopithecidae; genus Rhinopithecus; species Rhinopithecus roxellana. The sequence goes on from NC_044555.1 coordinate 77,665,374, forward strand.
TATTACTATTAAGCAAGGCCACCACACAAGGAAATCTCCACCAATTAAGGACAAGGAAAGCCTTGAACTACTACGGTCAGGTCATCTTTTTATGGCGTGGGGAGGACCTCCCTGAAAATGAGACCAGCACAGCAGAACACATTGCTTAGCAATTATTGTAATAGACAGATTGGCATCATCTGAACTTTTTGATTAAACTAGCTGGAAGTTAGCTATAGCCCTTGAACTTCTTGATTACATGAATGTATTCGTTTCCTACTGCTGCTGTAACAAATTACCACAAACTTAGTGGCCTAAAAAAATATATGCATTATCTTGTAGTTTGGAGATCAGATGGCTAAACTGGTCTGCAGGGCTGCATTCCTTCTGGAGGCTCTCAGGAAGATCCATTTACTTGCTTTTTTCAGCTTCTAGGGGCTACCTACATTCCTTAGCTCTTGGTTGATGGCTCTGCATCACTCCAACCTCTGCTTCTGTAATCATATCTCTTCCTCTGACTCTGATTCACCTGACTGCCTGCCTTCCTGCCTGCCTCTCTCTTTTCCCTTATAAAGCCCCTGTGATTAAATTGAATCCATCTGCGTAATCCAAGATAATCAACCCATCTCAAAATGTTTGACTTAATCACATCAGTGAAAGCCCTTTTGCTATGTAAGGAAGCATATTCTCAGGTTCTGGGGATTAGGACATGGACATCTTTGCAGAAGGGGCATTATTCTGCCTACCACAATGCATTCCTCTTTGGTATAAGCTAGTCTGAGTTGGAATACTATCATTTGCGACCAAGAGTCTTAGAAACACTTTTACACCGTTGGTGGGATTGTAAACTAGTTCAACCATTATGGAAAACAGTATGGCGATTCCTCAAGGATCTAGAACTAGATGTACCATATGACCCAGCCATCCCATTACTGGGTATATACCCAAAGGATTATAAATCATGCTGTTATAAAGACACATGCACACGTATGTTTATTGCGGCACTATTCACAATACCAAAGACTTGGAATCAACCCAAATGTCCATCAGTGACAGACTGGATTAAGAAAATGTGGCACATATACACCATGGAATACTATACAGCCATGAAAAAGGATGAGTTGTGTCCTTTGTAGGGACATGGATGCAGCTGGAAACCATCATTCTTAGCAAACTATCGCAAGAACAGAAAACCAAACACCACATGTTCTCACTCATAGGTGGGAACTGAGCAATGAGATCACCTGGACTCGGGAAGGGGCACATCACACACCGGGGCCTATCATGGGGAGGGGGGAGAGGGGAGGGATTGCATTGGGAGTTATACCTGATGTAAATGACGAGTTGATGGGTGCTGACGAGTTGATGGGTGCAGCACACCAACATGGTACAAGTATACATATGTAACAAACCTGCACGTTATGCACATGTACCCTAGAACTTAAAGTATAATAATAATAATAATAATAATAATAATAATAATAATAAAAGACAATGAGATACTGGGGCAATTTAAAAATTTTGATGAAAAGAGGACCTTTATAGATATTTGAAGTTATGAACCATTTTTTGGAAAGATGAAAGAATTGTACAGGGAACATTAAATTATGAATATGACTTTAAATGACTCCAATATTTTCCTGTCCTTTAATCTGTTTGTATCTTTTTAAAATATATTTTTCTCTTCTTTTATACTACCAACTGGGAATTTTCTTTCACATACTCTTGTTCTCAGTCAAGTTCACCTTTAAAATATCTTGCTTCCTATAGCCTATTATATGCTACAGAGCCTTTCTGCAATATCTTTTCCTCCTGTTTTCCATTTTTCTTCTTTCTTCTCGACTGTCACTCTTCTCATTTTCCAGAATATTCATCTGTTTCTTTCTTAAATTTGAACTGTTTTCTTTTTTCACTGTTTCTATGAGTATTTTTTTTCTATCTGTCTTTAGGGATGGGAAATAGGTTCAAAGCTATATTTTTAAAAGTGTGCTTCTGTTGTTTTAGCATATGTTTTGTAATAAGTCTCATGACTGGCATCAAATGGGCATAAATTCCTATTTCACAATAAATAAGTAAATTAATCTCTCTCTTCCAGAGTTGTTCCTTATACTTTGCTATTTACATGTAAATAATATAGCCCTATATTACTTAACCAAAAAACTTATAAAATCATATTTTTAGTCTTTTTAAGTACTCATTCATATTTCAATCTCATATTTTTAAATTGAAATATGATTTATCAGGCCATTTTGACTTTTTGCTCATAAGAATATATGGCATAAGCTCCTTATTTACTCAATAGCATTTAACTATAAAGTTTTATCTATGGCAATTTAACCTAACAAATGAAAAATCTTTTCTAATTGTTCTAGTATGCCAGAAATAACTCTTATATTTAATTTTTATTTCCTTTTTAACCATCTTTAAAATAAACATATAAATAACTGTGTAACAGACAAAAATACAAAATGACTTTTTAAATGTAATCTTAATTAGCTAATTACTTCTTTTTCCTTAATTCATATAAATGTTTCCATGTATCTATTTGATCTACAGTGTAGAATATTGCTATAGCATAGTACATGTAACCTATCCTAGCTTTGCTCACTTGCCAGATATCTTTTCTGTTTTTGTTCTACTGCATTTGTTTATACTATCAGCAATACAGCTAAAGCCAGTCTTGAATACATTTTTAAGTAATTCTTTGGGATAGGTAGATTCCTAACAGTGGTAGACCAGATCAAGCAATATGGTCATAACTACTAATTTCTATTATATTTTGGTGGTATCAGAATAAAATACCTTGAGAGTAAATAAGATTTTGATGGAAGGAAGCAAGGATATGAAGTTATTCTATTTCATATGAACAAGATTTGAAGGAGAACTTTTCGGTTTTGTTTTTTAATGAGACTAGAAATCAAGGCTGATTGCAGCCTTGAGCAATGCTCATGCCTCAGCCTCCAAAGTAGCTGGGACTACAGGCACACACCAACATGCTTGGCTAAGTTTTTTAATTTTTGTAGAGACAGGGTTTCTTCATGTTGCCTAGACTGGTCTCTAACTCGTGAGCCGAAGTGATCCTCCTGCCTTGGCCTCCCAAAGTGTTGGGATTACAGGTGTGAGCCACCGCTCCTGGCCTTACGTATTCTTTCTTAACTGTCCCATTCCTTCAGTGTTGCCTGGCCCTCATGGTGTTGTTTCCCTGACATTCTCTCCTTGCTCCCCTGCCCCCTCTGTTGACTCTTGTCCACACTGCATGCCCTAACTCTGAGTATCCCCCAGTGCTGGCCTCCTTTTTTTTTTTTTTTTTTTCTTCCTCACTTACTTCAGACTGTGGCTTCATGTCACACATATCTGGAGAATTTTGTAGGTGTGAAATTAATTCACATCCTTTCCTTTAGCCTACTTTTCATTCCTGCAGTGTCTTCTCCTCCCCATGGTTACTATCACTCCCTTTTTTGCAAGACCTTATAATTTATCACCTGGACGACTTAAATTCATCTCTCGATGGCTTCCTTGCTTCCCAGTGGTTTGAATCCTCACTCTTCCCTTGCAAGCTGTGCCTCTCCATGTAGTCACAGAAACATTTTTTAGTCTTGATTTATGTACTGAGGCTCATGGATGAATGGCCTGTTGCCACTGACATCCTGTATATTCAGTACTTCCCTTACTCCTCTAGTCTTTCCTTCTTATAATTTGTGCTCCATCAGTCTTACCATTGTGACAAATAGATCTGGTCACTCTCAAACTTTACTAGCCTCAGTGACTTTCCAGGGACTAGATGGAATTATCTAATCTATTTATTAGAACATTCCAGACCCTTCCCAGCCTGTTCCCATTTCCAACTTCATCCTCTGCCATCAACCCCCAGTCTCACTATTCCCAGCTCTATCACACTTAACATGCCAAACCCTTTCAACCTTCTCTCTCTCTCTCTTTCTCTCTTTTGGCTGGACTTGCCAGCCTTCACTGATATTTTTCAAGATCCATTTTAAAACATTTTCTTTTAAAGATTTTCCAGATACTTGAACTCTCCCCATGCTCCTGAGACTTTTAATCTTGAGCAGGTAAAGCAGTGATATGGGAACAAAGGCAATGAGTAGTGTGTGGCCGAGACCACATGGTGCTTTTGCCTTTGCCCCCAGATAGCTTTTCTAAGTTGGGGAACCTCATTTGAACTACGGAAACTGAAAATGATTTGAGTGACAATTTTTTCAATTCTGCCTGAGATGGCACATAACTAGTACCATTTTAGATGCACAGGAGAAGAGTTATGTCATTATATGGAATGCATGCTATAGGGTGATGGAGCTTAATTTTCTCATGGGACTCAAGTTAGAAAGGCATTTTTGTTTCTGTCAGCTTTCTATGCCTGACCCTCCAAGCTCTCACTGATGCCATGAGCACCTGATATTCTTAAGACCCTTCTCTGACATAGTAGCATCAGATTATATATATATATTGCTATATGTGCTTGTTAAAAAATTTATGGGATGAATAACCTTTGAAAATCCTCCATTCTTTTTTCCCTATGCCAAGTTAGTTACTAGGCCCATTCATCTTTTTAAAAAATTTATCTTCATTTATTTATTTACTCATTAAGTTTAAGTAGCATCAAGCATTCAAAAATCATCTTTTCTTGCTCTGTCAGAGAACTGGTTAATCTTAGTTTAAGTTCTCCCATTACTCAATATCTTTGCTTTTTACTTCATGCTAAGTTACCATTGTTGAAGCTTTCCTGAGGTATCTTCCCAAATCTGAAGTTGCAGAATTAGAAGTTGCCAAAGTCAACTATGGCACAAACTTAGAAGGTAAGAGCACTTATATCATATGATCTTGGGCAAACACTTTTGTCCTGCTGCATGTCAACTTCTTCATCTGCAAAATGGGAAGAGGAAAATGCATGTAATGTATTCCTTTTCTCATTATTTAAAAAAATCTTTAAAATTTCAATAGTTTTGGGGATACAAGTGGTTTTTGGTTCCATGGATATGTTCTTTAGGAATGATTTCTGAAAATTTAGCTGTGCCCATTAATCTTTATTTATAATGTTGCCCTTAGAGCCTATCCTTCCTTTTCTTCTCTGCCGCCACCACTGTGTAGATGTCTATCATCTCAGCCCATATTCCTACACTCATCTCCTAATGTTGCCATTTACTCTTTCACTCTCTCCCCTTCAAGGATACTGAACTCACACCAATTATTTCCCCAAATAAAAGGACACATTGCCATTTCAATTCCAAATATGATACCAACTGGCTTTTAGTTTAAGTTGCAACTCACAAGCTTGGCACACAAGGCTCCCATGCTTTGGCCCCATTTTCATGGTCCAGCGTGTTCCCTCACTCCACTCAGACAGGGACTGTCACTCTTCTGTGTCTGCTGTTTGGTTTGAGCTGGACAGACCACCCTCCCTCCATGCAACCTGTACTACTGACTTCTTTTTTACATTTATTTGCCAGACTTATTTATTACATTTTATCAAATCAGATAAATATCAGATTTATCAACATTTATCAATTGTTCTTCCCAGTATCCAAGTTCCAATCATTTTGCTTCCTGATCATATTAAACAGTATCTGTTGCTCCTTTATCTGCTTGATACACTCTTTCCCTGTTTCCCACCTTATATTTCATCTGGGCAAATTCTTTTTTATATTTAAAATACTTTTAATGTAACATGCATACAATAGTTAGGAAAAATAAGCAAAGGGTGAGTTATGGAATGTTCAAAGAAGTTTTTTTAAATTATTACTGACTTCTAAAACCCCTTAGTACTACATCAAAATCTACCTTTTCCCCAAAGCCTACTTGACTCCTTTTGACCTAAATATTCCTTCCTAATTTTAATTCTTATGCTCCATTATTGCCTTGTCTACTTACTAGTAAGTGGAATTATCCACTAAAACTCTCTTCTTCAAGAGCCATTGATTAATCTGTTAAGTATGCACTTAAGTGGATGACAAAGAAGCCAGACATTTTTTAAAGTGCCTAGAAGTATTCTTACCTCACTTTCTTGTCTTTTTTTACACCAAATTGCTAAATACTTTTGTTTAAAAAAATGAAAGTCCACAGCAGGTGACTGCTGGCTATTAACAAACCTAGGAATAAGCAAAACCATTTCCAAGTCACGGTTGGGGCATTGTCATTGTCAATGGAAGCAGAAAGGCCTCCTGTGTGTGTGTCTGTGGGAACTCAATGAGAACACCTTCTGCCACAGAGGAGTGGGGGCAGGGACAGGCTTGTCTCCAATGTCCAGGGCTATCAGACTTGGCTCATCCTGCCTCCCACACCTGTGCCATCCGGTGGTGAAGATGGCTTTGCCTGGGAAGCATTTGGTTGCAAGAGTTAGAAATCTGCTCAAACTAGCTGATCTAAAGAAGAGAGATATAGTACATTTATACTATGCAGTCACTCAGACACAGGAATCAAACGCAGCCAAGCTTCATGAGAATGAGAGAAGGGAGGACACTGGGGCTGAAAGTTCTTTTCTTTTTCTCTTCGTCTCTTTGTCTGTTCGTAACCACAGGATATATCCCATTTCTGTGTCTCCTGGTCTCTTTCCTAACAATTTTGATCACTTATAAAGGGCTCTCAAGGACTCCCAGATACATGACCTTAGAGTTCCATCCCCCATCACAGACTGACTGCATCTGTGACTGTAAGCTCAAATTCTCAAGTGAGAGGATTTGGCTAATCTTTGGTTTGAGAGTGGTGCTTGACCTTAGGCCAAGTGTTCATTCTTGGTCCACAGCACTATGTCCAGGACTGGGGTCACATATTATAAAAATAAACACTTGGTCCTGTCCTTTCAAGGAGTTTTAGAGTAGAGTCATACATAGATCCAAAAGCTTCTACCATGAAAAGTTCAGCATACTGTATGTATTTGGGAAGCATCACTGAGTAACATGAAAGAAGAAAAATTTAACACCCTAGGACTGTTTCTTTGCTTCCTGCCAATTTCATTGGCCCAGTTCACCATGATTTAGAAAAGAAATTGTTAATTTAATCTCAAAATGAACATGTGACTGATATGTCATCAATATGAAATGAAGAAAAATTATGAATTATTTCTTACAATTACATATATCATATGTTACATGGTTTAAAATCTACCTTTATAGAGGCTAGGTGTAACTTGAGACTGCAAATTTTAAAAGCACATGAAAGGATTGGAGGGAGTCTATGGAAAGCTAAGCAAATGATAAGAGGGAAAGAAAATAAAGTATGAGTTTCAATTTAAGGAAGGTGGTAAGCTTATTTAGCCTGGAGAAGAGAAGACGTAATGATGTGAGAATTTCCTCAAACATATGAAGGTGAAGCAGGGATATATTGAATTCATCTTTATTATCTTGAAATAATATCCAGCAGAACATGGGTTTGAATAACATAAACTCAACCTTTCATTCAGACCGCAAAGCTATGTGTGGAGATATTCTTGAATTTGCTTAAGTAGAAGTATACATGTATCTGTAGAAGCAGAATGTGATACTATAGTCACAGGAGTATAAATTAGAGAACTTCATTGAGATGGCCTTGAGCTCTATGGGACTGAAGTCAGTTCTACGACACTTAGTAGCAATGAAAGACAAGTAAAGAAATTTTGTAATATTTTTTTCTTGATGAACTATTCTAGGTATGGCTGAATGAATTGTGCTCTCTAAGGGACATTCAAAGAAGCAGCAGTAGTCACCAATCACTGAGTTTTCTTTTGCAAAATGGAAATTACGAATTAAGGGTAAAAGCTAAGTTTTGCTCCACAATAAAGTGAGATTCTGAGTTACTGTGTAAGAAAAGAGAACTGTGTAAGAGAAGAGAGGAAGAAGAGATGGGATTACGGGAATGAGGAAAGAATGTTGGAATTTTCAGTTAGAGAAATTAACAGATTTGCTTGTAAGTAGTGTGTGGTATGAGTCATCTTTCTCCTCTCCCAAAAAATTTCTCCATAAGATCATCGCAAAATACCCATTTCTGGTTATTGCGTCACAAAATTGAATCTCTGCTAGGATGCATAGAAAATACTAACTATAGGCTGGGCAGGGTGGCTCACACCTGTAATCCCAGCTCTTTGGGAGGCTGAGGGGGGAGGATTGCTTGAGGCCAGGAGTCCAAAAATACTAAATATAGCCTCAGAATGGGATTGGATAAGAGCTGAGGTCACCTGTAGAAGGTGTGCTATGCTCAGGTGACCTGTATCCGACTAAGTATTTTAACAGTAGACTAAGAAGACATTTCAGTGTGTTATCAGGACTAAGTAAAAATGTTGATTGGGTAGAAGAAAATCCAAGACTAGGATTCTAGAGTGACTAGGATTGTCACCTTGGGTGAAGCAAACAGATATTTTATGCCTTTCTTTTTCAAATATGGGTAATGTGTATATTCATCTATGTTGGGGTACAATAATGTATGATCACTTAAAAGAAAACACAGACATTTGCTATCAAAAGTTCTACCACCAAATAGTGAGAACTACTGAGAACTGAGTACTTGGCACTGTGGCATGATTGACCACTTTCTGTGATTCTTCAAATGTAGGCTGCGAATCCTGGGTGTCCTTTAAACTCATTCAGGGAGACTGTAAGGTCAAAATTACTTTTATAATAATAGTAAGACTTTATTTGCTATTTTCAGTCTCATTATCTCATTAATGCTTGGTGGAGTTTTTTGGAGGCTACATGATGTGTGATATCTCAACAAATTGAATGCAGAAGCAGATATAAGAATCCAGCTTTTTAAGGCCAGATTTTAGATTTGCAAAAATGTAAAACAGTGCCACTTTTCTCACGATTTTTTGAAATATATTTCATTAAAAATGTTATATATTTGTAATGGATTTATTGTTCTTATTTGAAAAGAATTGATAAATATTTAAACATTTTTTGGTTTTAATTTCTAACATAGTAAATATTGATAGATATAACTCACACAAACAAAAGATTCTGGAGAGTCTTCCACTTTTAAGAGTATAATAGGGATCTGGAAGTGATCCATTACTTCACCTTGGCAAGTTAACTTTGCATAAGGTGATCTGAGCATATTCTAACTTTCCCTGATCCTTCCATGGTCTTATGGTGGGTGGTGGTATCCTCAGTGAGAATCTCTCTGAGAGTGCAAATCTTTGGGATCACTCTCAAACTGACACAAGATAAAGCTGAACTGTGTACTTGGTTCCCCAGGCAATGCTATCACATTCAAGCCTCACAACATGTCTCATTCCTGTGCTGCAGGGAATCTCCAAGGTTACTCATCTCTGGATCATGAGATCCATGGTATCTTAGGCTGCAGGAAGGGTCCTAGGAAAGATCTGGATCTGGTGACAAGGCCTGGTCCCACATCATTAGCAGTCTTCCTTTGTAAGTCTCTCAGCATATGCATAGTCAGAGTGCTCAAGTGTCAGCCTCAGAATAGTGAACTGTTACTGAAGCTCATGATGTGTGAGACATTGGTGGGGGCAATTTTCGTGTATTGAATCTCACCACACATTTATGAGTTTGATATAATTATTGCTCCAATTTTATATATAAGGAAACTAATGCAGACATTTAAGCAAATTTGCCCAAGTTCTCACAGCTAGAAAGTGGCAGGAGTAGGATACAAACATATGTACTCTGGCTCCAGTCTCTGTGGCATTACCCACTATATTGTATCACCTTCCTTATAGACTTGATGACTGTAATGTCCCCCTTAGCAATGTACTAGGAAGGGCAGGCAACCACTGTACCAAACAACCTAAAATTTACAAAAGACGAATATAAATGTTGTTCCTTTGTGTTCCACTGCAAAGTGGGTTGGTGAGGGCTCCATATGGTCACTTGAAAACCCAGAGTTCTTCCATCTTATGGCTTCATCCTTCTATAGGTCCTTGGAGTGGTCTCTGTATAGATGGGGAAACAGAGAGCAGAAAACTGTACAACAGGAGTGTTTTGTGGGCCAAGCCAGCACTTCTGTCTATATTTCACAGTCTCAAATCACTCTTGTGGCCACATCCAACTGTGAGGGATGCTGGAAAATGTAGTCCACCTGCCCAGAAGGGGAAGAATTGAACAATTAACAGTATCTTTCCTTTTTTTTTTTTTTCCATGAGTACTCTGAAGAGTTTTCTGTTAATAATGTGGAGATTCCAGGAATATTGCCAAGGGCTGAGCTCACAGATCAACTGATACTTTAGAAGGTTTACCAGTAATTCTATATCTCTGACATGGAACAAGGCCACCAGGGGCCAGGTGTTCAAATACAAGTATATATGGGCCTATAGTTAACTATCAAAAATTTTAATATCATGTTAATGCTAAGTAGCTCATGTAACATTTTAATAAAAAATAGAAAAAGATTTACTTTCCTAAAGCGCTTCATTGCTATGTTTGAGAAAATTTTCTGAGCAAATATACATATGTATAATTAACATGTGAATGGTGCCCTACAAAATTGTGCAATGTACATTCTGCACAACTGTATAAGAAGGGCCTCCCTTTATGCTGGCTGAGGACCCAACCACCTTAGTTCTTACAGTTTAGCCCAGGTTTCCAACTCTTTCTGTAATGTACCCAGAGAGCATAATTGAGTCATAGCTTGATTTTCTTCTCTCTCTCTCTTTTTTTTTTTTTTTGTATTGTTTTTTAGATGGAGTCTCACTTGCTCTGTCACCCAGGCTGGATTAAAGTGGTGTGATCTCAGCTTCAACCTCTGCCTCCCGGGTTCAAGTGATCTTCCTGCCTCAGCCTCCCAAATAGCTGGGATTACAGGCATGTGCCAGTATGCCTGGCTAATTTTTATACTTTTAGTAGAGACAGGGTTTCACCATGTTGGCCAAGCTGGTCTTGAACTCCTGGGATCAAGTGATCCACCCACCTTGGCCTCCCAAAATTCTGGGATTACAGGCATGAGCCACTGCACCTGGCCTTGATTTTCTTCTGGGTTTCTTCCATTTGTTCCTTGCACTCTAGCATCTCTCTCCATTGCTTGACCTTAGTAGAAAAGAAAGAACTACCTTTTCGACTTCTAGGTCTGATGAGGTTTCTCAACACACATTGTTGTTGAGTCTATAGCACTGTTCTATAGTAAGGTTTCTCAACCTCAACACTATTGACAATTGAGTAGATCATTCTTTGTTGTGGGGCTATCTTGTATATTGTTGGGTGTTTCATAGCATCCCTGGTCTCTACCTATTAGAGTCCAGTAGCAGCCCTTCTTACTTGTTGTGACAACCTTCTAAACTTCTTGGGTAAAAACACTCCTCTGATGGGGTGTTGTGTCAGAGGTACTTGGGTTAGAGCAGTGGAATCAATTCTTGGTTTGTGCCTTTCTTCATTCTCTATGCTCCCACCTTGGTGTCCCACCCTGGGAATCACAGGAGCAGACGTGTCACTGCTATTCTGAAAGGAAACTCCAATGACTTCCCATTGCACTTAAGATATACAAGATATCTTTCCAGTGGCCTGTGGGCCCTCTAACCTCCTCTTTGACCTCATCACTACCACTCTCCCCTATATTGCTTGCAATCCAGTTCTTGGTACATCCCATGACCCTTCCTTTCCTAGGGACTTTACACATACTAATCTCCCTTTCTGGAATGATATTCCTGACCCAATTCCTCTTCCCTTAATTTCCTATTATCTTTCAGTGCTCACAGTTTATCACTTACTTAGCAAAACTTCCCCTAACACCATGTTCCTTGTAAGACAAGGTTTGGTCCTCAGTTAATTGCTAACAGAACATTCTGTACATTCTTTTATTAGCTCTTATAAAAGTTAAAAATATGTACACTATTAGATAATTAAATATTTTTTCTCACACACTAGAAGGTAGGTTCTACAATGGGAGGACCCATTGGGGTTTCTTTATTCCCTAACATGTGGCAGACCAAATATCAAGGCCTTTGAGATTTTGAAGGGCCTATTTCATAATTTGAGACCTGAGGAAAACAGATATTGGCCTCCAAAATACGAAAATAAGCTGTAAAATTAAAAGTAATTAATGTGTAATTAAATGCTTACAAAACTTAATGATATTACAATATGGCAATCAAGTGAATGAAACTCTATTCTTAAGTAGATGTATATGAATCAAATCACAAGAGCAAACTAAATATTTGATTTGTAACAAAATTCAAAATTATAGATTTTATTAAAAATCTTTCAAATATTAATAGCAACAAAGTATATTTAATGTGTGATGAGTATGCATTTTAATATGCTTGATATAATGAGCGGAGGGTGGCAGAGCTCCAAAGTGGAGTGCCCTTGGAGTGTAAAATTGCTAGAAGTTACACCTGTGTGGCTCACCATGGTAGCCACAGCAACTTGTATAATGCCTTCCATGTAATAAATGCTCAATATATATTTATTGAATGAAAGAATGAGTAAATCCAGGAATGTGCTCTACTGCCAGTCCCACTGCTCATTTAATGTCTTCGTTGTATAGTACGTTTCCTGGCATGCAGATCAGCTGGGAACCTTTGCATCCTCATTTCCGTTGAGATACAGTGCCCTTTGAGAGCAGTCCCACTGACTGGGTTCTTAATTCACTGTGCAAGTGATGCCATGGCAATCTTGAGAGAATGCCTGGGGCCCCATAAGGTTTCTAAAAGCTTTCAGCTCTTCCAATAATTCCATACTGAGAGTCCGAAATTCTCCTCGGCTGTGTCAACACACTCTGATAAAGCTCTGATGTAGCTTTCATTCATGAGCCAGTGTAGGTTGTGTTAATTTTCTGGAATAGTCTCCTGGAACCTGGACATCCTGAGATATAAGTCCCCTGGAATTAGAAGGACACCCCTTATGTTTTAAAAAACTGAAATGAAACCACATCTGGAAGGGTTTCTGGAGGTGTTACAAGAAAGAAAGAATCTCATTATTGGCTGTTCTCAAATATACAAGAAACCCAGAAAATGATGCCCAACATTACTTTTCTCACCAAGCAATCTTTCCATCCTGACAGTCAGCCTCTGATGGGCAATTGGGAGTTTTCCTCTCCTTTTTCCTCTTTCCTCTGAATTTTTTTTTAATCCCTGGTCCTTATCTGGAGCCTTTTTGGCAAGCACACTGGGGTCAGGTGGGTAGAGGCTGTCTTTCCCAGCTATGTTCTGGAAGGGATCCAATACATCCCTCCAGACAGGGTAAAGTCCTCCACAGGAATAGATTTACATCCTTTGGTTTCTTCAGAGTAGAACAACTATAAGACCAACTTTGGACTTGCTAACATTGACAGTCCCTCGTAACAAGAGTTCAAATGTTAGTTTTAGCAAACGCAAAAATTCCCTTCTCCTACGTTGAAGAGGGTAAAGATTGAATGAGATTAGGGGGACAGAAAGCTCTGCCCTGCTCACTGAATGGCCCTGAAGAATCTAGTTCAGTGACTCTTCTGTATTCCCCATGCTCCTGTTCCCTCAGCTTTCTCTCATCTTACCTTCTGTTTTATTCTAGCCCATTCAACAAGATCCACTCAGTTAACCCATCTTGAGAGTCCAAGGGCGTCCCCAAGACCAAGAATGCATGAGAGAATTTACATCACTCCATATGTCAGTCCCATAACAATTGAGATAACATTTTGCTTGATTACTTCTAGGCTATGGCAGACAGAGCCTCAGTAATAATACCTTGCAAGTATAACATGTCTGTAATTAGACTGTCCTGTAATTGGGGAGCTGACAACTTAGCCACAGCTTGTCACTAGCCAGTGACACAGCAGGAAACAGGAAGAACCATAGAGAAGGACATCTGCCTGCCGATTGATGGCAAGAATCCCAAGGAAAGCCAGAATGAATAGATAATAATAATAGCAAAACGCCATGGAGAGGAGAATACTACATTTCTTGGTTGGAGACAAAGCTGGTTCCTTGGGAAGAAAGGGATCATGAATCTCCCTCCATCTTCCTGCTCTGAGAGATAACTTATGGGAGGTAGATTTTAGTGTCTTACAAAGCCAGGCACACAGCTAAGGATGGATCTGAAGTTTTGGTAGTGACTGCAGAAAGGGTGAGAGAGAGGTCTCACATCATAGGCAGACTGGACTGATGCCTCACAAAAGAGCCCCCCCTGAGTGGTTCTGAGCAGGGGAGGGAGTTTGATTTAATTAAATCAGCATTCTTCCTAGGGTGCTAAGGAACAAGTAGACCAGTCATCCTTGTCATTCCCCTAAACCCGCTGCTTTTACTGAATTCCTTGAAGTCTAATTTGGTTTCTCCCTTCCACTACTATCTCTCATACTCAATAGACAAGCCTAGCCAACCATCCTAATTCCATCATGGCTATTCTGTTTTAGATGCCCCAGCCCTAGTTTGCATCATCTACATACATTCTCTCACCTGGTTGACCACTGAAAATATCCCCTTACTGGTTTCTGCCTCCAGGTTCTCTTCCTCTCCTTTATCCACCCATTGCTCTATTGATAAAGCTCAATTTCCTATTGTAACTGCCCCTACAAGTCTTTGTTCTGGAGTCGCTAATTGAACCCCATTGCCTACTAAAATGGTAGGTCCATGGTGTGAAATTGAATACCTGATGTCAGAATTCATTTGTCCCTTATATCCTTAGTTTCTCTCCAACTCAGGGAATGTACTCCAATTGAAATACATGTTCATTCCTGTTTTTATCTTCCTGTTTTCATCTTCACAACATTCTCTTTGTCTGGAATGGTCTTTCTTTCTGAATTCCCACCCATCCATTAGGTCTCCTGTATTAGTTCGTTCTCGTGCTGCTATGAAAAAATACCTGAGACTGGGTAATTTATATATATATAAAAAAAGAGGTTTAATTGACTCACAGTTCCACATGACTGGGGAGGCCTCAGAAAACTTACAATCATGGCAGAAGGGGGAAGCAAACACATCCTTCTTCACAAGACAGCAGGAAAGAGAAGTGCCAAGTAAAGGGGGAAAAACCCTTATAAGACCATCAGATCTCATGAGAACTCACTACTATAAGAACAGCATGGGGTAACTGCTGCCATGATTCAATTACCTCCCACTGGGTCCCTCCCACCACATGTGGGGATTATGAGAATTACAATTCAAGATGAGATTTGGATGGGGACACAGTCAAACCATATCATTCTGCCCCTAGCCCCTCCCAAATCTCATGTCCTCACATTTCAAAACACAATAATGCCTTTCCAACAGTCCCCCAAAGTCTTAGCTCACTCCAGCATTAACCTAAGAATCCAAGTCCAAAATTTCATTTGAGACAAGGCAAGTCCCTTCTACCTATAAGCCTGTAAAATAAAAAACAAGTTAGTTACTTCCTAGATACAATGTGGGTACAGGCATTGGATATATACACTCATTCTAAATGGGAGAAATTGACCAAAACAAAGGGGTTACAGACACCATGCAAGTCTGAAATCCAATAGAGCAGTCAGTCATTAAACCTTAAAGTTCCAAAATGATCTCCTTTGATGCCATGTCTCATATCCAGGTCATGCCAATGCAAGATGTGGGCTCACAAGGCCTTGGGCACGTCCACCCCTGTGGCTTTGCAGGGCACAGCCCCCTCCCAGCTGTTTCCACAGGTTGGCATTGAGTGTCTGTGGCATTTCCAGGTGCACAGTGCAAACTGTTGGTGGATCTACCATTCTGGGTTCTGGGGGATGGTGGCCCTCTTCTCACAGCTCCAACCCCACATTTCCCTTCCGCACAGCTGTAGCAGAGGTTCCCCATGAGGGCTCTGCCCACGAAGCAAGCTTCTGCCTGGACATTCTGGCATTTCCATATGTACTCTGAAATCTGGGTAGAAGTTCCCAAACCTCAGTTTTTGACTTCTGTGTACCCACAGGCTCAGCACCATGTGTAAGCTGCCAAGGCTTGGGGCTTGCAACCTCTGAAGTAATGGCCTGAGCTATACCTTGACCCCTTTTAGCCATGGCTGGAGCCAAAGCAGCTGGGATGCAGGGTGCCATGTCCTGAGGCTGCACAGAGCAGAGGGGCCTGGGACCCTACCCACGAAACCATTTTTCCCTCCTAGGCCTTTGGACCTGTCATGGAAGAAGCTACCATGAAGGTCTCTGACATGCCCTGGAGACAGTTTCCCCATTGTTTTGGTGATTAACATTTGGCTCCTCATTACTTATGTAAATTTCTGCAGTGGACTTGAATTTATCTGCAGAAAATAGGTTTTGCTTTTTATATCACGTTGTCAGGCTGCAAATTTTCTATCACATTGTCAGGCTACAAATGCTCTGCTTCCCTTTTAAACATAAATTCTAATTCCAAATTATGTGTTTGTGAATGCGTGAAACTGAAAGCTTTTGAGAGCACCCAAGTCACCTCTTGAATTCCTTGCCACTTAGAAATTTCTTCTGCCAGATACCCTAAATCATCTCTCTCAGTGTCAAAGTTCCACAGATCCCTAGGACAGGGACAAAATGCTGCCAGTTTCTTTGCTATAGCATAGCAAGAGTCACCTTTATTCCAGCTCCCAACAAGTTCCTCATCTCCATCAGAGACTACCTCAGCCTGGACTTCATTGTCCATATCACTATCAGCATTTTGGTCAAAGCCATTCAACAAGTCTCTAGGAAGTTCCAGACTTTCCTACATCTTCCTGTCTTCTTGTGAGCCCTCCAAACTGTTCCAATCTCTGCCTGTTACCCAGTTCCAAAGTCGCTTCCACATTTTTGGGTATCTTTATAGCAGCACCCTACTATCTGTGGTACCAATTTACTGTATTAGTCCATTCTCATGCAGCTATGAAGAAATACCCACGACTGGGTAATTTACAAAGAAAAGAGATTTAATTGACTCACAATTCTGCATGGTTGGGGAGGCCTCAGGAAACTTACAATCATGGCAGAAGGGGAAGCAAACAATCCCTCTTCACAAGGCAGAAGGAGAGAGAAGTGCCAAGCAAAGGGGGGAAAGCCCCTTATAAGACCATCAGATCTCATGAGAATTCACTATCACGAGAACAGCATGGGGTTAACTGCCCCCATGATTCAATCACCTCCCACCAGGTCCCTCCCACGACACAGGATTATGAGAACTACAATTCAAGATTAGATTTGGGTGGGAACACATCCAAACTATATCAGCTCTCCTTCTTCGGGAGACTCTTCTGTGTCCCAGCCCCATATAGCTCCTTCCTTTGAACAACCTTCATGGCTACCCATCCTCTTATCTCCACCTCTCACAGTTTGCTGAGGCCAATGGACATTGGGCTGAGTGAGGTAGCTCTGCTATAGTTGAAAACTTAGTAAATTGGAAATTAGGTTACATGTATTTGAGGACTTCTACTTCCAGTTTTCTGGCTGTGTGGTCTCTAACAAATCATTTAACTCCCTAGGACCTCAGGATTATTCTTTGTAAATTGGAGACAATAATTCCTGCCCCATAGGATTGTTGTAAAGCCTGAGATGACATGTGCAGAAACCTTTCTAAACTTCAAAGCATTATACCAATGTGGGGCATCATAATGATTATCTATCTTATACTGTTTACATAGTTGCCTTATTAAATCTCTTTATAGGTCTTTAAGAAATAATTTTATGCCATCCTCCCACAACTAATTGTTAACCCCCTGCATCAATTAGGCATGCATTCAGCTGCAAGTAACAAAATACTTGATTATCTTTGGCTTAAATGGAAAAAGGGAGAGAGGGAGGGAGGGAAGGAGAGAGAGAGAGAGAGGGAGAGAAGGTGGAGGTGTAAGGGGATGGGGACAGAGATTTAATTATCTCATAAAATGAAAATTTGAAGGCCAACATTCTAAGTTGGTTCTATGACTTGACAATATCTTCCAGGACCAAGCCCCTCTGGCCTCTACCCCACTGTTCTCAACATCTTGACTTTTGATTTTCATGCCTGTTGCCTCATGGTTGCAAGATGATAGATATAGCTTAAGGCTGGATGACCTCATTTAGAGACAGGAAGCAGTGAGGAGGGAGAGAACTACTGGATGCTGGATGGGAGGTGGGTTCTCAGGTGGTCTTGAGAAGGAGCTTCATTTCCACATGAAAAGAGTAGGCACCAATGTCTGCTACAGCCCTTGAGGACAGGAGTCAGATTTTCATCTTGATTCCCTCTCCACAATGCCTAGTATATAGTAGATGGCATATGGCAGATGTTCAATAAATATTAATTGAATGAATTAATAAGTAAAATAATAAATTAATTTATGAATGAGACTTCAAAAACCTGGAATAACTGGTCTCAAGTCTGCCGTTTTTGTACATACATCTTCCTTAAAGTTCATCCTCATAATAGTCTTCAGGACTACAGCAATTTATCCATCAAGCAGAAGTGCTGTTATTCAACGTGATTTGATTAGTTTTTGTCTAGTCGGGGGGCCAAGGTGAAGGAACATTATGTCAGAAAGACAGCATAAAAGTGATTCTGGATCTGAGAGGTTTAAAATGAGTTTGAAATATTAAAATATGTCTCAGACAAATATGAGGCTTTGTAGGTTTTTTGAATGTTGCATAAGAATTCAAAATATTGTTACAGGGTATGTCACATTAAGAATTCATAGTCTGAAAATTATACACTGGCAGAATCTTTTAAATGACCTCCTCCCCGTGCCTTTCCATACCTCATCAGACAAGAGGAGATTCAGTGGGAAAGCAGTAATTATAATCCTACATTGGCAGACTTTTGGTATGTGCCTGAGCAAAATGGGTGAGAGAGGGTGGGGATAAAGAAAGAAAGGAAGTTAAGTGACTTAATAAGGCCCAGGGGAAGGCCCATATAGCAAACGTGGTTCTTAACCTTGAATAAAGGTCAGCTTCTGAGGGGCTGAGCTAATCATTGTGTATTTTATAGATATCCAGTTGACTGGTAAAAGTTTCTGATATTGAATTTGTTCCTGTAGAACCTAGTCTTCTTGATTACAGAATTACCAATGTAGATGGAATCTCAAAATATTATACATCTCTTGGCCCTTAGGAAGATTCACTTGTGTATGTGCATTGCATCAGAAGGGGAAGGAAATGAGAACAGAACATGCACATTTATTTTAACCTATAAAGCTAACAAATGAGGAAGACAACACTAAGAAAAGTTAAATGATTTCTTAAGGGTCACTTATATTTACAGATTTGGGAATGCTACCAAGAAATCCTGGTGCCTTTCTGTTGTTCTTTCTTATGCCCCATATGGCATTTTAAATTTTTGAATCTCCTTTAGGACAATCAAATATGAGAGAAAAAAAAACTGAATTATATTGGTAGAATTTGAAACATTTTTATTCCACAAATCTATATTCAAAATTTCCCCTCATGATACTAGATGAATCCCCAGGAAACAATGCTTCTTGTAATAATCTTCATATTTAGTAAGAATTATTGTCATCACTTAGCTTTTCTGGTCTCACTTTTTGTCATCTCTGAAATGGGATAATAATAACTTTTTTCTCTAACTTACAGGGTTATTTCCAGGTATAAAGGAAGAAAAACATTTAGAAAATGCAAAACTTACAAATGTACAATAATGATTCATCTCTTTATTGAATACTGATGAAAACAATAATATTTAAAACCAACTTCTCTGGCTTTCCAACTCCTAGTCCCTCTCCCAGACTATATAATATTAAGACATGCACACAAGGTGAAAAGTAACAAAGGAAGGGACAATGGGGGAAGCAGAGAGAGCAGCTAGTAGGCCATTGCAATTATCCAGGAAAGAGACAATGGAGGCTTGGATGTAAGTGGTTGTGGTGGAGTTGGGAGGATATATAAATAATGTGAATCTATTTTGGAGGTAGATCTGAATGATTTGATAATCGGTTTTAGGTGAGATTTAGGAGGGAAAAAAAGTTAAAAGTGGCCCCTGGATTTTGGAGCTAAGCAACTAAAAGGATGAAATTGGCATTACCAGAGATGGAAAAGACTGTAGACAGGAGTCTTCTCTATGAGAATTAGTTTTAGGCTATGTTAACTTCAAGGTGCCTGTTAAACACTAGATGGAGATGTTGAGTGGGCGGTCTGGAGTTGAGGGATCTAGGCCAGAGATAGAAATGTGGAATTTGTCAGCATATAGATAACATTAAGCATCATAAAACTCAATGTTGTCACCTAGGAAGTAAGCATAGATACTCAAAGAGAAGAAACTCTACCCGAACCCTGGGACATCCCAATGTTTCAAGGTTGGCAAGATGAGATACAGTGACAGAAGAGTAACAAAAAAGATATTGAGAAGAAGCAAACAGCAAGGAAGTAAGAAAACCAGGAGAGTGTGGAGTCCCCAAAGACATGTGAAGAAAATGTTTCAAGGAAGAGGGAATGGTCAGCTGTGTTGATAAGGACTGAGCAATGGCTGTTGTATTCAGCTACGTGGAGTCCCTAGTTACAATGACAAGAACAGTTTTAATGTAGGGTGATTGTAAGGGTAAAAAGAAAAGCATCATGTTTGAATGCACATAGGAATGGTCCAACAGTTTGACAAAAACAAACAAACAAACAAAAAAACCACTGATACAGGAAAAAGATAGTAAGTGCTAGATTAAGGGCCTTGAGCAGGCAAAAGAGAGGAGAATCACAGGAGGGTCAGCTTTCAGAGCACTGGAGTTCATTAAAAGGAACAGGAAGAGCCGGGCGCAGTGGCTCATGCCTGTAATCCTAGCACTTTGGGAGGCCGAGGTGGGCAGATCACGAGGTCAGGAGATCAAGACCATCCTGGCTAACACAGTGAAACCCCCATCTCTACTAAAAACACAAAAAATTAGCCAGGCATGGTGGCGGGCACCTGTAATCCCAGCTCCTTGGGAGGCTGAGGCAGGAGAATGGTGTGAACCCGGGAGGTGGAGCTTGCAGTGAGCCGAGATGGCGCCACCGTACTCCAGCCTGGGTGAGAGTGTGAGACTCCTTCTCAAAAAAAAAAAAAAAAAAAAAAGGAACAGGAGGAAAGGCAGAATACTTTAGCCAGATGGAGGTAAAACCCTTCTGTTTTCTAAAAATTTCTTTTCTTTTATTTTTTAGAGATGAGGTCTCACTATGTTACCCAGGCTGGTCTCAAACTCCTGGTAGCAAGCAATTTTCCCACTTCAGCCTTCCAAAGTGTTGGGATTTCAGGCCTGAGCCACTGCACCCAGCCAAACCCTTCTGGTTTTTGTATGTTCTATATCTAGGGAAGGGAAGCAGGGCACTTCTTTTCTTTTCTTTATTTTTTTCATATAGGATCTCACTCTGTTCCCCAGGCTGGAGTGCAGTAGCATAATCAGAGCTCAATGCAGCCTCAACATCCTGGGCTCAAGTGATCCTCCCACCTCAGCCTCCCAAACTGCTGGGATTACAGGCATGAGCCACCATGCCTGACCAAACCAGGGTATTTCGTAAATAATAAAAATAAATGAGTTTTTCCCTTATTCCTCTCTTTCCCCACCTCTTACATCTAACCCATCAACTGTTCCTGTTCAAAACATATCTTAAGCCTGGCTACTTTTCACCACCTCCTTGTCATGTCCTCTCTGAGCTGCTGCCAGCTCTTGTCTGGATTCTTGCAACAGGCTCCTAAATCAGTAATTTCCCTGCCCTCACACTCACTTCCTCAAGAGTGGTCATTCAAAACATAAGTCAGATTTGGCCACTTCCATGCTAAAAATCCTCACATGGCTTCCCATCTCATTATACCAGCCAGACAGCTGACACTGGCCTTCTGTGCCCCATGTGATCTCACCTTTCTTGCCCCTGCAAATTCACTCACTCTCACTTCATTTAATGCATTACTCTTCAGTCACACTGGCTGCCTTCTGATTCTTCAAACATACATTGTTCCTGCCTCAAGGACTCCACCCTTGTTTTATCCTTGCCGTTCCTTTTGCATGGAATGCTCTCCCATATGAATTTTGTGTGGCAGCCTCCATAGCCTCCATGAGATTCTTCATATCTCAGTTTAAATGTCACCTCCTTATAGAAGTCTTCCTGAACCACTGAATAACAAATAGCCACCTAGCCACTCCCTTTCTATCAGAAGAGTTTTAATTCTCTGCACATTGCTATCTGCTATTTTCTTGTTGGCTGCAATTTCTGATTTTGTTGTTTATCATCTACCTTCTCTTTACAAGTTCTATGAGAGCAGAAACTTGCCTCGTTGCCTAGTCTACCTCCCAGTGCCTACAATGGTGCCTGGTACATGGGAGACACTCCATAAATATTTGCTGATTGAATGAATATCTTGCTGTTATTTATTTACTTCTGTTTTTAGGACTGAGACCAGATGGTCAAGATGCTACAGTCCAGCTGAGAAATGCTTGGGGCTCTCTCTACTGTAATTTGCAGCAAAAGAACCCTCAGCTGCCAATCTATATGGAACATCTGGCCCAATAGCAGATTCCTAACACCAGCTTTAGATAAGGCCTTAACAATGATGAATAAGTTCCTCACACTTCCCCCTGATAATCCCCTGGGGCATAAAAGATATTACAGCTTAGGGCTTTAGTAACTGCCCAGGCAACAAAGTGTTTGATTTTTAGGCAAAAGCGCCCACCTCTGATTAATCCAAGCAAATGTTGGGCCTCCTAAATAGTCATTTTATAGGCTGAAACTTTTCCTACCAGTACTGCCAAGGCTGCAGACAGCTGTGGAAATCCTTCTAGAGCTAACATTCATGTGCCTCAACTCATATGTAGCCAACTGTAAACTGGTGCCAACTTCAAGTGCTCATTTTGTGTAAGGTAAAGATGTATTATTTCCATTTTACAGCTGAGAAAACTGAGTCTCAGAGAAGTTATAGGACTTGCTCTGGATCTGGTGACCCTGAATCTTTTATTCATGAGTACTTTCAACAGTGTTTGAAAGTGTCTGGTTTTCAGAAATGACCAAAGGTCACTTGAACCTAAGTGAAGCAAATTAAGTAGATTCTCAAGGTTGGATAATAAAGTTTCCAACTAGTAAATCCCTACAAGATCTAGAAGGGGCCTTAGAGATTATCCAGGTTAATATGAAAACTTCTGAAAACCACATATGTACTCAGGATCCCACTTTTTTTGGCTTTTATTTATTTTAGGCAGATCTAGTTCATGCTAGACAAACCTATCCTAACCTCTGCAGCACACACCTGGCACAGAGAGGGGACAGAGCTGAGAGACCAACTACTCCAATCTCCACCCTTCTGCCAAGATGGCTTAAAGATATAAACACTCTGTGTTAGCATGTGTCAAGGGAGCAGCTTTTTCCATTGCTATATTAATGAGAAACAAAGGAGGAGGGGTGGAATCTCTTTGTTTTAGAAAACAATATCAATCCATTAGAAAACATACTAGATAATTACTATATGAGAGATGTGTAAAGACCTGGAGAAGTCAGTCATTTCCCTTGGTAGCTATTATGCTGTGGAGAGATGGCATCTGCACCATTCATAACTGTAGTATACAAATTGGCACAGGGAGAAGGCCAACAGCAAGCTGTTCCAGGTAGACCAGATGTCTCGAAGGGAGGCTGTCTCTCTAGAAGTAAACACAATGTCTATTTCCTGTCACTTTCACTGTTGAATAATTAGCTATTTGGTATCTGGAATAATTATTGATAAACAGGGTAATCCTTTTAAAAAGAGCATCCTAACTGTTCTGTTCTCAGAAGGAAGAACTTTTTCAAAACACATTCTCCAAAGGCACAGTTTTTATCCCCTTTTCCCAATCATGAGCTGGTTTTGTGCTGCCAGATGTTGACTCGGAGATGAGGGAACGTGTCAGTGGCCACTCTCTTGGGGGAAAGGTAGAAAAGGTGAAGGGGGAAAATAACTGGAGAATCTAAGAAGGCCTTTGTTGCCATCATTAACAGTCAGTCCAAAGGAGGTTGAAGGATGCTGGGGAAGTAGATGGGTGGGGAGAGAGACAGACGTAAGCCATGAAGTCATACAGAGATCAGTACTCACTGGGGATGCTTGGCCAGCTTTGGTTGGGCTGTGAATCCAATGGGCATACAATTTGTTCATTTAACAAATATTTCTTAAGTTCCTTCTACATCTGGGGAAGTGGTCTAGGCATTTGGGATCCATCAGTGAAAAACAAAAACAAAACAAAACAAAAATCCCAGCCCTTGTGGAGCTCCAGTGGGAGATTCAGACCAAAAAAAAGAAAAAAGAAATCCTAAAGATAAAAATAAATTATATAGTGTGCTAGTGGGTGATAAGTGCTATGGAAACAAGAAAAAAGAATAAAACAGTTAATAGGCACTTGGAGTCCAGGATGTGAGAGCCTTTTGCAATTTTAAATAGGCTTTTTAGAGGGGGATTTTTGGAAGTGGTATTGGTGCATAGATTTGACAGGGTGGAGAAGTCAGCCATGCAGATATCCCCGGAAAGAGCATTACAGGCTGAGGGAACAACCATTGCAAAGAGCCTAAAGTGGGAAGATTACCTGTAGAGTTTGAAGAACAGCAAGGAGGCCAAAATTTCTGGAGCCCAGTGAGTGTATGTGTGTGTGTGAGAGAGGGGGGGCTTGGGGTGGGGGATGAGGAGGGACAGATAAAAAGGGGAGAGGGAAGTGGGCAGTAATAGTTGAGGTAAGAAAGATCAAAGGATAAGGGATGTAGGGTCTTGTTGGTCCTAGCAGGAGCGCAACTTTAGCTTGACGAGAATGCAGAGCTTTTGCATAGTTTAGATCAGACAAGTAACATTATGTGATCTACATTAAAACACACACACACACATTTTTGTCTGGTATTTTGAGAATAGATTATGGCATAAAAATAAAAGATTTCTCTTCTAAACATATTGCCTTACTTATATGACAGGGTTGCTATGAGACTCTAATGCAAAAAAAAATGCTTTAAAAATTATAAAGCATAGTGCAGATCCAAACTATAATTATTTTACAAACAACAGAGTTCAAAAGCCAAGGTCCCTCCCGCCTCTGCTGATCCTTGAGTAGTAACTGCGTTCATGCAATTAAACTAGCCTGTTTAAAAGAAGCTGCAGGAAAATTGATAACTATGTATTCAAAAAAATGTAATTTTATGCCTGAGTTTTAAGTCAGTTAGATTTTGCAGATTGCTATTTATTTTATGTTCAGTTTTTGAAATAAATGCTTTAAAAAAAATGCGTTAGTACTAGGCTTGAATACTGAAGACTTTAAATATAACAACAGACCAGGAGAGGAGCAGAAGTGTGAGAACTTTAAACCCATTTCTTACTTAATCCCCTCGGAGAGCTAGACTGGAACACTGGATGGATCTTCCAACATTTCTGGGGGTGCTCTCTGTTCTTTGCAGTGGCCCTGCCGCCAGGTGAATGCTGCTGGTGGGAGAGCACACACTTAGTGCGGCCAGCTGACCTTCACAGTCTGGGGGGAAATTTTAAAGGATTGTGGACAAGAGGCCTTGAGACTCCAACAGGAAGAAGAAAAAGGGGCCCAATGAAGCCTGAGCCTCCCAGGAGGTAGAACTGAGTTAATGAACAGGGCTGATTATCCAAGGTAATCATGTAAAAGAGAAGGCTAGGAGGAGTTCTAGATGGCTGCAACTTGGAGTTTACTCTGCCTAAGGTGAGTGTTTATGTTTCTATGTTTTTGCTTCTCAGGCAAGGTTTTGTTAGGTTTTGTTTTGTTTTTTTTCTTCCTTGTTCCCTTCTCCCACGGCTCAGTTTGCAAAAGCAGCTCGCTCTGCGTGCCAGACCCCATTCTAATCCTTCTCTTCCCTTAGATTCCGAGCCCGGTTAGAATTAGCCTCTGCATCACGGGCTCCTGGGACCCTCCGCTCTATGTTCCTCGAGGAGGGAGCAGCTGTGTTCATCCCCCTACCCGCAAATACCTCCGGTTCTTATTTGGCCGACACTCCCGCGGTGCTGCTGTCCAAAGACACACCTTCCCAGCCAGCCCAGTGGTCACGTCTCGCCCCAGCGGTTCGGGAGAAGCAGTGGGAACTCTGCGCTCCCCCAATGGAGCCCGCTGCGCCGGGCATCTCCCTTCCCTTCCCCTTGACAAACGACCTAGCCTCTATCATCCCTGCTCCTTCCGATCGCTAGTTTTGTTTACGGAGCAAACCGAGGCTTTGGGCAACCTGCGGTTGCACGGTTCTCCTTCGGCTTGGGGAGGGAGGGGTAGCGTTCACAGTTCTCCAGTGTGCCATAGACTGTTAGACCAGATCCTTCAGATCTGGAGGCACACGCAGTGGGTGACAGGAGAGTGCCCCCTCCCCCTGGGCGGGTGGGGGTGGGGAGAGGAGCAGGGACTCGGCTTGGAGAAGGAGGCAGGGAGGCAGCTGCAGTGCTGCGAGGGGTGCGTGCGCGTGTGCCCAGCTCGCCTGCTGTCTCCCGTCTCCGTCTGCGCTCCTTGGTGCGCGGGGCACGGGGGTCCGAGGACCGGGAAGCCAGGGCAGCGCCTCTCGCCCGGGCCTCGCTTTCTCTAGACGCCCGGCAGTCCCCGGGGCCAGAGCGCACGGGGCGGGGCGCGAGACCCGGGCCGCGCTCCCCGCCCCCGCCTCTTGCGCCCTGCCTGGCTCCCTCTCCATTGAGTTTTCCTGCCGCGGGTGCTCATCAATGGTCCTGCTCCGGGATGCACACGCAGCTCGCGGCCGGAGGGTGGTAGCAGCCGCCGCCTCCAGGTGCAGGTTCTCTCCGGCCCCCGCCGCCACCCGCTGTCGCCGCGACTGGAGCCCCGGGCGCACTGAGGTCTTGGCCATGGGGCTGCGGAGGCTGCTGTTGTTGCTGGCGTGAGAAGGGGCGACGGAGTTGTCGCGCTCGGGGGTCCCCAGCTGCCTGCATGGATGTCTTCAGCTTTGTGAAGATTGCAAAGCTTTCGAGGTAGGGGCTGCGCGGGTTCCGTTTGCACCCAGGGCCGCTGCCGCGGGCAACTTGGTGCCTTATTTTTCGGGAGGCTGGGTAGAGGCAAAAGCCGGAAAGCGCGACGGGGCTTAAGACTGAAACGAAGTGGCCGGGGGCTGCCACATTCAACTTATTTCTCACTGGCTGCTGAGGCTTGTGTAGCCACGGGTGTAGACCACACACAGAGAGGTACATACATGCCCTCACCAACACACCGATATTCACAACCATTTGTTTTCCCTAAGGAAAAGCCCCAGTGGTGCTTGGGGTCCCCTGTATAATTCAGGGCTAAGAGAAGGTGGTTGTAATTGCTACTGCTAGGGAAACCCAGAAGTGCTTGGAGCTTGGGTACCTGCCTTCCAAGCTGCAGAGACCAAAAGTGCCGCCTTCCCCCCACTCCTAAATTACACCTCCACACCTCCACAGAGTTAGCGCCTAGGTTGACCAGGTGCTCCCAATGGTAACCTAAATGGTGAGGTCATGGAGATGGACGAGAAAGACTTTCAGCTTTTTTTTGGTGACTATATTCTTAAGCCTTGAAAGATTTAGAAATTTTCTTCTAAGTGGCCATGTTGTTAAAACAGTAGCTAAAACTAAATCATCGATTCGGATATTTTTGTGTAGTACTGATGAAGGAGGAACATTTCCATGCTTGGGCCGCCTAGGTGTTGCCTGGCCAGAGCACTCCTCGAGGTCTTCTGCCTGCTTATGCTTCCAAAGTCTTCGTTTGAGCCACAGAGTAAGGTCTGTGCTTCTTGCTATGTGACATTCACTGGGAAGAGCCCGATAGGAGCAGTCTTAGCAAACCATGCCCAACCTTCTCTGCCCCTGGAGCTCTTTATAGCAGCTACCACCAGGACGTAGGAGGTAGACAGTTGGGTTTTTCCAGGATGTAGCTTAAAAACTTACTTGCAATATGGACAGAACAATCCCAGGTTTTCCTTCAGTCCTGAGTGTCAGAGTGAGATGTGTTGATTGCATCAGGCAGGGATGAGCAGCTTCCAATAGTCCGAGGTAGAAACGTATGTTGACTTTGCTTTGTTAAATTACATTTAGACCACTTCAGAAAGGTTATGTTTGGATGTTGCCATTCTCTCCGACATCTACAGTCTTTGTTCTGCCTGCCCATCTCCACCTTCCCTTTCTACTAATATGGGCCGTCTTCATGCCACTAGCAGATTTCCCCAGGGAGAAAGGCCCAGTGCAACTTACTCTAAGTAGACTGGAGATACACCGTTGATAGGTCAATACCTTTGTCTTAGAGCAGCTCAGGAAGAGGTGTTGTCCTACAGATCAGAAGACTGATGTGTTAAGCAGTGGATGATTGTGGTGTGGCAAATTGTTTGCTTTCAAGCTGATCTCATAGAGGGCCATTGCTTCACACCACTATTCTATTAACTTCCTGCGTGCTTCTGCCTAGGGCTAGTTTCTAAACAGCTGTCAAATAATGAACCATGGTTGGGAAGCAGCTGTGGGCAAGTTTAGAGACTGAGTGGAACCCTCTGTGTGATGGACAGAGCTACTGCTAAAGGGAAAGGGAAGTTCAACCAATAGTATAGTTCAAAGTAACCAGGATACTTTTTGGTGGCCTCAGATGCTAAAAACAGTTTAACAAAACATCTAGAGCCTTGGTTTAGTCCTTAAACTTAGGAACTTTGGAGAGGACAGTGTCATGTGTCAGTGAAAAGATGTTTCATATTCTTTTTACTAAATTCTAGGATGCCTACATGATATTCACAAATCTGAGTTTTTGCAAAACTCAAGCAAGGTTGTGGGGAGAGTGGTATCTTATTTTAAAGAGAGTTTAAAATTTAGTAAATGAGTGTGAGTTTCACTTTCTATCCTTAATGTGATCCAGTAGAGTGTTTATTCTAAAGACAGAAGGTGCAAATGTTCTGAGCTGATGTGCCGATTAAGAAATCTTCCATCCATATAATTCTTCTTTTTCCTTAGTGTGAGCTCAAGGATGGTCTCCAAGCTGAGATAGAAATACCTTTAGAGGGTCATCAGCACGTAAAAACACATGTTTGCAGTTGCTTGTTTCTGCCTTGGGAGGAAGAAAGTCTTGTATGCGTTTTAAACATTGTTACAGAAATCAAGTTCTTTTCTCAAAGGTGAAGTATAAAAGTGCTTATACTGCAGGATTTTCCTGATTTCAGAATGGATAATCTTCCTAAAGGATTTAGCTTTGATCAGCATGGTTACTTGAGTGCTTAAAATTCTCTTGGTTTAGAGGCAAACACATGTAGTTACCCTGGGTCCTGGCCTTGCCTTTGGTTCCTACAAACTCGAGTTTCTAAATGTTAATTCAGAAGGCATATCTTAGAAGTGATATTTGCTTAGTGTCCTATCTGTGAGTACAGACAGTGTAATTACAGAGAATTCCAAGAGAATATTAATCGACACTGGAATAAACTGCATATTTTGACTTTTTAGAGTGTCTACATTTAACTATTTGTTTCCAGACTCTATGCCCTTTTAATTGTGGGAAAAATCAGAATTCACATTGCCCCTCAATAACCCAGTACTATTAAAACAAATTGCTGCCAAGTGTTGGAATTGCTGGCAAGTAGTTGGGACCCTTTACATCATCAGTAAGAGTTATGACCCTTGATTGCATCCTTCGTGGGTGGCACAGTGTGTCATGGTTCTATGTGAAGATGGTTTTTTCCGTTCTTCTAATTTTCTGGTTCTTAAACTGCTTGATAGTTTACATGCAGTTTTACTTCACTGTTTCCTTGGTAACAGTTCTATATCATTTTCCATCCTTGTAGATGAGAGCATTACAGAT
This sequence comes from Rhinopithecus roxellana, assembly GCF_007565055.1. Taxonomy (NCBI): domain Eukaryota; kingdom Metazoa; phylum Chordata; class Mammalia; order Primates; family Cercopithecidae; genus Rhinopithecus; species Rhinopithecus roxellana. Next base: position 77,694,824 of record NC_044555.1, read on the forward strand.
GATTGCTTTATAAACCAGTAATAGTATAAAAACAGGCATATATTTTTATTGTTACTGCTCTTTGTATTGACTATTTTATTTGTAAAGCAGATGCACTCTTTCAAATGTTTATAGAAGAATGCAGCCCAGTAGAAAAACATATGATTATGCCCCTTTTGCCTGAGGGAGATGATTTGAGATCCAAAACTCATAGGGATGTTATTCAATTGACTGATATGTTCATAGATTGAGTCCCTGATTTGACTTCTTTTCTTTAAGCAAAATGGTAGACTTGATGATAATGATTGAGTCCCCACTGTTGATATGATGATTTCTTACAGTAGTAGGTAAATTTGGGGGATGCTTTATTTTGCATTCTCTTGTAGTTGCATGGGTTATTTTGTGGTATATAGCAGTGACTAATATCTGTCATAATAAAGAATACTAATTTTCTTACAAGTATCTTATATTTGAGGAAAAATATAAAATACATATGTATAGTTTCCTTAGATTTTTATGTCAAATCCATTTAGATACTACTAAACTTCTGTCTTTTACCTTTATCTTATTCAGAATTAAATATTTTCCAGGGAAAAGGGGAAGTTAAAGAAGTAGTGCAAAAGGTCAGGGTTTTCCCGTATCCGCTATTTTTACTGAGTAATTGTATTAATATTGCTGATAATAGTGAGCTCTGGAGGCTAGCAATGAAAAAACCCCAAAGACTCTGGATTTGAATTTTATTAAAAATGCTACTTGCTCATCTTCTGAGTCCTTTCTAAGTTCTGCTGATTTTTGTGGCTGTCAGGAGGTGAAATGATGAACAGTTTCGTAACAGAACTAGATTCCTGTTTTAGGAATATTTAACTCTAGTTTCCCAAGGGTTGCTAGTTTGAAGCTGTGAAAGTCTAGTCGCTCACAGTTCTGGGAAGAAGGCGTCTAGGTCAGGCTTTGTTCCATTCCAAGCATTTCTTTCTCTCTCTCTCTCTCTCTCTCTCTCTCTCTCTCTCTCTCTCTCTCTCTCTCTCTCTCTCTCTCTCTCTCATTGTCTGGGGCAAGCAAGTTTCACCTTCTTGCTATCAGAACTTGGTACAGACTGACAGCTGCAGTGAAACTTATTTGTACTTTAAATGCATGACCTGGAAAGTCTCACTTTCTGCTTATGGTCCTTTCAGCTGTTCATTCTCTCCCTTTACATACACATACACTGTTCAACTTTAGTCCTTTTTATTTCATTTGAAGTTAACCATGGAAGTTTAGCTGTAAGAGAATGTACATTATTGGTGAACTAGAAATGTATCTTTAAGGAAAGAACTTGAAACCACTGGTTTCACACTTGGCTCAGTAAGAAAACTCAAGACCGTTTAAAACCTTTGTTGAAGCATACCATCCTGAAATCTACCACCGTTACCGTCAAATGATCTTGAATCTTGAAAGCTAATCATAGCAGGAAAAGAACATCATGAATAGGCTAAAACAGGGGTTGGCACACTGTGGCCTATGAGCCAAATCTGGCTTGCTGACTGTTATGGCATAGCCTGTGAGCAAATTATAGTTTCTTTATTTTCAAATGGTTCAAAAATATCAAAAAAAGAATAATATGAAATTAAACTTTCAGTGTCCATAAATAAAGTTTTATTGGAACACATGTCCATTCATGTATGTATTATCTATGGCTGCATTTGCCTGACAACAGCAAAGTTGAATAGATGCCACAGAGACCTTATGGCCCACAAAGCCTAAAGTGTTTACTCTCTGGCTCTTTACAGAAAAAGTTAACTGACCCCTGCCTGGGTTAAACAATGCCTTTTCCTGTTTTCTCTTCTTTATCATTATCAGCACACATGTGGGCACACGCATGTCAAATTGAGCATATTATAATAAATACTTGAATTAACTAATGCACATTACCAATTAATATAGACCTTGTCTTTATTGAAACTTCTGATCTCAAATTACTTCTTGAACTATTGGAAACTGACCATTAGAAGTGGACATAATTGTCCTACTAATTTGTTGCACTTGGAAAAATTATGCATGCTTATTCTTTGGTCACTAAGTTGACTTGATATTTTTGGGGAGCTGGAGAGTTGCTTGTTAGGGTGATGTTTGGCTTCCGTAAACATCCAGTTCAAAATGGATGGAAAAAGAATGGGTGATACTACTTGTATAGCCTCAACCAATGTGTGCTGATGAACTGATAATCAAGTCAACGGGAGAATGCCTAGTATTTCCTTACAGTACACTTGAGCCATCTGGTCCTAATGGCTAATGACCTTCACTAATCTGTTTCCAAATGGAAATAAAACTAGATAAGTGGATTTAGTTGTAGTCAGAGGAATGGAGGTAGGCTGTATCAATTTGGAGTTGAGTTTAATCTAACTTTCCTATAATTTGACTGAGAGCATTGTAATGAAAAACTGTAGACTACCTTTAGTTCTTTACAGCAAAAACATATATCAAAAGTGTGCTGCCTTGCTTCTGAGTAATTTAGGTCATTATGTACTTAAGCTCTGAAAATTATCTTGAAGAAATCTAAGCCTTAGTTTTAGATAACAAAGTTAACATTCCCATTTTTTTTTCCTGGAAAAGAGATGAGAAGGGTTTTCTGCCAGAACTGTTCTTTCAGAAGTATATTTTCAAGTATGGTTTACAGAATTTGGCATAAGATAAATAGTCTATACTAAATAATTAGTGAGCAAAGTCATATACAATTCATTCTAACATTTGTTGCAAACAAATTGTCATATTTGTTTAGCTGAACAATTACTGTGTCAGTACTTCTTTATTGAATATAAAGGAATACAATGCACATGTTAAAAGTAAATAGCCTGCTCTTGGACTTGGTCTCAGAGAATAAACTTTTATTTCTGTTTTTACATTTGAAATTATATATATATATATATATATGATTGATGGTTAAAAAATCATCAACTTGTGTGTCTAAGGAGTCTCTGTTTTACTGCTTTAAGCTCAACAAGCAAAGTTATGATGATATTGAAATGAGTTTTTATAGATGTCAGTAAGTTTTTATTTTAGAAAGCCTTTTTTGAATGCTAGGAAAACACAATCATTTCTATGAAAGAAATGTTTCCAAAGTTTGAAAATGAAAAGTAATTTCCCTGCAATTACAATTTACTATAGGGTTTTAATTTTTATTTTGGTAATTTTTTATAGGCTTCACAAGTTTTACGAGATTTGCTTAATTGAAAATAATACATGATTACCTGACAAAAATGAGATTCAAAGAAAGCAGTAGGCAAAAGTTCATAAAGTTAATGGTACAATTTTCCCAGTGAATGTAGGAATTAGTGTATTTTTCTATTGAACTGGCACAGCTATTTATCTGGTCAGAGACTGGTGTGGGGGAGAACACGCGCCATCTGGCTAATTCAACATTGGATCACATACTGACCGTGGTGATTTTACAATGATTCCTGTAACTGGAGTCCTGGATATTTGTCTCTTCTGAAATTCACGATCCAAGTCGCCAGTCTTTTCCCTAGTACAGGAGCGGTTAGCAGTCTCAGCTATAGAGTGGTGGAGTCTGGAATTAGTTTTGGTGTAAATCCCAGACATGCCCAACTGAACTGTGGCTCAGGGCAATGTCCTACTTCATGGCCTAGGGCCTGGGCTGGCAAACTATAAACTATCTGATGTGTTTACTTATTTTAGAAAGCTTTATAACCATTTTTATAAATAAAGTTTTATTTAAACAAAGCCATGCCCTTTTGTTTGTATACTATGGCTGCTCTTGGGAGAGTTGGATAGCTGTGACAGAAACCACATGGCTTGCAAAGCCTAAAATATTTATTCTCTGCCCTTTACATGGGTATTTTACTGTTCTTCTTTGATCTCTCTGCCTAGTACTCAAATTTCCCTTTGGGGCAGTCTGGGTGTCAGCCTTCTTTGCTAGCTGGGGGAAGGAGAGATATGGTTGGAGGTTCACCCTGAACACAGTTACCCTTGCCAGCCCCACTCTGTGGTACTTAAACTGTCAGCACTTACAATACCATTGGTAGGTTAACTTAGAAGCTTTGTAACATGCAAATTGTATCCTCCTTGTCCCCTCCGTCTATATACTTTTGAGGACAAAATCCATATTCTTTATCTTTACCCTTTTGGGTTTGGCCCAATTCACTTGGTTCCTTTGAGAACCATATTTCTCTGTACTTATTATTCCTCCTTTCCAGCCTTAATTTCCTACTCAACACCAAGCACACATGTGTACACACACACACACACACACACACACACACACACACACGTCTACCCCTAACCATGTTGAATTTTTTAGAAGTCCTAAAAAGTGCCACACTCTGAGCCTTTGTATAAACTCTTCATTTTGTCTGGAACAATCTTTATCTTGCCTCTTTTACACCTGGAAAATTCCCATCTGTCTTTTATGTTTCAGCTTTTAATCTAAGGTTGTTCCATGTCACCTTCTCCAACCTCCCAATCCTGGGTGAAATAGCTCGACTGACATCTTTTATTGGTGAAGATAATTTCACTGCTTTAACAGATTAACCCCTCAATTTTTGTGGCCGATCTCTTGTTTGCTTGATGCACAAAACAGGTATACCTGATAGTGTGGGGGAGCTCTGCTATGCTCAGCCATTCTGAGAACCTGTAAGATAGGACTCTCTCATCTTCAGTATGCTATCCGAGATTTCCTGCGCATCAGTGTTCAGCTGACAGATGAGGGGAGAGAATGGTAGAAGATTGGGTGAGAGGTTTTTAAGGGCCATGCCCAGAATGGAAGTATACCATTCTACCCTAATTCCATTAGGCAGAACTCTGACCCTATGTAACTATGAGGCAAGCTGGGAAGTTTAGTGCAACTGTGTACCCTATCTGTGCTGGACATCTCGTGCCCTGCTCTTTTCATAACATTTCTTCATTATGTGATAGATTGCAATTTTGTTCCCAATTCTTAAATCTTCCCTGAATCCAAGCCTTTTCCATGTGACATTATAGTTCTACCTCCTAGAGGTGGAGGTACTTCTTTGCCCCATTGCTGTTGGGCTTGGTCAAGTGACTTGTTTTGACCAGTGGAATAGGGACAGAAGTCACAGGGTATCTGTTTTGGTATAAGTTTTTGGTAGGAGAATGCCTTTGAGGTATTGTATATTGCTAAAAAAAAAAAAGAATGTAAAAAAGCAAAAAGCTCTTAACATTGCTATATGAAGAACTGCCTAGTTTAACCTGTTGGTCCTAGAAGCTTGATTCACATGGACCGGCACCATCAGGCAAACCTGTGAGCATGAAAACAGATGCTTATTCTTGTATGACACTGTGTTATGCAGCATTGTTGTGGCAACAGCTGACTGGTATAGATTGTATTATAATTGAGTCCAGTTTTGATCTGTGTCTCATTTATGAACTCTTCAAGGGCAAGTACCCTTGTATTAAACCTCCTTGGTTTATAGTAGATACAGGGATACCTTGTTTCATTGCACTTCCGTTTATTGGTGCTTTACAGATACTGCACTTTTTACAAATTGAAGGCTTGTGCCAACTCCACATCAAGCAAGTCTATCAGCACCGTTTTTTCAACAGCATGTGCTCATATTTTCATTATTATTATTATATCTGTTATGGTGATGTGTGATCGGTAATCTTTGATGTTACTATTGGAATTGTTTTGGGCTGTCATGAACCACACATATAAGATGGCAAACTTAATTGATAAATGTTGTTTGTGTTCTGACTGCTGTACCAACTAGCCATTCCCCCATGTCTCTCCCTTTCCTCAGGCTCCCCTATTCCTTGAGACATAACAATATTGAAATCAGGCCAATTAATAACCCTACAGTAGCCTGCAAGTGTTCAAGTGAAAGGAAGAGTTGCACATCTCTCACTTTAAATCGAAAGCCAGAAATAATTAAGTTTGGTATGGAAGGCATGTTGAAAGCTGAGATAGGCCAAAAACTAGACCTCTTGTGCCAAACAGTTCACCAAGCTGTGAATACAAAGGAAAAGCTCTTGAAGGAAATTAAAAGTGCTACTCCAGGAAACACACAATTGATAAGAAAGTGAAACAGCCTTATTACTAATATGGAGAAAGTTTGAGTGGTCTGGATAGAAGATCAAACCAGCCACAACATTCTGTTAAGCCAAAGCCTAATCCAGAGCAATCTAACTCTTAAATTCTGTGAAGGCTGAGAAAAGTGAGGAAGCTGCAGATAAAACATTTGAAGCTAGCAGAGATTGGTTTGTGAGGCTTAAGGAAAGAAGCTGTCTCCATAACATGAAAGTACAAGGTAAAGCAGCAAGTGCTAACAGAGAAGCTGCAGCAAATTATCCAGAAGACCTAGCTAAGATCACTGATAAAGATGACTACACTAAACCACAGATTTTCAGTGTAGACTAACCTTTAATTGGAAGAAGAGGCCATCTAGGACTTTCATAGCTAGAGAAGAAAAGTCAATGTCTGGCTTCAAAGCTTGAAAGGACAGGCTGACTCTCTTTTTTGGGGTGAATGCAGCTGGTGACTTTAAGTTAAAGCTAATGCTCATTTGCCATTCCAAAACTTCTAGCACCCTTAAGAATTATGCTAAATCTACTCTGCTTGTGCTCTAGAAATGGAACAACAAAGCCTGGATGACAGTGCATCTGTTTACAGCATGGTTTACTGAATATTTTAAGCCCACTCTTGAGACTTATGTTCAGGAAAAATGGATTCCTTTCAAAATATTACTGCCCATTGACAATGTACCTGGCCACCCAAGTGCTCTGAGGGAGATGTACAAGGAGACTGATATTGTTTTCATGCCTATTAACACAACACCTGTTCTGCAGCCCAATCATCAATGAGTAATTTTGAGTTCCAAGTCTCATTATTTAAGGAATTTGGCTGGTCTGAAGGTAGTGAGTTATCTCAATTGATTGTTCACAGTCAGTTATAGATTGAACTTCTTGTTCTACTCTTTTCCACATTCTCACTACTACACTTGATTAGTTTTTTAAAAAAAGAAATATATTTTGTATAGTTATAGCTGCTATAGAGAGTGATTCTTCTGATGAATTTGGGCAAAGTAAATGGCAAACCTTCTGGAAAGGATTCACCATTCTAGATGCCATTAAGAACATTCATGATTTATGGGAGGATGTCAAAATATCATTAACAGGAGTTTAGAAGAAGTTGATTCTAACCCTCATAGATGACTTTGATGGGTTCAAGACTTCAGTGCAGGAAGTAACTGCAGATGTTGTGGAAATAGCAAGAGAGCTAGACTTAGTGGAGCCTTAAGATGGGACTGAACTGCTGCAATCTCATCATCAAACTTGAATGGATTAAGGGTTGCTTCTTATGGATGAGCAAATAAAGTGGTTTATTGAGACAGATTCTACTCCTGGTGAAGGTGCTGTGAGCATTGTTGAAATAAAAACAATGAATTTAGAATATGACATAAACTTAGTTGATAAAGAAGCAGCAGGGGGTGAGAGGATTGACTCCAATTTTGAAAGAAGTTCTGTGAGTAAAATGCTATCAAACAGCATCACATGCTACAGAGAAATCTTTCACGAAAGAGTCCGTCGATGCAGCAAACTTCATTGTTGTCTTATTTTAAAACATTGCCACAGCCACCCCAGCCTTCAGCAACCACCACCTTGATGACTCAGCACCCACCAACATGGAGGCAAGACCCTCCACCAGCAGAAATATGATGACCCACTAAAGGCTTAGATGATCATTAGCATATTTTTAACAATAAAGTATTTATAAACTAAGGTATGCACATTGTTCTTTTAGACATAATGCTATTTCACACTTAATAAACTATAATATAGTATAAATGTAACTTTTATATGCACTGGGAAACTAAAAAATTTATGTGACTCATTTTATTGCAATATTAGCTTTATTACAGTAGTCTGGAACCAAACCTGCAATATCTCTGAGGTATGTCTGTACTGAGTAAGTATTTGGTGAATTGTGAATGAATCAGAGTGAAACCATGCTGTATTCCACATGATGTCAAATACTGATTCTCACAGGTATGCCTGCTTCCGTATGTCATTTATCAGATTGTACTGCTCCTTCTGATTTTTAGGACCTGCTGTTACTACTTATTTATTGTAGCCATTTTATCCTTGGCAGTGAACTGTTCCCTACCTCTACAGCTTGGGACCCAGCCCTATATCTGGGCCCATATCCTCTCATTCTCATATTTCTTTTCTTTCCTTTCCTTCTAGTCCTAAAAGTCCTGGTCTTCTCTAATTATATACATTTTGTCTTTAGTGCCAGGAGAGAATTGTAGATAATATTGTAAAATAGATATAAAGTCTAAAGAAAATAGAAGGCTAAGTGATATCATTGCTGATAGAATTTCAAGTATTTATATATCTTTTCTTTATATGTTCAATATCTTTAAAACTTTTTACAATGAAAGCATCCTACTTTTACAATCAGAAAAAAAATCTTTAAGTATTGTAAAATACTTAAAGATTTGATTATGGGAGGGGTTTTTTTTGTACTTAAATGTGATATTAAAGAACCTATGATCAGGTATTTTGCATACAGTATATAGGGAAAGTGAAGTTTTAAAAAACCCCAAAGTGAAATACTATACTAAGTGAAAAGCATTGTCTTGCTAAAATATCTATATTTGACCTAGAGTTAGTTTTTATATCACTCTTTTGAAATATCACACTGAATGAACAAATTTTAAGAAAAGGATCTATGAGAACTTTGCTTAAAAATTAAAATATAGCACTACCTGTGAAAAAGCAGAAGGAAATGCTCTATGCGGTGATATAGAAAGATCTCTGAATACATTTATTGTTAAGTGAAAATAGTAAGGTAAAAAAAACGCTTTAAAAAGATGAGGGAGATGGAACATATATTTTTTCTTGTGTTTGCATAAAAATGGCTGGAAGGATACACAAAAAAATAATAACATTACTTAACTCTGTAAAGTGGTAGTTCAGAGGGTTATACATGAGGGGGTGGGGTACACAAGGACATGAGTGGTTCTCCATGTACCATCCACAGTTTATATTTTTATTTTATTTTTATTTGAAATGCTAGGTATGTATTACCAAGTAAAAAATAAACTTGAATTTCAAAAATGCTAAAGGAATACCCATATAAATTCAAGGGTCCAAACAAAAATATCCACAAATTCTTCAAATATTTTTCTGATTGTAAAAGTGGACACCTTTATTGTAAAAAGTTTTGAATATATAGAATATTTAAAAAGATATATAAATGTTTAAAATTCTATCGGTAATGATATAGTCAGTTAGCCTTCTATTTTCTTTAAATTTTGTAACCATTTTACAGTTAACATAAATACACTATTCTATCCTTAAGTTTTTACAAAACATTTTGTTCCCACATCATTAAACCTTCTTGATAAATATAAAATTAACAGCTACATGTACCACAGTTTACTTAATGGTTCCCTATTTATTAACATTTAGATTGTTTCCAGTGTTTTGCTTTGGATAACAATGTGATGAATATGTTTACAGCTAAGTCTTTGGATTTCATGGGCAGAGTTTTTTCTTATGACATTAAAAATAGTATACTGAGTATTTCAAAATCCATAAAAGACAGGAGGTAATCTGAGATGCCATTAAAATGATGTTCAAATTTTATGCTAAAGATGTGGGCATTCTACTTCCTCAAAGGTATGGAAGTTGACAAGCAGCATTTGTCACAGGAGTTAACCTAGTGACAAGACTTGAAGTACTTAGTGACGGGGAAAGCTTGAGTAATGGTATTTGGAACTTCAGGTGGATTTGAGCAAGTTGGACCTTTGTCTCCTTATTTGTAAAATAGGAAACTTATGCAAGATTCCCTCTAAGGTTAATTATATTTCAACAATTCCATTGTTTTACCATATAATGGGCAAATTCAAAGAAATTCATCTATGAGAACCTAGATTAAAATAGCTTGCAACACTATGCAGCTGTAAGAATAAAGAACAAGGAAACACTTTATGCAGTGATATATAATGATCTCCAGGACATATTTATTAAGTGAAAATAGGAAGACTCACAAAAGTAAATGTGCTTATATTTACATAAAAATACAGAAAGGATATATAAGAAACTAATAAAAATGGTATCAGAATGGGGGAGTAAGGGAGAAGAAAAATCTATTTAGACAACAGAAAGAAGATTGGGTAAATATGATTTCCCAAAATGTGATAAAATGTTGGAAAATCAACCCCAGAGAAAATATGAATTGCTAACTCAGACAGTTCTAACCTGAATTTCTTAGTTTTCTCTATTGTGAATGAATGAAACATAAGAGATAGTTTAATATATTAAGGATATATATTGTACAAGTATAATAGAAATTTCAGATCTATAAAATTTTAATAACTTTTACTAGCAAATTAAGATAAAGCTGGAAGATCGTATCATCATAAAAATGATCTGTTACTTTTTGCATAGAATTTAGTATTCTGAAGCAATTTTTTTTTCCTTTTAAGGTTTTCTCTTATGGAGATATAAACAGAAAAATATTTTTATGTTCCCCACCTTTCAACCAGGAAAGTTTATAAGTTTTTTCAACTTAAATTTTATTAATTGTTGACAGCAGTCTTCAAAATCTTATCCTCTGGTGATCTTCTATTCACTAAAGGGGACAACTTGATGTTTTCTAGAGAACCACATTCCGGGGATGTATCGGTGGATGTTTCCTTTAGGATTGTAATTTGATTATGATGCCATTAGTTCATAATTTCGCTTTCCGGTTGAGATCATGTTAACAGGCTAAAGAATAGAGTGTTATTTAAGTAAGTTGATGAAACACACATAGGAGGCAATAAAGCATCTAATCCTTCTCTACTGGTTAGTGCTTTACTTTTTCTCCCTTTCATGCTGATGTGGTCATGTAAACTCCATAAACTTCATGTATCTAGAATATAGTGATGTGTTAAAAAGGCTAGCTATTATAGGTATATGTGCTAACATTTTTTAAAGATCATCTGAATGCAAGAACATATATGCATAACACTATACTGTACATAATTCATAGTTTTATTGCTGGCCTACAAGTCATTTTAGATTTTTTGCTGTGTCCTAGAGTTGGCAAACCATAGCCTGTGGGCCAAATTCATTCAGTTTCCTGTGTTTGTGTTAAGCTAAGAATGGTTTTTACATTTTTAAATGGTTCCCAAAAATCAAGAGGAGAATAATATTTCATGACATGTGAAAATTATATGAAATTCAAATGTCACTGTCCATAAATAAAGTTTTCTTTGGAACATAGCCATCCCCATTCATTTATGTATTGTCTACAGTTAAAACAGTAGAACTGAGTGGTTGCTACAGAGACCATATGGCCTACAAGGCCTGAAATATCTGCCCTTTACAGAAAGTTTTCTGGCCCTGGTCCTATGTTATCAAATATCATCACGTGATTCTTGTTGGAGACAGAGGGAATTACAAATGAATATGTAGATACAGATTTAGATATATACATATTTTTACCTTTAGATAATACAACTTTGCACTTACAGATGTTTCTCTGTATAAATGTACCCACTGTAAAGAGTTCTTTCTCTTCTCAAATAGTCATTAAACAATTTGAATAGGAATTGTGTTTTAAATATTTATATTCTCCTGCCATGCTCACTTTCTTTCCCACAAAGGAGATGTAATAGCCCACACTTGCTATGCAGGAAATGATTAAAAGCAAACAGATAATAAATTGGGTTCCCCTTTGTCCACTGGTTGCTCTGCTGAGACAGGTAGATCCTTTGAAGGGAAGTGTGGAAACCACACTGGGAAGTTGGCTTGCTTCAGAGGAGAGATGAAATAGAAGGGGATGTGGCCTCCCAGCCCTGCCCTTCCAGGTTATCCAGCTGCTACCTGCTTCCATGGGAGTGGATGTCAACACTCTACTACAACATGGGTCATTTATTTAGAGACACCTATACTTAGTAGGACATGTATACCCTAAATAGCTACTATGTTTTAAGTGAAAAATGTCATCCTCAGTATACTTTCTTGTTTTAAGTTTATTAGGACATTTTAGCTGCCAGTAAATCAATGCTTGATTAAAGGGGCTTAAACAAAATATTCCTAGATGTATGTGATTACTGGATTGGGGTTCATGGACTCAGTGAAGTCAACAACGATCCAGGTGTTTTCCCTCTTCCTGCTCCATCAGCCTCAGGCTTTGTCACCTCATGGGTGTAATGTGGTTGCCACAGCTCCAGGCATCGTGTCTTGATATGATTGGGTTCAGAGGCATGAAGCAGGAGTGGCCAGAGCACTGTGAGCATTCTCTTTGTGAGGCTATTTCTTTTAATCATGGAGGGACATCTTTTCTAGAAGCTAGAATTTTCCCTTAGAGAGTCTCATTGTCCAAAATGGGTCACATGGTCACACCTAGCAAAGGGCAATGAGATGGTCTTCTCTGGCTCACCTTCACAGAGGCCCAAACATTCAGAATCAGGGTTCTAGCAGCATGGAGGAAGAAGGGAAGAGGAGTTGAGAAAGCAATCAACATGCTGTTCTTTAATAATTTCATTTTTATTCAGAGATACACTTGGAAAACAACAAGGCTATTGATTGCAGAAGAAAAACATCCATCTGAACATCATCCCCATATTCTGGTAGAAATATATTATCCTTATTGCCTTATGACCAAATTGAAAGTATATTCATTAAGATGCTGTCAGCAGCAAGTAATAGAAAACACAACAAAAAATAGATTAAAGAGGAGGACAATTTTTTTATCTCACATAAGAAATCCAGAGGGCCATTTTAGGGTTGGTAAACTTGATTCAAGGTGTCTGGGTTTTTTTTTTTTTATCTCACGTAAGAAATCCAGAGGGCCACTTTAGGGCTGGTAAACTTGATTCAAGGTGTCTGGGTTTTGACATCGTTTTTGATGTGCCATGTCAGTGTGTTGGCTGAACCTCATGGATGCAGCTGGAAACCATCATTCTTAGCAAACTATCGCAAGAACAGAAAACCAAATACTGCATGTTCTCACTCATAGGTGGGAATTGAACAATGAGATCACTTGGACACAGGAAGGGGAACATCGCACACAGGGTCCTATTGTGCGGAGGGGGGAGAAGGGAGGGATAGCATTAGGAGATATACGTAAGGTAAATGACGAGTTGATAGGTGCAGCACACCAACATGGCACATGTATACATATGTAACAAACCTGCATGTTGTGCACATGTGCCCTAGAACTTAAAGTATAATTAAAAAAAAAAAAAAAAAAAGAATGGCTGCAATAGCTTCAGGTAGCATATCCTCACAAAAAAAAAAAAAAAAAAAAAAAAAAAAAAAAAAAAAAGACCACAGGTGAGTAGAGGGAAGCAGGGTATATTTTGTCCATGCCTCTTTTTTTGAGAGAGTGGAGAATTTTCTCAGAAACTTCATAGCAGAGTTCCCCAATCTTTCATTGTCCAGAATTGCACCATGCCCCGTGTGTTTCCTAAACCTACCCAGTGAGAGGAATTGACATGGCTAGTTTAGACCTGCAGACATCAGCAAACTGTGTTCTGCAAGCAAATGCAGTCCACCACCTGTTTTTTTAAATAAAGTTTTATTAGAACACAGCCATTCCTATTCATCTACATATAAATTTTTGGCTGCTTTTGCAATAAAATTACTGAGTTGAGTAGTTACAAGTGAGACAATATGGCACATAAAGCTTAAACTATTTACTGTCTGGCCCTTTACAGAAAAAGTTTGCCAACCTCTGTTTAAGAGTCCCAGTGATTCTCAACTGGAGGACAGATGTTATGAAATGCCCCTGGGGTGTTTTAATTGTTTATAATGATGAGGTGGATGTCCTATTGGCATATAATGGGAAGGGACCAGAGATTCTAAACATCCTAACATGAGTAAAACAGTTTTACATTATGAAAAGTTGTCCCTCTCAAAATAGTAGTGGTCCCTTATTGACAAACACTGGATGATATCAATTAGGGTCTATTTCTAGTGTGAGAGAGGGCCGCAGCTCTCCCTACCTCTCTTCCACTGCCAGCCCAGCAAATGGCCATCTGATACCTCTGCAAAATTGAGACTCTGGGAGGAAAGAAAGAGGGAAAATGACTGCTGCTTAGGCAACGAAGAGCTCTGGCTCTAGAGAGCAGAGAGGATTTGCTGAATTGATATCTAAAAAGGGGTGGTTACATGGATACCTAATAATTATGAACTGATTCATCGGCTGGCGACAGTGGTTGCCCTAATGGGGAACAGCTCAAAATGTTGGAGTTATACACAAGTGGGAAATGTACTTCCCTGTGTTCCATGTACTACAGAATTTGAGTTCACAATAACAGAAAAGGTCTTTTCATGCTTTTCTGTAATGAACAAATTATCTTCAACAAGCATGTACTAATCATATGATTGAAAGTAAGTTTATAAAGATAATACACAAGTAATTGAAAATAATTTTCTTAGAGTTTATGAGGAAACCAATTAAATTCTTAGACAACTTTGTTGTTTGGGTATTATGTTGAAAATAAATTTACAATCTTGCATTTCTTCTTCCTAAGCATTTTCTCACTGATTGAATAAGGTATAATAGTTCATAATAAAAATGTCTCAGCTACAGTTTTTACCATATCTACAGCCATACCACAATAAATGAAGGCATGAGAAGAGGTATGAAATATATACTGAATATTCCCACAAATGGGCAGGTATAGATGCTCACATGTTAAATGAATCAGATGTTTGATGATTGTAGTACTCTGATTTATTTGACCAAAACCCACAGTAAGAAATTTGCCTTCCATTGTTACCTAGTCCACATATATACCATGTGTGTATGTGCATGCATACACATGCACAATTAAAACAGAAGTTCTGCAAAATAATACTGAGTTTGATAAAACCTGATTGTTTCATTTTATCCTTTTTTATATTCTGCTTATTATAGCCTATTGAAGTGGCTTCATGACCCACTTCCCCCAGTAATTTGCTGCCCATGTTTGAAAAACACAAGGATTGTGGATGTGTGATTTGTTCCCCTTCTGGGAACTCTTCCCTCTTCCTGGAACATCACATTTTTCCTTTTGGGGTCTTCTCGTTCTCTAGGTCAACCATACCTCATACACCCCCGTGGCTACTGATCATCAAACTTCAGGACCCAGGCTGAGCCAGTGAGAGCTTGACCCCAGAGTTTTATGAACTTGAGTTGACAAAGAAAGGCTTTGTTCCTCTATGGTGACAAGCCTTTAGGAATGTAAGTCCAGAGCTCCCTGTAACCATAGGTGTCAGTTCCAGGGACCTCTGCCCGAGAGCTAGCATCTACTGAGAGTCTGGGTGAAAGGAGCATTTGCGGCTCTGGATCCAGCCCTGTCAGAAGCCAGTATACCTTGGTGGGTTTACTTGTACAAGTTGTTTTATTTTTTCTTAATTTATTCTAAGATGGTCTCTGTCCTGAAAGGGCTCTAAGTCATATACGTTAACCAGTACACAAATGGTTAGCCCTGGCGATTGCCATATATTGATTCCATGGTAGGATTTGATTGGCAAAGAATCTTCTCTTGCATCTGGAGTGGGCTAAGCTTTATGAATGACATAGCCATTGCTAACTTTAGTGAGTCAAGAGGTGTGAGTGTATTACAAACTTATAGAGGATAAACTTACTGTATATGTATATGTGTGTTTGTGTGTATACACATGCTCGTGTGTGTAGAAAGAGAATGGGGAAATAAAAATCAGGAGAAAGGAGGGGAAAAAGGGAAAGGTAGACAGGGAGAGATTTGTTGACAAAAACTGATGTTATCATTAGCCAAAAATTCCATTTCCTCCCAAATTCTGCCTGTATTCTTTTTAGTGTCTGCAGAGATGTGACTCCTAAGACTTGAGAGTGTATTCCAATTGTAAATAAATAATTTATTGTTTGAATTAGAGGTTATCAGATTGGGCTGCAAGATGAGGATGTAGGTAGAGGTTCCCAGTAGTTGTAAACATCCTACCAGAAAAGAATCTGTGTCTCTCACTTGCCTAAATGAGTACAGTTGACACTGTAGACACATTGGATCTTTGAGTCTCTAAAGTACCTTGTCCAAACTTCTGTCCTTACATCAGTAACATTTGTTATTTTTTAAGACTGTTTTGTGATGCATAATATTCATGTAAAAAATCATAGGTGTAGACTCAATGAGTTTCCACAAACTGAATATACTGTGACACAACTACCAAGTTCAAGAACTAGAGTACAACTTGAACTCCAGTGGTCTTTCTTGGAGCTCTTCCTGAAGTTAATCACTATCTTCCTGATTTCTATCCTCTGTCTTTGAACATAATATCAATGGAATCATATAGATGTGTCTTTTTTTCACTTAAGTCATGTTTATTAGACACATCTTTGTGTGTAGTTGTATTTCATTTATTCTCATTGCTGAACAGTATTCTATTGTATGAAGATCCCCAATCTATTTATCCATTCTACTGTTTATGTTAAACAGAGTTGCTCTGATCATTCTCATGCCTGTCTTTTGGTGATCGTATGTGTTTCTACTGAGCATATTCCTAGGAGTAGAATTGTTGGCTCTGTAACTGTCTTTGATAGTCACTCCTATTCTTCTCTCCCCTCACTTATTTTTTGTAAATTCACTGTTATTTAACCCCTACATTTGGCAGAGAAACTGTTGCATACGAAGTACATGCCTTCTTGAACAGTCTGAAAAGGTTTTTGTGCTAGACCTATAATATTTAAGCTGGAGCAGGATGAAAGTGCTCAGGTAGGCTATTGGCCAGCCCATTTCATTTAACAAGTTAAGGTAAAGCTGCTGTACCAAAACCACTCCAAAATGTCAAATGTCTGCAATACCAAAATCCCTTATGTCCTGCTCTTGTAAGGTTTCCTCTAAGGAGTGACACAGGGACCTAAATTCATTCTGTCTTGTGTATCCATCATCTTCAGCATGCAGCTTCAAAGACATGCATACAGCAGGCTGGGTTTGAAAGGGAGTGTGGAGTGGATGAGAAGGCTCACATCCCTTAGTGAGAACCTGTTCTGAGGCTAGATCTGACCACAAGAGGCTAGGAATTGTAATTATGGGTGCCGTGAATAAGAGAAACTGGTCTGGTGACTAGCTGACCAGTCTCTGCCACAGAGATCTCCTTGGAGTTCCAAGAGCTTTATTTTAATGCTCCTTTGAGAACTTGTACCTTCTCAGTGTTGTGAGCTCCCCTGGGAGTGGGTAAAGTCTGGATCTTAAGGACTATTGCTGTTTTACTCTCACAGTTGCTCTAGGCTTCTGCAATATGTCTCCATGTTCTATATTCTTTTATAGAAGTCTGGCAGTAGAATATATCTCTTTCATGTTGGAGAAGATTTGGAAGATAGATATAGTGAGTTCTGATAGAATGTGACATATGCATTCTTAAAATTATGGCATTATGCAAAATCATGCAATGAAAAACACCAGGCTTACAGGGACAATGGGTGAGAGACACAACACTTAAATTACTCAAAAACTTTGTCAGTGACACATGTTTAAAAGATAAGAAGCTAATAAAAGTGACAGCACACTTCTTCACAAATTGAATGGTTAAGAAAGATGTTAGGCCGGGCGCGGTGGCTCAAGCCTGTAATCCCCAGCACTTTGGGAGGCTGAGACGGGCGGATCACGAGGTCAGGAGATCGAGACCATCCTGGCTAACACAGTGAAACCCCGTCTCTACTAAAAATACAAAAAACTAGCCGGGTGAGGTGGCGGCGCCTGTAGTCCCAGCTACTTGGGAGGCTGAGGCAGGAGAATGGCGTGAACCCGGGAGGCGGAGCTTGCAGTGAGCTGAGATCCGGCCACTGCACTCCAGCCTGGGTGACAGAGCGAGACTCCGTCTCAAAAAAAAAAAAAAAAAAAAAAAGATGTTAAGTACTACAATACCTATGGCACTTTCCCTTGAAAAGCCCTGAGGTTTGCTTATGGAGGTGGGTGTGGAAAGAGTTGCAGCTTGTGACTGGGAAGGGCTGGAAAGAGGGTTATCTAAACCTCTGAGGGGAAGTTGTAACACCAGATGGGAATAGGCGTGGCTCCTAACACATGCTGTGAACTGAGGTATCTGTAGATGTTGAAGGGTGTGTGTGTGTATGTGCCTGTATGTGTCTGTGTGCATGTGTTCCTATGCAGTTGTGTTCTGGTGAGTATAGTTTTCTGAGTTCATAGTGCTTCTCCCAGATGAAATTGTTCATAAGCAAACACAAACTTTGCATTGTATTCAAATTGTTCCCTAATGTATTAATTCAATTGAAATAAATTCACATTTATAAAACAAGTGTTATAGCAGAACTACCCATACCTGGATAGTGCAAATGGTTACAGGTAGACACACTATGGCATCTATTTGTTGTAATAAAGTTCTGATTAGTACATACCTGCTTATATGTGGATATGGTTAGCACCATGGTTTTGACCACCATTATTCTCAAACCAGGTAATCTACGTGTAGGTAATTAAGAACTGACTGTAGTTTGGAATCTGCTGTTGCTGGAGTAATGTGTTGATTTTGTTCTGTTTCAGGGGAGTTCCTTTGTATTTTCCGTGTAACGTTTTCTCTTCATTGGTAATCAACACAACTCATAACTAACCCTTAATTCAGTGGTTCCTCTGTGGTTTTTATTCCTTTAATATACAGGAAGATTGCTCTGTTTTTCTAATACTGCCTCAAGATATAATTATCTTTCAGAGGAAGGCAGAAGGGTATCACATTCTTTAGAATATCCCTGTGTCAAAATAAGTCATAATTTCTGGTACGAAATAGATCAGTTTTATATTTCATTTTTTGGATTGACTGTGCAATGATGTTCAGGGCTTAGAATATTAGTGTTATGAGTACTGGTAATAGCAATGCTCTTTGTATTAGTAATCACCAATGATATTAGAAATGTTAGTATAATAAGGGTATTACTAATATGGTTACTAATATTAATATTAGCATTAATATTGTTACTTAATTCTACAATTTTATTGTTACTACCACTACTTCATACTATTTATATTAGTTATTACTTTGCCACTTCCAGAACCTATAATATTACCCCAAGCCACTACCTCCTACTGCTGCTGCTGCTGCTACTGTTATTACTGCTGCTGCTGCTGTTTCCACTACCATGAGTACCTCAACTGTACTGAGGGCTTATTGTGTCCCAAGAACTTTTTTTTTTTTTTTTGAGACAATGTCTTCCTCTGTTACCAAGGCTGGAGTGCAGTTGCATGATCTTGGCTCACTGCAACCTCCACCTCCCAGGCTCAAGCCATTCTCCTGCCTCAGCCTCCCAAGTACCTGGGACCGCAGGTGAGCACCACCACACTGGGCTAACTTTTGTATTTTTAGTAGAGATGGGGTTTCACCATGTTGGCCACGCTAGTCTCCAATGCCTGGCCTTCAGTGATCTGCCTGCCTTGGTCTCCAAACGTGCTGGGATTACAGGCATGAGCCACTGCACCCAGCCTGTCCCAAGAAGTTGATGAGCATTTTATAAACAATAACTCAGGTATGTAATCATCATAACAACCCAGTGAGATAGGTTCTATTGTTATTCCTGTTTTATAGAGGTAGAGGACACTGAGGGTCAGAAAAGATAAATAACTAACTTATCCAAGGAAGAAGCAGAGTTAGGACTTGACCATTGCTCCAAAGTCCCTACTTGTAACCACTTTCTATACTGTAGAAATTAATGCCACTAGGATATGCTGTCATTATCTGCCTCCTATGATCACTGGGATCTGCATTTTAAAATAATAATGCCATTTCTCTTACGACAAGAAGAATTTGTTATGTGTTTTATATGTTTCTAGAGCTATAGAATTAAATTCAAATAGTCTCATTTCCAGTAATGTTAGTATTAATGAAAGTGGTTTCTTTCCTCTCTTGAAACAGATTTTTATCACTACTACCAAAGGAAATAAATCAATAGACACTTCAAAAGTCCCAAGTAGCCCTGTTTTTCTACATTACCATCCTATTACTGATCCCTTTCCTTCATTTTGACCCATACTGCCTTTGTACATTTTGTTTCTGCATTAAATGAATGTGATCTACTAAAAAATAAAAAAGAAAAAAACAATGGCTGTCATGAGATGTCAGAGAATGTAAAAAAGTCTACATTGTGGAAGTTAATATTAAATTGCAGGTAAAACTAGTTATTTTCCTTCTGGAATAATTGTTGGAGGGTCTGATTAATAATTTTCAGTTGCATGTATAATTAACTCTAGGGTGGGAACAGGTTTCTCATATTTAACAGTGTTTTCCAGTTGGTAACAATGTACCACTCAATTAATTGAGATGGGGTGTGTATTCCACTTTGGACCACACAATAGTAAGCTTAAGAAAGTCGGTGATGGTTTCTAAGAATAAAGTAAAGAGCCTTATAAGAATAGAGGCTTTAATATTACTGCAGCACCTTCTTTTTGGAACAGCTGTGGTTGCATAAGGTGTATTAGTTGGGAGACCAGATTCCCCACTCAGAATGCAACAGTAAATTGGATCCAGATTGTTCTATAAGCAGATGCATGTTTTTATTGGTGATTCGCTTCCTGTTTATCATTTTCAGTGACATTTACAATTAGTGCCCTTGAAACTGAGGACCACAAGTGCCAGGGAGTGTTAGTTTATATAGCGGTGAGTCACAGTGGTGATAACATATGCTTTCAGATTTACTGCCCACCACAGACACCCTGATGGCAGCATCTGGGGTTTAGTCCCAGGCAACTCAAGGGAGAAAATCTGGGAAGACTCTTCTGTTTCTACCCCTGGAAGGTGGCATGTCCCCTTTCCTGTGGTGAGCATGGCATTTTCAGGTCAGGGAGATTCTTCTATGACCCAACATACACTCTGCTTATGTTATAAAATGGTGAAATTTCACATCTTTCTTTTCCCTCTAATTTCAAATCTTATGGGCCATATAACTCATCCAGCTGTTATAGTCTTCACCTTTGTGAATTTCTTCACTACTAAAATGACCAGATTGACTGTGTTAAGTAAGAATTTTCCTTCATCTTGTGAATATCTCACTAGTAACATCTCTTGAGTCCTCCTTATGTCACATCATAAAAAGAAAGGAGGAAGGAGGGAAAAGAGGGCACAATTTTTATGTACAGGTGAAAATGAAATAGATGGTTGCCAGAAGATGGTTTCCAAATGATAAATGGAGCCATTAGGTTCCAATTAGGGACTTGAAACCTCCCCAGTACGTGGGTAGCCTGCAACAGAGATATCCAGGGTCTAATGATATTTGTTGGTGAGATTTTTCCAGGAGATTGAGCAAGATAAACTATTCCAATTATTTCATCTCCTTTTCTGGAGCTGTGTTTCTCCTCATGTTTCCTATTCTTTGGGCCTGTTTTTAGGGTTTTGTTTGTTTCTTTGTTTTTATTTTTTTGCTTAAGCCCACTTTTTTTTATTCTTGATAGTCATAATTTTTAACAATTGAATTTCTTTTTATTCCAGTGACCCTTTATTTTAAAAAAAAAATAGCGTGACTCTTGAGACCTTGAGGTTTTGAAGTTTGGTTTTGATAGCAGTCTTCGTTCTAAGTCCCCTCACCTAGGTGAACTGTAGCCATTAGGGTTTTCATTCAATGCCAGGCAGTGTTTACACTTGCCAACGTGCTATTCCTTTTGCCATTAAGGATAGTACTATCCAACAAATGACTTCATGGGCCTCAGCATGTGCTGATTGTTGGAAAAATACAATCAATATTAACTATACTACTCTTTCCTAAGCAACCACTAAATGTTGATCAAAACATACAAAAGGCACAGGCCTACATTTGATTACTTTTTAGCGGCTTCACATCAGCAAGAATGAGAGGTAGTCATGTTTCAAGGGAATTAAGATCATAGAAGTAATTATCAGGGGTCCCAACGTTTGGCTGATAAGAACCATTTTTTACCATCTCATGGGATTTGGTCTCACTTGCAGAAGCAGTTTTGTGCATACACTATTGTTTCCCTTTAAGAGAAATTGGTAGGATGGTGGGATTTTAATTCGGGAAAATGAGTATCAAGTGGTAGCCACTTAGATCTGGAAAACCTCTCAAGGGAATCCATTTTCCTCAGGCTTTTAATGACTTCTTATGCAATTCAAGCGTGGAAGTTGTGCCTATGGCCAATGGAATAGTTCTGAAATGCTTGGGAAATAATCCAAGGCACAGGGACAGGGCACTTGTATTTTATGGGAAGGTGATTTAATGGACTTTCGAGCTACAGCATTTTGTTTCCAACAGCTCTTGGGATCATGTGTCACGTGTTCGACATGAACAAAGATAACTTTATTTCATATATATTAAGAAAACCTTTAAAATAAACAAATTATTTGTCTTCTAGGAATAAACAGATCACATCATCTGGGATGGGTGATAACACTGTTTTTGAGTAAGTCAGTTGTTCTCAATGAAGGAGTAGGGGTTGGGGTAAGGACAATTGTGCCCCCAGGGGCCATTTGAAAATGTCTGGTGACATCATCTTTGGCTGTCACAACTGGGAGGAGGGGAGCTACTGGTATCTAGTGGCTAGAGGTCAGGGATGCTGTTATGCACTTTACAATGTGCAGGGCAGCCCCCACATGACAAAAAATGATCTGACTCAAAAAGTCAGCACTGCCAATATTGAAAAACCTGGTCTAAAGGTTTAGAGGAGGCAGAGCCCATAGATGAAAAGTGTCTAGGACTCGGAGCAACTGTGCAGAACAAAACACACTCTCCTTCCTTTGCCCATAATTTCACTGGACTGGGATAATGAAAAATAAACTTCAACTGAGTTAAGTCACTAATACTTTGGAGTTGTTTTGTTATGTCAGATGGCTTATCTTGCCAGTAGAGATTCAAAGCCAGATTGGGGGGAAAAAAAAAAAAAAAAACCTCCCCAATTTGCAGTGTGATCAGAATGCCATCTGCATGCAACTTAAATGAATGGCACAAACTTTGTTGTGATGCAATCAAACACAAAACAGCAAGAAAATATAATTTGGGAAGGTTTTTAGATGCTCCTGTTTGAAGCAGGGGAAACAGATTTTATTAGATAATAAGTTAGTTCAAGTTTATGAAAATTATTTTTGTACGCTTTTGAGATTTTTAGAGGGTCTTAAAGACACTCTTTTTTTTTTTTTTTTTTTTTTTGGAGACAGAGTCTCACTCTGTCACCTAGGCTGGAGTGCAGTGGCATGATCTCGGCTCACTGCAAGCTCCGCCTCCTGGGTTCACATCATTCTTCTGCCTCAGTCTCCTGAGTAGCTGGGACTACAGGCGCCTGCCACCATGCCTGGCTAACTTTTTGTATTTTTAGTAGAGATGGGGTTTCACCTTGTTAGCCAGGATGGTCTCCATCTCCTGACCTCGTGATCCGCCTGCCTTGGCCTCCCAAAGTGCTGGGATTACAGACGTGAGCCACTGCGCCTGGCAAGACACTGACTCTTTATTAGGTCTTATTTCACTTCACAGAGTTTCTTTCATCTTCTTCAACATAGCACATCCCTAATACAACTATTAAATTTAGAATTCATGATGAGGCTTGTATTTTGACTCATATGTAAATGTGGTGTTCTAATGCCATTTATTATTCTCTCCTAATAAATAATAAATAGGCTAGACATATGTATATGTGAGAAGAGAAGAAGATTGTTCAAGATAGATTTAAGTAAACAGTGATTAGTGGAATCTAGAAGAAACAGGAAACCATATATATATATATATATATATATATATATATATGATCCCCCTAAATAGAAAGGAAAGGGGTAGTGGGAAATAAAGGTGTTTGTTTAGTTTTCTGAACTGGAGGAAAACTAAAGGGGAGCCTAGCAAGAAAGATGTTGGTTTAGTTTTCTGGGCTGACCAATAATCAATGTCATTGGGATATCTACCAAATTGCATTGATTTGAAGAGACCATCAGTTGCAAGACATCTAAATGCAATACACCTTTTTGTGTATATTGCTAATAAATTAAGACATATGTTTTATCACTTAGATCATAGGTTGACAAATTGGCCCACAGGTCAAATCTGGCCCGCTGCTTGTTTTTTTTTTTTTTTTTTTTTTTTTTTTTTTTTTTTTTTTTGAGACAGAGTCTTGCTCTGTCGCCCAGGCTGGAGTGCAGTGGCTGGATCTCAGCTCACTGCAAGCTCCGCCTCCCGGGTTTAAGCCATTCTCCTGCCTCAGCCTCCCGAGTAGCTGGGGCTACAGGCGCCCACCACCTCGCCCGGCTAGTTTTTTGTATTTTTTAGTAGAGACGAGGTTTCACCGTGTTAGCCAGGAGGGTCTCGATCTCCTGACCTCGTGATCCGCCCGCCTCGGCCTCCCAAAGTGCTGGGATTACAGGCTTGAGCCACCGCGCCCGGCCTGCTTGTTTTTATAAATAAAGTTTTATTGGAACACAGCCACATCCATCCATTTGTGTATTTCCATGGCTGCTTTTCTACCACAATAGTGAAGCTGAATAGTTGTAAAAGAGATTGTATGGTCTATTAGTTCTAAACTATTAATATGTACCATATGGCTCATTATAGAAAAAGTTTACCAAACTCATAGACTTTTATACTTCTTGAGCTAACTTTTTGACTAAGGCATACATTTTAATCATATAATACTTTTGTGCATACAAAAAGAGTGACATATAAGCAAACAAGTTAGTTAAGCTGTTTGTAAGATTTTAAAACACATGACATTAGAACTTGACCCATATGAATCACTTTTCAGTGGATGCAAACACAAATGGATGGGAGTTGTTGTGTTCTAATAAAAGCTTACTTATAAAAAACAGGCAGTGGGCCAAATTTGTCCTGTACGCCAATTTGTCAACCTGTGATCTAAGTGATAAACCATTTCAGATTTAAATCTGAAATCAGAACCATAATTTTCCACAAAATATTTTCCTCTGTGCCATGAAAAGTATAGATACAGCATTGCTTGAATGAGTATTCCATTATTTTCTTCAAGCCTCCAAGATTTTCTTCCAAGCTACTGAAGCCCATTCTTCATGCTTTGATTTAGACACTTTCTTATCTTTCCAGAAATTTTCCACAGAGTTTTTTTTTTTTTTCAGTGACAACAAGGTCTCCTATTATTTCTTCAAATGGTCTTGAAATAGTTGGTTGCTTGAAACGGGAATTATGGTTGTCAATCATAATCTGAGAAATAACCAACCAATTGTGCTACCTCCACGTAGACAGACATTTGAAATTGTCATTTATTATAAGATGAACCCGGAATCTTTAAAATGCAATAGATATGTGCATGTTAGCATCCATGAAATACTGTAGCTTGTTTGTTGCCCTGCAGATGAGGAATAGTTTGGATTCTGGTTAATTGAAGGGGGAGAAGAAAGAAAGACTCCTGTCACATGTTATGTTCCGGCAGGTCTTACTTGTATACTTGAAATTTTATGTTTTCTCTTTGCTTTACTTTATCAAGCTGAATAGATTACTTTTTACCATGGCTCAAAATAAAACTTCATGGAAACATTATTCATAAGTCTCTAGATTTTAAACTGCTCCATTCTTCTGGGAGCCCCAGTAATTCAGACTGATTGCAGTGCTGCTTGGTGGCGACAGAGGAACTCCACTCCCGCGGCTCCAGCAGCTTGGCCCTGGGGCCTGAGTAAAGCTCCCACTCCAGCAGCCACGGGATCTAATGTGAACTGTGGAGCTTAACTCATCTCTCTCCTCTTTCCTGTACATAACATAAATGGTCTGTGAACATCTAGAAACCCCTTGTTGGGTTAATATGGTGAGATCATTCTTTGAGTGGCTTTCCATTCACTGGTGTGATTCAAAAGAGGTATGCCTAATGAGCAGGTGTTTCCACTTATTCTCGGATTCCTAGATGATAGTGCACTGCACTTCAGAGAAGTTTCCTGCAGGGAATGGTTGTTAGAAAGCATATGAGGGTCTGTTAAGATGTTCTTTCCTGTCTCAGGGTACTCTGAAACCACTTTTTATTTCCCTGGCAGCTTAGGGTCACAAGATTCTGTAACCTTAAATACAGTTGACGAGAGGCTGCTAATTTCCAGTACTCTCTTTCTGGATGGGACCCTACACAGTGAAAAGGCAAAGGACTCAAGCAAGTGGAGGAGCCTAGCAAGAACAGCCAGCTTTGAAATGCATCAGGCAAGGATCAGGGCTTGATGATAGGGCCTTCTACTGTTTGTGCATCCCTGTTTGGCATGCAAGTTCTATTTATTTTTATTTTTTGCTGTATGACAGATATGGTTATATAAGCAGCTTTCAAAATGAGGCATAAAACTTTTGATTTTCTCATCCTTTGCTTTTCTGAGATCCTGGAGGCCTTTTTTAAAGAGCTGAGGCTGTTTGATGCAGCAAAAAACAACAGAGAAATCAATCAGTTGCACTTTAGAGTAGAGCTTGGGGTATGTGCTTCTAACTTGTTCAAGTTGGAGAGCTACCTTACAACTTGGCAAGCTGCTGGAGATAAAAGCCAGAGTTGTAGTGGTTACAGAGTCAATTTTTCAGAGTCAAAATGAAACAAAGCAAAACCTGTTGTTGACCCAGAAGCCAAAACCTGGTTGAGTGGTTCTTTGATGCAAGCCTATGAGCATGGGACTTCATATCTGGTCACCATGACTTAAAGGAAACCCAGAGATTTCTTGGATTCATTAACTTATAGAAATAAGGAAAGTCATATCAACGGTTACCAGAGACTTGGGGATGAAAAAAGAGACTGACAATAGCTAAACACAATCTGGCTATCAGGTACAGCCATTCTCAGAGATTAAGAGGCTGGGCCCCAGAGGTCCCTCTCTGCTTGGCTCCTGGTCATACCACAAATCCTGATGCCAGTTACCCTCCTCCCATCAGCCCTCAACACAGACTTACACTGGTTATGCCCTTTAGTGAAGCTCTCTTCCCTTGAATTTCTGCTGGCACAGAGAGCTACCGTATCAGGTCACCAATGCCTGATAGTGGTACATTGTTGATGCTTTAGGGTTAGTTATGTCTTAGAAGAGTCTATCAAGCTTGTCCAACCTGCCTTATTTTGCTGTTTTTGTTGTTCTGTTTTGTTTTGTTTTAGGATTTTAGCAGCCTGAAGCCATGGTTTTTAAGTTTCTGTCTCTAGTGATAAGAAAAAAAAAAAAAAAAAAGGATAAGGAAGGGGCTTTACTGGCTCAACCAGTAAAAGAAACTAAGAACTCATGACTGTATTCTCTCCCTTGGACACCCCTGGTTGATACTGACCTAGCAGGCTCCAGTTTCTTTGTTGAAGTCTTTTCTGCAGCATGAAATGAAGTTCAGATCTCAAGTCCTTACCTAAGTACCTTATCTCTTGCTCTCTTGTTGTAAACTGCTTAAACAAGACCTTTTCCTGTGTTCATATCAGAATCACCTTGGAGGACTTGTTAAAACAATGACTGCTGGCCCACTCCTAGGGTTTCTGATTCAACAGGTCTGGGTTGGGTCCTGAGAATTTGCATTTTTAAGAGGTTCTCATGAAATGCTGCTGCTGCTGTTCCAAGGACCACACTTTGAAAACGAAGAAAGAGAGCAAAACAGCAGGAGGAGTAGAAAGGAGAAAAGTCAGAGATTTGAAGGTGAGAGAGACCCACTATGGCTGGTTTTGAAAGGGGCCATGAGCCAGGAATACAAATGGCCTCCTCTCTAGAAGCTAGATCTAAGCTGTAAACAAAGGACAGACAAATCCATCATAGAAAAGAAACCTTTCTTTAAAGCAAATGTTATCTGCAGGGATGCGATTCTGCCTATAACTACTTTCTCATTCGCCAGTATAGCAGTTTTAGCATTTCAAACATCCCCTTTACTAATTATAGTCTCCGCTTTACATTTGCATAACTAAATAGTCCATTCAAGCAGCTTTTGCCAAATAAAGTAATTCTCTGTCCAAAATGTGTATTCAGTTTCTACCCAGAAGAACCCTAAATTGCTGCAGCTCTTGGTTTCAAAGATATAAAATTAATGCTTCAGGCGGAGCCCAAGCTCAAGGTCTCTATGTCTTATTTCTTTGACCAGAGAAGTCTCTGGAAATGGGAAGGTTTTCTATGATGAGGAAGCTTTAAGTGACTTCTGCTTAAAATAGCTATGGTTGTATGAGGCAGGTAATTGGAAGATATTAACAGATCTTGCACCCAGATTGTAGTAGTAAATTAAATCCAGGCTGTTCTCCAGCAGATATATTTGGGGCATGGCATCACAGCCTCCTTGTAACCAGCCTCAGTGGAGTGTGGCACTGAGGTGGAGCCCACAGGTGTGCTTGTACATCTTGCTCCAGGGATCACCAGCTTTTCCCTGTGGCTGTATGTCAGTGAGGCCAAAAAGAAAAATAGCTTTAATGTTCAGATTCAAGGAGAGCCAACTGCAGACAAGGTCATCTGAAGTATGAACAGAGTGTTGAGAAACGCAGGTGTATAAGAAAATGTCACATTTCTCTCTCTTATTAAACCACATTCAACCTGGCTTTGCTACCACCTATCTGACAGGTAGCATATGCAGGGGAGGGGGCTCCTGCTCCTATATTTAGGATCATTTAGGAATTCTGGGGATTAAATAGGGCAGGAACATTAAAGTGGGGCCTCTGGTCTTGATTTTGTCATGACTGCTGCTGAGATGCTCATGGCCCAAGGTGGCTTTGGAAGGTAGGTGGCCTTGCTGATGGCTTGCTCTTCTTCCTGATAAGCTTGGCCTCTCGATGTCCTCTGCAGCACACAAGTCCACAGATCTTGGTAGCCCTTCTCTAAGCTGTCACTAGGATGGCCCCAGAAGATAGCTGCTACCTCTGAGGCTGAGAGCAGGCATCCAGGGCTCCACTGTACATGAAGCCCACCAGCTTACTGTCCCAGGCTGATGACTGTCACTCTTCCTGGGGCTGCATCCCTCCCTTCTCCCTCAACCTTTAGAGACTTCTCCAGCTTTAGACCTTCATAGGCTTAGGCTTTAGAATGGGGGTCAGCCAACATCTTCTGCCAAGGGTCACATAGTACACATTTTCAGCTTTTTGGGCCATATGGTCTCTTTCACAGCTATTCAACTCTGCCCATGTAGTGTGAAAGCAGCCACAATTTGTAAATGAATGAGTATGGGGCTGTGTTCCAGTAAACCTTTTTTTACAGACACTGAAATTTGAATTACTTTCATGTGTCATGAAATATTACTCTTTTTCTTTTTTCAACCAATTAAAAGTGTAAAAATCATCCTTAGCTTGTGAATGGTATAAAAACAGGTGGTAGGCCACATTTGGCTCATAGACTTCAGTTTGCTGACCCCTCCTCTAGAAAACCAAAGCTGCTGCTTCTTAACACTCCTCAGGGGCAGTGGAGGCCTAGATGGCCAGGAGAAGACATAAACCATTCCTTAATTGTTTATTTTGTTTGTCTATTGTTTTTAAACATATTTTCAAATCATTCCTTGCGGTCTGGCCCTGGCTTCCTCTCTACTCTGTCCCCTCCTTCCATTCTGGGACCCTTTGTGCTACTCTAGCAAACCACATCTGGTCAAGAATCTGTGAGTCAGTGATTCTCGAACTTTGATATATATCAGAATCAACTGGAGAGCCAATAATAAACACAGAGACCCCAGATAGGGCCTGAAACTTTATACTTTTACAAGTGATTCTGATGTCCACCAGAATTGGAGACCCATTGATATCAATATCTTGTTTCATGCCTTCCTACCCTTAAACAAGCTATTCTCTTTGCCTGAAATGGTTTAGCTCCTTCCTTCCTCTGGTTCACTTAACCTGCCTCTTGTCTTTTAAAAATGTAAGTAAACTGATAATACTTTTGGGCAGAGTCACTGATCCCTGTTTTATTTTGAGTTCTTAAAGCAAGGTGCATGTACCTTTATGATGGCAGTTACACGACCTGGCCTTAATTTTGATAGTTGCATGTCTTCCCAACCAGGATTTGAACTTCTAGACTGGACTTTGTCTGCTTTGAACTTTCATTTCTAACATAGTATCTTTAACAGTTATATAACATGGACTCAATAAAAGATGGTGGTATGTGTTATAGCTCTGGTAGGATTTGTTTAAAGTTTTCTGATGAAGAAACAAGATGGTGGTAGAAGTGAATAACAAATACACCCAGAGAATGGAGAGCAAGGAATAAAGAATGGGCAGGAGATGAGAGACATCAATAAATAAAAATGTCTAGTATTTAGGTCTTGGAAGCTAAATTTCTAGTATTGTGAATAGTGATCTCTCTGGACTTATGTTGCCTTCTCTCAATTTCTAGTTCTAAGTGGTCCATTTGTTAGTTGACATTCATTAAACACCCTTAATTGGCGTTTCTCAAAATGTAGTCCCCGGACCTCTTTCACCTGCATCACCTGTTAGAGATACAAGTTCTTGAGCTCCACCCCAGATGCACTGAATCAGAAATTCGATATGTATTTTTGTTGTTGTTGTTGGGATGGAGTTTCGCTCTTTTGCCCAGGCTGGAGTGAAGTGGTGTGATCTCGGCTCACTGCAACCTCTGCCTCCCAGGTTCAAGCGATTCTGCTGCCTTAGCCTCCCAAGTAGCTGGGATTATAGGTGCCTGCCATCACGCCTGGCTAATTTTTGTATTTTTAGTAAAGATGTGGTTTTGCCACGTTGACCAGGCTGGTCTCAAACTCTTGACCTTGGGTGATCCACCCGCCTCGGCCTCCCGAAGTGCTAAGATTACAGGCATGAGCCACTGCGCCCAGCCTCAATATGTGTTTTAACAAGTCCTTCAAGTAATTCTGATGAGCCCTCAAGTTTAAGAACCACTGTGTCTAGACCACTGGTTCTCAAACTGAGCTTCATATTGAAACCATCTGAGGAGTATTTTAAAATACAGATGCCTTTATCCCACCTGGTGATGTGCTGGTAATGGTTAATAGTTGACTGCCTAGAAAATAAAGAGCCCTGACTTACAGTATTCATCCATTCGTGTTATGTAAATAATCCATCACCAATTTCAAGCTACTAACATTGATGTCACTGAACAGAGTTGGGAAAACATGTGGACTATCAGCTCTTGTAAACTGGTAGGAGCCAAGCTAGCTTCAGCACATATTCGTTCCATCCCCAGAGATCCAGATTAATTGGTCCAGGTTGCAAACTGGGCATCAGGATTTTTAAAAGAAATCCCTTAGGTGATTCCAATGTGGAGCAAAGGTGAAATAAATTTGTTAGTATTAATAAATATAATTTCTCTCACTCAGCCATAGGCAAAATACTTCATCTTCCTTTTAGTTAATCCGCTCTGTACTCTGGCAATCACAGAACATGTTCTATAGGGAAGTCACTGACCTTCCAATCAAGAAAAAAAAGCCACATAAGAATTTTATGGTGGCTATATTTCCCCAAATTTTATTTTCAAAAAAATGTTTGTGTAAATATAAGACTAAATGTGATGTTAAAATCTGCATAATTAAAATCAAATCTAGTATACATTCAGTAATTAAGTCAAATTTTTAGATCATAAAATATGTTTGCAATAATTTTCTCTCACTGTGCAAGTTTATTTTAGGACAATGATTAATGTTGTGCATGTTTTAAAATTGGTTTCAAATATTCTAAATGTTTAATTAATGTGTTATCTACACTTGAGCAAAACAACAGTATTTTGTATTCTGAACATGAGAACAAACTACAATTGGGATGTATAGTTTGGCCAAAGGCAAAGATAATATAAAGAAATGTGGCACTTTGAAAAGTCTAGTATTAGGGGAAAAGGTTCACCATTAGATGAGTTTCTTTTGCCTGGCCTGCCATAGTCATGTCTGCAAAATATAATTTCTCAGATCCTCGGGGAGAAAAATGGCTTAGTAAGAACAACAAATATAAAATTGATTAAAATAAAAATGAATAATTTATTCTAGTGCGACATTTCGTTTTCTGTGGAATAAAAATAAAAAGCCATTATGAGTGGGTTATTTTTCATATACTTACCTGAAATTATCACTTAATGAAAAGATGCTATTAATTAGTGTTCATTAAATACAAATATATCTGGAAATGTCACCCACTGGATTATGGGTGATAGTGATTATGTGGAACTTAAAACCAATTATTCATTCTAAAATACTCATTTTGTGTGGGATGAAAGAAAGTGGATGTGCTTTTTATGGAACAAGGTTGATCAAGAGTGGATGATCACTGAAGCAGGGTGGTAGCCACATGGAGATTCATTCAGTTATTCTATTTTTATGTATGTTTGAAAATTTCCATTAAAAAGCTTAAAAATATTCATTGCAGTTTTATTGTTTACAGGTATGGTATGCTAGGCAGAGTGGAAAATATAGAAAAATGTAAGAGATAATTCTAGTTTTCAAGATGCAAGGAAAAAAAGACATTTCTAAATCACTTATCTGTGGTTTTCATATTCAGTTCATATTCAAAAATTTTTCAGATGAATGAAGGTTACTGCTTATATATGTACAAACTTTGAAAAGCAATTTTAGTAGAAGTCTTTCAAAAATGTTATCTCCTGCCCTGTGTTGTTGGTGTAATGAACATATTTAACCTTTTCCTGATAGTCTAGTTCTTTCTCAACTTAGGCATCAGTCTCATCTGTGCTGCCTATGGTGACAGCCTTCAAAGTTGTTCATCCAATCAACACAAATGTTTACTGAACTTATTGAGTGCTGATGATGGACCAGTCACTGGAGGTATAGCAGTGAATAAGAGATAAGAATCCTGGCCCTTGTAGCACTTATATTCTACTGGCTGTTGAGATGCTTAGAGTGGCTTAGGTGAGCACTTTGAGTGAGAAGAGACACCAAATAATTCAGGGATCTTTTTGTCCTTGCGACATAGGTGGGAACTGAACACTGAGAACACTTGGACACAGGAAGGGGAACATCACACACCGGGTCCTATTGTGGGGTGGGGGAGAGGGGGTAGGGATAGCATTAGGAGATATACCTAATGTAAATGACGAGTTAACGGGTGCAACACACCAACATGGCACATGAATACATATGTAACAAACCTGCACATTGTGCACATGTACCCCAGTACTTAAAGTATAATAAAAAAATTTAAAAAATAATAATTAGGGGATCTATACTTTTTCTGTCCCTCCTATCTGTTCTTTGAAGTTAATTTCATTCATCTTCTTTCTGTTTCTGCGCTGTCACTTTTGTTACCTCTTGGCTTGCCTACTGCTGTGGTCTCAGCGTTTGTGTCCTTCACAAATTCATTTGTTGAAACCTAACCTCCAAGGAGATAGTATTAAGAGGTGGGGCCTTTGGGAGGTGATTAGGTCATGAGGGCTCTGGTCTCATGAATGGAATTAATACTTTTATAAAAGAGGCCTAAGGGAGCTTGTTTGCCCCTTCCACCATGTGAGGATACAGCAAGAAGGCACCATCTTTGAAGCAGAGAGCAAGCCCTCACCAGACATCATATTAGCTGGCACCTTGATTCTTGGACTTCCCAGCCTTCATAACCGTGAGCAATACATTTCTGTTGTTTATACATTACCCAGTTTAAAGTTTTTGTTATAGCAGCCTATATAAACTAAGACACCTACCTGAGTAATTTTTTTAAAAATTAATTGATTTAGGTGTTCTTGTCCAGCATTCAGGTCATTGCTACTCTAGTCTGCATGATATGATCACAAAGTTTGTCATAAATGTGTCTAAAATAAGATACACTAGGCTTTGAGTAAATTCTTGAGTTGCTGATTGGGTGGCTCTTGTTCTGCTTTTTTCTCCCCCTAATTACTTTTGTGTTTTTGTGTTTCTCAATAGCTTAAGGCTCTAGATGAATGATTCATTCATTCAGCATTTAACAAACTGTTATTAAGCCCCTGCTGTGTGCCAAGTACTGTTCTAGGAGTTGTGGATGCAGGGTATAAAACACAAATATGGTGTATGTCTTGAGAGCTAGGAGAAGGCATAAGAGTTTGTAATATTGTATGTTGGTTGGAGAAGCATTTGAAAGGGCAACTCATGCAGGCTGGGGATGGGGGTGGGGATCAAGGAAAGCCTGTGGAATCCTGAAGGGGATGTGGATGCATTTAATTGTGGAGTAAAGTTTGACATGCTTCTGAGATGTGCCAGTGAAGATAACCTGGAGACAGGTGGATTTTCCATTGTCTACTGTTGTACATCAAACCACCCTAAAACTTAATGGCTTAGAATAATAGCAACTTATTATTTCTCATAATTCAGTGGGTTTTCTAGACTATTTTAATGCTGGTTTTGCTTGAGCTCACTCATCTGTCTGCATTCATCTAGGGCGTGGCTGGGTTGGAAGGTCCAAGGAAGTCTCATAGACTTGTTTGGCAATGGCTCTGACTATTGGCTCTTTTCCATATCATCTCTGATCCTCCAGGATGATAGATTTACTTCCTTCCTTACATTGGTGGTCTCTGGACAGCATACCAAGGTAGTGGAGACAGAAGTGGCTTAGTCTCTTAAGACCTAGCTTTGGAAGGTATATAATGTCATCCCAGCCACATTCTATTGACCAAGCAACTCAGACAACCATCCCAGGTCTCAGGGGTGGGGAAATGGACTTACCCTCTTAATGGGAGGAGAAACAAAATCACCTTGCAAAGGGTCTTCATACACAGAATGGGAAGAATCCACAGCCATATTTTATAATCTATCATAGTTACGTAGATGCATCTGAGTCACAAGAGAGTAATTTGAATGATAGAGATTTGGAAGTTATCAATGTATAGATTAAAGGCTTATAAATCTTGGCTACATATCAGGATATGAAAAATGGGAGGTTTTCCATATGTTCTACATATGAAAATGACAATTAAGTATGCAAGAAATATATGCCCCAAAATGTTGGGTGAGAGAACTGGGTTTCATGTCAAACTGAGGCTTGACACCAAGGAGTGCAGAATGCAATCTTAAGTTTTGAAGTGAAGTCAAATAAACTAGGTTAACAAATCAGCTTTCACCCCTAGTCTTAACCACAAAGTTTAGTGCCCCATGGAGGGATTTTATTATGTTTAATAAGGATTTTGTAATAAAATTAAAACTTGATGAATTCCCACATAGCCTCTGGTGTGTTCTAGTTTGCATGCTGTCTTGCTAACCTAGCCTTTTTATTTTTAAGGTATATTTGTTTCCCAGAATTCTTTCAAATATGAACTGGGTTCAAAGCCCTCATTTGCCATTAACTGTCATGGATAATATGGACTTCAGCCTACCAGTTATCTGTTGGTATTGGATATGGGAGAAAAAGAGAAAAGAATTCTCTTGAGACAGTTATAGCAGAGCCTTGAAAGAGTCTTGAACAAGAAAATATTGCTTAGAGAGAATGGAGACTTTACTATTGGTTAGTGGTCTGAATCCTCTAATACTGTACTGTCCAATACAGTAGCCACTAGCCACATGTACATAATTATATTTAATTTAAACTGTAGTGACTTAAATAAAATTAAAAATGCAGTTCCTCAGTTGAACTAGTGCTCAATAGCTACACATGCCAGTAGTTATCATCTTAGTGCAGATGTGGAACATTTCTGTTAACATAAAAAGTTATATCAGGGACAACTGTTTGGACGTTTCTTGTCTAATTAAGAATAAAACAGGTAATGCTAGTTTTAGATCCTCATGCTGAGGATTGAATTAAGAGTGAGGGGTAATTTCCTCTGTGATCCAAAATATCGCAATACATCATGGATCAATTTAAACAAATTTTAGTAAGAGACTGGGGATAAGGAATATGATTACGTTTAAGAGATCATTTGTGAATTAGACGTAGGTTACATATTGATAAAATTAAAGAAGATTGTACCAAGCTGGATTAAAGAGCCTGACTAACAACGTTAAATCTAACAAGATAAATGTAATGCTTATATTGTTGGTTTAAATCAGGGGTTGATAAACTTTTCTGGAAGATCCACATAACAAATATTTTTGACTTTGCACCCTGACATTGTAGCATGAAAGCAGCCATAGACAGTATGGAATAAAAATGGGTGTGTGTATGTTCCAATAAAACTTTATTTACCAGAATAAAAGATGGTGGTCTGGATTTGGTTCATTGGCTATAATATGGTAATCCCTGGTTTAAAGAGTCAGTCATTCAAGTTTAAATTGAGGAAACTTGACTGGGACCTGATGCTGTCCTGGGAGTCTTTTGTTGGCTGGTTGGGTTGAGCCAGCTGCCTCAGGGTTGAGCCAGTTGACTTAGGGTAATGCCATTTTAATCTGCTTTAATAGACATATTCCTTCCAAAGTCAGAGAAGGAAGAATTTCATTGTAGTTCACAGTGGGGGTTTGCATTCAATCTGGATATTGACAAGCTGGATCCTGCATGCATGTTCAAAGATTTGGAAACTGAATAAAAGGAGAATGGAAAGAACTGGGGTCTAACTTCACAGTGGAGAACTGTTGAAGGATGTTAATATAGCTGTCTTCAAGTATTTGAAGACCTGTCATGTGGCAGGAGGTATAATTTATCTGAATAATTCTAGGTATTAGAAATAGAACTAAGAGGTACAAGTTTATAAAAGGAGAATTTTCAAAAATACAGTTGTTTCAAAATGGTCTCCCTTATAAAGCAGTAAGTTTTCTACAACTGAAGGTTTTTAGCAAAATGATAGATAATCATCTATAAGCTGGTTGAAGAATTTGTTCTAGAACTGGGTGAGAGTTTGCAAGCATAGTCATCTAGGTTGTTGTTATACTTTGAGATTAGAACCAGTTGCATGTAGAGAAATCTCAATCCAAACTAGCTTAAACAAAAAAGGGAATCTGTTGGGTCCCACTACTGAAAGGTTCCAGGATAGGTCTAATTTTAGGCATGGCTGGATCCAGACGTCTTACAAAAGTCTTTAGGCAGGACTGGCTACATGACTTGTGGGCTCTAGTGCAAAGTGAAAATGTGAGGTCCCTTGTTCAAAAATTATCAAGAGTTTCCAGACAGTGGCAGCACAGTATTAAATCAATTGTGGGTCCTTCCAAGTACAGGGCCCCATGAAACTTCAGAGGCTGCATTCTGATGAAGCCAGCTCTGTCTTCAGGTCATGGTCTTTATCTCTGCCTCTCAGCCTCCTTTTTCTCTAGGTTGGTTTCATTTTCAGGCAGCCTTTTTTTTTCTCCCCCATTAGCAGCTTTAAGGCTTTTATTTTTAAATCTGCAAAAGGATGTTCCTCTCCCCTGGTGACAGCAGCAAATGATACCAGATCATTTCTGATAGACTTTTCTCACCTCTGAACCCAATTACATGGTGGCATTCCCTTTGACCAGGTCTGGGTGATGTGTTCACCCTGGAGCTGAAAGTAGTCAGCTCTACTCAAACCATAAGGACCAAGAGGTCAAGAGATGAGGAGGTAGTTCCAAAATAAAAATAGAGTACAGTTACCTGAAGAAGAGAAAATAGATGCAGGGTAGTCCAATGTCTACTCTTTTTAGCAAACAACAATTGAACAGTAATGAAGAAGTGACTAAAGGTAAGAAAAAGTCTTCATTCAGAGATCTTGGCAATCAATAAGGGTTCTTTTCACCCTAAAGAGTTTGCTAAATTTTTTAACTCTGTTTTTTCAGGTGTGCCAGCAATATTTTTGCTGTGTCGTGTTTATTTACTGTCATATTTATATTCTTAACTTGAGCACATTTAAAATGATCTGTCAAGATTCTCAGATATAACATTTACTGCCCTGCCTGGAAATTATTTTAATGCCCTGAGGAATGTTGCCTGGAACCTAGTTACATTTCTCAGACCCACCTTCTATCCAAAACTTTGTTCAGTTTCTTAGGAGGGGGAAAATATATGTATACATACATACACACACACACACACACACACACATATACACACACACATATATACACATATATATATGTATATATTTGACCCATAATCTGAAAAAAAGTCAGCTTTTGAGCAGAGCTTATTAATATAATATATATGTTAGTCATCACTTTCTGTCTTAGTTGGCCCTGTTTTGGAACTAGCACGTTGTTTAATAAGCTCTGCTCAAAAGTTGACGTTTTTTTCAGATTATGGGTCAAATGCCTGGAAAGGTGAAGAGAACTACGTAGCCCAAGGACCATGTAGAATTTGTAATGGGCTTGTCACCCACACAAATCAGTTCAGCCAAGATTTTCATTCGAATCCAGTGAGATATAACCTTGTTTTTACCGACAAATCTGACACTTTCGTGGAACTGAATTAACTAACAATTTTATTCTGGATAGTTTATCAGGAGAGGTGGGGACAATTGATTACAGTCAGTGTCTGCCATGGTTCATGCAGCTCATGGAGAACCTTGTCCTGAAGTCTGCTATACCAAGGCAGGAGTTAAACACAAGGTCTCTGAAGCCAGACTTTTGGGATTTGAAGTCTCATCCTGCCGCTCCTGACCTATGTTTCCTTGGGCTAGTTTGCCTCTCTGAGATTTCCTTTTTTTCATCTATAAAATGTCATTGTTGCTATCTGTCTATATATATATATGTCAGCACAACTGAAACAATAGAAAGTGCTTGCCTTCCTAGGTCCACCACACCTGCCGAGATTCACAGGGTACTTTTTCTGGGTCATTCAACCAAGACACTAGAATAGAAAATGGGATGGGCATGTCTTGACTTCCTCTTAACATAAACAAGTTATCAATGCATAATATGCTTGGCTAAGCAGCCATTGGCATACATTTATATTGATTGACTTCCACCCCAGATCTGTCCTTCACAAGCACGGCTCATCCT
Organism: Rhinopithecus roxellana; assembly: GCF_007565055.1. NCBI lineage: Eukaryota > Metazoa > Chordata > Mammalia > Primates > Cercopithecidae > Rhinopithecus > Rhinopithecus roxellana. Next base: position 77,733,366 of record NC_044555.1, read on the forward strand.
CCACAAATCCACAAAGCATACATTTACATTCATTGAACATGCAAGATGGTAGTCTTTTTGCCTCCTTTTTCCTATATCAAATAACGGTCCTCACTAGAATAAAGAAGTTTTGAAGCTTTTGGAAAAATAACTATTTCAAGGAAGGAAGAATCTTTATTTTCTGATCTTTCACCCAGAGATTGAAGTCTGGTGTAATGATTACACCAAAGAATTTCCCTACCCCACAAACATGTGGATTTTGTCAGCTTACAGATTTGTGGTTTGCTTTGGTTAGTTTTGAAGATTTTTTATATAGAGAGTGTAATGGCTTGATCTCCCATGCTATCTTCTATGGAAACAGCTTTAACATGTCTTCCCACTGATAGGCACTCACAATTCATGGCTTTTTAAGACATACACACCAGTCTCGTGTTCTTTAGAATATATAAATAGAAGCATTGAACATACTCTTGGAGCTTCCTAAATTGACTTCCCTGAACCAACTTAGAAATTAAAGTTGAACTGAGGTGCCTGTCTTTTGCTTGTTAAGTCTTGCAGTGTTTTCCCTGAAATGGCAGGTCTCCTGGGACAAATCAAAGACGTGTTCTCTTTAAATTCCCTAAAAATCAGAAGGGCACAATTTTCCAATGATTTTTAATTATTCTTTACTGGGACTGCATATTGAAAGTAGAGCATATTATATGGGTAGATAAAGGAAATGGGTGAAAGAAAAAAACATATTTATGATTATATTCACCAGTAGTCTGCAACACTGATTTTTTTTAAGTCCCAAGTTAATTTCCTATCATTACTAACAGAAATACACTGATTTAAAATTTACTACTGCTTTAGGGAATAGAAATTAAAAAATCCTGAACACCAAACAAATGCATGCATGGAGGAAACCTTTTGAGAAATATTTGGCTGCCTAGATATTACAGAGATGGCATTGAGCCACCTGAGAATTCCTGGACATACCTACAATACATGGTAGACAACCATTGAGTTTGATTTCAAAGTTCAGTCTCTGTTGGTCAGTCACAAACATGCTGAAAGGGATAAATACCCCCACTACATGCTCAGCCTTAAGACAAATTCCAATCTAAGCTCTTACTAAGAACGATAAAAAATGACAGTGAGATTTCTGCCAATGCATTCTTTTCTACATGAGCCGAAGAGTGCACCAGTATTACACATTTACTCCAGTAAGTGCTCATGTAAAAACTAAGTTCATTAAAAAGAAAATGTGGTACATATACACAATGGAGCACTATACAGCCATAAAAAAGAATGCGATCCTGTCATTTGCAAAAACATGGTTGGAACTGGAGGTCACTATGCTACGTGAAATAAGCTAGACACAGAAACACAAACGCTGCATGTTCTCATTTATTTGTGGGATCTAAAAATCAAAACATTGAACTCGTGGAGATAGAGAGTAGAAGGATGGTTACCAGAGGCTGCAGAGGCTGGGAAGAGTAGTGGCGGGTGGTGTTGGGGGGACGTAGGGATGGTTAATAGGTACAAAAAAATAGTTAGAAGGAATGAATAATACCTAGTATTTTATAGCATGACAGGATGGCTATAGTCAATAATAATTTAATTGTACATTTAAAAATAACTAAAAGAGTATAATTGGACTGTTTGTAACACAAAGGATAAAAGCTTAAAGGGTGGGTTACCCTATTTTCTATGATGTGATTATTATGCACCGTATGCCTGTATCTAAACATCTCATGTACACCATAAGTATAGATACCTACTGTGTACCACAAAAAATAAAAAGAAAAAAATAAAGTTTATTTAGCTAATAAACTAATAAAGTCTCCATTATATGAGACTAGTTCATGGCCAAATATACATGAGGAAAAACACAACTACTCAGCTCCTACTTTAAAAGCATTCATTCAAGTCTTAAAATAAATAGTGTGCATGTTCACCATGGAAGTGGTTATTGACCACGGGTGAACAAATAACTCACTTGGGGAGATTATATAGAGTATAGATGCCCCACCCCACACCCACAGAATCAGAATCCTGGGGAGGGTGTTATAGCATGGGTACAAAGATAACACCTCCCAAGTGAATATCATTAAGAATTACTGGCGCCAAATGAGACCTAGAACCTTCTCTTCCACTATTAGACTTAATGTCAGGGCTAACTCTTCCAAGGGTCCCTCTACACCCCATTTTCCCCCACTCCTATCTTTCTCTTTCCATTGCCTTACTCCCACAATTGCTGGAATGGGAAACACCTCAAAGGGACAAACTTTTCATGGAGTCATTTTTAAAATGTCATTGCAAATGTAAGCAGTTTTGGCCTCACATAAGTAACAAAGGAAAAACTGGAGTGCTAATAGTGGTGATGGTTTAAGGAATCCAGTTTATTCCAAGGGGCTCCATTCATCAAATATCATTGCAACTTTATTGCATATTCACCAGAAATCATTACATTTTGGTAGTTTGTGAATTCCATTACTTGGGGTTATAAAATTCCCTCTATTATAAGAAATCACTGCTGTCAAGTCCAGTCTGATTAAAGTGAATGACAGATGATCTGCAGTCTTGGAGATGATGTTTTTGGCTGCCAATTACTTACATATGAAAGACAATTAAGTGATTATAAAAGGAAATCCATAGGTACAGTTACACATCATAAATAATTTTAAAGATGGGTAATTTGTTTTCATGTCTTTTATTGTTTGCATGCAGTTCCTTGAATTGCCTCCACTCCAAGGCATTTCAACTCTATTTTATGCAAAATAACTTAAAAAAAAATCTCACTGGCTATACACAACACTGTGACCATAAAACTCATGTGTCAGATGCCTCCCTGCTAATAAACTAGAATGCTCACCTGTCATGAAGTGCAGCATACTTATCAAACAAAGAAACAGTGAAGGTTAATTCTTTCTTTCTACTGTCTTACCTTTGTAGTAGTATATGGGAGTTGCTGAAATCTTTTGTTTTAAGTAATGTTTAAATAAGTAATGTTTAAATAATAATTATTAAATACATAATTATTTAATTGCTTTTTAAGCATAATTATTTAATTGTTTTTAATGGACTCTCCCAAAATACTCATTGGTGTTGTTTCTATTTTACTTATCATATGTCGTGTAATAATACAATAGTATCCCAAAGAGAGGATTTAAGTAATTTTTTATGATGACAACATCAATATATTTCGACACCTTGCCTATTGAAGATTGGCAACAGTGACTTCCTGACAAGAAAATATTAAATAATGCCAAGGTTCAAATGTGTCTTTGGCATGTGGCATGACGATTAATACAGAATATTTCATTAAAAGGACATATTTCATTAAAAGGAAATATTTCATTAAAAGGAAAATAACTAATAATGCTCCCATTCATATGGTGAGAACTGGGTTGTGAATCCTGGAAAGGAAATAAGACTATGTGATGACTATCTTTCTGTGGGTTCCCCTTTCTCTCCACTTGCACCATTGCACATTTCTTTCTCCGACTTTTGGAAGAAAAGTATATCTGCAAATGTGTCTCATCTTTGTGTATTTCCTAGAACCTTTCTCTTATATCCCACCAAAAGCCATGCACAGTAGGGATTACAGGGAGTTACACTGAGGCATATTTTGAGGACATCTGGAAAATCTGAATTTATCTTACCTGTAGAGAAAATGTGGCATAATTTTTTTCTCCTCTGATCATTGAAAGAAAATACATTAGAGTGGAAAAGGTGGCAGTAATGCAAATAAATATGATTTTTGAGAGACTATTTTAGAAGATACTAACCATGCAATAATAAACAAGAAATATACCCAGGTCCTTATTCCTTGAATGCACTTGCTCATCCACCCCTATTCCTATGAGTACTTCTCAGTGGGATTCCAGTGTTACCTGTTTTTGATGGTGCCTTCTCCAACTCTCACCTACTCCCATGTATTTTCCAATAGCCTTTCATAAATGCTGCTTTACATTATCAACCATAATGCATTATATTTTAATTGTCTCCAAGACTATCTTTTCTACATGAGTGTGAGTTTCTTTCCATTGGAACTGTATCAAATTTACTTTGTTGCCACAGTGACTTGATAGCACTGGTCAGCAGTGTTTGTTGAATGGCTATCCAATTTTAAGAATGAATTTGTTTTTAGAACTAAAATATCCTTGAAAATATTCAGCTGTTTTTTCAAAATGTGGGTCCTGGTTTGTTAGTGAGTTATGAGGTCAACTTAAGTGGTTTGCAACCAGTATTTTACAATGAAATAGAATAGAAAAATATTAGAATATGTCAGAATCTATTACACATAGTAGGAATATTGTGTAAGTATTGTTTTGTATAAGAAAGTATTTGGCGAAACTCCCATTTCTATTTATATATGTCTATGTACCTACATAAATATGCATGTATGTATACTGGGATGTTTCTGTGTGTGTTTGTATAGATATACATATATTCGTGTGTATACACTAAGTACAAATTTAAAATTTATTCCTTTTTGTGGGTCATAGCCAAAGAGTGACACTGTTCTAGATCATAAGGACCCAAGCACCTTGAGACTGCAGACAGTCAAATGCTTTCAAACATACAATGATTATTGATATCCCCTAGTGCAAACACCCCAAACCAGCATTCTGGCATACCAAGGAGTGCCAATCAGTTGTGAGAAATGGTTCAGGTTACCTTCCTGTATTCAGTCAGTATCATCCAAGCCATGGTCACATAGCACTATGGCACAGTGGCACTGGAGTCAGCTGACCTAGACTGGAATCCCAGTCCCACAACCTATCAGCACCATGGGTTTTGGCAAGTTAATAAATCTGAGTCTTGTTTCTTTATTTCTAAAAGCAGCATGTCTTCTACTTCTCCACAGAGATTAAATGAGTGTATATGTAGCACCTAGCATTATCACACAGTACATGTCAGTTATTGTGTATCTCTACACCTTGGATGGTGTATTTTGCCTCTTGCACTGTAACTTTTTCATCTGTAAAATGAAGACAGTAATAGCACCTAATGCATAGTATTGTTTAAAGCGGATTAAAAGAATCAGCAGAAGTATTTAGAGATGTACTTGGCACACAGCACTGTATATGTCATTGCTATTGTTGTTATTGTATATGTTTGGCTCTAAAGAACATCTTGTCAGTATCCTATAAGGATTTCAGGGATTCTGGTCTATGTTCAAAGATATTTACAAGGAATATGGCATTGAGCTAGCATTCTAACTGAGCACAGAATGGCAAGAATTTTGACGTGAAACTTAGATTTAAAATATAAATGAGCATATAAACCACAGTTTGTTTCAGCAAAATCCTTGCTAGACACTCACCAAATGAAAACACTGCCATCCCTTTTTGTCCAGCTTATGTTTTACCAGATGTCTGTCTCCTGGTGTGTAGACATAACCCTAACAAGCAATAGCAAAAGTATCATGAACAAGTAACACTGGTAGGTGGTGCATCAAATTATACCATTCAAGAAAATAGTTTTCTTACACACACTCTTATATAAAGAGTCCAGGATTTTCACCTTTGTTTTTCTTTAGCTGAAATGAAATGATTAAACAAAAGAAAAGAAATAATTACTATTAGAGCAGATACCAGTGAAATTGAAAACAGGAAATCAATAAAGAAATTTCTTTTTGAGGTACGTTCCATCAACACCGAATTTATTGAGCGTTTTTAGCATGAAGGGCTGTTGAATTTTGTCAAAAGCCTTTTCTGCATCTATTGAGATAATCATGTGGTTCTTGTCTTTGGTTCCGTTTATATGCTGGATTACGTTTATTGATTTGCGAATGTTGAACCAGCCTTGCATCCCAGGGATGAAGCCCACTTGATCATGGTGGATAAGCCTATTCTACTACAAAAACACATGCACACGTATGTTTATTGCGGCACTATTCACAATAGCAAAGACTTGGAATCAACCCAAATGTCCATCTGTGACAGACTGGATTAAGAAAATGTGGCACATATACACCATGGAATACTATGCAGCCATAAAAAAGGATGAGTTTGCGTCCTTTGTAGGGACATGCATGCAACTGGAAACCATCATTCTTAGCAAACTGTCACAAGAACTGAAAACCAAACACCGCATGTTCTCACTCATAGGTGGGAATTGAACAATGAGATCACTTGGACTCGGGAAGGGGAACATCACACACTGGGGCCTATCATGGGGAGGGGGGAGGGGGGAGGGATTGCATTGGGAGTTATACCTGATATAAATAATGAATTGATGGGTGCTGACGAGTTGATGGGTGCAGCACACCAACATGGCACAAGTATACATATGTAACAAACCTGCACGTTATGCACATGTACCCTAGAACTTAAAGTATAAAAAAAAAAGAAAAAAAAAAGAATTTTCTTTTAAAAGCCCAGAAGCTTGTTCTTTGAAAAGATCAATAAAATTGATAGGTCTCTAGCCAGACTAAGAACCAAAGAGAGAAGACATGAATTACTAGTATCAGAAATGAAAGAGGTGACCTTCCTACAGCTCCCATAAAGATTAAAAGGATATTAAAGGAACATTATGAACAATTATTTGCTCACAAATTTGGAAACCTAGATGAAATGGAACAATTCCTTGAAACACAATCTGCCACAACTCACACAAGAAACAATAGACATACTGAATATACCTATGTCTATTATAGACATTGAATCAGTAATTAATAACCTCCCCAAACATAAAGCACCATGTCCAGATGGGTTCACTGGTGAATTCTACCAAACATTTAAGGAAGAAATTATACCAATCCTCTACAACCTCTTGCATAAGATAGAGGCAAAAGGAATACTTAACTCATCTTATGAGGCCAGCAGTACTCTAGTACCAAAAGCACACAGACATTAGAAAAAAACTACAGACCATTATCTGTTGTGAACATAGATACAAAAATCCTCAATGAAATATTAGCAAATTGGATCAAAAAATGTATTAAAAGAATTTTACACTACAACCAAGTAGGATTTATCCAAGATATGCAAGACTGGTTCAACATTTGAAAATTAATTAATGAAATCCATTACATTAAAAGGGTACAGAAGAAAAGTCACATGATCGTATCAATAGATACATGAAAAGCATTTGGCAAAATCCAATTAGAAATAGAGGGAAACGTCCTCAACTCAGTAAAGAATGTGCATAAAAAATGTACAGCTAACAGACTTAACGGAGAAAAGCTCAAAACTTTCTTACTAGGATCAGGAGTGATGCAAGGATGTGTCCTCTCACCACTGCTTTTTAACATTGTACAGGAAAGCCCTAGATATGGCAATAAGAAAAAGAAAAGGTATACAGATTGAGAAGGAAGAAATAAAATTGTCTTTTATTCACAGATGACATAATCATCTATATAGAAAATCTGAAATAATCAACAAAAAAATTCCTGGAATTAATAAATGACTATTGCATGGTTACAAAGTTAATATACAAAAGTTAATTGCTTTCCTATATACCAGCAACAAATAAGTGGCATTTGAGATGAAGAGCACAACACCATTTACATCAGCACCAAAGAAAAACACTTATATATAAATCTAGTAAAATTTGTACAAGATCTGTATGAGGAAACTACAGAACTCTGATGAAAGGAATCAAAGAATTGAATAAATGAAGAGATATCCCATGTTCTTGGATAGGAAGATTTAATATTGTCAAGATATCAGTTCCTCCAGGTTTGATCTATGGATTCAATACAATCTCAGTCAAAATCCCAGGAAGTTATTTTGTGGATATTGACATTTTGATTCTAACGTTTATATGGAGAGGCAGAAGACCCACACAAAGAACAAAGCCAGAGGACTGACACTACTTAACTTCAAGACTTACTGTAAAGAACAAAGTCAGATGACTGACACTACCCAACTTTAAGACTTACTATAAAACTACAGTAATCAAGACATTGTGGTGTTGTGGATCAAAATAGAGTCCAGAAGTAGACTCACATTAATATTATTAGTCATCTGATCTTTGACAAAGGAGCAAAGACAATACAGTGGAACAAAAATAGTCTTTTCAACAAATGTTGATTGAACAACTAACTGGACATCCACATTAAAAAAAAAAAAAAAAAAAGAATCTACACACCAACTTGATGCCTGTCACAAAAATAACTCAAAATGGATCACAGACCTAGAAGTAAAATGCAAAAAAGTTATAAAACTCTTAGAAAATAACTTTGGAGAATACCTACATGACCTTAGGTATAGTGAAGACTTTTTAGATTCAACACCAAAGGCACAATCCATGAAGGAAAACATTGATAAACTGATTTCATTAAATTAAAAACTTCTCTTCTGCAAAAGACACTGTTCAGAGAATGAGAAGACAAGCCACAGACTAAAAGAAATATTTGCAATTGACATATTTGATAAAGAACTGTTATCTAAAACATACAAAGAACTCTTAGAATTCAACAAGAAAACAATCCAAATTTAAAAATGAGCCAAAGACCTTAACAGATACCTCATCAAAGAAGAGAGATGGCAAATAAGCTTATGGAAAGATGCTCTTAGCCTATGTCATCAGGAAAATGCAAATTAAAACAACAATGAGATACTACTATACGTCTATTAGAATGGCCAAGATCCAGAACACTGACAACACCAAGTATTGATGAAGTGTGGAGGATAAGGATGTTTAATTCACTGCTTGTGGGAATGCAGAATGATACAGCCACTTTAGAAGACAGTTTGGCATTTTCTTACAAAGCTAAACATTATCTTACCACATGATCCAGCAATTGCACACCTTGGTATTTACCCAAAAGAGTTGAAAACATATGTCCAAACAAAAGCCCGCACACGAATGTTTATAGTAACATTGTTTATAATTGCCAAAACTTGGAAGCAACCAAGTTTTTCTTCATTAGGTGAATGAATAAATTCTGTTATATCCAGACTGTGGAATATTATTCAGAGCTAAAAGGAAATGAGCTGTCAAGCCATGAATAGACATGGAAGAATCTCACAATGTATTACTAAATGAAATAAGCCAATCTGAGAAGGCTATAATACTGTGTGATTTCAACTATATGCCATTCTGGAAAAGGCAAAATTATTGGGAGAGTAAAAGGATCAGTAGTTGTCAGGGATTGTGGAGAGGGAGAGAGGGAGAGATGACTAGGTGGAACCCAGAGGGTTTTTAGGGCAGTGAAACTACTCTGTATTATGCCACAGTGGTAGATACTTGTTATCCTACATTTGTCCAAACCCATAGGGTGTACAACACCAAGTGAACCCTTTGGGTGATAATGATGTGTCACTGTAGGTATATTGATTGTAACAAATGTGCCACTGTGGTATGGGATTTTGATAGTTGGGGAGTCTGTGGATACATTGTAGCACGGAATATATGAGAAGTCTCTATACTTTCTGCCTAATTTTGCTGTGAAGCTAAAACTTCTCTAAAAAAACAAAGTCCATTAAAAAATTAAACTAAAAAAAAATTAAATGAGTATGTATTAACTCTTTCCTTACTAGAGATCTTTCCCCTCAAGCATTAGCTTGCTTTGGGTTTGGTTTCCATTTGAATGAGTTGTGTCTCTTCTCTGCTCATTGAAGCAACTGTGTCACATTTCCAAATATAACCAACATTTCTGGGCATATTCCTCAAACTGGGACTCAGAGCCCTGTAGTGGCACTGCTGTGACAAGCCTCTAAGCCACTGGATACTATATGGCACCGCCATCCTTGATGATTTAATTAACTCACCTATGCTATTCCTGTAGTGGTATTTAGGAGATGTGGCATTCTTTAGTTACAAAGAGGTATTTTGACACTTTGCCTGGAGAAAGCTATAGAACGGCAGCTAATAACTTGAAAGCATGTGTTAAGATGGCAGCTGCATTGACATTGGAGTGAGCTCTGATGGGGTGGTGGGAAGGGTTTTGTGAGCTTTGCATGCTCACTTCTCTTTCACCTTGCCAGTCAAGCATGACAGAAGGATTAACCTCCTTGCCATCTGCTTCCCTACCTTTACAGATGACAGCTTGGGTACATCTGTAGTCAGTGTTTCCAAATTTAACTAAGTCTGTGCCAAATATTGAAGAACAGTGATTCCTAAATGGTAGTGTCCATCAGAATCACTTGGAAGGCTTGTTATAATCAAATTACTGGGCCCCACCCCAGAGCCTCTGATTTCTTAGGTCCAGGATGGTGCCTGAGATTTGTGTTTGTAATAAGTTTTCACATGACGCTGATGCTGCTGATCCAGGGACCACACTTTGAGAATCCCTGCTGTAGGGGAAAGTCCGTATAGACAACAGGAAGAATTAGTGGAAGGTGTTATACAACCAGAAAATATCACGTACTTATCCAACTGTTGTCGTTGCTGCTGTTTTAATGGATAGATTGCTTTAAAAATTTTGTTTGGAAAAAAATATAGTGAGTGTTCTAGATGAAAAAAATAGAGTGTGCAACTTCCTTTAAAGGCATTGGCAAAGATTGTATAAAATGAGAGCAAAGAGCAGGCAGGGGTGGAAGGCAAGGTCAAATCAGAAAAAATGGGAAGTTTTTCTGCCTGGTTCCAAATCAGTTCTTCTGTTTGTACACCTATTTGTCCATCTCAGTTTTCTAGATGGCTTTCTAAATTGTGCTATATTCCAGGCATATATGCAACACATCATTAGCTGCTAAAATAAATCTGTTGACTTTGGAATGTTTGTTATTTTTTTGTACACAGCTTGATGGGCATCATAAATTGTTGGTAATTACGTCTTATTCCTCCAAAATATTATAAAATATTCATTTAATGTCAAAACATCTAGGTGCTAAATATTCAATTATTTAAACAGACATTTATGCCTTTTAGAGAACATAGGGCCCCAGGTCAGTGTGAAGTGACAGGAGAATAGAAGAGTGGTCACAAAGGAATATATGGTAATTGGATACTTTCGAGATTGAATGCTTCTTTGGCAAATATCTGACAAGTAAAGGTGGGTGAGATCCATATCTTCTTCTCTATAAGTTGGCAAGTGTTATAATGAAAGCAAGCCTCGGATGAAAGTTTGTATAAATACTTAGTGAGCTGACCAAAAAAAGAAAGAAAGAGAAAAAGAAACAGATGAAAGAACAGATCTACTACTTAGTCTTTTTTTTTAATTATTATTATACTTTAAGTTCTAGGGTACATGTGCATAACGTGCAGGTTTGTTACATATGTATACTTGTGCCATGTTGGTGTGCTGCACCCATCAACTCGTCAGCACCCATCAATTCGTCATTTATATCAGGTATAACTCCCAATGCAATCCCTCCCCCCTCCCCCCTCCCCATGATAGGCCCCAGTGTGTGATGTTCCCCTTCCCGAGTCCAAGTGATCTCATTGTTCAATTCCCACCTATGAGTGAGAACATGCAGTGTTTGGTTTTCTGTTCTTGTGATAGTTTGCTAAGAATGATGGTTTCCAGCTGCATCCATGTCCCTACAAAGGACGCAAACTCATCCTTTTTTATGGCTGCATAGTATTCCATGGTGTATATGTGCCACATTTTCTTAATCCAGTCTGTCACAGATGGACATTTGGGTTGATTCCAAGTCTTTGCTATTGTGAATAGTGCATGTGTCTTTATAACAGCATGATTTATAATCCTTTGGGTATATACCCAGTAGTGGGATGGCTGGGTCATATGGTACATCTAGTTCTAGATCCTTGAGGAATTGCCATACTGTTTTCCATAATGGTTGAACTAGTTTACAATCCCACCAACAGTGTAAAAGTGTTCCTATTTCTGCACATCCTCTCCAGCACCTGTTGTTTCCTGACTTTTTAATGATTGCCATTCTAACTGGTGTGAGATGGTATCTCATTGTGGTTTTGATTTGCATTTCTCTGATGGCGAGTGATGATGAGCATTTTTTCATGTGTCTGTTGGCTGTATGAATGTCTTCTGAGGTCTGTGAATTACAAGAAAGAAGGAAGGGAGGGAGGGAGAGAAAGCGAGAGAAAGTGAGAAAGCAGGCAAAGCAAGAGATTAAAAAACTAGATCTACTACTTAGTCTTTTGAGGTCATGAATTACTTGTACAGTACCTGCCTGAAGAGTTCTCTTTGAAACAGACATGGTCTCAGGCATCTATTTGGATCAGGCATTGAGTCCTCTGTTAAATGGGTAGGGGTGAGGGGGTTATGCACAAAACCAAATGGAATGCTAGAATTTAGAGTATTACTCTTGGGTATTTGGCTGCTGGTTTTGCCCAATTCTTATATTTTTCTTATGCAAGTTCAGGATGGCCTGTGTAGTCTTTCTAGCTACGACATTTCTGGAACACTACTCTTTTCATCAATGAAAAATAATTTCTGATACCCTTATGCTAATTAACAACCCTCTGGTGCAGATTTAGATAACACATTTGAAGTATTTCCTTGGCTGCACCTGAAGTGTGGATTCCTTATTAGGGGGTTTAAATATGGCCTAATTGTCTCTAGGATATGGGTGAAAATTTGCTTTTGTACCCATATACACATCACTGTTTTGTTCTAGTTATTTTTAAAAAAAAAAGGTATCAGAGGTGACGTATAAAATCGTTCATGTTAATCACAGTGGCACTTAAAAAAATTTGGGGTGCTGCCCCATTATGAAGTGTGTTACAGGCATTGGGGATAAAGGAGGAAGTTTGAGAGCTATTATTGTTTACTGAACTACTGTTATAGAAAATTTGGGTGTTTTGTGTATGATTTAGGTTAGCATTTAAGAAAATGTAATACAAATTGTTGTAGCATTTTTCTGATTCCATCTTGAAGGCACAGGATTTTAGAATCTGTAAAGCAAAAAATACTAACAACAACAAAGGCATGCTGAAAAGGCTGGATAGATCTTTTTCAGGGGGGAATACTGTTTCTTTTCACACTTCTCTATTCCTAGCTGATAGCAAGGCCTGCATTTAATTATTGAAAACAATGACCACATGAAATGGAACTTCTCAATGCTGGCTTTCCACTTTAATCTAAGATCATTTAATTTGCCAAATAACTTGAGTGAAGGATTGAGGCTGAAAGGTTAATAGAAGCCATGTTGCCCTTGGCTTAATTCTGTCCTTTCTTTTTATGTCATTTGATGTTTAGCTCAAACTTTAAAATTCAAAGACATGACACGTGTGTGTGTGCGCATGTGTGTGTTACATGTTTAATACTGTATAGAATTTCTGGTTTTTAAAAATACCGACTGTACAGACAGATACTTCGAAATTAAAATGAACTTGATAGTTTATTTCACTGACTTTTAAATGTTTAACTGCACCTCCCCCCAACCCCCAACTGTCAAATTCACTCACTGGAACATCACTAATGTTTAAGTACCAATCCAAATGGCAGACTATTGAGACAATGGGACTGTTTGGGGATCACAAAGACCACCCACATGTTTGGTGATTTTTTAGAAAGACCCATGGGACTCAGCATATAATGGTGCCTACAGTTCTATTTATTTGTTACAGCTACACAGCAAGGATACACAGTTGTATCAATAAGGGAAAAAGACACAGGCCAAGTCTGGAGGAATCCATGCACAGGCTTGCCATGTTTGTCCCTGGATGAGGCCACATAAGCACTCTTGCCCACAACAGGGAAAAGGAAGCAACATGTGTAGTTTTTCTGCCTGAGGAAGCCCATCTTAGTTAGACTCAGAGCCCAGAGTTGTTACTGTTGTCTGGTCATGAAGTTACAGTGACCAGCCACAATTACTGAAATTCCAGACTCCCGGAAGGAAAGCAGGTGTTTAGTGTCCCAGGTGGGAAAAATAACCGATTGTGTAGGCAACTTTTCAGAAGCTGACTTCCCAGGAGCCAGCCAAGACCAACCCTTCAAGCTGATCCTTCTGAAGATAATAGCTCAGTCCTGCTAGGTTAACACTGTCCTGCAGAGATGTAGACTTTTTTAGTACTACTCAGTATCTTTCACATCGTAATCTATAAATGTATATTTGCTTCTGGCTCCATGAGGGCAGAAGTCATAGGCTGTTCATACATGTTTTTCTGGTACCTGGAATGACAGGTGGACCTAAAGGGAAACCCAATGAATGTTTGTGGAATGACTGAATGGATGTGTCAATGGGATATGGATTTTAGTCTTGTGTGTAAATTAGAAGTTGTATATTTGTTAGATTGTAATTTATCTGTGGATATAACTTGTAGATGGTAAAATTCCCATCATCTGAACAAGAATTTTGGCATCCTGTCCACAATAATCTTGAAATGACCTCATTTCTAGACTGTCTAAGCTAGCTGCTAAATACTATCTTGTGTAATTTCCAACTTCCAAGCCGGTTGTGAGGCAACGATCATAAACATCTCCAAGGATAGCAATGGCTGAGGTGGTTTGGCAGTGCTGACATAACCACCCTGTATCCTTATTGGTCATTGGCAGAGCCCAGACTTGCTTCAGTCCCTATTGCCATTGCATTCTCCTTTGGGCTTAGGATGGAGCCAGTGAGTATCATGAGAAAGAGCTTATGTTTAGGTCAAAATATCACAGTAATCACATTATGGATGTAAAATGAAATGAGAGAATATGACTGTTTACCCACCGCATCTGGGCCAGTTGAAGTTTGGAACTATTTGTGGGAGCCTGAATGAGGTTTAATAGAGACTTCCTATCTAGTTAACCTCAGTATACATCTTAAAAGAGCCAGTTAAGTGGTGATTGATACTGTTGAACATACCTAGAGTAGAGGGCATTTGTTGTTGTAAAAAAGAAAGTGTATATACATATACACACATGTGTGTATATAAAGTTGAAATATATATTTCAAATATGCATATATTTATATAGACTTCTAATAGGAAGCATGGAAATACAGGTAGCCAGGTAAGGATAGAGGATAAAATGTTTATGAAACAAAGCCTCGAACAGAAAATCAGCAGACATTTGACTGTGTGTTTCTTTCACTTTTTAAATTTGATTACCTAGAATGTGAATATATAAGAAACACACAATTAAATTGAATAATTATGAATGTTAGGAGCCTCTTTAATTTTCAATGAACTATTTACATACGTGTAGGAAATACTATTATTAAGCCCCATCAGAAAATGGAATATTCTAGTTTTATCACATAGTACAGTTTAACAAAAATTAGCATGTCCATATCATATGTATCATCTCTTTTCAATTATAGATATATGTATTTATGTATTTTTTTAAGTTAAAATTAGTATTGAGGAGGTTTTCTCTGAATCTAGGGAACACATCTCTACAACTTTGCTGAGACAGGCCTTGGGAAACAGCAAAATGAGCATGTGTGGACTTTGGAATTCCAGGAGTGACCCCAGCGTGAGCCAAGCCATGACACACTTTATTTTTTTTTTCTTTTTCTTTTTTATTTATTTATTTATTTATTTATTTATTTATTTTTTTATTATACTTTAAGTTCTAGGGTACATGTGCATAACGTGCAGGTTTGTTACATATGTATACTTATGCCATGTTGGTGTGCTGCACCCATCAACTCGTCAGCACCCATCAATTCATCATTTATATCATGTATAACTCCCCAATGCAATCCCTCCCTCCTCCCCCCTCCCCCCTCCCCATGATAGGCCCCAGTGCGTGATGTTCCCCTTCCCGAGTCCAAGTGATCTCATTATTCAGTTCCCACCTATGAGTGAGAACATGCGGTGTTTGCTTTTCTGTTCTTGTGATAGTTTGCTAAGAATGATGGTTTCCAGCTGCATCCATGTCCCTACAAAGGATGCAAACTCATCCTTTTTTATGGCTGCATAGTATTCCATGGTGTATATGTGCCACATTTTCTTAATCCAGTCTGTCACAGATGGACATTTGGGTTGATTCCAAGTCTTTGCTATTGTGAATAGTGCCGCAATAAACATACGTGTACATGTGTCTTTGTAGTAGAATAATTTATAATCCTTTGGGTATATACCCAGTAGTGGGATGGCTGGGTCATATGGTACATCTAGTTCTAGATCCTTGAGGAATTGCCATACTGTTTTCCATAATGGTTGAACTAGTTTACAATCCCACCAACAGTGTAAAAGTGTTCCTATTTCTCCACATCCTCTCCAACACCTGTTGTTTCCTGACTTCTTAATGATTGCCATTCTAACTGGTGTGAGATGGTATCTCATTGTGGTTTTGATTTGCATTTCTCTGATGGCGAGTGATGATGAGCATTTTTTCATGTGTCTGTTGGCTGTATGAATATCTTCTTTTGAGAAATGTCTGTTCATATCCTTTCCCCACTTTTTGATGGGGTTGTTTGTTTTTTTCTTGTATATTTGTTTGAGTTCTTTGTAGATTCTGGATATTAGCCCTTTGTCAGATGAGTAGGTTGCAAAAATTTTCTCCCATTCTGTAGGTTGCCTGTTCACTCTGATGGTAGTTTCTTTTGCTGTGCAAAAGCTCTTTAGTTTAATTAGATCCCATTTGTCAATTTTGGCTTTTGCTGCCGTTGCTTTTGGTGTTTTAGACATGAAGTCCTTGCCCATGCCTATGTCCTGAATGGTACTACCTAGATTTTCTTCTAGGGTTTTTATGGTATTAGGTCTAACATTTAAGTCTCTAATCCATCTTGAATTAATCTTCGTATAAGGGGTAAGGAAAGTATCCAGTTTCAGCTTTCTACTTATGGCTAGCCAATTTTCCCAGCACCATTGATTAAATAGGGAATCCTTTCCCCATTTCTTGTTTCTCTCAGGTTTGTCAAAGATCAGATGGCTGTAGATGTGCGGTATTATTTCTGAGGACTCTGTTCTGTTCCATTGGTCTATATCTCTGTTTTGGTACCAGTACCATGCTGTTTTGGTTACTGTAGCCTTGTAGTATAGTTTGAAGTCAGGTAGCGTGACGCCTCCAGCTTTGTCCTTTTGACTTAGGATTGGCCATGACACACTTTAAATCTTGCTTCCTTAACTGTGAAATGGGGCTATACAGACCCTATGAGACAGTGACCCATTTACCACCTGTAAAATATTAATACAGTGTAAGAGATTACTGCTATTGTCATAGCATTAGCACTTAGATATTTGGAAGCCTCCAGAAATATGCCTGCTCCTGGTCTTCTGCTGGGTTTCCACTGATTGATATCTTACTAGAATCTGGAAAGTTGGGAAAAGGGGGAGAAGAGAGGTGGGCACATGCCGTGACTGGAAGATGAAATAAGGCCCTGATAAGTTTGAACTTGGATGATGGCACTTCTAGTTTCTTTCAAAGACCTTGTAATATCTGGCTGTAAAGGTGACTTTCTTGTGTGTGTGCTGAAGGTGACTTTTGTACACAGAAAAGATTATTTAAGGGCAGTTTTGTGAACAAACTTGATATCCAATGTATTCAAGTTACACATTCAAAATCATATTTCTTCCTTATTTTTTTAACAATTTGTAGATCTAGCAAAATTTTATAGTCACTTTTATGAGGACTTTTGAAAACATAATTAAATGCCCTTCAACATTTAAATGGTATTTCTGTATTTCTTTTAAACTCCTTCAATTGTCTGACAACCCCTTCCAAGTATTGAATAACTTTTATAAAGCTGTTTTAAACATATAGATATGTTTTGTTCTCTTAAATGTCTCAGTCCCATTTATAAACTGTCTTTTAACATAAACCCAAATGTAAATCAATTACTCAGCACACATTTTGAATTAGATATTAATACTATGGGATTGATTTACTCCATCATTTCTATACTTAATTCCAAACCTTTCTGGGATGAAAACACATCCAATAAGAAAATCATTCTCACCCAGTAAAGTTCGGGTTTCCATCCTGATTCACTGTTTTTAATTCAGGCAGAGAGACGTAAGTCTGGTCTTTATTCATACTTGTGACCCTGATGAGAAATACCAGTTGCTGTTAATATCCTGATGATTGCTTGACCAGTGCTTCTTAATCTTTAGTGTGCACACGAATGAGCACAAGTCTCGCCTTGGTGTCTCGTTAAAATAAAGGTTTGGATTTGGTTGTGAGTTCTCACAACCCCACCCAAACTTACCAGATCCAAACCATAATTTTAACAAGACTCCCGGGTGAGTCTTGTGCACATTTGTGTGCACATTAATGATTATACCCAGCTCCCAGGTAATACCTGTGTTGCTGGGGCAGCAACCACACTTGAGTGAGTAGTGATGCCTTAGATTCAAGTGCCATTTTACTTCATTCTTCCATCTACTCATAGATGACTTTGTCCCCCATTGAGGTAGTTCACTTCCTTCACAGTTTGATTGGTTTTGCATTTCTTTGACTCTCTTAAGGCATTCAAATGTCATTTCCATCAGACTCTGCAGACTTTTCCAGGTTTTGTGTCACTGTGGTCAGACAACTGACCACTTTAATGAAGATTAAAATTACTCATTTATAGTGAAAGAATAGATTGTTTTGAAATAAATGTGTAGAAATATTTTGCTAGAAAAAAAAGTAGAAAGGACAAGTTTACCAGACTAACAGTTTGAACTCTGTTGAATGAACACGAGGTTTTATAAATGTAGGATACAACATTTTAAAAAGTTGGTTCCTGTATCTAAATGAATTTTTAGATTGTCTCTAGATACTTTGTATTGATCAAACATACTAATACAGACGCAAGTTTTTTTTTGTTTGTTTGTTTTTTATTTTAACTTAATGCTGTGCCTCCCTCCCTGTCAATCCTTATTGTCAGAAAATACAGCTTGCTGGATGATTTTTTCCATCAAATATCTGAGAAGCAAGGGACCTCATAGAATATGTGTGCCTTTTGGTTGAACTAGCTTATTCCAAGCCAAGTTTCTCACTAACATTTCTTTATTCAATAAAAGTAGACAATTTAAATGTTAGAAAGGAAAACGTGTGTGTGTGTGTGTGTGTGTGTGTGTGTGTGTGTGTGTGTGTGTGTGTGTGTTTCCTTCTTTGAATGTTTTTGATGTTGACGGCCTGGAAACAAGCAGTGAACATTGAGCCTCTGCTCCTTTTCATTCTGAAGCCCTTCGTCACCCTACGATCTTACAAAAGGCCTGAATAAAACATCTTATTTACTTGCCTAGCCCTATAGGCAGTTAAATTCACTACCTTACTAGAAATGGGCCCTCTCATACAGTGTTCATAGGAATGTACCTGTGTACAGCCTGTGCAGGTATTTTGACCAAGCAGTTCTGGAAATCTGTCCAAATAGTTAATTGGACAGGTATGCAATTTTGTTCAAGAATGTTCTTTGTGGCATTGTTCATAACTGCAAGATATTAGAAACCAACTAAATATCCATCCATATGTAACCACCCAATGGCTTCTCCATGTCTGCTGCCTAGCAGAGCCAATTTATCAAGACAAGGGAATTGCAATAGAGAAAGAGTTTAATTTATTCAGAGCCAGCTGTGCAAGGGCCAGAGTTTTATTATTACTCAAATCAGTCTCCGTGAAAACTCAGGGGCTGGGGATTTTAAGGTTAATTTGGTGGGTAGAAGGTTGGAAAGTGGGGAGTGCTGATTGGTCCAGTCAGAGATGAAATCATAAGTTGCTGAAGCTGTCCTCTTGCACTGAGTCAGTTCCTGGGTGGAGGCCACAAGACCAAATGAGCCAGCTTATCGATCTGGGTGGTGCCAGTTGATCCGTCTGGTACAGGATCTGCAAAATATCTCAAGCAGTGATCTTAGGTTTCACAATAGTGATGTTGTCACCGGGAGCAATTTGGGGAGGTTGAGTAATCTTGTAATCTCCAGCTCCATGATTCCTAAACCATAATTTCTAATCTTATGGCTAATTTGTGAGTCCTGCAAAGACAGTCTAGTCCTCAGGCAGAAAGGGAGTTTGTTTTGGGAAAGGGCTATTATCATCTTTGTTTCAAAGTTAAACTACAAACTTATTTCCTCCCAAAGTTGGTTCAGCCTATGCCCAGCAATGAACAAGAACAGTTTGGAGGTTGGAAGCAAGATGGAGTCAGGTCAGACCTCTTTCACTGTAATAATTGTCTCAGTTATAATTTTTGCAAAGGTGGTTTCAGGTATAGATCATTCATACAGTTGGAATACTTTGCAGTCATTACAAATTTGTATTGATCATCATGGAAAAGAGCTATGTCATGTATTTTTATTTTTTAAAATTTTAAATATTTTTGTAGAGGTGGGTGTCTCACTATATTGCCCAGGCTGGTCTCCAACCCCTGGGTTCAAGCCATCCTCCCACCTTAGTCTCCCAAAGTGTTAGGATTACAGGTGTGAGCCACCACGCCTTGCCTTGATGTATTTTTAAAAGAATAAAGCATGCTACAAAGAATTAGTTGTGGTGAAACTCTGTTATTGCAAATAAAATTAATGTTTTAAAAATTATCAAACAAGGTAGACTCATAATTCATACAGATATAAAATGAACACATGTTAAAGATTTTTATTTAACTCATTATTAATGAGGAAACTGGTAAGATGTTAAAACAGTTCAAAGGAGAATCTAAAGAATGAACAAACACATTTAGGGATCAGGAATATTTAAATGAATTTACAAGTGATTGCAAAAACGGCTTCTTCCACAGTGGGAAAGGGACTCAATTGTACCTCCACCTTATAGAATTTATTTGCTTGTCCGTAGACAAGTATTATCTTGCATTGTTGTCAGTTATTTAAAACTTACAGAGTTGCAACATAATTCAAAGGCAATGCAAGGCACAGATCCCCCCTACAGTCAGAATCAGATCACTTGGAAAGATAGGTTCTCAAGTGGAGAGCCTAAACAATGCATAGTTTTCTCTTAAATCACATATTTTCCCTTCATATATGTTTAAAAGTGTGGAATGAACAGAAAAAAATGACAAGTTGTTTTCTACAGATGGTAAGATTTTGTGTTATTATTTCTATCTTTTCTATTTTTCTGTACTTTCACAGCATTTCTAAAAGAACATATAATTTTTTATAATAGGGGGAAAAATAAACTTCTATATTGAAAAACATTTACAAATCACCTTCTCATGTTTTTAGTAAATCCTTCAACAACGACAACAATAAAGGAAATTGCTTCGTATCTGCTGCCTGTAGGGTATTGTGACTAATAGGATGAGAATAGGGGCCAGAGAATGTGGGCGGTCAACATCAGCTGTGCTAACCTGCTATTTCTGGTGGGTCCTCCAATTGATTGCTTGGTGTTCAGGCCTAAATTATTCCCACTTATAAGAGATACGATGAAACTGAAGTGCATTAGCACGTCAGAGGTGCTTTTGGCTTTAACACTCAATAAATGAAGTGCCAGAAAGTTGCTAATATTTTCTGTACCTTCTTAAGATGAGTCTGGAAAAAGCCTGTTTACTAATGAGCAGTTCCTGGGTGGGAGAAAGGAGAAGGACAGTGTCTGTGCATGGTCTGTCAGAAGGGAAGATGCTTCCCATAACTGTGTGTGATGACAGTTACTAATGAATAGATGTTTCAGAGTTCATGCTACCCTCCTCTAGTTAATGTTCTTATTTATAGAACTGATTTGAAAATTAAACAGAGCTGTTTCTTTCTTCAGTTTTATAGTTGTAAAGAGATAATAAACATACTGATGGCTTGTATTATTCCAGAGTTGTTTGCCTAGGTATCAGTTATTGCCTAGAGATTTGTTGTCTTTCTCTCCTCTGGGTGTTTTTTCTTCTTCTTCTTTTTGTTTAACTTCTCATGGCATTGTATTTCTGATATAATCCTCATTTCCTCACATCTTGCCAAACTGCAGTTCCTTTTGGATGCCAGATTTTTCTTGTAATCTTCATCCTGACTGATGAGAGACTTACAGAGCAGTTGGTGCATACATGCAATATAGCTATGAATCTTACTGACAATGTACATGGACTATTTTGGATAATCCTAGAGGCTTATATTTATAGCTTGTTGTATCAAAATAATTAAGATAGCATCAATAATTAAACAACAGTCTCTTGCTCTTCTTTAGCTCAGAGCTGTTGTGCATATTGATGTCAAAATATTCTTGTTGAATGAATGAACTGAACTATGTTTATTTGTAGGAAACTATGTGTCACTTTTATGGAGTACTGGTGTGAGTGGTTATGTAAGCATTTTGCCCTCAGAAGGAATAACATCACCTATAAAAAACATTTGGGGTGCTCATATCCACATTTTATTTGAAGGTTTAGTTCTAGGAATATTCGTCTCCAACAATGCTGGGTATCCTTCCCACTATGCCCAGGGCACTGGTCTTTAGGGGAAGACTGGCCATGGGAGAAAGGAATTAGGAGGCAAATTTTGTTTTTGATGCCTATACTAAATTAATTTGTGTCATCCCAAACTCCATGTTCACCTAGTACCTGTGAATGTAACCTTACTAGGAAATAGGGTTTTGTGGATGTAATCAAGTTAAGATGAGGTCATACTGGATTAAGATAGACCCTAAATCAATGTCTGATGTTCTAATAAGAAGGCTAAGTGAAGACACAGGCACAGAAACACAGAGAGAAGGATGCCATGTAACAACAGAGACTGAGATACAAGTGATGTAACTCCAAGAAAAGGAATGCCAAGGATTTCTGGCAACCACCAGAAGCTATTAATAGGAAGAGGCAAGGAAGGATTATTGATCTAGGATTCTTCTCTAGAACGTTCAGAGGAAGCATGGCCCTGCTGACACCTTGGTTTCAGACTTCTGGCTTCCAGACTGTGAGAGAATAAATTTCCGTCATTTTAAGTCACTTAGTTTGGGGTAATTTGTTATGGAATCCATGGGAAACTAATGCCATGTCTCCCACTTGATGTTCCCCTTTCTTCCTTAGTGTTTCTCATTCTCCCGGTATCCTGTGCCCTTATCTTATAGCTTTATTCATGTGCTAGTCAAGATTGAGTGAAGTAAGAAGAAAACACTCTAGATAAATTGAACAGGAAAGGATAGACTATAGGGAATTACCTGCTTACACACTGTTTGGGAATTTTTTTTTTTTTTTTGACAAATCTTATTTTATTCAGCTAGCAGTCTGATCACACATGGTCCAACAGCACTCAAATAATAAATCAAATATAACCAGATGTTAAAGATTGGTCTTCAAACATCATAGCCAATGATGCCACGCTTGCCTATGATCTCTCCGACATAAAACCACATCAACACCTCAGTGGCCACCAAACCATTCAGCACAGCTTCCTTAACTGTGAGCTGTTTGAAGCTACCAGTCTGAGCACTATTGACTAGTTTTTTCAGGCTCTGAATAGCTCTAGGGATCTCAGCAGGGGTGGGAGGAACCAGCTCAACCTTGGCGTAGTACCAAAATGTGGCCAATGGAGGCTTCGAGTAAGTCACAGCAGCGTTCACCAGAGCCAGGGTCTTCTCCACAAGGTTACGGACAAATTGGGCCATGGTTCTGGGATGCAAAGTCCGTCGCTTGGAACCACTGTTTGGGAAATTTGACAGCCAAAGTCAAGGATACATTTTTTGGTATCAAGAACTCAGAAAGTTCAGTGAAGGCAAGAAACGACTACCTAATATCTTAGCAACCTAGAACACTTTATGGGGTCATTCTCAGGAAGACGCTTGGAAGACACCAACAAAAAACCACGTATATGTTAATGCCCACACATCCGACTCCAGCTGCTGCCAGTGAATAATGTCTTCTCTTTCTCTTCCCCTACCAGGTTTCTGTCAATGACGGTCCTTGGCAGAATATGAATACAAACCCTACTACTAAAGAGAGCTAGGAAATGTTTCCAGACTTTCAACCCTAGTGATACTGGGGAGAGTTTTGAAGGGCAAGGACAGAGCTGAATATAAGAGATGCTATCCTGCTTACTCAACTTCCTTTCCCTCAAAACAAAAACAAAAGCACTTGCTTCTCAGAAGGATTCTGTTAATCTATTTATTTACACCAAGGTATTATGGACCAACAATATCTTTAAATGTGTTTTTCCCCCCAGGACAATTTGTACTTTCACAAGAACAAAGATTTAATTTAAAGCAGTGAATCCATCTAATTGACAATTGGTTGGAACAGGGACTCACTGACAACATTGTTTCCTGAGGGGTCCTCAGAGATACAAAGACATTTTAGACCGAAATCTACTCTTCAGGATTTTAATCTATTTGGCCTTTGCTTTGTATGTGCAAAGATACTTGGTTTTGTTGATCTTTTGTTTTTATACAAAAACATAAATGAGAGATTTCATTCTGGTTAAATGAGGCATATTCTTCTCAATTCTCTGTCACTAGTGGTTTTCAATGGAGCAATTTGGATTCCCACATTGTGCTCTCAGGGGACATTTTGTAATGTCTGGAGACATACTTGGTTGTCACAGTTGAGGTTGGGGGAGTACTACTGGCTTAGTGCGTGTTGAGGTCAGGGATGCTTCTCTACATCGTGCAATGCACAGGGCAGCCCCCACAACAAAGAATTACCCAGCCCAAAATGTCAATAGTGCCACAGTTAAGAAATTCTACTCTTTTGCTGTATGTGATTGGAGTGAAAAGGTGAGGTAGATAGAGTCTCTGTCTTGATTCTAGGCTGTGGTGGGTCTGCCTGCCCTCAGGTACCCTTGGATACTGTTTCCGCCCTTTGATGCTGCTGCCTTAACTTCTTCGCAGTCCTCTGAGGTACCCTGCCGAAAAGTGAGGCCAGAACTCTCCCCTGGCTTCCCAATTCAGAACCAAGGTACGGGCACTGCATGCCCTCCCTTTTAACAACTCTTTGGGTTTGTTCCATTCTGAGATCCCTTTGATTTTCGAAGCCTCCTTCCCACATCCTGAGAGCAACCTGTCTGTCAGCTTCTTCTCTGTAGCTCCTTTTCCAGAGTCTCATCTCCTGCCTAGAAAGCCTTTTCCCTTCTCTTCCTTTCATCACTGTCTTCTTCACCCCTGCCCCTTGCCAAATTGCTCTGTATCTTGACATTTTAAACATTCTCATCTTCCTCTACATCACCTGCCTAGATTCACTGGAGAAAAGCTGATGGCATAAGGAATCTGATATTCTCCCCAGATCCCTCCCCTGATCGTTTATAGACGCTTGCCATCCCTCCATTCCCGGAATGCTTATCTTGAATTTACACCTGTTGTAAATTGCCCCATTCACGAATTAGGCTAATGATTGTCTTCCTTTGTTCAATTGCTTCATGCCAAAGGAGTCACCTCTCTGGGTTCCCACAGGCTGTAAATTTTAGAGGGCAAAAAGCAAGGTCCCAGTAGTGCTCTTCAACCAACCTGGACACAAAATCAGAGTTAATCAAATGCTAAAAAAAAAAGGCTTTTTAATGATGAAGGGGATGATAACCCAAGCTGGAAGGGACTTTTGAAGCCCATGAAGCCTGTTCCCAGTGCACCTAGGCAGACTAAATCATCCAAGATAGATGAGGATTTATCCAATTTTCAATGATTTCCAGAGAGAGAAATTTCACAACCTGTTCCAGCTATTAACTACCCTGTTATGAAATGCTTTCTCTAACCTAAATCGACTGTCTCTTAAGGACTCAACATTGTATAAAAATATATACTAATAAATTTTGAAATATGAGTTAAGATTTTCTTTATATACAGTAAATTTATATAGTACCATTTCCCTTCAAGGTAAGAGGATTCTTATTTTTATCTGAAGAAATTGCTAAGCCAGGACTTTTGGCAAGGGGATTGGAATTGAGGACAAATGAGTAGCTTGAAAACACCACAGATTGTATGAAGTAAGAAAAATAGTTTAATTCTTTCTGTATACTCTTGGAGTGTTATTGCACAGCTTACTTAGAATGCCAAAAGCTCTTTTAAGATGACTTATTTATTGGGGTGTTTATTTCTTTAAGGGAATCATGTCTCCCTCTATATTAAAATGGTGCATTGTATTGTTTCCTTTATAACTTCCTACAGGGAAGCTGTTAAATTACGCAACTTTACAGGACAGTTCTGTCTACCTCAGCATTACCCCTTTCGTTGCAGGAATGAATTTTCAAGATTTGTGTAACGTATTCAGCAAATAAGGATTGAACCTCTTTGGTGTGTGCAGGCACCATGTGGGCTAATTATAGATTCAAAAAAGAAGACTCTGTCTTGAACCTGTAAGGGGCTCTGGAATTGAGAAGGGAATTTCGACATGTAAATAAGGAAGTCCCAGAAAGGGCTATAGGCTCTGTGATAGCAGCCTGTGAAAGATACAATGGGAAACATTTGGTACATAGCTTTCTAATAAGTGTGTTTTTCTGCCTTCTTCAAGAACACATGACTTTGAACCAAGATAAACCTGGTGATAAATCTGTTCTTTATCACTGTGTGATCTTTCTGAGTCTCAGAATCTAACCTTGCAAATAGAAAGAAATCACATCTGCCTTCAAGATTATTATGGTGATTAAACTAAATTGAATTAAATTCAATAATGTGGTTTAAAAACACTAAGCAAAGGGCCTAGTATTGGGTAGGTAGTTAATAAATGTTGTTTTTGTCTTATCTCTTTGATGATTCAAAGATATTGTAAGAGACCTGTATTTATTCTTTTTGGGGAAGGAGGGGGCTTCTAACTTCAAAATAACCTTCTTATATTTGGAGACTCTCCCAAGTCATGAGGCAGAGCCAACCCTACTGTAGAATCTGAAGATGACACAGACCCACCTTTCCAAACTTCCTTGCAGCTAGCAATGGGGCATATGGGCAATCAGACATACTAACACCTGTCCTTGAATTAGTAGCTCATGGTATGGAGAAGCAGGGGCTACCCAGAATCCATTTTGATGATGAGCCACATTGGTAGCAGTCACCATGCCTGGTCTTAGAGGTCTCAGATGCAGCAGTTCTAACAGAGGCAGTTCAAGTTCAGCACTGGTGGTATCTGTGGTACAAGTTTCAGTGTCTGTCCTCAGTGGTAGCACCTGTGATATCCTTACTATCCTGATCTGTGATGTGATTTTAAATGTTGACTCTGGGTGCATTGACTACAACCCTGATTCTTATGATGTTTATGAACAACCAACTATCCTTATTTAATCCCTTTTGAGCTTGTATTATTCACATTCTGTTTGTTTTGCTCACAACTAGAACTTTTGACTGATAAAAATATTGTTATAAATATCATAATCTTGCTTTGTTATACAGTAATGTTTTATATGCTATCAAAGAAGGAAAGACTGTTGTTTCCTTCCATATGAAACAGACTCTTATAATGATCCCTTTTCAATTGTTTTGCATTTTTTGTTGTTTTTTAAACCTTTCTACATCTTCCTTTACTATCACATGTCATTTCTCATTAGAAAAATTACAGCATACCAGAGTTTCCTTTTTCTTGATGCTATGTCTACATGACAGGGAGAGAGCTATACCTCATAGGATTGCCAAAACCTATAATGTCATATGCAGAGAGAAAACAATTCAGACTTTCTGTTTTTGGCAAGAAAAAAATGCCTCACAATTTTTTATTAATATTCTATTTTAAAACCTGTTAAGCCCCAAAGCTCTTTTCTTTAGATAGAAATTTCTCAATATTTTAACTAAAGCTGTGAAAGAGAAAAAGGGAGAACTCTTTTAATTTTTTAAAAAGAAACATTCAGTCAAAAACAAATCTCTAAGGTTCTCATTCCAATATTGGCAGCATAGCTTCCATTGTGCTAACTATTGGACTATTTTGCTGATAATAACTAAATTAAAAATTATAAACTGTAAAAATAGTTGTTTGAAAGCTACTTGGAAAGTAGTAAAAGCAAGCCAGAAGTATAGGGGATATGGTTCTTGAAAGAAGAGCGCATTAGGCAAGATCCAAACTTAACTGGTTTTTCTGCTGAGGGTGCTTCCCAGTTTGTTGTGGCACACTAAGATAGAGCTCAAGCAGAAGGTGGCATTCTTATTAAGTGAAGAAGTCAGAAGTTAGAGTTCAGGGCTACCAAAAACTCCTGGAAATCGAGAGGGGAAATCCTGGAAATGGAGAATCCTAAAATCTACATAAAAATCCCTAGTTGACTCCTAAACTATGCATGTACAGGTATGATTTCAAGGAACACAAAAGGAAGCAGTAGTTGGAAAGTTAACAGTCTGAGCAGAGGTGATACCAGCTTCCTGGTTCTAGGAAGACAGAGATTGGAGTTCAAATCCTACCAAGTTATAAAGATTTGGCAAACAATTCAAGATTTTCTCTGGAGCCCAAAGTAGCTATGCATTAGAAGCAGGGACCATGTCCCAGGAATGATAACTATATCCTTGAAATAATGGCAAAACTAAAATTGACCCACTGTAAGAAAACCTGAAAAACAAGCCTCCACAAAATTAAGGTGACCCACTTGTAATATAATGGTCTGACATGACAAAATTAAACACTCTTTAGAGGAACAGAGCAGAATTCAGATTCTATACAACATATTATCAATAATGTCCAGCATATAATCATAAATTGCTAGACATGCAACAGGCAGGCAAATATAACCTATGATCAAGAAGAAAATCAAGACCTTGTCTCCAAAAAAAAAAGGAAAAAAAAAGTCAATAGCTGAAGACCACATGTCATCCAGATTTTGGTATTAGCAGATAAAGACTACTATAATGTGTTTGAAAGTTTCTAGGAAAAAAATGAATATAGTGGGTGAAAATATGGGGAATAAGGAGAGAGAGAAGAAACCACTGCATCCTGAAAAAAAATCCCAAATAGAAATCCTACAACAGAAAAATAAAGATTATATCTTTGGTATCCTATTCACTTTTGTGTCCTTTCCGATGCCTTTATGCCGATTAGGATTGTTTTTGCATAACTGATTGTTAATTACTGTTAAAAGGTAAATTTATTTAAATCCATAAACTTGGACTTCCTCCTTTAAATCATATAAAAATAGGCATATAATACTTTACTATACTATAATAAAATGTTTACAGTAAATTAAAGTAGTAATGAACCTTAGTAATTTTTAAATATATTTGAACAAATTATTTCAGTTAAGCTATTCTACCCTCCAATTAAATACAATCATGCATTACATTTACTATCTATATCTAAAGTGTAAAGAGTAAAATTATGGAATAATTCAATTTGAGGCATATTTGGCAAAATTATGAATCAATTGGAAGAAACTACAACAACAATTATAAATTATTCTGGTAGGGTGGTTTTCCCTATTTAGAATCAGCTAACTGAAGTAAGCTAGCTTTCAATAAGGTGATTAATTTGTTTATTTTAATTATTGAACATAAAAACTGTTTGTGAGATTAACGATCACATTACCCAACATAATTAACCTGTAATGGAATTTTGTCTTCTTAAATTGCTAAAGTATCATTTTTTTCAGTCCTCTTATAAATTAGTCCTGTCTTGAATCGATATGTAAATTAAGTATTGTTAATCATAAAATATTTGTTAAATAGCTACAATATAGTACAAGTGGTTTTAATTTGGTTCTCATAAAACTAAAAGCAGATATTCCTACATTTTTATATTTTATAGAATAGTAATATATTTAAAGTATGTTTTTGAGATTAACACTAATTTGTCAATTTTATGTTGCATATTTGAAAGAACAGAACCAAAAACCAGTATATGTACTATCTTTACTTCAAAAAAGAAATGACTTTACAGAATCAAAAATTAATTTAGGTAACCACAGTATCAAGAGAAACTGGAATCCTCTATGAGCAAGCACTGTAGATATTTAAAGCCACATCTATTTATATATACATTACATAGACTTCTCTTTTTTCACTGCAAAGTGTTGGACACCTCCTCGCTGAAATCTCCAGATTATCGTTTAAAAGCCCTGCAGTAGTATGTGAAGGGCTTCAGTGCAGCAGATGGGCTTGGTTCATGGGAGTGGTTGGGTCCTGTGTGTCTCTTTAAAGTATTGGGATACATTTATCTATCAGTACACATTAGTACTTTTCTGGGAAGAAGGTTCCTAACTTTCACATAGTTATCAATTGTGTTCTTAATTCCAAGGATGAGAATCTTTGCTAATAGCCCTTTTCGTTACGGCAATAGTGTATCTGTTCCATTTTCTCATTGATCCCAACTTTTAATAATTGACAAGAGGACCCAGTTTAAAGCGATATTCATTTGGTCATTTCTTAGAATCATTTCACTTACAAGAAATGAAGTGAGCCTTCTCAGTATCAGATATTTCTATTGTAAAATATGAAAGCCATTGCCGTTTTTCATAGGCTCCAATGAAGTGACAGTTGCTTGGTTTTCTTTCTGTGGTAGTACGTTTGTGAATAAGTATTTGCCCTGTGACTTTGTGTATACCCTACTTCATTCAAGAAAAAGATTGAAAATTGTTCCTAAATCCATGCACAAAACAATAAGACAATATGTAAAGTAAGTAATAAAAGTAAGTCAACAAGAATTGCAGACCAAAAAGAAAGGTGATCTGAAGCCAAGTGTTAATACATGAAACATGTGTCTCAAGCTACTTCTGCATGATACACAGTTCAGAATTGGAACCAATCTTCCTAGTAGTCAGTACAAAGGGAAAAATTAGTTGAATTAGAATGGGAAAGAACACAGGTCTGACAAACTAGTTAGAGCCAGCAGAAGCCAGCTTGAATAACCACAGGCCCATGTGGCCCAGCACAAGCCAATATGAACCAATTAGAAGCCGCCTGAGTCACACATCTTCCCTCAGATGGTGGTGTGGTTCTGCCTTCCTTTTCCTGGGAACCTGCTTTCAGCAGCATCTCCCGTGATGAGGAGGATGAGCTGTGGACTTAGAGGGGCTGGCCAGACAGAACGGATGAACAAGGGTGTCATCATCTTGTACAAAAGACAAAGGGGGAGTAGCTTCTTAACTTACATTTGAAAGTAGCTTGGCGGTGCTCCCAGTGAGTGAGTCTGATGTTCCAGAGACTCCACAGGCAGTCATCATGTGTTAATACTGGAAACTGACCTGCCTTCCCCACCGACAACACACGCTAAAAAAGGGGAAAAGAAAACCAGACAACCTGCAGTTTGAATTTAGATGTATGAGACAAAGTGACAGCCTTAACATTCGCCAAATTTAAAGAGGCAACATTGAATGGTAAGTTATATTTTAAAATATCAAACACCGAAATGTTAAACTTTCAGAAATATGAAGGTTTTAAAATGTCAAAAGTAGACATTTTTTTTAAAATCCTGCAGATCTAATTTCAAAGTGACGAAATTAAATAGAATGTCTCTCTGAAAGGTACTTTTGTTAAAATGAAACACTGTTTGAATTCAGTGGGTGATTGTTCATTGCTCTGGCGTTTATTTTACGTGCTTAGTAAAAACTCAGGAGACAACAACTCCATGTAATATGACAGAGTTGGACTGACTGGCGTTTTTGCACTTCTCACTAATGGGATTGAATCCATCAAGACTTGGATAGTGGTGGTTGCTTGAACCTCTCAATACCTGAATTTTCCTTGATAAGCAACTCCATGCGGAGCTCTGGCAAGAAATGGTGGTATGTAAGGTTGGGCAAAGCAGCTTGCATCTTCTCCAGACTTGGATGTGTCTCCTGATTCCCCGGATTTAGTTGCCAAATTCTCCCCTCCCTTTTACTCCTCTTGGCTTATAGATCTGTTTACTAGCCAATCAGCTGTTTGATGTCTGAGGGAAACCTCTGCAGATGGAAAGCATTCTTTAGAATAAGCTGGCTTCTATCTGCATGTTTAGTTTAGTAGGGTTATCTTTGCAAAAATCCTAGTTTTTCATGTGTTTTGAAGTTCAGTATGGAAATCTTATTATTCTATTTTTAAGTCTAGTAAAATAAGTACAATTACCTTCATGTTTTCTTTGACTAATATTTAATTCAAGTCAAACAAATTCTACTTAAATAATCATACCCATTTTCAAAGGTAGTTAAACACCTTTAAATATTTTATACCACAATTATGCATTTAATATAGTATATTTTCCTTTGAAGTGCTTCCAGTGACCTGATAGGGCAACTCAATATGCAAACAATCAAAGCTTTCCAAGCATTTAAAAGTACTCTTATAAATACAATAAACTTACAAAGCAAATAAGCTTTTAAAAATGTTCTAGTTATATTTAAAAATGCAATTTTCTTATTCCTTTCAGCTTAAAATGGCAAAACTAATATATAGTTTCTTAAATCACTTGTATAACATATATTGTTCATAAAATTAACTCAAAAGTACTAATTCTATAAGTTGATGTTATTTCAATTGTAGGCTTAATTCTAAACATTCTGGGTGTTAAGATGTTTATTACTGTGGCAGAAACTTCCAGTTCCTCCCCAAAGCCATCCTTCCCTTCCTGTATAATAGGCACTGGCAGACTTTTACTGTAAAAGGCCAAACAGTAAATATTTTAGGCTTTGCGAGTCACATATACTCTGTTGCATATTTGTCCTTTTAAAAAAAAATTAAAAATGTAAAAAAAAAAAAAAATGTGACCCTCTAGCCATACAAAAAGGATCAGTGGGCTGATTTTGGTCTGTCAATTGTAATTTTTTGACCCCTGTTCTAGAATTTTAAAATCATTCGAATTTTTTTTTAATTTTAGCTGGGCACATTTCCCAGACTCTCTTGTAGGTAGGTGGCCATATGACTAATTTCTGTCCTCTTTGCCTCCGAATGCAATGCAGACCTAATGGTGCAGCATTTTGGCTTTGTAGTTAGGAACAGCACCATGGGGATGGCAGAGCAACAAGCTATAAGGAGACTGGGCTCCAGGGCACTGCAGGACTTCATGCCTCTCTGAGAACTGAGCAGTGTTGACAACCAGCCTAGACTTCTAGGTGAGACAAGAATACATTTCTAACTTGTTCGAATTCCTGTAACCTGCAGCCAAATCTGTATAACTAGTCTACTTTCTTAGGGGACAGATTTCAAACCTCAGGGGAACTCAAGTTAATGAGTCAAAAATTCATGCCCACCATATGGCTGTCAATGCTTTGATAATTGCTTTCAGCTTCTCTTTATTTTTGTGATGAAATCCTACACCTTTCACCCAGGCCTAAAGAAGTTCTAATGCTATTCCATTGAATTTTAAAATTCTCTTCATAATTTGGTAGAAAGCCCAATGACATTGTTTTTGGTGCCTTGTTTTGCGTGTCAGTTCTTTGGTTGGTTTCTCCTGAGAAGTGTGGGCTGTTTGTGGGTAAGAACAAAGGACCCTTGATTTCTTTTATGTGAATTGTATCCCCAAAGCATAAAGAACTCTGAGACTCCACTCCTAAGGCTCTGGATCAAGTCTCCCTCATTAACTTCTTTCTGAGACCCAGTTCCCATCTGGTCCTGGGACAGCCATGCATTGCTGTAGCTACATTTCTTCTTTGCCCCTGTGTTTCTGAGCCTGTTTTGATAACATGCTCTGACTTCTCGGGTTCTAGAGCTCTGGCTTTTGTTTGCCAGTCTTCTTCCAGAATGGAATATACCCCCAAATCTCTGTTTCATGATAAGGTCCCCTTAAAGATGAAGTGCTTGACACATAGTAGAGATTTAATAAAAGCAAATTAGCTTGTCGTTAATGCTTTTGAAAACTAGAATAAAGCCATAACTTTAGGTGACACTTCTTACTGGCCTTAAAATTTAAATTATACAATATAAATGTATTCTGCCAGATTAAATTGGTCTCTTTGCACATCAAAGTTGAAGTATGGGTGGAAAACATCTAAAATTTATGGAAAGTATTTTGTTATGAAGAAGCTGAGACATACTTTCCCCAAAAACAGCATTGATATCCTGAGAGCGCTTTACTTGAGTGGCTCAATTTTTGTTTGTAGGTCCCTAATGACTGATGGACATTTAACCATTTTTGCCTGATGTATGTTTTTCAGGTGAGGTTCTTTCTGGATGAGAAGTAACCTACTGAATTTCTTGAAAAATATCTTGCATCTCAATGTTAAGAGTGTGGATTTTACGTATTTGGAGAAGCTTTCATATACTGTCTTTTACATGCAGTCTTTGGACGTTTTCTTTACTTTGATCTATGTAAATGAGAAAGGATAAAAATATATGGTTTAACCAAATTCTGGTGAGGTGACTTCTTGATTATTTGTGAAGCTGGAAATGTTTAAGTGTTTCATCTATTCTTAAAACTCTGTCTTACTATTAGGTGTATATTGAAGACTGCATTTCTCTTGGCACATTTATTTGACTTAACTTTGGGTCACATCTTTTCTAAATTTAGTTGAAAGTGGAGTTTGAAGTGTTTCTTAAGTATCTGCATCTATTTTATTTAGGAATATTGAAATTTAAGGGAATATTATAACACATTTAAATTTTCCAATGATGTCATGTTATATGAACTTAATAATTTATCAGTTTGTCATCAAGTTAGAAGTTAATTAAAAATCAAAGTTCTTTAGCAACATGAATCATTGAAGCTTTTTCTCTGAATTTTTTTTTCTTGATGACTGGTGTTGTTGAAGTAGTTCATGGCCTTTATAAATACCAACTAAACTTGCTTACAAATTGCAAGCGTAATGACATAAGATATTCTCTTGCCATTGAATAAGCATAATATTCTCCTCTTAAAATTTTCTCACTTAGCTTTATCAGAACCCAAGTTTCCAGACTATGGAGAGTTGGTACTTCTTTTGTCATAGAAACTCCATTTATACATTTTTAAAAACCTGGTATGATTTATACCCTGTTGTAGATCATCTTAACACTTACCAGTGAGTCATTGCTAAAAGCACAATATCAAATTTATTATTTGTTTGTAAGAAACCCATGTAAAGAGTGAAAAGAGACCTCAAGGCAAAGAGAAATTTTTGAAAAAAATAGAACTCTATGACACAAATGATAGAATTATTTCTCCACTTTTTAATGTTGTGTCATGGTAGATATCTCTCTTAAACTCTTGTTGTTTCCATGAACCGATAGCTGCATGTTTATATGGATGCCATTGGGCTGTATACAGCAACAAACATCTCCTATAATAAAGAGGTGATAGAATATTAATTATCCTCAAAAAGTCCTTATAAAAACAATTATATGAGAAAATGCTTAATAGGTCATGTTTTGATTAAAAAATGGATAAATATATAAATCTGTGACTTATATAATTTTGTTACATTTTATATTTTCAGCCTTCTTTTCATATAGTAATTATATAAATATAAAATATGAAACAATTGATAACTATACATAAATCAATATTTTATAGGTAAATATTTTCTCTTCTGATATATATGCGTGTATGTATGCATGTGTATATGTGTGTATATTATATCAGAAGGGAAACAATGTAGCACCCTGTTGAGTTGAACAATATAAAATTGTGTTGACATTCAACCTTTTATTAATCCACTAAAATGGTCATTTTCTGGGTAGTGAGTCTGTGTGAGATTTTTCTCAAAGTAGCTATGTTTCCTTTACTTTATGATCCAAGGTTTTTGTGAGAGGCATTTATTTATAACCTTTATTATCAGGAAGAAACCTCCAAGAAAGTTGTTCAATTAAGTCTCAAAGGCAGCCTCTCCTCCTCCCTCTCACTCTGATCTTGCCATCTTTCCATCCTGGTTGTCTGCAGTAGCCTCTTTCCAGGTAACAGTGCTAATGTTCTCCCCAAACACATGCAGATTTCTTCTTTACCTCCTGCCCCTTGTGTCCAGCTGGTTGCAGACTCTCTTCTTCCATCATAACTGTCTTCTCTTTTTGTTGTTACTCCTCTAGTTAAACACAATAAAAAAGCAGCAATCATTTTAATAGTGATTACTATGTGCCAGGCATTGTTCTAAGCCTTATATATGTTATTTAATCCTCATAGTGACCTAAGAAGTAGATAATATTATTATACTTCATTTTAAGAGGGGTGAGGAAACCGGGGGACAGACAGGCCAAGTGACTTACCTAGTACATATCCACAGATCATATGCAGAATAGGGGCCACCAAACTACATCCTGTGGGCCAAACCTATCCTCCCACTACTCCCACCTGTTCCTGTAATAGTTTTATTGGAACACAGTCATTCATTTTCATATCATCTGTGGCTACTTTCTTGGTAAAACAACAGAGTTGAGTAGTTGTGACCAAGACCATATGGCTTGCAAAGCCTCAGATATTTATTATCTAGCCCTTTAAAGAAGAAGTTTGCCAACTCCTTGCCTAGAATACAGTTTCTGTGTCCAACCATTCCAGTTACTATAGCTGTGTAATCAATTACTCCAAATCTTAGTAGTACAAACAACCATTTATCATGCTCAGGGAATTTATGGGTCAGGAATTCCAAGTGGACATGGCATTTCTTCTCCATGGCATCTCTTCTCCATGGCATCTGGTACCTGGACTGAGAAGACTCAGCCAGCTCAGGACTGGAGCAGCCGGGGCTCTTCAGGCATCGCTTCACTCCCTAGCTCTGGGTGGACTCCCCACATGCTCTTTTCAGCCTAGCAGCATCCAGACTTCTAACATAGGGTCTGGGTTCCCAGTGTACATGTCCCAAGAAAGAGAGTGAAGCAGAAGCTGTTGCATCTCGTTTGACTAGCCCCAGAAATCAGGCACCAACTACTTCTGTATTCTCTTGATCAAGGCAATCACAAAGATCTTCCCAGGTTCAAGCTGAAGGAACACAGGCCATACCTATCAGTGGAAGGGTGTCAGTGTCACATTATAAGAAGAGTATGTGGAATGGAATATCTATTGGTGGAACTATCTTTGGAATATAAAACCCACCATCCATATCCACCCACCTGTCTTTAACTCTAGACATCTT
The DNA here is from genome assembly GCF_007565055.1 of Rhinopithecus roxellana. NCBI lineage: Eukaryota > Metazoa > Chordata > Mammalia > Primates > Cercopithecidae > Rhinopithecus > Rhinopithecus roxellana. The sequence continues at coordinate 77,769,816 of NC_044555.1, forward strand.
CCTATCTCCCCAGACCGTAACCAGGAACTCACTGTCCTGGGCTAAAAAAATTTTCTGCCATGTTCCACCTCATCTCTGAAACTGTTGCTTATCTTCACATTCTGTTAGTAGAAAACTTCAAACTTTCAATCTAAGCCCTGAGGATTACTCCCAGCCTCAAGCTGTGTTCCTTTTGTGTGTCTTATTGTAAATGTGTTTGTTTGCTTGTTTGTTCTTCTGAGCCAGAGTCAAACCTTAAAATCTGCAAGTGGCTTTCTTTCCTCCCTGTGTCTAAGCAAGGTTTCTGCTCTGCACTAGGTTTAAAAATCTTAATTACCACTTTCTGCAGTCTGCAGAAATTCTATGTGAAGGGGATACAGGTGGCACCTGGGTCAATGTGAAAAGTGTTTGTGAAAGGAGGGAACCAGGGTACTTGTCTTAAAGCTAGATTTATTAAAATATTTCTCACACAACTAAAAAAGTCAGTAGACATTATTTGAGAATTGCAAGCAGTGGGGTTGATGCCTTTATGTTATCCCCTGGTTCTGCCACCGTCTTTCTTGGTTTTGGACTCTCCTCTTCACCTGGTGTAATTTTTGTTGTCTTGGGGAAATAAGCTCCTTCAGGGTAGCTTGAGGATTTATCAAAGGAAAGAGAAGATTGAAAAGAAGGGAAGTAGATCATAATAAACATGATTTGTCTTCAATCCAAGCTTGCCAATAATAGTGGGTAAAAGAAAAAGAATCCTTCCTTAGAAATTTAAATGCATTCATTTCTCTAAAGAACAGTAAAAAAGCAGGAACACATTTTTGATGATTCACCACATAGGTACTTGATAAGCTTGATACTCTTAATTGGCAAACTGGATTTTCATTACAGTTCATCTCAGAAAATAATATTTTGCTTATGTCTTTCCCACTTTTGTAAAATTTTCCACCCAGGTCAGAGGTCAGTAAACCATGCCTTGCTGGCTAAATCCAGCCCTTCATCTGTTTTTGTAAATAAAGCTTTATTGGAATGCAGTCAAGCCCATTCTTTTACATGTTGTGCATGATTACTTTAGCACTACCATAAGACTGAGTAGTTGTAAGAGAGATCACATGGTCTGCAAGGGAAACATTGACTATCTGAAATTTTACAGAAAAGTTCACTGACCTAAAGTGTATGTTGCCATTTAAACTAATTTTTAGATTTTTTTCCATTTAAATGTCAGATAATACAGTGAATCACATGGTGAATTTTAGTAGGGATATATTCAACTTTACACTGAATTATGTAGCTAGTCAATATAAAGGTGTCAGGAGAAACCAAGCTACCTCTTAATTTAGGTACCTGTATGATTGGACTTGAGAAATAAACTTTCTAAAAAAGAATTTTGGTCATTAGTGTTCATTAACATCCTTATCTTTTTAATATTTCAAAAGAATTAATAAAAAAATAGATCAAGACAAGAATTTATGAATCTATTAGATGAACTCTTTGGAAGGAAAATCAAGATTAATATCCTATTAATGTATACTGATAATTGATTTAAAAGAAATTTATGAAAAGATTTCCAATGACTTTAAAAAATGGTTACAGTAGTGAATCTCCTTGGCTATAATAACAAAATATTAGGGATTGCTGAGATCTGCAGGCTGTGACAATAGGAGTCTCAGCATGGGCTTGGGGGTGGTAGGAGTGAGCAATCATTACCTACGACCTACTGTGCAAAGTAGGGGTGAATGTTACTCAAAGAAAGGTAGAAATTTGTCTGGTTAAGGAATACAAAGTTGCCTGAGAATTTAGTTATTGTAGTTTATATCATCCATAATCAAGATTTATAGATCTCTATTGAATTTATTTTTTCTCTACTTCTAGCATAACCCACTCTCTCCCCTAAATGGGATGAGAGGAAATAGATTCACTCTAAAAATAGCAAAATAGTAGAGTTGACTTTAATTAAAGGCTTTCAAGGGTGATAGTCATGACTGTCAAAATTTAAAGAAAGTATAAGGAACCTAAGAGATCAACTAGACCAGAGTTTTCAACTCTACTCCAGGTTCTGAAAGTTCTACGGGGCACCCTCAGGGGCCATTGCAGTTGGAGGCCTATGAAATACTTCAGTGTATGATCCCTCCCTACTTCCAAATGTAACAGCTATGCTTTTGTTTTCTATGACTGCCTTCCATATAATATTTGGTTTATGATGGGTTTTTAGTAAAATGTTTTGAAACCATAGGTTCTAGGCCAACTCTTCAAATTTTGCAGATGAGTAAACTGAAGCTACCATAATTTGGAAGACTTAACTTGGGTCATACATTGAATTACAGTAGAGCTATAATTAGAATCTAAGTCTCCTGTGTCTCAATCAAGAGCTTTTAAAATTGATTTGGGCTGGGCACCGTGGCTCAGGCCTGTAATCCAAACACTTTGGGAGGCGAAGATGGGAGGCTCACTTGATCTCAGGAGTTCAAGACCAGCCTGAGCAACATGATGAAATCTTATCTCTACAAAATATATAAAAATTAGCTGGGCACAGTGGTATGCACCTGTATTACCAGTTACTCAGGAGGCTGAGGTGGGAGGATCGCTTAAGCCTGGGAGGCCAAGGCTAGAGTGAGCCATGTTCACTCTTAGTTTGGTGACAAACTAAGACCCTGTCCCCCCCCAAAAAAAGACAAAGAAAATGTTATATTAAAAAGAATTTAAAATTATATTTATATTATGTAATTATATTTAATATATATTATATAAATTAATTATATTAAATATAAAAAATTAATTATATAAAGATTATATTAAAAGGAATTATAAATCTAATGCCTTAGTCTACTGAGAGAAAAGGGTAAACGTTTGTATATTTAATGCAATAAGAGTAGGAGTTTAGTATTTGTGAGGTATTTTGACTTTTGTCATCACATTCTACTAATAGTGCTCAAATTTTAGTGTGCATAAGAATTGTCTAGGAAACTATTAATAATGTTTTAAAAGTCAGCTTCCCAGTTATCCTTTCTAGAAATTCTGATGTGGAATATCTGCATTTTAATCAAACATCCCAGGTGTTTCCATACAATGTTTTATGTACCACACTTAGAAAAATGCAGTCATAAAGCCTCATAGTTGTATCAGGAAGGCTAGTAGTACAGACATTATAAGATATTCCTTGGTACCATGCCCTCTATTGAGGCAAAATACTACAAAGTAGATTCTTTTAATATATAAGGCAAGTTAGGTTAGGCTATGCTGCAGTAACAAAGCAACCCTGTGCTGGGTGCTGTGTCTCACACCTGTAATCCCAGCACTTTGGGAGGCCAAGGTGGGTGGATCACCTTTGGTTGGGAGTTTGAGACCAGCCTGACCAACATGGCGAAACCCTGTCTCTACCAAATTCAAAAGTAGCTGGGCATGGTGGCGCATGCCTATAATCCCAGCTACTCGAGAGGCTGAGGCAGGAGAATTGTTTGAAACTGGGAGGCGGAGGTTGTGGTGAGCCAAGATTGCGCCATTGCACTCCAGCCTGGGCAACAAGAGTGAAACTCCGTCTCAAAACAAAACAAAACAAAAAAATAGGAAAACAAAGCAACCCCATTTTTGGCATTCTACAGGGACTGTTCCTATATCATACTTCTGTCATTAGAAGCATGTGGTGCCCAAAGTGGCTATGGAAAGGAAAGAGAGCTATAAAGTCATGCTTGATAAACTTACTGAAATAACAAATACAGATATATGTACAACCATGAGTGTACAACTTAATGAATTTTTACAACTGGGCACACTCTTGTAATCAGCACCCAGATCAAGAAACAGATCATATAAAAACACCTTTTGTGTCCCTTCCCAGTATTTACCCATATCCATCCCCAGTAAGTATAACTACAAAGCAGGATTGATTTTAGTTTAGGTTGAGAAGTGGCTTATATTTCCTCCTACCACATTCCATTGGTCAGAACACAGACATAAGAACCCCGATGTAACCGCAAGGGGTACTGAGAAATGTAGTTTTTCTATGTTCCCAGGAAATGAAATGCTGTGGTTAACATATAATATTTTCTTTGTTACAGTTACTAAATTATAACCTAGAATATGATCTCATGGTCCAAATAATGATACTTTCTATGCTTTTCTATGGTATGGCAGATTAAATAAAAATTTGCATACTTTCTAACTTAATCTTTTTCTGTAGAAATTTATTCCCAAAAAACTATGTATTTATATTGTTGATTACTGGAATATTATTTTATGGACTTGTAGATGGCAGATAATTTAGAGCAAGATGGAAGGCAATGTGAACCTCTAGGGACAATTCATTTCTCAAATATGCCCTGAGCAGCATATCAATTTCATGGGAATAAGCATTAATTCCCATAGGTTCTGGGTTCCTGAAAAAGTCCACGTATGCCCTAGATGTACCTTCCTTCAAATCACAAGACTAATTTCTCCAGTTTACTGTCTTTCTTAACTATGGCCCTTTGACGTTTGAGATTGGTACTTGTCTTTCTAATTTTTGCGAAACACTTAAGTTTACTCATTAAACACTTCTCTGTTGATACTCCGTTGGAAGCAAGACTATATATTTACATATGCTTCTGACTTTAAGGCTGTTACCATCATCTTTACTCAATTCAGTGATTAAACAACAACCACCACCACCACCACCACCCTTGTTACCTAGCATTAACTAATGCTATACTGCTTAGCAAATATAGAAGGAAATACAAAAATATAGAAAAACTGAAATATATGGTTCTTGTCTACCACGGGCTTACCATTTAGTTGTTCTCAAGATGTAGACAAAGGAAAATACAATGCACAGAACCTTGTCAGATGTAACTAGATATCCATATGAATAAAGTGTTAATGGAATTTGGAAGAGGTGATTATTGTGAGCTGAAATAGAGGAAGGATGGTTAGAGGAAGTTGGACTTGCTGGAATCCTGAACGATGGGTAGACTGTCAGATTGGAGTCAACAGATAAGGATGTTCCAAGCACAGGTAGGGAAGGGACATGTGCAAAGGCTTCTTGTTAGGAAAGAGAACACCCAATTTGGAGAAAAGTAGATAAACTGGCCTTCATGAAGAGGAAATATGAAATAGGAGCACATTAGGGGGTTAACTTAGATGTAGCTTCAATTTGGTGGACCCTGAATGCTAGGTGGAGGTGCCTGTGCTTAATTATGTAAAAAGGTAGAAATGATATAATAGCTACACCAGGAAATGGTTAAGGGAATTGGGACACATCCACAGGATGGAATATAAAGTGTCATTAAGATGTTTATGAAGATTTTATAGTGTAAAGATTAGCTCATAAGTGAAAATAGAGATATGGACCTATTTATATGGCATAACCACAACAGTATGAAAAAGTATGCTATGAATATAAAACAATGAAAATAAATATATTAAGGCCAGGTGTGGTGACACATGTCTTTAATTCCAATACTTTGGGAGGCAAAAGAGGGATGATTGCTTGAGCTTCGGAGTTTGAGACCAGTCTTGGCAACATAACAAGACTCCATCTCTACAAAAAATAAAAAAGAAAAGAAAAGAAATGTACTAAAATATTTTAAATCATGTTCTTAAGATTCATAAATTTTGAATAACTGCTTTCTTTTTTCCATTTTCCTTTTCCAGTCCTTCATGATCAGCATACATTGCCTTTTATATTAGAAGTTAAATAATAAAAGTATTTGTTTATTGTGTACAAGGAACTGCATGGACAGAAAAGCAAATACAATTCAGGCTATTTATATGCTAATGGGAAGAAAACCAGGCATCCCATGAACAGTTAAATAACAATATAGTAATTGTATTATAGCTCTCCAAAATATTTTGACATCTTTTTTGAGATATATTGTTCCATGCCATAAAGTTTACCACTTTAAGTGCTGAGTTTGATGAATTTTAGTCAATTTGTATGGCTGTACAATTGTCACGACCATCTAGTTTTAGAATAAGTTTAATCGTGTCAAAAAGTTCTAATGTGCTTGCTTGTAGTCAGTATCCACTCCCACACCCAGGTCCAACCAACTATTGATCTGCTTTCTGTCTTTATAATTTTGTTTTGTCTAGAAATTTCTTATAAGTGGAATAAGATAAACGTAGTCCTTTCTGTTTGGCTTCTTAGTGTATTGTTATTGATGTTCAGTTATGTTGTTTCAACTCTCAGTAGTTTATTCCTTTTTATTGCTTAGTGGTATTCTGTTGTAGAGATGTACCATGTTTTGTTTATCCATTCACCAGATATTGGACATTTGGATTGTTTCCAAGGATTATGAATATTATGAATAAAGTTATGTACATGTGCATAGAAATCTTTGTGTGGGCATACATTTTTATATCTCTTGGGTAAATAACTAGAAATGGAATTGCTGAATCATATAGGAATTATATGTTTAATGTTTTAAGAAACTGACAGAAATACCATTCAACCCAGCAATTCCATCAGTGGGTATATAACCAAAGGAATATAAATTGTTCTACCATAAAGACACATGTACACATATATTCATCGCAGCATTATTCACAATAGCAAAGACATGGAATCAATCTGGATGCCCATAAACAGACTGGATAAAGAAAACATGGTACATATGAACCATGGAATACCATGCAGCCATATAAATGAATGAAATCATGTCATTTGCAGCAACATGGATGCAGCTGGAGGCTGTTATCCTAAGCAAATTAATGCAGGAACAGAAAACCAAATATCTCATGTTCTTGCTTATGAGCAGGAGCTAGACATTGAGTACCCATGGACACAAATAAGGGAACAGTAGACACCGGGGCCTCCTTGAGGGTAAAGGGTGGGAAGAGAGAGAGGATTGAAAAACTATCACATACTATACTCACTACATAGGTGATGAAATAATTTATACACCAAATCCCTGCAACACGCAATTTACCCATGTAACAAACCTATACATGTACCACCTGAACCTAGAATAAAAGTTGAAAGGAAAAAAGAGGAACTGGCAAACTGTTTTCCACAGTGGCTATAACATTTTACATATTCACTGGCGTGTATGAGAGTTCTAGTTTCTCCATATTCTTGAGAACACTTGTTATTATCTGTCTTGATTATAGCCATTCTAGTGGGTATTAAATGGCATTTCATTGTGGTTTAATTTGCATTTCCCGATGACTAACAATGATGAGCATCTTTTCATGTGCTTACTTAACATTCAGGTATCTTCTTTGGTTAAGTGTCTTTTGAAATCTTTTGCTGATTTCTATTTATTTGTTTTGCAGAATACTTTAAAGCATTACATAATTGTATGGTTTAGTGTCGAGTTTATCAGCCTCAGCACTATTGACATTTTGAACATTCTTGGTTGTAAAGGCTACCCTGCGTATTGTAGAATATTTAGCACTATCCCTGGCCTCTATCTAGTAGATGCCAGTAGCACAGTTCCTGTCATGACAACCAAAGATGCCTCTAGATATTTCCAGGTGTCACCTAGGGGACAAAATTGCCCCTAGTTGAGAACCAATGATGTAACAAATTGATATAGATTCGAAAGACTTTAAGAGCAAAGATGTGTAGTAAGAGTAGGATTTAACTTGGACATTTTATTTTATTTTATTTATTTTATTTTTTGAGACAAGGTCTCACTCTGTTGCCCAGGCTGGAGGGCAGTGGCGTGATAATGGCTCACTGCAGCCTCAACCTCCCCAGGCTCAGGTAATCCTCCCATCTGAGCCTCCCAAATAGCTGGGACTATAGTTGCATGCCACCACGCCCAGCTAATTTTTATATTTTTTGTGGAGATGGGATTTTGCCAAGTTGCCCAGGCTGGATTACTTGGATATTTTAAATGAACAGAATTTAGAAAGGGGGAATTCACATTATGAAGAATTTAGAGGAGGAGTTTCAGATAAAGCATTTTCTTTTTATAATAAGTTTTGCTGCTAAAACAATTTTCCAGTGCTAGAAACTTGAGATGAGAATTAGATGCTGTTTATCTACCATCCTAACAGCACTATTTTCCTTTCTTGTCTTTACCCACAAGTCTCTCTCAGTAAGCAGAATGGCACATTCTGTGTCTTTTGTGAGACATGAAGATAAGCTCTGATTTTGTGCTCTCAAACCTAATCTTTCAGTGTGCTCCTGTTGGTACAGTATTTATTTTTCTTTGAATTATTTTCCTATAATGAATATATATGAATAATATTACTGGGATAAAGGATTAACTTTTTAAAATGCATTTTTAATATGTGTCACCCCTTAGTTTTCCAAACTTGTGTCAGTTAGGAAATATCCATTTCCAATTTCTACAGGCCCTGTTGTACCAAAGATAGTCTTTGAATAAACCATTTTTCTCTATGTATTGAGAAGCGGGTGCACCGGATTCTAAGCCTCTACCAGTAATAGTCTAACATTTCTTATTTCTTAAAGATCCTATATATGAAATAAACAATATGCTAAATCAAAATTCCTCCACAATATAAAATCCCTATGATAGACTAAGATTGGAAGTATGGAATGACAGGAAATTAGTTTAAAAACATAAATCCACTTGTGTGTCAAGTAAGGATGGTACCTTATACAATAAAACCTCCTTGAGTAAACATTTGATGGAAGGAATAAAATGTTACTTGCACATAAATCTTTTTTATTAACAGCAAGTTTGTGTGTGTAGGTGAACACTAATGTCCCCAAGGGAAGAGGAAATAGAAGTAGAGATTATAGCAAATAAGATGAGGGCAGAACTGTTTCACCATTTATCACAAATTGGTCCAAAGTTGTTTAACCAAACCTAAAGAAAGATAGATGGCCATCTGGATGGGGGTTTACATAACTGAGTGAAGCTAATACTTAATCAATAACAACTTTCTCCAAGGGTTCTGTGTGCCTTAAAAATCTAATGTAATTCAGACATGAATAGAAAGTGTTTCCTGCCCTTCTCCTCTTTTATTTCCCTAGCTTAACCGAAAATGGAACAAAGAAAAATATACACAGGTTAGATGGAGCTAGCCAGGAATTGGATTTTGTGGTTACAGCTCTACGTCTTTTATACAGAGCTAGTAACATTGCAATGGGTAGAATTTTCTGGAGTAGTGTGACCTGAAGGCAATTGGCCAAGGAAGTATCTCACTTTCCCTTGAAATGAGTTTTCTAGCAATTTATAGAATTTCACAAATGTGTTCCCTTTTATGGGTGTTAATAATGAGGGATAATATAAATAAATAAGTGAAAGGAATAACAAATAAAGAATTAAACATGTTTGAGCCCAAGTGTTGTACACTGCTGGAGTTCAGAACATGTGGAGTGGAGGTATATGACATCAGCGTGCCTGGGGTCAGATGATAGTAGCTATCTCCTGGGACTGGCATGCACATAAAATGAAAACAGTGCTTGGCACAAGAACCCAGGAAGTTTTAGCCATTTATCATTGTTGTGATAGTGTTTTCTTTGTTTCTGTTTTTGTTGTGTTTTGTTTTGTTTATTTTATTTTTTGAAGATATGGTCTCATTCTGTCGTCTAGGCTGGAGTGCAGTGGCACAAACATGGCTCACTGCAGCCTTGACCTCCTGGGCTCAAGCAATCCTCCTACCTCAGCCTCCCAAGTAGCTGGGACCACAGTCGACTGCCACCATGCCCAGCTAATGTTTTGTTTTAAATCATAGAAAGCTTAGGACTTCTAGGAGGATAGAATGGGGGGGGGGGGGAATCGTTCTAAAGACAAACTTGGCACAGTATCAAAATCCCAGTCATGCTGAGGAGGGGCACTTAAGAGAAAAGTGGTGACTATCACTTGAATTTTTTTCTAGCTTAACTTCATAATCTGCATTTAGTTCTTAATTCCAGATTGCCAGTCCCTAAATATAAAAATCAAGATCTGTGACGGGTCCGAGGGTTTTTTTCCCTTTACTTGTAAGCTAACAAGGTAGCTTGCCACAGTTTCATGGATATTGGCAGAAGACACCATACCTGTGTTATAGACAAAGGACAGTTTATTATCCATAGCAAAACAGCATCCAGAGTATCAGAATTTGTGTCAATTTCTTGAGCCCCCGTTTCCACAGGGCAACATGAAGAGGCCCAGATAGATGCCAGACACGCAGTGGTTCCCACTACAGGAAAGGAACTCTGAGCTTAAAGAACTCAAGACTTCTATAATGGGCAGTAATCACATCTACCCTTTGCTCCAAAGGGAGGCACTATCTCTGTCTTCCCAGGCTGTAAGCAAACCAGCCCTCTGCTTGGGAAGGAGGCACTATATTTTAGAATTTTATTTCGTGTATCAATATTTTTAAAAAATTAGTCCAGAAAAAAGTCAGTGAGGGCCTCTGCTCAGAGGATGTGTTGAAATACAAGAGGCCCATGGAGAATTACCTCCCAACATAACATTTGAAAACTATGTTTACATTAGAAGATACAAAAATATGCAAATAAACATTGCTTTGATATTTTAAATTCTTTTATTTTTTATTTTTGATGTGACAAAATATAACACAAAAGGGAAAGCAAGAGGGCGGAGCAAGATGGCCGAATAGGAACAGCTCCAGTCTCCAACTCCCAGCGCGAGCGACACAGAAGACCGCTGATTTCTGCATTTTCAACTGAGGTACTGGGGTCATCTCACTAGGGAGTGCCGGACAATCGGTGCTGGTCAGCTGCTGCAGCCTGACCAGCGAGAGCTGAAGCAGGGCGAGGCATCGCCTCACCTGGAAGCGCAAGGGGGAAGGGGATCCGTTTTCCTAGCCAGGGGAACTGAGACACACAACACCTGGAAAATCGGGTAACTCCCACCCCAATACTGCGCTGTAAGCATACAGGCACACCAGAATATATCCCACACCTGGCCGGGAGGGTCCCACGCCCACGAAGCCTCCCTCACTGCTAACACAGCAGTCTGCCGCGATCTATCCGCAAGGCAGCAGCGAGGCTGGGGGAGGGGCGCCCGCCATTGCTGAGGCTTAAGTAGGTAAACAAAGCCGCTGGGAAGCTCGAACTGGGTGGAGCTCACAGCAGCTCAAGGAAGCCTGCCTGTCTCTGTAGTCTCCACCTCTGGGGACAGCGCACAGCTGAAGACCAACAGGGGAAGTAGCGGGAGCCGGTGCAGACGCGAACGACTCTGTCTGACAGCTTTGGGGAGAGCCGTGGATCTCCCAACGCGGAGGTTGAGATCTGAGAACGGACAGACTGCCTGCTCAGGTGTGTCCCTGACCCCTGAGTAGCCTAGCTGGGAGAAATCCCCCACTAGGGGCAGTCTGACACCCCACACCTCACAGGGTGGAGTACACCCCTGAGAGGAAACTTCCAAAGGAAGAATCAGACAGGTACACTCGCTGTTCAGCAATATTCTATCTTCGGCAACCTCTGCTGCTGATACCCAGGCAAACAGGGTCTGGAGTGGACCTCAAGCAATCTCCAACAGACCAACAGACAGTCCTTCTGACTGTCAGAAGGAAAACTATCAAACAGGAAGGACACCTATACCAAAACCCCATCAGTACGTCACCATCATCAAAGACCAGAGGCAGATAAAACCACAAAGATGGGGAAGAAGCAGGGCAGAAAAGCTGGAAATTCAAAAAATAAGAGTGCATCTCCCCCTGCAAAGGAGCGCAGCCCATCGCCAGCAACGGATCAAAGCTGGTCAGAGAATGACTTGGACGAGAGGAGAGAAGAAGGCTTCAGTCCATCAAACTTCTCAGAGCTAAAGGAGGAATTACGTACCCAGCGCAAAGAAACTAAAAATCTTGAAAAAAGAGTGGAAGAATTGACAGCTAGACTAATTAATGCAGAGAAGATCATAAATGAAACGACAGAGATGAAAACCATGACACGAGAAATACGTGACAAATGCACAAGCTTCAGTAACCGACTCGATCAACTGGAAGAAAGAGTATCAGCGATTGAAGATCAAATGAATGAAATGAAGCGAGAAGAGAAACCAAAAGAAAAAAGAAGAAAAAGAAATGAGCAAAGCCTGCAAGAAGTATGGGATTACGTAAAAAGACCAAATCTACGCCTGACTGGGGTGCCTGAAAGTGAGGGGGAAAATGGAACCAAGTTGGAAAACACTCTTCAGGAAATCATCCAGGAGAACTTCCCCAACCTAGTAGGGCAGGCCAACATTCAAATTCAGGAAATACAGAGAACGCCACAAAGATACTCCTCCAGAAGAGCAACTCCAAGACACATAATTGCCAGATTCACCAAAGTTGAAATGAAGGAAAAAATCTTAAGGGCAGCCAGAGAGAAAGGTCGGGTTACCCACAAAGGGAAGCCCATCAGACTAACAGCAGATCTCTCGGCAGAAACTCTACAAGCCAGAAGAGAGTGGGGGCCAATATTCAACGTTCTTAAAGCAAAGAATTTTAAACCCAGAATTTCATATCCAGCCAAACTAAGTTTCATAAGTGAAGGAGAAATAAAATCCTTTACAGATAAGCAAATGCTTAGAGATTTTGTCACCACCAGGCCTGCCTTACAAGAGACCCTGAAGGAAGCACTAAACATGGAAAGGAACAACCGGTACCAGCCATTGCAAAAACATGCCAAAATGTAAAGCCCATCGAGGCTAGGAAGAAACTGCATCAACTAACGAGCAAAATAACCACTTAATATCATAATGGCAGGATCAAGTTCACACATAACAATATTAACCTTAAATGTTAATGGACTAAATGCTCCAATTAAAAGACACAGACTGGCAAACTGGATAAAGAGTCAAGACCCATCAGTCTGCTGTATTCAGGAGACCCATCTCACATGCAGAGACATACATAGGCTCAAAATAAAGGGATGGAGGAAGATCTACCAAGCAAATGGAGAACAAAAAAAAGCAGGGGTTGCAATCCTTGTCTCTGATAAAACAGACTTTAAACCATCAAAGATCAAAAGAGACAAAGAAGGCCATTACATAATGGTAAAGGGATCAATTCAACAGGAAGAGCTAACTCTCCTAAATATATATGCACCCAATACAGGAGCACCCAGATTCATAAAGCAAGTCCTTAGGGACTTACAAAGAGACTTAGACTCCCATACAATAATAATGGGAGACTTCAACACTCCGCTGTCAACATTAGACAGATCAACGAGACAGAAAGTTAACAAGGATATCCAGGAATTGAACTCATCTCTGCACCAAGCGGACCTAATAGACATCTATAGAACTCTCCACCCCAAATCAACAGAATATACATTCTTCTCAGCACCACATCACACTTATTCCAAAATTGACCACATAATTGGAAGTAAAGCACTCCTCAGCAAATGTAAAAGAACAGAAATTATAACAAACTGTCTCTCAGACCACAGTGCAATCAAACTAGAACTCAGGACTAAGAAACTCAATCAAAACCGCTCAACTACATGGAAACTGAACAACCTGCTCCTGAATGACTACTGGGTACATAACGAAATGAAAGCGGAAATAAAGATGTTCTTTGAAACCAATGAGAACAAAGATACAACATACCAGAATCTCTGGGACACATTTAAAGCGGTGTGTAGAGGGAAATTTATAGCACTAAATGCCCACAAGAGAAAGCAGGAAAGATCTAAAATTGACACTCTAACATCACAATTAAAAGAACTAGAGAGGCAAGAGCAAACCCATTCAAAAGCTAGCAGAAGGCAAGAAATAACTAAGATCAGAGCAGAACTGAAGGAGATAGAGACACAAAAAACCCTCCAAAAAATCAATGAATCCAGGAGTCGGTTTTTTGAAAAGATCAACAAAATTGACAGACCGCTAGCAAGGCTAATAAAGAAGAAAAGAGAGAGGAATCAAATAGATGCAATAAAAAATGATAAAGGGGATATCACCACCGACCCCACAGAAATACAAACTACCATCAGAGAATACTATAAACGCCGCTACGCAAATCAACTAGAAAATCTAGAAGAAATGGATAATTTCCTGGACACTTACACTCTCCCAAGGCTAAACCAGGAAGAAGTTGAATCCCTGAATAGACCAATAGCAGGCTCTGAAATTGAGGCAACAATTAATAGCCTACCCACCAAAAAAAGTCCAGGACCAGATGGATTCACAGCTGAATTCTACCAGAGGTACAAGGAGGAGCTGGTACCATTCCTTCTGAAACTATTCCAATCAATAGAAAAAGAGGGAATCCTCCCTAACTCATTTTATGAGGCCAACATCATCCTGATACCAAAGCCTGGCAGAGACACAACAAAAAAAGAGAATTTTAGACCAATATCCCTGATGAACATTGATGCAAAAATTCTCAATAAAATACTGGCAAACCGGATTCAGCAGCACATCAAAAAGCTTATCCACCATGATCAAGTGGGCTTCATCCCTGGGATGCAAGGCTGGTTCAACATTCGCAAATCAATAAACGTAATCCAGCATATAAACAGAACCAAAGACAAGAACCACATGATTGTCTCAATAGATGCAGAAAAGGCTTTTGACAAAATTCAACAGCCCTTCATGCTAAAAACGCTCAATAAATTCGGTATTGATGGAACGTATCTCAAAATAATAAGAGCCATTTATGACAAACCCACAGCTAATATCATACTGAATGGGCAAAAACTGGAAAAATTCCCTTTGAAAACTGGCACAAGACAGGGATGCCCTCTCTCACCACTCCTATTCAACATAGTGTTGGAAGGTCTGGCTAGAGCAGTCAGGCAAGAGAAAGAAATCAAGGGTATCCAGTTAGGAAAAGAAGAAGTCAAATTGTCCCTGTTTGCAGATGACATGATTGTATATTTAGAAAACCCCATCGTCTCAGCCCAAAATCTCCTTAAGCTGATAAGCAACTTCAGCAAAGTCTCAGGATACAAAATTAATGTGCAAAAATCACAAGCATTCTTATACACCAGTAACAGACAAGCAGAGAGCCAAATCAGGAATGAACTTCCATTCACAATTGCTTCAAAGAGAATAAAATACCTAGGAATCCAGCTTACAAGGGATGTAAAGGACCTCTTCAAGGAGAACTACAAACCACTGCTCAGTGAAATAAAAGAGGACACAAACAAATGGAAGAACATACCATGCTCATGGATAGGAAGAATCAATATCGTGAAAATGGCCATACTCCCCAAGGTTATTTATAGATTCAATGCCATCCCCATCAAGCTACCAATGAGTTTCTTCACAGAATTGGAAAAAACTGCTTTAAAGTTCATATGGAACCAAAAAAGAGCCCGCATTGCCAAGACAATCCTAAGTCAAAAGGACAAAGCTGGAGGCGTCACGCTACCTGACTTCAAACTATACTACAAGGCTACAGTAACCAAAACAGCATGGTACTGGTACCAAAACAGAGATATAGACCAATGGAACAGAACAGAGTCCTCAGAAATAATACCGCACATCTACAGCCATCTGATCTTTGACAAACCTGAGAGAAACAAGAAATGGGGAAAGGATTCCCTATTTAATCAATGGTGCTGGGAAAATTGGCTAGCCATAAGTAGAAAGCTGAAACTGGATCCTTTCCTTACCCCTTATACGAAGATTAATTCAAGATGGATTAGAGACTTAAATGTTAGACCTAATACCATAAAAACCCTAGAAGAAAATCTAGGTAGTACCATTCAGGACATAGGCATGGGCAAGGACTTCATGTCTAAAACACCAAAAGCAACGGCAGCAAAAGCAAAAATTGACAAATGGGATCTAATTAAACTAAAGAGCTTTTGCACAGCAAAAGAAACTACCATCAGAGTGAACAGGCAACCTACAGAATGGGAGAAAATTTTTGCAACCTACTCATCTGACAAAGGGCTAATATCCAGAATCTACAAAGAACTCAAACAAATATACGAGAAAAAAACAAACAACCCCATCAAAAAGTGGGCAAAGGATATGAACAGACATTTCTCAAAAGAAGATATTCATACAGCCAACAGACACATGAAAAAATGCTCATCGTCACTTGCCATCAGAGAAATGCAAATCAAAACCACAATGAGATACCATCTCACACCAGTTAGAATGGCAATCATTAAGAAGTCAGGAAACAACAGGTGTTGGAGAGGATGTGGAGAAATAGGAACACTTTTACACTGTTGGTGGGATTGTAAACTAGTTCAACCATTATGGAAAACAGTATGGCAATTCCTCAAGGATCTAGAACTAGATGTACCATATGACCCAGCCATCCCACTACTGGGTATATACCCAAAGGATTATAAATTATTCTACTACAAAGACACATGCACACGTATGTTTATTGCAGCACTATTCACAATAGCAAAGACTTGGAATCAACCCAAATGTCCATCTGTGACAGACTGGATTAAGAAAATGTGGCACATATACACCATGGAATACTATGCAGCCATAAAAAAGGATGAATTTGCGTCCTTTGTAGGGACATGGATGCAGCTGGAAACCATCATTCTTAGCAAACTATCACAAGAAGAGAAAACCAAACACCGCATGTTCTCACTCATAGGTGGAAACTGAACAATGAGATCACTTGGACTCGGGAAGGGGAACATCACGCACTGGGGCCTATCATGGGGAGGGGGGAGGGGGGAGGAGGGAGGGATTGCATTGGGGAGTTATACATGATATAAATGATGAATTGATGGGTGCTGACGAGTTGATGGGTGCAGCACACCAACATGGCATAAGTATACATATGTAACAAACCTGCACGTTATGCACATGTACCCTAGAACTTAAAGTATAATAAAAAAAAAAAAAAGGGAAAGCAAGTGGCTATGGCACACTGAAGACTCCAGAGCATATGTGGCATTACAAGGATGTTGATGGAATGGGTCTGGTGGTGATTCTGGAGGTTATGACACCGGTGGCAACATCAGGATGCCTGGCGGTGTATCACCAGAAATTAGTAGAAACAGCTCTTGCATGGCCGCTGGGGGCACTGAAGAAGTGCTTCCATGCATATGTGCAGACCTGAGAGGGATAAATGACAGATACTGTGAAGAGGCTAACAGTAACTAGTTGAGAGCTTTAGGAGACACTTCTGAAGGCTCCTAGAAGTAACCAGTAACCGCTCTATAAAAAACTGTGGGCCTCTAATAATTGGAGGAATTGAGATCCAACAGAATACAGGTTAGGTTGAGAATGGCTTTTGTGGCCAGGTGTGGTGGCTCACTCCAGTAATTCCAGCACTTTGGAAGGCCAAGGCAGAAGGATTGCTCAAGCCTAGGAATTGGAGGCCAGCCTGGGCAACATAGTGAGACCCTATCTCTACAAAAAGTAAAAATATTAGCCAAGTGTGATGGCATGTGCCTGTGGTCCCAGCTACTCCAGAGGCTGAGGTGGAAGGATTGCTTGAGCCCAGAGGGTCAAGGCTATAGTGAGCTATGATTGCACTATTGCACTCCAGCCTGAATGACAGAGTGAGACCCTGTCTCGAAAAGAGAGAGAGAGAGAGAGAGAGAGAGAGAGAGAGAGAGAGAGAGAGAGAGAGAGAGAATGACTTTTACTACTCCTGATTTAAAAGACTATTTCTGTGAAGTGTAGGGGTGTGTATGTGTATGTGTGTGTAAATGGAAATTTGGTAAGAAAAAATAAATGAAGTGGTGAGACCCAACCCCAACAAAATCGATTCATTTATGTCTATAAATTTTGTGTTTCTGATTCAGATTTTGTCAGTGATCTGTACTTATCAGTTACCCATTACAGTGCTTCCAAAGTGTGTTTTGGGTAACCCCCAGGATGTACTTCAGACACTCTACCAAAGAGGAAACCTTTGGCCAAATACATTTTGAAAATGCTGCTTATTACACCGTCCCTTTAGGGATTTATACTTCACAATAGCCTATTAAATACTCTTATGGTTTCCTTCCCTTTAGGATGCTCTTGAACTTGGTTTAAACTTGTCTTTCTTAAACGCACCTGAATATAGAATCCTATTTTTGTATAACATTCATAAAAATCTAAAAAACACTAATGTTTTTGAGAGCACATTGTGGAAAATGTTTTATGGAAATTTTATAATATGACTGCCACAATTCAAGTGCTAATAAATAATAAAGGAAAATTTCAGACTCTTTAAGAGCTTTTCAGTGATACCCATTGCTTTACTTCTTGCTTGTATTCAAGGTCAATTAGAAACTCAGCATTTTTTAACCCTGGCACTGCATTGTATTCATCACTAGTAAAAGGGTCTAGTCCACCAGACGTGCTTTAGAATTTCTGATATTGACACTGGTAGTCAATGCAATATTTTAATAAGCCACAGTTATCTTATTGAGTAGATACGATTCTGGTGAAAGGCACACTCACTTGGCATTTCTTAGTTCTTGAACAGCCCTTATTGAGAATAAATTTCCAATTTTCAACATGTTTATGGAATATTAAAACTTGCTTACAAAACAGCCATTTGTGAATTTGCTCAGCATTCAGGACACAAGGTAGGTGACCATTGGATAAGAATGTCTTTTTCTTGGGTCCATGTGGAGTCTTTATTACTTTGTCATTGTTACCAGGTAAAATATTAAGAATGTGGTTAAGAATTGGATAACAACCTTGGTTTCCTGCTTTAGAAGCTGTGTCGGTTGATAGGAAGATTTATTGGTGTTTCTCATTATGTTAAGTGGAAGATAAATTAGTTTTTTATCTCTTGTTTTCACAAATCATATATCAAAATTTATACGTGAAAGCTTCTCCTTTTGCAGTTATCTCTTTAGAAAAACAAGAAGTGTGATAAGACCAAGTTGTTGGAGTTGGTTGGAGGTATTCTGGTAGGAATTTTCACATATTCACACTGATTTTGACATAAATTTCACAGTGGCTAAAATTGTGATATGGGCAAAGGTTGTTTGCTTTTTTTTCCCAAATCATGTCGTCTCTTTCTGTTTCATTATGCATTCAAGTCAGGGAGATCAGGAACATTTGTGTTTCAATTCTGGATCCACTATGGGAATTTATTGTGAGCCATAGTTTCTTCTTTTGCAGAGAGGAATATACTTATGTCATAGGATGTTAGATGTGTTAAATGAAATGCCAACTATGAAGGGCCCAGTACAGTTCCTGGTATATAATGCATGCTCTTGACATGTTCACTTCTTACCCTTCTTACCCTTGCATCTCTTCCCTTCTGCACATTTAAAATCCTTACCATGTTACCCTTTGACTGAGCTCCATGTAAGTCTCCCCCAATTCCATACTCCTGCATATTTCCTTATTCCCCTTATCCTTAATTGAATGGTTTCTGTCTTTTCCATCACTCTTTTCCTCGGGTTCATCTTTGCTCTCTCCTTCTCCATATATATGTATATATTAATATATACATATATATTAATATATTCCCTCTACCGGGTCCCTCCCACAACACGTGAAAATTATGGGAACTATAATTCAAGATGAGATTTGGGTGGGGACACAGACAAACCATATCAGTCCTCAGTAGAACATACCAGTCTCACCTAGAGAGATTAGATTGGCAAAACCAGTATTGGGTGGGGTTGGAGTAGGGAGGGATCAATTTTGCAATAATCTGAGAACTAAATTGTGCTGTATGTGCAACCTTTCAATTAAATCTGGACACACCAATTTATTAAATGACCAGAGGTAGCAAGTATTTTTACTTACACACCATATAATCAGCGATGAGCTGGGCTCTGAGACACAAGGATAAATAAGAGATTCCTTGCCTTCAGGGAGCTAACAGTATAGTAGGAGTTATAGGCAAGTGCACAGGCCATTCAAACACTGGGTGAGGAGAAGTAAGTACAGGATTCCTTCAGGAAGAAGTAATCCAAAAACCAATGTTGCACAACTTTTGGTGGCCCATTTTTACTTTTAAAATATAGTTTATAGTCCTAAATTCTTTGTTGCCTTACCCAATACTAAAGACATAAATGCTTTAATCTCCAAATTCTAAACCCTCCCACTCTATGCTCTTGTTCCCTGCTCACAAATCCAATTTTCCAAAGCCATTAATGCTGGGTGAAGATCATTTTAAACAATTGACATGAAGATGTGACCTTCCCGGGGTGTATTTTAAATTCAAATATGAGGTACCTTACTCCAAAGAATGT
Organism: Rhinopithecus roxellana; assembly: GCF_007565055.1. NCBI lineage: Eukaryota > Metazoa > Chordata > Mammalia > Primates > Cercopithecidae > Rhinopithecus > Rhinopithecus roxellana. The sequence continues at coordinate 77,789,740 of NC_044555.1, forward strand.
CAAAATGATATATTTGTAAGGTCAGATTTATCAAATAAAAATATAGAATGCCAAGTTAAATTTGAACTTCAGTTAAACAATGAATATTTTGCTTTTAGTAAAAGTATGTCCCATGCAATACTGGGGACATACTTATATTGAAAATTATTCATTGTTTATCTGAAATTTAAATATTTAAGTAGAAGTCCTACTCTATGACTAGAGTGCATAGTAAAGTTGCTGAGTGGTCATTGCAGGCCCAAGTGTGTGCGGTGGGTGGGAAGTCGCTATAAGCTGTGTGGTTTCACTGAAGCTTCAGTGGAAGACAGTCAGTGGCTGGAGAGTTGGATGGAGTGAGCTGGGGATCAGAGGGAGATTTGGAAATGGAGGCAGACAACCATGGGCCATATAAACAAGGCAGGGAAGCTTGGTGAAGGCAGGACTTGGCTTTCTTCCTTTTGTGTTCCCAGGGATCTCACAATAGTCTTTGTATATGGGAGCTGTTCAAATATTTGGTGAATTAAATAGCTTCCACTAAGGGGATATCTTCTGCCATTTCCTTCTGCATCATCTGCCAGAGAATTATTTATTTATTTATTTATTTACTTACTTACTTACTTACTTACTTACTTACTTACTTATTTCTAATTTATTTCCTCTCTGGCTGCTGCACATGAAGTGCTTTCCTTTTTCAGCTTGCAAGTGGCCCATGGGGTTTGGCAAGAGAAACAGCATGAACAATAATGGACTGGTAAACTGTGTGGCCAGCCAAGCTAGGCAGAGGGCTTCCTTTTCACTTTAGGGCAGAGTGCGAGGGGAGGTGTGTGTGTGTGTGTGTGTGTGTGTGTGTGCATGCACACAACCAGTCAAGCTCTACAGAGGACGTTCTTTCAATGTTATATTTTAATGTAATGTTAATGGTCTAATGTTATGGCAGAGAGAGAGAGAGAGTGTGTGTGTATGTGTGTGTGTGTGTTGTGAGAGTGATAAAGAAGGGAGTGTGAGCACTGTGCTAAGGATAGATTGTTGTGTTGGCACTTTACAACATAAATCTTTTATTAGAACCTTCAAAGTACAGATTAATTTAAAGTGAGCCAAAGTCAACCCTGGAGGTGAGAAATGAGCCAAGACCAGTGATGCAGCAGGTCGTTGAACATTTGCCATGGCTTGAGCAGAGAGGTGCACAGATACCACATAAAGATGATTATACTGAGCAGCACTCTTGGGTTTCTCCTACTGCACTTTGTGACAACTTTGGTTTGCAGCCTCCAGGAATGATGCCAACCACCTCCAGGGGTGTTAAGAAATATCTAAAACAAAATTAAAATAAATTCACTTTCATTTAAAATGCAATTATATTCTATATAACACTTTTAGGAGCAGTGGGACTGGGTGTTAGAAAATCAGGGAAAGCAATGGGGCAGCAATGTTACGAATTGCAAAATTGGAAAAGAAGAAAACATGCTAACAACTTATGAAGCATTGGACACTGCAGGGGAGAAGATAGAGACCAGGAGTGAAAACAGCCTCTAAATTTAGCTTTAAAACTTTTGGGGATTCATTTTTTTTTTTCTTGTACTGTCAGCAGCAGAATGATCTGCCCTTGTGGTATCTCATTTTGAGCATTTGTTTATTTGTTTGCTTAGGATTCATTCATTCATTTACTCAGTGTTTATTTTGTGTGCTAACTCTGTGCTAAGCACCAGGCTTATTAACACACAGGATGGGCTTTCAATGGATTATTTTAATGTATTCGTGTTGCCATCGTATCAGCATATGCTATCCTGGCCTGCCCTGGGAGCTGGAAAGAGGGTGCAGTGTCAGCAGGTGGAATTGAGTGAGCTCATCAAATGGCAGCCATTGAGAGCTGCACGTCCCTTCTTCGGTAGATGTGGCTGGTAACAGCTTTGAGGATGAAATAATATGTGCTGACCTCAAGGACAAATTAGGGCAAAGCAAGGAGAAGAGAGAGGATGAAATAGGCTCTCCTTTTACAAACCTAAATTTAATTGTAGCTAATAGTAGTTCATGCCTTTCTTATGAGAAGACAGGTCTTCCAAGCTGCATAAGCGGGCAGTTACTGAAAATTTGGTGTAATTTTATTCATTTGTATAATACAACTCTTTTTTTAGGCATGAAAATTCATGCTTTTCCAACAGCAGAAGAACATGAAAAAATTAGTTTGTTTACATGCATAGCTGATAGTGTAATCATTACTATTAAGCTGCTTTAGAAGGTTAACCATTGGTAATTATAAAAATAACTGAAAATTAAAGGACAGTACTTAGATTTCAGTACAGCATTTTATATCCACTATTCAGTATTAGACTTTTTATGCAGTATTGTACATTTATCCAGAGCCATTGCTCAATGCATATCTTTGAAAGTCCAATTAGAGTCTTAGAAAGAACATGGCTTTTTGTCAGAAAGACACCCAAATGCCAATCTTATCACTGCTGCTAATTCACTTGGACAAGTTACTTTCCTCTCTGAGCCTCAGTATTTTCGCCTGTAAATGAGGATAATAGTGCCAACATCATAGGGATGCTGTGAAGTTCAGTGATGTACATGTAGCTCTTGGCACATGGCAAGAGTTTAAAAATGTCAGCCACTTCCCAACCACCTGCCCCTCTGGCCTACCTCCTTCCACCTGTTCCTGTGCCAAGCGTTCAGGTGCTTTTCAAGAAGTACACAGACACTAAACCAGTGCCATCAGATTCTCTCTGTGGTTTTCGAATTATTGATGTTGTTTATAATAGAAAGAGAGCTTAAGTAGGACTGAGACATCTTGTGTTTAAAACAACTTAACATTTACAAACTATTTAATCTTAAATAAGTCACTTGGCCACTCTGAATTTCCATTTCCTTATCTGTAACATCAGCATTATCAACCCATACAGTGTTATCTGAGACTCAGATGACATGGTATGTAGAAAAACTTTGAAAACTCTCAAGCATTATAAAAGGCCAAGTTTGCTCAACAGTTTTATTGAGCACCTGCTATATATCAGTTCTCATGCGCTCATGGAATTGACATTCTAATTGGGAGAGATCGGGATCAAATTAAAAGCTCTTTAAAAGTAGGGATTCAGTCCTATTTATCTTTGAATTATTACTACTTTCACAGTAAATTAACATATAGGGTTTCACAAATGTTTAATGAAATGGAAAGATAATTTATATAAAGGAAAAATAAAATTTATATAATTTTAATGATTATGTTGTCAAATATTGTGGGAGATTCATATGACAATAATAACCTCTAAATTCAATCTGTACCAAGAATCTGATTAGAAAAAAAATACCTGATAAAACAAGATAGGTATAAATTAGAAAGCTGAAGGCCAGTTTCTCGTCTTGTTCATGACTTAGGAAATACTGGGTCCTGTAAGCCTGCAGTTCCTAGCATATTGCAGTGTTGATGGATGTTAATTTCTTTTGAATATTAGAACGTTAATTACTCTACATCAGCCATTTTATTTAATTGGGGTGATTTTGCTCCCAGGAGAAATTTGACCAGTTCTGGAGATACTTTTGGATTGACACAACTGACAAGGGGGTTGCTAGTGACGTCTAAAGGGTAAAGGATAAGGATGCAGCTAAACATCCTACAATGCACAGGACAGTCCCTACAGCAAAGTATTAGCCTGTCCAAATGTCAATACTGCTGAAGTTGAAAAGCCCTGATCTATACAATAGAAGAAAAAGAGTCTATATTTATTTTCTAACATTAATATATATTAGGACATTTTTATGCATCATTGATAATAGACTGGATTTAATTGAATAAAAAAATTTGAAAATATGACTTTACACTTAAGAAATATATTTTTGCATTCTTTTCATATTGTATACATCTAAGTATAGAAATTTTTTTTCGTATTTGTTTTGTAGCTGCATCAGAAATAGATGAGTTAACATGTTCAGACATGCTCCATTCATCCTGAACATGAATGAAATGTCTGCCAGAGAAGGATCATTTCCTGCCATGTTTCATGTTGGCAATCAGACTTGGTCTGTTTTAGTAGTGTTCTTAGCATTTTGAACAAATATCTTCCATATTCACAGGGAGGAAGATTTATTAAAATATTTCCAATTAAACTCATTTCCATTCTTGGTGCCAACATATTCTATTTACTCTTGTATTATGTGACTTTCATACTTGACTATGCATTCAGAAAGAGAGGCTATGTTTAGATATTAATCCTGAGGATTTCTGGAAAATTTGTCATTAAAATATTTTCTACTACTCCTTTCTCTTTGAGATTTGATCCAAAGATTTTTATCCACCCAGAGCTAGTTCATTTTCAAGAAGCTTTATGTTTTTTATCTTTTTGAAAATCCATTTTTGAGGAGGTGTAAGGAGTTGACACAACATTTCCAGAAGCTGATCTGAAAACTAAAATGTATCATTATGTGTTTTCTATAAGTATAATCCTTGGAATTGTTTTCCTAAATACATTTTAAAAAATGGTTTAAGAAGTGAAGCAACTATGTTTTAAGTAAACTCTTTTATGTTGCCATTCAGAAGCAGTTCAACAGGAATTGACAAATTTGAGTCAGAGCAGTGACCTGTTTTTGTAAATAAAATTTGATTGGTTCACAGCCATAGGCACTCATGTATGCATTGCCTATGGCTGCTTTTGTGCTACCACAACAGGGTTGAGTGGTTGCAACGGAGACTGCTTGCCCTCCAAAGCCAAAAATGTTTACTCTCTGACCCTTTATTTTTATTTATTTACTTATTTATTTATCTATTTCTGAGATGCAGTTTCGCTCTAGTTGCCCAGGCTGGAGGGCAGTGGTGCCATCTTAGCTCACCTCAACCTCTGCTTCTTGGGTTCAAGCGATTCTCCTGCCTCAGCCTCCAGAGTAGCTGGGATTACAGGCATGCACCACCACACATGGCTAATTTTGTATTTTTAGTAGAGATAGGGTTTTCCATGTTGGTCAGGCTGGTCTCGAACTCCTGACCTCAGGTGATCTGCCCCCCCGCCCTTGGCCTCCCAAAGCACTGGGATTACAGACATGAGCCACCATGCCCAGCCCTGTCTGGCCCTTTAAAAAAATTTTGCTATCACCAGCAGTATAAGAGTAGATCTTTAAAAATGTGATCTATAATCTTCTATGGTGTTGATAAAACTTTTCTTTAAACGTTGTGTCAGTATTATCTGTCATAATGTATAATTAAAATGTATACTCATTATTTAATAATTTGCATATTTGTACTTGAACATCCTAAAGTTAGTTTCATATCTCTTTATATCTACAATATAAAATGTTTACAAATTGATAATTCTATATAATACAAAGTCATTAAAATTTTTTAAAATTACTCTTGTAAAAACTATGCCTTCTATCAGATAATATAGTCTAATAAACTTCAAATTCACTATAAATATTTGTATTAGTTAATCCTTTTTACACAGTTCTACTTTCCTTAAATACTCCCTTTAAAATTAGCAATGCAGTTATAAAATCTATAAAATCAGGAATGTTGAAGGGCTTAATTACAGTGTCTGTTTGAAGCGTTCTTTAGATAGTGGAATAATCATGCTTTAGAAACAGTATTTGCTCAATTACATGAAATAGTCTCTTTTGTGGTTCCATCTGCAGATGGAAAATGACTTATTTGTACATGTCATCATATATGAATTATTTGTTTATGCTATCAATTCATCACATTAAGTCAGAATCAAAGCCATTTCCCAGAGTGAAATTGTACCTTCTTTCTTTAAGACAAGTACCACTTCTGTTCTCAGGTATCCATCATTTAGAAATTGGTCATTGGCAAGATTAGTCTCAGAAACACTTAGGGAGTTATTCCATCAGATTATCCTTGGCAAATGTTTAAAAGGATTGGGGGAAAACAAGGGAAGAATAAAGAAACTCTGCTTGCTTAAAAACTGTAAATAAATCTTTAACTTCAGGGAAATCTGGATGCTGAAGCTTGTCACAAAAACTCAGATGAGAGCATTAGTGTTTCTCCAAGGAAACTTCATTTCTGAAGCAGTTTGTATGGTGTCTGTTCTTTTCATGATAGTCAAGATTATGCAATTGCTTTTGTATTAGAGTATTCAACTTATGTAACAAATGTTGAGACTTAACACAGTAAAAATTATTTCTTACTCATGTCATTATCCAGTGAAGGGAGGGGGGAAGAGTTTCTTCTCCACACAGTCATGTGGCAACTCAGGATCTTTCAGTCTAGGTAGCAGTTAAGTATGGCCTGTGGGTTAAGTATGGTGTTTTAGTTAGTTCCAGCTGCTATAACAGAATCCCACAGATTGAGTGGCTTATAAACAACAGTTATTTCTCACAGTTTTGGAGGCTAGAAGTCTGAAATCAGGGTGCCAGCATGGTTGGATTCTTGTGAGAGCCGAATTCCTGGCTCATAGACAGGTATCTTCTCGCTGTGTCCTCACAGGAAGAAATGAGGGTGATGGAGCTCTCCGAAGTCTCTTTCATAAGGAAACAAATCCCATTCCTGAAAGCTGAACTCTCATGACCTCATCGCCTTTCAAAGGCCTCATCTTCTAACACCATCACAATTTGGATTAGGATTCAATGTGGGTGGAGAGATAAACCTTCAGTTCATACATAACATGTGGTTTTGACTTTTATAATGTTTACAATAACCAACAAACATTTTTGACCATGAAAATTATATGCAGTTCAAATTGCTGAGTTTACCATTGAAAGTTGTACTGGAATACAGTCATGCTCATTTGTGTACTTATTGTCTATGGCTGCATTTGTGCTACAGTGGTAGAGTTGAGTGGTTGTGACAGAGACAATAGGACCTACAAAGTGTAAATTTTTTCTATCTCGCCCTTTCCAGAAAAAGTTTGGCAACCCCTATTCTAGAGGCTTGAACTTCATGGAACTCTCAGGAGGTTTTAAGGGCAACCTAATAATCTGTGGCTCTGCCTACACAGTTGGCTGGAACTCAAGCATGTATCCCCAGTGCCTATAAGGGAGGCCGGTAAATGCAGTCTAGTAAAGTGATGCAGATGAGAGACCACAGATATAGTGAACAAGAGTCAATGTCAGACATTTTATAGGAGGAATTTATTGTGTGGACTCACCTTTGAGTCCTGCCTTCAACTATGACTTCGTCTTATTTTAAGTTCAGTAAATGCATGAGCTCTTTTATTCCCTCTCCCCAAGCTGTCATTGTTTCAGCTCATCACACTTTATTTCCTCAATGTGCATAGTCACAAAATGAAAGACAACTGGTTTGCTTTTTGGTTTTTAGGGGGCTTTTTATAGATCAAGATAAGCAATGTGATTAAAACAGCAGGGGTATCCAATAATTGAGTTGGGTTTGCCAGGCTCATTTGTGTATTTACTGAACTAGTCATGCAATAGGTGTTAGAAATATTGATCAAGGCAATGTTTTATTTTTCTGGATCCTGTTGTCCTTTTTGGTCTGATTGCACCTGCCAGTGTTTGTGAGTTATTGTCAAATGGGCACCTTCCCAAAGGGTAATGTTTCATTGGAGTATAAATTTCATGTGAGAGTAGACGCTCCTATAAATTCAAAGGTTGTGATCAGCCAGATTTTTCCTTCAAGACAGAAGACAGAGATAAGTAACAGGAATATGGCAATAAGAGATTTTTATCTTACTAAAGGGAGGCCCTTCATAATAAAAACCAATAGGATCCTTGATGTTTGTTGGGTTCCTGGGAATTTCTCAACATCAGTAATAACTTTTAAAAAGCTGGCAACAATAGAAATTACAAACATTTATCAGCCCACCAAAAGCAGTGTATAAAACTGATGTTTGACTCATTACATTCCAAAGATGTATGTGTTTTGGCTTAAAATCAGGACAGGACTGACTCAGACCTTGTCCAAGTGGGTCATTTTCATGCCATCAACTTTGGGTGTATGAGAGTTCTTCGAGGACTTTGGAAAAGTCACAATTGCATGGAAAATGGAAGGTGGAGAAGTGGCAAAGTGTAAATTCTTTGTAATTTCCAGCTTTTTCACTTACATATATCAAAATGCTACTGCCAAACCCCAATATTTGAGATTTCGTGGTGAAAGTACACTTCCAACTTTCATGTAGAGTTATTATCTCTCTACTGCCATCAAAGCAGCCTGACCCCTGACTGGGGCGGCTACTCTGGTGAGTGTCAGACATCTTGGGGTTGACTTAGAATTGCTTATCAGGGGCTAGCAGATATAGAGAAAGGAAAATAAGTCCTGGCACACTGGCTCATGCCTGTAATCCCAGCACTTTGGGAGGCTGAGGTAGGAGGATCAGTTGAGCTCAGGAGTTTGAGACCAGCCTGGGCAACATAGTGAGAAACTATCTCTATAAAATGTAAAAGAATTTTGCCTGGCATGGTGGCATGTGCCTGTGGTCCCAGCTACTCAGGAGGCTGAAATGGAAGGATCTCTTGAGCCCAGAAGGTCAAGGCTGCAGTGAGCTATGATCGCACCACTGCACTCCAGCCTGGGCAACAGGGTGAGACCCTGTCTCTAAAAAAAATAAGAAGAGGAAGAAGAAGAAAGAAGAAGAAGAAAAGTAAGACATTTCCAGGACTTTTCTGGCACTCCATGGCATCCTCACACATTACTTCCTTTCCTCTAAACTGTCCAGTAGGTCATCCATATACTTTAAGGTTGTTGCCTGACTTTGGAATTGTGACTGAGGTTAAATGTGAATATATATATATATATATATTTTTTTTTTTTAAGAATTATTTTCAGCCAATCCACTGTTCTGCAAATGACTATGCATTTCTATTAGATGATCATCTCATTTCTAATAAAATTAATGGTCATCTCTGTTCACCAAATTTGTAGTCTCATTCACAGCATCCTTTCCAAACTGACCTGTTCTAAAAAAAAAAAAAAAAAAAAAATGTGTTGAATGGTGAGTTTACATGCAAGAAGTCTCTATTACTTTATTTTAAAAAGGAAGAATAGTAATGTACTTCCAACCCATCTCAAACTCTCAACAGTTTTCCCCAAATATCAATAAACTAATCTATAACATTCTATAATGGATTTCTGCATAACACAAACAACCATGTAGAACAAAAATTGCCAAACTATTTAACATTTAACAAATGCATTTGTGAGCTTGGGTGCAGTATATAATGCTACTGTGCAATGTTAAGTGCAAATTACCTCTTCCTCCTCTACTGCAACAAACACACTACTGCCAATAAACATTGGATTAACCTGTATGTAAAGTATATGGAGACATGAAAATGACTCAGTTATCTCTTCCTTGTGTTTGCCTGTTTCTCCTTTTCTTTTTTGAGACAGAATGTTGCTCTGTCACCCAGGCTGTAATGCAGTACCACAGTCATAGCTCACTATAGCCTTGATCTCCTGGGGTCAAGCCATCCTCCTTCCTCAGCTTCCTGAATAGCTAGGAATACAGGTCCATGCCACCATGCCCAGCTAATTTTTAAAAAATTTTTGTAGGCACAGGGTCTTGCTATGTTTCCCAGGTTGGTTTCAGACTCCTGGGCTCAAGCAGTCCTCCTTCCTTGGCCTCCCAAAGTGTTAGAATTATAGGCATGAGCCACCACACCTGGCCCCAGCTAATTAAAAAAAATCTTTTGTAGAAATGGGATCTCTCTATGTTACCCAGGATGATTTCAAACTTCAGGGCTCTAGTAATCCTCCAGCCTTAGTCTCTCAGAGTGTTGGGATTACAGGTGTGAGGCACTGGACCTGGCCTGTTCACCTGTTTCTATATGCTTCTTCATTCCCACCTCGTGTTTTAACATGAGATTTTATAGCTTTCCTATCTTTCCTGCTTTGTTCATGGACTTTTCCATCTTCTTAAAAGGCATTTTCAATTGATAATATGGAAAAGACTATCATGCTTATGCACAAGATATTTAAGCAACTCAAGCACAGGATGTGTTCCAATCCAATAACTGCAGCGTAATCCACATCCTCTCTTCTAGCCTGCTGAGCACATTGAACATTTTCTCTGGCATACATGTGCAAATTAATCATGGCAGGTTTTCAGTTTAGTTAGTGAATTGAGTGTACAAATGTCTTATATGTTGTTATAGCAGATATTTGGAAGGTGAGAGTAAAGTATCGGGGCATCTCTATAAGATTGCTTTTATTCACAAAGCTGAAGATGTTCTTGTCATTATATAGCATACTAAAGGTTCTAGGTGGAGGAAACAAACCTGGTTTATTTTTTTGATGGAAGTTTTTGTCTATGACATGTGGGAAGGAGAAGCATGATAAGCATTTATTCCAGGCACTGTGCAGCATCCTAGACCCACATTCCTCACACTGGAGCAGAAACAGTTGTCCATCTAAAGGGCTTTTTTTTTTTTTTTTTTTTTTTTTTTTTGGGAAGCAAAGCCTAGTTCTGTCACCCAGGCTGGACTAGAGTACAGTAGTGCGATCATGGCTCACTGCAGCCTTGACCTCCAGGGCTCAAGTGATTCTTCCATCTCAGCTTCCAGAGTAGCTGGGACTATAGGCATACACCATGATGCCCAGCTAATTTTTAAATTTTTTGTAGAGATGGTATCTTGCTATATTGCCCAGTCTGGTCTTGAACTCCTGGGCTCAAATGATCCTGTTAAGTTGCCCTCCCAAAGTGCTGGGATTATAAGTGTGAGCCACTGCACCTGGCATTTTTTTTTTAAATGAAGCTGCATTTCTTCTTCCAAAGAGGAAGTATGCCCAGAAACTGCATGAGATAGGGTGGGCTGGCTATCACTTGGAGTCCAGCCCGGCCCAGAGGATTCTGCCTTTGGCTCGGCTAAATTTCTCTTGTTTAGTCCCCTCTAGTTGGGATGAAGTTACTTCCACCTCCCCTCAGGACTGGAAGAGACAAACATATGCCCCTTCAGACTTGGTCACTCTAAACCCTTAGTGGATGGGGAGATGGTTTTTCTTTTCTCCACTGGGATCTCCCTTCTCTTGAGGCAGTGGAAGAAATGTTATTTTTTCCAGTTAAGGAAGAGGTTCACTGTGGACTGCTAAGTTGGCTGGTGCCCTAGTTCTGATTTATTGGAGGGATTTCACTCAGAGCCCCTTTTGTATTGCTATGCATTTTGTTGCCAGGCCAGGGAGGGAGTGAGGTATGAGTGGTGGTTGAAACCCAGACATAGTATATCCTGTAAAGTCTAAAATATTTACTAAAAAATTAGCCCTTTGGAGGAAAAGTTTACCAACTCCTGTTCTAGTCCATGTGCTGTAAACCTGGGATCCTGAAATTCTGCTTCCAGGGCTCCTAAGGATAGGCCACACTGAAGAATGTTCCAGTGGGTCTGTTTGCAGAGGCAAGGTGGACAGAGCTGAGATGCCTGGACTGCACATCCACATGGAGCTCTGGAGTGGCCCTGAGTGTGAGTTGGGAAGAGGAGGGGGGTGGCATAGGCAGGGTCCTGAGGCCATCTCCTTCTGCCACACCATGGTGGCACTATGAGGGGCTTAATGTTTTTAAATTTGAAACTACCTTGCAAGTCCTTATGAAAGAACATTTATCAGATTAGGAGGGTAGAACACATATTTGATTTAACAGATTAGTAGCTTGATTTGGAACTTTTACATAATTGGATGTATAGTGTGTGGCCCTCTATTTGCGTTCTTTCCCAAACCTGCATATGTTGAGGGTGGACCTGCAGGAAGAGGGGTGACTCATTTACACAAAGGCACTCTGTATGCAGAGAGAGGTAGTTGCCTGACTGAATCGCCCTTAATCTGGGCTTTCCTTTTAAAGCACTCTTGCCCAGAAGTGATAAGAAAAAGGGGAAAACAGTGGGTTGGGATTTTTTCCTCACAAAGGATCTATATTTGCGGCCAGCTCTGAGGCTCATAAGCTTCTTAGCAAGACAAAGAGAACCCAAGTGTTGAGAAGTGCCAGCAACTCCTTTGTCAGACACTAAACATTTTCTGCCAGAGCAGTAATGATAATTGACATCACCCACTTGGTCTCTTTTTTTCAATCTCTTCTCCTCTCTTATGTCCTCATTTTTCTTTTTTTCAAGGAGTTCTTGGCTTCATCTCATAGAGTATGTCTGCTCTGGTTTGAATGCCACCTCCAAAGCTCATATTGAAATTCAATTGCTATTGTGATGGTATTAAGAGATAAGACCATCAAGAGATGATTAGGCTATGAGTGCTCTGCCTTCATGAATGGATTAATGCTGTTATAATGGGTGTGGGCTAGTTATCATGGGAGTGGGTTATCTTAGGAGTGGGCTCCTGATAAGAAGGATGAGTTCAGCCTATTCTCTTTCACTCTCTCTTGTGCTCCCTTGCCCTTCTGCCCTCTGTCTTCCACCATGGAGTGATGCAGCAGGAAGCCCATTGCCAGATATGGGCCCCTCGACTTTGGACTTCCTAGCCTCTAAAACTGTAAAAAATAAATTCCTTTTCAATATAAGTTACCCAGTCTGTGGTATTCTGTTACAGCAACGCAAAATGGACTAAGACAATGTCCAAATATAATCACCATGGATGGATTGACTCAGAGTTGCCTGTACTTAAATTATGGTTCCAGTACCTTCTGCTTCAACGAGGGATGCCAGTGGTATTCTTCCCCTTTAGGGTTTTGCAAATGGATGTTTTGACAGCTAACCACTGCTTCTTGTGATTCGTTTCCTTGGAATTACTGAACCCCAAACCCCATGGGATTTCTGAAAAAGACTGCTTCTCAGTTGGATTGCTGCTGTGTTAAAAATAAAAGAAGTTTTGGCTCACATTGCATCAAAATGAGATCTGTCCTTCCATTTCTAAGAGCTGACTCTTCATTCACTTCACTGAAATGAAGAGTTTCGATTTTCCACCATATTCTGATATGTAAAGGTGACCTTTGTGTGCTCTTAGCAGACAAAAATGCTAGAGTGGTAGAAAAATACTTACAGGATTATTCAGCCCTTAGCATCATTGCTTCATCAATAGTCCACGGTACAGTGGCCTGCTATGAAACCACTGTGAATTCCAGGATGAGCCCATTAATTTTCTTGAGCTTTTTGGTGTTCATTCCTTGAAATTGGAATAAGACTGAGATTATTTTTAAGGATATATTTTCACGTTATCTAATAATGCTGTTGAACCACTTAGAGTCATAGGAAAAATATGTATTTTTTTCTTTGCATAATTCTTATGGCAATTTCTGTTCTGTTTTTTTCTACTGATGAGAAATAGTACAGACAAAAGGAGATACATATTGCATGAGATTCCTGAACCAGTTTAGCATTTTTTAGCACATTTTAGTATAATCTTTCCTGGACACCTTAAAATTAAGGACTCACTTTCCATTAACGTGATGGTCATAGAATATCATTACACCTGCCAAGATAAGGTTCTTATAATTTGAAAAGAAGGTGATGAAAAATTCAGAAACCAGATTTCTGGTCACCTAAGTTTGTGATTTAAACCCAGAAATGTTGCCAACTAATAAGCCTAGGATAAGATATTTTGGTCTAATAAACCAGCAATTGGTGCCAGTTGGACTCTTAAGGGGATTCACAGAGTAGGTGAGATTTGTCTTGGATTTTCTTGTCTCGCTCTTTCTTTTGCCACTTCCTTATTTCTAGAGCAAGGATTCTCAACATCAGTACTATTGACATTTTGGGCTGAATAATTTTTTGTTGTGCAGGGCTATCCTGTGCATTGTAGGGTGTCCAGCAGCATCCCTGGTTTCTACCCACTGGATATCCATAGCATCCCCTCCCCTAGTTGTGATTATCAAAAATATCTCCAGATCTTGTCAAATGTCCCCTGGAAGAGAGGAGCAAAATCACTCCTCGTTGAGAACCTCTGCTCCCTTCTGCCAGTTGCTGGGTGCTCCACATTATTGTCTAGAGTTCTGAACTAATCACACCAGTAACCCATCCCCAAGTTCCATCCTCAGGAGTGCCCAAGCTCCAAAATCATTGCTCTCTCCACTAAGTCATGGCCCTCACCAAGGGTGGATATGATATATTACTTGTTTAAAGTGGTTCACACTTGTGCATGTATGTCTCAGGGGATGAACTCAGACCCTTTTTTTTTTAATTTTTTTTTATTTTTTTATTTTTTTTATTTTTTAAATTAGAAATGGGGTCTCATTATGTTGCTCAGGCTGGTCTTGAACTCCTGGGCTCAAGTGAACCACCCACCTTGGCCTCCAAAAGTGCTGGGATTACAGGCATGAGCCACTATACCTGGCAATATGTGCATTTTAAAAGAAATCTGTTAAACAAAATTGATGTCTAATCAGTAAATAAGAGACTGTCTATAGGTTTACTAATAGTCACTTGGTGTTTTTTGAGACTTATGGCAATTTTATCAGATAGGTAAGGTTATAAAAGTGGATATTGAGACTCAGGGAGATTCAATAATTTGAACAAGGTCAGGCAGTTTGGTACAAAAAGAAGGACTACCATTCAGGTCACTTGAATCTTAACCTGGTGACCAAGGTATTTTGAAATGTCAAGGGAGTCCTTCTATGTGTTCTAATTGTCCCAAGCAATCACTCATATTCCTCTTTCTTTATCTCCTACCTGTTATGGATTGCTATCTTCTTTTATACCATGTATTGTTCCTTGTAACTCACAAAAAGAGTGTTCCAGAGGTGAAATTCCAAGTAACTGAAATGTGTCTATTGAGAGTTACCACAGTTTATGGGAGCTTTTACACAAAGTATAATAATTCCAGCTGCTGACAGTAATTTTCTATATAGGCATCCCTTTCCACTCTCAAGTCTCACTTATTGTGAACAAAAGCAAAAACAAGACTGTTCTTCACACTCGACTTATAGATGACAACACATTCATTCTCTTGTCTCACTCTTTCTTCGGCCACTTCGAAGAAAGTGTTTCTTTCTAGAGCAAGGATTCTCAACATCAGTACTATTGACATTTAAGGCAAGATATGCTCTTGCCTTAGCAAACAAGAGATAATTCTGATAGTCCTTGTAGAGTCCAAGCAACTAACATGGTAATTGATTTCTTAGTTTCTTGGGGAAATGTTAAGGGATTCTGTTACATGTTAGCAAACTTCCAAATACTAGGAGACATTGTTAAGGATCATGTATATTCTATGTTTAATAAGTAAGAGTTTTTTTTTTTTTTTTTTACTTGCTCTTTTTATAATTATACTGTAACAAATTTGGAAACAATGTAAAACCCACAAAGAATAAAGCAAATTATCCATAATTCAAATGCTCAGTCATAACCCCGATGACATTTTGATGTCTGTTCTTTTAGCCTTTTTTTCCTAGTCATATACATAGGTTAAGAAAACAAGGCTGGGTGCAGTGGCTTACGACTGTAATCCCAGCACTTTGGGAGGCCAAGGCAGGTGGATCACCTGAGGTCAGGAGTTCCAGACCAGCTGACTAACATGGCGAAACCCCGTCTCTGCTAAAAATACAAACATTAGCTGGGTGTGGTGGTACATGCCTGTAATCCCAGCTACTCCGGAAATGGAGGCAGGAGAATCACTTGAACCCGGGAGGTGGAGATTGCAGTGAACCGAGATCATGCCACTGCACTCCAGCCTGGGTGATAGAGCGAGACTCCGTCTCAAAAAACAAACAAACAAACAGAGAAAACAAATACAATGGAACTATAGTAGTCAGGATTTTTAAGCATACAAGATTATGGACATTTTCTGGTATTATTATGTATTTGATTTTGATGACTGCATACGCTCTGTTTTATGTTGTATCATATGATGCTGTGTGTATTTGAATGTATTCTTCTATTCAAAGTTTTGACTACAATAGGCACACAAGGCATTTTTCAGTGTGCTATAGGTCGCTTGTGATATTAAATTGTGGAGGGAGAGGGAAGGATGGATGCCTGACCTTTGGTTTTGTGAAAGCCACAGGTCCGAGCAGATTCCATAGAGAAAAGGTGGTGTTAATGTCACCAACCATATTTAATAGGGCAGCATAGACAGACTGGGAAGAGTGTGGACAAAACTAGCTAACATTAAAGGAACACAAGCCAGATGAGCTTCTGTTTCCTGGGGTCATGGCTGGGAATTGTTGCTCTGGGGCAGCTGGATGGAGATACCTGAGATGAAGGATAAAGAGGAGAGAGGTTTGCTTCCTACTTAATCATGCTTTCTGGGGTCTAGAAACACCATCATTATCATCCCTAACACATTTGTTAACTATTTCCTCTATTCAGAGGACCTCTAAGAAAAGCAGAATGCCTTTGAAAGCATGTGCTTAATAACCAGAAGTATACTGAGAGAGAAAGAAGACCATTTGGGCAGTTTTCAGAGACTTAAGCCATCAAAATCATTCCTTCAAAAATGATTCTAAATTATCAGAAAGGAAAAATATTAATGAGCTATTGAATATTGGTTATAGCTGATATATTATTTCTAGGACCAAAAAAATTCCAACCTAGTCTAGTTGTATTTTGCAGTCATGTGTGTAGTGGGTAGCAATATTCAAAGCTCCTCACAGAATCTGTGTGCTCTGTAGGACTTACTTTAGAATATAATTTTTATTGGACAGAGTATACATATTTAAGTTTATTTTATATTGGGTTTAATTATTAATTATGATATTCTATCTCTCTCTGTGTGTGTGTGTGTGTGTGTGTGTGTGTGTGTGTGTGTGTGTGTGTCCTGCTTAAAATCTTGAATTATGTTAGGCACAAAAGGCATGAAGGGGATTTTTTGGTGTGCTGAAGGTTCTTTGTGGTATTAGTCTGCAATGGAGGTTTACTTAGTGACTTAATTTCCGGAAACACACTGCAGTTTCAACTGGAAACTATTTGTTTGTGGAGCAAGTTATAACTGGGCATTTAATGATGTCCTCTGCCATATCTAAATGCAGTTTGAGAGTTGCTTTTTACACTTTTTAATTTGACAATGATTCTTTTCATGGCAAAATAGGCAGATGCAATCATCAAACGTATCTACACTTCTGTTCAGTAGGTTATAACATCTTATGAATTCTTAAGTTACTTTTCTTGAGAATACCATATGCAAATACTCTACTATAAAACCATAATTTTCAGACTTGACTAGATATTTCTTTGGCAAAATTCACTGCTGATGCACATTATAAAAGGAATATACCTTTGGGGAGATTGGTGCATATTACATAATTAGTTTTATAGAATGAAGAATAATATAGAAATTTCTTAAGTGGACAATTTCTTTATCGAAGTCAAATTGGCTACTTTAGGGAAATAAAAAAAAGATTTCACTAAAGTACAGACCGAGATTGGATGCGAGCAGTGCCTTATACAGCAATTGTGGAATTGCAGATCAGGAACCCAGGAAGTGCATGCTGTCTCTAGTAGATGCTTCAGGTCAAATATCCCCACTTAGATCTCCCTTGGCCAAGAGCCCCTTGACCTCCAACCCTTTGTTCCCTTGCTGCAGTTGACTGTTGCTGGGAGAGGCCTTTGCTTGTAAAGATTCCAGCCAGACTCAGGGCCTATCTTTCCATCATCTTGTGACCAGGGCACCAAATCACCCAGCTGAGTTTTATTGTTCCCCTATTTAAAACTAACTTTACTATGAGCACTTATCCACCAGGAAAGGAAAAATAATTCCAGACATTACAAATGGAATGTAAAAATGTGGTAAACTTGCCTGATGTTCAGAAATGTGCTTTTCTGAGTTAAAGTCTCAGCCAGTTGCCTTGAAGACCGAGGAGACCCAACTGATCAAAGAGCAAGGAGCAGGTGTCTTCCACAGGGAAGCCAGGCAAAAGGTCTGTGCTTTCCAGGTAGGGCGGACAATGTCAGGGTCTGGCCTGGATCCCTTCATATGCTTTTTACTGTTTCTTTACCTTCCCTCTCCATTCGATTTTATTTTGCTTTTCTGTCCTTTTCTTGGTGCTTCCCCTTGACTGCTAGAACCTACTTTGAATCCACTTTGTTTAACGAATAGAAAGCTGGAAGTAGTTGGCAGGCTATGCCCCCAGCCTGTACACACAAACACATAGATTTTGGCTCATGACTGTCTAGTGCTGGAACAAACACCAACACAGCAAGTTGCATGTGGCTGTGTTGCCTACTGGTTAAAAGCAGAAGGTCTAGACTCAGAGAAACCTCAGTTCCACTCTCACCTCCTCCTTTGGTAGCTGTGGAACATTAGGCAAAGGGGGCCAACCATTCTGAGCTTCATTTTCCTTGCGAAGTAGAGGAAAAATGGAACCAAACTCGTAAGATTGTTTGTGAACCTTAAAAGACATATTGCACAAAAAGAGCTGTTTATGGCACATAGTAAATCTTCAATAAATGTTAGCTTTATAGAAAATCTTTCTCTTAAGTTTTAAAGGAGCCTTATGTTTAGATAATTCTCCGTAGCACAACTCAAAAAGTCCTTGTGAGATGGAGCAGCTATAGGTGTCCCCATTTGATAGGGAAGAAAATAGGCTCAGAAAGGTTAAACGACTTTGTATTAAGTCATATGGCTTGTTGTGGTCTGTGATGAGGACCCCAGGCTCTGGAATAGCAGGGTATTGCATTATCTAGGGTATGCACAGCTTCTCAGCATCTAGCAGTCTGACATTTGGGGATTATATTTGCCTGAACCAGTGAGCACATTGAACTCCAAGTATAAAAATAGACCTGAGATTTCTAAAGATCAGAAATATTAATAATATATTACTAAAGAAAGGTGTAACATGAAGAACACAGAGTATGTCCTCAACCATTCTTTGAATGCTACAAACAATAATAGTTCATGAAGTGCAATTTTTCCTTCATTTCAAATGATTCCAATTGCTAGTATTGATTCTTCTACCTTATCTAGAGGAAATGAAAGAGATTTTAGACGATGATGTTCTCACAAGCTCTTGAATCTGTGAATCTGAAAATATCACAATGAAAAACATGAAGGTCATGTGCATAAATCTACATATGATAACATTCATGTATGTGTTAATTACTTCCAAATAAATTAAGATCAGACATATGGAAAACCATATGTACTGGGAAGAAAAAAACTCAGGTGTGTTCAATATATCAAAGTGCAGGAAGTCTAACCTGGTTTGACTGTTGTTGGAGGGCATGTGTGAGTCAAGTCTTTAATTTGTAACAGAATGAAAGTGACTGTATTTCACTATTTTAGACAGCAAGATCAAGGGTATGAAATACGCTTAGAAATAGGACTTTGATTAATATATAAAGGAATTCAAATTATATTTGAGTTACCTGGAGGGCTTGGGACCACCAGGTCTTAGAGATTTCAGCTATGTATCAGAAAATCCAGAGGACAGAACAGATGCAATGGAAAAGACACAAAATAATGTCATATAGGTGAGGAGTCTTTAATATTTTGTTTGAGGCAAGGAGCAAATACAAGCAAGACATGCAGAAGTGTAGAAATGTTTTTTGAATACTGGGCAGATTGTGCTCTAGATGAAGGCATAGACTTATTGCCAGTCCTTCTTAAAGGTAGAACCAAAATTGGAGGAGGAAAGTTAAGAAGCAAATCAGAGGATGCACCTCTTCCAGCTCAGATGGAAACAGCGAGTGAGTTGTCCATCACTGGAGGTGTTTTCCACTTATCAAAGATGTTACAGAAAGTTTCAGATATCTGACTCTCCCCCAGCATTATGAATATTTCATTTTAATTTTCATAATAATTTGTGGTATTTATCATTTAAACATAATCTAGGTCCTTAATAGGATATTTTTAACGTGTCATGAGTTTTATACTCTTGTGGTTTTGTGAATCTAGTTAAGAAGGTCTATCTGTCTTAAAGTCAAATATACCACAGATAATGTCATTACCCTATACTTAAAGTAATGGGTATTATTTATTGATGCGAGTTCTCATATAAAAATGAAGATTGCATTTTTTCAAATGGATATAATTATACCAAGTGTATTTTTAGTTAAAATAGTTGGATAATGTGTGTGTAGTGTAATAATATCTTCAGAGTGCTGGAGGAGAGAGAGAGAAGGGAGGTACAGGTGGCAGGAAGGAGTGAATGAGGGAGGAACTCCACACCAATAATTGTATACCCAGAAAAATAATTTCAAAGAATGGGTTGAAATAAATATTCTCTAATTAACTGCAAGAGATTTTCTACTAAGAGGAGCAGTAAAGAGTGTACTCCATGAACAAGGGAATATTATCAGGAGAACTTGAGATGTAAATAATGCTTGTTAGGTTTTTCTTCTTTTTCCTCTCTCTAGAAGGGAAGGATCACCAGGAAGAAATAAGTCCAGATTCCCCATCAGTTCAGTGGTATAGAGCCCAGAGTCAGAATATAATTTTTTAATAGAAAATGTGTTGTTGTATTTCTTGAAAAACAAAATAGATTGGACAAGAGCAAAAGTGGCTGTAGATAGCCATTTTGTAGGCTACTGCAGTGATTTTGACATTGGAGGGAGGGAGCTTGAATATGTAGAGAAACAATTAAGTGTTAGAATTTATAGGATTTGATGATTAATGACATGTGAGGAGTTAAGGCTAGCCAGGATGTAGGAAGAGCACCTGAGTGGATATTGCTTCCTTTTAGCAAGATAAGCAACAGACAGACTTGGGAATAAGACTATTAGTTTAGTCCTGAGGCTGGTGATTACAAAATGTATGTGAGAGATCCAGGTGAAGATGTCAAGTGGACAATTGAATATATTGGTATAACCTGATAGGCAGCTGAAGCAGCTTGCTTTGGGATTCAAAGAAATTATTTTGAACCCTGATCAACCCTAATCAACATGAAGAGAGCCTACAGCCCTCCTAGTCTCTAGGGATTCTTGATGGACGGGCTGGTGGTAGAAAGGCAGGTATGTATTAACAGTTTTCTGCTCATCTCAGTCAAAATTTCTGCTTTCATTGAATTTGTTCAATAGACTGTCTCCTTGTCCTCATGTGCTGTCTGTCTGTTCTTCTACATTGTCACAGATTTAGAAAAGAACCTCATTTTATTGATAATATCACAAACAGTTATTTACACAAAGCCTTTATTTAGCCAATCTGAAGTTCTGGGGGATTGGCGGGGTTAACATTATAGCAGTAGTTTTCCAACATCCTTGCTTTTCCGCGTTTCCAACATATTGATGAGCCATCTTCTTCTTCAAGATCCTTTTCTTACTGTTTCTTTTTGGATCCCTCATGGAAGATCTTCTGAGAAAGTCTGTACCCCTCACTCCATATAGCACATAATTTGACATTTTCATAGTCCCCACTTCACTTCATGCTCACTCTTACCTTTCCCCAGTTTCATTAAGATCCTGCCCTGCACTGAGATCCAGAATTTGCCCTTCTGCAACCCAGAACTTTCAGAGGCAGTGACATGTCAGCCTCTTCCTTCCTGCAATGGAGCAGAAAGCACTTAATTTTCCCATGTAAATAAAATATGGTGGAAGTAGCAACGATTTTACTCTCAAGGAACTTTTACTCCATCCAACATTGGGTCTTAAGCTCAGAAAAGAGATCCAGTTTGGGGAACAATTTTGAGTTATCAGAATGCAGATCATAAAAGAGGGAGTAGCTGGAATGAGTGATAGTGCTCCACATACAAGGTAGAGAGAGAAAGGGGAATGGTCAGTGTTTTCTGCTCAACTTGCAAGAGGGGAAAAATTAAGTTTTTTTGGTTCCAAACCACACTTCCCAAGAGAATCCTGGAGCATACAGGGTGGAGGGTGATAGGAGAAAGGTAGAAGGGCATTTCCATAGTCAGCATTTCAGGGAAGAAATGTTGGCAGTTTAAAGGTAGTGAATTTTCAACTGCTTTATTGCTGTTTTGTTAGAGTAGAAAAATATTTTACAAAGCATTGTGTTTCTGAATATGAATTCAATTCTGTTATCAGGCCTTCCTTAAAATGATTCAAATATTCAACAAATACAACATTATTCTACTTCTGTTTGTTTTTAAGTACTTTATATGTTTCAAAAAACAAATTTAAATATTTTGGGCATTCAAAATGAAGTATCATTCTCCAGTGTAATTAAAGGAATAATTTGGCCACGTAATCCAATGTCTGTTCATCAAGGCAATAGGTTTATAGATGAAGGAAACCTCCCTCTTACTTTGGAATTCATCAAAGTGGCCATACTATAAATGGGTGTTGTACAGTTTCTAGTTTCTTCATTTTGTGAAGATAGATACAGAGGGCTAGAAACAGGGCAAACACATGAACTGACCATGGACAGTAGTAATGGTCTGATCATTCTCTGTGTTTTAGAACTTTATTCTTGAAGTTGAAAGCCAAGCGCAATCTTCTGCATGCCATATCAGCAACCTAACATTATCAGGTGCACAGGCTAGATCTAGAGGTTGGATGTCAACAGCAAGGGCAAGTGGCCAGTTATACATATATGTGCTTGACCATCCCCTATTGGGAGGCCTATATAGGGTAGAATGTAGGCATGCAAAAAGTGTGAGATTTCTGAGGTGGTTGACCTCTATGGATTTCTAACCCAAACCCATAGTGTGATCCTGGCAAGCTTCATTGGGGTGTTGGCAGCACAAATTTCGGGTGCTTTCATGTTTCATCCAGAGATGCCCTTGCCCTATTCAGTGACCTTCCTCACAAACAGGAGAAGACGGTAGAATAAAAAATGATAGACTAGGACTATATGTCACCAGGCAGATGCAGCTAGAGCCTATGCCCCAAGAATCTAGCCAGGACTTCTTAAAAACTAGTTAGATCTATGAGCCAATAACCAAGACTTATGTTAACCATCCTCTTGGGAGGCTTAACCACCTGTTGAACTTGGTCAAGTGTGAGTGAGTGACTGTAAGCCTTGGAGCCTCATTGCAGGGCATTCTTAATTAACCTTGAAGTTGGGATGATCTGAAAAGACTATGACTGGGAAACAGTAATAGGCAGGCCTATTCATAAAGTGTTCTTGATTTACAGTTGCGGCATCTCTGTTTGTGTGTACCTCAGTGCTTCCCAGCCTTTTCAAGTCATGACAAATGCAAAATCCAGTAAATGGGTGAGGTTATTTGTGGAAGAAGGTAAAAATCCAGAGGACCCAACTGTTCCAGGTCACCCCCTCTGATTAAATATCTGGCTAAGAGTCTTTAGTTAAATATCTCTGGATAAATATCTCTACACACTTATAACTTATTCATAGCATACCAATGTACTTAGGCATTGTGCATTATTCCACAATTCTTCCTAATCCCTTAAAGGTTTGTTCTATTACTGTTGATAAAAATCAACTTACTATCTCAGTGTTCTAATTTATTTAATGACCAAGGTGTGGTTACTCTGTAAAAATATTTTCCAGAAAAGATGTTCACTGCCAAACATTAGAAATACCATCCAGTTTCTCATTTAAATTTTAATTATCATACTAGTTGAAATGACACTTCAGATTTAATGTTTCTTATTTGGCTTTACTGGTATAGTGTCTCTTGCCAACATTTTCACTTTCTTTGTGCTATAAATATTTCATGCCAACAAGTCATTATGTTTCACCAATATTTGGCTTTATGATCTTTCCTTGCAAAGCCGAAAGTCCAGCGTGCCTGGGTGAGGACAGTCTCTTGATTAAAAACATTAATTTAGGTTTCATCACACTTATGGTTTCTGCAGGGTTTTTTTTCCCCGTTTCTACCACCTTACAAATTGTAATATGTGCTTTACTCGTTGCTCTGCCTTCTAGCATACACACACACAAACATACAGGTGTACTTTGGTTCTCGACTCATTTTCCATATATTGATGCTTTAGGACAGTGTTATTTGATTATCTTGTCATTTCCAGTTTCACAGAAGCCAGAATAAATCTTTCACTTGTTTTGACTTTTTTTCTTTTCTGATTTTGCCCATTGAACCATGAGAGTATTGTGGTAAACAAGATTAGGCAAGAAACTCCTGTAATCTGCTGGGCATATTGGAAAGAACATGGGATTATTTTTTGGTTAAATAAACCTGGGTTTCAGTCTTGACTTTATTAATTATATGGGGTTTGGAAAATAATTTGTGCTCTGAGTCTTTTCCTCACCTGAAAAAATGAAAATCCCAACGCTTGTTTTAGGTACCCTGAAGAGCTATTTTAAGTAGTACATAAGAAAGCTTTCTACTTAGAAAAACAAACATCTATACATGCTTTTCTCCAGTTTCAGAGGGTGAAGTGTCGCTTTTTTTTTTTTTTTTTTTTTTTTTTTGAGACGGAGTCTAGCTCTGTCGCCCAGGCTGGAGTGCAGTGGCGCGATCTCGGCTCACTGCAAGCTCCGCCTCCCGGGTTTACGCCATTCTCCTGCCTCAGCCTCCCGAGTAGCTGGGACTACAGGCGCCCGCCATCTCGCCCGGCTAGTTTTTTGTATTTTTTTTAGTAGAGACGGGGTTTCACCGTGTAGACCAGGATGGTCTCGATCTCCTGACCTCGTGATCCACCCGTCTCGGCCTCCCAAAGTGCTGGGATTATAGGCTTGACGCTTCTTTTCTTGAAGTTACCCTTCCATCTGTATTCCTGATCCCATTGCCTCTCACCTTCTTCAGGGTGTTGTGCCTACTCTTAATCCTCTTTTGCAGTTTTACCTTCTTCTTCCTGATCAACTGCCCTCAGCCTTTAATACTTGTCTAGATTCCCTCTCATCCTGAAGGTACTCCTCCTTTCATCTTTTATTCCTTGTTCTACCTTCCACTCCTCCCCGCAAAAAAAAATCCTCCCTATCTTTGACCCTTAAAGGTCAAATACTTTTAAACAAATATGTATATATTCCAAATTTGCTTTATCATTTTAAACTTTCACTCTATTCTCAATCTACCTGCTATGGTTTGAATGTGTCACCCAATGCTCTTGATTTGGAAATTTAACTCCGAGTGCAACAGTGTTGAGAGGTAGGACCTTTAAGAGGTGATTAGGTCATGAGGGCTCTGCCTTCATGAATGGATTACTGCCATTATTGTGGAAGTGGGTTAGTTATTGCAGGAATGGGTCCTTGATAAAAATATGAGTTCGGCATCCGCACTTCCCTGTCTTGCGTGCTCACTTTCTCTTGCCATGTGATGCCTTCACCATGTTATGACACAGCAAGAAGTCCCTCACCAAATATGGCCCCCTCAATCTTAGATTTCCCAACCTCCAGAACTGTAAGCAATTAATCTCTATTCTTTGTAAGTTACCCAGTCTCAGGTATTCTGTTAGAGCAGATCAAAGTGAACTAAGACAACGCCACTATTTGGACTTTACTCAAATGGGAAATGCTAGTGTAAATGTCACCAGAGATCTCCGGTATTTTTTTCTGATTTCTTTTATTAGTGTTACTTTTTATTGATATGTAATAGTTGTACATATTTTGGGGATACATGTGATATTTTGATACATGTATACAATGTGTAATGATCAGATCAGAGTAATTGGGATATCCATCACCTCAAACATGTATCTTTTCTTTTTGCAGGAAACATTCCAATTCTTCTCTTCTAGCTATTTTTAACTATACAATAAATTGTTAACTCTAGTCTCCCTACTGTACTATCAAATAATATAACTCATTCCTTCTATCTAAGTGTATTTTTATACCTATTAACCAACCTCTCTTCATTTCTCCCTCTTTCCTATCCTCTGATAATCACCATTTTACTCTCTACCTCCATTAGATCTTCCATGTTCTTTAAAAGTAAATGTTGAAAGAGATACAACCTTCAAGTTCAATGGCTTGACCAAATACAAGTGTATTTTTTACTCATCAAATAGAAGTGTTTGATCCTGGTCAGGAGGTTCTTCTTCAGTAAATGACATAGGGACCCAAACTCTTTCCATCTTGGAGTTCTACCTTACCTGGCTCCCAAGGAGGGGGGGGGGGGTGCGTCCATCCTAGCCATCCAGAAGTGGAAAAGAACAGGGAAGATCATGTGTAGGAAGTTTATATGATTTTTAGGGTGGGCCCTAAACCCAATATGACTGATGTCTTTATGAGAAGAGGGAAATTTGGACAAAGAGAAACACACACACAGGGAAAACATCATGTGGCAATGAAGGTAGAGGATGGAGTGATGCAGCTGCAAGCCAAGGAATGCCAAGGATTACCAGCAAGCACTAGAAGCTAGGAAGATGTAAGGAGAGATCTTCCCCAGGAGCCTTCAAAGAACATGGTCCTGCTGATATTTAGGTTTTGGACTTCTCACCTCCAGGACTGTGAGACAATAAATTTCTGTTGTTTTGGGCTATCTGTTAGTGAGTACTTTGTTACACAGTTCTAGGAAACAAATGCATGGTTAAGCCTAAAAGGGGATACATTACTCCTGCTCACCCTCCATTGGTCGGAACTCAGACCTATGGGCAGAACAGCAAAGAAACCAGGGAAATATAGTCCATCCCTATGTCTAGGAAGAAGAGAAGAATATGGGTCTTAGAGATCATCCAGCAGTTTCTTCCATCCCTCCACATGACCACATACTATGAGCATTTTTAGTCATCTTCTGTTGAATTTGACCCTGTGGGCTATACAATTCTTGATGTTGTTGACAAAATAGAGGCACTAGACAAGGTACTTGATGCCTATTATTTTAAACCTTCACAACAACCCTGCAAAGTAAGGAGTGTTATTTCATTTCTCAGTTGACACTTTCCTGGCAGCTCAGTTCATTTTATTTCCCCCACATAACTTTCTTAGGTTTTCATATCTTTGATTATTGCTTTTTTGTCACTCTTGTAGGTTCTTCTCGTAGGCAAATCTTGGACTTAGGTATTCCCTGGTTGTCACCTTGGCCTTTTCTTCCTTCTTAGTCAACATGCATTCCCTTAGTGACCTCATCCTTTTGTGGTTTTACCTGCACCTATATGTTGATGACTCCAAAATTTAAGTCTCCATACCTAATCTCTTACCTGAACTTCAGAATATGTCCAAATACCTATTGCATATAGCCTGCAGATACCTAAAACTCAACTTCCCCTAAAAGATATGTCTCAAATTTATCCTACGTTCTTCCTTTTTTATTCTCACGGTAAGTGACACTACCTAGTCAGGTCACCCAAACCAGAAAACTAGTAATAACTATCAATTCTTCTGACTCTTTAGCAATGTTACCTTCTAGGTATAACTTTGAACCAGCTCCCCCAGCTTCTAACCATAAATTGCCTAGTTCTGTCTCATTATTCCTCACTGGATTTTATGCCAATTTCTTTTGATGGCCTCATTTATTAATTTTGCATCCTTCACATCAATTATCTACACTGATCCCAGAATTTTCTATCTGAAATGCTAGCTGTGTGCAGTTCCCTGTTCACTTATCAGTGACTTCCTGTTATGTACTGATCCAAGCTCTTCAGCATGGCATATAAAGGCAGGCATGAATAACCTTTCTCTTCATGCCTCTTCTTCAGCCTCATCTTCTTTTCCACTCTGTACTGTAATTTATGTTCTAGTAATAACAAATTTAGTTCTCCCAATGCAGCATGCTGTTTCAATCCTCCACGCATTTGCTTAATCTGATGCCTCTCCCTAGATGAACTTCTCTTTTTTCTGCATGTAGCTAACTCCTCTTATTTTTTAAGGTGACCTAAGCATCTCTTCTTAAGATGCCCAAACAGCCCTCCCCTGTGCTGTACTCACACCCTGTGGTTTTCTTTATCTTTACACTTATAATGAATGCAGAAATCCTTATTTCTGTATCTTCTCCCAAGAGTGGGTTCCCTGAGGGCAGAGAAGCTTGTCCCAGTACCGACCTAACATAGCAGTTTCTGAAGCGTAGTAGATGCTAAGTAAACATTTGCTAAAAGAAACTAAGCTTCTTGCAGGGGATATTATCACCTGGATAGAGATTTTGAGTCTGGATATAATCATAGATGATAGCTCAACACCTTTAAATCCCAAAAGGAAAATAGATATCCTAGTTTATAAAAATCTATGAAAATTGTATTTCAGAATCATTAAAGCTGATAAAAATAGAATGTAAAATATACAAAGCCCTAAATTTTACCTGATTCTCTGGGCTATATTGACTTCAGAAAAAAAGAAGCAACAATGTTTTGATGCTTCCTGGAACCTCTAACTTCAAAAGCTGGTGATTTACATTTATCCTCTTAAAATGCTCTCAGTGTATCTAACCTACCCAAATACATACCACTAGGCCTTGACATATAAGAGGAGACTACTGGAAGATAAAGGACTGCCAAACATTATTTTGGTGATAAAAGACTGAACAACTTAGTCCAGCAAGAGTTCAGAAGAAAAACAGAAATTAGAGCCCACCAAAGAACTTATGGCATAATGTGCATTTATTCAACAATAAGTGAGGCATTCATGTTTTAAACTTTGTTATAAAAATTTAAAATATAATAACTGAAAGTAAATTGAATGGTAAAACCACCCTATACATCATCCAACTTTAACAATTATCAATATGCTGCCACTGAGTCACCTATATACCTAGACATTTCCCATTATTTTTTCTAAGTTTTCATTTCGCATGTTCAAAAGCACAAATGTCAATATACCTGTGTTAAAAATATTCCTATCATAGGCCGGGTGCGGTGGCTTATGCCTGTAATCCCAGCACTTTGGGAGGCTGAGGTGGGTGGATCATGAGGTCAGGAGATCGAGACCATCCTGGCTAACACAGTGAAACCCCGTCTCTACTAAAAATACAAAAAAATTAGCTGAGAGTGGTGGCGGGCGCCTGTAGTCCCAGCTACTGGGGAGGCTGAGGCAGGAGAATAGCGTGAACCCGGGAGGTGGAGCTTGCAGTGAGCCGAGATCGCGCCACTGCACTCCAGCCTGGGCGACAGAGCGAGACTCCATCTCAAAAAAAAAAAAAAAATCCTATCATAAATAAAAAAATTAGATTTTTTTTATTTGCTTTGTATTGCTTGAAATGTAAAATAACTTTTTAAACCTAGTTTACTTAATAAAATGTGGCAAAAAAAATCAACAAAAATAATCAGTTGTTACTCATATGAATGACATTATTTCCACTTCTGAATTGTTTCCAGAAGCATTTTAATGTAACAGTTTGGGGCAGAAGCTAGCACACTCTAGCCCACTGACCAAATCTGGTCCCCTGCCTGTTTATGAAAGTAAAATTTTATTGGAACACAGCCATAGCTATTCATTTGTATAATGTCTGTGACTGCTCTTGGGCTACAATGGCAGAGTTGAGTAGCTGCAACAGCCTGTTTGGCCTGCATAGCATAAAACATATTTTTTTATTTTAAAAAAATTATTTTATTTTTTACTTCTATGTTTTTAGAGACAGAGTCTCACTATGTTGCCCAGGTTGATCTTGAACTCCTGGCCTAAAGTGATCCTCTTGCCTCAGCCTCCCAATGTGCTGGGATTATGGGCATGAACCACCATGTATCTGGCCCTGTACAGATAAAGTTTGCCAATCCCTGGTTTAGCACATGAGGTTCCCTTTGAGATCCATGTGGCCTTAGGTGAGACACTTAATTTCTCTGAGATTATTTAATCATCTGTAAATAGGAATGAAAGTCAAATATAACGCACAGGGTTGTTTTGAAGCTCAAAAGAGTTAATATATGAATAACATGCAGAACAGTATTTGGACCATAGTAAGCACTCATGTTACCTTTATCATCATAATTATCATTCTCAATATTATCGTTGATGGTACTGATAGAAACCAGTGGGCTTCAAATTGCAGCTATGTCACTTAGGGTCTTGAGGAAGTAAGTTAGTCTGGCCGGGCCCATTTGTGTATCTCTAAAAAGGAGATAGTTGTCTCTTCCTTGTGAGATTGTGTAAGGAATAAAGGTGACAAAGCCTTGGGACATGGAAACATTTCATGACATGGGGATTGCTATTGTTAGTATGGTTTTGCAGGTATTCTACACTTGGAAGTCACTGGGCATGTGGGTCCTTGTAGATATCTGGCTAACAGTACTGAAGGGGCCTGATGGGGTTAATTTGCTGCAGTTCATAGTCTAGGCTTCAGCTTTGAAGACCTAGGAGGCTTATTTTGTTATTTCTACAAGAGTGAGTTTCTCCCTCTTAAATAAACTTCAAGTCATAAGACTGACATGCACACATTTACTGTTAAAACTGGAACAGTAATGAGCAAACAACCTAAGGGAGAAAGGATGTCAATGAAGGTACTTGGGGGGATGAGTGTTCCTGGCACAGGGAGAAATAGAATGACCAACTTGCCATGGTTTGCCTATCACATACTGTGGTTTTGTTGTTGTTGTTGTTGTTGTTGTTTGGGGGGGTGGTTTTTAAGACAGAGTCTCGCTTTGTCACCCAGGCTGGAGTGCGGTGGCCGGATCTCAGCTCACTGCAAGCTCTGCCTCTCGGGTTTACGCCATTCTCCTGCCTCAGCCTCCCGAGTAGCTGGGACTACAGGTGCCTGCCACCTTGCCTGGCATACTGTGTTTTTACTTTGAAGATCCTGCATCCCAGGAAACCCCTTAGTCTCCCTGGTAAACCAGGATGGTTGGTTCACCTTAGGAGAGCTGAGAGTATGCCTGGCATGCAAGAGCGTTTGCAAGCAGACAAATGTGGCTGGACTGGAGTGAGTGTTAGAGGAAGTGACAAATGATAAAGTCAGCAGTGAGGTAGGGACATCAGATATACAGGACCTTGTCAGGCATCTTGAGGACTAGCTTTGACTTGGAATGAAAGCCAGTAGAAAGTTGGCATTGGTGTGACATGAGCTAATGTCTCTTACTAAAGGCTTATGCTGGCTTCTGTTTTAAGAATAGAGAAGAGAAGCAGCAGGGAAACTACTTGGAAGTTACCACAATGACCCAGGTACCAGATAATAGTAGCTTGGGCCAAAGCCCGGGTAGCTATAGAGGTGAGAAGTGGAGGGATGCTGGATGTATGTGGAGGGATGCTGGATGTATGTTGAGAGTGGAACCAACGACTCCCTGATAGTTTGGAGTGTGTCTTAGTCTGTTTTGTGTTGCTATAACAGAATACCACAGACTGCATAACTTATAAAGAAAAAAATATATTTTTCACAATTCTGAAGGCTGGGAAGTCCAATAGCGAGATGCAGACATCTGCCGAGGGCTTCTTGCTGTGTCGTCCCATGGTGGAAGGGCGAAGAGAGGGTGAGAGAGAAAGAGAGAGAACCCACAGCCGCAAGCCTTTTTATAATAAACATTAATCCATTAACAAGGGTGGAGCATTAATACCTCCCATTAGGCACCATTTCTCAACACTGTTGCATTGGGGATTAAGTTCCCAACACGTGCTTTTGAGGGGGACACATTCAAGCCATAGTAGAGTGAAAGAATGAGAAGAGTCAGTGGCGACTCTTGAGCCTTTGTTCTGAGTCACTGATAGGAAAATATTGCCATTTCCTAAGACTGAGAAGAACAACTTTGCAGTAAAGTAAGCCAGTTTTCGGTAGAGGAAAACTAAGACCTAATGATGTGCATTACCATTGCTAATGTAGAGCAGTAGAAAAACAATTTCTTCTCAGTCTCAGGAAATCAGGAGTTGAGGAAGGAGAACAGGAATTGACTGGGAGATACCTATTAGATATGCAAGTGGCAAAGTTCCATAGGTAGTTGGATTTAGAAGTTTGGGGTTCAGAGGCAGGAGACAGTTGGATTTTGTCTTAGGGGCTCAAGAACCTCTTCACTTTTTTCAGTTCATTGTGAGGTCAGTATTTCACATTACAGCTGCTTTCTGCAAACATTTTATTATAATTTTGCCCTATATTGATATGTCTAAAAATACTCTATGATAATAATTCAATTTTTTCATAACAGGTGTTGATTGGAATTAAGTGAGATGTAAGTGTAGGCTACCGTATGTTTGTTTCCCACAAGACTTTAATGAGTTTGTCTATTAGTTTAACATAACAAACTTTTGAGTACCGGGAGTTGTTTGATTATGCCATAGTATGTTCTTGAAGAATACCTAAAGCTACTGTTTGGTTGATTTAAAAGAGCTCCTTTACTGATTTTCAAATGACAAAGTTATTTTAAGATATTCTGAATTGTTTTTTGCCTTTCAAGATGGGAATATATGGGGTTGGGTTGTATTAAGCCTAGTGAAATATACTTAGAAAAATGCTAGTGAAATTGGATGTTCTTCTCCTTCCATCTCCTAAGCAAGTTCAGGGTTAAGAGCTGTAGTGTAAAGTAGGCCAGTTTTCAGCAGAGGAATATTAAGGTCTAATGCTGTACATTACCATTGCTAATATATAGCAGTAGAAGAAAAAGTTGTCTTCACTTTGCCTTAATGTAAAAACAAGAGTTACCTGTGTTTTGGTTTCAGCCTGCAATCAAAGACAAAGTAATTCTCAATCTTGGCTGCACCTTGGAGTCATCTGGGAACCTCTAAAAATACCTCGGTCCCACCCTGAAAGATTCTGATGTAACTGGTCTGCAGTGTGACCTGAGCACCAGGATTTTAAAAATCTCTTGAGGTGATTTTAATGTGCAGATAAATCTGAGAAGCCCTGGTATAGAACAGATTTTGATACTGTGGTTTGCTGGTTCATTCAACAGTGAAGATTTTTATGGTAAATTAATCGACTTCTAAAACTGAAAAAGAAGCCCAGTAAGTGTAATAAGAGTCTTCTGTGTCATATGTGTTCTGATTCCTTAGAGGGATTTTTGTGGGGAAAATGCTGACTGTCACCTACACTCGGGCTGTGTGCTAGATGATGACAGTGAGCCTTTTCTAGGCTTGTTATCAGCCATATATGTGTTTAAAGGGCATTTTGATTTGTAGACACTACCCCTTGGGGAAATTTTCTCAGCTTTACTTTTCTGAATTCCCTTTATTTCATTAGTTTCTGCCACATTACTTTTCTTTTTTTTTCTCTGACTCATATCAGCAATATAAACAAATATGTCATGTGGATAGATGTTCCAATAATACAGTGACCCTTTATGATTACAATACAGTTTTAAACTTAGGTGATTAGATCTCAGTTAAGAACCCCTCCAAAAGTGCACATGAATTAAGACGTTAATAGTCTATCCAGGAGGATAACTGAATTCTGAAATAGAGAATTCATTTAAAACAAACAAAAAATGAACAGGCCATAGTAGGAGAAAACATTATTATTACAGATGGCAAAATATGTGACTGACTAGTTGTATCAGTTAGCATTGGTTGTATAATTAAACCACCCCAATCTCAATGGCATACAATAGTAAACATTTCCCATGAGTCTGTAAGGGTCACTGATCTGGGCTACCATCTGTTGGGTTTACTTTTCTGAATTCCCTGTAAGCTAGCTCTTTTCCTTATGATTCTTATCCTTCTGCTGGGACCAGTGGGTCAGTGTAGACGTGCCCTTCCTCTTCAGATGGCAGAAATGCAAGAGAGCAAATGAAAATACACAAGGCCCCTTGAAGTCTGAGCTTGAAAGTGACATAGTAGCATTTCTGCCTCCTTCTATTGGTGAAAGCAGTAACTGAACCAAGTCCAGAATCAAGGGGTGGGTTGAGTCCTACCTTCACAGTGGGACAGCACAGCGAAGTTACCTTACTTGGACCATTATTGGAATCTACCATACAAGTTGATCACTGCCCTTCCTTATATTTAATTTATGTATTAAAAACTTTGAAACAGAGGAGGTATGATACATGCATGCTTTTGTGTTTGCATTCCTTCCCCTGGAAATAATATGAGAGAGGTACCTCTTATGATTGTATATTCAGAGTAGCCTATAGTGGATTTGGGAGACTGAATTAGATGTGGTTACAGATGGGATCCTCCTCAAATTACGATGGGATTACATCCCAATAAACCTATCTGAAGTTGAAAATATCATAAGTAGAAAATCTATTTAATACACCTAACTTGCTGAACATTATAGCTTAGCCTGGCTTACCTTAAATATGCTCAGAACACTTCCATTAGCCTACAGTTGGGCAAAGTCATATCCAAAAATGCTGGCAACACAGCATATTTTACAGTAATAATTGTTTACCCATGTGCTCGTGTGACTGACTGGCAGCTGTGGCTTGCTACCACTGCCCAGAATTTTGAGTGCTAATCATATTACATATTGTTAGCCTGGGAAAATATCAGAATTCAAAATGCAAGGTTTCTGCTGAAAGTGTATCACTCTTGCATTATCATCAAGTTAGAAAATCATAAGTCAAACCATTGTAAGTCAAGGACCATCTTATAATCAAGAGGGAGAAAGAAATGCCCTTTTTCTCCACATTGCAGGTATATGTATTTAGAGGGAAAAATATATTTTTAAGCATAACTTCAAAAGCACCTTGTCATTTTCCCAAATTTCTTCTAGAATGCTAAATAATGGTTGTTTGATTAAACTTGATTGACAGCCAATTTCCCCCCCTTTTTTAATATAAAAAATATACAGTGCTCCAAATAGCGCTTTCTTTTTTCTAAGACAGATGGGATCCTTGAAAATGAAATCTTGAAGCATGGTTGTTAGTATTAGTCTTGATAAATTTGGTAACAAATTACTAGTTCACTTTTGGGTTACTGACTGTTGGCAGATGATGTTAAGCTGTTCTTAGTCTTGTTGGTTTATACATATTCTTCTACATAGAAAATATTTTGGAGGAATGGTTCGCTTGAATATTTTGGGGTCTACCATAGTTTTTTTAGAAGAATCTGGTGTTCATTTCCTTTAAGCAGCTATCGCTAGGCATTTTGCTGTAGGCAGGGATAGAAGTAAAGTCTGAAAAGTGAACACTGAGCAGAGGTGGAAAGGTTAATGCAGACCAGCCTACTGGGTTTCCTCACACAAGCTGAAGGCTCTCCTTAGGAATCTATCAGGAATATCTGTAACTCCCTTCTATAGGCTGAGTCCCCAGAAGTTCCCTGACAAACTACTAGTCTTTCCCTTCCTTAAATGTGTTGCTGTCTTAGTCATTTTTGACAAAAGCAGTGGTGGTTGTTATGGTAATTATACCCCAAAACTCAGTGGTTTAATACAATAAAAGTTTAATTTTCACTCACATCCCTTACTTACGCAATTTGGATAGGGTGGTCTAACTCTGCACAGTCATTCAGGGATGCAAGCTCATTTCATCTGATAGATCCACCTGCCTCTACATCTGTAGAGTGATCTCCCTTTAGCTAGAAGTTTGGGGAAAATAGTGAGGACCTCAAGTGGGAGATTTTTAATTGATCAGGCTTGGAAGCAGCATACTCACTTCTCACATTGTATTGGCAAGAGTTCATCACACACCCATGGCCAACTATAAGGAAGGCTAAAAAACACAGCCTACCTTCCTGTTTGCCCAGCAAGAGGAGGAGAACATAGATACTCATGAGTGGTAGCAGTCTGCTCCATAATCAGAGGCAGAAAAATATAGGGAGTGCAAATATTGTAAACATCCAATGAATAGGAGCCTTGTACTTTACCTTGAGAGGCAGCTGAGATATAGAGCAAAGCACAATGGACTTCATGGCAGCAAGCGTTGGTTCCAGTGTCAACTCTGTACTCATGAATGGTTCAGGGTCATCCTACCGAAATGAGGGTATTAACCCCTTAGGATGATTTTGAGGATCAACTGGGCTAATGGTTGGGAAATTACTTTGGAGGGGTCATCTTTTGTATTCTACCATCTCTTACACAGTGCTAGGCGTAGCCTATAATGGCTTCTCTGAGATTCTTTTCCCAAATAAAAGTATTCCATCTCATTGACAAGAGCAGGACATCATTAGTTCCATAGGGTGCACAGCCTTCTGCAAGGAGTTATGTTTCTAATTTTGCAGGCTCTAACTGTAATGCTAAGAGAGTTTTGATATAAATGTCACTTCAAGCTTTACCCTCTTAGTGAAAATAGTCATAAAGATTCCTATATATTTTTTTTCTTATTATACTTTAAGTCTAGGGTACATGTGCATAACGTGCAGGTTTGTTACATATGTATATTTGTGCCATGTTGGTGTGCTGCACCCATCAACTCTTCAGCACCCATCAATTCACCATTTATATCATGTATAACTCCCCAATGCAATCCCTCCCCCCTCCCCCCTCCCCATGATAGGCCCCAGTGTGTGATGTTCCCCTTCCCGAGTCCAAGTGATGTCATTGTTCAGTTCCCACCTATGAGTGAGAACATGCGGTGTTTGGTTTTCTCTTCTTGTGATAGTTTGCTAAGAATGATGGTTTCCAGCTGCATCCATGTCCCTACAAAGGACGCAAACTCATCCTTTTTTATGGCTGCATAGTATTCCATGGTGTATATGTGCCACATTTTCTTAATCCAGTCTGTCACAGATGGACATTTGGGTTGATTCCAAGTCTTTGCTATTGTGAAAAGTGCTGCAATAAACATACGTGTGCATGTGTCTTTGTAGTAGAATAATTTATAATCCTTTGGGTATATACCCAGTAGTGGGATGGCTGGGTCATATGGTACATCTAGTTCTAGCTCCTTGAGGAATTGCCATACTGTTTTCCATAATGGTTGAACTAGTTTACAATCCCACCAACAGTGTAAAAGTGTTCCTATTTCTCCACATCCTCTCCAACACCTGTTGTTTCCTGATTTTTTAATGATTGCCATTCTAACTGGTGTGAGATGGTATCTCATTGTGGTTTTGATTTGCATTTCTCTGATGGCGAGTGATGATGAGCATTTTTTCATGTGTCTGTTGGCTGTACGAGTGTCTTCTTTTGAGAAATGTCTGTTCATATCCTTTGCCCACTTTTTGATGGGGTTGTTTGTTTTTTTCTTGTATATTTGTTTCAGTTCTTTGTAGATTCTGGATATTAGCCCTTTGTCAGATGAGTAGATTGCAAAAATTTTCTCCCATTCTGTAGGTTGCCTGTTCACTCTGATGGTGGTTTCTTTTGCTGTGCAGAAGCTCTTTAGTTTAATTAGATCCCATTTGTCAATTTTGGCTTTTGCTGCCATTGCTTTTGGTGTTTTAGACATGAAGTCCTTGCCCATGCCTATGTCCTGAATGGTACTACCTAGGTTTTCTTCTAGGGTTTTTATGGTATTAGGTCTAACATTTAAGTCTCTAATCCATCTTGAATTAATCTTCGTATAAGGAGTAAAGAAAGGATCCAGTTTCAGCTTTCTACTTATGGCTAGCCAATTTTCCCAGCAACATTTACTAAATAGGGAATCCTTTCCCCATTTCTTGTTTCTCTCAGGTTTGTCAAAGATCAGATGGCTGTAGATGTGTGGTATTATTTCTGAGGACTCTGTTCTGTTCCATTGGTCTATATCTCTGTTTTGGTACCAGTACCATGCTGTTTTGGTTACTGTAGCCTTGTAGTATAGTTTGAGTCAGGTAGCGTGATGCCTCCAGCTTTGTTCTTTTGACTTAGGATTGTCTTGGCATGTGGGCTATTTTTTGGTTCCATATGAACTTTAAAGCAGTTTTTTCCAATTCTGTGAAGAAACTCATTGGTAGCTTGATGGGGATGGCATTGAATCTATAAATGACCTCGGGCAGTATGGCCATTTTCACGATATTGATTCTTCCTATCCATGAGCATGGTATGTTCTTCCATTTGTTTGTCTCCTCTTTGATTTCACTGAGCAGTGGTTTGTAGTTCTCCTTGAAGAGGTCCTTGACATCCCTTGTAAGTTGGATTCCTAGGTATTTTATTCTCTTTGAAGCGATTGTGAATGGAAGTTCATTCATGATTTGGCTCTCTGCTTGTCTGTTACTGGTGTATAAGAATGCTTGTGATTTCTGCACATTAATTTTGTAACCTGAGACTTTGCTGAAGTTGCTTATCAGCTTAAGGAGATTTTGGGCTGAGACGATGGGATTTTCTAAATATACAATCATGTCATCTGCAAACAGGGACAATTTGACTTCTTCTTTTCCTAACTGGATACCCTTGATTTCTTTCTCTTGCCTGATTGCCCTAGCCAGAACTTCCAACACTATGTTGAATAGGAGTGGTGAGAGAGGGCATCCCTCTCTTGTACCAGTTTTCAAAGGGAATTTTTCCAGTTTTTGCCCATTCAGTATGATATTAGCTGTGGGTTTGTCATAAATAGCTCTTATTATTTTGAGGTACGTTCCATCAATACCGAATTTATTGAGCGTTTTTAGCATGAAGGGCTGTTGAATTTTGTCAAAGGCCTTTTCTGCATCTATTGAGATAATCATGTGGTTCTTGACTTTGGTTCTGTTTATATGCTGGATTATGTTTATTGATTTGCGAATGTTGAACCAGCCTTGCATCCCAGGGATGAAGCCCACTTGATCATGGTGGATAAGCTTTTTGATGTGCTGCTGAATCTGGTTTGCCAGTATTTTATTGAGGATTTTTGCATCGATGTTCATCAGGGATATTGGTCTAAAATTCTCTTTTTTTGTTGTGTCTCTGCCAGGCTTTGGTATCAGGATGATGTTGGCCTCATAAAGTGAGTTAGGGAGGATTCCCTCTTTTTCTATTGATTGGAATAGTTTCAGAAGGAATGGTACCAGCTCCTTGTACCTTTGGTAGAATTCAGCTGTGAATCCATCTGGTCCTGGACTTTTTTTGGTGGGTAGGCTATTAATTGTTGCCTCAATTTCAGAGCCTGCTATTGGTCTATTCAGGGATTCAACTTCTTCCTGGTTTAGTCTTGGGAGAGTGTAAGTGTCCAGGAAATTATCCATTTCTTCTAGATTTTCTAGTTGATTTGCGTAGAGGTGTTTATAGTATTCTCTGATGGTAGTTTGTATTTCTGTGGGGTTGGTGGTGATATCCCCTTTATCATTTTTTATTGCATCTATTTGATTCCTCTCTCTTTTCTTCTTTATTAGTCTTGCTAGCGGCCTGTCAATTTTGTTGATCTTTTCAAAAAACCAACTCCTGGATTCATTGATTCTTTGGAGGGTTTTTTGTGTCTCTATCTCCTTCAGTTCTGCTCTGATCTTAGTTATTTCTTGCCTTCTGCTAGCTTTTGTATGTGTTTGCTCTTGCCTCTCTAGTTCTTTTAATTGTGATGTTAGAGTGTCAATTTTAGATCTTTCCTGCTTTCTCTTGTGGGCATTTAGTGCTATAAATTTCCCTCTACACACTGCTTTAAATGTGTCCCAGAGATTCTGGTATGTTGTATCTTTGTTCTCATTGGTTTCAAAGAACATCTTTATTTCTGCCTTCATTTCATTATGTACCCAGTAGTCATTCAGGAGCAGGTTGTTCAGTTTTCATGTAGTTGAGCAGTTTTGATTGAGTTTCTTAGTCCTGAGTTCTAGTTTGATTGCACTGTGGTCTGAGAGACAGTTTGTTATAATTTCTGTTCTTTTACATTTGCTGAGGAGTGCTTTACTTCCAATTATGTGGTCAATTTTGGAATAAGTGCGATGTGGTGCTGAGAAGAATGTATATTCTGTTGATTTGGGGTGGAGAGTTCTATAGATGTCTATTAGGTCTGCTTGGTGCAGAGATGAGTTCAATTCCTGGATATCCTTGTTAACTTTCTGTCTCATTGATCTGTCTAATGTTGACAGTGGAGTGTTGAAGTCTCCCATTATTATTGTATGGGAGTCTAAGTCTCTTTGTAAGTCTCTAAGGACTTGCTTTATGAATCTGGGTGCTCCTGTATTGGGTTCATATATATTTAGGAGAGTTAGC
Source organism: Rhinopithecus roxellana (assembly GCF_007565055.1). Taxonomy (NCBI): domain Eukaryota; kingdom Metazoa; phylum Chordata; class Mammalia; order Primates; family Cercopithecidae; genus Rhinopithecus; species Rhinopithecus roxellana. The sequence continues at coordinate 77,829,054 of NC_044555.1, forward strand.
TCTTCCTGTTGAATTGATCCCTTTACCATTATGTAATGGCCTTCTTTGTCTCTTTTGATCTTTGATGGTTTAAAGTCTGTTTTATCAGAGACTAGGATTGCAACCCCTGCTTTTTTTTTTTGTTCTCCATTTGCTTGGTAGATCTTCCTCCATCCCTTTATTTTGAGCCTATGTATATCTCTGCATGTGAGATGGGTCTCCTGAATACAGCAGACTGATGGGTCTTGACTCTTTATCCAGTTTGACAGTCTGTGTCTTTTAATTGGAGCATTTAGTCCATTTACATTTAAGGTTAATATGGTTATGTGTGAAGTTGATCCTGCCATTATGATATTAAGTGGTTATTTTGCTCGTTAGTTGATGCAGTTTCTTCCTAGCCTCAATGGTCTTTACATTTTGGCATGTTTTTGCAATGGCTGGTACCGGTTGTTCCTTTCCATGTTTAGGGCTTCCTTCAGGGTCTCTTGTAAGGCAGGCCTGGTGGTGACAAAATCTGTAAGCATTTGCTTATCTGTAAAGGATTTTATTTCTCCTTCACTTATGAAACTTAGTTTGGCTGGATATGAAATTCTGGGTTTAAAATTCTTTTCTTTAAGAACGTTGAATTTTGGCCCCCACTCTCTTCTGGCTTGTAGAGTTTCTGCCGAGAGATCTGCTGTTAGTCTGATGGGCTTCCCTTTGTGTGTAACCCGACCTTTCTCTCTGGCTGCCCTTAAGATTCTTTCCTTCATTTCAACTTTGGTGAATCTGGCAATTATGTGTCTTGGAGTTGCTCTTCTCGAGGAGTATCTTTGTGGCGTTTTCTGTATTTCCTGAATTTGAATGTTGGCCTGCCCTACTAGGTTGGGGAAGTTCTCCTGGATGATATCCTGAAGAGTGTTTTCCAACTTGATTCCATTTTCCCCCTCACTTTCAGGCACCCCAATCAGACGTAGATTTGGTCTTTTTACATAATCCCATACTTCTTGTAGGCTTTGTTCATTTCTTTTTCTTCTTTTTTCTTTTGGTTTCTCTTCTCGCTTCATTTCATTCATTTGATCCTCAATCACTGATACTCTTCCAGTTGATCGAGTCGGTTACTGAAGCTTGTGCATTTGTCACGTATTTCTCGTGTCATGGTTTTCATCTCTGTCATTTCATTTATGACCTTCTCTGCATTAATTAGTCTAGCTGTCAATTCTTCCACTCTTTTTTCAAGATTTTTAGTTTCTTTGCGCTGGGTACGTAATTCCTCCTTTAGCTCTGAGAAGTTTGATGGACTGAAGCCTTCTTCTCTCATCTCGTCAAAGTCATTCTCTGACCAGCTTCGATCCGTTGCTGGCGATGGGCTGCACTCCTTTGCAGGGGGAGATGTGCTCTTATTGTTTGAATTTCCAGCTTTTCTGCCCTGCTTTTTCCCCATCTTTGTGGTTTTATCTGTCTCTGGTCTTTGATGATGGTGACGTACTGATGGGGTTTTGGTATAGGTGTCCTTCCTGTTTGATAGTTTTCCTTCTGACAGTCAGGACCCTCAGCTATAGGTCTGTTGGAGATTGCTTGAGGTCCACTCCAGACCCTGTTTGCCTGGGTATCAGCAGCAGAGGTTGCAGAAGACAGAATATTGCTGAACAGCGAGTGAACCTGTCTGATTCTTACTTTGGAAGCTTCCTCTCAGGGGTGTACTCCACCCTGTGAGGTGTGGGGTGTCAGACTGCCCCTAGTGGGGGATGTCTCCCAGTTAGGCTACTCAGGGGTCGGTGACCCACTTGAGCAGGCAGTCTGTCCCTTCTCAGATCTCAACCTCCGTGTTGGGAGATCCACTGCTCTCTTTAAAGGGGTCAGACAGAGTCGTTCGCGTCTGCTCAGGCCTCTGCTGCTTCCCCTGTTGTTTTTTTAGCTGAGCCCTGCCCCCAGAGGTGGAGTCTACAGAGACAGGCAGGTTTCCTTGAGCTGCTGTGAGCTCCACCCAGTTCGAGCTTCCCAGCGGCTTTGTTTACCTACTTAAGCCTCAGCAATGGTGGGCGCCCCTCCCCCAGCCTCGCTGCTGCCTTGTGGTTAGATCACCGCAGACTGCTGTGTTAACAATGAGGGAGGCTCCGTGGGCGTGGGACCCTCCCGGCCAGGTGAAGGATATATTCTTCTGGTGTGCCCGTTTGCTTAAAGCGTGGTATTGGGGTGGGAGTTACCCGATTTTCCAGGTGTTGTGTGTCTCAGTTCCCCTGGCTAGGAAAAGGGATTCCCTTCCCCCTTGCGCTTTCCAGGTGAGGCGATGCCTTGCCCTGCTTCAGCTCTCCTTGGTCAGGCTGCAGCAGCTGACCAGCACCGATTGTCCAGCACTCCCTAGTGAGATGACCCCAGTACCTCAGTTGAAAATGCAGAAATCACCGGTCTTCTGTGTCGCTCGTACTCTCCTATATTTCTTTTAAAAATAAAATATATGCAGTTGTTTCCCAACACTGGAAGTTTGGCCGTATCCTGTATTTCAATCACATGCTTTCCACAAGTCATAAAATGATCATTGAAAATGAATTAAATAACATTATGAAAAGATTCTGAATGTCCTCAACTGCAAATATTTGAAATATCTGGTTGGATTGTCTCATTTCGATACATTTATTTCTAGAAAATGGAGAGTGAGAGGTAAAATTTGACTCTTCTTTTTGGTTCTGTTGCCATTTCCATGTTTTTTATTCTTCTGTTGTTTACCAGTGTGAAGAGGCTGAGGTTGTAGCTTTACATCACATCACTAGGTAATCAACAGTCTATCAATGAAATGCTGACATATTGAATTATGTGAATAAGAGTTTGGGGAGAAGCCCAGGAGGCAACCCAACATAATAGGTGGAGCATTGCACTAGAAACCACACTGCTTGGCTCACTGGGTGATCTTGGAACAATACTTACCTCCTCAGAGGACCTCAGATTCTTCATTAATAAAATAAAAAATAGTAATAATCTTCCTGGAAGCTCTTTTAGAAGGTTTCCAATGTTAGGCTCTGTTCTATACATTGATCCACTGGCAAGTCTGGGAATCAGTTTTTTGAAACTGGAATTTTAAACTTATGACATATTTAGGGTCCACTCCCATCATTGATAGGTACTATTTCTGGCCATGGTTTATTGTTAAAAGGATGAAGTTTTTGTTTGGAACTATGTCTAAGTAATGCTATTATAGTGGTGGTGATTTTGCATCCTTGTCCCCAGTGGACATTTTGCAATGTCTAGAGACAATTTTGGGTGTCACAACTGAAGTGGCAGGAACACTACTGGCATTTAGTGGGTGGAGATGAGGGATGCTGATAACACATCCCACGGTGCCCAGGGCATCCTCCTCCACTCCACACACACTCAGCCAGGAGTTATCTGGCTCCAAATGTCAATACCTAATGCTGCTAAAGCTGAGAAACTCTGCATTAGAGACAGAGGTGGAGTCTCAGATTCTCCAACTTTGCACCATTGGCATGAAGGAATTCATTTCAGGAAGAAATAGGTATTTGAACCTTGTTTAACTTAGAGTTTGGCATAGGTGAGGGGAGTGAGAAATATGGAGAATAATGAGAAAGTGGCCCTAAAAATCATATACTTGAATCTGGTGATACTTAATTTCTAAAATTCTAATGCACTGGTAGAAAATTCTCTCTGAAATTACTGATTCCTGGATCCTTCAGAAAGAATTTCCAGTTGCAAAAATATTCATGTGCTCACTGTTTGTAATGTCATCTACTGGCTGTGGGTCACATGTAGAATTTCTTTTTTGGCTTTAATTTTATTAGTTGTTTTTCTTTTCCTGATCAATTCTCTATAATGCTAATCTAATAAGGAATATTAGCATGCCAAATGCCATTGTCTTTTTTGAAAAAAAAATGCTTTTAAAAATGTTTTCTTTAATTTATCTTGGATGAACTGTGTAACTGAGCTATGTGTCAGATCATTTTCTATTCTCTTAGAACTGTCTGGCCATCTAGTTGATTCATATCTCTTGAAAACTGAAATCAGTTTGTTAATTTCCCTTAGGGAATTGCGAGAGGGGAGAAAATACAGAGCAGTCTTGATATTGCAATTAAGTAACTGGTAGGACTAAATATCATGATCAAGTTATGTGACTGTGTCAAGAATAGAAGTTTACATAATGATTATTTTACTCTTCAATTTCAGAAATATAAATATATATGTGTATATATATATTGAGATAGATATATACATATATGTGTATCTACATATGCATATGTGTATATATCTACATATATACTTATATGTAATGTATATAGAAAAAATAATGTGTAACAGTTAAAAACTAGTCAACACATTTCTATTGTATTCACTTACCCATCGTTTCTTTCTCAAATCTATGAAGAAGGCCACAAGGTATGAAATTGGAGCTAAGATAGAATATTCTTACTGGTGAGATCTCAGTAGAGTCTATAGTTCAGTTAATAGTATTGCAGCAGAGTCAGTTTCCTGGTTTTGACACTATACTATGGTTATGGAAGACTGAGTTTTTCAGAGAAGCTGAGTGTAGAGTACATGGGAACTTTCTGTATTATTTTTGCAATTTCTTGTATGTCTAAAATAAAATGTTTTAAAAAATCAAAACAACTAGGATGCTTTTCGTGCTTCAAATAGTAGTATCTGTGTAAATAGTCCTCCCAAAGGAGAGCATACTCTACGTTTTGGTTGGAACATGTAGTAACATTCCCATATACACTAGGTAATTCCCACCACTCAGCTATGTAAACTACTAATATTCTCTTGCATATCTGTTAATCTGTGAGAAATTGTTCTAGAAATTGTAATTTCTTTTATGTAAACCTTTATCACCTGTAACATGTATGCAGAATAATGTCACAAGTCTACAGCTAGTGGATGTTCACAAATTAAACATACTCACGTAACCAACACCCAGATCAGGAACAGAATATAACTAACACACAGAGACATCTTCCCCACCCCACAATGGTGCCCTTTCCAATCCTTAAATGGGCCCTACCTCTACTAAGGGTAACAATATCATGGCTTCTGATACCAGAGATTAGCTTTGACTGTTTCTAACTTTGGCATAATGAAATTGCAGATGTCTCACATTTTCTGCGTAGGTGTGGGATCAGCACCTACTGTCCACAAAGATTGTGTGCTGTACCATTTGAGAGGTTTCCATTCTCACGTGGTGTGCCAAAAAGTTGCCTTTAAGCTCTTCTCTTTGCTGTTCATTTGTGCCATGTGAGCTAAACTAAAGCAGAGCAGATTTTCTTTAATTTTATAACAAATTTGTGACTTTGGCTTCTCATTACAAGATAAAAGTAAAGCTTTTATTTAGAGTACAGTGAGAGCTATTTTGCCTGGTGATCAAAAAGTCAGTATTATGCCTTTTGTCATTAATGAGTTCCTTAGACAGTTGCATCCCACACTTTGTGAGCATCAGACTCCCCTGAGAATCCATTTAAAATACAGATTCTCATGCATTAGGTCTACAGTTGAGTCACAGATTGTGCATTTCTCCCAATCTCCCACTGATATTGATGTTATTGGTTCAAGGACCACATTTTGAGTGGCACTGATGCAGACATTTCCTTATCAGAGTCAGCACTGTATGGTCTTTAACAACAGGGATTATGGAGTCAGCTTGCCCAGATTCAAATCCTGGCTGTGCTATGTAGATGTGGACTTTGAATAAGTTTCCTAAACTTTCTCATCTATAAAATAGGGAAAATAATAGTAGAGTTTTATGGGGATTGAATGATGTAGTGCATGTAAAGTCCTTTGAACAGAGCCTGGCACATAATAAGCACTCTATAAATGTCCTCCACATCATTATTCAATGATTGGGCATTTGGGAGTAGTCTCTATTAGTCATTGACATTGAACTTGCAACCACATGGCCTTCTAGATAGGAATGTATTTAATTCTGGGAGAAGTATTGAGGATAAAGTGTTGCTATTCGCATTTGTATGGGAATCCTGAAGTCATTGACAGTGGAGGCTAGCTGCTGCAGAACCTGGAGTCAAGTCAATAAAGTGGAGGGTGACCAGGGAGAGGATGGGAGGCTGAGAGTGAAGATTGGAATCGTTTAAATGATGAAAGAGTAGAGGTTGTTGATACCTGAGCAGCATCTGATGAAATGACTATGGTGGCTGGGCCTAGGATGAATTGTAGAAGGGGCAGTTTCTATGACCTTTTACTAATTCAACTTTACTTATAAAGTGATCTCAAAAGTATGAAGTATGAGCATTGGCCTATTTGAAATCTGTAACAATTCTTAACTAGTAATCATTAGCTAGTTTGTAGGGAAGTAAGTCAAGGTGGAAAATAAATACCATACCCAAGTTATTAAAAAATGTATATAATTCTTGTATGAAACAAAAGCTTAATGAAAGAAAAGGCTGTGTGTGGTGGCTCACACCTGTAATTCTAACACTTTGGAGGGTGAGGTGGGCAGATCACTTGAGGTAAGGAGTTCGAGACCAGCCTGGTCAACATTGTGAAACCCTGTCTCTACTAAAAAAGATACAATAATTAAATTAGCCAGGCATGGTGGTGCATGCCTATAATCACAGCTACTTGAGAGACTGAGGCACAAGAATTGCTTGAACCCAGGAGGCAGAGGCTACAGTGAGCCAACGTTGCACCACTGTACTCTAGCCTGGGTGACAGAGCAAGACTTGGTAAAAGAAAGAAAAGAAAAGAAGAAAAGAAAAGAAAACTGAACTATCACTTTAGTTGCCAGTGCTAAAGGAACTCCAACTCCTACCCTTACCAATTTTAGTTTTGTTATTCTAGACAAAGAGGACTTTATAGGATAGTAAGTACTTTTTGGTTTGTTTTTGTTTTACAAGATGAACTCCTTAAAAAGCATTAGGAAAGTGCCCATAAACATGGAATTTTGAAAGTGTTAACAAGTAAATGTCTAAAATTGTTAAATAAGAAGGCTGCTGTCCATTTTAGTCAATTTGCTTGTGTGTTATATTTTCTGCCAAATACAGTATGACATTTTTAAGCACTTGTGGTAATTTGGCTTTCAAATCAGACACATTCAAAGACACCAGAAATTTTGCAGCGTAAAAGTTGACACAGATTATTTTCCAAATACAGATTGTTTCAGGAATAAAAGAATGAAAATGGCATAAATAGTATTTTACATGAATGCAGTATATAATCATATGATATGCTAAGATGATAGTGCCCTCTTAGTTTATAGAAGCTTCTGGTTCCTTGCAGTGTCAATCTCATTAGTGGGGGTGATACTTTAGTAGAAGCACACTAGAATATAACTCCCAGTTATTAAGGATATTTTTCATGTTTTGCCTTTAAGTACCTATCCCCTGCTGAGAGCATGAAAATCTGTATGTGGCTGTTTTATGCTTCATGCACAGAGTTACTTTGGAAAGATTTTTCTCATTGTACTGAGTTTTCGTCTCTGGGTATCAAAACTGCATGTGATTTATTTTGCCTTTTTGACTGAAATGTTTTTTTACTGTGTGGTCACTTTCACTTTGTTTTCCTCCACAGGGGTGACATTATTACCATGCTGTTACGTGATTTTTGTAAAAGTACCAGTTTTGTTAGTATGGAATACTATGATATCATAAAATTTCATTCATGTAGTCATTCATAGATTCGTTCATTCAATACATTTCATGGGTCTTTCATGTGCAGAAGACGGCACCTACGAAGAATGTAAAATGTGGAGTCAACACATTTCCATGAGTTCGGGGGACCCCTAAATGGCCTCTAGGATTTTTTTTTTTTAAGATTGAAAAAATCGACTTAGGTATCTACTCTTTCTAATTAAAAATTAAAAGAGAAATAAAATCAGGCACAAATCCAGGTTTTATGAAGCTAGAAACTTTTGCATTGCAAGAAACCCTCTTAGGGAAGAATACAAAATCATGGCTACAAATTGCCAGAACTCCACCCAGAGTTTCTGAAGTAGCCTTGCAATTAGGGTCCTTACACTGAAACGTCATTAGTATCACAGTCAATTCACTGTGGAATAAAAATAGGCCATTTTACTCTGAACAAATGCATGTTCATTCTTCTGTGAAAAAGAGATAGTGCTTATGGAACAATAAAGCAAAGAAACAACATGTTGACTTTCATAGTTTCTATAAGCAGCCAAATAATCCATTGAATGCAGCTTTTGTTTCATATTTTCCTGCACTAGGATTTGTTTCTAAAGAGATGTTAGGAGGGAGCAAGGAGGGAAAGGGGCCCAGTCTGTGATCCTTCTGCTTTCAGTATGGAGCAATGTACTCATTCCATTTGGGAAGTAAAGATGGGTTGGGATTTTTAGGAGCATGTTCGAGAGATAAAACATGTACAGAAATAACTATAGCCCCAGATAGAATGTGATATTGTTTAGCTATTTGTCCCTACCCAAATTTCATGTTGAATTGTAATCCCTAATACTGGAGGTGGGGCCTGGTGGAAGGTGTTTGGATCATGGGGGTGGATCCCTCATGGCTTGGTGCTGTCTTTGAGATAGTGAGTGAGTTCTCGTGAAATCTAGTCATTTAGAAGTGTGTGGCAGGCCCCTCCCCTCTCTTTTCCACCTGCTTCTGCTTTGCCTTCTGCCATGAGTAAAAGCTCCCTGAAGGCCTCCTCAGAAACTGAGCAGATGCTAGTGCCATGTTTGTACAGCCTACAGAACCATGACCCAATTAAACCTTTTTTTAAAAGAAAAATTACCGAGTCTCAGGTATTTATTTATAGCAACACAAGAACAACTTAATCCAGAATGCATTTCCTTTTTAGGGGGCAGTGAGACTGCCAGCTGAGGAAATAGGAGCTTTCATGGGAAAGATAACATTTCCATGTGACTTTCATTGATGGGTGACATTCGAAGGTGTGTGGATGCAGTGAGATGGAATTTCAAGCAGAGGACTTGATGCAAACTGTGAAAGGGGGATGGGCATCAGGACAGCTCTGTGTGTCAGGTGCAGGACAGAGGGTGAAAGTGAGAAGGGAGGATCTTCCATGGAGAGTTGGCAGGCAAGGTGGATTTTGCCCTTTTGTTGAGTGGGCAATGGAGATTCCATGAAGAATTTTGAGTTGGGAGTGACTGGACCTTTGAGGAAGATCAATGGACAATGTCAGGGTGATCTGGAGATCAGATCCGCTTAACCTGTCACTTTACAGTTGAATAAGCTTTGGCCCAGAAGACGCAGCATCTTGTCAAGACCACAGTGCAGGTTAGGGAGTCAACTTAGGTCTCTAGATAGGCAGTTTTCCTTTCTTGCCACCAAAACAAAGTTCGGGATCCATGTCTTGTCCTGTAACTTAGTTCACAAAAATCTTGTTCCTTCCTATAACAAGGAGGTGGAAAAGGGCAAGATAAAGACTATTTGATGGTTAACTAAAATATTGGATGTTTATTTGACTACAAACATAATTTTTCAAGTCCTTTTTTATATAAAGCAGAACTGTCCAATAGAAATGTGTGAGACATACTTTAAACAAACTTTTCTTGTAGCTGTCAATGAAAAGAGTCAAACTCAGTAAAATATTTGAAGAGATTTATTCTGAGCCAAATATGAGTGACCAAAGGACGATGACACAGTCCTCAGAAGATCCTGAGAACATGTGCCCAAGGTAGTCAGGCCATAACTTGGTTTTATACATTTTGGGGAAACATAAGACATCAATCAATACATGTAAGATGTACATTGGTTCAGTCTGGAAAGGCAGGACAATTGGAAGTGGGGGCTTCCAGGTCATATGTAGATTCAAAGATTTTCCGATTGGCAGTTGGTTGAAATAGTTATTATCAATAGAAAGGAATGTCTGGGTTACAATAAGGGGTTGTAGAGACCAAGGTTTGATCATGCAGATGGAGCCTCCAGGTATCCTGCTTCAGAGAAAATAGATTAGAAAGTTTCTTATCAAACTTAAAAGTCTGCTCTATCAGTAATTCCAAAAGGGAGGAGGGCATGATGAGGCATGTCCAGTTTCCCATTCCCATCATGGCCTGAAGTAGTTTTTTAGGTTAAGTTTGGAATGCCCTTGGCTGAGAGGAGGGGTCCATTCAGATGGTTGTGGGGGGACCTTAGAATTTTAATTTTGGTTTACATAGCTACATTTAAAAAGTTTCAAAAATGTTAAATTAATTTTAATAGCATTTTTATTTAACTCAGTAGATACAAAGCATTATCATTCAACATGTAATTATAAGGTAAGAAAAACTACTTTTCATTTTACCCTTAAAAGTTCTCAGCTGGGGCCTTTGTAACAAAAGACAGATTAGCAAGAAAAAAAATGCATATTTATTTAATACAGGTTTTACTTGATATGGGAGCCCTCATAGGAAATGAAGACCCAAAGAAGCAGTTGGAGTTGAATGCACAAAGAATAGTAAGTTATAAAAATGTGACAAGACAAACAGGCTTGGGCTAGGCAGCCCATGGTGGAAAAGTAATTAGGAAGATAAGGGTTAGTTTAACAAGGTTTGTTTGTACAGATTTGTCTCAGCCTTCACTTCCAGTCTCTGGTGATAAGACTGTTACTTTCCTCCTGACACAGGGAAGACATCTCTCATAAGGGGGTTTTATCTCCTTTTAGGAAGAAAAAGGGGTCACCAGAGTACCCTTCTAGGACCTACTGTTTTAAGTGCCTTTACCTCAAAATAATATTTATGCCAAAGTGATATATTTTGGGTAGCATATTTTGTCACGCTGCACAATATCAATAGAGGTATCATTAAGATATTTTACTTTTTGTTTTACTGAGTCTTCATTATTTTGTAATTATGGCACATCTCTATTCAGACTGGTCTCATTACAAGAGCTCAATAGCCATGTGCAGGAGGTGGCTATCGTATTGGACAGCACAGGTATAAAACTTTTGACTAAGGTTTAAAAGGGGGTGATTTCTAAATATCTAGTATGACATTTCATATTTTAGTTGCTTTCACCTATGTCCCATCTAGCAGGTATTAGGAATTGTAAGAAAAACTAAATAGCTATTCCCAAATTCAGACCTCTGTGTGAAACAGATCCTCATTTTTCATTCTCTAGTTAGACATCTGAGTGAGGGCTCTGCATAGATTTCAAGTACACGGCCATTCTTTTCCTTGGCTCACTAGTCTCAGAAATCTCCATTCTTCCAGAAGTTCATACCTTTTCTCAATAAATTTTTTCCATGTAAAAGTCAGTGTTTAATATCAACAAAAAAAAAAAAAAGTCAGAAGAAGTACCAAGCCTGTTCCTTGACAGGAAGTGCTGGGGAGTGATTTTTTTCCCTAGCCCCTGTTTAATTTCTACCCATTTCAGCTGCTGCTTTTTGTCACAGATGCTCCCAGCCACCTGTTCTCTGAATATATTCTTTTCCCAACTGGCTTCTCCATTTGTTTTGATACTGGGCAAAGCAGATTCCAGCTATCACTCATTCTGTGCACTCATTTATTAAGCCCATTCAGTCTGAAAGCTTTTTTCTCATTCAGCCCCCCAAACAAAGTTACAGACATCTTTTCCAAATCGAATTCTAATACCTAAAAAAAATCCTCAGTGGGTCTAGCCAGCAAGTGAGAGGGAAGGCAAGATAGGGGAGGACTTTAAGATGTCTTGGGTTTTATATTACTCAGATGACTTGTTGTAGCAGATACTTTTGAGGACCCTTCATTGCAAGGACCTGAGACTCTCAGCGAACACAGCTTCTTCAATTCTGCTTTCTTACAGGGCTGGCCAGAAGTGGTGGGGAGTTGGTGTCCCTGGTAGCAGCCTTCAGCTAATGACCCAGGGAGTTGGAGAGTACATACCCCAGCTCCCTCACCCCTCAGGTGGAACAACTCTGTGGAATGTTCTATAGCCTCCCAGAGGTCCCCAGCTGGACTAAGTTCAAGTTGCCTACAGCAGTCATATACTTTTTTTTAAATTTTATTTTGCAATCTGGGAGCATAGATTCCAACTGCCCTGTATATATGTTGCTAAGCAGTCACTTCTTTATAATCCTTTCTTCTATTACCTTCCTTCTCCTGTCTCATTCTTCCACTCTGCCTATCAAAGCTCCCTGTTTGATCTCTTAAATAAACTGCTTTCACTCAAATCTTTGCCTTAGGGCCTGCTTTTGGGGAACCCATCCTAAGATCTTTGCCCTTTCCAACATTGCTTAGAAGCCAGTTGTGTTTATGACCCTTGTAACCGTAATGATGTAGTCTTGGGCTGTAGTGCACCCAGTGTAACATTCAGATTCCACAGGCTTTTCTCTCCAAATTCCTTCTGTTCCCAACAGTACCTGGGGATGGGCCTAGTGTTCTTCTTGGTGGACCCAACTCTCTTCTCTATCATCATTCATGCAGCCTCCACTCTGCTGCCATCTCTGCCACCTCTGGCTTGTGCCATCACAACATTTGTGACCTTGCCACTGAACTAGATGCTCTCGCCTGCTCATGCTGCCCTCTTTTATGGATAGAAGCCTGTCTGCTTTCAGGTAGTACAGTGATTTTTAGGCTTTCAAAGAAGGTGACCTCGGTCTCTGTTTCTTAGAGACCAGCTAGTATTGGGCTCTTGTTAGCCATGGCTAACAGGTTCCTTTCAAGTCAATTAAGGCAGGTTCTCTTGGGACTGAGACAGGGGACACTTTGCCTGGAATCCCTCCTGAAATTCAGACTGTGTTCTATATGTCTCTTTTCTTTCATGTGAGGTCCTGGGTCAGCCCAGGCCTGGTCCACCATGCCAGGGGATTTCATTGTTCCAGTCTCAATGTGCTGGCGAGCCACACATCCTCATTACCCATTGCTCCAAAAGGTTCCCAGGTACAGAAGTGTCATGCTACTCTGGGAAGTCTTGCAGAGTCTGGAGAGGAGCACAGTGGCCATGAGCACTGACTCTGGAAAGAACCAGATGGCCTGGGCTCAACTCCAACTCTGACTCCTACCAGCAGATGATCCAGGACCTCTCTGTGCCTCAGTTCCTCTCTTTACAAAATAAGACTAGTAATATGACTTACTTCATAAGGTTGCTGGCAAAATTAAATGGCTTTACAAATGGAAAATATGCAGTACGTTGGGCACACTGGTTATTATTTAGTGCACGTACACACACGTGTATACATGCACACACACACACCCCACACACACAACCATTCTCCAATCTCAGACACACTACCACACAACCTAGTCGTTGAAAATAGCCTTAACTGGTCATATTTAGTAAGGCTGCTTTAAAATAATAATAATAATAATAATAATAATACCAAGTTTATGATCAAAGAGCAAGGCCATCCTAGGGAACACATCTCTAATGTAAATGTTGAATCAGAGGTGGCTCCTGGGTGGAGACCCAGGTTCTTTATTAGTGGGAGTGTTCAGGAAATGGGGAGATTTGGGGTTCAGGTTCCTTGGCCTGGAACCCCCTCTAGAACCTGAAAAAACCCATCTGATGTTCCTGGGCAGCCCAGGCCTCCTCTTCCTGGTAAACACTCATGGCCTACTATTTAATGAACAGAGTTAATCCACAGAAAAACTCAACTTACTTTATTGAAACTATGATAGGCATGAGGATGGGATCTCTGCCCACAGCCCATGAAGTCCCCACTGTCTTAGGGGAAGGAGTACCATTGGCCCCTGAGAGGAAAAATTCTGCTCATCCTCAGATCTATGGATTTTGACACCCTCAATGGGGGTCTTCCCTTGCCCAGTTCTTCCCTTTCCCACTTACTACTCCATGACTTCAGACAAGCTACACATATCTCTGTTTCAGCCTAGCTACCTGCAAGATGGAGGTGCCAGTACCACACTTATAGGGCTGCTGATACCACCATCACCATAGTCACTGTCAGTGCTATTGTCCTCTCATTCTTGTTGGCCCGCTGTATCTCTGTTGGTGAATCCATCTGCTTCCTTTATGCTGGCTCCTTCCCACAGTCATACAAGGTCCTGATACTGCTCCCTGGGTATCTTCTCTCTCAGATTGTACCAATATCTTCTATTTTCCTAACCTTCTCTCTTCCATTACATATAAAAATGGAAACAAAAACAAAACCTCAAGCATTACTGTGGGAAAAGTAAACAAAACAAAGCAAAACAACAAAACCAGCACCAAGCTCATCCTTACTTTCAGTCGTGAGTGTTCATCACCCATTCCTGGTGGCAGGGAAGTTTGGGTGATAGGAGGCTGGCTTTCCATTCTCTACAGAAAGCTCCACATACAATTAGGGTGAAATACAACCTTCTTTCTTTTGGGATTTCACTCCCGAAACCAAGGAACTATACGAAAGAATAGAGAATCTACCATAATCGCCATAAGTTATATTTTTTAAGTGAATAATTCCAAGCCAGTTAAGTCTTCATTTTTTAAAAAAGCCTTTTTTTTTTTTTTCGTTGTTGAGACAGAGACTCACTCTGTTACCCAGGCTGGAGTATACTGGTATGATCTCTGTTCACTGCAACCTCCACCTCCCAGATTCAAGCGATTCTTGTGCCTCAGCCTCCTGAGTAGCTGGGTTTACAGGTGTGCGCCACCATGCCTGGCTAATTTTTGCATTTTTAGTAAATGCAGAGTTTTGCCATGTTACTCAAACTGGTCTCAAACTTCTGGTCGCAAGTGATCTGCCTACCTTGGCCTCCCAAAGTGCTGAGATTCCAGGTGTGAGCCACTGTGCCTTGGCCTTTAAAAAAGAAAAATCTTTTCCAGTCTAGCAAACTTTGTTGTTGTTAGTTTTAATATTAGTATGGGATTTACTCTGTGAAAGACACTGTGCTCTGTAGACATCTTATTTAATTATCATTCCTATTGGGTAAGGTAGATATTAATGTATTTTAGTTATTTCTTTGAAAATTGGGGTTCAGAGATGATCAGTAACATTCCTAGGGTCACAGAGTTTGTTAGTGGCAGAACTAAGATTTGAATCTAAGTTAATGAGATCCCAAAGCCCATGATCTCTATAACCTGTCTTGTATGTATCTGCAAGCAAATTCTGAAGTTTGATTAATATGCATCTTTTTACCTAGGAAGCAGGTATTAATAGACTATTGATATAAATTTAATCATAAGAGGTCTGAAGAATCTACTCTACACTATCCTTTCATAGTGATTTTGAGTCTTGTAAACCAGTTTTTTTTTGTTTTTGTTTTTGTTTTTTTTTTTTGTTTTTTTGAGACAGAGTCTCGCTCTGCCGCCCAGGCTGGAGTGGTGCAGTGGCGCGATCTCGGCTCACTGCAAGCTCCGCCTCCCGGATTCATGCCATTCTCCTGCCTCAGCCTCCCAAGTAGCTGGGACTACAGGCACCTGCCACTACGCCCGGCTAATTTTTTTGTATTTTTAGTAGAGATGGGGTTTCACTGTGTTAGCCAGGATGGGTAAACAAATTTAAAATGTATTCTCCAAGCTAAGTATATCTTTACTGAATTTTTCTGTCATTGTGAAGCCCCTCACCTTTTCCTTGACCCATGGATCCTCCATGCTGCCTGCTAAAGGGCCCGCAGGCAGTTACGGATCTTAGTAAACTGCAGGCCTGGGCCCAGGTGGGTGGGTGGGTCAGGGCAGGGAGCCAGCCCCAGCTTCTCCATCAGGCACAGGGCTGAAGGCCCAAAATACTTTTAATTCTTTTAAATACAGAAGAAAAAATGGAACTTTTGGTGAAAGTTTTAGTATATAATATTAATATATTTCTCATCTTTATACCAAGTAATTGTAGAATATAATTTTAATTCTTTTATGGATGAAGGACACACAAAGGCAAAAGTGCCTTGGGCCTACAGAAGGTATCCTGTGGCACATGGCAGCTGGAACCAAGGGCTGAAGTAAAAACCAACTTCAAACAAATCTAGTTTTATTTGAATGCTTATGGGCATTTAAACTACTCTAGGGCAAGGCCTGGAGAAGTTCAAGAGAACACCATGTACTGATAGGAAAATAGCACCAAGTTGCTATCTACAAACCCAAAGGAAATTAGACTCATCTCTGGGGGCACAGGTGTACCCATGTTAGAGTTTCTTGCAAGGTTTCCATCAGCTTACCCTTGGCCAGTCGGCCACACAAACTTTATGCTTAATTACCTCAGGGCAAATGGATGTCCCATGTCAAGATAAGTCTGCAATGAGGAGGTCCAGAAATTTCCAGAAAGGTCAATGTCTATACCTGCGCTGTTCAATTCGTAACCATCAGGTGTAGGTAGCTATTGCATTTACATCTAACTTAATTTAAATGGAATGCAATTAAAAACCCATTTCCTCACCCATACTAGCCACATTTCAAGTGCTCAGTAGCTATTACTGCAGAAATTTCCATTGGACAGCGCTGATCTAGACTGTATTAAAAGTTTGTTTCAGATCATTGGCTTTGTGATTTCCCAGAAGAAAAATCTGAAGTTACAGACCCCTTGGAGAAGAATCCTTGGGCTTCCAGATCGTGTTTTTGGTAGTGTCTAAAGCTGCCCTTGCAGAGTTCCATCTGGTGCTGTGAGGACCAAATGCTTAGGGTGAAGGCCAAGTGAAGAACAAAGTAGGCGTACATGCTTTAATGGAAATATAAGAATTATTTGCAATTAGTTACATTGTTATTTTTAAGTGAGTGTTTTTCAAGTTCTTGAGATCAAGTTGTTCTAGTAAGCAAATTATGTCTTCAGAAATCTTATTTGTGCCAATAAACTGATGAGTATACTCTTCATAGTGCAGAGATAAATTTTAGCTTAGACAAGGTCAAATGGTGACACATGCTAAATTGGTGCACCCTTAATTAATGATGTTTTAGTCTATCATTTTCTCTAACAAACATTTTGTTTTAGCTGTGTTTTCAGAGTTTGAATTGCCTAAGTGACTAATTAAAATATAAGACACATTGGATTTCTCCGTAACTATGTGAACCATCTTCCTTTTTTTTTCCCTTTGCTAGTATTTGTTATCTTACTAATTTATCAGACTGGTGTAAAGAAATGATGAATAGCACCCTAGCCAGGCCCAAAAGCTCACATAGAGCATTTGTGTGTTTTTACACTTTTGTTCTTGATATTTTCTTAACATAAATTTAAGAAACTCTGAGAAATCTCCATTTGAATGAAGACAAATTATTAGTAATCTTTATTGCATAGATATATCAGAAAGTATCTCTTGAAGTTCATTACAGGAGCATAGATTTTTCCAAATTGTATTCTGAGCTACCCTCCATAGGGCTCCATGAACTATGATAATAGGTATTAAGAGAAAAAAAATTCCATGGCCAACTAGTGTAGTAAAAACTACACATGGACCTTATAAAGGTTCTGATACATATTTCAGTAAATTAATCTGTGGAATATAGTTTTATTTAGCACTTCTCTCATTTATTTTTGTTTCAGATCACCCCTCTTTAAAGTTGTTTGTTTGTTTTGGTGAACAGCTATTATCATTGAACAGTATGTTGGTATTATTTCTGGAAACTTTGGGAAAGTATAATATGGGCCTCAAGTAGAAACTAATAAACTCCCCTCCTCTGTTTACTGGCTCCTGTAATTTGGAATGTTTGTTTTGTAAAAGCATTCCTTCTGCAATGTACTCTAGATGATGGACAGATTGACATACCGTCCCACCTTCCTGTGCCTCTTCCCCCAACTTCTGCCCTCTCAAGCTTCCCAACTTCCCTGAGTAGTGACTGGTTGAGTTGTTCCTTGTGACAAAAGGGATTCATTCTGTCACTTGACTAGAGCAGGGGAGGGATGTGTTTGTGGAAGTGTAAGACCTGGATTGCAGACAAGAACATGCCTTCCCAAAGTGTCATAGGCAGGGGTTAGGAAAGCTGAAATAGCCATGCACTCTGTTCCTTAGATAGTGAAGCTTCCAGGGCAGAGCTGAAATTTACAGCGATATGACCCTATCAATTAATGTCACCTTGGTAGTGAAAGCACATCTCCTATCTTCCCATTTCCACACCAACCCCCTCGCAAAAGCATGTAAAAATGTTGTCCTGCATTTGAGTGCAAGATGTTGCATGCATCTGTCAGTGTTACATTTTGTCTTGCTGAATTTCACCTATCCTTCCTAGCTTCCAGAATCCTTAAATGCAGCTCAGGGAAGGACCTCACTAGACAGCCTGTTTTCTAATTCTGGCTCTGCCTCTCGTAATCTGCATTTAACATTTCTCTATGCCTCAGTTTTCTCATCTGCGAAATGGGGAAAATAAGACAATCTGTATCATAGGAGTATTGGGAGGACTGCATGAGCTAATTTATGTAAAGCATTGAGGAACATACTTGGCATAGAATAAGTGAACAGTAAGGGCACCCACTATTATTATTTCAAGCTTGACCTTTCATGAATGTCTTATTCAACTCTTCCAGCTTTGGACCCTCTAGAAATTTGATCAGGTTTCTACCTCCATCCCCATTCAAATCATTAATAGAAATATTGAAGGGGAGAGAACCATTTGGTGTGCCACTGGTGAGTCCTTCCTAGGTGATGGAGACCTATTCATTGTACAAGAGACCTGTTCATTGTACAATACTTTTTTGAGCAGGGCCATTCATGAAGTTAGAAATCATGTCACCATACTCCTTCAAACACCCATGGTTCCATCCTGTTCCCAAAAAGGATTTTTTAAATGTAGTATTTGCTAACAAAGACCAACATCAACTCTACAAATTTCTGACCAGTATAACTTAATGGTGGGGCAGAGTTGGGTATCAGAATAATCTGGGGAGATTCTGGGACTGTTACTTGATTTTTTTTTTTCATTTTGTGTTATGAGATGTTGTGGAAGTGATTAAGAGTCAGAAAGAATGAGATGAGCAAACACATAGAAATATTCATGATATGCTGGGGAAACTCAGGCAGGTAATTTGACGTGCATGTGTTCATGTAACTTAGGTGTTTCTTGTAAGCAGGGATAGGAGAGAAGGGGTGGGCACATTGGAGAGAATAGAGCAAGCTAAGCCCAGACATGAAGGTCAGGTCTAGAGGATATAAGCAGGCTTTTTAGGCTGTTGCTGACCCAAATCTTTTAAGCAAGGAATCCTCTAATCAAACTCTGAAGAAAGATTATGGGAAAGCATTTGAATACTTGCTTGCTTTTTATTTCTCTTTTCTGAAGCATTTTCCTCTGACATGCTTCTTACAAGAGTCCAGCATTCAGCAGCCCCAATGCTGTATCTGAGGATTAAATGTACATCGGTTGCATATATCAAATGATAATCCTCACACAAACCCTCATATGTACTTGCATTTAGGACAATTCTGTGGACAAACAAGTCTGACACTGATTTCCTGGTTTGGCCTTTATACTTAATAGTGGTGTAAATAGATAAGCACATAGGGAATTTCTCTGTTAGTCAAGCACGTTGTGATGCATCCCGCTTCTACTCAGCTGACCTTCGCAGGGAACAATAACCCCACTTCTTCCATGATGGTTCTTTTCTTTAAATGAGCAGAATGCATTTTATATACATTTAGATGTTTACGAAAGAAGACTAGCAAAATGTAAAAATAAAGACACATACACATATGCACACACACACACAAACATCTGTACATTCAGACACCCAACTGTCCTTGACAGATGTATTTTGAGGTGATTATTTGCATTTTAGAAGAATCCTGGTTTTTTTGTGAGAAAATCTTACTATCATTTTCTTCTTAATCATGGTCATCCTGTTATATATAAAAATACTCATTGTAAATGCAGCCCAATTTTCTCATCTGTAATATGAGGAGAACCCCCTTTATCATGTGAATGTTTTTGGCCAGTGTACAGTTTGCCTCAGAAAGGAGGCACTGCATTAAATGATATGAATAAGATCGCTTGGAATTCTATGATTTCTGTGATGCTATAATGAAATTCATGAAACACACTTATGCTTTTGAGTAAGCCCCATGTACTGCCATTTTGTGATTAGCAGAATGTTGGGATATGCACAAGAACCCCTCTGCTTTTTTCGTGCCTTATGAAGGATTTCATGTTGTTATAGCTTTGATAAAACTGATCATAGACTGAGTGGAAATTATATCTTATGATAGACTTTTTGAAAATCCTTGTGTCACTGTGTAGACGTTGCCTCAAATGAGTTGACCAAAAGCTAAAGAATGTGGGAATTTAAGAAAGTCAAGTGCATGACATTTTGGTGTCCTCCAAAGAATGAAAAAAAAAATGGTCCATTGATTTTTTTTCATTATAGTAAATGCAGAAATGAAAGTGATAACGCTCTTTGGCACATTACACAGCTTGAGTATACCTGACCTTCAGGAATCTTGAGCCTGCACAGCAAACACTCTCTCTGGAGGCATCCATCCTGACTTGGCCTAAGTCAAGGACTCTTGGGAGAATGGTCAGTTCCAAGTGCTATCTCTATTGAGTCATAGCTGGGGCAGGATGCAAGAGAAGGTCCATCTTTTCATTCAACATTGTTCGTTCACTGAATGTCTGATATATTCTGTGCACTATCTAGATGTTAGGAATGCACTGATGAACAAGACAAGACCAAATATTTACTTAGGGAGATGATTGTGTTGGAGGTGGACGGTTTGGGAGAAGACAAGTAAACAGGCAATTTTAAAGTTCAAGGAAGAACAGCGTGATATGGGAGCCCTTAAGAGAGATAGCTAACCAGGTCCTGGTGAGTCTCAAAGCCCAAAGAAAGGTTGATCTCCCTCCCTGATAGGGTCAGCCTCCCAGGTAAAGAAAAGACTTGCCAAAAGGTGCCAAGAATTTGAGACAATGGTGATCATAGAGCAATTGGGAGCCTTGTCAGAATTTGCAGATTGACAGCAGCAGAAGGCATGGTTGGAGGCCATTAGGGGCAGCCCACAGAGGACTTTGTATGCATATAAAGGAGTTTGGCTGTTACCTGGATAGCAGTGGGGAACTAGTGGGGATGGAGTGGGCTTTAAGAAAGAAAATACTATAATTAGGTTTGGAATCTAGGCTTGTAAGCAGCAGACTAAGTGCTGAGTTATTGAGTTGAGACCAAGAAAAAGTGTTGAGTTGAGACCAAGTGTCAAGTTGTAGTCATCCAGGAGAGATGAATCAATTATCTAAGTTTTGTTGGAGATCAGCTCAGAAAGGTAGGATCAAGAACTTCTAAAGACATGGATTTGAATGAAGACTTAAAGGTAACATTTTACTACTCAGTAATGATAAATATTGCATTATTTAGGATAGTTTGAACACTAATGAAGTACAATACCCAATTAACAGTGGCTAAATGTTAAAGGGCTTTATTATGTCACATATTGAGATATTTGGGTGTTGGTAGCAGTGCTGCTCAGTGATGTCATGGCTCTGTTTCTCAGTAGTCAGTTTTATTTCTGTCTCAGGGGTACAAGGTGACTGCCACCCATCTGACAAACATGCCCTCCTCTGGCAACATCCAAAGTCAGACAGAAGGGGTGCGTTTCTCTTCACTTAGTTCTTCTGAGAGTTTAATCTTCCCTTCACGTCTCTTAAGACTTTTTCTGGCATCTGATTGGCTACCATGAAGTCACATATTCATGGCAGAAGGGATGATATTACTGTGACTGCTTTAGACCAATTGTGATATACGCCTTGGGTATAATGCCGTTCAAATCCTGAAAAAAATCCAAATCCAGTTAACAGAGAAAAAAGGGAACCAGGCTATGACTAGGCAATCCTACTGTTAAATGATTCTATAACTATTCGTGACTCTCAACCAGAGAAGTGGGAGTGGCTTAAAATGGGGTTGCTACTAAAAACTAAGGGAGATAATATTTTGCCTTTTCCTTTCTACAAATATCCCCACTCAAACATCCTTAATTATAACACTAATGCTTGGGTGCTATGCCTTAGTTTGGCGTGTCTATCTTATATGACTGTGATGTTATAGAGAAGTGCAATTCAATTTCCCTGGCACCCAAAGGAAGAAGTGAGAAAGCTTCACCCTCCTGAAAAAGATTATATATATATGCTATTTTCCAAATTCATCTTATCACTTCAATTGTGTACAGAATTTCCCTGCCTTTTTTCTTTATAATTTTTCTCTGCCAAGATGTAACATCTCCAGTTTTTTGCAGACCAGTCTTCTCTTGGTGATAAATGAGATACAATCCTAGGTAAAATATGTTATACTTTATCATTTGACTTGGAAAAGTGTTAGTTTCTAACAGGATTGAGTAATGGACACTATTTGTCCCTCCTTTTAAAAAGAGTGCTTTGATAATTTGTTGTATGATTTATTCAATAATTTCATTCAGCCAATTTATTAGAATTTGGCTAACTCTGAATCTTGGGGAAGGCACGGGCACATGAACCAATACAGCATACGATTTCTGACTTTAATGTCAAGAGAACAGCTCTCTCTATAGTGCCTCACAGGTGTGTTAGGAGATGAGCTGATTGAGCACACTGCTAGGAGGAGCTTAGGAAATGATGAATATTTTTACATTGTTAACCATTTATTTCTCTTGTTTTCTGAGTAAATTAGCTCAGTGGGTGAGTCAGTGGTTTATACTTCAGTGTCTTCTTCTTTTTTTTCTGTATCTTTCTTCCCTTCTGTGCCTCATGTCATGTGGTTTCTATTGCTTGGGGAGATTTGTCTTCCCTTCACCTCACCTCATTTCCTCTACTTTCAGTCTGGTTTTTAAATGCCAGCCTTGTCAGGAAAGGTTTAAAATATGATAGTGTTGTTATTTTCCCTGTGGTTTCTGACTTTTTCTCATTCACCTTGCATTTCTTCTATCTATCATTGGAACTGAATCTTTCAACGTTTACTTGTATTCTAATCTCTAGACCTGTGTTGTCCAATTCAGTAGACACCAGCCCATATATAGCTATTGAAATGAAATTAACAACATGAAGTGAGATTTAAAAATCCAGTTGCTCTGTTGCACTAGGGGCATCTCAATGTTCAAGATGCACAGATAGCTAGTGGTCATCATATTGGACAATGCAGATAGAACATTACCCTCATTGCTGAAAGTTCTATTGAGAAGTGCTACACTAGATGCTTGTCAGTCTTGCCTTTTTAAATTCTTACGGAATGTTGAGGGTGTACAGAGTACAAGGCAGTGAGATGGGTCTATGTCTCTTCAGATGAGGAATTGAAGAGGTAAGGGGCTGTTTCTGACCTGGCCCACCATAGTTTCCAAGGCTACAGTTCATGAGATTGAATATTGGTGCAGAAGAGAAGAAAACCCTGAGCACATGAGAAGGCCCAAGTTAACATTGAGAAAGGTCAGTGCCTTCTTGCAGGTGTGGGAGCCTTAGGCCAAGACCCAGCCATGGCATCCAGATAAATACAGTATTTCCTGAGAGGGGTTTAAAAGCAATCTGCACATCCAGACCTTGGTAAGGAAGTAATGTCATTAGCTTGGGTAGTGCAGAATGAGGAGGCCAGAGTAAATGCTAGGACACAATTTTGGGAAATTCTATTTTGAAATAGAGAAGCAACTTTCCCCAGAGCCAACCATCTTGCATAGCCATTGTCCTGCAATTTCAGGGCTCTGCTCCTTCATAGTAGCCAGGGAAGTATGGAGACATGGAGGTTGACTGTGATAGTCAACAAACAGCACTTCCTCCCCCAGGGAAAACAAGTGGATTTCTATGTTAGCATTAGCAAGACAGTGCTATCAAATACTAGTTTCATGCTGTATGGAGCAGAGGTGGTGAAGAATTTACTACTGACTGATTTAGTCTGAGCCTCATTCCAAAAACGATTCAGGTAATGATTCAAGACTTAATTTTCTTTATAGTGCCCAAAGGTAAAATAAATAGGTCAGATTAAAAAACCATGTGCTCAATTCCTGGCTTTGATACTTCACAAGCCTTACCATTGATGAAACTTACTGAGCCTCAGTTTTCTCCTCTGTCACTTGGGATTGAAGCTTAAAACTGTTTTAAAAATGGCTAACTACATAAAGTGCTTAATGCAGTGATGATGGTGTGTTACTTTGCCATTGCTTTTCAAATGAACAGGAAAGCCACTTCCACATATTGATGGGTTTTCTTTTTAGGAGCAGTAAAACATTTCACATATCTGGTACTTTTGGAAAATGCAATAATGAGAGGCAGACATGTATTTTCTTTAATGTTGTGTAGTACCCATATTTATATTTCTATTATTTCTATTGATAAAAGATTATTTGAAAACATATTTAAGCGACAGAAGTAGCAACATGTATGTGTATCTTATATCACCTTATTAATGTAATCTGTTCTTGACACTCCCCATTCTAGTTTCTACCACCCCCTACATACATATAGATGTGTGCATACATATAGATGTGCACACATATAGATGACCTTATATTTTACAGAAACATGGAGGTAATTGGAAAAAAATTTCCCTTAAATACATTAAGATGGACTGCTTACATCGTTATGGCTTGTTTTGGAAGAAGATGGGGTTTCTTTGTTACAATGCTAATCATCCCAAAGCCTTGGATTCCCTCCCCTTCATCTTGTGACTTTAATGATCACTTCTCTTCCCAAATCTTCGATCTTCCTAGCTCCCTGGCTGCATCTGCATGGTTAATTAGCATGCTCAAATCCCTGGTTGGGTAAAAAAATAAATAAAAAGGCTTTTCCTCTAGCCCACTTCCTTTGCTGCCTCTCTCCTTAATGGTTCCCCTAGGAGGCTTCCCTGTCAAGTCCAAAGGCCAGTTTTTTTTTTGTTTTTTTTTGTTTTTTTTTAGACGGAGTCTCGCTCTGCAGCCCAGGCTGGAGTGTAGTGGCCGGATCTCAGCTCACTGCAAGCTCCGCCTCTTGGGTTTAGGCCATTCTCCTGCCTCAGCCTCCCTAGTAGCTGGGACTACAGGCGCCCGCCACGTCGCCCGGCTAGTTTTTTGTATTTTTTAGTAGAGACGGGGTTTCACCGTGTTAGCCAGGATGGTCTCGATCTCCTGACCTCGTGATCCGCCCGCCTCGGCCTCCCAAAGTGCTGGGATTACAGGCTTGAGCCACCGCGCCCGGCCCAAAGGCCAGTTTTTGATCTTCATCTTCCTTGAACTGCACGGTAACATTTGTCAGTACCACTTTACTACCTGAACTTTTCTCTCCTTTTGGTTTCTAGTTCTTCACTTTATCTTAATTCTCCTATACTTCTTTGACTCTTCTTATTCTTTGCTGGATGTTCCATTTCCATCAAATGTTGTGGTTCCCAGAGGATTGTCCTTGGCTCCCTTTAAGGCCTCATAGTACATTCTATCCCAGGATGATCTTATCTGTCCTCATGGCTTCAAATGTCATTTATATGCTAATTACTCTTAAATCATTGGCACTGGATTCTCTCCCCATCTCCTTATCTATACTTCCAAATACAGGACATTTTCTACATGGATATCCTACAGCAATATCAACTTCATCATTGCCAAATTTTATGAATGATCTTTTCTCCCAAACCTCTTCTTGTTTCTCCTATTCCTGAAATCAGTCAGTGGTAGCAAAGTTCACCCAGTTTCCTCACTAGGCATCACATTGCAAAGCCTCCCCCCTCTCCCTCAGTTTCTGATCACTTCTTAGTTCTACCTTGGGCGTGTATCCCAAATCTGGTCTCCTTTCCTTTTGATGGCACTCGTGGTCTTAGTCTTACCCTCATCCCTTCTGCTGGGGGTTGTTGTATCCTACTCAGGCTTCATCCTGCCAGCTTCTTCCTAATTCAGTTTGTCACCACATTACTGTAAGAGTTATTTTCCTACAAAAAAACAGCACTTGTAATTTCACTTCTCTGCTTGAAAACTCTGCTGTCTGTGGCCTAGGGAATAAAAATTCATAGGCCTGTGCTTGGCAAACATATGTTTTTCAATGCTTTCCAGACAGTGACTTGGAACACACCTGAAGCTGAACAAGTTGGATTTACTGCCCATTGCAGTGAGAGAGAACACACATCCTGGGGAACCGTGGGGAGTCTCAGTTAAAAGATTATTAGAAAACACTTCTTACAGAATTTGAGATAGTGTTAAGTGATTCGAGGGAAAGGAAGCAGGACTTTGCTTTGGATTGGATACTTTAGGAAGTAGCGGCAATTCTGATTATAAATAGTATCGTATATAGTATACAATAATAGTACCAACTGAAAAGTGTTGTTGTGGGCCTTAATGTATACTAAGTGCTTAGAACATTTCCTGAGACACAGTAAATAGCAAATAAGTATTATCTATTATTGTTTTTGGTAGTGTTACCTATTATTATTGTTGCCTTATTTCTAAAGTATCAACAATGAATTCAGTGCCTCACCCTTATTCTACTACCATTTTTTAATTAAAGAAAGACTAATACATTAAAATTGACTTGTATTGAAAAAGCCAAGGCTGTTGACTCTGGAATTAATATTAGGTAATTTTGCTTGAATTTAGTGCAAGTCAACCTGTGCTTTTTAAGTATTTTCACTTCCAGAACTCATATAGCAATGCTTTTTAAATTTTATGTACCATTTTAGTATTAATTGTGGTATGAATTAAA
This sequence comes from Rhinopithecus roxellana, assembly GCF_007565055.1. NCBI lineage: Eukaryota > Metazoa > Chordata > Mammalia > Primates > Cercopithecidae > Rhinopithecus > Rhinopithecus roxellana. Next base: position 77,855,339 of record NC_044555.1, read on the forward strand.
GATTTCTACTTTATTGTCTTTTAGTTGCATTATGTTGTATCATAATTACAAAACATGGGAATTGTTTTACAAGCCTAGTTTTTTGTTCTATATGTAAAGTTGATTATTATGTATTTGTCAATAAACATTTTCATTAAAGCTGTCTTTGACTAAGAATAATAGCGTAGCCCTTAAAGCAATGCATTCTACTTATGGAAAGAACAGACTAATAAATCAGGAAATATTTATTAGGCATTCACTGATCTAAAGTGGTGATTAAGTGCTAAAACACAGCATAAGACATAGTCTTTTGAACCATGTAAGCTTATGCTCTACATCAGTGTTTTGTAAATCTGCTCCCTCACTTTCTTCTTCCCTTCAGGCCCCGGTGTCTATTATTCAAAAAAGCTAGCTATTACCCAACTGCTCTGCTGCAAGGAGGCATTGTTTGGGGGTTGTGGGAGGCACTCAGCTAGCCAGGTGTCCCTGGAGGGTGTCCCTATAACTCCAGTGTTCCTTAGAATAAGGAATGTGTAAAGATTATTGCTCCATATGATGAAATAAAATGCCCTTTTGAAAAGCTAATGACAGTTTCTGGCATCAAAAGATACACACCAAACAGGGACATTGATATTGAGCCCAAAAAGACTTAGAAAATAAACTATGAGATCTAAGTAATTAAATCTGTTCCTCAAAGAAGGTGTTTGAAACACTGTGTGAATATCAAACACTTAAGAAAAACTTGGCTATAAACCCATAACTGTACACACACACACACACACACACACAGAGTTTTATAATGGGTTTTTCTTATGATTGGTATGTAGCAGTTAAAGAGATTGTATTTGATCAAGATGTTACCCCACATATGATGGATGTATGTCACAGAGATTTCACTAGATGGTGAATTCTCCTTCTGGACATGTCTTTGATCTAACTTGCAAAGGGTCAGTGGTAAGACTGATAGCTCCCACACTAGAGAGTGTACCTCCACCAGTGAAAAGATCATGTCATCCTAGTCATTGCTATATCCCCACTGCCCAGTGTAGTCCTGGCAAATATCTTTTTAATGAATAAATGATTACAGAAGGCTGGGTGATAGCCCTGATCAAGGAACTGGTCTTCAAGTAATGCTGTGAGAATGAGATTTCATTCTTAGACTGAGCATAAATTGGCCTCCCAGGGACGGAATCCTATTTCTCAAATTCATATAATTCAAGTTAAAAAAAATGTGTATCTCATTTATTTATGTAAACACACAGAGATTATTTACATAGGTTTCTATTGAAATGTCTATGTATGAATCTACCATGAGAAATACAGTCCTCAAACAGACTGAAATGTTCACTTTCTTACATCAATACCCTCTTTCTCTATAGGCAATCTATGGGATAAGCCAAATAGTAATCATACTTCCAGCTTATAAAGGTATCATAAGACCTCTCAAGTCATCTGGAGGTTCATGTTAGCTTGACCTGCTCACTGTATCCCTGCAGAGAATCTATAGGAGAAACCAAATTATCAAAATGCTGCTTTGATGAGACTAGAATCAGAATGAGGGGTGTTAGTAATATCAGCTGGCTGTTGAATTGCATCAGGTTTTTATAGTTCTGGATATACCCATCAGAATAGGGATATTTGATTTGTCTGGAGGGAGCCCATGTCTTCTTGCAAGTGTATGCATGGACTCTGCTGTGGTCTGCCTTCTAGAAATAGCTGTTTATTCTAATAGTAACAACTTCATAGAATTTTTGTGAAGACCAAACGATATAACCTCTGTAAGGTACTTAGAATTTAATACATATTTATTGTTTAAATATTGTGTATTTTTTATTCCTTCTCTTTACCTTCCTCCTTTTAGTTTTTTCTTAGTTTACCATTTTACTTGCATCCACACACTGGATGACTAACTCCTCTTCTAAAAGACACCCGCTTGCTCTGTAGGTGTTGACATTGCTTAACTGTTTCTATTCAGTCTAGGAGACTTTTGCCTCTTTAAGGAGAGCTTGCATTTTTCTATTCTAATTCATTATTTATGTATTTTAAAGTTTAGTTATCAAATATCGACGTTCCTTATTTCCAAGTTTTTGAGGATTGTGGGGAACCTTGCTTTAGTAGCCGGAGGGACAGCAACTTTGTTATTTAGTGGAGAGGGCTGGCAGTACACAATGGCTGATGTGTATCTGGTACATAATAGACACTCAACAAATATAGTTTGAATTAATTGTAGCAGTTAAAAACCCTTTCCTTTAGAGCAAGCCCTATTTACTTTTCAGATTGGATAATTCTTTTTTGTTGGGGTGGGGGGTAATGTAGGGTGTTAGTGATATCCCTTATCTCTATCCACTAGATGCCTGTAGTGTGCCCCCCTTCCAGTTGTGACAATCAGAAATATTTCCAGACATTGTCAAATGTCCCCTGGGGAACATGACCATCCCTGATTGTGAACCACTGCTTTAGAGCAAAACATTGCTCATAAGTGGTGTTTACGTCTGCATTATCTCCTTGGATTTCTCAGAATTTCCCAGAAAAAAATCACAGAAGGCAAGGACATTGTCATTAATATTAATAAATTTCCACTAATCTAAGGGCAGTAGTATTTAATGCTGAATGCCACAAGAATCACAGCCACCAGCAATGTTTCTGTTATTCAGGTTCTTCTCTTACAGCTGTGGGGCAGGACATAAAAAGGCCAGAAGAAGGAATTGAGGAGTGAAGGTAGCTATGTCCATGTAACACAACTGTGATATTGATCCCATGCCCCAGGGTTGGCTGTGACTTTGTCTACAGTCCCTGGTATACTGGAGATGGGAGTGGGGGTGGGGTAGATAAGCAAGACAGACCTGAGTCACTTCCAACTTGCTGAGCCTTGGCTTCAGAAACTGCAACCTCAGATTCATAGCCCTTTGCCTTCATCTCTACTTCACAGCAGGTTGGACTTGCCTGAGTTATTTAGATTCAACTAACCCTGGCCATAACTTCTCCCAAGGAACTTCCCTTTGGCCCCTGATCCCCCAACGTCCTTGGGGTAGATGTTCTCCCTTCAACTGCACAAAATCCTAATGAGGTATAGTCACCTGGTGACCTTCATGCTGGTGGAAGAAGCCTGGGATGGGGAAAGGGACATCTTTAGCTGGGCACACTCCAGCCCTCTGGGGCATCCCACCAGGACCTGGCCATGCTCATGGAAGAAACAGCTGCCCCTTGGCAGGACAGGTGGGCGTGGGGTAGTTCCTGTCTCTCCCCATGTTGGCTGTGTGCTTCAACAAGTACTCACACTTATCTGAGTGTTTCTCCCAGATTGTGAAGCTCACTGCTCACTCCTGGGAAATGCATTGAATCCTTTACCCCTTCAGTGTCTGCTTATTGACTGCTTCATTGACTGTCCATTTACACATCAGGAACTAAGCTAAGTGATAATGGATAGTGCTATACAAATGCTACCAGTTTAACCTGAGCTAAGAAGCTCCTACTGTAATGTAAAACTACGGCAGCACTAAGCACAATGTTTGATAGGGCTTTTTAAAAACGGCAAAACTGTCTTGGTCCATTTTCTATTGCTGTAATAGAATATCACAGACTATGTAATTTATAAAGAAGAGATATATTTTTCATAGTTCTGGAGGTTGGGAAAGCCTAAGGTTGAGGGGCTGCCTCTAGTTAGGGCCTTCTTGCTGCATCATAACAGAACTATGGAAAGGATAGAATTGTGAGAGAACCAGAATTATGGTAAAAAAAAAAAAAAAAAAAAAAAAAAAAAAAAAAACCAGAATTGTGAGTATGACAGGGAATTGTGGGAAAGAACAGAATTGTGGGGAGTGATATGGTATTGTGGGAGAGACGGGGAATTGTGAAAAAATACAGGGAATTGTGGGAAAGATAAGAAATTGTGGGAGATGAGAGAACTATAGGAGAGAAGGCAGAATTGTGGGAGAGACAGGGATTTGTAGAAGAGAACAGAATTGTGGGTGACAGGGAATCATGGGAAAGAACTGAGAACTGAGAGAGAACGAAGCATTGTAGAAGATGAATGATTGTAAATAGAAACAAAGAATGACTGGAGTGATTAAATACTGTTGGGAAGAAAAAGAATTAGCCCCCTGGAGTCTATTTCTTGACAGGGATACATCCCTCACTTTTGATCATGCCACATATCTTACCTCCCTCCATGAATGATTTCTGGCAGCCTATCAAAATACAGGCAATACTGGGTAAAAGAAATAGTCAAAGAAACTGGGGAAAGGGTAGCTTAATGAAAGGAAAATGATGCAGCTAATAGTCATATTAATAATTAAGTATGCAGGTCATAGGATCCTGAACTTTCTCCTTTTGAGAACAGAAGAAAGTGCCTCTGTTAAAGGTAGGCCAGAGATTTGACTGTAAGATTTTCCCATGTTGATAAGATTAAAAGTAACCAGGTTTTCTGTTGTTTATTTATTTATTTATTTATTTATTTTATTATACTTTAAGTTCTAGGGTACATGTGCACAATGTGCAGATTTGTTACATATGTATACATGTGCCCTATTGGTGTGCTGCACCCATCAACTCATCAGCACCCATCAACTCGTCATTTGCATCAGTTATAACTCCCAATGCCATCCCTCCCCCCTCCCCGCTCCCCATAATAGGCCCCAGTGTGTGATGTTCCCCTTCCCATGTCCAAGTGATCTCATTGTTCAATTCCCACCTATGAGTGAGAACATGTGGTGTTTGGTTTTCTGTTCTTGCGAAAGTTTGCTGAGAATGATGGTTTCCAGCTGCACCCATGTCCCTACAAATGACATGAACTCATCCTTTTTACGGCTGCATAGTATTCCATGGTGTATATGTGCCACATTTTCTTAATCCAGTCTGTCACTGATGGACATTTGGGCTGATTCCAAGTCTTTGCTATTGTGAATAGTGCCGCAATAAACATATGTGTGCATGTGTCTTTATAGAAGCATGATTTATAATCCTTTGGGTATATACCCAGTAATGGGATGGCTGGGTCACATGGTACATCTAGTTCTAGATCCTTGAGGAATCGCCATACTGTTTTCCATAATGGTTGAACTAGTTTACAGTCCCACCAACAGTGTAAAAGTGTTCCTATTTCTGTACATCTTTTCCAGCACCTGTTGTTTCCTGACTTTTTAATGATTGCCATTCTAACTGGTGTGAGATGGTATCTCATTGTGGTTTTGATTTGCATTTCTCCGATGGCCAGTGATGACGAGCATTTTTTCATGTGTCTGTTGGCTGTTGTTTATGTTTGTTTTTAAGAACCACAGGTTTTCTTGATTTTTAGTCCTGAGAGAAATCCCCAATTGTTCATAAAGATGATGTTGTGAGCTAAGGATGCTGATAAGTGTGGTATGGAGCTACACACAGATCCCCTCAATGTAAACTGTTGTCACAGTCAAAAAGCACAATTCATTAAACCAATTTTATGAATCATCAAGACTTCTGTTCAACTGAATACACAAACTCTCAATGTTCTACCTTAATCCATTTAGATCATTGTTCCTAGTATGGCAAGCAAGTTTCAACTGGCATATCAGCTCTGATTCACTTATAGTAGCTGTTCTAATAACTATGTTGGGAAGTTTCATAGCTAAGTTCAGACTCAGAAGGAAATACTCTGTTATTGAGTAGCAGTGTCTATCATGGGTGCAGGAAGAGTTTAGAGAAATGGAGGTCTTATATGTAGATTTCTAGGCAGTCCTCCAAAAACCATTCTCGTTGCAGGGCTTTTGATAAATATTAGACAGTAGAGGGGTCAAGGTCATTGCTGTTGGCCAAAACCTAAGGGGAGAAACTCTGAGATGTTTATTAATTTATCTGATTTGAATATCAACTGGGGGTGGGTAGTGTAAGATTCTGTTACAAAAACAAGAGCATCCAACCTAACAGGTACATCCCCCAAAGGCCCCTCCACCTCTCTCTGTGTATAGTTAGAAGTACTTACATATAGAGAGAGTTAAGCATATCTGGGTGACCATCAACTCAAAGCCAGATGGGTGATAGAGGACTGAAAATCTGTCCATAGAGCATGGCTGCAAGAATTTTAGCCTAGAAAAATAAGCATGACTTTCTAGGACCATGAGAAAACTCAGAACAACACCCAAGCAACAGTGGAAATAAATATCTAGGAATAAATGTCAGAAGACTCAGTACAGTCTTGCTTTCACTATATGGGACTCATGACATATTTGTCTTCATTCACAGCATGAGACACCCAGAGCACATGCATTCAGTTTAAGAAACTGTCTTCAAATTTGTACTTTAGAAATATAAGTTTGGCAAAATTGCATCACCTAGTTTATCTAAGTTTTTATTTGCAAGCAGTAGTGATTAACTTTCTCTGAAGTGAAGAAAAGGAAGAGGAGGAGGAGGAGGAGGAGGAAGAGGAAGAAGAAAGAGGAAGAAAGAAGGAAGAAGAAGAAGAAGAAAAAAAGTGAAAAGTTATCCTGTGAATAAATAAGTCAAATTTCTTATGTTTATGGCTATTAACCTATAAAATTTGATGGGCCTTTCAAATACCCTAGTTTCATAAGATTTTCTCATCTTAAAAAGGACATAAGGAATAAGGGCCAAGATAAAAATACTCCCAAACCCAGAGTTCCTTGTTTCTGATAAATTCTGGAAATTATTTTTCTCTATGAATGACAAAAAAAAAAAAATGTAAAGCACCCCAAGACACTTCTCTATCTCAACAGGGTTGTGGAACTTCCTAGTACTCTAGTTTGTGATTAGGATTAGTCATTTCAGTAACATTCAACAATCAAGTATCCATAGGTTATGAGAAATGCACTAATGAACCAAACATAGTCCCTGCCCTATGGGAACTTTTAGTTTTGTAGGACACAAAAGTAAGTCATGCTAGCAATAGATGCATGGAAGAATGAGAATAAAATACCATGGGAACACAGGAGAAGAAGAGGATAGAAGGTTAGTGGATTCCTCAAGTCAATTCTAAAACTCTCCAACAAAAGCAAAAGATGGGAAAGGTTTCTCAAAGGAGGGGATAATCAAGATAGACCTGGAACAATGGCCAAAATGTTTAAAGGTGAAACATAAAAGCTTACAAAATTCGAGTTAAGGAAATCACATGAAAACAAACACAAAGGGCAGAAGTGGGACACAGTGATTCTGACTCGCAGGGACCTGCTGTTGGTAGAGCAGCTCAGAGGAGGATCAGGGAAGGAGCTTCAGTGTAGATGCATCTGAAAAGCCAAAGTGGGGTCAGACCTTAGAGGACAGAGAGTTTGGATTCTCTGACACTTGTCCGGAGGGGTTAATGAAGATTTCAATGTGGGAATGACTTCAGTGTAAATGACAAGGAGAAGGACAATGGAAGGTGGGAAGAGCATTCTCTGACTGAGTTTTCAGTGTCCCAGTCCTTACTGATCAAGGGCTGTTGGATGGGCAGTTCATATGGCCCATGAACAACCAGGGGAGGGCCAGTAAGCTCTGGAGGTAGGATGGAAAGGGGACAGGCAATTTGAAAGAGGAATGAATGAAAGGGGGAAGCAGGAGAATGGGGTCTGAAAATAAAAGTCAGGTGACGTGGACTTCATGCCACTCTTTCTGGCCTTCAGACGTTTCCATTTGTAAAGTGACACGCTGGAGTAAAGGACATGTTAGATTTCTTTCAGGATTTCTAATCATGCACTGCTCTGTGGTGTTCCATATTATGAACAAATGTGAGAAAACAATGCAAGTGATTTGAGATAGGTGCGAGGTAATCTGAAAAGTAGTTCCTGAACTAACAGATGCGAGAGAGCTGCAAGAAAAAAAGAAAACCTCAAGAAAGAGATGACTTAAAAAGCTCTGAGAAGGAAAACTGCCTTGGGATGTGATTAGAACCAGGTGGTGAAAGTGGCCCAATGTTAGATCCACAGAGTCTTAATCCAGGAGACTCTGGAAGAAGCTTTGACTTGGAATAGATGATCAGATCCAAGGACCATGAGGAAAAGGTGAGAGCAGTTCAGTAACCTCCTTCCACCTTGCCATCCTGCAGGTCTCTCAACCTTAACACATCTCCAGCTGACCTCAGCGCACTCCCTTCTCTCCTGCCCCTTCTTCTGTGTTTCAACAAAGAGCAGGAGTGTTTCCTCCACTCAGGTGCCCTGAGCTGGAAACCTCTATGGTCTATAACTGCTTTCTCTTTCTCACTCTCCACAGTCAAGGGCTGGGGAGCCCTGTGGGTTCTGCCTTCTAAAGGTATCTCAAGTCTGTCCTCACTTCTCCACGTGCCACCGCCATTACAGAGGCATCACTGTCTCCTCCCTGACTCACTACAGCTGGTTACAGCTGGCATCATAGCACCAGTCTCTCCCATACCCTTGCACTGTCCTGGTCCAACAAGCAAATCAGATCGTGTCTTTCTTTACTTAAAAACCTGAACTGGCCTGTTGTCGGTGTATGGATGAAGTCTAGTATCTTTAGCAGAGCTTGTAAAAGTCTTTATCATCTGGCTCTACCCTACTTCTGCAGCTTCTCCCAATCTGTCCACTCCGATTGCAGCAGTGGCCAACCCCAAACAATATACAGATGCTCTGCTCCGTGTCTCACACAGGTTCTTCTTTCAGTTCTCTTTTTCCTCCTCTCCCATGTTGGTCTGTCTTGCAACACCCATTCTGAACATCACTTCCTCCAGAAATTCTCACCAGTCCTCCAAAAATCAATGTAGTCATTGCATTTTCTATGTTCCTTTGACATTTCACAGATTTTTACAAATACAGCGTAGTTTTATACTTACTTAAATAAAAAAGTACATCCTACTTCTCAAGGACACTTGTGCCCTGGCTAGAAATGATGCTGACCATATAGTAAACACTCAATGGCTATTTGTTTAAGTTCAAATTCAGCTAACTTGTGAAATATCCCAAGTGCCAAATACCATGTTGGAGAATAATGCAGGCTCAATGTCAACTCTGTAGCCTTGGAGTAAAACCTAAAGTAGTAGATGCTTAAGGATACAATGAGTTACCTTCATCATGGCAGTTTAAATAAGGAGAAGCCTGTCCAGTACTCACTGTATGTAGCTTGTATCCCCAGGCTTTTACCCTTTCCACACAGCAGAGTACTTCTTGCTTTATGGATAAGCTCCCTACCCTTATGGAAGAAACCAAAATGGAAGCAGCTGGAAAGAAGGAAATAGGGAACAACCCAAGATAGCCCATGCCTCAGTCCCAAGATTACCACTTCAGAAAAGTAGGCTGCAGTTTTTGGCTTCTGGCAGGAGCAGGTCACCTGTGGCAGAATAATAGGAGTCTGTTGTCTGTGGGGGGTCACCCTGCCCTGGGCTGGTTTCTTTACATGTATCCGTATCTTTTGGCAATATTGTTCTGTCATGATAGTTTATATGCAGATTGGGAATTTTCGCTTGACTGTTTTGCCTGTGAAGTCTACTCCTCACCAACATTTGCTTTATTTTTTTTCAAGCTAAACAATTGGTTAGATAATTATTAGATGTTGGGTAATTTATTTTATTATTATTATAGTTAGTATTTATTGACTGCTTACTATGTGTCAAGTACTACTTAAGCATATAGCATACAATATCTCAATACTCACACAACCATAGAAGAATTACTATTAGCATCTTATTAGAGGTAATGAAATACTAAGTGAAAGGTGCAAGGCTAGTCCTGAGCTCATTTGGATGAGGCCATGATGAACAGTTCTGTGCCCAGATGCTACTAACACTTCCCTGAGGTTATCATGACAGCTCTTAGATAGCAAGTCTATTCCTTATACTTGGGTCATGTGTTGCCTACCTTCTGATAAGCTTAATAAATGTGGTTATTACTCAAAGAGCTTACTCATTATAAAATCTTAGCTTGAAAAAAGTGTTTAAGAAGACCCCAACTCTCATATCATTAAGAATATTTAAAAATTTACCAGTGATTCTTATTTTCCAGGTAGGCTTTTTGGAATAATGCAATATATATAATGCAATAAAGTTGCACAAACTCAAATTTTCCATCACAACTTGCAATTTAATATTATCACATACAGCCATTGGACACTTATGTGCAAAGACCAAGCATTCGGTATGGTTGCAAGATGGTCAATGGAATGCACAGTGATACTGGCAATGAATGTGCATTTTGGTTAAAGGTCTTCAAATAGCCCAAATATAATAAACTGGAGGATGTTAGGGAAGGGGAGAGGTTACAGGACCTCTCTGTGGGAGAGATGCAACTTTCTCCACAAACAGCATTTGTTGGAATCAGCCCACTGCCAAGGACTAAGGTACCACAAACATGTCAACTCTTTGTAAAGAATTTCAGCATTGTTACTCAATGCTAACAGTAAAATGTTTATTCAGAAAGAATCTTTAAAGGGAATGAAATCTGAATGTACTTTATATATTAAAAATTGAAGTAAGATCTTTTCCCACAAGACTTAAATAAAAAAAAAAGATGAAATTTTGATTTTAGCCACATCAGATAACATAGATGGAGAGTAAAATTAATCAGTATAATAATGGTGACCTTAATTGAAATTTAATTGGAAATAAAAATGATAGGTTTGGTTTTTTTTTTTCACTAGTCTTTTTAATTAGGAGATAAATGTGCTTATTGTAATAGTAAATTCAGAATACAGAGCAATTGATAAATTGTAAGTTTGTAGTATATTTGATGACTATGAAAGTGTATATCTATATATACTAAACTGATATCTCATTTTAACTAGTATCCCATGGGTATATTAAATTATCACTAGAAAAACATTTAGGCCTTTAATTGGTGTTTTATTCCTCTTTATTACTTGGGTTAATAGAAATAACCCAAAATAAGAAGAAGAGTTTAAAAAGGGAAAACAAAAAAGAGAAATTTGTAAATTGGTAAGTTAGGCTGATAGTGGCAATATGAGAGGAAACCATAAAGATCGATCCTTGGATAGGCCAAAATGCTGTGCTAACTATAGAGGAAAACAGATATTTAGAAAGAGAAAAGACTCAAGTCAAAGTAAAACTTTATTTTACACAAGCAGTGGAAAATGTTACAAGCTAAATCTGCATCATTTTCAACATAAGATGGACGTGTCCAAGTTGAGAACTCTTCAAGGTAGACTGTACAGTCCTGAGCTGAGAAGCTGCTACACAGCATTCAAGACTGAACTTGATCACTGTCATCTAGGCAGTTAGAGAGAAGACTCACTTCACCTCCAACTAGGAGGTTTTACTCAGAATATGACATGACTTATTTATTTATATATGTAACTTATTTATATATTTATTTTTATTGTAAACAATAAAAGTAATGATGCCAACTTACCAAGGTGTCAGTACTAAATATTATCTCTAATATACTAAGTCCCAAGTGGCTATTTATAATAATGAGAAAATAAGAAGGAATTTGTGTTCTATTACCGAAAAGCCTTATACAATTAAAGTGGCAACATGAGAGTAAAATAGGATATCTCAATATCAGCACTATTGACATTAGGGGCTTGATAATTCTTTTTTGCTGGGGACTGTGTGTCCTGTACATTGTAGGATGTTTAGCAGCATCCTTGGCCTCTACACACTAGATGCTAGTATCCTCTCCATTCCATAGTTGTGACAATCAAAAATGTCTACAGACATTACCTAATGTCTCCTGGGAGCAAAATCACTCATGGTTGAGAACCACTGCTTTATAGTAAGCCTGTAATATACAACCCACATCCTCCTTTTGGTTCCAAGATAGTATAAGTAAGAAAATAAGCCAGGGACAAGGAGGTGTAGATTTCCTGACACTGTTCCTTATCGATAGAGAAAGAGCAGCCTCCTTGCCTGCTTCTGCCCAGTGGAGCCATTTAAGGTAGCCCTTCCCGTCACTCAATCACTCATTTGAGGCAAAATCCTCACTGGGAAGATTTTTATTTTACAATCACATATAAAATATAGATGCCTGATGCCTGATTTTGAATTTTGACTTGATGCATGTCTTATGAAATGAATCATTCATGATGAAGACATGATACAATCTGTTGTAGAACAATATGCCATAGAGAACCTCATTAATAGGGTGGCTATTGTAAAATATGAACATTGGGAGGGCGGAGCAAGATGGCCGAATAGGAACAGCTCCAGTCTCCAACTCCCAGCGCGAGTGACACAGAAGACCGGTGATTTCTGCATTTTCAACTGAGGTACTGGGGTCATCTCACTAGGGAGTGCCGGACAATCGGTGCTGGTCAGCTGCTGCAGCCTGACCAGCGAGAGCTGAAGCAGGGCGAGGCATCGCCTCACCTGGAAGCGCAAGGGGGAAGGGGATCCGTTTTCCTAGCCAGGGGAACTGAGACACACAACACCTGGAAAATCGGGTAACTCCCACCCCAATACTGCGCTGTAAGCATACAGGCACACCAGAATATATCCCACACCTGGCCGGGAGGGTCCCACGCCCACGAAGCCTCCCTCACTGCTAACACAGCAGTCTGCCTCGATCTATCCGCAAGGCAGCAGCGAGGCTGGGGGAGGGGCGCCCGCCATTCCTGAGGCTTAAGTAGGTAAACAAAGCCTCTGGGAAGCTCGAACTGGGTGGAGCTCACAGCAGCTCAAGGAAGCCTGCCTGTCTCTGTGGTCTCCACCTCTGGGGACAGCTCACAGCTGAAGACCAACAGGGGAAGTAGCGGGAGCCAGTGCAGACGCGAACGACTTTGTCTGACAGCTTTGGGGAGAGCCGTGGATCTCCCAACGCGGAGGTTGAGATCTGAGAACGGACAGACTGTCTGCTCAGGTGTGTCCCTGACCCCTGAGTAGCCTAGCTGGGAGAAATCCCCCACTAGGGGCAGTCTGACACCCCACACCTCACAGGGTGGAGTACACCCCTGAGAGGAAACTTCCAAAGGAAGAATCAGACAGGTACACTCGCTGTTCAGCAATATTCTATCTTCGGCAACCTCTGCTGCTGATACCCAGGCAAACAGGGTCTGGAGTGGACCTCAAGCAATCTCCAACAGACCAACAGACAGTCCTTCTGACTGTCAGAAGGAAAACTATCAAACAGGAAGGACACCTATACCAAAACCCCATCAGTACGTCACCACCATCAAAGACCAGAGACAGATAAAACCACAAAGATGGGGAAGAAGCAGGGCAGAAAAGCTGGAAATTCAAAAAATAAGAGCGCATCTCCCCCTGCAAAGGAGCGCAGCCCATCGCCAGCAACGGATCAAAGCTGGTCAGAGAATGACTTGGACGAGAGGAGAGAAGAAGGCTTCAGTCCATCAAACTTATCAGAGCTAAAGGAGGAATTACGTACCCAGCGCAAAGAAACTAAAAATCTTGAAAAAAGAGTGGAAGAATTGACAGCTAGACTAATTAATGCAGAGAAGATCATAAACGAAATGACAGAGATGAAAACCATGACACGAGAAATACGTGACAAATGCACAAGCTTCAGTAACCGACTCGATCAACTGGAAGAAAGAGTATCAGCGATTGAGGATCAGATGAATGAAATGAAGCGAGAAGAGAAACCAAAAGAAAAAAGAAGAAAAAGAAATGAGCAAAGCCTGCAAGAAGTATGGGATTACGTAAAAAGACCAAATCTACACCTGATTGGGGTGCCTGAAAGTGAGGGGGAAAATGGAACCAAGTTGGAAAACACTCTTCAGGAAATCATCCAGGAGAACTTCCCCAACCTAGTAGGGCAGGCCAACATTCAAATTCAGGAAATACAGAGAACGCCACAAAGATACTCCTCCAGAAGAGCAACTCCAAGACACATAATTGCCAGATTCACCAAAGTTGAAATGAAGGAAAAAATCTTAAGGGCAGCCAGAGAGAAAGGTCGGGTTACCCACAAAGGGAAGCCCATCAGACTAACAGCAGATCTCTCAGCAGAAACTCTACGAGCCAGAAGAGAGTGGGGGCCAATATTCAACGTTCTTAAAGAAAAGAATTTTAAACCCAGAATTTCATATCCAGCCAAACTAAGTTTCATAAGTGAAGGAGAAATAAAATCCTTTACAGATAAGCAAATGCTTAGAGATTTTGTCACCACCAGGCCTGCCTTACAAGAGACCCTGAAGGAAGCCCTAAACATGGAAAGGAACAACCAGTACCAGCCATTGCAAAAACATGCCAAAATGTAAAGACCATCGAGGCTAGGAAGAAACTGCATCAACTAACGAGCAAAATAACCACTTAATATCATAATGGCAGGATCAAGTTCACACATAACAATATTAACCTTAAATGTTAATGGACTAAATGCTCCAATTAAAAGACACAGACTGGCAAACTGGATAAAGAGTCAAGACCCATCAGTCTGCTGTATTCAGGAGACCCATCTCACATGCAGAGACATACATAGGCTCAAAATAAAGGGATGGAGGAAGATCTACCAAGCAAATGGAGAACAAAAAAAAGCAGGGGTTGCAATCCTTGTCTCTGATAAAACAGACTTTAAACCATCAAAGCTCAAAAGAGACAAAGAAGGCCATTACATAATGGTAAAGGGATCAATTCAACAGGAAGAGCTAACTCTCTTAAATATATATGCACCCAATACAGGAGCACCCAGATTCATAAAGCAAGTCCTTAGGGACTTACAAAGAGACTTAGACTCCCATACAATAATAATGGGAGACTTCAACACTCCGCTGTCAACATTAGACAGATCAACGAGACAGAAAGTTAACAAGGATATCCAGGAATTGAACTCATCTCTGCACCAAGCGGACCTAATAGACATCTATAGAACTCTCCACCCCAAATCAACAGAATATACATTCTTCTCAGCACCACATCGCACTTATTCCAAAATTGACCACATAATTGGAAGTAAAGCACTCCTCAGCAAATGTAAAAGAACAGAAATTATAACAAACTGTCTCTCAGACCACAGTGCAATCAAACTAGAACTCAGGACTAAGAAAATCAATCAAAACCGCTCAACTACATGGAAACTGAACAACCTGCTCCTGAATGACTACTGGGTACATGACGAAATGAAGGCAGAAATAAAGATGTTCTTTGAAACCAATGAGAACAAAGATACAACATACCAGAATCTCTGGGACACATTTAAAGCAGTGTGTAGAGGGAAATTTATAGCACTAAATGCCCACAAGAGAAAGCAGGAAAGATCTAAAATTGACACTCTAACATCACAATTAAAAGAACTAGAGAGGCAAGAGCAAACACATTCAAAAGCTAGCAGAAGGCAAGAAATAACTAAGATCAGAGCCGAACTGAAGGAGATAGAGACACAAAAAACCCTCCAAAAAATCAATGAATCCAGGAGTTGGTTTTTTGAAAAGATCAACAAAATCGACAGACCGCTAGCAAGGCTAATAAAGAAGAAAAGAGAGAGGAATCAAATAGATGCAATAAAAAATGATAAAGGGGATATCACCACTGACCCCACAGAAATACAAACTACCATCAGAGAATACTATAAACGCCTCTACGCAAATCAACTAGAAAATCTAGAAGAAATGGATAATTTCCTGGACACTTACACTCTCCCAAGGCTAAACCAGGAAGAAGTTGAATCCCTGAATAGACCAATAGCAGGCTCTGAAATTGAGGCAACAATTAATAGCCTACCCACCAAAAAAAGTCCAGGACCAGATGGATTCACAGCTGAATTCTACCAGAGGTACAAGGAGGAGCTGGTACCATTCCTTCTGAAACTATTCCAATCAATAGAAAAAGAGGGAATCCTCCCTAACTCGTTTTATGAGGCCAACATCATCCTGATACCAAAGCCTGGCAGAGACACAACAAAAAAAGAGAATTTTAGACCAATATCCCTGATGAACATTGATGCAAAAATCCTCAATAAAATACTGGCAAACCGGATTCAGCAGCACATCAAAAAGCTTATCCACCATGATCAAGTGGGCTTCATCCCTGGGATGCAAGGCTGGTTCAACATTCGCAAATCAATAAACGTAATCCAGCATATAAACAGAACCAAAGACAAGAACCACATGATTGTCTCAATAGATGCAGAAAAGGCTTTTGACAAAATTCAACAGCCCTTCATGCTAAAAACGCTCAATAAATTCGGTATTGATGGAACGTATCTCAAAATAATAAGAGCCATTTATGACAAACCCACAGCTAATATCATACTGAATGGGCAAAAACTGGAAAAATTCCCTTTGAAAACTGGCACAAGACAGGGATGCCCTCTCTCACCACTCCTATTCAACATAGTGTTAGGAGTTCTGGCTAGGGCAATCAGGCAAGAGAAAGAAATCAAGGGTATCCAGTTAGGAAAAGAAGAAGTCAAATTGTCCCTGTTTGCAGATGACATGATTGTATATTTAGAAAACCCCATCGTCTCAGCCCAAAATCTCCTTAAGCTGATAAGCAACTTCAGCAAAGTCTCAGGATACAAAATTAATGTGCAAAAATCACAAGCATTCTTATACACCAGTAACAGACAAGCAGAGAGCCAAATCAGGAATGAACTTCCATTCACAATTGCTTCAAAGAGAATAAAATACCTAGGAATCCAGCTTACAAGGGATGTAAAGGACCTCTTCAAGGAGAACTACAAACCACTGCTCAGTGAAATCAAAGAGGACACAAACAAATGGAAGAACATACCATGCTCATGGATAGGAAGAATCAATATCGTGAAAATGGCCATACTCCCCAAGGTTATTTATAGATTCAATGCCATCCCCATCAAGCTACCAATGAGTTTCTTCACAGAATTGGAAAAAACTGCTTTAAAGTTCATATGGAACCAAAAAAGAGCCCGCATTGCCAAGACAATCCTAAGTCAAAAGGACAAAGCTGGAGGCGTCACGCTACCTGACTTCAAACTATACTACAGGGCTACAGTAACCAAAACAGCATGGTACTGGTACCAAAACAGAGCTATAGACCAATGGAACAGAACAGAGTCCTCAGAAATAATACCGCACATCTACAGCCATCTGATCTTTGACAAACCTGAGAGAAACAAGAAATGGGGAAAGGATTCCCTATTTAATAAATGGTGCTGGGAAAATTGGCTAGCCATAAGTAGAAAGCTGAAACTGGATCCTTTCCTTACCCCTTATACGAAGATTAATTCAAGATGGATTAGAGACTTAAATGTTAGACCTAATACCATAAAAACCCTAGAAGAAAATCTAGGTAGTACCATTCAGGACATAGGCATGGGCAAGGACTTCATGTCTAAAACACCAAAAGCAACGGCAGCAAAAGCAAAAATTGACAAATGGGATCTAATTAAACTAAAGAGCTTTTGCACAGCAAAAGAAACTACCATCAGAGTGAATAGGCAACCTACAGAATGGGAGAAAATTTTTGCAACCTACTCATCTGACAAAGGGCTAATATCCAGAATCTACAAAGAACTCAAACAAATATACGAGAAAAAAACAAACAACCCCATCAAAAAGTGGGGAAAGGATATGAACAGACATTTCTCAAAAGAAGATATTCATACAGCCAACAGACACATGAAAAAATGCTCATCGTCACTCGCCATCAGAGAAATGCAAATCAAAACCACAATGAGATACCATCTCACACCAGTTAGAATGGCAATCATTAAGAAGTCAGGAAACAACAGGTGTTGGAGAGGATGTGGAGAAATAGGAACACTTTTACACTGTTGGTGGGATTGTAAACTAGTTCAACCATTATGGAAAACAGTATGGCAATTCCTCAAGGATCTAGAACTAGATGTACCATATGACCCAGCCATCCCACTACTGGGTATATACCCAAAGGATTATAAATTATTCTACTACAAAGACACATGCACACGTATGTTTATTGCGGCACTATTCACAATAGCAAAGACTTGGAATCAACCCAAATGTCCATCTGTGACAGACTGGATTAAGAAAATGTGGCACATATACACCATGGAATACGATGCAGCCATAAAAAAGGATGAGTTTGCGTCCTTTGTAGGGACATGGATGCAGCTGGAAACCATCATTCTTAGCAAGCTATCACTTGAAGAGAAAACCAAACACCGCATGTTCTCACTCATAGGTGGGAACTGAACAATGAGATCACTTGGACTCGGGAAGGGGAACATCACGCACTCGGGCCTATCATGGGGAGGGGGGAGGGGGGAGGAGGGAGGGATTGCATTGGGGAGTTATACATGATATAAATGATGAATTGATGGGTGCTGACGAGTTGATGGGTGCAGCACACCAACATGGCATAAGTATACATATGTAACAAACCTGCACATTATGCACATGTACCCTAGAACTTAAAGTATAACAAAAAAATAATAATAATAATAATAATAATAATAATATAAACTTAAGTTTAAACTTGATTTTATATTATTTCTTTTGTGAAAAACCATTATATATATACATATCATTACTCTCTATATATATATGTGTGTGTGTGTGTATATATATATCATATAGCCTGTGAATTACAGTGGAAATTCTAAGTTCTTGAAACAAATTTCTAGCTAGTAACTAAAGATAAATTAGAATGTGAAAAAGTCCTGAATTGTTTTCAAACTCATCTTCTCAAATATATATGAAAATTATCTCAATTAGGATATTTACATTTCTAGGAAAATATGGTGTTCTTTAAAAGTATGCACTGGAATTTCTTTAACTTATCAAAATTCATTTAAAAACTCTTTATTGAGCAGTTACTACTCTATTCAAGGCCATGTATTATTCACTGTGGAGGTACTACATTAAATAAAATTGTAGAGTTTGTCCTACTTGTAGTTCATATGAGATTGAGATGTATAAAGAATTGTTGGAATACACAGTTAAAAAAAAAAATATGAACATTGCAGATCAGATCTTACTCTGCCATTTTACCAGTTAGTTGCAGCCCACTGCAAGATTAGGGGTAGGGAAGATTGGAAATTTGGAAGCATAATTGATAGAAAAAATTCCTTGTGCATTCTGAACTCCTTGTGCATAGAACTCCTCAATAGGGAAACAGTTCTTATGAGGATTTTTCTTTGACTTTATGTAGAGAAGTAGCCTCAGATGCACATTTGACTCACCTAAATTCAATTCTCTTTAGTGAAGGGTCAGGTAGATAGAGGACAGGGGAGAGGTGCGGGTTTACATAGTCCCAGGAATCCTGCTGCCCAGGTTTCCACAGAGTTAGCTTGTGCCCACAGGCAGGGAGGAAGGCAAATTGGAAACATTTCGACAAGCTGCTAAAGCTCTGGTAAGAAAAGATGAATGACCCTCAAGCTTCCCCCACCACTGACAGAGAGAAGAGAAGCACATTCTCAGGTGACAGGCAAGTGGCTCCAGAGACATTCTGACCAGGGAAGCATTAGAAGGAACCCTAAAATTGTCCCTAGATGGCAAAGGTGATGACAGCCAAAAGTCAGATGTGGAAATCTTCGTCGGAGTCTCACTTTGTCACCCAGGCTGGAGTGCAGTGGCACAATCAGAGCTCTCTGCAGCCTCTAACTACTGGGCTGAAGCAATCCTCTTTCTTCAGCCTCCTAAGTAGCTGGGACTACAGGCATGTACCACCACAGCTGGCTAAGTTTT
This sequence comes from Rhinopithecus roxellana, assembly GCF_007565055.1. Lineage (NCBI taxonomy): Eukaryota > Metazoa > Chordata > Mammalia > Primates > Cercopithecidae > Rhinopithecus > Rhinopithecus roxellana. Next base: position 77,874,788 of record NC_044555.1, read on the forward strand.
TTTTGTTTGTCTGTTTTTTGCAGAGACAGGGTCTCACTGTGTTGCCTAATCTGGTCTCAAATTCTTGGTCTCAAGCAATCTTCCCACCTTGGCTTCCCAAAGTGATGGGATTATAGGTATGAGCCACCATGCCCAGCTTCCATAATTGTTTTTAGATTAATGTATATAAATTCCTGCACAGGGTTGGCTACTCTAAAAAATTTTCACAACTGTATCTCATGGATAATTTCAAGAGAATCCAAGAGTGACTACATGCAAACTTAAGACCCTAACCACCACCTTGGCTGTATCTCTACTTTATACTTTCACAGGAGATTTTGGTCATTCATTTTTAAAACTTATTCTGTGCTTCAAAAAAAAAAAAATACCCCCAAAAGACTGACTCAATAGGCGTTAGCTAATAATGTGTCACTATGGTTTCTAAATTGACAGAGGCTATTTTTACAGAAATTCTTTCCACAATCAGAAGTACTATACTGATTGCATTTCTTTGTCTCAAAAAGTTTTCCTTATGTTTCTCAAAGCAGTATTTACACTAATTATTCAATTCTTGTCTTTCTTTCAGTTTTCTCCAATAGACTGTGAGATCTTTGAGGGCCAGGTTTACATGTCTCTGATACCTACACCCTATGCAGCTCCTAGTACAGGACCTTGCAGTGATGAGCATTTAGGAAAGGAACAAAGAGTGAATATTCATTATCGGAACACAGGCCAAATGTAACCAGTGATCCTTTCCTATTAATTATTTTCTTTCTCTTATTAAACTCACAAAATTCAATGTCTTTTAAAGCACTGTTTTATTAAAATTAACCAAAAACTGAACTTCATCCAACTAATTTACTTCCTTGTGATTTGCCAGATTCTCCCACTGCTTAAGTGATTAAGCAATTTGGAAAGTGAGTGTTTCCTTTCCAAATGGAATTCCAGTAACCTAAAAAAGACATGTCCTTAAGAACATGGCACAAGTAACATTGGAAGTTTGAATGAGAACAGCAGTTGACCCTTTGTTCCATTCAGTTTTCCAGGTAATTATTATGAAGTCCATGGGATTAGCACTACTGTGCCACTGGAAATAGTGGCAGAATCTTCCAATGCAATGGACTTCAAAGATGGGAAATATGATGCTTTCTCAAGACTTCCTGGAGGATCTGGCACTTTTAGATGAGCATAGGTGGTGAATGTTTTCCATAGGCCTAAATGAGAATGTGTTCAGAAGGATTCATTCAGGGCCCAAGCCATGGCAAAAACAAAGGTCACCAAGTGGGAAAGCAAGTGTGGGGTGTGCTGGACTGGTGGTGAGAGATCTAATTTGACTGAATGAACACAAACATGGAGGACAGGGATGGGTGATAAAGGCTGGATGATGACTCAAACTCAGTAGTGGAAACTTGAATGTTGGAACAAGGAGAGTAGTTTTACTCAGAAAGCCAGCAAGAAGCCATTGGAACTGTATATGCTGTGGAGGCACATAACAGGAGTTTTGCTGTGGAGATATTAATTTGGTGGCTTGTGCAAGAAGCAATGATGAGGAAGAGACTAGAAGTCAGAGACTAACAAAAGGCCACTGCAGGCTTTATCCACTATAGCCCCAAACTGTAAACAACTTAAACATTCATCAGCAGTAAAATAAATAAATACATTGTTGCATAGCATTTCATCATATGAATATAGCACAATGAAAAAGAATGCATCATTGCTCCATGTAAGAACTTGGATGAATCTCAGAGACCAATGTTGAGCAAAAGAAATCTGACACAAATAATTCAATTTATATGAAGTTCAAAAACAGGCAAAACTAGTCTATAGTGTTCGTCATCATAGTAGTGGTTGCCTTTGGGAGAGTATTGACTGAGAAAAAGCGTAAGGGGCCTTCTGAGGTGCTGGAAATGGTCTGTATACATGAGTGTATCCATATGTAAAAAATCATCAAACTGCATACTTCAGATCAATACACTTTGCTGCGTGTCTGTTGTCCTGCAATAAAAAAAGGAGTAAAAATAATAAAAGCAAAGAAAGCTATTGCAATCATCTTGTGGAAGGGAGGGGGCCTGCACTAAGGACCAATGAGCATAAGCAGGAGACAAATGTCACAGCACACATGAGGCAGACCGAGGGTTATGAGAACTTGGCAAACGTTTGGATGAGGAGTCAGTGGAGGGAGAGGAGTAAGAGAGGGCTCTGAGATGATAAGTGCAGGTAAGTGTAGAGATGTGTGGGTATGTGTTTGCATGTAGCTATAGTAACTAAAGGGCTGGGATGATCACAGTATGTTGGGCACCATATATTTGGAATGACCATTTGATTTTCAGGGACATCACAACCTTGACAGAATTACCTCAGCTGTGAGGTCCTAGCATATTCCAGCATGCTCCTGCTCCCTTTCTTCGCAGCTACAGAAATACAAGAACTCACTGGCTTTACTTCCCATTTCACAATCCTCTGGCCTCTCATCAACATCCGCCTTGTATTCTATACAGATCCACTCTTCACTCTGAGACAGTTAAATAAATACGTTCTCACCAAGGTCATTGCAGAGCTTACATAGAAACCATCCTATATCCTGAAGATCCTGCAGTATGCAGTTTTAGAAAGCTTGTTTTTGTCTTTTCAGGGTCATTATGACCAAAGAATTTTGATGCTTGGTAGCTAATTTTCAAAGGTTACTTGGATTCTGTTACTGCGACCACACAAAGAGATCAGGAGGATGTACTTCCCTTGCCTGTCTTTTCATTTCTGTGTGTATATCTGGGCTCTGGAGAAGTGGACTTTGGACTTCTCTTCCCTGCTGTGCTCCAGGCTTGTGCATTTGAATTGAATGGTATAATAAGCTCTTGAAGGAGCCGGTATGCTGGCAGCAGTTTGGAGCTTCCTGATGAAGCGTGCCACAACAGACACTGTAGGGAAGTGGATGACAGAGACCAGGCTTTCACAGAAAGGCAACAGGCTGTCCCAGAGACAATTGGGAACGATGTGCACTCTTCAGAGCAGTGCCCTGTTCCTGGCTTACCAAGGCAGGGAAGGTGGCCCAGGAGCCATATTGGCATTTGCTAAGGGAAAAAAAACGGGGATGGCTTAATTATGTGAACATAAATGTTTTGTTTTAATAAAAATCTTGACCAAATAACTGCCCAACCAACTCCAGGGAGCCAGCATGGCATGCGCCAAATGTTGAAAGGGCTTTTCTTCCCCTGGCATTTAAACATTTGTGTGTAGAAGCGAGAAACATTTTACTTATGGCTGAGATATTCCCTCCCTGGATTTCTTCTAGAGTAAACTTTTTCTAGAAAGGACTACGGAATAAATATGTCAAGGTTTGCAGGCTACATAATCCTTGTTGCAGCTACTCAACTCTGTTGTTGTTGCATGACATATGCCATTGACAATATATAAACAAATGAACATGGCTGGGTTCCAGTACACCTTTATTTACCAAAACAGGTCGCTGTGGAATTTTGCCCAGGGGCTACTTTGCCAACCCTTGCTCCAGAGGTCCTTGCATGCTCACAGCCAAGTTCTGTTTGTCTTTGTGGAATTTGTCTACATGTAATTATCTCTGAGAGACACTTAGAAAGTCATTTTCACTGTGCAGAGGTTAAAATTTAAACCACTGATAGTGATTTAAAAGAATAAAGACAGCGGAGCAAGATGGCCGAATAGGAACAGCTCCAGTCTCCAACTCCCAGCACGAGCAACACAGAAGACCAGTGATTTCTGCATTTTCAACTGAGGTACTGGGGTCATCTCACTGGGGAGTGCCAGACAAGTGGTACTGGTCAGCTGCTGCAGCCCAACCAAGGAGAGCTGAAGCAGGGCGAGGCATTGCCTCACCTGGGAAGTGCAAGGGGGAAGGGAATCCCTTTTCCTAGCCAGGGGAACTGAGACACACAACACCTGGAAAATCGGGTAATTCCCACCCCAATACTGCGCTTTAAGCAAACTGGCACACCAGGATATTATACCCACACCTGGCCGGGAGGGTCGCACGCCCACGGAGCCTCCCTCATTGCTAGCACAGCAGTTGGAGATCTAACTGAAAGGGCAACAGCGAGGCTGGGGGAGGGGCGCCTGCCATTGCTGAGGCTTAAGTAGGTAAACAAAGCCCCTGGGAAGCTCGAACTGGGTGGAGCTCACAGCAGCTCAAGGAAACCTGCCTGTCTCTGTAGACTCCACCTCTGGGGACAGGGCACAGCTAAACAACAAAAGGGGAAGCAGCAGAGGCCTGTGCAGACGCGAACAACTCTGTCTGACAGCTTTGAAGAGAGCAGTGGATCTCCCAACACGGAGGTTGAGATCTGAGAACGGACAGACTGCCTGCTCAAGTGGGTCACTGACCCCTGAGTAGCCTAACTGGGAGACATCCCCCACTAGGGGCAGTCTGACACCCCACACCTCACACGGTGGAGTACACCCCTGAGAGGAAGCTTCCAAAGTAAGAATCAGACAGGTACACTCGCTGTTCAGCAATATTCTATCTTCTGCAACCTCTGCTGCTGATACCCAGGCAAACAGGGTCTGGAGTGGACCTCAAGCAATCTCCAACAGACCTACAGCTGAGGGTCCTGACTATTAGAAGGAAAACTATCAAACAGGAAGAACACCTATACCAAAACCCCATCAGTACGTCACCATCATCAAAGACCAGAGGCAGATAAAACCACGAAGATGCGGAAGAAGCAGGGCAGAAAAGCTGGAAATTCAAGAAATAAGAGCGCATCTCCCCCTGCAAAGGAGCGCAGCTCATCGCCAGCAACGGATCGAAGCTGGTCAGAGAATGACTTTGACGAGATGAGAGACGAAGGCTTCAGTCCATCAAACTTCTCAGAGCTAAAGGAAGAATTACGTACTCAGCACAAAGAAACTAAAAATCTTGAAAAAAGAGTGGAAGAATTGATAGCTAGAATAATTAATGCAGAGAAGGTCATAAATGAAATGACAGACATGAAAACCATGACATGAGAAATACGTGACAAATGCACAAGCTTCAGTAACTGACTCGATCAACTGGAAGAAAGAGTATCAGCGATTGAGGATCAAATGAATGAAATGAAGTGACAAGAGAAACCAAAAGAAAAAAGAAGAAAAAGAAATGAACAAAGCCTGCAAGAAGTATGGGATTATGTAAAAAGACCAAATCTACGACTGATTGGGGAGCCTGAAAGTGAGGGGGAAAATGGAACCAAGTTGGAAAACACTCTTCAGGATATCATCCAGGAGAACTTCCCCAACCTAGTAGGGCAGGCCAACATTCAAATACAGTAAATACAGAGAACACCACAAAGATACTCCTCGAGAAGAGCAACTCCAAGACACATAATTGCCAGATTCACCAAAGTTGAAATGAAGGAAAAAATCTTAAGGGCAGCCAGAGAGAAAGGTCGGGTTACACACAAAGGGAAGCCCATCAGACTAACAGCAGACCTCTTGGCAGAAACTCTACAAGCCAGAAGAGAGTGGGGGCCAATATTCAACATTCTTAAAGAAAAGAATTTTCAACCCAGAATTTCATATCCAGCCAAACTAAGTTTCATCAGTGAAGGAGAAATAAAATCCTTTACAGATAAGCAAATGCTTAGAGATTTTGTCACCACCAGGCCTGCCCTACAAGAGACCCTGAAGGAAGCCCTAAACATGGAAAGGAACAACTGGTACCAGCCATTGCAAAAACATGCCAAAATGTAAAGACCATCGAGGCTAGGAAGAAACTGCATCAACTAACGAGCAAAATAACCACTTAATATCATAATGGCAGGATCAAGTTCACACATAACAATATTAACCTTAAATGTTAATGGACTAAATGCTCCAATTAAAAGACACAGACTGTCAAACTGGATAAAGAGTCAAGACCCATCAGTCTGCTGTATTCAGGAGACCCATCTCACATGCAGAGACATACATAGGCTCAAAATAAAGGGATGGAGGAAGATCTACCAAGCAAATGGAGAACAAAAAAAAAGCAGGGGTTGCAATCCTAGTCTCTGATAAAACAGACTTTAAACCATCAAAGATCAAAAGAGACAAAGAAGGCCATTACATAATGGTAAAGGGATCAATTCAACAGGAAGAGCTAACTATCCTAAATATATATGCACCCAATACAGGAGCACCCAGATTCATAAAGCAAGTCCTTAGAGACTTACAAAGAGACTTAGACTCCCATACAATAATAATGGGAGACTTCAACACTCCACTGTCAACATTAGACAGATCAACGAGACAGAAAGTTAACAAGGATATCCAGGAATTGAACTCATCTCTGCACCAAGCGGACCTAATAGACATCTATAGAACTCTCCACCCCAAATCAACAGAATATACATTCTTCTCAGCAGCACATCACACTTATTCCAAAATTGACCACATAATTGGAAGTAAAGCACTCCTCAGCAAATGTAAAAGAACAGAAATTATAACAAACTGTCTCTCAGACCACAGTGCAATCAAGCTAGAACTCAGGACTAAGAAACTCAATTAAAACCGCTCAACTATATGGAAACTGAACAACCTGCTCCTGAATGACTACTGGGTACATAACGAAATGAAGGCAGAAATAAAGATGTTCTTTGAAACCAATGAGAACAAAGATACAACATACCAGAATCTCTGGGACACATTTAAAGCAGTGTGTAGAGGGAAATTTATAGCACTAAATGCCCACAAGAGAAAGCTGGAAAGATCTAAAATGGACACTCTAACATCACAATTAAAAGAACTGGAGAAGCAAGAGCAAACACATTCAAAAGCTAGCAGAAGGCAAGAAATAACTAAGATCAGAGCAGAACTGAAGGAGATAGAGACACAAAAAACCCTCCAAAAAATCAATGAATCCAGGAGTTGGTTTTTTGAAAAAATCAACAAAATTGACAGACGGCTAGCAAAACTAATAAAGAAGAAAAGAGAGAAGAATCAAATAGATGCAATAAAAAATGATAAAGGGGATATCACCACCGACCCCACAGAAATACAAACTACCATCAGAGAATATTATAAACACCTCTACGCAAATCAACTAGAAAATCTAGAAGAAATGGATAATTTCCTGGACACTTATACTCTTCCAAGACTAAACCAGGAAGAAGTTGAATCCCTGAATAGACCAATAGCAGGCTCTGAAATTGAGGCAATAATTAATAGCCTACCCACCAAAAAAAGTCCAGGACCAGATGGATTCACAGCTGAATTCTACCAGAGGCACAAGGAGGAGCTGGTACCATTCCTTCTGAAACTATTCCAATCAATTGAAAAAGAGGGAATCCTCCCTAACTCATTTTATGAGGCCAACATCATCCTGATACCAAAGCCTGGCAGAGACACAACAAAAAAAGAAAATTTTAGACCAATATCCCTGATGAACATCGATGCAAAAATCCTCAATAAAATACTGGCAAACCGGATTCAGCAGCATATCAAAAAGCTTATCCACCATGATCAAGTGGGCTTCATCCCTGGGATGCAAGGCTGGTTCAACATTCGCAAATCAATAAACGTAATCCAGCATATAAACAGAACCAAAGACAAGAACCACATGATTATCTCAATAGATGCAGAAAAGGCTTTTGACAAAATTCAACAGCCCTTCATGCTAAAAACGCTCAATAAATTCGGTATTGATGGAACGTACCTCAAAATAATAAGAGCTATATATGGCAAACCCACAGCCAATATCATACTGAATGGGCAAAAACTGGAAAAATTCCCTTTGAAAACTGGCACAAGACAGGGATGCCCTCTCTCACCACTCCTATTCAACATAGTGTTAGGAGTTCTGGCTAGGGCAATCAGGCAAGAGAAAGAAATCAAGGGTATTCAGTTAGGAAAAGAAGAAGTCAAATTGTCCCTGTTTGCAGATGACATGATTGTATATTTAGAAAACCCCATTGTCTCAGCCCAAAATCTCCTTAAGCTGATAAGCAACTTCAGCAAAGTCTCAGGATACAAAATTAATGTGCAAAAATCACAGGCATTCTTATACACCAGTAACAGACAAACAGAGAGCCAAATCATGAATGAACTTCCATTCACAATTGCTTCAAAGAGAATAAAATACCTAGGAATCCAGCTTACAAGGGATGTAAAGGACCTCTTCAAGGAGAACTACAAACCACTGCTCAGTGAAATCAAAGAGGACACAAACAAATGGAAGAACATACCATGCTCATGGATAGGAAGAATCAATATCGTGAAAATGGCCATACTGCCCAAGGTTATTTATAGATTCAATGCCATCCCCATCAAGCTACCAATGAGTTTCTTCACAGAACTGGAAAAAACTGCTTTAAAGTTCATATGGAACCAAAAAAGAGCCCGCATTGCCAAGACAATCCTAAGTCAAAAGAACAAAGCTGGAGGCATCACGCTACCTGACTTCAAACTATACTACAAGGCTACAGTAACCAAAACAGCATGGTATTGGTACCAAAACAGAGATATAGACCAATGGAACAGAACAGAGTCCTCAGAAATAATACCACACATCTACAGCCATCTGATCTTTGACAAACCTGAGAAAAACAAGAAATGGGGAAAGGATCCCCTATTTAATAAATGGTGCTGGGAAAATTGGCTAGCCATAAGTAGAAAGCTGAAACTGGATCCTTTCCTTACTCCTTATATGAAAATTAATTCAACATGGATTAGAGACTTAAATGTTAGACCTAATACCATAAAAATCCTAGAAGAAAACCTAGGTAATACCATTCAGGACATAGGCATGGGCAAGGACTTCATGTCTAAAACACCAAAAGCAACGGCAGCAAAAGCCAAAATTGACAAATGGGATCTAATTAAACTAAAGAGCTTCTGCACAGCAAAAGAAACTACCATCAGAGTGAACAGGGAACCTACAGAATGGGAGAACATTTTTGCAATCTACTCATCTGACCAAGGGCTAATATCCAGAATCTACAAAGAACTCAAACAAATATACAAGAAAAAAACAAACCCCATCAAAAAGTGGGCAAAGGATATGAACAGACATTTCTGAAAAGAAGACATTCATACAGCCAACAGACGCATGAAAAAATGCTCATCATCACTGGCCATCAGAGAAATGCAAATCAAAACCACAATGAGTTACCATCTCACACCAGTTTGAATGGCAATCATTAAAAAGTCAGGAAACAACAGGTGTTGGAGAGGATGTGGAGAAATAGGAACACTTTTACACTATTGGTGGGACTGTAAACTAGTTCAACCATTATGGAAAACCATATGGCAATCCCTCAAGGATCTAGAACTAGATGTACCATATGACCCAGCCATCCCACTACTGGGTATATACCCAAAGGATTATAAATCATGCTGCTATAAAGACACATGCACACGTATGTTTATTGCGGCACTATTCACAATAGCAAAGACTTGGAATCAACCCAAATGTCCATCTGTGACAGACTGGATTTAGAAAATGTGGCACATATACACCATGGAATATTATGCAGCCATAAAAAAGGATGAGTTTGCGTCCTTTGTAGGGACATGGATGCAGCTGGAAACCATCATTCTTAGCAAACTATCACAAGAACAGAAAACCAAACACCACACGTTCTCACTCATTGGTGGGAACTGAACAATGAGATCACTTGGACTCGGGAAGGGGAACATCACACATCAGGGCCTATCATGGGGAGGGGGGAGGAGGGAGGGATTGCATTGGGAGTTATACCTGATATAAATGACGAATTGATGGGTGCTGACGAGTTGAGGCGTGCAGCACACCAACATGGCACAAGTATTCATATGTAACAAACCTGTACATTATGCACATGTACCCTAGAACTTAAAGTATAATAAAAAAATAAAAAATAAAAAATAAAAGAATAAAGACCTGAAAGTCTTATGGACTGTTTCTTGCCTCTTAGGTAAGTGGCACCAAATTACTTAAAAATCTTTGAACTTGTGTTTTCAGTACTTAATAGTAATTCATGTTGTTTATGAAGTGAGACATTGGTATATAAAAATAAGCTGATTTGATCATTTGGTCATTTACTAAGCTGCATACACAGTGATGGTAGAGGCCATCTTCTTGGCTAACCATTGTATACCTAACTCCTAGTCATAGGTGCACAGTAAATATTTGTTCAATGAATTAAAGTATGGAACACGCAGATACTATAGCCTGATATCTGAGAGTGTCTATTTTGGAAACAAATTACTGTTGTACACTTGCAGTGCACAAAGCATGGTGTCCTCTTATATGATACCTTGGATCAGCATTCAGGCAGGGCATCATTGCATTGTGTCCTGGTGTTACAGATTTGCTCTGCTCTGTTGACATAGTCTTCGTGATCCCCTTGGTGTGAGAGTTGCTGATTGGTTCACAGAGGACATCTGTGCTTGTGCAGGAGCAAAGCTAACAGTCCCCACAGATTGGATTCTACTCATTTGTGTTCTGAGCACTGCCCTTCTAGCCTATTCTCAGTGAAAATGAAAGGAAACCATTAAAATAAAATTCAGAAACCATCAGCAACCCAGTTTCTCACCTTCCCTTCAGTAAATAAATATCATTGTCATAAATCAGTAGTTTTTCCTGAGGTATATCCAGCATAAGATAGCATTCATATTCATAGAAAATATATTCATATGGAGCAAAAAAGGAGCAACTGCTTTATGAAGCTTTGTTATCACCAATCCAATGCAGCCAGATTAACTTAAGAAGGTGATCATAATGGGTAACTATTTTCAATTAGGGCAGTACCCTAATATTATCAGAAATCTTTATCTGCTCAGCAGGCAAGAAAATCAATGATTGAATTTTCTACCCTATTTCTGCTGGTAGGTGGATGTTCCTCTCTAGATTTCTTTATGCTTTATTTATGCTTGAACTTTCTTTCTATTGCCTTGAATTTTATATGTTTCATACAAACAGCATAAAGTTGGAATTTTAAAAATTTTAATCTGACTTTATCTTATAACTTCAGCTTTTATTTTACTATTTTGTAATTATGGATATTCACATGCATAGATTTAAATCTACCATCTTATTTTGTGCTTTGTGTTTCTTTCAATGATTCCATGTTCTTTGTCTATTTTTTTGATTGTTGTCTTATTTTGGGGGGGGTGGTGGCAAGGGGCAGGGCACAGAGGAAAGCTGGGCCTGCCAAGGCAAGGACTTCTTATGCTTCCATCTATCTTGTGCATCTACTGCCAATGATGACTGGGTATGGGTGTAACACTCAAGTGCCATCCACTTCCAGCGCTATCTGACTTGGCAGGTTTCTCTCCCTTTAGTGGTTACCATAAAAAAATCAAACATGAATTGTTAGTTATCAAAATCTAAAGTTAATCAATATTTTCATCCTTCTCCCATGGAATAAGAAAAATATTTAAACTCCATAAAATTACTGTACATGCTGTTATTGTTTTTGTGTATTTTAATTTGTCTCACAAGATAAGATGAATTTTGCTTGATACAGTCAGTGTTGGTTTGGAGTTACCCAAATATATTTTCTATTTTCTTTGAACTTCTTTTCTTCACGCATCTTATGAATTTCTTCTGGCATCTTTCTTCTTTTTTTTTAACCTGGTTTATATATATGCTTTAGAATTTCATTTCAAGTGCCTCTGTTGGTGGTCAACTATTTCTATTTTAATTTGCCTTAAAAATGTATTTATTTTGCTTTTTATTCTTAAAAGGTATTTTTGTTGATTATATTATTCTAGGTTGGCAGTTATTTTCTCTTAGCTCATTAAGGGTATAATTCCACTGTCTTGTAACTTCTGTTGTTGCTGAGAAGTCTGTTTTTAGTCTCATTATAATTCTTTTCAAGATAATATCTTTTTTACTCTGGACACTTGAAAAATATATACATTTCTAGATTTGTGTTTCATTTCTAATTTTTGTGTTTTCATTTATACTCTTTGTTCTTTAGTAATTTTGACTTCTTGAAGCTGTATAATAATATATTTTATCAGAGTAAAATATTATCAGATCTTATGTCTTCAAGTATTGCCTCTCTTCAATACTCTTTAGTAAATGTAGGTTAGATACTCTCACTGGAGCCTCTATATCTTTTACCCTCTCTTCTGTATTTACCAACATGTTATATCTCTGTGCTACACTCTGGATAATTTCTTCTGCTTCATTTTCCAGTTCAATAAGTCTTTCTTTCTTCAGTTCTGCTTGATTTTCTGTTAAACGTGTCCATTGGGTTTTTAAATTAGTTTTTATATTTTTATTTATATAATTCCTATTTGCTTCCTTTTCAACTATGCTCCATTAGTTTTTGCACTTTCCTGTTCTTTGTAGATTTAAGGTGATGATTTGTTTATTTGTTTCCACTTGTTCAGTTGTTTTCACACAGAAGACTGTCACAAATAAACTTCTTGTTACTGGAAACTGAATGCCCTTGTTTATGCATTCCTTTTTACTTTTTGGAAGACAGCATCCTGAGGTCCTTGATTTTATCAGCTTAATTACAGACCACTTACAATTATAAATGACTTCTTTTAAGAGACCAAGTGTTTTCTTATGGTGGGATTCCTCTGCAAATTGACACCATCCCTGCCCTCACTACAGAGTAGAATATTGGGGTCAAGAAACCATCAGTGATAACTGAGTATGCACCCACGCTGCAATGGGAGAACAAAAGGAGGGAGCCCAGTGCCTTGGCAGAGGATGTCACGGAAGACTGTGGGGGAGTGATGGATGGAGAATGAGGGAGATCACCCAGTAGACCATGTCTCAAAAGAAAAAGGAAAAACAAGGTCCTGAAAGTGCTTATATTTCATTAGGGAAGTGGAGAAAAAAGGGACAAAAAAAGGACTGAGAAGTAATAATTAACAATCAGAAAGACACTAGAGTTCATCCTGGGAGCCACCGAGGGTCAAGTTTCAAACTTGAGAAGATGAAGACTGCACAGGCAGTTTGGTGGTCATTAGTGATCTTTGTGTCATTAGTGATTACTAGGTACAAGTCAGGACTCTGGAGTCAGGGGTAGTGACAAAATGTAGAGTTTGTAGATTTAGGGATGGAACCATAGGATAGCACCTTGAGGACATTGCAGTAGGTGTTGGCAAACTATGGCCTGCAAGCCAGATCTAGCCTACTACCTGTTTTGCAAAGTGGGGAATGGAAAGGAAAAGGCTGATGGTCACAGTGGAAAAGTGGATAATTGATGAGGCTAGCTCTCAAAGAGATGAGATCTGGAAAACTGGTGGAAGAATCAGCTTTCAAGGGGTTGGGACTTGCTCTGAATCAACAGATAGGAGGGACGAGTGAATGGATAAATCTACCAAAACTTTGAATTGAGAAGAAGAAATTTTGAGAGGGAGCTCAAGATCAAAGTTTTAGAGATCATTTTCTTTTTGTAATGTAAATATCCAGAAAGTTGGAAAACTCTAACCCTTTGAAAGGGTAAGTCTTTGTGAGTTCTTTTCCCTATTTCATTCATCTTAATGACCAGCTTCTTTACATTTCTTGGGGAGTGGATAGTTTCATTTTTATTATATAAATCTAGTACCTGACTTGTGCTCCACTATTTTTAATTTCTCTTTTTTCCTCTCAATGGAGCTGACTGCCCTACGCCCCATGAATTTTTTAAAATTTCCCAGTCTTCAAGAGTTAAAATGTAACTTCTCTAAAATTTAATGTTATGTGTATAATGTAAATTTATTAAGCTAGAAAATGGACATTGTGACCAAGGAATAAAAGTTGTCTATAAACATTTTTATCGGTAAGTGATGTTAAAACTGTTCCAGGTTTCAAATTTGGTGAATATTTCTGGAATTTAGGGCAAAACATAAGACATTAAAGCTTATATTGTGCTCATTATCAGAAAACTGAAAGTGTTTGTTCAATCAACTAATTGCTGATTACCTTCTATCAATTAGGCATGGAGAAATGTGTAAATCTAAGACACTTTTTAAAAGTAATTCAGAATGAAGAGAGAGGAAACAACTGAGTCAGTTTCACTACAGGTAATAAGGGCAGTGATATAAGAGAACTCAGGGTAACTCGGAAACACAAAGATGGACATTCAAGCCAGTTTGGAGTTATGAAGCGGGCTTCCTGAGGGAAGTGGGCCTAAATTGTCTGAAAGCTGTGGCTTGCAAACTTTAGGGTTCCCGAGAATCACCTGGAGATCCAGAGCTGGAACTTATTTACAAAATCAGTTTTAGGAGTGAGACTGAGGATTCTGTGCAGGTCGTCTGGTGGTCATGGACCCTATACTGAGCAATTGGGCTTTAAAGGATGCATAAAAATTATTCAGTGGTAATTGAGATAATATCCCATTGAGATGCTCAGAACATAAAAATCTCAGTTTCAAATGAGCCTGTAGTTGCTTTGGGAAAATCTGAGGTTATGAACATTGAGTGCTTATGGTTTATGTATGTTTTTATGACTTTTTTTTAACTTGGTAATAGACCTGTTAGACCTGTGTGTCTCTTTCTCCCTCCTGAATGTGTCAGTAGTCCACTTAAGAGACAAGTGACTAGAGGACAGCATGATGAAAGAGGGACTCTAATTAGTGACACAGCTAACACTGTGAAAGTGGAGGCATCTGCTACAGTTGCTAAATATAATTGCTAGAGAAAAGTTTATAAATATTCATTTAAATGTATTTCTCAAAGGCTCATGTTTGGAACCACAGCTGCTGGGTTGCCTAAAGAAACATAAATGTGCCACAATTAATGCATTCTTAAAGAAAGAAAAAAAATGCTTTATCTTTAATGTGCAGGCATTTGAGTAAACACCATGGATCAGCAATTTCTATAGCTACCATTTTGCATGTCATATTTATTAGATGGTGTTACTACTTATACTTTAGAAATTCAGTAGTTTCTCTGATTATGGCTTTCTAGATTTAACAGTTATAAATTTAACTTGTGCTGAGTGACTAATATACTATTTAATGTCTTGTGTGATTAAGTTTTGAGTTTGCTTGCCAGAAAATTTGGCTAAAGACTATTAAAATGAATTTCATTTTCCTTTCAAACAGAAATCTGGAAACCCCGTTTCAAAATTCCAAATTTTTTTTCTGTAAAAATAGTATTGCGTTAATCTTCCATTTTGTTCTCTTGAGATTAGTGTAGTAATAATTATTCATTGACTACTTGTACTGCAGTATGTGTCCAAATGTGAATTAAAGGATACATTCCTGTGTCAGTCTCGTATAATCTCACATATTGAATTTGGTGGGTTTGCAGGAAGAGACATAGCGAAGAGCAGAGGCAGCCTGGGAAAGCCCCCTGGTGATGTTAGTGGGTGTGTAGGTGCCTGAGAATAAGAAAGAGAAACGTGGATGAAAAAAAATCTGCAGATTTTCAAGGATAAAGTAGGCAAGACACATCAATGACCTCATTACCAGAGGCTAGAGCAAGGCACAGAGCAGACTGCAAAATGAACAGATGAGAATGAGAATTATGCAGCAGCAAACAAAATGTTGTCATGGGAGCTTAATACTCATGCAAGATTCAGCCAAAGATTTGTGCCTGTGGAGGACCTAAATCTAAAAGAGTGGTTCTCAACTGGGGTTGATTTCTGTCCCTCAGGGAATATTTGGCAATGTCTGCAGACATTTTTGGTTGTGGTTCTCAACTGGGGGTAGGGGTTATGCAACTGGCATCTAGTGGGCAAAGGCCAGGCATGCTACTAAATGTCTTACATTGCACCGCACAGTCCCATAATAAAGAATTATCTGGCCTAAAATATCAGTTATGCTGATTGTGAGAAACCCCTCTCTAGCCAAGAGGCTAACCTGAGACAAAGATATTATTGAATGTAAGCATAAACCTCAAATGACACCTCTTAGGTATTATTTAATAAACTGGGTGAATTGTTATAATGTATGTCCATTTCCAGATTTTTTTTTTTTTTTTGAGACAGAGTCTCGCTCTGTTGCCCAGGTTGGAGTTCAGTGGCACAATCTCAGCTCACCGCAACCTCTACTTCCTGGGTTCAAGCTATTCTCCTCCTCAGCCTCCCGAGTAGCTGGGATTACAGGCGCACGCCACCATGCCCAGCTAAGTTTCATGTTTTTTTAGTAGAGACTAGGTTTCACCATGTTGACCAGACTGGTCTTGAACTCCTGATCTCAGGTGATCCACCCGCCTTTGCCTCCCAAAGTACTGGGATTATAGGCGTGAGCTGCCGCGCCCAGTCCATTTCCAGATTTTTAAAAAAGCAGCAGCTTAGGTGGTAATTGTATGATCTAAATTCTCAAAGGAAATGTAAAATTAAAAATATTCTCAACCATGTGTGTATGAAGATATAACCATCATAGCTTTTATTAAATTCAACTGAAAACTTGCTGATATTATTTTGCATCAAACATGACCAGTTTTGTTGATACTTTTCACATTTCCCTTTTCTTATTATTTTGCATTCACTTCTAAAATGTATTACATCACAAGGGTATCCAGGTAAATCCACTTGCTTGCTTTTAGCATTACAAAGAGTACCATTAAAAAAAAGAAAAAAACATAGTTTTTTTTTTTTTTTTTTTTTTTTTAAGCTCAGAGTTCTATGGTGTTCTTGTCTTTTACATTACAAAAGTTGGTTTAAAGCCAGGCACATAGCAGTTAGGATGCACTGATCACACTTCCTGGTTTAGAAGCAAAAATCTTTTACAGTTATGGTGATCATTATTGAAAATGGCATGTACAATTTAGCATTTTTAGTGTTAGTAAAATCGTTAAAATTTATATCCAGTGAACAATGTTTAGTTCAGAATTAATGAACTTCCTATTGCCATTTTAAGATCTGAATGCTGAAGCCATTTGAATTTTAAGGTCTCTGACGGCTGCATAAATTGGATTTCAAGTAAATGGCAAAGACATGTATGCAGTCTTGTCAGTATTAAGAAACAGATTTTCTTTATTCTGTTTTGCTCTGATAAAAACAGAATAAAGGATAGTCTCTTCAATAAATGGTCCTGGGGAAACTGGATATTCATATGCAGAAGAGTGAAACTAGACCCTCTATCTCTCACCATATGCAAAAATCAAAATGAATTAAAAACTTAAATTTAAGACCTAAAACTATAAAACTACTAGAAGAAAACATTCAGGAAATGTCTCCAAACATTGGTCTGGGCAAAGATTTTTTGAATAAGGCCTCAAAAGTGCAGGCAGCCAAGGTAAAAATTGACAAATGGGATTACATCAAGCTAAAAAGCTTCTGCACAGCAAAGGAAGCAATCAACAAAGTAAAGAGACAGCCCACAGAATGGGAGAAAATATTTGCAAATTATTCATCCAGCAAGGGATTAATAACTAGAATATACAAGGAAGTCAAACAACTAAATAGCAAAAACACTCCAAATAATCTGATTAAAAACTGAATAAAAGATCTGAATAGACATTTCTCAAAAGAAGACATACAAGTGGCCTACGAGTATATGAAAAAATGCTCAGCGTCACTTATTATCAAGGAAATGCAAATCAAAAACACAATGAGATATCATCTCACCCCAGTTAGAATGGCTATTATCAAAAGACGGAAAATAACAAATGCTAGAGAGAATGTGGAGAAAGGGGAACACTAATATGCTGTTGGTGGGAATGTACAGTCACTGTGGAAAACAGGATGGAGTTTCCTCAATAAGATAAAAATAGAACTACCATATGATCCAACAATCCCACTGCTGGGTATTTATTTAAAGGAAAGGAAATCAGTATATCAAGGAGATATCTGCACTCCCATGTTTATTGCAGCACTACTCACAATAGTCAAGATATGGATCAACCTAAGTGCCCATCAATGGATGAATGGATAAAGTAAATGTAATCCATATACTCAATGGAGTATTTTTCAGCCATATAAAAAGAATGAAATCTTGTCATTTGCAGCAATGCAAATGAAATTGTAGGACATTATGTTAAGTGAAATAAGCTAGATACAGAAAGACAAATAATACATTTTCTCATTCATATGTGGGAGCTGACCAGCTGAGGCAGCTCACACTTATAATCCCAGCACTTTGGGGGGCTAAGATGGGAGGATCGCTTGAATTCAGAAGCTCAAGACCAGCCTAGGCAACACAGTGAGACACTGTCTATACAAAAAATGAAAAATTAGCCAAGTGTGGTGACGCATGCCTGTAGTCCCAGCTACTTGGGAGGCTGAGACTGGAGGATTGCTTGACTCAGGAAGTCAAGGCTACAATGAGCCATGATACTGCTACTACACTCCAGCCTGGGTGACAGAGCAAGACTCTGTCTCAAAACAAACAAACAAGCAAACAAATAAAATATATGTGGAAGCTAAGAAAATTGACCTTATGGAGGTAGAGAGTAGAATGATGGTTACCAGAGGCTGGGAAGGGTAGGAGATAGAGATGAAGATGAGTTAGTTAGTGGATACAAAAATACAGTTAACGTAGAATGAATAAGTTCCAGTGTTTGATAGTACAATAGGGTGTCTATAGTTAACAACAATTTATTGTATATTTGCAAATAGCTAAAAGAAAAGATTTGGAACATTCCCAACACAGAGAAATGATAAATGTTGCAGGTGAAAAATATTTTAATTACCCAGATTCGGTCATTATAAATGCACAGCTTTATGTATCCATAAAAATTGAAAAAATCAAAAAAAAAGAACATAGGGGATTCCAAGTCTTTGCTATTGTGAATAGTGCCGCAATAAACATACGTGTGCATGTGTCTTTGTAGTAGACTAATTTATAATCCTTTGGGTATATACCCAGTAGTGGGATGGCTGGGTCATATGGTACATCTAGTTCTAGATCCTTGAGGAATTGCCATACTGTTTTCCATAATGGTTGAACTAGTTTACAATCCCACCAACAGTGTAAAAGTGTTCCTATTTCTCCACATCCTCTCCAACACCTGTTGTTTCCTGACTTCTTAATGATTGCCATTCTAACTGGTGTGAGATGGTATCTCATTGTGGTTTTGATTTGCATTTCTCTGATGGCCAGTGATGATGAGCATTTTTTCATGTGTCTGTTGGCTGTATGAATATCTTCTTTTGAGAAATGTCTGTTCATATCCTTTCCCCACTTTTTGATGGGGTTGTTTGTTTTTTTCTCGTATATTTGTTTGAGTTCTTTGTAGATTCTGGATATTAGCCCTTTGTCAGATGAGTAGGTTGCAAAAATTTTCTCCCATTCTGTAGGTTGCCTGTTCACTCTGATGGTAGTTTCTTTTGCTGTGCAAAAGCTCTTTAGTTTAATTAGATCCCATTTGTCAATTTTGGCTTTTGCTGCCGTTGCTTTTGGTGTTTTAGACATGAAGTCCTTGCCCATGCCTATGTCCTGAATGGTACTACCTAGATTTTCTTCTAGGGTTTTGATGGTATTAGGTCTAACATTTAAGTCTCTAATCCATCTTGAATTAATCTTCGTATAAGGGGTAAGGAAAGGATCCAGTTTCAGCTTTCTACTTATGGCTAGCCAATTTTCCCAGCACCATTTATTAAATAGGGAATCCTTTCCCCATTTCTTGTTTCTCTCAGGTTTGTCAAAGATCAGATGGCTGTAGATGTGCGGTATTATTTCTGAGGACTCTGTTCTGTTCCATTGGTCTATATCTCTGTTTTGGTACCAGTACCATGCTGTTAGACTGGATTAAGAAAATGTGGCACATATACACCATGGAATACTATGCAGCCATAAAAAAGGATGAGTTTGCGTCCTTTGTAGGGACATGGATGCAGCTGGAAACCATCATTCTTAGCAAACTATCACAAGAAGAGAAAACCAAACACCGCATGTTCTCACTCATAGGTGGGAACTGAACAATGAGATCACTTGGACTCGGGAAGGGGAACATCACACACTGGGGTCTATCATGGGGAGGGGGGAGGAGGGAGGGATTGCATTGGGGAGTTATACATGATATAAATGATGAATTGATGGGTGCTGACGAGTTGATGGGTGCAGCACACCAACATGGCATAAGTATACATATGTAACAAACCTGCACGTTATGCACATGTACCCTAGAACTTAAAGTATAATAAAAAAAAAAAAAAAAAAAAAAAAGAACATAGGGGAAAGCATGAAAGAATTTTTAGATGAAATGACAGACAACTTGAAAGGTATAAGTTTTTTGTCTCTTTTGATTGTCTTTTTTGGAAAAATCAGAGTTGCTTGGGATGAGAACAGAATTCTGTTCAGTTAGCTTTCCAAATATTGATATGTTTCCCCAAAGCCCAAACTGTGACCCTTGTCCCTTCATTGACACATTGTCTGTGACTGCTTTCATGCTGCAAAGACAGAGTTGAATAGTTGCCACAGAGACCGGATGGCCTGAAAAGCCAAAAGTATTTACTGTCTGTCCCTTTACAGATAAAGGCTGCCAACCCTTGGTCTAGATTAGTAATGCCACTGTGGAAAAGAGGTGTCTTGCATGCAGGCAATATTTTTCAGAATGCATTATAGTACTCGTTCTCATATGCAACTGCATTTTGCAATTATCTGGAAAGTTTTAGAAAGTTCTAATGCCTGGACCCACCGCCAGGGATTCTGATGTAATTAGTATAGAGGAGGCCCTGGACACCAGGATGTTTAAAAACTACCCAGGTGGTTCCCATGTGTAGCCAACTTTGAGAACCATTGCCTTATGTTGCTACACACTCCCACATGGGAAGATAGTTTCTCTCCACAGGCTGGATCTGCCCCCAAGTAGCATCGCAAGTATCATTCTTGCCTGCAAGTTCCAGTGACATAATGCTTGAGGCAGGCTGTCCCCAGACTTAGTGGCAAGAGGACAGACGGGAATAGCAGCCCATCTCCAAACCTTACGTTTCTTTAAACTTCCTCAGGAATGTGGCAAGAAATGAGACTACCACTGTAAAATGCATTGATTCTCCAGACTTAAATGAATGTAAAACCCAAGGGCTTTTATTGTCTATGGTTTCAGTGCTTTCCTTGGCTCTCTGGTGCCTATTTTTATCACTGAACAATGAAAATCTATTGGCAATGTTCCTGGTAGTTATCTTCCATTCAAATGTCAATGGAAGATGATCCGAAGTTCTGGAAGTATGGCTGTGGTCGATTTCTTTTTCTACATGGTTTAGGAACTAAGGATTATTTCAGTAATAATCCTATTTCTGAAAACCTGCCACATCATGTTACTTTGCAGCTCTGTGCATGGCTGTCATTGTAAACACTGTTTATAGAACCTTTATCAGCATTTGCCTCTGGAATTTATAAAGCATTTAGTATAATTTGCTGTGGAACCACTGGTGTTTTTCTAGCTTAATACAGTCAGCACATATGGAGTATTTGGAAGATAGCAGTTTACATCCTATAAAATGACTTTTGAGTCTAAAGCACTTTTATCTCAGCCATTTGAAATGATTGATTACTTAATTCACACTGCCAGGTACTGTTCTTCTCATTTTACAAATGAGGGAAATGAGGCAAAAAGAGGACAGGGGACTTCTTCAAGGCCACGCAGCAAGGTAAGGGCAATTGAAAACTGGAACTCCCCAGGCTGAGCTCTTCTATCTAATATTTCCCTCTGGTGCAGGAGAGTAAAAATGCGAGTCTCTAAATCCCGGCGGTCTACATCCTGAATGCAAAGCACCCCCAACAGATGCTTGTAGTCAAACACATGACCGAATCGCTGCTCCTTGCTTGAGGAAAACTTCTGCAAACTTTATTATTATATTTTGCTTGAAATCATGTAAACACAAATAGATCCATTGAGAAACAGACATTTGGCTTTTTAAAATTAAAGTGGGACTCCAGGTAGGTAGCATCATCCATAGAACAGTTAGGAATTCATTTCACCAGTGTTCTAAAGGGGCAGATGATAATCCGCATATGCTTTCTTATTGGCATGGTTTAGCATGTGGTTATGTTGTTTATTTAATTCAGAAGGCTTTTAAAAGCGATACTGTAAAATGTGACTAGCCAGAAGACAAGGAAAACAGAAATGTTCCCAACTTAATAAACTACCTGGAAAGAATAACTAAAACTTTGAAAAAAATCCTTGTTAGGAGTTTATTAAAATTTTAATTTGCAGCCTAAGTACCAACAGAGAACTTCAGTACAAAGTAATCAGATTTAATATTCATGACAGTGACCCCGAGGCAAAGGTAGATTCAGTTATCAAACAAGATTCACTTTTCTCTGTATACTTTCTAAGGCAGCAGAATACATTTTTTAAATTGTAGAAAATATTCCATAATCATGGCTAAGCCAGATCTACTCATCAAAAATGTCAGCTAATTGAGTTTATTGTTTTGACACTTTAAATATAAGGAGACTTGGCTTGAGATAACAAATGTATCCAGCAATGTATGTCCTGGAGAACAAATTTTTGTAAAATTATACCTTTTGCTCACTTATTAGATGGCTAGGAGTTTTCATAGAGTCATACCTGATAAAGAAGTGAATTGTCTCATTTATAAATTATAAACCTAGTGAGTAGAAGTATACAGATGGTCCCCAACTTATGATATTTTGACTTAGGACTTTTTGACTTTATTGTGGTGGGAAAGTGATATGCATTCAATTACCCACACATTTTATTTTTACTTTCAGTACAATATTCCATAAATTACATGATATATTCAACACCTTACAATAAAATAAGCTTTATGTTAGATGATGTTGCCCAACTGTAGGCTAATGTAAGTGTTGTGAGCACATTTAAAGTAGGCTAAGCTAAGCTATGATGTTCAGTAGGTTAGATGTACTGAAGGCATTTTTGACTTAAGATATTTACAACTTACAATGCATTTATCGGGATCTAACCTCATTGTAAGTCTAAGAGTATCTGTACATTTATGTTAATTAAGATTTTATCATTACCTGATCTCTGTCCTTATGAGGCTTACAAGTTGGGGGAGTTTAGTGACAAACAGGAACTGATTAAGTAAATCCAGGTGTGGTTAATGCTATAAAGAAGCATCAGACAGACCCTAAGAAGCAGCATATCCGCTGGGCTCCCTCTTCACACTTGTATAAATTCAATCAGTGAGAAACCTATGAACCCAGATGGATTGACACCATCTGTTACTCAAGGCACAGCATGTTCACATCAGTTCCTTTTGCCCCCTAAGTTCCACAGGGCGATGTGGAAGGGGGCCTGGGTAGATGCTGTCCACAGAGTGGGTTTGTGTCAGAGCTGAGAAACACTGAGCTTAGGAAACTCCCAGTTGTATATGGGGTCTGCTAGCAAACTTGCCCATCTTCCCCTCCAGAGAGAAATCTCTTTATTAACTTGGAATATAAGCAGATCTTCTCTGGGGATTGGAGGGAGAATGTAAAGGGAGGAATCTCTGCCTTCTCTATCCTGGTCAGGAAACAAATCTGTGACCCAGGACTATACTATCTCTAGCTTCCAAGGCCATTTGCTATTCAAACATCCTTGTTCAAAGCTATCAGTGCTCTTGACTCAGAAATCATGCACAAACATCTAAATTATCTCCCAATAAGGAAGTAAGTGATGTGATACAAGGTAATTGAAGGATGTCAGGGGAATGAGAAGCTGACCCCAGAGTGGATATATGGAGAGGGGCAACTGCTCCTAGGAAGAACTGGGAAAGGGTGTTTCCAGAGGCAACAACATGAGGTGGATGATGTGCTTGGTGTGTTCAAGGGATGTCAAGAAGAGCAGCATGGCAGGAGATGCATAGGTGAGCAGAAAGGTAGCTGGGGCAAATTCGGGAGGGTACAGGAGCCAGATCATTCAGGGCCATGTAGGTCATAGTTTGAGTTGGGAGTTCATCAGAAGAGTGATGGGAAACCTGTGCTGCTCTGTAAGGCATGAGTGACCTGTATTTTCTAATTACAGCTTCAAACCATGTAGTGGGTAAGTCAATCAATTTTGCTGGTCATACGTAGCATTTCATTTTTAAATAATGAGATAGAATAGGACAGAAGATATCAGTACCTTTTATGTAGTGGAATGCCTTATATAAATACTGTTTCATGAAACTTTCATTTATCCTATTTCATTAATATTAACTTTTATTAATTAACAGTAGTTATATATTATTAGAATAATTGATGTTAATTAATATTGGCATTTTCCCCATGTTGACATCTCCTCTAAAGTCAAGATGGGTCTCATGATCAATAGTATCTAAAGTTTGATGAACTATGCTATGAATGTTTTATATGTGCATGTGTGAAGTGTATTGCTATGTGATATTTATTTCTGAGTATGGGTCACTGTCACTATTTTACCTTCAAAGGCTTATTTATGGTAGCAAGGTTGGGGCAGCCTGGGGAAATTGGAATACCACCTAGAATTGGATGCCTCCATTCTGGGTGGGGTAAATGAGAGAAGATATAAGTAGCCTTGGGCTCTGGAAGCAAATAGAGTTGTTTCACTGGCCAACTATATCAGACAAGTGTGGTCAAGCCACCAGAGTCAGGCATTGACAATCAGATGTAATAGGACTGTAAGAATTCCCTGTGAACAGAAGGAATCCAGGATGTGACAAGGCTTTGGGGGTCTTCATAGCAGCATGCCTGATCGGTTAAACCAGCAGGAGTGAAGCCTCAGCCTTTAGTGGCATATGGTGCCAGGATGGTTACTAAGAGGAGGTCTTTAGTATAAAGAACCAGGCCCAAGTCCCCTCACAAAGGATGGAACAGCCAGGCTGTGGCACTAGGAAGCCAGCCTCAGGATGAAGAAACTGCTCTTTACTGGGGTCACCTCCTTAACCACTTCTCAACCAGGCCCAACATTTTGTTTGCCTACTGCTTCCTCTTTTTGTTGAACTCTTAGTTACCTCTATAGAGGATTCATTTTTTAAAGATATGCTCAGGGAGAGAGCCCACCTGACTCTGCTTTGGGTGTCTAAGGTGAGGGGACTGGGTCTCTGGGACTAAATGGAAGTCAAGCCAAGGCCTTTCTAGCAAAGAGGGCAACTGGAGTCCCTGAGTGTTGGGTTGGGTTTACATGAATCTTATGTGTATAAATCTGAGTATAATCCCTCTTAGAGCGGGGATGAGCCTTTGGGTTAGAGCAGGATCAGTTGCCATAAGTAAGAGGAGAATACTGTGTTTGAATCCTGGTGTGGCTTACACCATCTCACCTCTTGAGAGGATGAAATGACAGATGAGTGTATAAACCACCATGAGTAGGCTGTGTCAGTAAACATAAGGAAGACATAAGAATCTGTGTGCCATGGCTTTGAAATAAAGCACTGTACTTCTTTCCCTCTCCAAGGTCTCTCTGGTGAAACCCTATCTTCTTTACTCCATTGTAGACAGCAAGAGGTAACAAACACCTATCTTTTAAGTATTGAGCCTAGGCTGCAACTCCAGTCTAGGTAACTTCATCTTTTTAGCTTGAAAATGATGTGTAGTTCAAGTTATGTAACCTTTTTCCAAGGAACTTAATTTAGTCATAACATCATTTGCCAACATGCACTCTAAAATATGCTCTTATTGTCAGTAGATTATGACTAAAATTAATCAAATCACTGAAGGCTGCCCATGACCAGTAAATTATCATGTAATAATTAGTTCTTTACCTAATTCTTTGTTCAAACCATAGCTTCTGCCCTTCTTTGTGGGCTTTACAATATCAAAAGACATTTCTTGAGCTTGACAAATTGACACATTTGACTTGTTTATTAATTGTTTTCAAGGATAACTTAAACTTTTTAACATTATTTTAATACATTATGGACAGTTTCTGCCAGTTAACTAAAATGCAATTTGAAAATAAATATACTACAGATACTTTTTTCTGATTTTCTTGTTATTTTGTCTTATCTATAACAAATTTCACGCCTTATGTTTTCAAATATCAGCTGCCTAGATTCTTTCACTTAGATTTTAATTGACATGAAACTACATTCATAAATACATATGTTGATGCATCCAAATGAAGTACCTTTTCTTTAGTCAATATATTTAGGAAGTAAGTGCTATTACTAATATATTTTCTTATTAAGTAAGATAATGGGTGTGGATTTTTAATAATGTATAATAGACTTCTGAGCAAAAGCTGGTATTTCATGGTCTTTTAATATCTGTGTGACAAGAAAAGTTCTACCAATTCAATAAAATTCTGTGAGGACAAAAAACAATTTTGTTTGATGCTTTGTCAAAGCTATAAACTCTTAATGTAATCTCCATTGGGTTTATTTTTATTTCTATTATGTTTCCCTCACCCAAAATACAAATTAAAATGTGCCAAAGAGGAAACTATTTTAAATGAATCCAACCTGTTTTCTTTTCTCTATTCTTGAAAAATATTATTTGTTGTACAATAATATATGAAACTTTCCTATACTATGTTTAATTTTTTTGTATTAGACTCATGTGTAATACATCTTTTAAAAAATAATTTTGAATGAATGCTGAAAACACAAGAGTCTAAATTTTCAAACTCTTTGGGATTGGAATGTATCTAAGCTGAATAACTCAATTTCACTTTGAGGCAGTTTTAACATTGAAGGGAATGCTGACAAGCCTGTGGCACAGAAAGCCAAAAAAAAATTTGTCATCTGGCCTTTCACAGAAAATGTAATCCAACTGCATTATTCGAATTATTTGGGTATTTGTTGTATTCATGGAAAGTAGTCCTTAAGATTGAAAGTTTGGCATTACTGCACTGGAATTGAGCACTTGAAATTATTGCATTTTAAGGATATACTGTCTTTGTCACAATGACTGAACTCTGCCTTATAGCATGAAAGCAGCCATGGACAGTATGGAAACAAATGAGTGTGGCTGTGTGCCAATAAAACTTTATTCATAAAAACAGGATCAGGCTGGATTTGGCTCACCAGTAATTTGCCAACCCCTTCAAACCTTTGTTATTCAAAGAATAATCTATGTGCTGGGAATAACAGCATTCCCTGAAGCTCTAAAATGCAGACTCTCAGGCCCCACCTCAGACCTACTGAAGTAGAATCTACATATTAACAAGGTTCCCAGGAGATTCATATGAGCCTTAAAGTTAGAAGATTATTGCCCTAAACTACTCTTCAAAGTGAAGTAACAGGTTACTCCTGGGAGGATCTGTGAAATGAATAAGTATGTTGACTGCGGCTTAAGACTAGGTTTAGCAGGTGAAGAGCAAATGCAAGAATATGGAGAACTTTATCTGGCCCACCAATAATTTTCCCTTCCTACTGTAGGTCTTCTCAGATGGTCTGTTCCATTTCTTTAGAGGAGAATGTCCTAATTTCTTGCCCTGGAAATTACTGACTGTGGGTACTTCTGCATGAGGGAATGGGTGGGATAAGTTATTTAATACACAGGTGTGTAAGTATTCCTTCTATTTTTTATGCATGCAAATGCTACTCAATTTTGTATTTGGCATTTTTAAGTCTCAAGCTTGTAGACATTCTTCAAATTAGACCAACTACCCCATCTATTGTAGATCCCTCTGGTGATATTTAAGCTTCCTGGACTGTGCGGAGAGACTCAATGATGGGCCACTGAGGAGTTGGACCACAACAGAGTTTCTTGGCCTTAGCATTATTGGCATTTGGGGCCAAATAATTCTGGTGTTGTTAGGTGCAGTCCTGTGCATTGTAAGGTATGTAATAGGATTTCTGGCTTCTCATTCGATGCCAGTAGAATCCCCCACCCCCAGTTATGATGGCCACACATGTCTCCACATATTGCCAAATGTACACAGGGGGACAAAATTGCCCCTGGATGAGAGCCACCAAGTCCTAGAGGTGCTGAGAAATCAGTGCCTCTCAGGTGTTGTCAGGGCAGCTACAGGCCCAGGACATGGGTGACCTGCCTCAAGCATTCCCTCTGTTCTTTCAGTGAGGCATAATAATACTAATTTTTGCTGGATGCAGTGGCTCACACCTTTAATCTCAGTGCTTTGGGAGTCCAAGGTTTTCTTGAGCCCAGGAGTTTGAGATCAGCCTGGGCAACACAGTGAGACCTCATCTCTATAACAAATTAAAAATTAGCCAGGTTTGGTAGTGTGCACCTGTAGTAGCTACTCAGGAGGCTGAGGCAGGAGGATCCCTTGAGCCCAGGAGTTTGAGGCTACAGTGAATTACGATCGTACCACTGCACTCCAGCCTGAAAGACAAAGTGAGACCCTGCATCAAAAAAAGTTAATTTCCATGTGAGTCACGAAATGAGAAATTTAGGAAACAAAGTCAAAGTCACAGCTTCTCCAGGACCTGCAGCTCCATCAGCTTTTCATCATCCCATTACTCCCTCTCTGAGCTGCTGACACATCCTCTTTCTGTTCTCTCTGTCCATATCAGTTCTGATTCCATTTTCTTCTTTATTGTCATTTAAAATAATATCTCATGGGAGAAAAAAATGAATATGTATTGTCTGTCTGGCATTTTGAACTGAAATCTTCACCATAATGTCCTCTAAAGTAAAATGCTAGAGATTGGGAAACAAATTGAATTTTATAGTTTAGAAATCTTTCACATTAGAATTGTGTTATTGCCTAGTTTTAATTGTTTGGTACATGTAACATTTTAGAAAATTATTACCAAGGGACTTAATTTCTGTAGCTGATCCTATAACTGGCTCATCCCAAGTCAGAGTTGGTAATATGACTGTTCTTTGTGAGGAAGAGAGCTGGTGTTTGCTGAGTTTGTTTGAGTAATGATGGCCCTCAAAAATCTTTCCAATCTGATCAAACCTAATTCATTTACTTTTGTAAAAAGAATCACTTTATATTATACAGCGATTAAAATATTAATTTTTCAAATATTGAACTTTATTTTCCATTTGGTTATTTACTGAATTTGTGGTATGCAAATCTGTAGTTTATTCAATTGACTATAATAACAGTTGCCAGAGGGAACAAGTCTGGGTCAGCCAGGGAATTGGCTCTGTAATCTACCTCCTGAGATGAAAGTACTGCATAGCAGATCTGATTTACAGTTTCATTTGGATAGTTCATCATTTTTCAAAGAGGAAAAAAAAAAGATTACATCTAGCTCAGTGCTCCTGCTAGTACACACTGTGCCTTTGTGAGGATTATAGATTATTTACAAAAGTAGCCCCATTTCATCTTTGGCTTTGTCCATGTTTCTTGCACTGTGACTTTTTGGCTCCTCCTATCAATAGTTGGACTCTACCTCTCTTTCCCTTGAATCTGGGGTAGCCATTTGCCTTGCTTTGGCCAGTGGAATGCAGGAACAGTGATGATGTGCCTGCTCTAAGCCTAGTCCTTAAGAGACCCTGCATACTTCTGTTGTCTTTGTCTTGGAATATTGTGCAGCCCTCATGAGATTAAGCCAGGGCTAGATTGCTGAGATTAAGCAAGGGCTAGATTGCTGAAAGATGACAGATGACATATCACATGGGACAGAGAAGCCATCCCAGCTGAGGCCACACTAGACCACCAAGTCCTAGCTAACCAAGCATTTGACTGCAGTTGTGTGAGTGAGCTCAGCTGAGACTAGAAGAACTTCCCAGCTGAGCCCTGTCCAATTGCCAACCTGCAGTAAAGACAGATAATTGTTGATGTTTTAAGCCACTAAATGTGTCATATGACAAAAGGTAACTAAAACAGTGAGAATTAGAAAAAGGCACTGCTTTGGGTGGATGAATTATATAATGGCACCTCTTATTCTGATGCAGACTTTTCTAGAGTACACATTGTTACTGTCTCCCTCAGGTATCCTAATGGGCTACAGAATTCACAATCAGAAACAATAGCTGTGAAATCTAGAGTCAGGTTGCTGCCCTCCACCCTAGGCACAGCGATTTAGAAGCTGTGTGATCTTTGGGAGGGAACCTCATCTCTGAAAGACAGTATAGGGCTTATACAGTTCAGGTATTAGAAAGGACTCACTAGATACCACAGAGTGTACTGTAGGTGCCAAGGGAGAGCTTTCCATTTTGCCCTCTGAAGGTTTGCTGAAAAATCAGCTTGCAAAAGGCAGATTAATTGGAGAAAAGGCTTACTAATTTACTTAATGTGTACACATGGAAGCCTTCAGAACAAAGACCCAAAGATACTGAGGAAATTGTCCATTTTTATGCTTAGGTTCAACACAGGATGGACAGGAATATAGAAACATGGTTGGACAAATAGAGTTTGATCTAGTGCTAATAGACTGAGTGGGGAAATCCAGGAAGGCCTTTCTGTCTAGATTCTTCTTGACATCTCTAAGTAGCCTTCCTTCCTTCTGGGTATGGGGCAGAACCCTCTCTGGAATGGGGGGGTCTTAGGACATACAGTCAAACAAGGTAGGTCAGAGAGTTTCTCTATGGCCGATTTCTACACAAAACAAAGCAGAGGAAAAGTTATAATAGTATTTTCAGGTTTTATGGCTGGCTTTGTGGCAAAGGGGTTCTGGTTTGTATGACATGCCTTGGGGAAGAAGGATGCTAGTTTGTATGACTAGCCTCAGGGGAAAATGGGACTGAGAGACAAGAGGGCAGCAGAAGATCAGAGAAAAACCTTTTCTTCTAAGGCCCTCAGTTTGGGGTATTGCTTTCTGAGCCCCCAACAATACACATGTGAAGCTTTTGTTTAAAGAGAAAAAGGATGTGGTGCAGTAAGAGAAAGTAAATGTGGGCAACATCAGGAGTCAGAGAGACATTCCAACAACCCAGAGCCCTTTCTTCCTTTCAGCACATGGGGCCAGGCTGAGTCATTGGCTTGAACATCAGGATCTGTGTGCCCAATCTTGGCTTGGGGAGAGTTCAGAGAAGCTTTCAATGCAAGGGTGCTCCTGAATCTCTTTGGTCATAAACAAGCTAGGCAAACCAGTTAAGGCAGTTGCAAACCTGCAGTAAAGTAACTTATTAGGTGGGTTGTCAGGACAGTTTCTAACCATAAAAAAAAAAAAAAAACTTAAATCTCACTGCCCCTATCTTGACCAAGAGTCAGACCTCTGGCACTTTCAGAGATAAAGAAAGCTTTTTCCACCCCAGCTGTGATTCAGTTATATCTACACAGCCTCATTTTCCTTATTTGTAAAGTGAGGATAATTATACACCTTTTTACAGGATTTTATGGGGTTTATATGAGGTGATTCATGCAGAATACTTACCGCAAGTACCTGGAACTTAGTAAATACTCAAAAACTCTTCTACTACTAATTAAATAAAGAGTACTCAACAAGGAGCCAGCAACCAGCTTTGAACCATGTGACTTTGGACACAGCACTTCAGCTATCTGGGCCTCAGTTTTCTCATATTAAATTAGGGAAGCAATGATTAGGTTACCCTATCCTGTGATAATGTCATGCTCATCTTTAATCTCCCAAGAGCCAAGTAAGAGTACCCTTTTATAGTTAGTTCATGCAAGTTAGCATCTAGTAGGTGAAAATACTAGTAAAAATTACTTTTCTTTATTCCTAATTCCAGGAGGGTAGTGCATAAATTCTGTGGACAATCTAGTAAGCAATTTTCCAAAGTAGGTTGCCTGAAGGCTCTAGGTTTAGAAAAAGCCATCAAGAAGAGGTTTGAGAAACTTTGGCATTGAAAGTCTGGACATCACAGAGAATAATTATTTTAGGACCACTTTGGTGGTGGGGACGCACTGGATTCATGAACCACTGGTAGCCATGGAGTTTTCCCTGGTGGTTGGTGTACTGCTAGAGACCTTAGGTTGGGATTTCACTTGCTAGACACCCAAGGAAGGAGTGAGTGAGAAACTTGGTTTGCCACAGTGCCCTTCTTAACTGATGCTTGGTTTCACCTCTGAAACAATCTTGACACCCTTGTGATGCTCCCTGATGCCCTAATCCCCCTCATTCTGCCCAAGGTATACCCTCTTGCTACCTGTATTCACCCTCTGTGCATCCACACTTGCTAGGGCTAGACACAGTGAAAGTATAGCTATTCCCTACAGAAGAAGTTCATGGCTAGGAGCAGAACTAATGATTTACAGCAGGATTAGCAAATGCTTTTTGTAAAGGGCCAGATACTAACTATTTTAGACTTTACGAGCCATACAGTTTCTATCACAGCTACTCAACTCTGCCATTGGTTATAGCACCACAGCAGCCATAGACCACATGTCAATTAATGGGCATGTCTGCATTCCAGTAGAATTTTATTTAGAAAGTGAGGGCAGCTGGTTTTGGCCCTCAAGCTACAGTTTGCTGACTCTTGGTTTGGCAGAAATAAAATACATGTATTGTTAAGGACTGTGCAACAGAGTGTTTTCAGGATTTCGGTATTTTTTTTTAACATGGAAGGAAAGTCTTGTCCATTTTGAAAATGATATAACATTATAAAGTCATTAAGGTTAATCCTCAGAGTGGCATCATGTAGACATATTTTAGAAAATAACAATAGTAGTCCAGTGAATAACTCCTCCAGGTACTGAAGATTATATTTGTTCTAGGTGGAAAGCTGGTAAGCCTCTCAAAATGAGAATGTTGGTAACAAATAAAAGTTCACATCTGAATTAGATCTCTGACACAGAGAACAAAAGGCATTTTCAAACTTGAATACCTATAGAAGCCCCCTCAAGTGCAAGGCTATTTGAGTTAGAAGCAACAATGAAACTCATCTCACTTAGTTATATGAAAAGAATCATATATATAACTTATGTACATTACATATATAATTTATATACATTTTATATAATTTTATATTATATATAATATATATTTATATTATATTAATATAATATAGGCATGTCATACAAACCAGAGAAATACCTAGTCTTTAGATAACAGGTAGGCTTTTCTGATGTGTGTAAGGTGCAATGAAAATCTGTGGTTCTGCATTATGCTTTCGCATTAAAACATCCTTTTTCTATACTATGCAATCATATACTTTTATTGGGAGATTATGGAAAGGGCCTTCACCTCTTGTACCCTGTAAAACACAAAATATATATTGTATATAATTATATATTATACATATATATATATATATATATATATATAGAGAGAGAGAGAGAGAGAGAGAGAGAGAGAGAGAGAGAGAGAGAGAGAGAGAGAGAGAATTTGGCCATGGACTGAAGGTAATAAATACCATTTAACAAATGTAATGTTTCAACATTGAAAATGAAGAAAAGGCCTGAAAAAACCTGGAAGAGTTGACATTTTGGTATTTAAAACTTTTATTGGGGAAAAAGTTTAATGCTTTATAATACAATTTGATTTTCCTGGTTTTCAAAGCAGCCAAGATACAGAAACTGTAGCCTCATTAAATCTAAAGAAATAAGAGAGTTGATCAAGTGTGCTCATTGGGTACATAATACATAGATGAAATGCAAATACTTACTGGAAAATATGATTAAATGCATAGTGTTTTCCAAGTCATTTTAATGTTTATGTACAAATTAATTTTATTTTAGGAATCAAGTAGATAAATTGTAATTTACTGCTTTTCACCCAAACATGAATTGGAACTAATATTAAAACTTATGATCTTTGGTTCATGGGTTGAGAATCCTGAAAGGAGTTTTCTTCTGGCAATTTTTAAAAATAGAATTTTTAAATCACTTAGCAATGTAATTTAACATTTATAAAGTAAAAATAAAAGCCACTAATAACCCCTCTATATTGTTTATTTTTTCTTCTTAAAGACTTCACTCTTAAAATACTGCATCATTAAGCAAGGTGCCCTTGTAGTCTGAAAGCAACATATGGACAGAGTAAATATAATCCCGATTAAGCTCCCTGTTTTATATGGAATGGCAGTAGAGCCAGACATATTAAATACCTGCAACTTGTCAGCTCCTAATTTGTGGTTTCCCATAGGACTAAGGCACTATAGTATATTTTTCCTAACTACAGATGTTTGCCATTTTTAACCATAATAAATGTACCAAAAGTTTTTAAAGCATTATATTATCTACCTCATTTAAAGATAAACATCTGTTTGCTTCAAAATTGGAATAAAGTCTATGAATCATAGAATAAGTGACACATTTTATAGGCCATATGCACAAACTCTAGAAATGGGCTAATTTTCAAAATTTATTATGGACAGGCAATTATGTGCTTGAAATTTTGCAAGCCTATATGATTCATTACCTAAGCCACATTGAGGATTTTTGCATTTAAAATGCTTTTTTTAAGAAGGCAGTCACTTGGGCATATTTATTTTTTGAACTCAGTTACTAGAGGTGTGGCCAAGATGAAAGGCAACTGAAATTGGCTTATGTTTATGAAGCAGAAATTATGATCCTCAGAAAAGGTAGCTTTAGACATAAGGATGCTGACAAAATGAATCTTCATTCCTTAAAGTTAGCCAGGAAAAGAAATGTTTCAGAGGATACAACTCAGGTTCTGAAAATTAAAATCTGAGCTACAAATGAGGAAAGTTTTACTTTATAATTTCTGCAAAATTTGACTTTACCTTTAATGACTCTGTGTGGTCTATGACATGGAACAGAAAAAACTTGTAAACATAAGTTTTTTGACAAAAGATTAGAATCATGATCTTCCCTTGCTATGGTTTAACAAGCCAACCAACCAGTTTGTTTAGAGGTGAAATTACATTATGATTGGGGAATCTTTCTGACATTCACACAATTTACATAAAAGGCATATATGCACCTGGCTGGAAGAACCATATTCAGGTATGTAACTTTTTGTTTGGTGGCTATTTCCAAATTGTTTTAATTTTTGCCAGAAGACTATACTAACGTCCACTTTCAAGAATATAGGTGCATCTGGTAGAGATTAGTAACAGGTTTCCCTAGGTCTTTAGATAACAGGTAGGTTTTTCTGATGTGTGTAAGGTGTAATGGAAATCTGTGGTTCTGCATTATCCTTTCCCATTAAAAGATCCTTTTTCTATACTGTGCAATCATATACTTTTATTGGGAGATTATGGAAAGGGCCTTCACCTCTTGTACCCTGTAAAACACAAAATATTACTATAGTATCACTATCTGCCTTACAGTGGAAAGTAAGTTTGACAGTAAGCTTTATCCTCACTTTTGGTCATATTTTCTTCTTTCAGGGAAGGAACCAGTTCTGCATTAAAATGTTTAAATGTATGACGTAAGGGGAGTCAACCTAGTTATTTAATTTGCATTCAAATGGAATTTGCCCCCAGCCTTCCTTTTCTTTCTTTCTCGGATTCGTGTCAGGGCCAGGCCATCTATCTGGTGCTGGAAATCATCTCTTCCTCAATAACCTTCCTTAATGGTTGTGCAGTGTTCCCTAATATGGGCACTGCCAAGTCAAGTGCAATGACAAAACTTGTGTTATGCAAACTTATTCTAAGTGTATACTTTATGTAAAGGTGCACATTCTTGGGAGATAAGGCAAGTTTCTGCATCCTCTATGTTACTAAGCCTCTCTCTGTTCCTCTGCATAAATAGGTGTGGTATTTGCAGAACCCTCTTCATTGGTTAAAAACAAATAAACAAAAACACGCCGATTTATATATAGGCAGGTAGCTAGAAGAGGTGTTTTGGCCCTTGTGGTTATTAACTTTGAGTTCTAATTCTTTCCATTAAATTTGACAAATCTTTATTGTGCACCTGTATGTGACCACTGTACTGTGAGAATGGATGAGACATAGCACCTGCCCCAAGGAGCTCACAGGCTGCAAAGAGAAAAAGACACGAAGACAGCTCTAGTACATATCAGACAATTAATATTACTTTCCTGTGAAAATGCATCTTTTAATAAATGCCAGGTATTGTTCTGATCTCTTGATATGTGTTACCTCATTGCATCCTCTCAATATCACTATGCGGATTATTATTCAATTGTACAGAGATACAATTGAAGTTAACTAACTTTTTGAAAGTCAGAGTTCCATGCCTACTTCATTGGTACCTAACTCAAGGAGTTGTTGGTTTCACATTTTCCTGGGGAAAGCACTGCATTTCATTCAGAGCTCTGTGTTAGGATATGCAGCCTTCTTTTTTCTGCTTCTTCTTTCTTCGTCTCTTTCTGGTTTGTTTCTTCGTTCTTGTCTGGGGGGGAGGAGGGTTGCTTATTTATCGTTCTTTCTTTCTTTTTCTTTCTTCTCTTTTCTTCTTTCTTTCTTTTTTCTTTCTTTTTTCTGTCCTATTTCGGTTCGCTCTCACTCTCTCACCCTTCCGTCCTTCCTTCCTCCTTCCTTCCTTCCTTCATTCCTCCCTTCCTCCCTCCCTCCCCCCTCCCTCCCTCCCTCCCTCCCTTCTTTCTTCTTCTTTCTTCTTTCTTTCTTTCTTTTCTTTCTTTCTTTCTTCTTTCTTTCTTTCTTTCTTTTCTTTCTTTTTCTTCTCTTTTTTTCTTCTTTCTTTCCTTCTTTCTTTTTCTTTCTTTCTTTTTTTCTCTTTCTTTCTTTCTTTCTTTCTTTCTTATTTATTTTTTCTTATTATTATACTTTAAGTTCTAGGGTACATGTGCATAACGTGCAGGTTTGTTACATATGTACACTTGTGCCATGTTGGTGTGCTGTACCCATCAACTCGTCAGCACCCATCAACTCGTCATTTACATCAGGTATAACTCCCAGTGCAATCCCTCCCCCCACCCCGCTCCCCATGAAAGGCCCCAGTGTGTGATGTTCCCCTTCCCGAGTCCAAGTGATCTCATTGTTCAGTTCCCACCTATGAGTGAGAACATGCGGTGTTTGGTTTTCTGTTCTTGTGATAGTTTGCTGAGAATGATGGTTTCCAGCTGCATCCATGTCCCTACAAAGGACACAAACTCATCCTTTTTTATGGCTGCATAGTATTCCATGGTGTATATGTGCCACATTTTCTTAATCCAGTCTGTCACAGATGGACGTTTGGGTTGATTCCAAGTCTTTGCTATTGTAAATAGTGCCGCAATAAACATACGTGTGCATATGTCTTTATAGCAGCATGATTTATAATCCTTTGGGTATACACCCAGTAATGGGATGGCTGGGTCATATGGTACTTCTAGTTCTAGATCCTTCAGGAATCGCCATACTGTTTTCCATAATGGTTGAACTAGTTTACAATCCCACCAACAGTGTAAAAGTGTTTCTATTTCTCCATATCCTCTCCAGCACCTGTTGTTTCCTGACTTTTTAATGATTGCCATTCTAACTGGTGTGAGATGGTATCTCATTGTGGTTTTGATTTGCATTTCTCTGATGGCGAGTGATGATGAGCATTTCTTCACGTGTCTGTTGGCTGTATGAATGTCTTCTTTTG
The DNA here is from genome assembly GCF_007565055.1 of Rhinopithecus roxellana. Classification (NCBI taxonomy): domain Eukaryota; kingdom Metazoa; phylum Chordata; class Mammalia; order Primates; family Cercopithecidae; genus Rhinopithecus; species Rhinopithecus roxellana. The sequence goes on from NC_044555.1 coordinate 77,911,718, forward strand.
AGAAATGTCTGTTCATATCCTTTGCCCAATTTTTGATGGGGTTGTTTGTTTTTTTCCTGTAAATTTGTTTGAGTTCTTTGTAGGTTCTGGATATTAGCCCTTTGTCAGATGAGTAGATTGCAAAAATGTTCTCCCATTCTGTAGGTTGCCTGTTCACTCTGATGGTAGTTTCTTTTGCTGTGCAGAAGCTCTTTAGTTTAATTAGATCCCATTTGTCAATTTTGGCTTTTGTTGCCATTGCTTTTGGTGTTTTAGACATGAAGTCCTTGCCCATGCCTATGTCCTGAATGGTATTACCTAGGTTTTCTTCTAGGGTTTTTATGGTATTAGGTCTAACGTTTAAGTCTCTAATCCATGTTGAATTAATTTTCATATAAGGAGTAAGGAAAGGATCCAGTTTCAGCTTTCTACTTATGGCTAGCCAATTTTCCCAGCAACATTGATTAAATAGGGAATCCTTTCCCCATTTCTTGTTTTTCTCAGGTTTGTCAAAGATCAGATGGCTGTAGATGTGTGGTATTATTTCTGAGGGCTCTGTTCTATTCCATTGGTCTATATCTCTGTTTTGGTACCAGTACCATGCTGTTTTGGTTACTACTGTAGCCTTGTAGTATAGTTTGAAGTCAGGTAGCATGATGCCTCCAGCTTTGTTCTTTTGGCTTAGGATTGTCTTGGCAATGCGGGGTCTCTTTTGGTTCCATATGAACTTTAAAGCAGTTTTTTCCAATTCTGTGAAGAAACTCATTGGTAGCTTGATGGGGATGGCATTGAATCTATAAATGACCTCGGGCAGTATGGCCATTTTCACGATATTGATTCTTCCTATCCATGAGCATGGTATGCTCTTCCATTTGTTTGTGTCCTCTTTTATTTCACTGAGCAGTGGTTTGTAGTTCTCCTTGAAGAGGTCCTTGACATCCCTTGTAAGTTGGATTCCTAGGTATTTTATTCTCTTTGAAGCTATTGTGAATGGAAGTTCATTCATGATTTGGCTTTCTGTTTGTCTGTTACAGGTGTATAAGAATGCTTGTGATTTTTGCACATTGATTTTGTATCCTGAGACTTTGCTGAAGTTGCTTATCAGCTTAAGGAGATTTTGGGCTGAGACAATGGGGTTTTCTAAATATACAATCATGTCATCTGCAAACAGGGACAATTTGACTTCTTCTTTTCCTAACTGAATACCCTTGATTTCTTTCTCTTGCCTGATTGCCCTAGCCAGAACTTCCAACACTATGTTGAATAGGAGTGGTGAGAGAGGGCATCCCTGTCTTGTGCCAGTTTTCAAAGGGAATTTTTCCAGTTTTTGCCCATTCAGTATGATATTGGCTGTGGGTTTGTCATAAATAGTTCTTATTATTTTGAGATACGTTCCATCAATACCGAATTTATTGAGCGTTTTTAGCATGAAGGGCTGTTGAATTTTGTCAAAGGCCTTTTCTGCATCTATTGAGATAATCATGTGGTTTTTGGCTTTGTTTCTGTTTATATGCTGGATTACATTTATTGATTTGCATATGTTGAACCAGCCTTGCATCCCAGGGATGAAGCCCACTTGATCATGTTGGATATGCATTTTGATGTGCTGCTGGATCTGGTTTGCCAGTATTTTATTGAGGATTTTTGCATCGATGTTCATCAGGGATATTGGTCTAAAATTCTCTTTTTTTGTTGTGTCTCTGCCAGGCTTTGGTATCGAGATGATGTTGGCCTCATAAAATGAGTTAAGGAGGATTCCCTCTTTTTCTATTGATTGGAATAGTTTCAGAAGGAATGGTACCAGCTCCTCCTTGTACCTCTGGTAGAATTCAGCTGTGAATCCATCTGGTCCTGGACTTTTTTTGGTTGGTAGGCTGTTAATTATTGCCTCAATTTCAGAGCCTGCTATTGGTCTATTCACGGATTCAACTTCTTCCTGGTTTAGTCTTGGGAGAATGTAAGTGTCCAGGAAATTTTCCATTTCTTCTAGATTTTCTAGTTGATTTGCGTAGAGGTGTTTATAGTATTCTCTGATGGTAGTTTGTATTTCTGTGGGGTCGGTGGTGATATCCCCTTTATCATTTTTTATTGCATCTATTTGATTCTTCTCTCTTTTCTTCTTTATTAGTCTTGCTAGCAGTCTATCAATTTTGTTGATCTTTTCAAAAAACCAACTCCTGGATTCATTGATTTTTTGGAGGGTTTTTTGTGTCTCTGTCTTCTTCAGTTCTGCTCTGATCTTAGTTATTTCTTGCCTTCTGCTAGTTTTTGAATGTGTTTACTCTTGCTTCTCTAGTTCTTTTAATTGTGATGTTAGAGTGTCCATTTTAGATCTTTCCAGCTTTCTCTTATGGGCATTTAGTGCTATAATTTTCCCTCTACACACTGCTTTAAATGTGTCCCAGAGATTCTGGTATGTTGTATCTTTGTTCTCATTGGTTTCAAAGAACATCTTTATTTCTGCCTTCATTTCGTTATGTACCCAGTAGTCATTCAGGAGCAGGTTATTCAGTTTCCATGTAGTTGAACGGTTTTGATTGAGTTTCTTAATACTGAGTTCTAGTTTGATTGCACTGTGGTCTGAGAGACAGTTTGTTATAATTTCTGTTCTTTTACATTTGCTGAGGAGTGCTTTACTTCCAATTATGTGGTCCATTTTGGAATAAGTGTGATGTGCTGCTGAGAAGAATGTATATTCTGTTGATTTGGGGTGGAGAGTTCTGTAGATGTCTATTAGGTCTGCTTGCTGCAGAGATGAGTGCAATTCCTGGATATCCTTGTTAACTTTCTGTCTTGTTGATCTGTTTAATGTTGACAGTGGGGTGTTGAAATCTCCCATTATTATTGTATGGGAGTCTAAGTCTCTTTGTAAGTCTCTAAGGACTTGCTTTATGAATCTGGGTGCTCCTGTATTGGGTGCATATATATTTAGGATAGTTAGCTCTTCCTGTTGAATTGATCCCTTTACCATTATGTAATGGCCTTCTTTGTCTCTTTTGATCTTTGATGGTTTAAAGTCTGTTTTATCAGAGACTAGGATTGCAACCGCTGCTTTTTTTTGTTCTCCATTTGCTTGGTAGATCTTCTTCCATCCCTTTATTTTGAGCCTATGTATGTCTCTGCATGTGAGATGGGTCTCCTGAATACAGTAAACTGATGGGTCCTGACTCTATCCAGTTTGCCAGTCTGTGTCTTTTAATTGGAGCATTTAGTCCATTTACATTTAAGGTTAATATTGTTATGTGTGAACTTGATCCTGCCATTATGATATTAAGTGGTTATTTTGCTCGTTAGTTGATGCAGTTTCTTCCTAGTCTCGATGGTCTTTACATTTTGGCATGTTTTTGCAGTGGCTGGTACTGGTTGTTCCTTTCCATGTTTAGTGCTTCCTTCAGGGTCTCTTGTAAGGCAGGCCTGGTGGAGACAAAATCTCTAGGCATTTGCTTATCTGTAAAGGATTTTATTTCTCCTTCACTGATGAAACTTAGTTTGGCTGGATATGAAATTCTGGGTTGAAAATTCTTTTCTTTAAGAATGTTGAATATTGGCCCCCACTCTCTTCTGGCTTGTAGAGTTTCTGCCGAGAGATCTGCTGTTAGTCTGATGGGCTTCCCTTTGTGTGTAACCCGACCTTTCTCTCTGGCTGCCCTTAAGATTTTTTCCTTCATTTCAACTTTGGTGAATCTGGCAATTATGTGTCTTGGAGTTGCTCTTCTCGAGGAGTATCTTTGTGGCGTTCTCTGTATTTCCTGAATTTGAATGTTGGCCTGCCCTACTAGGTTGGGGAAGTTCTCCTGGATGATATCCTGAAGAGTGTTTTACAACTTGGTTCCATTTTCCCCCTCACTTTCAGGCACCCCAATCAGATGTAGATTTGGTCTTTTTCCATAATCCCATACTTCTTGCAGGCTTGTTCATTTCTTTTTCTTCTTTTTTCTTTAGATTTCTCTTCTCACTTCATTTCATTCATTTGATCCTCAATCGCTGATACTCTTTCTTCCAGTTGATCGAGTTGGTTACTGAAGCTTGTGCATTTGTCATGTCATGGTTTTCTCATGTCATGGTTTTCATCTCTGTCAGTTCTTTTATGGCCTTCTCTGCATTAATTATTCTAGTTATCAATTCTCCCACTCTTTTTTGAAGATGTTTAGTTTCTTTGCACTGGGTACGTAATTCCTCCTTTAGCTCTGAGAAGTTTGATGGACTGAAGCCTTCTTCTCTCCTCTCGTCAAAGTCATTCTCTGACCAGCTTTGATCCGTTGCTGGTGATGAGCTGCGTTCCTTTGCAGAGGGAGATGTGCTCTTATTTTTTTAATTTCCAGCTTTTCTGCCCTGCTTTTTCCTCATCTTTGTGGTTTTATCTGCCTCTGGTCTTTGATGATGGTGACGTACTGATGGGGTTTTGGTGTGGGTGTCCTTCCTGTTTGTTAGTTTTCCTTCTAACAGTCAGGACCCTCAGCTGTAGGTCTGTTGGAGATTGCTTGAGGTCCACTCCAGACCCTGTTTGCCTGGGTATCACCAGCAGAGCCTGCAGAAGATAGAATATTGCTGAACAGCAAGTGTACCTGTCTGATTCTTACTTTGGAAGCTTCCTCTCAGGGGTGTACTCCACCGTGTGAGGTGTGGGGTGTCAGACTGCCCCTAGTGGGGGATGTCTCCCAGTTAGGCTACTCAGGGTTCAGGGACCCACCTGAGCAGGCAGTCTGTCCGTTCTCAGATCTCAACCTCCGTGTTGGGAGATCCACTGCTCTCTTCAAAGCTGTCAGACAGAGTCGTTTGTGTCTGCAGAGTTTTCTGCTGCTTTGTTGTTGTTGTTGTCGTTGTTGTTGATTAGCTGTGCCCTGTCCCCAGAGGTGGAGTCTACAGAGACAGGCAGGGCTCCTTGAGCTGCTGTGAGCTCCACCCAGTTCGAGCTTCCCAGGGGCTTTGTTTACCTACTCAAGCCTCAGCAATGGCGGGTGCCCCTCCCCCAGCCTCGCTGCTCTCTTGCAGTTAGATCTCTGACTGCTGTGCTAGGAATGAGGGAGGCTCCGTGGGCGGGCGTGGGACCCTCCCAGCCAGGTGTGGGATATAATCTCCTGGTGTGCCTGTTTGCTAAGACCCTTGGTACAGCACAGTATTGGGGTGGGAGTTACCCGATTTTCCAGGTGCTGTGTGTCTCAGTTCCCCTGGCTAGGAAAAGGGATTCCCTTCCCCCTTGCGCTTCCCAGGTGAGGCGATGCCTCGCCCTGCTTCAGCTCTCGCTGGTCGGGCTGCAGCAGCTGACCAGCACGGATTGTCTGGCACTCCCTAGTGAGATGAACCCAGTACCTCAGTTGAAAATGCAGAAATCACCTGTCTTCTGTGTCGCTTGCGCTGGGAGCTGGAGACTGGAGCTGTTCCTATTCGGCCATCTTCCTTTCTTTCTTTCTTTTTCTTGCAAGGTCTCACTTTGTCACCTAGGCTAGAGTGCAGTGGTGCAATCACAGCTCACTGCAGCCTCGACCGCCTAGGCTCAAGTGATCCTCTCACCTCAGCCACTGGAATAGCTGGGACTACAGGCATGCACTACCATACCCAGCTACTTTTTTAACTTTTTTGTTGAGACGAGGTCTCACTATTTTACCTCGACTGGTCTCGAACTCCTGTGCTCAAGCCATCCTCCCGCCTCGGCCTCCCAGAGTGCTGGGATTACAGGCATGAGCCACTGTGCCTGGCCTAAGATGTGCATCCTTCTTAACTTGACATTTTAAAAAAGCTTTCTTAGTTTTATATAATCATTTCTTCGAAAATAACACATTGCCTCCTACCCAACACAAGGAATGTATTATAAGCCTCCTTCCCTTTGGACTCTGTGTCTAGCCTACTCTCATTTTCCAGGGCCATTGCTCTCCCCACTGAGACGCTTTCACTATCAACTCTCTTTTACAAATTCTGGGGCACTTAAACCTCTGTTTCCACAAGGAGACTGAGTATACTGGTTACCTGCTCCTGCAGGGCATATTTTGTCTTCTCTTTTTCTCAGCCTCTCTATTGCATTAGTCCTGAAGCCTGGTTTTGCATGATCACAAATTTCATTTATGCCTTTCCCCAAGCAAAGGTATGGTCCTCTTGAAAGGAGGAACTGCTATCCGCTTAGAGTAATTAGCTTCCTTTGCAGCCAGCTTTGACAATATCATTTATTTTGCCTCAGTCACCTTACTTATGACTCTAATTTGCACAAAAGCGTTGACTGCACCTTTTCAAAGGAACCAATGGAATTGCTTTAATGCCCATCCTTGGTGACTGAGTCTTTGCTTGGTTGAAGTTCTAAATGCAAAACCTTTATTTCCCTGTGTGTGATTCACTGTTAGAAAATAAATTTTCTAATTTCCAAGATTTTTTTTGGTCAGAAAGGCAGAAAACATGGCAGAGACCAAATGAGGGCCATTTGAAGTGGTTTTCTCTGAGTTCAAAGATTAATACCATAAGGACTTGCTTTCTTTAGATCTTGTTTTAGCTCCCTCTGAGGTAGCCAGTAGGATGCAGAATATGTATCTCTGTCCAATTTCAACTGGACAATTGTTGGAGCTCTGTAAGTTCTTTGTATCTGGCAGTTGGCATAGCTACTTGTGGAGACCTAAGTGTCAGCATTAGCAATGGCCTTGCCAAACCTCACCTTAGTAGCCCTGGGCTGGGAGGCTTATTTCTCTTTGGGTCACTCCTCAAGTTATAATGAGGTATGGGATTCAGAGAGCTAAATGTTGCCTTTACTGTTCTAGACAACCCCTTCCAAGAAGAAGATGCATTTTCTGAGTAGAGTGGGAGAGATACATCTTTTCTTAAATAGAGACCTAGAGTAGTACCTGTTACACTGCTGATTCATGTATGGAGCCACATCATTAAGCTCACAGACACTGTGCAGGGAACCATAACATCTCACACTGGCAGGCTTATCTTGGGAGAAAGGCCAAAGGATCTTTCTCCATAACATCTATTATGGACTTTTAAAAACTTACTATGTTTTGGATTTAGCCAAACAAACTAATCCCATGCTGAGCCTGAAAGGTCACACTGCTGGTTCAGGAAAAATGTCCAATTTCAAAGCGAAGCTTTTCTGTGTAGCTGCAAGGACGGGAAAAGGGGATTTGAAAAGGCAAGCAGTGTGTGTGGCGGCTCAAAGCCTTTGATGAAGAAGAGCGATGGAGTGAACCAAGAAAAGTGGTGTGGCAGAGTAGCAGGTTTGAATTGGATAATATTAGGGGAGTATGCTGGCAGGGCTTGAGTGGGACTGAACGCTGGAAAATGGTGTATTTCTGTGTGTGTTAGGAGGAAGCAAGTGGGCAATGTAAAAAAGTTGAGTTTTGAGAGGTCAGGATGTATAGAATAAAGGAATGAAAATCTGTAGACACTTTGACCCACAAGGAAGCAATTATAGCAATTGAAACACAACCCCAAATTATCATTAAATCCATGCAGTATACACTCCTGGCCTCATGATTAATGCTAAAATTAAAAATGATCTTTTCGTAGGCAACTGTTCATTAAGAGACTTTTCTGTTTATTTATTAGCTCAATATTTTTTAATTGCAAAAATTAAGTAAAAAAAAAAATCATTACTGTCATTGTTCAGGAATATTGGGCTATATAGAACTGTTAATTGAGGATCCAGAGAGAAATCACATGTACCTGATTAGGAAAACTATGATTAGGATTTATAAAGAATGCACACATGTTCCAGGACTATACTGTGTAATATTTTAAGTGTCTGGTTTATGAAATTTATTTGGAATATAGGACTGAGGTAATGAAGTATACTTTTATGAACTATCTAGATAAAGTAAGATAAAGAAATGGTCAGGGGCTGTTATTTTCCTTATTAGGTATTCTAATAACCAAATATGCCTTTGAGCTTAATGACTGTCGAGGTGCTTTGCAACAGGATGCTTTGCAACCCTCCACTTAGGATGGGTTGTGAGGTCAATGTGGCTTTGCAGAATGAACCTTGAGGAAGATTGATCATTCAAAAAAAGGCAATTGGTGAAAATAGTTTTTTATATGGTTAGAGTGTTTTACTGTTAGTTTTTGATGTTACATTCTAGCTTCATAAAATAATATTATTTCATTCGGCATTTAGTTTGATTTGACTTAGTAATAAAGAAAAAAGGGCATGTATACTTGTCTCAGTCCATTTCGGCTGTTATAACAAATTACCTTAACTTATAAACAATAGAAATGTGTTGCTTACAGTTCTGAAGACTGGGAAATCCAAGATTAAAGTGCCAACAGGCTGGGGGTCTGGTGAGGGATCGCTCTGCTTCAAAGATAGTGCCTTCTTGTTGCACCCTCACATGGTGGAAATCGGGGAGCACTGTGTCTTCACATGGTGGAATGTGAAGGGGAGCTTCCTTCAACCTCTTTTATTAGGGTGCTCATCCCATTTATGAGGGTGGACCCTCATGACTTAATCACTTTCCAAAGGCCCCACATCTTAATATCACCAAGGGGGATTAGGTTTCAGAAGGAGTTTTGGAGGGACATACTCAGGCCATAGCAGTGCCCATGTGCAGAAGTGTGCCTAGTTGTAGATCTGTGTCCTAGACAGTATATAGTCCTGTGGAAAAGCCAGATGAAAAGCAGCTTGAAAGGAGACTTATAACATCATCTGCTTTTCCCCCCTATGATTTATAAACTGGAAATAATCATTCAGCCATCCATTATTCATTCAGTAAACACTGATGGAGCAGCCATTATAGACATTGATTGAGCACCTATGTGCCAGTCAGTGTGTTCGGTGTAATGCAAATACAAATATGGGTGAAAGAGTCTCTTGTCTGAAAGAATTTACACACTATTTGGGGATAAAGACATGATTTTAAAAGTACAAATTGATAGGTGCTTAAGTGGATATAAAATATTTTAGAAATTTAGGGATGGTTGCCTAATGTTGCTCAAGTTAAGCCATTAGAAGGGAAGACACAGCTGTGGAATATGTACTACCTGGAGGACCTTTGGCCAAACAGTTGGTACAGTATATAAGTTTTACAACAACCATCAAGTAGCATCACTATTGCCTTTTTATAAATAAGGAAACAGAGGTTTCCAGAGGTAAAGCAACTTGCACCAGGGCAAATGTCTACATGGGTAGAGCCAGGGTTTCTATCTCAGTCCACTTCACTCCAGGGCCCACCTTGCCTGTGTTCCATGTTGATCTTGAAGGGTAAGTGGGAATTCATCAGTTAGTGTGTAGAGGATAGGAAATTTTGCCTGAGAACAGAGCATGCAGAAGGGTCCTTAAATGTCAAAAAGTTTTTGAGTTTGGGTCAAAGCATTTTAAGAGAAGGGCAGCAGGAGGGAAGGAGCTTGGGGGTGGGGAGATTGTCAGTAAACAATTAAGGGCTACAATACAGACCGAACATCCATCTGGGAGCAGAACATTTTAGTTTAGTCTTATTTTAGAGAAGCTCACTTCTAAGGATTTTTCAAATTCAACATGGTTAAAATATAGACAAATTTAATTTATTGAACCCCAAATCATGTTTTATGAATGTTCCAAGGCATTTTTCTCATATTAGGACAGGATGCATATGATCATTTATAGATACCAGGCTTCTGTGTATGGACCATAGTTTGACTACATGAAATTTGTTTTTGTTCGTTTCTTTGTTCTTGCCTTTATGCCTTAATGTTTTACATCATTGTGTATTCTTTGCTTTTTACATCTTTAACCCCACTGATGACATTCTCATTACTCCTGACTAACCTATGTCAAACCACTGACCATGTTCAGGTACACAATTTGCAAGTTCATTAATTTCAGGCATATTTCATTCTTTCAGCATTCCTGGGAAAGTGTGAAGTAAGAGATCAGGCATAGCCTGACCAAATTCTTGCTTATATACCGCAGCATCATTGCAAAGTTTAATTTTTTTTTGTTTGTTTTGTTTTGTTTTTCTGAGATAGAATCTCCCTCTATTGCCCAGGCTGGAGTGTAGTGGTGGCGCAATCTCGGCTCACTGCAACCTCTGCCTCCTGAGTTCAAGATATTCTCCTGCCTCAGCTTCCCAAGTAGCTGGGACTACAGGCACGTGCCACCACCGTGCCCAGCTAATTTTCACATTTTTAGTAGAGACAGGGTTTCACCATTATTGGCCAGGCTGGTCTCAAACTCCTGACCTCATGATCCGCCCACCTTGGCCTCCTGAAGTGCTGGGATTACAGGCGTGAGCCACCACACCCGGCCAATGGTATTTCTTAATAAACAAATGTGGGTAGCAATCAAGCCACTCAATGGTAAATGGGATTTTCCCTCTACACATTCTAAAAGTTGATTCGAACCTCTCCTGAGAATTGTTCTTCTTGATAGACTGCAGTTTCACAGTACTTCTGTGCTATCTGCAACAGGCTTCCCATTACTGGCACTCAAGGACTGGGTTCTCAGATTGCCAAGTATTGCTTAGGCTCATTACAACCATGTTACACCAATACAGTGTTGATGGTATCGTAAAAGTTAATAACCACTGCATAAGTGTCAGTTTTTCCAGTGGAAGTGGATACAACATTTCAATACTTAGCATTTATCAAGCATGTTTAATCATTTGCATGCACATTTAGTTATGCATAAAATGATCTATGGAGTATTGTCAAAGAATAAAGAAGACAAAAAGTGGCTTTATATGAGAGAAGAGAGAGAAAAACCAGCTTAGGAACAATGAATGTTGGTTCACATTTTGGGGAAAACTGATTAGTTAGTTGGGAAAGAGGTAAAAGTAGGCAGTTTGTACTTTAATAGGCCAACTAGGGTTATCAAAGAGAACCATCACAGTTCTGAAGGATCTCTGAAAACCTTGAGATCTTAGCTGAGAAGTACATGTGACAAGTTGTCTCTGTGTGAGGTCGGCCACTGTCCCCTACCTTAGTAAGGCAAGGTCTGCACAATTTTTTATGTAGTCTGTGGATCTTCACTTTAGGTTATTTTATTTGTTAGGGTTTTGATTTTGACAACAACATTGATTTTCAATGGGCTCCAAACTTTCCTTACCTTTGTTAGTTGCTCCACGTTTTACAAATGTTCATCTATGTAACTAATGGTCTACCTAACTGATCTGTTTCAATGAGGTGACTTTTCAGTTCTTTGCCTCCCCTTGACTGCACTCAAGGTAAATGGCATCCCAGTCATGTCAATTGAACTATTCAGCACATTCTACTGACAGCATCCTGGAGTGAGGACTGGGAGTCTCTTTACTTGACTCACTCTTAATTTCAGGAAAATTACAAACTTCACTTTATTTATAAACTTCAGGCCTGCAGTTCTCAGCTTAGTTTACTTTAGTGAGTTTTTGTTTTCTTTTTGTTTTCAAGTCAGTTTTAAAAATCTCTAAAATGACTGTGTTTGAGGCCACGATGTTTCAAGTTATTTTAGCCTTCAATTCTGGAGCTAGGACCATTATTCATAAAAACTTTTCTCCCAAAGCATTCCCCTTTACCTTCAAGGCATGCAATAATACTTCAGAATAGTGTCATTTTAGGAAATATGTTGAAAAAGTTTATCAGAAAGCAATGATGCATAGGAAGAAAGCTTAATGAAATATCGCCCTATCTTGAATCATTTGTTTATTTTCTTCATGGGTAAGTTACTGATTCTATTAGAACTCAAATTGTGATTGCTTTCTAATTCATAGGACTTTTACATCTTGATTACTGACACTAAAGGAAAGATCAAATTTGTTTTCCCAAATTATTGTTATTGTTGCCATTGTTATTGTTATTAACATACACCATTTACTGAGTGTTTGTTATTTTTCAGGCACTCTGCTGTTTTATGAGACAGGCATTAGTGTCCCCACTTACAGTTAAGGAAACTGAGGCACAGAGCAGTTCAGTGGCATGAGGTCACACAGCTGGTAAGTGACAGATCCAAGATTTGAACTCTGACTCTAAACCTTGAGCTCTTAATATTCTATTACATTTGATTTTTGCTGGTTGACTATTGTTATGACTCTTCCACAAACTGCTATATTATTTTATGTCTCCCAACAAAGTGTATGAACAACGTGTGATTCAAGGAACTTTAAAAATTGTCCCTTTTCAGATATTTTAATGGCTCTTGAAATTAAAACTCCAAAACCTCAGGATCACCATAGTTAATCAGAACTAGAAGCTCGTATAGAATTGCTTTCTGCTTAATTCTGTAGGGGAAAAAAGCTGAATGGAAAGAAAGTAATTTATTGAAAAATACTGATTTCAGCCTCTGAATTTTGGCAAATCTCCTTTATCTTTTAGAATTGATATTCAATAGAAGAAATCAGATTTGTGAACCTCAGTCATACATTTGCTATGCTCTAACTGCTAAGGCAGATGGGTTGACTGATGTTTATTCATTCAACAAACATTTAGTTTTTGGTGATTCTTCCTTGGAGCTAGCTACAATACAAGACACTGTAAAAGGAATAAAATAACGGTTGTCTCTAGGGTTCCATAAACTAAAAGAGGAGGGCGTATCTGAAAGCAAATAGGTATATTTCTATAAGCAATTGCTAGTGCTTTCTTGCTGCAATTTTATTTATTTTTATTTTTTTTATTATACTTTATGTACTAGGGTACATGTGCACAATGTGCAGGGTTGTTACATATGTATACATGTGCCGTGTTGGTGTGCTGCACCCATTAACTCGTCATTTACATTAGATATATCTCCTAATGCTATCCCTCCCCCCATCCCCCTCCCCACATCCCCCTCCCCACAATAGGACCCAGTGTGTGATGTTCCCCTTCCTGTATCCAAGTGATCTCATTGTTCAATTCCCACCTATGAGTGAGAACATGTGGTATTTGGTTTTCTGTTCTTGAGAGAGTTTGCTGAGAGTGATGATTTCCAGCTGCACCCATGTCCCTATAAAGGACACGAACTCATCCTTTTTTTTTTTTTTTTTTACTTTAAGTTCTAGGGTACATGTGTATAACGTGCAGGTTTGTTACATATATATACTTGTGCCATGTTGGTGTGCTGCACCCATCAACTCGTCAGCACCCATCAACTCGTCCTTTACATCAGGTATAACTCCCAATGCAATCCCTCCCCACTACCCCCTCCCTATGATAGGCCCCGGCGTGTGATGTTCCCCTTCCAATGTCCAAGTGATCTCATTGTTCAGTTCTCACCTATGAGTGAGAACATGCAGTGTTTGGTTTTCTGTTCTTTGGATAGTTTGCTGAGAATGATGGTTTCCAGCTGCATCCGTGTCCCGACAAAGGACACAAACTCATCCTTTTTTATGGCTGCATAGTATTCCATGGTGTATATGTGCCACATTTTCTTAATCCAGTCTGTCACAGATGGACATTTGGGTTGATTCCAAGTCTTTGCTATTGTGAATAGTGCCGCAATAAACATACGTGTGCATATGTCTTTATAGCAGCATAATTTATAATCCTTTGGGTACCCAGTAATGGGATGGCTGGGTCATATGGTACTTCTAGTTCTAGATCCTTGAGGAATCGCCATCTGTTTTCCACAACAGTTGAACTAGTTTACAGTCCCACCAACAGTGTAAAAGTGTTCCTATTTCTCCACATCCTCTCCAGCACCTGTTGTTTCCTGACTTTTTAATGATTGCCATTCTAACTGGTGTGAGATGGTATCTCATTGTGGTTCTGATTTGTATATCTCTGATGGCCAGTGATGATGAGCATTTTTTCATGTGTCTGTGGCTGTATGAATGCCTTCTTTTGAGAAATGTCTGTTCATATCCTTTGCCCACTTTTTGATGGAGTTGTTTGTTTTTTTCTTGTAAATTTGATTGAGTTCTTTATAGGTTCTGGATATTAGCCCTTTGTCAGATGAGTAGATTGCAAAAATGTTCTCGCATTCTGTAGGTTGCCTGTTCACTCTGATGGTAGTTTCTTTTGCTGTGCAGAAGCTCTTTAGTTTAATTAGATCCCATTTGTCAATTTTGGCTTTTGTTGCCATTGCTTTTGGTATTTTAGACATGAAGTCCTTGCTCATGCCTATGTCCTGAATGGTATTACCTAGGTTTTCTTCTAGGGTTTTTATGGTATTAGGTCTAACATTTAAGTCTCTAATCCATGTTGAATTAATTTTCATATAAGGAGTAAGGAAAGGATCCAGTTTCAGCTTTCTACTTATGGCTAGACAACTTTCTCAGCACCATTGATTAAATAGGGAATCCTTTCCCCATTTCTTGTTTTTGTCGGGTTAATCAAAGATCAGATGGCTGTAGATGTGTGGTATTATTTCTGAGGACTCTGTTCTGTTCCATTGGTCTATATCTCTGTTTTGGTACCAGTACCATGCTGTTTTGGTTACTGTGGCCTTGTAGTATAGTTTGAAGTCAGGTAGCGTGATGCCTCCAGCTTTGTCCTTTTGGCTTAGGATTGTCTTGGCAATGCGGGCTCTTTTTTGGTTCCATATGAACTTTAAAGCAGTTTTTTCCAATTCTCTGAAGAAAGTCATTGGTTGCTTAATGGGGGTGGCATTGAATCTATAAATGACCTTGGGGAGTATGGCCATTTTCACGATATTGATTCTTCCTGTCCATGAGCAGGGTATGTTCTTCCATTTGTTCATGTCCTCTTTTATTCCACTGAGCAGTGGTTTGTAGTTCTCCTTGAAGAGGTCCTTTACATCCCTTGTAAGATGGATTCCTCAGTATTTTATTCTCTTTGAAGCTATTGTGAATGGGAGTTCATTCATGATTTGGCTCTCTGTTTGTCTGTTACTGGTGTGTAAAAATACTTGTGATTTTTGCATATTGATTTTGTATCCTGAGACTTTGCTGAAGTTGCTTATCAGCTTAAGGAGATTTGGGGCTGAGACGATGGGGTTTTCTAAATATACAATCATGTCATCTGCAAACAGGGACAATTTGACTTCTTCTTTTCCTAACTGAATACCCTTGATTTCTTTCTCTTGCCTGATTGCCCTAGCCAGAACTTCCAACACTATGTTGAATAGGAGTGGTGAGAGAGGGCATCCCTGTCTTGTGCCAGTTTTCAAAGGGAATGCTTCCAGTTTTTGCCCATTCAGTATGATATTGGTTGTGGGTTTTTCATAAATAGCTCTTATTATTTTGAGATACGTTCCATCAATACCGAATTTATTGTGCGTTTTTAGCATGAAGGGCTGTTGAATTTTGTCAAAGGCCTTTTCTGCATCTATTGAGATAATCATGTGGTTTTTATCTTTGGTTCTGTTTATATGCTGGATTACGTTTATTGATTTGCATATGTTGAACCAGCCTTGCATCCGAGGGATGAAGCCCACTTGATCATGGTGGATAAGGTTTTTGATGTTCTGCTGGATTTGGTTTGCCAGTATTTTATTGAGGATTTTTGCATCGATGTTCATCAGGGATACTGGTCTAAAATTCTCTTTTTGTGTGTGTGTGTCTCTGCCAGGCTTTGGTATCAGGATGATGCTGGCCTCATAAAATGAGCTGGGGAGGATTCCCTCTTTTCCTATTGATTGGAATAGTTTCAGAAGGAATGGTACCAACTCCTCCTTGCACCTCTGGTAGAATTCGGCTGTGAATCCATCTGGTCCTGGACTTTTTTTGGTTGGTAGGCTATTAATTATTGCCTCAATTTCAGAGCCTGCTATTGGTCTATTCAGGGATTCAACTTCTTCCTGGTTTAGTCTTGGGAGAGTGTAATTGTCCAGGAAATTATCTATTTCTTCTAGGTTTTCTAGTTGATTTGCGTAGAGGTGTTTATAGTATTCTCTGATAGTAGTTTGTATTTCTGTGGGGTCGGTGGTGATATCCCCTTTATCATTTTTTATTGCGTCTATTTGATTTCTTCTCTCTTTTCTTCTTTATTAGTCTTGCTAGCGGTCTGTCAATTTTGTTGATCTTTTCAAAAAACCAACTCCTGGATTCATTGATTTTTTGGAGGGTGTTTTGTGTCTCTATCTCCTTCAGTTCTGCTCTGATCTTAGTTATTTCTTGCCTTCTGCTAGCTTTTGAATGTGTTTGCTCTTGCTTCCCTAGTTCTTTTGATTGTGATATTAGGGTGTCCATTTTAGATCTTTCTGGCTTTCTCTTGTGGGCATTTAATGCTATAAATTTCCCTCTACACACTGCTTTAAATGTGTCCCAGAGATTCTGGTATGTTGTATCTTTGTTCTTATTGGTTTCAAAGAACATCTTTATTTCTGCCTTCATTTCATTATGTTCCTAGTGGTCATTCAGGAGCAGGTTGTTCAGTTTCCATATAGTTGAGTGGTTTTGATTGAGTTTCTTAATCCTGAGTTCTAGTTTGATTGCACTGTGGTCTGAGAGACAGTTTGTTATAATTTCTGTTCTTGTACATTTGCTGAGGAGTGCTTTACTTCCAATTATGTGGTCAATTTTGGAATAAGTGTGATGTGGTGCTGAGAAGAATGTATATTCTGTTGATTTGGGGTGGAGAGTTCTGTAGATGTCTATTAGGTCCGCTTGGTGCAGAGTTGAGTTCAATTCCTGGATATCCTTGTTAACTTTCTGTCTTGTTCATCCATCTAATGTTGACAGTGGGGTGTTAAAGTCTCCCATTATTATTGTATGGGAGTCTAAGTCTCTTTGTAAGTCTCTAAGGACTTGCTTTATGAATCTGGGTGCTCCTGTATTGAGTGCCTATATATTAGGAATAGTTAGCTCTTCTTGTTGAATTGATTCCTTTACCATTTTGTAATGGCCTTCTTTGTCTCTTTTGATCATTGTTGGTTTAAAGTCTGTTTTATCAGAGACTAGGATTGCAACCCTTGCCTTTTTTTGTTTTCCATTTCCTTGGTAGATCTTCCTCCATCCCTTTATTTTGAGCCTATGTGTGTTTCTGCACGTGAGCTGGGTCTCCTGAATACAGCAAACTGATGTGTCTTGACTCTCTCCAATTTGCCAGTCTGTGTCTTTTAATTGGAGCATTTAGTCCATTTACATTTAAGGTTAATATTGTTATGTGTGAACTTAATCCTGTCTTTATGTTGTTAACTGTTTATTTTGCTCGTTAGTTGATGCAGTTTCTTCCTAGCTTCGATGGTCTTTACAATTTGGCATGTTTCTGCAGTGGCTGTTACTGGTTGTTCCTTTCCGTGTTTAGTGCTTCCTTCAGGAGCTCTTGTAGGGCAGGCCTGGTGGTGACATAATCTCTCAGCATTTGCTTGTCTGTAAAGGATTTTATTTCTCTTTCACTTATGAAACTTAGTTTGGCTGGATATGAAATTCTGGGTTGAAAATTCTTTTCTTTAAGAATGTTGAATATTGGCCCTCACTCTCTTCTGGCTTGGAGAGTTTCTGCCGAGAGATCTGCTGTTAGTCTGATGGGCTTCCCTTTGTGTGTAACCCGACATTTCTCTCTGGCTGCCCTTAACATTTTTTCCTTCATTTCAACTTTGGTGAATCTGACAATTATGTGTCTTGGAGTTGCTCTTCTCGAGGAGTATCTTTGTGGCATTCTCTGTATTTGCTGAATTTGAATGTTGACCTGTCTTGCTAGGTTGGGGAAGTTTTCCTGGATAATATCCTGCAGAGTGTTTTCCAACTTGGTTCCATTCTCCCTGCCACTTTCAGGTACACCAATCAGACATAGATTTGGTCTTTTCACATAATCCCATATTTCTTGGAGGCTTTGCTCATTTCTTTTTACTCTTTTTTCTCTAAACTTCTCTTCTCCCGTCATTTCATTCATTTGATCTTCAATCACTGATACCCTTTCTTCCAGTTGATCGAGTCGGTTACTGAAGCTTGTGCATTTGTCACATAGTTCTTGTGTCGTGGTTTTCATCTCTATCACGTCATTTAGGGACTTCTCTACATTGGTTATTCCAGTTAGCCATTCGTCAAATCTTTTTTCAGGGTTTTTAGTTTCTTTGCACTGGGTTTGTACTTCCTCCTTTAGCTCTGAGAAGTTTGATCCTCTGAAGCCTTCTTCTGTCAACTTGTCAAAGTCATTCTCCGTCCAGCTTTGTTCCGTTGCTGGTGAGGAGTGCATTCCTTTGGATGGGGAGAGTCGCTCTGATGTTTAGAATTTTCAGCTTTTCTGCCCTGCTTTTTCCCCATCTTTGTGGTTTTATCTACCTTTGGTCTTTGATGATGGTGACGTACAGATGGGTTTTGGTGTGGATGTCCTTTCTGTTTGTTAGTTTTCCTTCTAACAGTCAGGACCCTCAGCTGCAGGTTTGTTGGAGTTTCCTCGAGGTCCACTCCAGACTCTGTTTGCCTGGGTATCAGCCGCGGAGCCTGCAGAAGAGTAAGTATTGCTGAACAGCAAATGTTGTTGCCTGATCGTTCCTCTGGAAGCTTCGTCTCAGAGGTGTACCTGGCTGTGTGAGGTATGAGGTGTCAGTCTGCCCCTAGTGGGGGATGTCTCTCAGTTAGGCTATCGGGAATCAGGGACCCACTTGAGCCGGCAGTCTGTCCGTTCTCAGTTCTCAAACTCCGTGCTGGGAAAACCACTACTCTCTTTAAAGCTGTCCGACAGGGACATTTACATCTGCAGAGGTTTCTGCTGCCTTTTGTTTGGCTATGCCCTGTCCCCAATGGTGGAGTCTACAGAGGCAGGCAGGCCTCCTTGAGCTGTGGTGGGCTCCACCCAGTTGGAGCTTCCCAGCTGCTTTATTTACCTACTCAAGCCTCGGCAATGGCGGGTGCCCCTCCCCAAGCCTTGTTGCCACCTTACAGTTAGATCTCAGACTGCTGTGCCAGCAATGAGGGAGGCTCCGTGGGCAAGGGACCCTCCAAGCCAGGTGCAGGATATAATCTCCTGGTGTGCCATTTGCTAAGACCCTTGGTAAAATGCAGTATTAGGGTGGGAGTGACCCAATTTCCCAGGTGTTGTGTGTCATGGTTTCCATTGGTTAGGAAAGGGAATTCCCTTCCCCCTTGGGCTTCCCAGGTGAGGTAATGCCTCGCCCTGCTTTGGCTCTTGCTCGTTCGGCTATACCCACTGTCCTGCACCCCATTGTCTGACATGCCCCAATGAGATGAACCCATTACCTCAGTTGGAAATGCAGAAATCACCCGTCTTCTGTGTCGCTCATGCTGGGAGCTGGAGGCTGGAGCTGTTCCTATTCGGCCATCTTGGCACCACCCTCGCAATTGCTAGTACTTATTGAATGTTTCTTTGAGCCAGGTGATATTCAATGCTCTGTACACATAGCGTACATAGTTTGGCAATCAAGACCCTATAAAAAAAGTGCTATTTTAATCCCCATTAAGAAATTGAGGCATCAAGAGATTAAGTGACTTTCCCAGGGTAACAACTATCAGTAAAAGAGCAGGAAATTCAAATACAGACAGTATGACCTGGAACTGGAGCCCTTGATAGGGTCACAGGTGGGTGTGGTCTATTCTAGCTGAGAAGAGGACATTGGAGCTTGGTTATGAATGACAAGCTCACACTGGGAAGGCCATCCAAACCTAAGGAAATATTTGGAAAAATAACAGAGGCAGGAAAGTAGAAAGCAAATGTTTGTTGAGCAGTGTCAGATCAACCTGATAGGAATGCCATGTGTATGATATAATGTGGTTAAAGGAGTTAAGGGTCACTTTATAGAGAGCTGCAAAGACCAAACTGAGAAAATTAATTCATAATTCATTTAGCAGATCTTGATGTCTCACTAGCCATGTGTCCATTTTATACATATCAATTCATTTATTCCTCATGATAAGGTGGTGTGTCATATAACTATTCCCATTTCACAGATTGGGAAACCAAGTATACAGAGAGATGAACTTGCCCAACATCACATAGCCAGTAAGAGATAGAGCTGGGGTTCAAATGAGGAAGCCTGGTTTCCGAGGCCATAAGTATAACTGCAATGATGCCTTACCACTTAGAAGTGGAATGATGTGATCAGAGTTCAAAACCCATGAGTGAGGACCCATAAACAGGAAAGGAAGGAAAAGAAAGACAACTGACTTGAGGAGAAGAGACCAGCTGAGGTCACTGTGTCACTCCACTGGAGAGACAGTCAATTGATGGCAGGATGGTAGCAGTGAAAAGGAGAAAGATGAATGAGGTAGGGATGGGATTTGGAAGTAGGACCTCAGAATTCAAATTCTGACCCTGTCTGTTACTGGTTACTGAGTGACCTTGGACTGGTAGATTAGCCTCTGTACTTTGATTTTCTAATTCACAAAGAGAGGAAATGCAGCAGAGCCCGGGTGAATGAATTCTATTTTGGCCCTGCTGATTGGGAGGTATCAGCAGGCCATCCATCTGGCTGGGCCCAGCAGGTCAGTTAGAAATCTGGGTCTGGAGCTCAAGAAAGAGGTCAGGCCTATAAATGTACTTAGGAGTCACCTCTAGGGATGTGAGAGTTGAAATTGCTAAGAGGGATGTCTAGAGGGGAAGAGAAATGAAGAGAAGAAGGCTGATGAAAAACCACTCACCTCTTCCTGAGAACAGGTCAGGATTGATCAGGAGATTACTAGGAGCATATTCCATTTATCTATATTCGTTACTTGATAGTTAATATAATTTTAAATATGTGAAACTGTCGCTGACCTCTTTTCTCACATCAGCGTTTTTTACCTGCACATGATTTATCATGAGCTTGAGGTTGTGAGCGCTGATGACGCTTATTTATTGGTCTCCATGTTTGCTGTTGCTTTGGAGAAAATCACTACAGCAGCATGACCTCAACTGCAGCCTCATATTACTAAGTTCATGAACAAAACCTGAAAGTAGGTTTCCCCTTCCATATTTATGTCCCAAAGTCATTTTCCTTTATAAGCAGCATCATATGTTGCCAGAGAAATTATGAAGCTGTTATTTGGTGTTTTATTAATGTATGCATTCCCTTAATTTAATTTGGAATTGGAAAAAGTACTACGTGACTAAAGTTGTTTGGAAGAGCAGTTGCCCCAAGTGGGCTTTGAATTGGCTTCTGTTAGTGCCTCTTTTGTTTTTCACTCTCAAGTCCCTTAGTACACATCACTGGTGTCTATCTAGACTGCCTGCTTTTGCCTAAGGCTCACCTCAGCAGGCTGCACCATTCAAAAAATAAAAATAAAGCACACAAACACAATGCCAGGAAGCCTTGCAAAAACAATGTAGGTCTTTGCTGAAAGTCTTGAGGTCATTCAGTGTGAATGTATGTGTGTGAGATGTGGGGGTCATCACATTTCACTGCAAAACTTTCCCCTAATTATCATTCAACTTTCTCTGTTTTCCAAATCCTACTCCCTCCAGTACTGCTCAAATTCCATGTCTTCTCTCCTCTTCTTTCTCTCAGCCAGCAGACCCTCCCCCACTTTTAAAAATCTTTTGATATTACATTAGACCTCTTCTCTGTCTCCCCACTCGCATCCGCATTTGCAGTCCTTGTCAAAACCAACCCATTTTCTTTATTATTCACCATCATTAGGAAGTCAGAGAGGATGAGTTTTTTTTTTTTTTTTTTTTTTTTTTTTATACTTTAAGTTCTAGGGTACATGTGCATAACGTGCAGGTTTGTTACATATGTATACTTATGCCATGTTGGTGTGCTGCACCCATCAACTCGTCAGCACCCATCAATTCATCATTTATATCATGTATAACTCCCCATGCAATCCCTCCCTCCTCCCCCCTCTCCCCTCCCCACAATAGGCCCCAGTGCGTGATGTTCCCCTTCCCGAGTCCAAGTGATCTCATTGTTCAGTTCCCACCTATGAGTGAGAACATGCGGTGTTTGGTTTTCTGTTCTTGTGATAGTTTGCTAAGAATGATGGTTTCCAGCTGCATCCATGTCCCTACAAAGGACGCAAACTCATCCTTTTTTATGGCTGCATAGTATTCCATGGTGTATATGTGCCACATTTTCTTAATCCAGTCTGTCACAGATGGACATTTGGGTTGATTCCAAGTCTTTGCTATTGTGAATAGTGCCGCAATAAACATACGTGTACATGTGTCTTTGTAGTAGAATAATTTATAATCCTTTGGGTATATACCCAGTAGTGGGATGGCTGGGTCATATGGTACATCTAGTTCTAGATCCTTGAGGAATTGCCATACTGTTTTCCATAATGGTTGAACTAGTTTACAATCCCACCAACAGTGTAAAAGTGTTCCTATTTCTCCACATCCTCTCCAACACCTGTTGTTTCCTGACTTCTTAATGATTGCCATTCTAACTGGTGTGAGATGGTATCTCATTGTGGTTTTGATTTGCATTTCTCTGATGGCGAGTGATGATGAGCATTTTTTCATGTGTCTGTTGGCTGTATGAATATCTTCTTTTGAGAAATGTCTGTTCATATCCTTTGCCCACTTTTTGATGGGGTTGTTTGTTTTTTTCTCGTATATTTGTTTGAGTTCTTTGTAGATTCTGGATATTAGCCCTTTGTCAGATGAGTAGGTTGCAAAAATTTTCTCCCATTCTGTAGGTTGCCTGTTCACTCTGATGGTAGTTTCTTTTGCTGTGCAAAAGCTCTTTAGTTTAATTAGATCCCATTTGTCAATTTTTGCTTTTGCTGCTGTTGCTTTTGGTGTTTTAGACATGAAGTCCTTGCCCATGCCTATGTCCTGAATGGTACTACCTAGAGGATGAGTTTTAATGCTTTGACCCTGTCAGGAAAATGCTGATTTTATAATACTAAGTATTGAAATAGTACTGAGCCCCATTCAATAAATCATATACAGCAGATTCCTAACCGAAGAGCATTTATCTTTTTGTACTTTAGTGAGATTTCACTGACCTTTGCAGACAAGTTGTGTTGACTTTCTTTGGAGGCTGTTTCTGGCTTCTTGTTGTTGTTTTTGCAGCCTTCAGTAGATGGCAAGTGCTAAATTCCAAGTGTATGGAGATCTCCCCTGATCCACCATAGTGGGGAGGGGGAATAAATCTAACTCTGAAAATCTCCTTTACCCATCCTTACACCCCCCTCTAAGCACACACAAAGCAGGAAAAAAATAGTAATCAAACTCCTTCAAGGTTTTTGTTTATTTTTTCAAAGATAAAAGTTAAATCTGGTTAAAAATGAGTACAAGAAATTCCAGCCTCATCCCAGTCAGGCATTCAGTGGGTAGATGAATAATGGATAGAAAGATGGATGGATTGATGAATGAATGAATGAATGAATGAATGAATGGATGGATGAACAGACAGATGAAAGGATGGATGGATGGATGGACAGATGGATGGATGGATGGATGAATTAGTAGATGGGTGGGTGGGTGGGTGGGTAGACTGTGTAAAAGGAGGCAGTCCTCCACCTCCTGTAATGTGTGATGGTGAGAGAGATGGGTGAGTGCTCACAGCCTGGTTATGGATGTGTGTGACCTTGCCTTTCAGATCTATTTTAGCATCAGTTTAAGAAGACGCTTCCTTTTCTTCTAGAAATTGCACCTGTAACCCTTTTTCTAGCAAATTCAGAAAGGCTGAGTAACTTTCCCAATAGCGCTGGTGGTACTGGGCTTCTACCCAGAGAAACATGGATAGAACTGTCAACCAGGCTAATGATGGTGAACGCTTGGAGAACTGGGGAACCTTTGTAATTCCTCATGTTGCTGATTTTTATTACCCACTGTCAATTCCCCATTGGATCAGTCTACATTTTGTGATATGAACACATGATTTGTGGATATTGGGAGACTGGGAGGGATGGTAGCAAATCTAATTTGTCACTAATTGAGCCAGTGTAGTTCAATCCTGTTAATTCTGTACTTTATTGAACTCTAAATCTATTCACATCTCATAAAACATTATTAATCTCTCTAGCTCTTTAAAATACAACAATATATGGCATGCTTAAGGCTTAGAAATTTGACAAAGAGCCCAAGAATAACTTTTTCTCTGAATTCATGAAAAGCATTGATTAAGCTACTTTATGAACAAGAAATCTATAAGGAAAAAGAAAAATCTTCTTTACAAACAGTAAAGCTTAAGAGAAGTACTCTTAAGATTTGAGATGTAATTTTGCCTTTGAAATACCTTTTGTATGAGAATTTTAAAATCTCTAGTTTTTTTTAAAGTATATTGGAAGGGTAAATGCTAAATAAAGATTAGTGTAATTGTCTTAAACTCTGCAAAAGTTTGAAGCCTGTTGTAGAAAAACAAACTAGTCAGCAAAGATATGGTATGTTGTTGGGATGGCAAGCTGATGGTTAATAGAAAATTATCATGAATGAAATAGCATTATGATTCACCAGGGAATAAGTGTAAAATGTTTCTTGGGATGATAGTGTTTTGCAGGAAAAAAAAATTGGGTTGCATTGGGATTATGTAAATAAGGGAGAGGAAGGCAGAGCCAAATCTGAAATTGTTATATTGGGGGATTGGGAATTATTATAGATAAGGCTCTGAGCATAGTGGGCTTAGAAAGAGTCCTGGGTTGAAGTTCAAACCTTCTCAGTCATTCCTGCTGAAACCTTGGCAAACTTATATAATTTATTTGCTTAGATTGCCATATATGTAAAACTGGCACAATAATACCTACTCCAGAGAACCACTGTGTAGATTATTAATAATGATGTAAGTATATTCCCTCCCTTTTTGCCCAGCATACCTTCTGTACATATGCCACTGCTTTTAGCACCCATTACAAATAATTTGGAGTCGGCCTCCTAGATTTGCCAAAAATGGAGCATACTTTTTTATTCTTCAGTCACTTTTTTTTTTTTTTTTTTTTTTTTTTTTTTTTGAGATGGAGTCTCACTCTGTCGCCCAGGCTGGAGTGCAGTGGCCGGATCTCGGCTCACTGCAAGCTCCGCCTCCCAGGTTCACGCCATTCTCCTGCCTCAGCCTCCCAAGTAGCTGGGACTACAGGCGCCCACCACCACGCCTGGCTAATTTTTTTGTATTTTTAGTAGAGACGGGGTTTCACCGCATTCGCCAGTATGGTCTCGATCTCCTGACCTCGTGATCTGCCCACCTCGGCCTCCCAAAGTGATGGGATTACAGGCGTGAGCCACTGCGCCTGGCCAGTTACCTTCTTGATTTGCCCCTTTATTTGTTGAGGGAGGGTACCAATTACAATTTTTAGCGATTCAAATGGATGCTTTCATTATTTCCCAAAATAACATTATAATAATATCCCCTTCTCTTAAAAAGTCACCTTAAATCTTAAACGACATTTTTACTAATTCATACCAGTAGAATTGGCATTTACAAATAGGATATGAAATTATGTGGAATCTGTTATCCACTCTTCTGAGACAAGTAGTTAACATGAGTAATATTTTTCATTGCCACAAAAGTGGTTGTATAATTCTCTTTTCGTGCGCTTAATTGGGGGTGGCCGTAATAATATAGTGATTCAGCCTGGTTGGGAATATTGTGTTTAATTATATAATCTGATTGAAGAAAAGCTCCTTTCTTCAGATTTGGGTACAGGAATGCAGGCTAGATAAATTTGATATTCTTTCTAGAATATGTCTTTAATATTTTATATATTTAATCTTTTCCATGGCCATTTGTTATAAGAATTCTGGCACTGTTTATCATCTTATAATATCTAGAATTTTTATTTTTTATGTTTTTATTTTTTTTGAGATAGGATCTTGCTCTGTCACCCAGGCTGAGTGCAGTGGCGTGACCATAGCTCACTGCAGCCTTAAACTCCTGTGTTCAAGTGATCCTTCTGCCTCAGCCTCCCGAGTGTGTACCTAGGTCAACAGGTACACACCACCATGCTGGGCTAATTTTTTTTTTTTTTTTTTTTTTTTTTTGGTAGCGACAAAGTCTCATTCTGTTGCCCAGACAGGTATCGAACTCCTGGCTTCAAATGTTTTTGCCGCCTTGGCCTCCCGAAGGTCTGGGATTACAGGATGAGCCACAATGCCTGACCCTGAATTTTTAAAAGTACCTTGTAATATTGACACAAAAATTCACCCCAGAATTAGTTGAATTATACATGTGAAAACATAGGTGATAATTTTTGAGAGGAAATATTAACAAATAGTAAATAATAATAAGTAAAATTTTTACTCATTCTAATTATTTCATAGAAGTGCCACAATATTGAATTTTGGTCTGTCATCTAAGGTAGTATCAGTTCATTTAAATTATTATTTAAATTGTTCATCACAGTGGAAGCCATTATTTTTAAATATTACAGTGAAATGTGCTTAGTTTTATTTTTTAATTTACAGTTTTTATAAATGTTGTGTTGTGTTATTATATATATACAGATATTTTATAATATATTTCATTATTATTGCAAATTTTTCCAAGCAGAATTATGTAATTTAAAATAATACCATCAATTTTCATTTGAAGCAGTATTTCATGTGTAAATATATATTTGATATCCATATATTGAACTTATTTTTTCCTGCTGGGGAAATCTAATTTATGAACAGTTGTTTAGCAGGAATACTCAAAGTATTAAGGATAGATTTCACTAGATTAAATTCATGAGGGCTGATAACATAAGTTATTTCTATATCATCACTTAAAAACAGTTACAAACCCTTACACTGAGCGGTCAGCAACTTATTTTAACAACGAACCATGGTTGGAAATGAAACTGTAGATTTTACATTGATGAAGCTTTTGTTGCAATCAGCTGATGACCCTATTAAATGTTCAGCATTCTCCATCCACTGAAGTCAATCTCTGAGCTTACTTAGGCCATAAGTAAAGGAAACTCTCAGAGAAGCATTCACTGTCTGTCATATTTCTATGAGTGAGAGGGAAGCAGAGAATGAGGCTGCTTTGTGATTTCATTTCTCATGCTAGAAGAGAGAGAAGAAATGGGGACTCCCTGGGAATTCCAACCGTGCCCAAAGGTAAAATACACAGGAGGACCCAGGTAATTTTTTGTCACCTGCAGTGAGAACTGAAGACACTTGTCCTGGGTCCCCCACTTTCCAATAAGCAAAGACTGAAGGAAATGCTTCCAGAAAAAAAAAGAAAGAAAGAAAAAGAAAAAAAGTGGACCTTGAATAAGCCTTCACTGTGCAGAAGACCTGGAAAAAAAGGGGGCATTTAAAAAACACACTTTGACCATAAACTAATTAAAACCAAATGAAAGTAAATAATTCATCTGTCTATAGGCTAAGGCTGGTCTTACTTTATGGAACCCAAAACTTCTGTAAATTGAATAATGGAGAAATTTGCTTAAAGATGTCAGAGTTATGATGTTCCCCTCATAAAGTAATGGGAAACAGCAACAACAACAACAAAAAAAGCAAAGCAAAAACACCATGTTTAATGAAACCAAGGAAGCAAGCTATAAAAGTTTGTCAAACTAACATCCAAAGCTACCAACATCAATATGGAATTGTCACAATGATATTTAGCCTAAACACAGGGGGCTAGAATAAAAGGGAGAGCTCCATAAATTGGGGAGGCAGATGGGAAAGGCCCAGCAAGTGGGCCTGAAAGAGTAGGCTTTGGGTGTAGGTATCTCTGTCCCCCCTAGAGAGCCATGGTGAGGTAAGGTTGAAGGAGGAGTCACTCAGACATGCAGTGTGTGCAGCAGGCCAGGCCAGCTGGTAGAGGTGCTGTGTGGAGGGGAGCAGTGGGTGGCAGTCAGCTATGCAGAAGTTTATCTCAGCCGAAGGCAAAGAAGTTTTAAAACACGGAATCTTCACAAACATGCAAAAATCTCCCCCACAAACCATATGCAGACCTTCTATTTGCACTGAAGATGGTGAGGAGGATCAAGAATCCTGTAAGTCCCGATGTGATCAAAAGCAAGTCACCTGGGGAGCGAAGGAGTTGGTTAGTAAGGCTCCCTCTGGAGTCCTCCATAGGATTCTAAGCCTAGTCTTGAGTAGCCTAACAGCTATGATGTCGTGGGAAAACAGCAGCGAAAGCCAAGACTCTTACGCTCAGCCAAATTGCCATTCAGTAGAAAGGCAAAAAAGAGACATTTTTGAGCATGTAACTGAATATGACATTTATGAGGTCTCTTGAAACAAAAACCTTGATTCTGAGATCTCTTCAACAAGAAATTAATATAGAAGATGAAATGAGTATTATGTCCAGTTCAATCAAAGGTCTAACCAATTGTGTGAAGCAGGATTACAGAAGAGAATGCAAATATTGTATGTCTTCCTAATGGGTCATTAATAATTCAATAATTTATGTAGCATTAACAATTTCATGGCAGGAGAGGATGTGGGAGACATTCAGGGATGTGGATTTCCTTATATTTCATAGTCAGGAGTAAAAAAGATACTGCCTAAAATGAATATATGAAGCAATAAAGGCTTAAATTATATTATAAATGCAATGATGAAAATCCCAAAGATAACCAGTGAGTAACATAAAACATAATATAGCAAATCAAAATTGACAATGGAGCAGGAAGGGGAGTTAAGAGGAAGCGATGTGCATTGATCTCTCTTAGAGTTGATTGTTAATAGACCCTGTCTAAAATTAGTAACACATGACACAGATGTTTGAACATATAATACACTAATAAAGGTAACTACTAGAAGTTCAAAAAATGTATATAATTATCAGCAGCAAAACACAAAACAGATCATATAGCTGTATAATTTATGGAACAAGAAGGAGGGAGAAACATTTTCCTTTTGTTCCTTATTCCCTTTATCCTATAGGATTTGATTTTTCGTTTTATTTATATTATGGGCCTTTTAATTTTCATAATTTAAACACGAGAGAGCATTTCTTTTCTAATTTTCAAATTTTAGATTTCCTTCATGGTTGTATTGGTCTTAAGTGCAAAACTTCTGGCCTGGTTTCTTGGCCAGATTTCAGAAGATAAAGCACCAGATTCATTTGTGAGAATTGTTCATAGGGGTCTAACATCTGCTTCAGTCATTGTGACCTCATCTTTATTGAAAAGGAAAGTTGTTTTGGAACTACAATAGTGGGCTGAGATAAACTGTCTCATATTTAATTAAATTTTCAAAATGTTTTTGATTAAAACTACCCTGATATGAACTGAATGTTGAAGCAGGTTAGACATTTCAAATTAACTTTGTAATAAGTTAAAAACAGGTGAAGAGACAGGAAATGAAAACTGGAGGTGAGCAAGGAAAATCTCAGAGTAGAAAAAAGTTCATGGAAAGTTGTTTTAGAATGAGCGTTTTTAAATCTATTGATTAAACTCTTGAAAGAAGGTACATAATGACAAAGCAAGATGTGTGCAAAGTAGAGAATGGCAAGAAACAAGAAAACATTTGGAGAAGATGTGCTTGCCTATAATGTGTGATTATCGGCCGGGCACGGTGGCTCACGCCCATAATCCCAGCACTTTGGGAGGCCAAGGTGGGCAGATCACAAGGTCAAGAGATGGAGACCGTCCTCCCCAACATGGTGAAACCGCGTCTTTACTAAAAATACAAAAATTAGCTGAGTGTGGTGGCATGTGCCTGTAATCAGCTACTCGGGAGGCTGAGGTGGGAGAATAGCTTGAACTGGGGAGTCGGAGGTTGCAGTGAGCCAAGTTCGCGCAACTGTACTCCAGCTTGGTGACAGAGTGAGACTCAGTCTCAAAAAAAAAAAAAAAAAAAAAAAAAAGTGTGACTATGCTACAGTTCTTTCTAGAAAGCATTGCATAATGGAGAGTTCTACGAAATCCGTTGGCACAGCCCCTCCCCCGCCAATTAAAAATAGAGAAGCATGTGACTTGGTTCTTTATGCTTGAATTTCTCAGCAGCCTGTAGATAAACAGTTCGCAAACTTGGTGATTTCAGTCTTGGACATTTTTGTTTCAACTGGGGGACAACCTAGTGATGATCTCCATCATTTCAAAAAAATAGGGAATTTTTTTTTTACAGCCATCTTTCTTTCTTTCTTTTTTTTATACTTTAAGTTCTAGGGTACATATGCACAACGTGCAGGTTTGTTACATATATATACATGTGCCATGTTGGTGTGCTGCAACCCATTAATTCATCATTTACATTAGGTATATCTCCTAATACTATCCCTCTCCCCCACCCCTCCGCACAATAGGACCCAGTGTGTGATGCTCACCTTTCTGTGTCCAAGTGTTCTCATTGTTCAATTCCCACCTATGAGTGAGAACATGCGGTGTTTGGTTTTCTGTTCTTGCAAAAGTTTGCTGAGAAAGATGGTTTCCAGCTGCATCCATGTCCCTACAAAGGACACAAACTCATCCTTTTTTATGGCTGCATGGTATTCCATGGTGTATATGTGCCACATTTTCTTAATCCAGTCTGTCACAGATGGACATTTGGGTTGATTCCAAGTCTTTGCTATTGTGAATAGTGCCACAGTAAACATATGTGTTCATGTGTCTTTATAGCAGCATGACTTATAATCCTTTGGGGATATCCCCAGTAATGGGATGGCTGGGTCAAATGATATTTCTAGTTCTAGATCCTTGAGGAATCGCCACATTGTTTTCCACAATGGTTGAACTAGTTTACAGTCCCACCAACAGTGTAAAAGTGTTCCTATTTCTCCACATCCTCTCCAGCACCTGTTGTTTCCTGACTTTTTAATGATTGCCATTCTAACTGGTATGAGATGGTATCTCATTGTGGTTTTGATTTGCATTTCTCTGATGGCGAGTGATGATGAGCATTTTTTCATGTGTCTGTTGGCTGTATGAATGTCTTCTTTTGAGAAATGTCTGTTCATATCCTTTGCCCCCTTTTTGATAGAGTTGTTTTTTTTCTTGTAAATTTGATTGAGTTCTTTATAGGTTCTGGATATTAGCCCTTTGTCAGATGAGTAGATTGCAAAAATGTTCTCCCATTCTGTAGGTTGCCTGTTCACTCTGATGGTAGTTTCTTTTGCTGTGCAGAAGCTCTTTAGTTTAATTAGATCCCAATAGGGAATATTTTAAAGTAAACTTTTCATTAAGGTGTAACATACAGAAAAACGGGCAAGTCATAAGTGGACAACTCAAGGAATTTTCATAAAGTAAGCACACACTTGCTTGCAGTTACATCCTAGAACAAGACACGTAGCATTACTAGCTCACCTGAAGCCTGTCACGCCTCCTTGGCACCACTACCCAGCCAGGACTAATGTCTATCCTAACTTCAAACATCACAGATTAGTGTTACCTTTTTCAAACTTTAATGGAATCATATAGCATGTATTCTTTTGTATTTAGTTTCTTTCACTCAACACTGTGTGTGTGAGTTTCATCAGTGTAGTGGTATGTAGGTGTAGTTCATTTATTCTCAATGTTATAGAATTCTATTGAATGAATATACGACAAATTACTTAGTCATTAAGTTGTTGATGGACATTTGAGTCATTTTCAATGATGACCTATTACAAATTGTGCTGACGTGAACATCCTACTACATGCTATTTGGTAAATATGTCTGTGTATTTGTGTTGGGTACATATCTAAGAGTGTAACTGTTGGGCCAAAAGGTATTTTTCTTAGGCTCAACTTCAGTATTGACTTCCAGTTTTCCCAAGTGTTAGCACCAATTCATTCTCTTACAGCAGTGTATGAGAATTCCAGTTGCGTTTCCACCTCTACTCAACACTTGCCATTCTGTATCTTTTTCTTTAAAAAATTTAATGTGTTTGAAATTTTAATAGGAGGCTCTATTGTAAACATCTGTAAACCTTTTTTAACAAATTGCTTGACTTTAAAGGAAAATCATTTTTAAAAAATCACAAAATTTGTAAACCTACTGAGTTTTGCTTCTAAATATTAACTGTTCTTTCTATGTATGACCAGTCAAAATATTTGGACTCACATGTTTTGCTTGATATTTCACTGAATTCAATTCAATCCAATGTGAATATCAAAGATACATGGGATTATGAACTTAAAAATTAATGTTGAAGAATGCTTTTAGGAACTCTACAGATTATTAAAGATTAACTTACTTTGCACATATCTTTTTAATCTATTTCATCAGAAACTATTGATGGGAATGATTCACTTTCAATTAATGTATCTTTTTCATTGTAGCCATTCTGATGAGTACATGGGGATCTCCTATTGTGATTTTCAGTTGCATTTCCAAAGAGGGAACATTTTAACAGCAAAAGTAGAGTATAAATGAAGAAAAAGAAATAATCCTTTCCCAAAGAGAATAGTTTGGCAACTTTTGTTGACCTGCAAATTTTTATACACACATACATATCAAAAATATGAATGCTGGAAAATGACAACAGAAAACTTTCCTTTTACCATATTACATGGATCTTCATTACTTTTTGACATGCCTGTGTTAATTTGTCTTTGCTCTTATTATCTAGTTCAACATAAACTCAGGAAATGGAGCCTGGGTATTCCTTTTGTTCTGGTATTTCCATTGTTATTACATTCATAATTGAAATTGGAATGAATAGGTATATACTGATTCTGTAAACCTAGAATGGAATATTCTGACCAGACTGAGAAAAGCCAGTCGATAACAGCTCATACGCCTGAAGCTCCCTGCAGGGCCAGGAAGAGAGCGTGGGTTGGCTGGCTTTCAGGACCAGAGACAGGGACCTTTCCTGGGCATGTGTCTCTCTGCGTGGACTCACAGGGAAGATTCTGAGCCTACCTGGACCCACCAGCATAGACAGAAATGTATCTCAGAGGAATATTCTCACTGGTAGTATCTGTCATTGACCAGCACAAGTCTACAGAGCAGTTTTTGGAAATAACAGCTCAAGCTGATTCTAGAGGCTGTGCTCTATCAGTCAAACACTTTCTCTGCATGGATTGGCCCATCTAAGCTCAGCTGAACAAACCCTTTGGCAATTCATTATTACCCACCTACTAAACATTCTTCCCAAAAGAGTGACTTCTGCCTTGTGGAAGGCTAGAAACTCATCTCACTGGACTCGCTAGCTGAAGCTCAAAATATTTGAGTTGCTCATCAGAAAGTTATGCAGGGACAAATTTACCGTGAATTATCAACTCTTAAGCTTCAGAGCTTTTCAGTTGCAAATACCTTTTGTAATACTCTGTATCTAATGTAATTTTGCATTCATAATTTTGTGTTCATGCTCTTAAAGAGATCTCACTTAAAATTGTATAAACTTCAGGTCCCAGCAAACCTGGATAAGCACCTGGCTTCTGATGTCTAACATCTTATTTGACTGATTTTATTCATTTGTTTATTTGTCTTTGAAAGGGAATTTAGAAATTGAATAGACTAACAATTCTTTGTGACAGAACACTATGATTAGTTGTGAAGTGTGTTTTGATTAATGAGAATAGTGGCCACTATTCATTGAGTGTTCATTTTCCCCTAGGTACAGGTTTCAACAGGGTTTCCTTAAACATTCATGACACTTGTAGGAGAAAGACACGACTACTCTATCATCCTTACTTTTCACAAGAGGGAAGTGAGCCTCAGAGGAGTTAAAGAAACTTGCCAGGATCATATTTCTAGAAAGTAATAAAGCCAGGACACTTTGCTTTTGCTAATAATGACCTACTAAAATGTTTAGGTGATTTTCTATCTCAAACCTACTTAAAACATAACCTAGTACAAATTTACTAGTATCCCCAATATTAAATTTTCACCTGCCTAGTAAGTATGTTCTCTGTTGGGAAATAATTTGTCTAACCCAAGTTCATCTCATTCATGACATGTTATAAGGCTTCCAAAAAAGACAATATATTCCCGTGTGAATATCAGTCATTTTCAGTGAAGGACAAATATTAAGAATACCTGAGCTGGAATACCTGCCTGCCATTGTTTCAGAGGGTATGGGAATGGCTACTCATGCTCAGGAGTGGGAGATTGGCTTGCAGCTTGATGCAGCATCGATGCCATACTCTGCCCCCAACTCAGCCGACTTCAGGGGCAACCTACAAATCTTGACACTTATTAAAGAACTGGCTACACAAAAGTCTGAACAAAGCTGAGTTCATTTTCATGGTTTCACTTTTTTCCCCACTTTATTCAGTCTGGCAAACATTTTCCAGCATCGGACAATATAGAGTTAATCTTGAGCTTTGGATTCAGGTCAAGATGTCATTCCTTTGCTACTTAATGAAAAACTTTCCTAACTTTTTAGACCCAAGTAAGACACTGCTCCTGACAGTATAGGTCTTTTGAAAATGTAGTTCACTGTGATTTTTTTTTCAAATAGCTGTATAATCATTAACATAAATCATTATGTTGAAGAGCACATTAAAGGAGGTGAAATAATGCTGTATAGAGCTATAAAATCTATCCACTAATGTCAAGTGACAGAATAAGATGTCATTGCCTTTCTTCTCCCCACTGAAGGAACAGGGATTTAAATGTAGTGCAATTAAAGATGTTTGGGGAGAATATTAGCAAGTCTCACTTTACTGCGTGAAATGTCTACATACTGTGGGCTTCTAAGTTTGGTTTTTCCTTGATTTAATCTACATAAACGAAAAAGCCATTTGGAAAACTTATAGTATGAATAGCATGGCATTTTTCCTCTAAGGGAGAGGTAATGGTATGGTTTTTCCTTCCTGGTATTTCAGTATCTACTTAGCACATTATAGGTATGCTTTCTGCATTGAGGTTTATATCTATACTTGTAGTACTAGTGAGATACTACCTTTTTTTTTTTTTTGAGATAGGTCTCACTCTGTTGCCCATGCTGGAGTGCAGTGACATGATCACAGCTCACTGCAGGCTCGACCTCCTGGGCTCAAGTGATCTTCCCACCTCAGTCTCCTGAATAGCTGGGGCTACAGGCACACACCACTAAGCCTGACTAATTTTTTATATATATTTTTTAGAGACAGGGTTTCACCATGTTGCCCAGGCTGGTCTTGAACTCCTGGGCCCAAGCAATCCTCTTGCCTTGGCCTCTCAAAATGCTGGAATTTCAGGTATGAACCACTATGCCTGGCCAAGATACAACTTTAAATATGCCTGAAGAACTTCCATGTTCTGTAGTTCTCAAAGTGGCTGCAAAGTTTTAATGAAAGTGTAGTAAATGACAAATGTTATTATATTAGGTGCCTGAGGAAAGTGGGATAAATGAGTGAATTTTCTTCCTCCAGAATGAGAGATTTTCAAGATGAGTGTGAGTAGGTGAATTATATGGCTCTTCCTCTCCAGTTTTCTTTTGGAACGAGGTTTTAGTTTCTGTCTATGAGGGAGGAATTTGTAACTTTAATATTAGTTCTTTGCTCCTAATGTATCAGGTAGTGTAGGGGCCAAGGAGAAAACTCCTCCACCCTACGAAGATTCACTGGACATCGACTCACAAAAGGAGAAAGAATATACAGATGTATTAATGCCCACATGAGAAGGAACCTCAAAGTGATTGCCCGACTCTGCCCTGAGGTGCAGAAGCATATATACCATCTTGAGGTTACAGAAAGACTGGGGACATGGATTTTGGAAAAACAGGTTATGGGAGGGGAGAAGGGGCCCGGCTAGCAAAGAGCATCTTATTGTGTAGATGAAACCTCATAGGTAGCAGCCCTCAGAGAGAATAGATGGTGAATGTTTCTTTCAGACCTTTAAGAAGTCAGACTGTTAATCTTCCCTAGATTTGGAAAACGAAGGGCCTCAGAGAAAGCCTGGCTGCATCAGTGCAGATTTCTTCTACAGAGCAAATCTCTCCTACAAAAGCCAGCTTTGCAGGGCTGCTTCTCTCTGCTGGCTCTCTGAACAGCCATCTCCAAATATGTCAAAGAAATATATTTTGGAGTGAAATATTTTTATTTTCTTCAGTAGCAAAATCAAAGCCACTATTTTAAAAAGGTGGCATTAGGGAAAGATTCTTGGCATCAGAGTCATTTTACATTTGAGTATGAGCTACATACTTGGAATGGATTGAATGTTTGTGTCTCTAAAATTCCTATGTTGACTCCTCATCCTGAAGTGATGGTATTAGGAGGTGGGGCCATCAGGAGGTAACTAGGTCACAAGGGTGGAGCCCTTGTGATGGGATTAGTGCCCTTATTAAAAGGGACCCCAGGGAGAAATCTCTTTTTGTCATGTGAGGACACACGTGACTATAACAAGAACCACTCAGTTGTACACTTTAAAAAGGTAAACTTCATGCTTTTTGAATTACATCTCAATAAAGCTGTTTTTAAAAAATACATGTAACCTTGTAAAATCTATGCATTTTATGGGCACATGTTCCTTTAATACATAAATGCCATTGTGCTATTAGAAAAAGCATAGCCACAGTTTGCTGGTGGCTACTGTATTGAACAGCACCAATTTAGAACATTTCCATTATCTCAGTAGGTTCTATCTGACAAGGCTGTCTGAGAAAGAAGATACTCTGTAGATAGTAGATTCTCAGAATATTCTTCCCTGCTTCTCACTACTATTCCCTTTTAACCTTACTTCCAAGCATGTTGAAATGATTGTTTTGAAATCATCCATAAGACTTGTTTCAACTCTAATAAAATTCTTCCAGAAAGCTGTAGGGGAAAGATATTTCTTTTACCTAACATCCATTTCTCCAATTCTGGCTATTCTTATTTTAAAATTTTTCCTTGGAAGCATTGGATATTTCATACTTGAGGTATTGATGTTGGAGGCATCTAATCTTATCCCAATAAATGACACATGCATTGTATTTAACTTTGACAAATTACCATTCTAATGATTTAAGTACCTTTCACCTGTTGTTCAAAGGTAGGTTTAGGTGACTGCTTCTTAGGCTATAGCCACATTCTGTTTCTTTCACGCCATGGCCAGGCAGTCATTTATGTTCAAATGAAGTTGCGATGGTCTCCACAGCCAGCTCTAGTGAGATAAAGAAAACACTGAGTAAAACTGTCTCTATAGGTCTCAATACTTCATAGAATTAAACATATCTGTAAGTTAATATTGAATTCTTCATTGTGATTTATTTTTGAATATACACAAAATTTTAGTATCTTTAAAGACTTAATTTTGTAAATAACCTCATTACAAGGAAACATTATTAAATACATTTAAAAACTCATTCTTAGCCATGAAAACACATGGAGGAAGTGTAAATGCATATAACTAAGGTGAAAGAAGCCAATCTGAAAAAGCTGCATACTGTATGGTTCCGATTATGTGACATTCTGGAAAAGGCAACACTATAGAAAACGCAAAAAGATTAGTGGCTGCCAGTGGTTTGGGGCAGGGAGGGATGAAGAGGAAAAGCACAAAAAAATTTTAGGGCAGTGAAACGATTTTGTACAATACTATGAAGGAGGATATATGTCATCATACATTTGTCAAAACCCATTGAATGTTCAACAAGAAGAATGACTCCTAATGTAATACTTGAATGTTGGTTGATAATAATGCGTCAGTGTTCATTCATCGATTGTAACAAATGTATTACTCTGATGCCTAATGTTGATGATAGGAGAGGCTGTACCAGTGTGTGTGTGTGTACACATGTTGGGGTAGTTTTGGATCAAATTTGGTGATAACCTAAAACTGCTCTAAAACTTAGACTATTAGTTTAAAACCCTCACTCATTCAACTAAAAAGTTCTAACACATCATAACTGAATTAATATGCAATTATTCATTACTATTCAATTTAATAGTGTACCATATACAAAACAGTTATTGAATTTTATATTTTGCTTTTTCTCTAACTAAAAAAGTTATATGAATAATAGTAAGGAATTCCAGTGTTATCAAGTAAATAAGTAGATACCTTTTCTAGTAATAGAACACTGTATGTCATTGGCACAAATTATTAATATTTTCATTGGGAGAATTAGCTACTAAAGATTTTAAATTCCTTAACTATACTCAAAGGGCAAAAGAAGTGACAACTAACATATATTGGATATGGTCTGTGTGCCAGGCCTTGCTAAGAATTCTATATTAATAACTCATTTAATCCTCAGAACTCTATAAGGTAGGTACTACTGCCCTCATCTTGCAGATAAATGTATAACCGGAACATAATCTTTAGCCTCTGTAATCTGAACCCCAACTGTGTGCAAATCAGATGGGAATTCAATTTACCCACATCCACAACAACAAGACCTGGCATTGAATAGAATCCATCATTGGCCACAGCAAACCTAATGAAACTGTAGATCATACAGCTTCCTGGGTGACTACATGTCCTGGCAATTTACTCAAGTCTTTCTGTTTCTCTGAATTGGGAGCATAGAATGAAAACAAGATGTGAGCAACCTGAACCCCACAGGCCACCTGTGAGGCACATTTAAGTCTGCTTTATGCCTTCGGGGCTTTGCTCCTTGATTATTTTAAACAACATTATTAAGGTATAATTTATGTACCATGCACTCATTTTAAATGTGTCAATGATTTTTAGTAAAATTGCCGAGTTGTGCAAGCATCACCATGATCAGATTAAGATCCCTTTTGCTCATTTTCAGTTCATTCCTGTTCCCATCTCTATTCCCTGGCAACCACTACTCTACTTTCTGCCTCTATAGATGTGCCTCTCTGAACATTTCATCTAGATGAAATCATACAAGATATGCTCTTTCGTGATTGCCTTCTTTCATTTAGCATAATGTTTTCAAGATTCATCCATGCCATAACATGTATCAGCACCTCATTCCTTTTTACTGCTGAATTGTATTTCCTTGAATGGATATCCCACAATTTGTTTATCAGTTCTCCAGTTTATGAGCATGTGGTGGGTTATCACTTTTTGGCTATTAGGAATAATGCTGCTCTGATTCTTTTTTAACTTTCTACTGCTTTCCCAGATTATGCAATATACACACAACTTTTCATTTCTGTCTCTGCCCCCACCCCTCCTAGGTGTAGATAAGGAATAAGTTGAGACCCCAAGGCCAGCAGATATGTCTCCTATCTGGGGCAAATGATTTGTAAGTCCTTATCCAGGGCTCTTGGATGCTTAAGTTATGTATTTAGAGCAGTGACTATCTTATGTTGTATATTGTTCTGTGCTATTTGGTGACAGAGGAAATATGGTGGTTTCCATGTTGGTGGCTTCATGTCTCCAAACTGCAGGATTGCACAATAAAGCCTCCTATATTGCCAGCTTTGTGAGTTGCCATTTACTTGGACTTTACAATTCTGCATAAAGACCCCACAAAATCTCAGTTCTTAAGGTGTTTTTTACCCTTCCGTTTCAAATCCCTTCCTTCAGTAAGTAATTTTACAGTTTGGTCCCTGGAAGCCTCTGAGAAAAGTCATTACTTACCATGATTTAAATTTAAAGAGAAAAAAATTGTGAAACCCAGGGAAAGAGAATTCAATTCTAGTTCTCTAAGCTGAAAAGGGATGGCTTCAAAAATTCAGTGCTGAGTGTCTGTAAGAACAAGTGGGGGAACCTCTACTACAAGTATTCAGAATGGAGCTATCCCTTGCTCAGTTCCTTATCATTTGATTTATGCCTCACTCAGTGTGTCAGTCCTAATGATTTTTCACTGGCTTTCCAAATAAACATTACTTCTATAACTGCAACAACAGTGTAAAATATGCTGCAAAGTTTGCCCTGAAGGGAAGCATTGTCTTTTTTTATATATATTTAAACAAGGATACAGAATGCTGGAAGCTATCGTCAATGCTAGATGGAGAGAATGCAATATCTGTTTCCATGATGCTGCAAATGTCATTGCTGGTAGGTCTATTAATAGCCCAGAGTGATTTTTGACCTTGGATTTATTAAATAAAAGAAACTATAAAAATAGAGATGAATAGAATGAACTAACTGATGGAAATCCAGGGCATAGTCCCCATTTAACTATTTTCCCTTATGGATATTTAGCATATTATGTGAGTTGGGGGTACAGAAATATACATAAAATTAATGTTTTCTGTATAACTCCTTTCAGAATGTAAATATTACTCTCAACTTAATCTGATTGAAAATAAGAAATCTTGTC
The DNA here is from genome assembly GCF_007565055.1 of Rhinopithecus roxellana. Taxonomy (NCBI): domain Eukaryota; kingdom Metazoa; phylum Chordata; class Mammalia; order Primates; family Cercopithecidae; genus Rhinopithecus; species Rhinopithecus roxellana. The sequence goes on from NC_044555.1 coordinate 77,951,277, forward strand.
AAGTTCACGTACTCTCATTTTCTGCCCTGTTGTTTGTTTTCAAGGAACCATTGCTGTGTTCTTAACAAAGTGTCATCGTTCTTTTTTTGTTTTTTGTTTTGTTTTCTTTTTTCTTTCTTTTTTTTTTTTTTTTTTTTTTTTTGAGATGGAGTCTTGCTCTGTTGCCCAGGCTGGAGTGTAGTGGCATGATCTTGGCTCACTGCAACCTCCGCCTCCCGGGTTCAAGAGATTCTTCTGCCTCAGCCTCCTGAGTAACTGGGATTACAGGCATGCGCCACCATGCCCAGATAATTTTTGTATTTTTAGTAGAGATGGAGTTTCACTATGTTGGTCAGGTTGGTCTCAAACTCCTGACCTCATGATCTGCCTGCCTTGGCCTCCCAAAGTGCTGGGATTACAAGCATGAGGCACCGCGCTGGGCCACAAAGTGCCATCATTCTTTTGGAAAGCAGGGCATCCGGGGAGGGATCAGCTTTCCTCTTTCCTTTCTCATACTTACACAGTTGGTTATAGTTCATCTATTGGAGGACAAGGTTGGGGACCCTTGGTGTCTCATATGTGACATCAAAATCTCTTCCTTATTTGGTGATGACCACAATAGACAGTTAAGGCCATCCCTGGGACTTGACTGAGCCTGTGAATCACGCTTGATGGAGCTGCCCCTTCTGAGATTTTAAGTTTTGAGTTAATGCTTCTTTTCTATTTTTAATAGCATTCTTTGATTGTTCAAAGTTTGCTTTTGTTTTTATGTTTGTTTCCCTGGCAGGCTTATCAAGTTGAATGTTGCAAACATAGTGGTTCAGGTACATACTGTACATACTGTACTGTACCTTCATCATTAAAGGAATTTGATATTTTAGGTATGGACCCAATTAAATACCAGCCATGTATGTCTCAGTGTGAATAAGTTCATTTTGATTCTATTCTGAATCTGGTTGGGATTAGGAGTCATTAAGACCAAACTCTGGTAATTATAAAATTTTGCAAAAGATTGGCCCACTTAGTGAGTTGAGCTTGAAAACATATAGTTCACTGGGAACATATGGGGATGCCTTAGTTGAGGGCAACCATCCATGTATGTACATTGGCAAGCCTGATGTTTTCAGTTTCGTTTTTTATATCAAAACTAAACATGTAGGGGGAAAAAGATGAAAAAAAAGATTGCTGTGTCATCTCCCTTTTACTCAAATTCCAATTATGAACAAGTCTGAGTCACTATTGGTTAACAATCTTCTGCGATGTTAAGAGTAGTCATGCAGGCCAACTGATACAAATTCCTTTTTATCTTGCTCTGGGTAATTCCTGACATTTCCTTACTAGTTAAAAACTACTTGATTGCCAAACTCTCAGTCTGTGCTACATGTTCCTCCATAAAGACGGCAACCAAATCTTTGTGAAACTATTTCAAGAAATGAGCGTATTTGAGAATTATTTGGTGTTCAAACAATGTAGTTTTCTGAGAGTTATGCTTCTGCTTTATGGTTTATTTATTTTCTAGTCACTTGGGAGAAACTCAGAGACATCTGTAGCTTCTTGTATTCTATGGCTTTTTTTTTTTTTTTTTTTTTTTTTTTTTTTTTTTTTTTTTTTTTTGCTAAAATCTCAAGCCATGAAAAGAAAGAAAGAAAAAAAAAAAAAAAACAGTAAGTGTTTCGAACCCTGCAGAACTAAAGGAAGCCCTGAGGCTTTGGAAAATGATCACAGAAGTCACCCAATTTTGTTCTCATTTTGTCTCACAGTCATTACAGAAGATGAAATTTCTCTGAAAAAAAAAAAAATGAGTCAATGCAGTGTAACTGTTGAGTTTCATGGTCTTATCTTACAAAATAATGCAAACTGGTTATTTCTTGAACTATGTCAGACTGTGCAATCCTGACATTGCACTTTTCTGAATCTAGCATGTAAGGTACATTTCGAAGAATACTTCTATATTGGTTAAGAGATGGCTTTTACAAATAGCCAGAACAATGAAATTTCAGTTGGAATATTAAGGAAACCTCTGTAGGACTGCATAAGCAATAAAATTGTCAAGTGGAATAATGGGTTTGCCAACTCTGGAAAGGTTCCAGGCTCAACTTGACATCACCTCTCTGTGATAATTTAGAAACCACAGGAGCAGGCTTGCTTTAATGCAGAAGAGCAGGTGGATGAGCCACTGGGCTTTGCTGGGAATGCCCATCCTGTCTTCTCATTCCCTAAGATTTGATCGGTTAGCTTTTTCTGCTCACAGGGAACAAGTTAGATGCAACTTGCTAGATGCAGTTGAAACCCAGTGATTTTCAAATATTTTGAGAAAATGACACGTTTTTGCATTATTATTTGTGTATTTTGGTCTTTGGATATATATATTTGAATATGTATTTCAGAGTATATTAGGGCTTCTGTAACAAACTGGGAGGCTTAACAGAAAGATGCTCTCACACTTATAGAGGTCAGAAGTCCCAAACCAAGTTGTTTGTAGGATTATGCTCCTTCTGAAGGCTCTAGGGAAGCATCTTTCCTTGCCTCTATCTAGCTTCTGGTAGCTCCAGGCATTTCTTGGCTTATGGCAGCATCACTCCAATCTCTGCCTCTGTCTTCACATGGTCTCCTGTGTGTTTCTTTCTGTCTACTATACCTTCTCCTCTTTTTCTCATTGGATTTAGGGCCCAGCCAGATAATCTAAGATTCAACCCATTACAGACAGCAAAGGGGACTCCATTAAATCAGTAGGTAGTAGAAGGATGTCCAATTTTTTTCTTCTAGCTTATATAGGCAATCTTAATCTTCTCTGGGTCTTTGAAAATATTAGGAAGGGGCCGGGCGCAGTGGCTCAAGCCTGTAATCCCAGCACTTGGGGAGGCCGAGGCGGGCGGATCACGAGGTCAGGAGATCGAGACCATCCTGGCTAACATGGTGAAACCCCGTCTCTACTAAAAAAAAAATACAAAAAAAAAAACTAGCCAGGCGAGGTGGCGGGCGCCTGTAGTCCCAGCTACTCGGGAGGCTGAGGCAGAAGAATGGTGTGAACCCGGGAGGCGGAGCTTGCAGTGAGCTGAGATCCGGCCACTGCGCTCCAGCCCGGGCCACAGAGCGAGACTCTGTCTCAAAAAATATATATATATATTAGGAAGGAAACTCTGTCATCTAGAAACTTTCTTTATCCTACCCAACAGTAACTGGTGATTCTTTAAAAAAAAAATTTTTGTTTATTATACTTTAAGTTCTAGGGTACATGTGCACAATGTGCAGGTTTGTTACATATGTATACATGTGTCATGTTGGTTTGCTGCACCCATCAACTCATCATTTGCATTAGGTATTTCTCGTAATGGTATCCCTCCCCCCTCCCCCCACCCCACCACAGGCCCTGTTGTGTGTGGTGTTCCCCACCATGTGTCCAAGTGTTCTCATTGTTCAGTTCCCACCTATGAGTGAGAACATGCGGTGTTTGGTTTTCTGTCCTTGCGATAGTTTGCTGAGAATGATGGTTTCCAACTTCATCCATGTCCCTACAAAGGACATGAACTCATCTTTTTATGGCTGCATAGTATTCCATGGTATATATGTGCCACATTTTCTTAATCCAGTCTATCAATGATGGACTTTTGGGTTGGTTCCAAGTCTTTGCTATTGTGAATAGTGTGAATAGTGCCAGTAAACATATGTGTGCATGTGTCTTTATAGCAACATGATTTATAATCCTTTGGGTATATACCCAGTAATGGAATTGCTGGGTCAAATGTTATTTCTAGTTCTAGATCCTCGAGGAATTGCCACACTGTCTTCCACAATGGTTGAACTAGTTTACAGTCCCACCAACAGTGTAAAAGTGTTCCTATTTCTCCACATCCTCTCCAGCACCTGTTGTTTCCTGACTTTTTAATGATCGCCATTCTAACTGGTGTGAGATGGTATCTCATTGTGGTTTTGATTTGCATTTCTCTGATGGCCAGTGATGATGAGCATTTTTTCATGTGTCTGTTGGCTGCATAAATGTATTCTTCTGAGAAGTGTCTGTTCGTATCCTTCGCCCACTTTTTGATGGGGTTGATTTTTGCTTGTAAATTTGTTTGAGTTCTTTGTAGATTCTGGATATTAGCCCTTTGTCAGATGGGTAGATTGTAAAAATTTTCTCCCATTCTGGAGGTTTCCTGTTCACTCTGATGGTCGTTTCTTTTGCTATGCAGAAGCTCTTTAGTTTAATTAGATCCCCTTTGTCAATTTTGGCTTTTGTTGCCATTGAGTAACTGGTGATTCTAAATTACATTACTAGCAGGATATTTTACTCTTTGAAAATACTTGCCTCATGGGTGATACTCTTCCAAGGCCCATATGTTAAGCATTAGCTAAATGTTTGCATTTCTCTTTGAGTCCTGGGACAGACAGGCAGGGCTCACAGGGCATGGAATTTAGCAGTGGCTACATCTCAAGACCGTATAAGTCCCAAGAGATCAGCTACTAGCTGACATGTTAAGGAGGGGGATGCCAGAAAATTCTCAGCAGCAGTGGAGGAAAGGGGAAGAGGCATGGTACCCAGATGAAGAGTGAATAAAATGCCCCTAAGCCACCATCAGCGACCAGGTCAGCAAATCTTCATTCCCATGGCCCATACTGCCAAGGCTTTGATGGGTATATAGTATTCCACAAGTTACAGTGCCAACCAAATACAGTTGCAGGTACCTATTGTTAATGTTATTTGGCACTTTAAACAACTCAGACACCCTACCTTTGAGTCACTGTTTATTCCATTGTTGTGGTGTGTGTGCATTGTAAAGAACAACTTGACAGCCTCTTTAGGGAGTGCAGTGACAGACAAGTTGCCAACATGACAGCCAGGAAATGGCATCTTGCAAATAAAGAAGCAGGTGATGGCCCTGGTGTCAGCACCATGTGGTTAGAAACAGGAGAGTACATTAGGTGATGGAGAGCACTTCGGAATGAGGTCAGCTCTTCTAAGTTCCATTCAAACAACCTCTATTGCAAGTTCATTACAACCCATAAGAAACTTCATTTGCTTATGTTTAGAATCTATTAGGTGTCAGAAACTTATGTTTCCATATCAGGGAAAAAATGAAATCTCCATTTTTTCTCAAGATAGATGAGGAATCAGATCCTCCACCCCAAAGCCCTACCCCACTGCCACACACATACACTTCTAAAATATAGTGTATTCATAAAAAGTGTGAGGAATAGTAAGGCCAACAGATCAGGAGGTGATTGCCGCTGAAGAGACAGTTCGTTACAATTCCCAAGAGGAGGGGATATATTACACAATGGTGGGGCATGTGGGAAAGCACCAGCATAGGTCAAGAGGCAGAAGGAGAGGGTGCAACTGTGTACAAGAGTCTTTACTTGTGGTTTTCATGGGAATGAACAGGTAAGGCAGAGTAATCAGGCTTAGGAGTGGTCAGTTTCAGTCATTTTGGCCTGCTCTGGGACGTAGTGGGTGTCCTTGGTTTTCTGGTTCCTGGCCCTGGGGTGATTAGGACAGGTGGATGGTGGCCTGGAGTATGAAAGCTCCATAAAGGAGGTGGTTGGGGTGTGGGCTGTGTATTGGTTGGTTTGTATTTGAAAACTGTGCCCTCTGGAGGAAGAAGACTCCTGAGGAGAGATTGAGATGATGAGGGAGGCAGGAGTCCAGGCAAGGTGACGCAAGCATATCATCCTATTATCTAAAGTGAGGTGTGTCAGGTAGATGTTAAAGCACCAAGATTATAGAAGCTAGAAACATGGTAAATATGCACACACTCACGTGCGCCCCCCGCCTACCACCAACAAAGCCATAGAGACTGATTTATTGAGGTTCAAATAGCTTCCCTTGGTTGGAGACTACTTGAACTCTTGAAATTCTCATTGGTTGGTTGATTCCTTTCTTTCTTTACTTATTCCTCAAAGTCTAATACACATCAGCCAGGAAAGTTATACCTAGGGGCAGGCTTCCAACTCCTGACCTCACCCCTATCTGTCCTGGCCTGGAGGCCCATTGCGTCCAGCTGGTGTTCTACTGAGACATGGCCCTTAATTTGATTCCATGTCTTTGTAAACAGCCCATTTGAGAACACATCTGGGGCTTCCTTCCTGGAAACCAAGCTCAAGGGGGTAGATGGGAAGCAGAAACCTGAAAATGATGGTGAACGTTAACCCACTTTGCGGTATGAAGGATCCTTTGCCTTTCTTTTCCGTTTCTTGATGCTGAGTTGTTTGGAGAGGGTGGGAGAAGGGGACCTAAAATTTGAAGCAGAAGATCTGGGTTCTAATCAGAGACTTGCACCTCCCTTCTATGGGACCTTGGGCCAGATATGCATCTCAGCCCAGGCCTTACAGCTCTAAAACATGGGTGATTCCTGCTGGAGGGGTAGATTAGATGGTTTCAGAAAAGGCTTTGCAGATAAGATAGAGCTCTATCAGTGCCTTTCTTGATTGTGGTTCCTGGCCACATGGGTGTAGGGACAGGCGGTTGTGAAGTAGTGAACTTGTCTTCAGCACCCTTGGCTTCAGTTTTGTGGCTCCTCTTCCTACCTCACACTGGTCTGTTAACCCAGTGTGGGGGCCTTCCCACTGTCCCTCTGTTGTCTGAGCCTGTCTTTTTGGGGTCAGACCTCTTTCTATACTCCCATGATTTCATGGCCTATATATGTCCTCCTTCTCCTCCATCCCTTTGGATTCACTTGACTCCACCCATTCCATTAGGCAATTTCAGGTAGAAGGCACCTGTCCTGCCACCAGGGCAGGGGCAGGCGCAGGAGGCAACCAAGGGAGGAGAGGGCTGGAAGTTTTTGTTTTCTGTGTCTTGTCTCAAGTTTTCCAACTTATTCCTGCCTTCTCTCCTGCCATCTTCTTTATTTTCTTTCTTTTTTATTATTATACTTTAAGTTCTAGGGTACATGTGCACAATGTGCAGGTTGGTTACATATGAATACATGTGCCATGTTGGTGTGCTGCAACCATTAACTCATAATTTACATTAGGTGTATCTCCTAATGCTATCCCTCCCCACTCCCCACTGCCCACAATAGGACCCAGTGTGTGATGTTCCCCTTTCTGTGTCCAAGTGCTCTCATTGTTCAATTCCTACCTATGAGTGAGAATATACGGTATGTGGTTTTCTGTTCTTGCAAAAGTTTCTGAGAATGATGGTTTCCAGCTGCATCCATGTCCCTACAAAGGACACGAACTCATCCTTTTTTGTGGCTGCATAGTATTCCATGGTGAATATGTGCCACATTTACTTAATCCAGTCTGTCACTGATGGGCATTTGGGTTGATTCCAAGTCTTTGCTATTGTGAATAGTGCTGTAATAAACATACGTGTGCATGTGTCTTTATAGCAGCATGACTTATAATCCTTTGGGGATATCCCCAGTAATGGGATGGCTGGGTCAAATGGTATTTCTAGTTCTAGATCCTTGAGGAATCGCCACACTGTTTTCCACAATGGTTGAACTAGTTTACATTCGCATCAATAGTGTAAAAGTGTTCCTATTTCTCCATATCCTCTCCAGCACCTGTTGTTTCCTGACTTTTTTAATGATCGCCACTCTAACTGGTGTGAGATGGTATCTCATTGTGGTTTTGATTTGCATTTCTCTGATGGTGAGTGATGATGAGCATTTTTTCATGTGTCTGTTGGCTGTATGAATGTCTTCTTTTGAGAAGTGTCTGTTTGTATGCTTTGCCCACTTTTTGATGGAGTTGTTTGTTTTTTTTTTCTTGTAAATTTGATTGAGTTCTTTATAGGTTCTGGATATTAGCCCTTTGTCAGATGAGTAGATTGCAAAAATGTTCTCCCATTCTGTAGGTTGCCTGTTCACTCTGATGGTAGTTTCTTTTGCTGTGCAGAAGCTCTTTAGTTTAATTAGATCCCCTTTGTCAATTTTGGCTTTTGTTGCCATTGCTTTTAGTGTTTTAGACATGAAGTCCTTGCCCATGCCTATGTCCTGAATGGTATTACCTAGGTTTTCTTCTAGAGTTTTTATGGTTTTAGGTCTAACATTTAAGTCTCTAATCCATCTTGAATTAATTTTCATATAAGGAGTAAGGAAAGGATCCGGTTTCAGCTTTCTACTTATGGCTATCCAATTTTCCCAGCACCATTGATTAAATAGGGAATCCTTTCCCCATTTCTTGTTTTTGTCAGGTTAATCAAAGATCAGATGACTGTAGATGTGTGGTATTATTTCTGAGGGCTCTGTTCTGTTCCATTGGTCTATATCTCTGTTTTGGTACCAGTACCATGCTGTTTTGGTTACTGTAGCCTTGTAGTATAGTTTGAAGTCAGGTAGCGTGATGTCTCCAGCTTTGTTCTTTTGGCTTAGGATTGTCGTGGCAATGCAGGGTCTTTTTTGGTTCCATATGAACTTTAAAGTAGTTTTTTTTCCAATTCTGTGAAGAAAGTCATTGGTTGCTTAATGGGGATGGCATTGAATCTATAAATTACCTTGGGCAGTATGGCCATTTTCACAATATTGATTCTTCCTATCCATGAGCATGATATGTTCTTCCATTTGTTTGTGTCCTCTTTTATTCCACTGAGCAGTGGTTTGTAGTTCTCCTTGAAGAGGTCCTTTACATCCCTTGTAAGTTGGATTCTTTGGTATTTTATTCTCTTTGAAGCTATTGTGAATGGGAGTTCATTCATGATTTGGCTCTCTGTTTGTCTGTTACTGGTGTGTAAGAATACTTGTGATTTTTGCACATTGATTTTGTATCCTGAGACTTTGCTGAAGTTGCTTATCAGCTTAAGGAGATTTGGGGCTGAGACGATGGGGTTTTCTAAATATACAATCATGTCATCTGCAAACAGGGACAATTTGACTTCTTCTTTTCCTAACTGAATACCCTTGATTTCTTTCTCTTGCCTGATTGCCCTAGCCAGAACTTCCAACACTATGTTGAATAGGAGTGGTGAGAGAGGGCATCCCTGTCTTGTGCCAGTTTTCAAAGGGAATGCTTCCAGTTTTTGCCCATTCAGTATGATATTGGCTGTGGGTTTGTCATAAATAGCTCTTATTATTTTCAGATACGTCTGATCAATGCCGGATTTATTGAGAGTTTTTAGCACGAAGGGCTGTTGAATTTTGTCAAAGGCCTTTTCTGCATCTATTGAGATAATCATGTGGTTTTTGTCTTTGGTTCTGTTTATATGCTGGATTACGTTTATTGATTTGCATATGTTGAACCAGCCTTGCATCCCAGGGATGAAGCCCACTTGATCATGGTGGATAAGCTTTTTGATGTGCTACTGGATTTGGTGTGCCAGTATTTTATTGAGGATTTTTGCATCAATGTTCATCAGGAATATTGGTCTAAAATTCTCTTTTTTTGTTGTATCTCTGTCGGGCTTTGGTATCAGGATGATGTTGGCTTCGTAAAATGAGTTAGGGAGGATTCCCTCTTTTCCTATTGATTGGAATAGTTTCAGAAGGAATGGTACCAGCTCCTCCTTGTACCTCTGGTAGAATTCGGCTGTGAATCCATCTGGTCCTGGACTTTTTTTGGTTGGTAGGCTATTAATTATTGCCTCAATTTCAGAGCCTGCTATTGGTCTATTCAGGGATTCAACTTCTTCCTGGTTTAGTCTTGGGAGAGTGTAAGTGTCCAGGAAATTATCCATTTCTTCTAGGTTTTCTAGTTGATTTGCGTAGAGGTTTTTATAGTATTCTCTGATGGTAGTTTGTATTTATGTGGGGTCAGCGGTGATATCCCCTTTATCAGTTTTTATTGGTCTATTTGATTCTTCTCTCTTTTCTTCTTTATTAGTCTTGCTAGTAGTCTATCAATTTTGTTGATCTTTTCAAAAAACCAGCTCCTGTATTCATTGATTTTTTGGAGGGTTTTTTGTGTCTCTATCTCCTTCAGTTCTGCTCTGATCTTAGTTATTTCTTGCCTTCTGCTAGCTTTTGAATGTGTTTGCTCTTGCTTCTCTAGTTCTTTTAATTTTGATGTTAGGGTGTCCATTTTAGATCTTTCCAGCTTTCTCTTGTGGGCATTTAGTGCTATAAATTTCCCTCTACACACTGCTTTAAATGTGTCCCAGAGATTCTGGTATGTTGTATCTTTGTTCTCATTGGTTTCAAAGAGCATCTTTATTTCTGCCTTCATTTTGTTATGTACCCAGTAGTCATTCAGGAGCAGGTTGTTCAGTTTCCATGTAGTTGAGCGGTTTTGATTGAGTTTCTTAGTCCTGAGTTCTAGTTTGATTGCACTGTGGTCTGAGAGACAGTTTGTTATACTTTCTGTTCTTTTACATTTGCTGAGGAGTGCTTTACTTCCAACTATGTGGTCAGTTTTGGAATAAGTGTGATGTGGTGCTGAGAAGAATGGATAAGCTGTTGATTTGGGGTGGAGAGTTCTGTAGATGTCTATTAGGTCTGCTTGGTGCAGAGTTGAGTTCAATTCCTGGATATCCTTGTTAACTTTCTGTCTCGTTGATCTGTCTAATGTTGACATTGGGGTGTTAAAGTCTCCCATTTTTATTGTATGTTAGTCTAAGTCTCTTTGTAAGTCTCTAAGGACTTGCTTTATGAATCTAGGTGCTCCTGTATTGGGTGCATAAATATTTAGGATAGTTAGCTCTTCTTGTTGAATTGATCCCTTTGCCATTATGTAATGGCCTTCTTTGTCTCTTTTGATCTTTGATGGCTTAAAGCCGGTTTTATCAGAGACTAGGATTGCAACCCCTGCTTTTTCTTGTTTTCCATTTGCTTGGTAGATCTTCCTCCATCCCTTTATTTTTAGCCTATGTGTGTCTCTGCAGGTGAGATCGGTCTCCTGAATACAGCAAACTGATGGGTCTTGACTCTTTATCCAATTTGCCATTCTATGTCTTTTAATTGGACCATTTAGTCCATTTACATTTAAGGTTAATATTGTTATGTGTGAACTTGATCCTGTCATTATGATATTAGCTGGTTATTTTGCTCGCTAGTTGATGAAGTTTCTTCCTAGTGTCGATGGACTTTATATTTTGACATGTTTTTGCAATGGCTGGTACCTGTTGTTCCTTTCCATGTTTAGCACTTCCTTCAGGATCTCTTGTAGGGCAGGCCTGGTGGTGACAAAATCTCTAAGCATTTGCATGTCTATAAAGGATTTTATTTCTCCTTCACTTATGAAACTTAGTTTGGCTGGATATGAAATTCTGGGTTGGAAATTCTTTTCTTTAAGAATGTTGAATATTGGCCCTCACTCTCTTCTGGCTTGGAGAGTTTCTGCCGAGAGATCCACTGTTAGTCTGATGGGCTTCACTTTGTGGGTAACCCGACCTTTCTCTCTGGCTGCCCTTAACATTTTTTCCTTCATTTCAACTTTGGTGAATCTGACAATTATGTGTCTTGGAGTTGCTCTTCTCGAGGAGTATCTTTGTGGCATTCTCTGTATTTCCTGAATTTGAATGTTGGCCTGCCTTACTAGGTTGGGGAAGTTCTCCTGGATGATATCCTGCAGAGTGTTTTCCAACTGGGTTCCATTTTCCCTGTCACTTTCAGGCACCCCAATCAGACGTAGATTTGGTCTTTTCACATAATCCCATATTTCTTGGAGGCTTTGTTCATTTCTTTTTACTCTTTTTTCTCTACACTTCTCTTCTCACTTCATTTCATTCCTTTGATCTTCAATTGCTGATACTCTTTCTTCCCGATGATTGAGTCAGTTACTGAAGCTTGTGCATTTGTCACAAGCTTATGGTTTTCGTGTTATGGTTTTTGTGTTATGGTTTTCATCTGTATCAGTTCTTTTAAGGGCTTCTCTGCATTGGTTATTCTAGTTAGCCATTCGTCAAATCTTTTTTCAAGGTTTTTACTTTCTTTGCGCTGGTTACGTAGTTCCTCCTTTAGCTCTGAGAAGTTTGATCGACTGAAGCCTTCTTCTCTGGACTCGTCAAAGTCATTCTCCATCCAGCTTTGTTCCGTTGCTGGCAATGAACTGCGTTCCTTTGGAGGGGGAGATGTGCTCTGATTTTTTGAATTTCCAGCTTTTCTGCACTGCTTTTTCCCCATCTTTGTGGTTTTATCTGCCTTTGGTCTTTGATGCTGGTGACATACTGATGGGGTTTTGGTGTGGGTGTCCTTTCTGTTTGTTAGTTTTCCTTCTGACAATCAGGACCCTCAGCTGTAGGTCTGTTGGAGTTTGCTTGAGGTCCACTCCAGACCCTGTTTGCCTGGCTATCAGCAGGCAAACAGAAGATAGAATATTGCTGAACAGCGAGTGTTGCTGTCTGATTCTTGCTCTGGAATCTTCGTCTCAGGGGTGTACCCTGCCGTGTGAGGTGTTGGTCTGCCCCTAGTGGGAAATGTCTCCCAGTTAGGCTACTCAGGGGTCAGGGACCCACTTGAGCAGGCAGTCTGTCCGTTCTCAGATCTCAACCTCCGTGCTCAGAGATCCACTGCTCTCTTCAAAGCTGTCAGACGGGGGCATTTACCTCTGCCAAGGTTTCTGCTGCTTTTTGTTTAGCTATGACCTGTCCCCAGAGGAGGAGTTAACAGAGGCAGGCCGGCCTCCTTGAGCTGTGGTGGGCTCCACCCAATTCGAGCTTCCTGGCAGCTTTGTTTACCCCCTTAAGCCTCAGCAATGGTGGGCGCCCCTCCTCCAGCCTCGCTGCCATCTTGCAGTTAGATCTCCGACTGCTGTGCTAGCAGTGAAGGAGGCTCCGTGGGCGTGGGACCCTCTGGGCCAGGTGTGGGATATAATCTCCTGGTGTGCCGTTTGCTAAGACCCTTGGTAAAGCACAGTATTAGGGTGGGAATTACCCGATTTTCCAGGTGTTGTGTGACTCAATTTTCTTTGGCTAGGAAAAGGAATTCCCTTCCCCCTTGCGCTTCCAAGGTGAGGCGATGCCTCTCCCTGCTTCAGCTCTTGCTGGTTGGGCTGCACCCGCAGACCAGTGCCAAATGTCCGACATGACCCAGTGAGATGAACGCAGTACCTCAGTTGAAGATGCAGAAATCACGCCTCTTCTGTGTCATTCACACTGGGAGCTGGAGGCTGGAGCTGTTCCTATTTGGCCATCTTCATCTTCTTTATTTTCTACTGTGTTTTCTGCTCCCTGTAAGTCATTCCTGTGTTCTTTTATTTGTTCATTTATTCATTCAATAATTCCATTCATTTGGGCTCTCTACTCAGCACTGGAGAGAGATGAATAAGCGTTGCCGTCAAGGTTCAGATTGGCAACTGAATAATTAATGTCCTAAACATGTGTTTTGCCTTATGGTAGGGGTTGGGATAGAGTTGTAGAAATTCGAGGTAGGAAGCTGCTGAGTTGGCCTCGGGGTTCGGGGAACATCAGCAGAAGTAAGATTTCAGTTGGATCTGTCTGCAGTACACAAAAGGGTTTGCCAGGCCAAGAAAGTATGAGGTCATTTCAATGAAGGCAAAGAATATGGTCAGCCTTGCAAAGGGATGGATCAGGAGTTTACTGTTGGTGGACCTAGAGGATGGGACCTCGGGGCCATGGGAAGCTGATAAGAAAGGTGAGGCTGAATGATGATGAACCTCCTTGCCATCAGGAAATTGAAATGCATCCTGTAGGCTATAGGCAACCAGTGGGATTGAACAGGGGAGTGAGAAAATTAGACAGGATCATGTTAGCAAAACATAACTCTGATGGCTGTGCAGAGGGTGGATTGGAGGCACAGAGACTAGTTTCAGAGTCTAGGTAGGAGTTTGCAGCAGTTGTCCAGAATAGAGATGAAAATTACATAAATAAACCAAGGTATTAGCAATTTTCATGCATTTATTCATTTATCAGAAATGATGCAGACACTGTGTATTAGCATACCCACCCAGTGGCCCCATGGTCCAGACTATGCCAGCTCAGGAAATTTGATATCTCACAAGAGCAATCCCGTCCTTGCTCTGATGGATATACAGTCTCTTAGGAGAGGGGCATTGTATCCAGTGACACACGGCCGAGTGGCATGTGCATTGAAATAAATCTGCAGGGGCTGTGGGGCATTGAGCAGGTGCTTTGAGCCAGTGCCACTTGAGCCGAAAGCTGAATGGGGCTGAGTGTATAGTAGCTAAGTCTTGAGGTGGCTGAAGCACAGAGGACCAGGGTGGAGGGGTACCACCCCAGCAGGGTCCACCCTGTTCTGCTGCTTCTCTCTCTGGGTGGGCTGCTGTCTGGGGTGATGGCGAGGGCAGGGAGCATAATCAAAGACCAGGCAGGCACACAGACTCTGTACTTCAGGCCAGCTCCCTGGGGGCATCAGGAGACCAAGCCTTTGCTTTTCCTAGTCCATGGCTTGTACTTGCCTGGGAGCAGGTGAAACAACAGGGACATATACAACCTTGCTTTTTGATTCACATACCTGCCTAGAATTAGTGGGAGAAGAACAGAATGACTAGAAGTTCTCAAACATGAATGCTTGGTTTTCTGTAAACTCCAAACTGCCCCTCCCCTGCCTTTTTGCCCTTTTTGAATGCAAATGAGGTTTCTATCCAGTTGGACCACCTCTGGGTGGGTGGTACTGCCCCTTCCCGACCCCATTTGGGCCTGCACAGTGCCTACCCCAGGAGCACCCTTCACATTTCATGCTCATGAAGGTTGCCTCCTGGAACCATGGCTACATTGCATATAATACCTTCTTGAGTTGTGCAATGAACTATCCTTAGTGGCTTCCCTAATTCCCGATTTCCACTTTGATAAGGATTTGTGGATGGCAGTGTGCAGAGAGGCGATTGGAGGGCGTGGGATGGGGTGGAGATATAAGGAGTCCAGTTACAGGGCTTCTGCACTCGTTGGAGAGGAGTTGATGGTGCTTGGGGCAGCAGAAGTGTCGGATGGTGGCAATAACCATAAGGCAAAGGGGATGCTTCAAGGTCCTTTCAGGATGTAAAACTGATGGACTTGGTCAGGGATTAGACATGGAAGGTGAAGGAGATGATGTCAAGGTAGAACCTTAAGTTGGGTGATGTTAGGAGCTAGTGAAGAGTTTTGTGGAAGGGATTTATCATGTTACTTAAAAAGGAACTAAGAGAATAAATAGGCTGAATGTACTTTCATCTTCATACAAAACAAAATAAAAACTCTTCTTAGGAGGCTTGCATACCTGACTATACCTGTTTATCCTCATCACTGACACCCACTAATCAGATCTCTATCTAAGTTTAGGTCCCTGTTCTCTTTCTCACCCATCCTCCTGCATGACCTTAGCATCTGTGGATATGACACCTCTAATGCAATGACCATACATTACCAATACATTGCAGAAGCCCTCTCTTTCTGGCACATCCCAGAGCTTGGCTTTTTCCATGGGAGACAGGAGAGCGTGGTGGTGAAGAGCTGGCCCCCTGGAGTAGACTGCCTGGGCTTGAGCAAGTGGCTACATCTCTGTGCCTCAGTTTCCTCCCCACAACACTCAGAGGCAAGTGCTAAAGGAAATGAAATATATAAAACAGTGACACTGCAGCCCAAAGCTTTGGCCTGTACCATTTCAGATAGCTGGAGATGAGTATGTACAACAGCTGACATTACCAGGAGGAAGAAAGAGACTGAATATAATATACCACCAAAGTTAGAAAAAACAACTAGTATCAATTATTTGTGCTGTATTATTTCCAGTAAAGTGAGGCCCAGTGCTAAATTAAGAAGGGAATACAAAAATAAAAAGAATGGTTGGCAGATTACTACCTGGCGAGGCAACATGTTTTACATTTTCTGCTCTATGCTATTTTTTTTTTTTTCAAGTCAATAGATTCAAAACATTTAAACATGACCTATTATCTAAAAACAACATGGCTGGGTGTGGTGGCTCACACCTGTAATCCCAGTACTTTGGGAGGCTGAGGTGGGCAGATCACTTGAGTTCAGGAGTTCGAGACCAGCCTGCCCAATATGGTGAAACCCCATGTCTATTAAAAGTACAAAAATTAGCCGGGCCTGGTGGCGGGTGCCTGTAGTCCCAGCTACTCCAGAGGCTGAGGCACAAGAATCACTTGAACCTGGGAGGTGGATGTTGCAGTGAGCTGAGATTGCACCACTGCACTCCAGCCTGGGAAACAGAGCGAGACTCTGTCTCAACACAAACAAAAACCCATGATATGTAATAAAAGCTATAAATTAACACCAAACTTACAAAAAGCATATAATAAATTCAGAACTAATTTAAACCGTTTCTGCCTATCCTCCCTCTTTCCTTCCCCTTTCCTCTGCCCTCCCCTTCATCTTTACCCCACTTCACCTAGCTACTCTCTGTCTTCATCAGTAGCCCCCAGAAAACAGAACTTTGTAACATTGTATCATTTGCATTCTCTGATTTAGGGACTCTTTTCCCTTTCAAGGGGCAGTCTGCTCTATGTAAGGGCATTTTTTAAATTAAATAATCTTAAACTTTAATGTTTTAAAATTAAAATAAACCCATTTATTTTTTCATTTTGAGAATTCTTTAACAGTTTATGACACCATGCAAGCAATTGGAATCATGCTGGTCTGTCTCCAAACAAGGTTTAAGAATCCTGTTTTAGAGCATGGGTTGTATCATTTAACTAACTCAGGCCTCCTTTTTGTCTGAATTTATTTCAAATTAAATGCAATACATGTATATTTGAGACTTGAGCTAGATACTGTTTCAACACTGGAGACACAAAAAACAAAACTTCTGAATAGAAGATGTGTAGTTTAGAATGGGAAATAATTCAAATGCATAATTATACAATACAAATGCACATGTAAGAAGTGTTATAGGTCTATATAAAATACCAAGGTGGCCAATAACCATGCCTGTAGCATTCTGGGAAGACTTCATGGAGGTGGTGGTGTTTAATCTGGTTCTTGAAAGGTAAGTAGGAATTCAATAGTTGGAGAGAAATAGTGAGAGTCTCATAGTCAGTGGAAACTGCCATCATAAAGAAGTGCCCTGATGTACAAGATACACGATGGGTCAAGGAACATAGTTTGATGTGGGTATGACTAGAGATCAGTAAGGAAGACTGAGGCCAAGTTCAAACAGGCCTAGTTCCTAGGCCAAAGAGTTTGGACTTAGTCACTAGTAGTAATCTAAATCATCAATTCTGAGTAGTGACTTTCCTCCTCTATTATGTAGAAATATGTATAATATATATATATTTTATGTGTCATATGTATATATGCTTTTTGCCTCCTCTCCAATACTTAATGGCTCTTTTTTTATTAGACTGAACTTTTGCATATGAGCTTTCTAGTATTGAGCAAAAGCCCTTTCATTCATCATAATTTTCCAATTTTTTAAGACAAATCTATTCTGCTCAGTAACAAACACAATTCACAAAGAGAATGTCCACAGGGAATTTGCTTCCAATTGGTCACTTCATTTAAAGTTTTTGAACTGGGGCCAGGCATAGTGGCTCACACCTGTAACCCCAGCACTTTGGGAGGCCGAGGCAGGAGGATCACTTCAACCCAGGAGTTTAAGACCAGCCTGGGCAACCCAGTGAGACCCCATTTCTGCAAAAATAAATAAATAAATAACAAATAAATAAAATTTTTGAACTGGAAAAGCAGATGAAGAAATGTAACAAAAAGCAAAAGCCCCATCAATTTGGAGTTATTCTAGCTATTTCACCCAGAAGGCTCATGTCATTACTCTCCGGGAAATGCACTGTCCCTCTGTGCTTGGCCTTGACCAGATGGAAGAGAAAAGCTTGCTGGGGGCAACAAAACAAACCCAAAGGCAGTGCTTCCTAGAGCTGCCTGTAGCCCCAGGGCAGTGTCTCTCTCCAAGATTCAGCCTTCCTGCTGCAAAAATCTGCTCATGTGCAAAAGGCAGCGGTTTGGCAGATGCTTACAAAATGTTACAAGTGTTCCAAAGATAAAAGTATTACATGAGAAGAAAGGAAGGATTCTGGTGAACCCTGGCCTGTAGTTGTAATTCTCAAAGTTTTAGTCAGTGGGACAGCTGGCCTTTGTAAAAATTGCTAGAACCCAAACTTTCTTCCTTAAACATATTTTAACATTTGCTTCTCAATTACTTGTCTTCAGGGACTTTATCATTAAGAATATTTGGAACCCAGAAAGCATCTGTATCTTCAGTGAGACATAAAAATGGACCCAGTCTACTATGCCGTCCAGGGAATCTTATTTATTAACAAGCAAGTGATATAGTAGTATCATTGCCAGGGGGAAATTTCTCTCTCCTGATTAAGTGTGCTTCCTATTATTGGATAGGGAATGCAGAAATAGATTGCTTCTCTTTTTGCCTTGACTACCAGGAAACCTGTAGTTTTATTTAACATTAAATTGCCATATACTAGCTATCTTCAGCCTAGGTTTTCTTATGAAATTATATCACCCCCTTCTCTATTTGAACTTTGCATACTTGTTTTAATGGTTTTTGTAGTATCTGTATTTTTGAGTATAAATCATCCAAATGACATTTATATTTCCCAAAAAAATCACAATAGGAATTGGCTACCCATATGGCATAACCTGATGTGTATCTCCTGACCCGACCATAGCCCATCCAGTTTATCTGGTCACCATTAAGTCTGAGAATTACAGTGGCCCAAGATACTTGAGAGGTGGGTAGAATGACAAGAAGAGAAGAAAAAGCATGGGGAGTAGAGGTGGAATGTCCCTCATCAATCCTTATTTTCTAAACTGATTTACTTGTGGCTTAAAAAATTGAGCACGAAATTCCTACATGAAGAGTTTCCTTTGGTTTCATTTTAATATGAGTATTTCAAAGATTTCTTTGCCTTCAACTTGTTAGAATGTCATGACAATAACGATTGCAATCATTTAAGAAGTCTTTATTATGCTACAGGCAACCTCCAAATCTGCACAATGGTAGTTTCTGGGGAGATTAAATGTGCTACAGTATGCTAAATACTTAGCACAGTGGCTGACACGTGAGATTAATAAATATGCCTATGATGATGGTAAAGAATAAATATGAATAGAGTAGCCACATGTAGCAAATAAAAATACAGGATGCACAGTTCGATTTGAATTTCAGATAAACAACAAACAATGTTTAGTGTAAGTATGGACCCTGCAATTCTGGGGACATAACTTATACTAAAAACTATTATCCCATGCAACATTTGGGACATACTTATTCTAAAAATTATTATCCCATGCAATGGTTAAGATATAACTATATCAAAAAAATTGTTTATCTGAAATTCATATTTAACTGGGCATTCTGTGCTTTATCAAGCAACTCTAAATGTGAATACATGTAGAATGGTAGCTTCTGATAAGCACTGAGATACTTCCAGGAAACCAGTCCTGCTCCTCTGCAGAGAGGACTCACCCAATCATCATCTCCTGTGCTTATCCAGAAGTCTGGGCTCCGTCATTGTTTCTCGATTTGATTCAGATTTCCTTCTCTATAGTCAATTTAATATCAGCCATGGGCAGCTTCCCAGTGTTTGACATTCGCTAACTTTCAGAAGCTGCTAGAAACCTGTCAGCCTTACTCTGGTCTTTCCCAACCTTGACTGAACAAAAGCATCACCTGAGAATCTTAAAAATCCTGATACCCAGGTCACATTCAAGACCAATTACATCAGAATCTCTGCAATGAGGCCAGGTATGGGTATTTTTAATGCTTTCCATGTTAATTCCAGTGAATGCCTGTGATGAGAGCTGTAGCCTAGCCTTACAGGCCCTCTGAAGCCTTGGCTGAAGCAGGGATGCCAGCTCCTCCCAGGACCTGCTGGAATGTTCCTCCTTGTGTTCTATGCCACCTGTCACCATCCCTACTAGCAGCATTTCCTTGTCTTCCAAAGTAGCAGGGTTTGATTCCTGATAATGCTGCTGAGACTAGGCGTGCTGGGTTCTCTGAGCAGAGTGTGTCGAGGCTATTGCCTTTTGCTATACAGTTTCTGTATATTGGGCCTCCAGGTTAATTAGGTTTCTAGAAGGATCCTAGGAAGATGACATGTCTTTTTCCTTTTTGTCACGTACTGACTGACAGAGCTGGCCTCCTTTTCAACTGGGTTTGAGGCATTTCCTCAGAGGAGAGTGAGCTCTGAGTTGTAGAAGTATCTGGGTATGATTCAATCCAAGCAACAATCCTGAGGTACTGCAGGGCCTAACACCATCTTTCTGGGACTGGGTCCTCAGGACAAGTAAGGAGTTGATGGACCAAACCCTGGTTTCTAGTGACACAATGGACCTGAGAAGTCCTTTAGAACTTTGGGGAACAGCACCACTGACTTCTCTCTTCTTGCCACCTCACCAGTTGCAGGATAGTTTCCTTGTGTTTTGGTCTTCATCAGGTATGAAGTTTAAAACCCTTGTTTAACTTAGCCCTTGATTTGTGAAGTCAAGTGTATAATCACAATATGCACAACCTAATGTTTTCGCAAGGAAGGTTGATCACCCAGTTTGCACTGTGTGTTCTCTTGATTGAAGTTCTAACCGACTGCTTGGTGGAAAGGAAATAATTCGTTTTGCAGAGAGAATATTACATTTCACATGCTTTAACCTGGGTGTTTAAAAATTCAAATTCCCCTATGACACTGCACTCCCTTTTTTGCATTTTAATTATTCTGGAGCTGTAAAGAGAGTTCAGGCATTAAGTAATAATCAGATGCTGAATGCCTAAACTCTACAGAGTGGTTGCTTTTAAAAACCTCAATCCCAGATAATAAATAGTGGGAGTTTATCAAGGCAAGTGGCATATACATTTCCTGTGTTTTGATTCAGATGTGTAACAATTTCTACCTGCTGGTTTAAATTGGCCCAGAGAACACCTTTTGTGTTAAGCCCACTCACTGCTAGAAGGAACCAGCATCAATCTGACAATAGAATAATATTATCTCCCAACTAAACAAAGAAAGAAGCCAATAATCCAAAGCCCAAACTGTGTGGTCTCCTGCTATTTTTAGAACTTGAGGGGAAAAGAATCCTCTTTATTGTAAAAATGATCCAATTAAGTATGAAGTTAGCCACTGGGAAACACAGCGTTTTCTTTGCACACCATTTTGGAGACCAGCATTCCTTTTATTAAAGCAGAAAATGAAGCCCGCAAAGCTGTCCGCCTTTTAAAGGGGGAACAGAGGGTTCTGGGTTCGCTTGGTTACCTGCATTGCAAATGTCAGTTGGCAGCTCTGGCAGGCTGCATCACCAGTTGCATGAAGTTGCAGAAGTAGCTTGACCTCATCATACTAAGATTACAGAAAACTTCCATCCTAACTCTGACTTAGCTCTCCCTGAATTTCCCCAAAGCCTTAAATTCAGTTTGCCTTTCTTTAGGTCTCCTGGATCTCCCAAATGAGAGCTCTGTAGGTTTTCTGCAGCGAAATTATTCTAATTTAACAATAAAGTTGCTGTGCCTAAGTAGATTCATACTTTGGACAGATTTGAGGAAAACAAAGGTGAGCATTTATAAATCTTTATCCAACTAGGAGCTGTTGATAAGTTTAGGAGTCAGGCTTCCCATTCAAAAAGATATTATGTTACAGAATTTTAGACCCTAAATTTTGAGACTAGAGAGAAACAAGACTTTCTTTGAGCCCCAAATTAGAAAGCATAACTTAAAATGGCAAATCATTTCCCCAAAGTCTATATGATCCATGCCAGAATTATTGATGTTGAGCTTGGACTAACTCCCTAGCCCTGCCAGGTCCCTCACTGCCTGGCCAGCTCTGCTTGTTTCTCACTAGGGTGAGGCAAGTCAGCTGCTCGCCTGGGGAGCAAAACTTAAGGGATGCCAAATACACTGTAATCAAGATAAATAATATTGGAAGGCAATCCTTTAAAAAATCAAAATGTATGCAAAAATTCCAAGATGAACAAAACCTTACTTGCCATTTTAAAGAAAGGCAGGATCCAAGAGGGCTAAGATGAGGGTGAGGGTAGGAAGGCAGGGCCATGCAAGTGCAGGGTCAGATCCCATCTTTATATAAAACCTTGGCGTTTTGACAGTTGATGGGTGGTCCTGTTTCTTGGGAGACAGTATGCATCCAGCTGGCAGTTTGGGTAGTCACATCACCTGTGCCTCCAAATAGAACAAATAGCTCTATCCTCCATTCCTAGCATATCACTTAGTTTTGCTTTGTTTCCCATTAGTTACCCATTCTCCCCCATTCTACTCTAAGCCCCTAAAACACAAGGATCTTGCCATACTTACCTCTGAATCCTCAGAACCTAGCAGAGTGTCTGGCTCTGGTTTGTGATATACTTCCCTTTCTGTTTCATTGGTCTTAGAATCATCTTCCAGCCTCTGGCTGTCCAATCCCGACCTAGTGTCTTCTAGACTTGGCTTGTCCGTTTGCAGTGACATCTGTAGGACTGGTAGAAATTACCATCTTCACGGGTGAGCCAAATGAATGGAAACAGTCTGCAAAGCAGGATGGTTGGCTTGCAGATTGTCTACCCTGACCACAGACATGGTTGGATTATTAGTTACCTATTGCTGTACAACAAATTATACTAATTTAGTGAGTTAATTTATAATCACACAGTTTTTCTAAGTCAGAAGCGTATGTCGTGACAGGGCTGGATTCTCTAAGGGTTTTACCAAGCTAAAATCAAGGTATCAAGCCAGGCTCGTGTCTAGAGCCTGGGTGCTCTTCCAGACTCAGTTTGTCGGCAGAATTCAGTTCCTTGCAGTTGCAGGACTGAGGTCCTGATACTCTTGACATGTGTCCCCTTCATCTGCAAGCCCACAGTGGTACATTGAATCCTCATGCTTCCAGTCCCTCTGACTACTTCTTCTGCATTACTTTTCTGCCTTTAAGGGCTTGTGTGATTATTAATACATTGTAGCCACCCATATAATCTGGGATAATCTCCCCATTTTAAGGTCAGCTGATCAATAACCTCCATTATGCCTAAAAGTCTCTTGCTATCCAACACCACCACAGACATGACACTAGAAGGTCAAGGTCATTGGGAGCCTGAGTTGTCCCCACCACAGCTGGCAATTCTGAAGGCATCCACATAAAGAAAACAGATCATTTGATGTTCCTGTTGGAATTTCTAGGCCCAGCCATCCGTAGCTGCTTCTCAGCTTTTCTTCTCAACCTATTTGGGAAGATGGGAGGGAGTCAGCTGATTAGAATCACAGAGCTATTTCTGATGGGTCTGAAATCCCTCTTGTGGAATTCTTGTCGTTTTCTCGGACTTTGGCGGAAATATTTCTTTGGGAAATGGGGAAAGGCATCCTGAATTCTAAGACCGTGAGCCCCATCTGCTCAGGAGGTATGATCTATCATTCATTCCCGTGTTCCTTGATGCTAGGGCCGAGCATGGCCCATGGGAGGCACTCTGGAAATGTTTACTGGAATAAATGAATGGATACATGAATTGATCCATCCCGAGCATCTTCTATTAGGAGTTTTTGAACTGATATTTATAGTCACCATTTCCTACCAGCTGTTTCCATATACGCCTAAATGCTGGGAGGCCTCATTCGATTGTCCAGGCTCCCTGTGAGCAATCATAGTCATAAAAACCTTGCTTCCCTTCTGAGAAAGCTGGATGGAACATTTGCCTGAAAATTTTCCCTCCTAATCATTGGTGCTAACATATGCATCTGTTTCTCCTTCCCTATCACCACTCATGCTCCACAGGCTTATACTAATGGCTTCACATGTCTGTGCTATGATTAGAATTTGTATACTTAGGTCTGGTGTTGAGTCCCAGAATCTACTAGATGTTATTTTTTAACCTGTCGATTTACCCACTATTTGTGAAATCTCTTAACCATATTTTTAATTTCCCATTGACTCCTAGCATGAGATTTACATAACTTGATATTTATTTCCATACTATCAATGTGTGCACATGTGTGGGCATGAGCGCGCGCGCACACACACACACACACACACTCATTCACCTGCACACACAGTTTCTTTATCCATGGAAGGAAAATTGGCTACAGCTTCAGAGTAACTCATAGAGGGTAATATTACCCAGCAATTTTATGCTTGGTTTTGTACTAGATTTATTTTTTCTTTGTTTTTTAATGTAATTGTGTGCACCTGAAATAAAGTAAGAAGAAGAAGAAGAATAAGCAACCCCAAGTAACTGAATCCAGAAAAAATCTGGAGACTTGTGTCAAGCTTGGTTGGCAGATGTGAAAATTCTGACCATTTGAAAGATATTCCCTTTGCCATATGTTATTTATTGGGTGAATTAGAATTTACCAATTATTATTTTGCTTATAACTCAGTCTCCTATGAGTTTGGTTAGTGTAACTTTCCAGAGATCTGTATAAGCCCTGGTTAAAGTGACCAAATAGAGTTTCTTGATCTGCAGAACTGAGTAGAACTCCTTGGACCTGAGTGATGACAGTCTGCATTTCCCAAAGAAATACTTCTGCCAAAGTTCCTAAGTACTTCCTCCCAATGGGGTGCTTGCTGCTCCCCCAGGGTCTCAGTCAACCTCAGTCATCTCACTCCCTGTAACAAAGGTCTCAGGAAAATGCTCCTGCTGTATACAGATGCATGTTTTCCAAACTCACAGGTTGTGAAATAAGGTTAAGAAAAAGCCCTCACAGACCACACTGAGATTCTGCCCTGCATATCTAAACACAAAAGCACACAGGGTAACACAGCCATGCAAATTTAATCCCCAAACCAGGCTAGAAAGTTGGGGCAATTTTAAGGGGGGAAGAAAAACCACCATAACAACGTTGTCTTTGCAACTCAGTCAAATGTGAACTGTACATGAGGGGAGAAATGTAAAATTAAATGTACCAGGAAAAATGTTTTCCTGCACAGACGGTAACAGGTAATCAGATGGGATGTTGGCTGTGGCCTGGAAGCTACACGTTATTATGCTATCACATACTTTGGACAGTGGGTTTCATGAAGGTTGTGTTTAATGTCATGGAACAGAGATGAATTAAAGCCCCAGTGCCTATTTTCTTGGATTCTTTCGAAAGAAGGACTGCAGAGCTGTTACTTCTCAGCATAAAGCTGACACACCACAATGCATCTGGTGGTCATTTTTCCCAGTCTTGAAAGTTGCTGATTGAAAGAGAAAAGAGCAGCATGACATTCTGCTCACCCAACATCACGGTCACTCAGAGTATCTCCCTGGTTGCAGATGAGAGCTCACAAAAGGTGCTTCTTTTAACACCAGACAATCACAACGTTTCATGTGTGTGTGACTGTGTGGATGAGATGTTGGCTAGAAGTCACAATGCTCGCAGAAGTGCAGCGGGTACTGGCAGTGAAATGTAAGCTAGCCCTGTAATAAAAGCTCCTGGGAATGCAGAGGATGCCTTGGCATTAGGCATTCTCCTCGTGTTTCACATAAATGCATCCTGTTCTCAAGAGCCGACGAGCAGTGCATTTGCACTGGCTCATTCAAATTGAATGTTGGTAAAAGGAGAGTCCTGAGCAAACAGAACAGTCTGGCATCTTTGAAGGCAGGAGCAAGGTTAAGCTATCGGTCGCGTTCTCTGCTGTTTATTAGATGTTATTTGCTGGCCTCAGTGTGCACCCAAGGTACGTTGCAAAGAGGCACCAATGGGGGCGACTGATGCTTGCATGGCACCCATGTAATTTTGCCTGGGCTCTTTTGGTCAATAAAGTTCAAGGCTTCATTTGTGGTTTCACCTGTTGTCTTCAAGCCTGCCAGGAATAATGTTTTGCTGGAAGAGAAAACTCCTCTGGAGAGGCAGTTGGTATTGTATTTTTTGTTGTTCTTCTTCTTTTTCAAGGCTACAGCTTTAACTTTGTCACAGCAAGGGTGAGGAGAGTGAGCCTGTAGAGAGCTTTTCGCAATGTGCTTTTTCAATTAGTTTTAACAGGAGTGAAGCATCACCAGCAGCAGTGCTTGCTTGCTCTCTAGTCATGTGCTGTGGGGAATAAAGACTGTAGGGCAGTGAACCTGAACTTGGCCTATTCATCCATACTGCATTGCGTGATTGCATGGAGTGAAGTCAAATGCCACTTGGGGGTGAAGAGCACTCATCATCTTGCATTCCTGCTGGATATATTAGGAAGGACCCTTGACAGAATCCAGTATTTCAAAGGTAAACCATGAAGTGTGTGCTGTGTGTAGGAACATGTAAGCTGAGGGGAGACTGCATGGAGAAAGAGGGAGTTATATTTCACTTTTGGGAGGATGATGTATGTCTTAGATTTTCTTGGTCAATGGATCAGTAGAGAAAGGGAGAGATTTTTGTCTTGCTGTTGACTTATAGGCCAGAAGTTACTTTTCCACATAGGCCAGAAGTTACTTTTCCACATGATATCTTTTCTTGTCCCCAAGTACTCAGAACTTTTTATTGTACTGTAACAAAGGTCTTGTTGTACTTATTGTGCTTCTGTCCCTGAAACAACACCCTGTGGTGAAAAGCAAAGTTTTGACCACAGAAATGAATTAGTACATTCTTTGCTGCCTGTATGTTCTTTTAGGGGAAATCTCATCTTAAGAATGCATTTGGTGTTTTGAAGTAGTGGTTCTAATTGTTTACTTTCCCAAAATCTAGTAAGAAATTGTGTTCA
This sequence comes from Rhinopithecus roxellana, assembly GCF_007565055.1. Classification (NCBI taxonomy): domain Eukaryota; kingdom Metazoa; phylum Chordata; class Mammalia; order Primates; family Cercopithecidae; genus Rhinopithecus; species Rhinopithecus roxellana. The sequence goes on from NC_044555.1 coordinate 77,977,647, forward strand.
GAGACACAAAAGCCCTGCAAAATGGGACTTTTGCCTTAGACTCCTTTCTAAAGATATACAGTTTACCACATTCCTCAGGGGGCAGTCTTGAGGAGAGGGTGAAGCTCTAAGTTAAAACATGTCAACCACTTAATGAAATTTAGTACCATCTTTTGTAAATGATTTTCACATGTGTTAGGTTTAAATCAAGACTCTCTGAAGCAAGCAATATCTTTGGCAATATAAATTCCGTGCAAGCAATTGATGAATTTTGTGACTATAAACTTAACTGTGCCTGGTAAATCTCTTGTCCACCTCTTTGAGCTCTTTTACATGCTGCATTAAAAATAGAAGGATAGGTTTTAATTAAACTGGGTATTGGATTTGCCCTCAGGGAGCTGAAGTGCAGTTATGTGGACATGTGAGTCCATGGTTTTCAATACACTTATCATATAAATTGTAATTTAAAAATAAGTCTGCTGCTCTTTAGATCTTCGAGGTATTTTCTTTTATCACCCTGTACAACAGAATCTACTGAATATCTGTTTCAATGACCACTCAATTGAATAGACACATGATAATTTATAATATGTTATAAAATATATCTATTTTATATATATATATATACATTTTATTGATACGCTCCCGTGTGTGTGTATGCGTGCACACACGCGCACATCTTTCAGAGGGCTTTTTCAAACATTAGATTGGGAGCAAGGCAATTTGTCAGCAGCAGAGTTAACAAAACAGAATAAAGCATTCTTGGCATATAAATATTGGCTCTCAAAAAGAAGAGAGATGTTCAAGTATGCATCATTCAATGGTATTTCACTTGAGAAACAATGCTGGTGATTACTCAAGGATTCATTATGTCATGAGTGTAGACTGACACGTAGATTGATGTTTCAGCACCAAAACCTGTGCATCTGATCTGACAATGAGAAGCTGGGAATAGGGACAAAAATTTTGAGGAGAGAACGCAAAGTCTCTGGGGGAAATCAGTATTGGAAGTTTTAGCTTCTAATGGATTCCACTCTGGTACTAGGGCTCAACTGTATGGTAACTTGGTAGGAAAAATGATTTTAATTGATAACACATTCTTCAATTGTTCTGAGCCCATAAAAGCATATCTTTTCCACTCTGTTTTGATTATTTAATGTTTTGTTTAAGGTACCAGTTAGGTTCTCCCAAGAAATAATTTTTTGTGAGTTTTTCAAGGTATAAATACACAGTTTATGGCAAAATGTCAAAGTAAAAAGCAAATGCTTCATAAAATATGTTACTAAATTTTCAGAAATACAGCTTTGCCGAATGAGTACTGAGTTTAGAAAAGGACAAGCTCAAAGGGCAAAGCAAAAGAGGACTTGTACCAGTTTTTCTTCATTTTCAATTGAAATTGAAGTGTTATTATCTTCTTACCTTGAATTAGAGTATGTACAGCTGCATGACAGTAGAAAAGAGAGAAAATAAGCTAGGCCTTTGTTCCAGAATATTTCAGCTAACTTGGATGAGCAATTTAGTTTCTGTCATGTGAACTATTTTGCTTGAACTAAATCAAGTATCTGTTCCACCCGTGAAAGGTGTCCAGAGCCCCACTGGGACTGCAAGTTGCTGCAATAATCATTTCTTTGAGGACCCGACCTTGCCTTGCCTGTTAAAACACCTGGGAAGAGTTCTGTGATACTGGAAGTCAGAAACGCCTGTGCTTGATTTATTTCCTAACGTGATTGATCAAAGCAATTGTGATATCTTATATTTACAGAGCAGCCTTTTGTGAAGAGCCCGGAGTGATTTTTGGACATTATCTAATTATCAGAACAGCACAGGGAAATAGAGAACTCAGTCTCTCCACTGTATGGTTGAGATGACAGAGAGACAGAGAGGTAAAGCAATTTATCTGAGATGATTCAGAAAAATGCTCACATACAGCTAGAAAATGAGCCAAGGTGAGTTATATGGATGAGTCTGGGGGCTGCTGACTCTAAAGCCCAGTTGGCTCTCAGGGTGACCTCCAGAGTCCTCAGCCAAAGAGGAACATATTCTATACAAACTTTAAGGACCCCATCCCAACAATTTGTGGTTATACGATTCCAGTGATCTGTCTGACATCTGTGATGATCAACTGGAGTGAAAGCAATGAAAGACATGCCTGTGGGCTGCAAAACTGGGGTCACAGAATTAGTGAATGTCACTGGAGGTCTTTACAGCCTATTCAGAAAGCAACAGGCCATATGATTTCCTCATGTTTAGACTTGAAAAATATTTCAACCCTATCCAGAGGCCTGTGAACTGTAGAGGAGAGAATCAGGATGGTTTCTCACCCTTGATATAGGAACTATGAAACTGACTGTAAGGAAACATGCTTCCTTCAGTGTTTCAACTTTTATGTATTAAGGCAGGCCAAGTTTGCTCAAAGTTGATTAAAATTATTAAGAAATTAGGCAAAAGTGTTCTTATAACTCATCAAATGTTATTCTCTTTCCTCTACTTTATTAAGTAGAGATCCAAAGGATCTCTACTTCCCCACCCATGGCCTGGAACCCAGTGGTGTGCTCATGTGCTGCCTCTGAATCTGAACAGGTGGGGAAGCATGCTCAGAGGAAGGCAACATAGAAACAGAGCCACAGGGGAGAGTGGACCAGGCTTGAGACTTTCAGAGAAGGAGGAAAGACCAAAGGACTGGGGAAGAGCAAGAAGACCTGGTGGAGAATGAAGGCGCCCAAAGAACTCCTACAGACACAGGTGCTGAGACTCAGGGACAGAAACACAGAGTCTAGTGGTGAAGGCAGCTCTTTGCACCCAAGTAGAAAGGATGATGTGAGACAAGAGAATTTCAGTAAGCAGAATATAAAACTCCCTAATTAGTCTGTTTTAAAGACTGCAAGAAAAGCAACAAGAGGTACTTAGGAGAAATGGATAAGAGAGAAAGGACCCTCTTTTCCAGTGAACATGGGTGCTGAGAAACACAGGGGATAGGAAAAATGGGGTGACCCAGAAATAGAGGACAGAGATCCAAAGGATTGCTGGGCAGAGGGGTATGATACTGGCAGGGCAGGGAAGTGGAGAGGGCTGAGAGGAAATGCTGTGAGTGCCCACTGGAGATTGCATACTTGGAGATGCTGTGACCCAGAGAAGCTGGGAGCTTTTCTGACCTACACTTGGTGACTCTCCTAGCATAGCATAGCAAGCAATAATTGTTTGCTGAACAAAAGCAAAACTCTGTGCTTGGTGCTGCTTACATATGATGGCCCATCCTCCTTTCTAGGGCAGTCCTCAGGACTATATAATGTGGGGAATGACTTGCCACAGCATCCCCAATTTTAAAATTGTGCCCACTGCCCAGCCCCAGCATCCCCTATCTATCTCTCAGCCTTGTCTTAATCAGAAGCACTCACCACCAGTTGACATACTATATGTGTTAACTGTTTGTTAAACATTAGAATGGAGGTTCCCTCCTGGTAGCAATTGTCTATCTTGTACACTGCTTTCTCCCCAGAGCCCAAAACAGGGTTGTAAACATAATAGGGACTCAGAAAACGTTTGTTGGATGAATGACTTTCTCCTAATTCATCTTGTTTATAGCCCTTCTCTGGAACTTTTCCCATACGGCTGGTATTACTTATATTCTGTGCTCTACCTCCTGCCCCAAACAGGGGCAGCAAATTATGTCGTGCTAGTTTTTAAAAATGCTCAGCGAGTAGGATGGCTCCTTACATCTGTGGAGGCACTTAATACATATTTACAAAACTGAGATTATTCCAAAAAATATATAGGGCATGATTTCCATCCTTAAAACTTAAAATGTTATAGTCAGACTCACTTAGAGTATAGCACATAGACAGAAAATTCCCTAATACTAAGAGAATATATTTATTTTATTATTATTATTTTATTATTATAATACTTTGAGTTCTAGGGTACATGTACATAATGTGAAGGTTTGTTACATATGTATGCTTGTGCCATGTTGGTGTGCTGCACCCATCAACTCGTCCTTTACATCAGGTGTAACTCCCAATGAAACCCCTCCCCCCTCCCCCCTCCCCATGATAGGCCCCGGTGTGTGATGTTCCCCTTCCCGAGTCCAAGTGATCTCATTGTTCAGTTCCCACCTATGAGTGAGAACATGTGGTGTTTGCTTTTCTGTTCTTGTGATAGTTTGCTGAGAATGATGGTTTCCAGCTGCATCCATGTCCCTATAAAGGACACAAACTCATCCTTTTTTATGGCTGCATAGTATTCCATGGTGTATATGTGTCACATTTTCTTAATCCAGTCTGTCACAGATGGACATTTGGGTTGATTCCAAGTCTTTGCTATTGTGAATAGTGCCACAATAAACATACGTGTGCATGTGTCTTTATAGCAGCATGATTTATAATCCTTTGGGTATATACCCAGTAATGGGAGGGCTGGGTCATATGGTACATCTAGTTCTAGATCCTTGAGGAATCGCCATACTGTTTTCCATAATGGTTGAACTAGTTTACAGTCCCACCAACAGTGTAAAAGTGTTCCTACTTCTCCACATCCTCTCCAGCACCTGTTGTTTCCTGACTTTTTAATGATTGCCATTCTAACTGGTGTGAGATGGTATCTCATTGTGGTACATCTACAGCCATCTGATCTTTGACAAACCTGAGAAAAACAAGAAATGGGGAAAGGATTACTTATTTAATAAATGGTGCTGGGAAAATTGGATAGCCATAAGTAGAAAGCTGAAACTGGATCCTTTCCTTACTCCTTATACGAAGATTAATTCGAGATGGATTAGAGACTTAAATGTTAGACCTAATACCATAAAAACCCTAGAAGAAAACCTAGGTAATACCATTCGGGACATAGGCATGGGCAAGGACTTCATGTCTAAAACACCAAAAGCAACGGCAACAAAAGCCAAAATTGACAAATGGGATCTAATTAAACTAAAGAGCTTCTGCATAGCAAAAGAAACTACCATCAGAGTGAACAGGCAACCCACAGAGTGGGAGAAAATTTTTGCAATCTACTCATCAGACAAAGGGCTAATATCCAGAACCTACAAAGAACTCAAACAAATTTACAGGAAAAAAACAACCCCATCAAAAAGTGGGCAAAGGATATGAACAGACATTTCTCAAAAGAAGACATTCATACAGCCAACAGACACATGAAAAAATGCTCATCATCACTGGCCATCAGAGAAATGCAAATCAAAACCACAATGAGAATATATTTAAACTAATTGTTCTCAAACAAAGGAGATTTTGCCACCTTCCCCTCTCCCCTGGGGATACTTTGGAAACATCTGGAGACATTGTCACATCTGGTGGTGGGGGCAGGCAGTGCTACTGGCCTCTAGTGGCTAAAAGCGAGGGATGCTGCTAAACCTCCTACAGTGCACAGGACAGCTCCCACCAGAGAAACATCTGGCTCCAAATCTCAATAATGCCAATGTTGAGAAATCCTGATTTAAAATAAATCCCTAATCACATTGTTTTATGATGATTTCTATTATTCGTCTCTATTTTCCATTAAATGAGGGCAAACTGATGAATGAATGAGTGTTAATGATGCCAGTAAAGGTGCTCCACAATCCTCTTTGAAACAACAGTATATTTAGAAACTGCATTTCTAATCAAAGCCTTGACATGAAATAATCAATAGGTTCAATGACAAGTTGCAGAAGCAGAGACACAGCAGCCACACATTCTTGTCTTTATGGAAGAAGTCCACCGATCCTCGTGTCATGAAATACTAGCACTGAAGGGGACCCAAGAGGGTCATTTAGTTCAACCCTCTTAAGTTACAGGTGAGACCACTAGAGACCACTAGAACCCAGAGAGATGAGAGGACTGGCCTAAGGTCTCACAGTTTGATGCCAGAACTGGAAGTAAAATTGTGCATGCTTTCATGGTGCTAAGCTGCTTTTGGCATGCTTTCATGGTGCTAAGCTGCCTCCATTATATCAGCCCCACAAAAATTGGCACAACAGATTGTTGTGATTACATTAGGTACCACCCTTAATGTAGCATTGAATGTAACACATATAAATTATATCTTTATTGTATTGTAGAATTTGACCTTGAACTAATATGCTAGGCATTACCATCATTAATTTTTTTTTTTTTTTGAGATGGAGTCTTGCTTTGTTGCCCAGGCTGGGGTGCAGTGGCGCAATCTCAGTTCACGCCAGTCTCCTGCTTCACCCTCCCAAGTAGCTGGGACTACAGGTGCCCACCACCATGCCCGGCAATTTTTTTTTTTTTTTTTTTTTTTTGTATTTTTAGTAGAGACGGGGTTTCACTGTGTTAGCCAGGATGGTCTTGATCTCCCGACCTCATGATCCACCCGCCTCGGCCTCCCAAAGTGCTGCAATTACAGGCATGAGCCACCATGCCTGGCCCATTAATATAAAATTTAAGGCCGGGTGTGGTGGCTCATGCCTATAATCCCAGCAGTTTGGGCGGCCAAGGTGGGTGAATCACTTGAGCCCAGGAGTTCAAGACCAGCCTGGCCAACATGGAGAAACCATATCTCAACAAAAAACTTCAAGAATTAGCCAGGTGTGATAGCCTGCACTTATAATCCCAGCTCCCTGGGAGGTTGAATTGGGAATATCACTTGAGCCCAGGAGATTGAGGCTGCAATGAACTGTGATCGCACCACTGTACTCCAACCTGAGCGACAGAGGAAGACCCTGTCTCAAAAGAAAAAAAGAATTTAAAATAATGGAATGTTAGACCTGGATGAAGCCTTGTTAACTGTCTGGCAGACTGCTGTATCCCTTGACAAGGAGGAAAGAGATCAGGAGCTTTATCCAGAGTCATAGAAAGAGGTCACTGGATCTCTCTACTCGGTGCCCTTTTTCACAATGGGATGTTTTTCTAGAATTAGTTGCAAAGAGTGTTACAGGAAAACAAGGTTATACCTTCAGATAAATTTAGAAAATGTAAGGGTAAACAAAAATAAGTAGGTATGTTTGCCAAAGGACATCCCAGAGTTTTACATATATTGAGTACCTCTCTAAGAAGGAGATGTAATACATGGCTCCTCTAAAAATTATTAATTAGGAAAGAATTTATTATATGCACGAGTGTTCCACAGAATATAATTTGAAAAGAGGCTGTGCCACTTCTTCCAACCTATTTAATTGACAGAAATTAAGCAGCAGACCTGCTCAGATTTCAGAGGGACTTTTAGGTAGACTTTGGATGGCTGATATCTTTATTTTTCCCCATATCTTTTGAGAAAGCTATCCAGAGGAGTTTGATTTTTTATGTTCTGTTTCTCATGGTATGTTTTCCAATTGTAAATCAAGGTTTCAGAGTTATTCCTGTGACAAGTCTTGCAGAAACAGGTATGGAAGCACAGTAAGGTGGAAAGACACTGGGCTAGAAGTCGGAGGGTGGTGCCTTGGCCAATCAGCTAATATCCATTGGTTATTAGTGAAATTGGACATGACCTGAATGGCCTTAAGTGCAGAATTTCAGTGTAATCACATGAGATTGTGGGGCTAGGCAGTTTAAAGTGCACACTAAGAAATTCTGTGTTTCCCATCATGTCTATGCGATGGAACCTTAGAGCAGATTGGTATAGAGAGGCCAAGTCCCTTTCTGACCTGCTGCCTATGGTCCCACCCTGCTGAGAATATAGATCTTATTCAGTAATACCAAGGGACAAGGTCAGTCCTTCAGTTACTCTGTATAATTGTCACAAGGTCAGTAATTAAGTGGACTTGAATTTATAATAAAATCATTCCCGAGTGGAAACGCCAATCAACAAAAGGTTGCCCTTTACACATTGAGTCTTAAAGAGGGAACTGAACTACACCAAAAATTGCATATTTCACAAATATGTTTAAAACAAGAGCCTTTGGTGAATTTTAAGGAAAGTATATTAACATGTAATTAAAAACAATGAAAAAGGAGAATCAAAGAGTTTCTAAGAATAATTTAGACTGTCACTGAGCAAAATGGTAGATAAGAACCTGCACCTTAACCCACAAATAAAGCAGTCCAAAGAGAAAGAGGGAATCTTGTCTGAAAAAGCTGTTTGGAGGAGTTTAAGATAGTGCTTTGTTTTCCTCACAGTAAGTTTCCTACTAATTGCAATGCAAGGCCTTTAAAATCATTCCTTTGACAGTCCTCAGACATTTGGAATGTGCACAAATAAGTAGAACTCTGCTTTCAGGTGAGCTTTGAGATTACCCATCTCTTGCTTCTCTTCATTGAACTTGAAGATTTTCAAGTTTCCCAGGATTAAAACCTTACTTAGGAAATCACATAAAGAACACCCCTATCCCCTATCTGCCTCATAATTGGAAACAAATCCCAGCCCTTCAGAGTGAAACCAGGTGTTCAGAGTTAAATCTCATAACATCTGGAAGGAGCTCAGTGCAGCTGAAATTTCCACCAAGTGAAATGACTCTCAAATGATGAGGTACAAAGCAACAACCTATTTCTGTGGAAAATTACATGATAGAGAAAAGCTTGGGAGAGTTGGCACCCAAATATAGACTAAATGGTTTATGCAGTGGGTGAACAGAGGAAAATTTATGAGCAGCCAAGGATGAAAGTATGTGGATGGATTGATTAGGAGGGACTTTTTCTAATTTTTGTGGTTCAGCCTTGAATTTGATAGATGAGATCCTCAAAGCATTCTAGGGTCTATCTAACCCTCTCAGAGTTTGTACATCATGACTGACTGCTTGTTCAATCGGTACACTCTTTACCTATTCAGTTTGCTTCCAGGAAATAAAAGAACCAGAATGAATTATCTGCTCTTCTGCTTGTTTTACCGTAGCTGATTCATCATGATCTTTGCATGAAAATGCCTAAGCAGTTCTTGTGTGTTTACCTAATATGTCACTGGCTACAAAGAGGTTGGCAGTGGATGATAGAAAAAAGAGGTGCAGCTTGAAGGACAAAGGCTTTTCATCAAGAGTAACAAGTGGAGATGATGATAAATATATAAAATGGCAAGAATTTGTCATCAGAAAAGGAGATTGTAATAAAGAGATCTAGCTAGTCTTATGGGGCAGGGTGGGGGCTAGGCAGAGAGGCTGACCCTAAAGAATTTGTTTTTTATTCTCATCCATATCAGAAGAAAAATATTTGCTGAACAGTTAGTAGTTATACTAGAAAGAAATCAAAGTATGCAATTATTGGCAAACAAAACATAAAGGAAAGCTTTTTAAAATGTTATTGAAGGCTGTTTTTCTTTACTGTATTTAGTTTTAACTTTGTGTTCATGGGTTGCTCTATTCTTTGAATTACTGAGTTAAGAAATCTTAAAACAATAGGGAAGCCATCCTTTCTTTGTCTCTGAGATGAATGTCTAATGTTTAATGATATTAGGAAGCTTTGTAACAAAATTTGCAAATGAAACCTTCATAAATATTTTTCACTGTTTTGGATCCCACGAACATTCTCAGGGGCACAGATATGTTAAAGTTGTGTTAACGCCGTTTCAGGCAAACCTGGTAATTAAAGGCTGTTTATTTCTATTTTACGGCATTAAATCTAAGCCTCTAAGAAATTCTAAGACAGATTAAATAATGTCAAAGCAACTGCCTGAAAGATGCTCAATGGAACACTAGTCTTATTGATTACAGAGTGAAATGAATCTCACTCAGAGGCAGAAGAAAACTTACGTCGATGAAGAAAGCTTTTTAATAAGGTGTCACGATTGAAGAGAGAAGTTGAAATCAGGTCAATAAGAAATGCATAATTAAAATGAATTAATCATGGATCAACATCTTGCTGGTAATCCCTCTTGTAGGCGAGATTTAATAAAAATTATATTAATAATGCAATTTCTTAAATTAACATATGGGTATCATGTTAGGGACTTTTTTTTTTTTTTTTTTTTCTGGTAAGTCTCTGAGGACTAGATGAGCAGGATGGGATATAAGACAAATTCTGTAATCCTAAAGTACTTTTTACCCCTTCACTCCCTTCCATTCTTTCTCAGGCATACAATAGATTTGTCTTGGTTGTGGTCTTAGCACATCTGAGAGCCAGTATCCATGTCTGTGAGTGGTGTAATTGGCCATTGACCACCTCAGTTACCACTGTGGCAGCTCTTCCTTTGCTAGCCTTACCTCCAGGATACGGAAATCTTTAAAACAAAACTAGTAGTATAGTTATATAGTAAAATACTATACAGTGATGCCAAGAATGAACTACTGTTATATATATATATACACACACACACACACACACACATATACATATATACATATACACACACACTCTTCATGATTCAATTTATATGAAGATCAATAAGAGGTATAATTTATGGTGACAGAAGTCAGAATAATGAAAACTTCTGGGGGAGAACTGGGCATTCACTGGGAAGGCATATGAGGGAAACTTCTGGGTGCTAAATATGTTCTATATCTTGGCAAGAGTGTTAGTTACAAGGGTCTATACATATTTAAAAACTCACTGAGATATACACTTACGATTTATGTATGTCATTGTATATACTAGATTTTAATTCAAAAGTTTTAAAATATCAATTCACATTTTTAGATGCAAGATATATTCTTAACAAAACTAAAAATAGGCCGGGTGCCGTGGCTCACACCTGTAATCCCAGCACTTTGGGAGGCCAAGGTGGGCAGATCACGAGGTCAGGAGTTCAAGACCAGCCTGACCAATATGGTGAAACTCCGTCTCTACTAAAAATACAAAAATTAGCTGGGCATGGTGGCGTGCACCTGTAGTCCCAGCTGCTCAGGAGGCTGAGACAGGAGAATTGCTTGAACCCAGGAGGCGGAGGTTGCAGTGAGCCAAGATCGTGCCACTGCACTCCGGCCTGGGCAACAGAGTGAGACTCCATCTCAAAAAATTAAAAAAAAAAAAACCTAAAAATAAAATATCTATATGATCTAGCAGTCCCACTCCCACTTCTTTTGGGTATTTGCCCAAAAGATCTTAAATCACTTTGTTGAAGAGATGCCTGCACTCCCATGTTCATTGCAGCACTATTCAATAGACAAGTTATGGAATCAACCTATGTGTCTATCAATGGATTAATGGATAAAGAAAATGTGATATATATACACAATGGAATACTATTCAGCCTTTAAAAAAGAAGAAAATCCTGTCATTTTTGACAACATGGATGGAATTGGAGAACATTATGCTAAGAGAAATAAGTCAGGTACAGCAAGACAAATACCACGTCTTCACTTACATGTGGAATCTAAAACAACGGAATTCATAGAAGCAGAGTAGAATGGTGATTACAGGGGCTGAGAGGCAGGAGGAACAGGGAGATGTTAGTCAAAGGGTACAAAATCTCAGACACAAGGAATAAGTTATTTTGTGAGATCTATTGCACCGTGTGGTGAATATAGTTAATAATAGTATATCATACATTTCAAAATTGCTGAGAGTGGCTGGGCACAGTGGATCACGCCTGTAATCCCAACACTTTGGGAGGCTGAGGTGGGAAGATCACCTCAGGTCAGGAGTTCGAGACCAGCCTGACCAACATGGTGAAACCCTGTCTCTACTAAAAATACAAAAAATTAGCCACACGCGGTGGTGCATGCCTGTGATCACAGCCACTTGGGAGACCGAGGCAGGAGAATCACTTGAACCTGGGAGGCAGAAATTGCAGTGAGCCGAGATCTCACCACTGCACTCTAGCCTGGGTGACAGAATGAGATCCATCTCAAAATAAAACAAAACAAAACAAAACAAAAACAACAACAAAAAATAATTGCTGAGAGAAATTTCAAATATTCTCACAGCAAAAATGATAAGTATTTAAGGCAATGATATGTTAATTAGCTTGATTTAACTATTCCACATTGTATTCATAAATATAACATGTTATATCCCATAAATATATACAATTAAAAATGGTCAATTTATGATTAAAAATGAAAAAGATGCATTGTAGTGAACGTATAGAAGAGTTTACTTTTCAAACAAGAAAGGATCACTGAATTGTAAATACTATTATTTTGTGTAATTAACAGTGGTAGCAGAGACCCTTGCTAAATACTTAACATGTGCTGGGTACTATCCCATATGTTTCCTCATTTATTTCTCCGGAAGTCTTGCAAGATAAACAATAGCATTCCCATCTTCCAGATTTCCACCAAGAATAGTTTGTCTTTTGATGTTATGTAGTTAGTAAGTGTGACTGTGCTGAGATTTAACCCTAGCTTCATCTGACTCCACTTCCGTTAGGGGATCTAATGAAACTGTGACTGCAGTAGAAGGCAAATTGAAAACAGAGTCTGATGAATCACTAATTTTGCTTGTTGTAGTTTCTAGTCTTTCTAGAATAGTTCTAATGCAGTTAACATGAATACCAGGCTGCAATGTTGAACTTCAGCTTTGTGATGGAAGAATAAAGTCATGAAGGGAATCAAAAGTAGGTTACCAAAACTTGTAGCCATTGTGGTTTTATTTATTTTCAGTCTGAGGAGAGAACTTGTCAATGGCATAAAGGAGAGAGTATGAATTTCAAAAAGAAAAGAAAAAAAATCTATGAAATATAAGTTAAATAATTTGTAAGTATTGCAGATATGAAGTTTTTCTCTTTACTTGGTCATGATCCCTTTTAACCAGCTCCAGTTTATACCAAATATTTATTTGTGAGATGATCATTTTTGTTGTCAGTTCTTTGCCTTTAACAAAACATAAGATTTTTGCTCAGTGTGTAATAATCTGCATTACTTGTGCTCTCCAGAATACCTGATGTACTTAGATGGTGCAACAAAATATGTTAACTTCATTATGAGTCATTTTCTCCATCACCCTTGAATGGCAAAATAGTGGAATGAGACTGAGTTCTTAGCAATCACATTTGGGACCTTCTTATTGCAGAGAAGGCTAGAAATTGATGCCCCCAAAGACACAGTACTTTGTTTATGGCTATATTGCTCAATAGTAATGACACAAAATCTGACATTACCTTATGCTGTCTGTCACTTTTTTTCTGTACTGTGGTGAGTCACTCCATCGATATGGCCAATTTTTAGGGTCCAGTAGCTAAGTCTTATATATCTTTCCGAAATCCTCTCCTAATTTTCTTTCTGCTCACAGAATTCTGATGTCAATGTAGTGGCTCAAGAGGTACTTTAAAATGTAATCAGGAGAGTGTTGATGTAAATCATCTATTAAATTCATTCCCCCTTATGTCTCAACGACTTCATTGTTGTTCAGTAATCTCTGAGGTTTTCAGATCAACATGGGAAGCAGTATTGGTACTTCACAGAGTCAGTTCTTTGGAATAGAAGACCTTTAAAAGATGTACAATCCAAACCCTTTATCTTAAAGCTAAGGCCCTTTTAAACATGGGATCATAAACTTCTTACAGAACACTTATTAAGAGAAACATTTAGAATTCTTTTCATAAGGGAAATACTCAAGAGAATAATATGCTTACTAACGAGTCATTACTTCCCACCCACCCCCATCTCCTTATTCATGTGATTGAAATGGGGAAGGGGAGAGGAGAATAACACAAATCAGACTCCTGACATTTAAGATGCTTTTGTTGTCAAGAAAATAATAGCTTCTCCAGGGGCAATGTCCCAGGCAGAAGTTAATGCTACCTACAGACATCTATGAAAAATGAGACCACAGCATGATGCACTGTACTTTCAGAACTCATCGGCTTTCAGTGATGACTGTAAGTAAATTAGAAAAGGAGCCTTTCTGGTGATTATCTAGATTTGCTCACCCTCGCTGGGACATTAGTCTCTCAATACTGCTCCTTGTAGAATCATAGCATTTGAGAGGCAGGAGAGCCTTTAGAAATCATTTGGTATCTGGTCCTCATTTTAAAAATGAGGAAACTGAGCTACAAAGAGGTGAAGTAACTGACTAGCTGGTGCAGAGCTCACTGGGAAGCTACGTGACTTCTGCACCAGGGCTTTGTCCTCCCTGATGTCACTTTGCCATGTGCTGAAAATATCTGGAGCTACCTAGGTGAGCTCCTCAGGGTTGAGGAGCATCTGGATAGAGCAGGAACACAGTGGCCTTACCCACTGTCAAGATGCAAAACTAACATTTCTGGCTACAAGGAGTATTAACTTTAGGCTTGGTGAGTCCTGACCACTGCCTCTTATCCTAGTGTTCCAGCTGCATGAATGTCCCAAGTAAGGTCTTAGTAGACTTTAGGCCAGCTTTGTCAAACAAAACTTTGTGCTGTGATGGAATCCCATGCTAATAGCTACATGTAGCTGTTGAGTGCTTGAAATCAATAGAGCTGTGCAACTGATGAACTAAAGTTCTAATTTTTTTTTTTTTTTTTTTTGAGACAGAGTCTCGTTCTGTCACCCAGGCTGCAGTGCAGTGGCGCAATCTTGGCTCACTGCAACCTCTGGCCCCACTCCCCCAGGTTCAAGAGATTCTCCTGCCTCAGCCTCCTGAGCAGCTAGGACTACAGGCGAGCGCCACCATGCCCGGCTAATTTTTGTATTTTTGGTAGAGACGGGGTTTCACCATGTTGGCCAGGTTGGTCTCGAATTCCTGACCTCAAGCAATTCGTCTGCCTCAACCTCCCAAAGTGTTGGGATTACAAGCGTGAGCCACCACACCCAGCCAATTTTATTTAACCTTAATTAATTTAAATTTAGGCTGGGTGCAGTGACTCACGCCTGTAATCCCAGCACTTTGGGAGGCTGAGGTAGGCGGATCACCTGAGGTCAGGAGTTCGAGACCAGCCTGGCCAACATGGTGACACCCCATCTCTACAAAAAAAATTTAAAAATTAGCCAGGCATGGTGGTGCTTGCCTGTAGTCCCAACTACGTGGGAGGCTAAGGCAGGAGAATTGCTTGAACTCAGGAGGCAGAGGTTGCCATGAGCCGAGATCACGCCACTGTACCCCAACTTGGGTGACAGAGTGAGACTTCGTCTCAGAAGAAAAAAAAAAAGGAGCCACATGTGACTAATGGCTACCATCTTTGACAGACCTTCTTCCTTCCTTCCTTCCTATGTCTGTGAATTTTTTTTTTTTTTTTTTTTTGAGACGGAGTCTCACTCTGTCGCCCAGGCTGGAGTGCAGTGGCCGGATCCCAGCTCACTGCAAGCTCCGCCTCCCGGGTTCACGCCATTCTCCTGCCTCAGCCTCCGGAGTAGCTGGGACTACAGGCGCCCGTCACCTCGCCCGGCTAGTTTTTTGTATTTTTTAGTAGAGACGGGGTTTCACCGTGTTAGCCAGGATGGTCTCGATCTCCTGACCTCGTGATCCACCCGTCTCGGCCTCCCAAAGTGCTGGGATTACAGGCTTGAGCCACCACGCCCGGCCCCATCTGTGAATTTTCAACTCAGGTCTAAGTGTCTGCATTCTTTTCTTTCTGCTTCCCATATCCTAGAGATAAGACCATCCCTATTTAATCAAAACTAAGTCTAGATACAGTAAAAATATTTTAAATTATTTTTGATTCCACTTCAGTGTACACTTGCTTCATTTTTGAAAGTAACAAACTTAGTGAGCCACGATCACACCACTGCACTCCAGCCTGGGCGACAAGAGTGAAACTCCATTTCAAGAAAAAGAAAAAAAGAGAAAGAAAAGAAAGTAACAAACTTAGGAGTTCATGCATAAGAAGGGAAAAAGTTGCATCAATGGATTTGAAGGGCAGGGACTGCAAATCCAGTTTAGAAATGTTGGAACTATCTTCTTTGTGTCTTCTACCTCTATCCTTCTGTGCTTTGATTTCTCCACTTCTTAAGAAGAAATAAAGTACTACTAGTAGAATTACCAGATTCAGCAAATAAAAATACAGGATGACTTGCATGTTTGTATGAAATTCAAATTTAACTGGGTGTTCTGTATTTTATCTGGCAACCCTATTAATCTATTCTTAAGATACCCATTCTACCCCTTTTTAATTCGGTTACTTCAGGGAGAAAGAACAGAAAAAAAATCTTAGATATATTTTCATCATCTTTTGTCTTTTATTTCTATTTCCCTAATAGAAGTTTTGTGACCACAGAGGTAATTTTTAAAAAGATGATGCATTATTAATCTAAATTAAGATAGGCTTGGCTTATCTTGCCCTCTGGGTTGGAAAACAATTAAGTTGGTATTGAACTGAAGTGTAAAGAACTGTAAATTTCTAAAGAGTCATTATATTCCACTAATGTTCTTTCTAAATGGGTTATTTGTACAGAGGCCCCATTTTTAAATAACCAAATCATTGATCTGTTTTTAAAGGAAGAGCGGTTTTGTTGTTGCTGCTGCTTTTAGAACAAATATACCTGGATTTTCAGGAAAATGACAGAAGATATTGTCTTTTGACCAATGTCTGTCTCAAAAAAAATGGGAATTTGTACATATTTTTTTCTCAAGTAATCCATTTGTCAAGATAGCATTTTCACCTGTGAAGGAGTACAAGGTAATAAAATATTTCTCTTCAGATCTACTCAGATACATTTTTAAAAATAAGAGCTTTTGGAGAAAATCTTAGACACTTAACTACTTATGAAAGATGGAAACCTGCAGGCATTCTGTAAAACTTGAAGTTAAATCACCATGTATGTGTGATAATAAGAATAGGCAATAGTGTTGACATCAATGTGCAAATGTCATGACTTATTTTGCCATCACTGAGTGATAGCTGTCACAATTAGAAGTAACAACATTTTAAAGAGGAAATCATCACAGTGGAATCCTAGAATTCCAGGGTTAGAAGGGACCATATATCTCTGTGCTGAAGCTGAGAGATGGTGAAATGAAGGAATTTAAGTTAGTATTTAAGATGATGAAACAGAATAGTGGCTCCTCTTGAAAGCCAAATGAAATTTGTTTTGACTTTCACCCTGTAATCTCTTTTTCCCCTCTCATGAAGTTTTCACTTCTTATTCAGGTAATCTTGTAATTGCATTTTCAGACAAAATTTTAAAATATAGTTCCTAATACATTTTTTAAAAGGTCTTATCTGCTATTTCCTGGCCTTTTTTGACAATTGAAGAATTATACTGCAGACAAACACTGGGTGTTAGTGATGATAATTCTCTCCCTGTCTTTCTCATTTATTTATATATTCATTCGTTCTTTCCTCCTTTTCTCCCTTTCTTCACCCGCCTCCCTCCCTCCTCTTTTTTCCTTTTTCTTTTCTTCCTTCCTTCTTACTTCCTCTGGCATGGCAGTGAAAAAAGTCATTTATCTATAAAGTATAACATAGAACAGCCTAGAAGAGTTGCAATGCATTTGTTGTTTTTATCCCCATATTTGGATTTGTGTTCTGACAGAATATGCTGATCTTCAGCAGATATGGAGTATAGAGTACCTGTTTGTAAAGATTCAGGGGACAGGATAGATAATGTTGCACACAGGACTTGCATTTGGGTCACAAGTGCTGACATAAAGATGACTGAGACTTTCAGGTAGGCCACGTGCTCCCAGTGTGTAGTTGGTTGGCATTTCCAGGACTCAGAAAAGCCTGAATCCAGCTTGCCACATCTGAAGCATGAATTTTCCGACTTATCTGGCTGTGTTGACAAATTTAACTACCAGACATCTGTTGGTGTAGGTGTTGGGCACTGACCAATAACAATTATAGTCTCCAACTGCTTGTATGAGGCATAATGTAGAATTGGTTAAGCTCTGTTCACAAGCACACGGGCAGATTACAGTCCCAGGAGGCTTCTCTGGGGCACTGGGGAATTGTGAACTGTAAGGCAGCTAGGCCTCTAATAAAACCCTTCCAACAGGGCTGCCTTAGCTTTGAGAATGAAAAGAAATTTTGTTGAAGATATGAAAGCCATTAAGTTGGTACCTTACATGGTTTTTGTTTTTTAACTGCAAAGATGGTGATATGAACTATTACAACTAGCAAAGTTTTCACAAAATTAATGGGCAATTTATTTCCAGTTACTCCTCTAATTAAGGATGAATTTTATAATTTTTACGTCATATGGATGTTATTAATAGCAGTTTCATTAACAATACCTGGAAAATATAAAATTTTCATCTATTCACTCTTTTTTTGACATAATTTCTCTTGAGAGTTATTTGGGGCTCTTGAGCCCTTTCTTTGACTTGCCTATTATTTGGCTACATATTTTACTAAATATCTACACTAAACTTAATATTGTTTTAAACCTGGAGCAATAATGACTGTGCTTTGGAAGAATACAATTTTTTTAACTTGTATATTTGCATTTATTTTATGCTAAATATATTCCCATGCTGTAAATTTTTGTTTCTTGAGTTTCTTCTAGGGTGCTTTTTTTTTTCTGTGGAATCAGTAAAGGTCATCTGGATGTGGCAGGAAGAGCTCATGTATGGTTAATCTGACCGTGAGCTCCATAAATCCATTGGCACATCTTGGGTTCTTTGTTCACCTGAATGTGCTCAATGACCAGAGAATTTACATCTTAAACCCTCAAGTTCAACACTATTCTCTGCATTTTTAAGCATGTGCAGCAAAAATTCAGCACCTTTTTTAGGCCAGCTTGGTAGCTTTCCATATATGCATCCCCTTGATGGCCTGGGCAATTTCACAGATGTTCTTAGAGTGAACACAAAGATTTGAACCTCTTGATTTGCAGGGCTTTGTGGTATTTTCTGGGTCAAGTGAATAGCGAACCATTTTTTATAGATCAGGCTGCTTAGGGGAAGAGCAAGAATAAAACGTGAGAGATTTGACTGAGGTGTAGAATTTGAGAGTTCCTTGAAGTTGTTTTCAATTCTACTTCACTATTAGTGTTTTGGTACATTTCCTGACTTTCTTTTTCTATGTAGGTTAGGAGATTTAAAAAAAATTTTAATCATCCTCAAACCATAAATATAATTTTGTTTTCTGCATTTGAAGTTAACATTTGATTGTAAGCATTTTATGGCACTGTATTCTCTTTAAAAGCACATTTTATAATGATTGTTATCCCATTAATGAATGTTCCATGTTTTGTTTAATCATTAACTTATAGGTGAATATTTAGGTTTCTTCCAAATCTTTGCTCTTATATAAAATACTTGAATGAGATATATCTGTGTGTACAATTAAATGTTTTGGAGGGTGAGAGATAAATTCATGAAATAGTACTGGATCAAAAACGTATAAACATTTTTAGGATTTAAATACATCTATACATACATACATACATAGGCACATACACATAATATCTACATGTTTGTGTGTCGGTGTCAAGTTATTTGGCAACGGGTTGCCATACTTTCACTCCTAAAATTGATTTGTAAGCAATTTTTAATACCTCCTTGCCAGCACTGCATTTTTTCTATCTTTGCTAATTTAAAAAGAAAATTGATTAGCTCATTGCAATGCACATTCCTTTTATTACCAATATAAACATAATCCTTAAATTTGGTGATTTGTTTTCATTCTACTTAAATCATCCTCAGTGGGACTTGTGATGATGTTCATAAACTGATCAAGACTTAATTCCCAGGGACTGAGGAGGCCGGCCCAATGCTGGCTCTCAGGAGTTCACATATGCATCAAAGAGCTCGAGTGAGACAGCCCTAGTAAGCATTCCTCTGAACCCCTTGGTTTTAAGAGATGGACTGTCGCTTGGTTCTTCACCCTGACACAACCAAACTCATCATCCTAAAGAAGGGGTAGGATCTGAGTGAGTATACCATGACCCCCAGACTTGCATAACAGGCCTCTAAACCTAGAATACCAAGAGTGAAGGATGAGCAATGTTTATGGAACATTATTTTTTAAAAATACACATTTATAAACACATTCACATCCCTCAGAACTAGCCTTCTATGGAATGCTTTCTGAGAAATGTACTCTGTGTAACAACAATCAATTAAAGCGTTTGTGTTGTTAAAGCAATGTGAGTAAAGGAAGAAAATCAACTGCAGCTATCAAGTGATGAGCATGCTAAATTGATTTGAAATTACAAAGCAAGAGTAGATTTCAGTTCTTTAGACAATTTTGGAAGCTGGATAGAGAGGTCAGGTTTTTATTGTAGCAAGGATATGAAAAAAACCTTGTCTCAGAATGATGGATGCTTTTGCTGGTTTCTTTGAATGTCTTAAGTACTTAAGTGCTCCGGTTATGTCTTGGCAGGCAGACTTAAGTGGCCATAGGCAAATAGAGACATCAGGGGCCTCAGCCTCTCTCCTTCCTCTTCTTTTCTGTCTCTGACTCCATGGTCATTCTGCAGTGTCCCTTTAATGTGGACTGGATAATGTGAATTTTTCCAGAAAAGCCGCAAGCCCTGTCTAAATGGCTGGCAGCGTGGTTGCTATTCACAATCATAACATAATGTAATAAGATGTAAACCACACGAGGGCAAGGGATTTTGTCTGTTTTAGTCTCTGCTACATCCCCAGGGACTAGAGCAACACCAAGATCAATAAAAATTTGTTAAAGATGTTTAACAGAACTGTTTACTTCTTAGCAGTAGGAGATGAGAGCCCCCAGAACCATCATTTGTTGATGATTCTCCTATCACTGGGGGTTCTTTCTCCTTACAAGTTAGGTAACCTTGGGGAGCACACCTTTGATGTGACCACTTTGGAAACTAACCTACTTTTAATTAATGTACTGAGTGGGCACCAGTTCTGGAACTGAACTTTCTCAAAATTAAAACCTGAGGGAAGTTATATTGTACATTTACCTCTGTCATGGTTTAGTGACCAAGAAAATGGAGTGAGTTTGAGGGTTTTTTTTCTGATTTTTAAAATCTGATTTAATTTTGTGTGCCAGAATTAACTAAAAACATAATTCTCAAAATACTGGCAATCCCTATGGAGAGCCTTTGATATAACCAATGTTGTATAAAGTAAAAGGCCAGTTAGAAGGATTCCATGCCATCTAAGAAATTCAATGCTTGCTCCTTCCCATGAGTTCCAGGGAAGAGAGGAAGCAAGTGTACCTAAGTGTGGGAGGGTGTGGCAAGAATCATTATTAGCTTTCAGATACTGCATGGTTCTAGGTTCTGGTTGAGGAGTTTCACATACTAAAGTTATTGTTTTTGTGCTTCCTGGACTTAGAGAAGTGCTAAGGACTTAGAGAAGTGCTAAGGAAGATGAGCATCAAAATTATGGGGCCATATAGTCGTGTCAGATGGTCCTAAAATGCCAGCTTCTCCTTGTTACTGTCTGACAAGTTGCAGAACGCTTTAGGCTTATAAAAAATTATCACGGGGGGGGATTATTTCCAAGCAAGGGGTAAAATGAAATCCATCCAAAAAAATTAATGTTGCCTAGTTGTAACAACTACTTTGCAAGGAAATCTGCAGTTACGTTTTAGGCTATAATTGTTTTGTATGGGATGACTATGATTTGTTTTCATCATTCGTGATATGAATGTTCTGTGTTTTTCAGTCTTCTCTGTGACGGCTAGTTTAGACATATCTGTGAACCATCTTCAAAGTTGTATCAGTCCCTTTTTTAAAAATTCATGTTTCCTGTTCTATATCCAGGGCAGTAAAATGAGCACTAAACTAGTAGTCTTACTGGGAGCAAGGCTCAGCGTCTCAGAGGATCCCTTTTCCTCAAACTCCCTTCACCTGGCTAACTGGTTTGCAGCCTCCACGTCTCAGTGCACATAGCACTGAGGATTGTTCATGTCTGATTGTGTTGTGTGCTTGTTGTGTCACCATCCAAGCAGTGAGCTCTGTGAAGAAAGACACGTTCATGTCTACCTTGTTTACTGGGGTATATTTGTACTTAAGGCAGTTCCAGGCACAGAGTAGTTCGATGTGGATGTAGATATATGTAGCTATAGATATTAGTGTAGATATAGATGTAGATGTGGGTGTGGATATAGAGATAGAGATGTAGATACAGTTGTAGATATTTGATATACAATTGACCCTTGAACAATGCAGAAGTTAAGAGGCGCTGACCCTCATGCAGTAGAAAGTTTGTTATACCTTTTGATGCCCTCAAAACTTAAATACTAATTGCCTACTGTTGACTGAAAGCCTTACCAGTAACATAAAGAGTCAATTAACACATATTTTGCATGTTATATGTATTATATATTGTATTCTTACAAAAAAGTAAGCTAGAAAAAAAAGAAAATGTTATTAAAATCATAAGGAAGAAAAAATATATTTACTATTCATTAAGTGGAAGTAGATTATCATAAAGGTCTTCATCCTCATCATCTTCACATTGAGTGGCTGAGGAGGAGGAAGAAGAGAAGGGGTTGGTTTGGCTGTCTCAGGGGTGCCAGAGGCAGAAGAAAATTCATATATAAGTGGACCCTCACAGTTCAAACCCATATTGTTCAAGGGTCAACTTTATTCCAAATATTTATGCTATAACATTACACTTTAATAGAAAGAAGTGATGTTAGGCCAGAGGGCATTTGCTCTTCATTTGTGCCTGACCACGTGGTTCTCCTGGTTACTGTATCCTTAGATACAGTAACCTTGTCCCACATCAGTTTCTCAAGTTTCCACTTAAAAGGTATTTGGCAAAATAGCCTTAAAAAAAACTCAATGCTAATATTTGCACTTGTTTCTGATTCCCCAGACAGGGGAGTGACACAGGCATACTACTTATATCCTATTGGTTAATAAACCCATTTTCTTAAGAGGGCTACATAGCCTTCCCCTTCCCCCCATACTGAGGTTAGATGAAGTCCATATAAAATAATTAGTAACATTAACCTTCAATGAGATTTTTAGAAAGTAAGTTGAACCATCTGCTTCTTCATAATTGTCATATTTAATTTACTGGGATGGGTTTTTGATTAGAAAATGGGCAACCACTGTCTTCTTTTGGGCAGTCTGCCTAAAGCAGAGAGAAAACACCAACTGGCAGAGTGCTAAGCCTACAATTACGGGAGGAGTATTCATTTCAATGGCTCCCCCCTTGGATGTCACTACATGTTTGAATGTAGCAAGCACCATGTCATATGTGAATCAAGGTCACTTGGTTTATAGGAAAATCGCATTAACAACCATCATTTCACAACTATAAAGTGTGATTTTGAAAATATTACTTTCTTGTACTTTTTACTCATACTCTTGAGATTTTTACTGCCCTTTTTGACCTAGGATGGATGCCAAGCTGCCACTTTAATTTATATGACATTTATGCTCATTCAATTTGATGTCTAGCTTGGCTTTCAAACAAGTTCAGGCCAAATATCAAGTTCACAAAAGAGTTTCATTTCATTTAATTAGAGTTTGTTTTATTACTGTTTCTGTTTTGATAGTTTAAGGTCATGAAAAAATTTGTGATGACACTGATTTGAAGACAACACTTGGAGCTCAAAATCTCAAAACTCCATTTTTAGCAAGTCTCATAAAAAGGGTTAATTCTCATGTTTTGCTGGAGAATGTAATAAGAACATAATAACTAAATTGCATGCCCCTTAACTTAAGCCAGATCTTAGCTGAAGAAAATCTGTGATTAGAAGCAAGTCTAATGTTCAAGTCACATATTCATTTAACCTTTTTAAGAGAAAATGGCCAACTTAAATGTAGTTGAAATTAATTTATCAGTTATGTTATTATTGCGGGAAAAAGTGTTCTAGGAAGAGGGGACAGAAGCTGAAAGACCCTGAATTATTCCTAACTCAGGGTGAATAATTCATCAGTTATGTTATTATGTCCTTCAATCTTGATGAGACTTAAGAAGTGAGTTAAGTATACTCTCTCCCTCTCTCTCTCCTTCCCTCCTTTCTCCTTCCTTCTTTCCCTCCCTCTCTTCCTATTCCCCCCTCCTTCCTTCCCTGTCTCCTCCCTTTTCTCATAGTTGGACAATATCAGTCTCCATGCAGATGCTGGT
Source organism: Rhinopithecus roxellana (assembly GCF_007565055.1). Lineage (NCBI taxonomy): Eukaryota > Metazoa > Chordata > Mammalia > Primates > Cercopithecidae > Rhinopithecus > Rhinopithecus roxellana. The sequence goes on from NC_044555.1 coordinate 78,001,313, forward strand.
TTATTTTGGCAGCTCTTGGAAGGTTGAGTGAGGACAGTCTGAGGACAGTTGCTTCTAATAGTTTTTGGCTTGTGTTGCTCCCCATTTCTGGTCTTCGTCATGTTCCAGATTTTCCTTGTTATTCTTATCTCCCAACACTCTCCCTGTCTTTGGGAGGACCAAATGTGCCAGAGATAAATGTGGAAACAAGAAAAGAGGAATAAATATCTAACATAAGTTGAATCTGTTAAATTGGGACAGATGATGATTAAAGATATTGGTTTTATAGAGAGAGTCAGTTGGCCTTAGATACGTTATCCTATGAATATTTCAGAGACATAATAATAATTTACATGATACCATAATAAATCTGAGGGCTAATGGCTCCAATATTCACAGATTCATCCAGTCCACAAATAGTCCATTTGTTTATGTATTTACATATTTGTTTATGTATTTGTTTATGTATTTACAAAGTAGTGCACTAGATACTGTAGGAGCTATTGTTCTCAAGTTGCTTAAGAGCACGTCCAGAGTTGATTACAGAGCTATAGTTTGTGCCAGAAGGTCAAGTCATGCTTTGAGAAGACACAGCCTTGGAGGATGAGGTTTTTTTGGGATAATGGGGTGGAGGCCCTGACCACTCTGAAAGTAGCCAGCTGTGTGCTTGGAGTTAAATCCCATGGTTTCCTGGCCTGTGCTAGGGAAGTGAGAGTTCAGACTTCCAAGGTGGCCTACAAGGAGGATAAGAGGTTGAGGAGAAGGAGGAAGAGACTGACTGGACTAAGTACAGCTAGCAGCTTTGGCAAGAATGGCCTCAATGCCACCTCTGAAGTCTTTTGTAACCCTGGCTTTCTCTATCAAAAGTAGTTATAACCTTCTGCGCCACCCCCCAAAAGCAGACAGAGTGATCAGGGAAGAAGTCTCTGTGCAAGTGACATTTCAGACTAGACCTGACTAATAAGATTTGAGGGAAGAAACGTTCCAGAAGAGGTCCAAAGCCCCTGAGGTGGGAAGAAGCTCCATGAGTTTCAGAACAAAATACCCTGCTTATAAGACCAAGAGGACTTCCCTATCTCAGTAAGTTGCACTATCTCAGTTACTCAAGTCAAACCCCAAGGATTAATTCTTGCTTCCTTTCTCTCCCTCATCACTTCCTAAAATCTCATCCATTTAATAAAATTCTGGAATTGGCCCATTTTATGTGATCAATACCATCAGCAATCAAGGTCCACCACTGTTATTGTCTGAATGTTTCCTAAAATTCAAATGTTGAAACTTAATCCCCATTATGGTAGTATTAAGAAGTGGAGCCTTTAGAAAAGTGATTAAGTCATGGGGGCTCCGGCCCTCAGGAATAAACTAGTGCCTTATGAAAGGACTGGAGGGAACCAGTTTAGGCCTTCCTTTATTGCCCTTCTCTGCCTTATGCCGTTTGAGTACACAGCATTGGTCCACTCCAGAGGATGAAGTAACAAGGCACCATCTTGGAAGCAGAGATCAGCCCTTACCAAGCAAGTGAATCTGCTAGCACCTTGGTCTTGGACTTCCTAGCCCCCAGAACTGTGAGAAATAAATGTTTGTTTTTATGAATTACCCAGTCACAGATATTTTGTTACAGCAGCACAGATAAACTAAGATGACCACCATGTTTCTTCTGGATTACTGTAGATGCCTCTTTACTGCTCTTTGGGCTTCAATGCTTCCCCCTTAGAATTCATTTATTAAGCACCAGTCAGAAAGGTATTTTACAAAGGCAACTCAAATCATGTCATGTCACTACTTATAAAGTACACCAGTGTGTCCCCACTGCACTAAGAATCTGCTATCAAATCCTCAACATAGTCTACATGGCTGAACTAATCTGGACTCTGCCTGCCTTTCCTGCCTCCTTGGGGATCACCCCCTGCTCCACTTTTGGCACATGGTCTTTATTTTGCAACGCATTAAGCTTATTCCTACCTCAGGGTCTTTGAGCTTCTGTCCCCTCTTCCTAGAATACTTTTTTTTCCTCAAATCTCATTACTCAGGTCTTGGAAAATTCCGGTGTCCTGGCCACTCCATCTAAAGTAGTCCCCCTTTTCCTCCTCCACTAACTCCATCCCATCACCCTGATTTGGTTTTCTGATGGCTTTTAGCACCGTAGACATTCTCATTTATTGGCTTATCACCCACTCCTCTCCCTGCCTGCCTCTGACCACCAACCCACTGCTCCTAAGGATGTAATATCCCTGGAAACCCTGTATATCCTTTTGATCACTGTCTGCCCAGCACCTAATACAGGACCTGATGCTCAGTAAATACCTGTTGAATATAGGAGTAACACAGGTTCCTTCAGAATTGACCAGCAGCACCACGATCACACTGCTGCTCTGCTGAATAGATGCTTTCTGCTCTCCCCTGGCTGTTCTTCTGCCTTAATCTTCTGAGAGCTTCAAGATCCTCCTATTTCTGTCTTGATGTATGACCCCCACCTCAGTTGGTTCATGACTTTGGCCCATTCTTGGCTGTGTTTCTCTGCTGAGTTCTACATTAGTGACTCAGATAGTGTGCACCAGCCTCTGACCTCAGCCTAATACTGTTTGTGCTGCTTGTGTGGCCAAGTGTAAACATTTTTAGAGCTTTCATTATGAATATTTTCAAACATACAAAAAGCCAAGGAAAATCATATAATGATACATACCTATATACCCATTCTATGTACCTCAGTCTAGATTTAACAATCATTAAGGTTTCACCATATCTGTACTATATTTTGAGGAAGTATCTTAAATTACAAGAATGTTGAGTATATATCCTAAATATTTTAGCCTGCACCTTCAAAACCTAATGACTTTCTTTTTATGTATACACAGTATCATTCTCACACCTACCTAAGTTAACAATGCCTTCAAATCACATAATACCCAGTCCATATTCAAACTTTCCCAATTGTCCCCAAAATATCTTTAAAAATCTAGGATCCCAAAATGGTCCACATTTCCATTGATTAATATGTTTTTGGGGGTCTTTTAGAATCAAGAATACCTGCCTGCCTTTTATTTAATACCAATGACGTGTTGAAGAAGTCATGTATTGTAGAATATCTCAACTTCTAGATTTGTCTAATTGCTTTGTTGTAGTCTTGCTTAAATATTTTCTTTCATCACCTCTAATTTCTGTCACTGCAAGTTAAAATTAAAAGTCTGGGTGAAGTTCAAATAACCCTTTTGGGAAAGTTTTTCTCAGGCATGATGTTGGGTATCACATCTTATATCACATCTGGATGAACATAATTTCTCTTTGTTCCGTCATTGGGTTCAGGTGATGAAAGCTTGATCTTTCTGTTGTACTCTATGTGTTTCTTCTTACAACTAGCAAATAATCTGTGGGGTAAATATACTTTTTTTTAAAAGCTGTTTTTTCTGTCAGCCTCAGTGGTTTTAAAGTAGGAGTCAGCAAACTTTCTGTATGGAACCAAATAGTAAATAACTTCAGCTTTGCCAGCCAGACAGTCTCTCTTATAACTACTTGATGCTGCCATTGTACCTTGAATGCAGCCACAGATTATATGTAAACAAATGAGTGTACCTGTGTTCCAATAAAACTTTATGAAGATACACAGGTGGTTACTGGATTTGGCTTGCAAACTGCAGAATGCTGAGACCTGGTTCAAATTAGCATCCCTTGGGAATTAAAAAAAAAAAAAAAAAAAAAAAAAAAAAAAAAAAAAAAACTGATGCCCAGGCCCCACCCTAAACCAATTAAATCATAATGTCTGGAGATGAGACCCTGGCATTGGTATTTTTAAAAGCTCTCCAAGTGATTCTAACATGGCTACTGTTGAGAATCACTGGTTTGAAGGGAGTTACCTCCTCTGGAGGCAAAGAGTTCATAAGGTAAGGTAGATAGGCATGTGAACAATTAAATCTAATAAAAGAGAAGGGGAAATAATTGTAGAAAAACAAAGAGGAACCCATAGAAAGAAGGATGGGGGTTGGGGCAGAGTCAGAAAAGTTTCCCCAGAGACCAACATTGGAGCCATTCCTTAAATTCTGAACATTTTTTTTAATTTTTAATTTTTATGAGTACATAGTAGGTGTATATATTCATGGAGTACATAAGGTGTTTAGATACAGGCATTCAATGCATAACAATCACATCATGGGTAATGTGGTATCCATCCCCTCAAGCATTTATCCTTTGTGAATTCTGAACATTTTTTGATTGGTACAGAGGGTGTGGAACCAGCAGGCACAATCCTTCTCTGGCCAAATTTCTGCCAAGTTCTGTCTCCCTCATTAATGTGAAATCAGGAACATAATGAAGACTTCGAACCTGTACCCAGGAGCCTTTGTTTATTTGCACCTTGTCATTATCTTACTTTTCTGGAATTAATATATTAGTGACTAAAGGCAAATGAATCATTAAGTTTTATTTACTTAAATTTCAGCTTTTTAAAGGAACTGAATATAAAAATCTGAGAACTAAGGAACAATTCAGAGACAATGGGGCAAGTTCTATACACTTGCCTAGAATCTACTCTCTCGATATTATTTCCCCAGCACCACTGGTTCTTTTATTAATTTTAGATGGTTGGGGGTGGGATTCTGGAAAGTGATGAGGAGATTAGAAATACAGAGCATCATGATGGAAGTAAACTAAAAAATAAGGTTTATCTCCGATTATGCTAGAGGTCCTCAACCAGGATGCTCTTGCCCCCACTCCAGACTCTTCTAGAGGACATCTGGCAGTGTCTACAGACATTTTTAGCTGTCACAACTTAGGCAAGGGAGTGCTACAGGCATCTAGTAGGTAGAGGCCAGAGACGTGCTGAACATCCTATAACGCACAGGACAGCTCCACCACGCAAAAGGCTTATCTGGCCCCAAATGTCAATAGCACTGAGGTTGAGAAGCCCTGGATTATGCTGATATATTCAAACACACACAGATTTTCAGGAAATTTTCTGTCTTGTATTTCAAGGAGTACTTATACGTATCCCCATACGTCAAGTTTTTAATAATCTCTGAAGTCACAAAGATATCTTTTAACTAAGTAGAGGGTGGTGGCATTATGTATCTGGAAATCTAAAAATTGGCTTTTCAATGTTAGAGGGAAAAAATCAAATTAGAAGAAGCCCTATTATTATTAAAAAATATCCTCACCACCGTCTCTTGCCCTTGGGGCAATGCAGCCCTCTCTCCCTCCAACCACTCTGGGTAGGTTAGTATTTGCCTTCATGGAAGACATGCTGAACCCAGTGCAATTGATATGGGCAATCCACATCAGAATTCCTCTTCTCAGGTTTCCAAGTAGTTACTTAGCTCAGAGGCTATTTCTCAACTTTAGTCCCACCTAACTCTGCATTGTAGCACTCAGTGAAGCTTCAACTAACCATGAACTTGGATTGGAATAAGCCCCTTTGTTGCTGCAATTCTATGTGTACTCAAGTGTGGCGAAAGTAAGTAAAATATGGCTTATGTATTAGTTTCCTATGGCTGCTGTAACAAATTACCACAAATGGACTGGCTTAAAATGACATGAATTTATTGTCTTACATTTCTGGAGGTCAGAAGCCCAAAGTGGATTTCACTGGGCTAAAAGCAAGGTGTCAGGAGGGCCAGTTCCTTCTGGAGGCTCTAGGGGAGAATACATTTTCTCACCTTTTCCAGCGCCTAGAGGCTACCAATGTTCTTTGCCTCATAGCTCCAAATCACTCAGACCTCTGCTTCGATCATCACATCTCCTTCTCTAACTCTATCTTGCCTCTTTCCTTACTTATCAGGATCCGGTGATGGCACTGAGCCCACCTGTATACTCTGCGATCATTTCCCCATCTCAAGATTCTTAGTTACATAGGCAAAGTCCCTTTTGCCTTGCAATGTACCATATTTACAAGTTTAAAGGTTAAAATGTAGACATCTTTGGGGGCTGTTATTCTGCCTCTCACAGCTTGAAAGTGACCAAATATGACATCAGTTGTGCTTGATGCTGGAATTGGTCACATACTTTATTCTGTTACTAGCTGTGGAACATGCCACAGAGCTTGCACACCAGAGTCAAAGGACGTGAGTTTCAGTTCTGGCTCCACCAACTACAAGCTGTGTGGACACGGGAAAGTCATTTCGCCTTGCCTCAGTTTCTCTATCTTCAAAATAGGCATTCCAATAACACCTCCCTAGTAGGGTGATTGTTGAGGGCTATAAATGAAATAAGGTACTTAAGGCAGCAAACCTAACACCTGACATATAATAATGGTTTAAGATACACTAGCTATTGATATTGTCACTCATGGAGCTGTTATAAGAATTAAACAAGGCAATTCATAGGTCAGTAGACTTTTTCTGTAAAGGGCCACATAATACATATTTTTAGCTTTGCAAATCATGTAAGCTGTCACAGCTACTTAACTTGCTGTTATAGAACAAAAGTAGCCATAGACAATATGTAAATGAATGAGTGTGGCTGCATTCCAATAAAACTTTATTTGTAAATATGAGCAGCAGGACAGATTTTGTGTGCACAGACCATAGTTTGCCAATCCTTACTCTAGAATATTGTGATTCGGACCTGACTATATATTGTTGTCAACAGCAAAACTTTTAAAAAATGATAATGGTATATCTTCCCTGATAGGCAGATCTATGCAAACCTACCCCCAAAGTTTGAGGTAGCAGAGAGACAAAAGAAAGAGGCTGACATATCCAGTTTCTTAGAAAGAGACATTTAATAGGCACTCACAAACAGAAGCCATGTCTGTGTCTCGAGTGGCGGCTAGACAAGATGGTGGATCCCTATGCCATTATCTCCAGACCCAGGGCTTATATACCATAGGGAAAGGGTGATTTGGAAGGGATATGTAGGACAATCAAAGTATAACAACATCAAGGTTGTTTGACCTAAGGGTAGGACTTAGGGTAAGTACCTGCTGTTACACAAATAATGATAGATAAACTGCAAATCTTAGAGGCCTTCCTGGAACAGGGGTTTATCAGAAGCCAACATGTCAGATTAGCATCCAAGATGGAGCTGCTTTAGCCTCTACAATATCACATCTAATTCTCAGTTTTCTTTTAATTAAAAATATAATTACTCTTAGTTTTTCATTTCTGATTTCAGATTAAATGCCAAAAGACACTGCTTTGTACATACTGTTTTCAATTGCACTTTATTGAAAAATGAAACAATACCTGGCTTCACCTCAGCCCCAGTGAATCAAAATTCCTGGGGGCAAGGCCTAGCTAGTCATTTGTGTTTGTTTGCTTCTCAGAACAAGAAGAGGGGCTGCCACATACTGGGCACTTGATCAGTATCTACTGAGTATGAGTAAGGAAATGCATAACACGCCATCAGCACAGCACCCAGCCCATATTGAAGCTCAGTAAATGGTGCTCAATCATTTGGGGTCCTTTGATTGCAAAGAACAAAAACCCAAACTGTCTAATTTGGCCAAAATAGGAAATGATTAGAAAGATATGCAGGCACTCAAACAATTCAAGGAACAGATGTATCAGGAAGGACAAGAACGAGGGCAGCTTGAGAGGGCTGACCTTGTTCAGCAACTCAGGAGGGCCTTGCAAGGATTCTTCAGGAGAATAATCACATCAATCTTTTTCTATCTTTCTTTTCTTCCATTAGAGAGAGAATATCCACCCCTTGACTAGTAGAGAGTGGAACACCCTGACTGGCAAACCTCACCTTCATGTGACTAACATGGAAGAGTTTGTATCCAAGGCAAAAAATTGAGAGGTCTAACTAGAAGAAGGGGGTAGAGGCAGTGCACTCAGTCATTTATAACTAGTTGTTGTTTTTGTTAAGACGGCATGTAATGAGATAACATAAAAAAGTACTTCCCAACAGAAGGCGTGTAATGGATGCTCAAGCCATTGCTCTCTGGTGGATTTCAATATAGTACCTTTTTAAAAAATATAGCAGTGGTTCTCAATCAGGTGATTTTACCATCTTTTGTGGAGACCTTGTTGGGGGCAGGTCACTACTGGCATCTAGTGACTAGATGCCAAAGATGCTGCTAAACACCATATAGTAAAGCATATGAGCATTTGTTATGTTGCTGCAATTTTCATTTATTCTGGCTAAAAGGGTTATGCTTTCTCCAGCTGCTAATCTGTTTATCTTTGTGCCCCGCACTCTTACTTTAGAGATCAAGTTTGATGGAAAGGAGGCACATTTGACTGTGTTCCTTTATTGAAGACAGTAGAACTTTGGGGAGATTCTGGAGTTGAAATTAGAAGAGAATGATGCAAAGATGTAAGAACCTAAGGACACATTTCTGAAATTTACCCCTATGAGATTACTTCAGAATTTAACTTGCTAAAAATAGATTAGCAGAAGAAATGAAATTTGAGAACATTCTTGTTAATGAAATGCAGAAGAATAGTTTAATGGTCAAATAGAAATGATTTCAAAATAAATCCAGTTAAAACTAATGAGTTTTATGTTTTTCAGTTTTACTGAAGGAATTAGTCCATAAAATGAAAACCATCATTAGCAAAAATCATTTGGTATAATGATATTTCAGTTACTATTTATGGGGGTAGGGGCAAAAAGGTACCAAGTAGTATCACCTTTGAATTCTGGTTTTTATTCTAAATTTTAATTCTGAAAGGTGCTCATTAAACATTTTTCTTCCTTTTTTCTCAACTATGTAATAGTTCTACAATATATGAATATCACCCTTCTTTTTTCTTTCCTGAATTTTAGAAAAACAGGGTTTTAAAGTATCTTAGTGAAGTTTTATGTCAGTGCCAATTTGAACTTCCAATTTAAACTGCAACTTTTTTTTGTGGGTGGGGAGAGCATCAATCAGATTAATTGTTTTATCAATTTCTGACGCTTTATCATCACTGATTATTGAAGACTTCCTGATGTGGCTGAGTAACTCATTCATTCCCCTTTATCCCCCTATGCCACTCCCATTTACATGCCCAGGTAATTTTTCTACTGAGTTTAGTGTGAATATTTCTGTGTGCATTTGTTTTTGCAAAGGTGTATTATTGTTTTACACACATTCATTTCAATTTGCATAAATTTTTTTGTGCTATATGTTTCATTGTGTGTTTTTTCTGAGCCCAGGGATGTTAAGATCCATCTGTGTTGCTCTGTGTATTTCTAATCTGTTTTTTTTTTCAACTGCCAACTCATGCTCCATGGTGTGCTGCAAACTTGGTTTCTGAGAGATAACCACTTTGCACCAGTAACTTGCAGTTCTGCTTTTGCTCCTTTTATTATGGAGTCATAAAAGTGTAATGAAAGAAAGAGCTCCTAGCTGTGAGTAGCAGCTAAAATGCCAATTTCAGGTCCGTCAAAATTGATCCTGCCCACAATCCTCTAAAATGCTCTCACTTTTAACCCTGCTGAAAGAAAAATCTCTTTTCTTAACCCCCAACTCTTCCTAAGGCTATTTAGCTTATAATTTTGCTGACGCAGTTACTTCCACCAAGTACCACTTAAATATTAAAGTATAAGTAGTTGCCTTTCCTTCCTTATTACCTTTATCAGACCCTCCTCATCTTATTATGGACTTAAAGAAATGCTTTTTGAATTGTCCTCTCTGTCCTCATTGTCTCTTCTAGACTTAGAGTTCTTTTAGACTTAGAGATATTTAAAAATCATGTATTACTCGTGACCATATGTAAAAATGAATATGTAAGCAACATAGAATTGTTAAGGTATTCCTAAAACTTCATCACATTTAGAACCCCTTCTAAATGCCTTTTTGACTCAGAATCATTGATGCCCACGTTTGTTCATACAGCAGTTGTTCATACAACTGTTCATACAACTGTGCCATCAAAAGCATTGGTGATGCAGCATTCTTAGGAGTTCTAGGAGTTCCCACTATTGTCTCTCAGATTTTCTTCCAGACTCCCAGCACCCACTTTTCAAATTTTGACTCTAGGACTTTTCTTGCTTAGCCTGAGATAAGCCATGCTTTCGTAAGTATCTTAGTAGCACATGGCTACTATTTTCCTGTCTTAGGTCCCGAAAGCATTTGTCCCTTTGCTAGAAAATATGAAAATGTGTTCACTTCTTCAGCAATGAATATTTGCTTTGCTGATATGAAATTCACACCCCACTGCTCTGTTCCATGCTTTTCTATGTACCAGTAACTTCCCATTTCAATATTGAATCATGGAGTAATCTTTTGGAAGACATTTTAAATGGGATTTAAGCTAAGCATGTGTAGTATCAGCACTAGACATAATTCAGTTGAGGTGAAGACCATATACATAGCAATGAGTACATTGTTCACACTTATGCAGGACAAACTGTTGCTTTGTGCAGAGCAATTTAAAACACCATTGATTATAAGACATCCTCATTTTAAAGATGCTAACGTGTGGGAAATGTGCATCTTGCAAAAGACAAATGCAGAGGTAGGTACTCAGGATGCAATATGGTAGCTCCATAGTCCATGCGAGAACTGAGCTACTTCTGCCCTCTGTTTTTGCATCCTTAGCACATGGCTTCCATTGTCAATGTCACTGCATGGTCCAAGATGACCTAGTAAGCTCCCAACATCATATCTAGGCAGAAATGAAGGAAGTCAAAAAGGGCAAAAAGGCCAAGGGTCTACAACTCACTGGATACCACTGACTTGAAGGGAGGCTGCCTGGTAACTACAATCTTTTACTTGGGCAAGTTTGTCCCCTAGGAAAAATCCTGGAAGTAGGAGAGAATGCTGCATAATCGACTAGGAGTCTCTTCATCATATCCTTTTGAAAGGCTCAATTCCTGTGCAGCCTGATTCACAGGCCACTTCAGCCTAATCATGTGATGATTCAATGCATAATGGTTTGTGACAAATTTTAACATTTTGCTCTTATCATTATGTGTGATTCAAAAGTAAGCACAAATCTATAATAATTGGTATTTAATGTGACTAATTCACTTTTCCCTAATGAGTCTACAGATTCCTTGGGCAGATCTGTCTTCTAAACCTTAGTTACTTCTCCCACACAACCACCTACCCCATTGCCCATTGTCTGAATTATTTTACACAAAACAAATGCTCCATACATGGATTTGACGTCATCTTGCTTCTGTGGCCTCAATAAGTGATTGCTGCTTCCAGATGATCGGTATCTGAGGTTCCCCCTTGGGAGCCAAGGAGGAATTGCATAAATGCAGCAGCTTGAGAAGAGGACGTTTTTAGAGTCTGCTTATCTCCTTTGGGAAACTCTTAATCCATGTTCTGGCAAGCATCAGGATACTTTTAGGAGCGATGTCTAGTACTTCTTAACTGACTTCCTAAGATAATCACTTCGGGGTAAAACACTTCTATAGCATACAGATTAAATAAACTCAGCCACAGCCTGTTGTGAGATTCTTAGGGCCATGCCTGATAATGGCAGCAAAGGTAGAGGCATGGATTTTTCTGAGAGTAAAGACTCAGTGGTTCCTGGGAGGGGAATTTGTGTTTGTGGTTGGTGGTGGTCTGCACTTCATCTCATAGGCACACAGTGTACAAAAGCAAATAACTGTTGATTTTTCAGTCTAAGCCTTTCTGGTTGAATCTGAATCATCTTGAGTATGAACATCAAATGTTATAGAACAGCTCTTGTATCGGGAACGTCAACAACGGTCCTGGTAGCAGGACATAGACATAAATATCTAATAGCATTGGCCAATGCTTCCATGGGTAGTAAAAATAATAATACTGATAGTCATAGTAAAAAAGAATACACATTTATGGTACTCTATGTGCCATGCACTGCTCTATGCACTTTATGGACATTAATTCTGGGACTACACCACATCATTGTCTGCTAGATGACTTCCAGCAGCCAGTCTTTGTATCTTGGAGGGATTTTTCTGAAACTGTTTAAAGCTGCTATGCTTTGTCTGGGAGCACTTTAAAAATGATTGACATGAGTTGGTATATAAATATCCCAGTTTCTTTGCTCTTCAGATGGGATATTTCAGAGATGTGAGTTTTATACTATTCCCAGAGTTTCCTGGCAGGATTAAGCTCCAGTCATCCACTATGGTAGCTGGCTGGATAATCCATTCTTTACTGACTGTTTTCTCTTCCCAGTATAGTTTCCTTACCCTTGCACAGGAATCTTTGTCTTGGGGTCTCCTTCTAGGGAAATCCAAACTAAGACAACTATTAACATCAACCCTGTGAGTTAGATATGATCATTACATTTATTTTTGCAGACAAGGAAATTGAAACATGCAGATGCAAAGGAAGAGGCAGAAGTGGCGTTCGAACCCACGCTGTGAGTCTGGTTTGAGAGCCCACGTTCTAGCTACACCAAATAAATGCTATAGGAACTAAGTGAAGGAGTGCACTCTGATAGAGAACAGCTGTCCTAATGGTCTATAGATTTAGTTACTTTTCTGAAACAAGAATGTCAGGTCAAATGTACAAAGAGAATGTGTTATACTGACTATTGCATTCATGACTACGTTCCTGGAACATTGTGGGGCAGCCTTTAAATGTGCAAATTCTTGTGTTTGAGGCCCTGGTGTGCCTACCAATTAAACCACTTGGAAGGTTGTTTTAAAATCTGGTGCTATTTTGGGGATGTTCAGCCCTCCCAGCCAACAACCCTCCAGAATTGTCAGCAATCTAAAAGGCAATATTTCAGTCTTCTGTTTCCTTCAAATTCATTTAGTGTCTGGGTGATAAATGTTTTTTAATTAAAGCCCATAGGGCTATGGATTTACTGTTTATGAGATGGTGGCCTTCCCTGTTAAACCAGTGTTGGTCTGTGTGACTATAAATAGGGATTTCCACAGTTTTATGAGTATATCTTGGCTAAATGAAAGGAATTTAAATGCTATTGCTACAAAGCATTCTTTCAGAAGCACTTAGTGATCATTTAATATGCATTGCTTCTACCTTCCACGTTAATATCCTCATGCAGTAAATCAGATAGGTCCTCGTAATCCTATCCACACAACACACTATGATTCATTAACAGATGCCTATCAATGTAGCTTTGATCTGCCCATTTTCAATTTTTGGGTTGTCTACTTTCTGGCAGATTACAGTTCAAAAGGTCTATCATTGATTCAACATGAAATTTCATTATATTTGAATTGAAGAGTCATTTGAGTGACTTAAAAAGCTTTTTATGAAGTCAAAAAGTTGTTTCTTAGCCTCAGTTGATTTATTTTATGTTATTTGATCCCAAAGTTCACACAAAACTAATTAAGTCTCAATTCAACAATGATGTCATCCTGAAAATGCTTTGTGTCACTATGCAGATACTTGAGACATATTTTTATATTCTTCTATTACAGAAAGGACTAAGGAATTCTGGAACCCAAGGTTCTGCTTATCTCAGGTTTCAGAGAGCCATCAGTATATACAGGCCTTGAAAACCTTCATCATGGGTTGGGATTTTAGAGAGGAGTGAGTCCAAAAATAATGAAAGAGCAACTTCAATAGAAGACAGAAGACCTGACATTTATTGAGAACTCATTGTTCTGAACCTTATGGGGGTACTTTACATATCACTACATCTTTCCCCAAACTAGAGAAAGAGATTAAGTCATTTTCCCAAGTTGGTTACAAGAGAGACTTTTTCAAACACAATTTTGTCTGACTCCATAGTTCTACTTTTACACGTGAGTACTACATTGCATTGAAAGCTTCAATACTAAGTGGTAGAGTTTTTCTTTTGTGGAAGGATGGGAGCTGATCATCTTTTTGGTGGTCCTTTAGATAACACCATGAAGGAAATTGTCTAGAGTTCAGGCTGCTGCTGACACTTTATTTAGGTGGTGAGCACTACCAAGATAAGGAGGATGTTGAGGGAATTTCATTTGGGTCCTGGTGTGTCATATAAGCCATTCTAGATGGCATATGTAACTCTTGGCTTACCCAAGATTAATTTAACACTACTGATTCTTAGTTGATTTATCTCCCTTTGGAATTATCATGGACACACATAAATCCTGAGACTAAGAGGGTCTTCATTATAAGTACAGTCCTACTGAGCATCTCTGGAGGTAGTCAAAGTTGTATCAGAAAAGCAATACTGCTGGGCAATATATGTTGTTTTCAAAAAGACAGTCCTGAGCCCTGCAACCCTTACCTCCTCCATCCATCCTCTCCTCCCCAGTTGGAAAAAAAATCTCATTTCTTTAGTTCTTAGTGTGAGGAAAGCAATCTGATTAAATTAATATATTTGAAAAAATATGATTAAAGGATTTTACACCAGAATTCATCTTCCAACACTCCCTTAGGTTTTTCTATCTCCTGTACCATTTTCGTTTTGACAACAATAATGGGGGGATGACATTGATTCACAAGGCTCTCACCAATACTAAAATTGTATGACTAACACCCAATTGCTATTTAAATATGATTAATATTAAAGACTTGAGATTATTTCCTGTGTTGTGTTTGATTATAATGCCCAGCATTATACATGATATATCCAGAGTCTTCGTGGTTTATTACTCATGTAGCAAAATGCTGCCTCCATTGATCAGGATTTATAAGAATGTTGGTCATTATCTCCTGAGAATAGTGTATTCTTTCACTTTGAAATATGTTTCTAACACTGCTGTTTATGGTAATTCTGATTATTTCAAGGCCATGGTATACTTGTATTATTTGCAATTATCAGCTGATGCTGAACCTTCAGGAAATTTGCTAATTATCAAGAATTCTTCATGACAATATGAGACCTTTGGGCAGCATATATAATTTTAAAGTGAAAGAACTAGTCCATCTCCTGCAAAATGATGCAATGCCAAAAGCAGGCTATTAAGGAAATGCTAACATTTGCTGAGCATCTATTTTGGTCTGAATGTTTCCTTTCCTTCTCTCCCTCCCTCTTTCCTTCCTTCTCTCTTTTATGTTTCTTTTTCTCCTCCCTTTCTACCTCTTACCCCCTTCCTCCTCCTTTCTTCCCTTTCTCTCTCCTTCCTTTTTTCTTTCTTTTTTGGATATAAGCAGTGATTGAGCAGGGACCACAAAACAACTTTCTCTCCTCCTTAAATTCCTTAAAGGAAAGTTTGTTCTTAGAAGGGCATGGCAGATTTCCTAAGGAGCATGCCCTCACCTGGGCTTCCTGGCCATCAGTTTCTACTTCCACAGCAGTTGTGAGAAGCCATTGTTACTTTGTTAATTAACAACTTGAATGATGTAGCCTTTGAAGGCAGGGAGCTACTTCTTAAACATAGTTCTGTTGTTCTGTAATTTGTGGCATTAATAATCAGTACGTTTTAGATTTATGTAAGATCCTTTCCTCTTAATAGTTTTGGCATTTTCTCCGAGATAAATTTTCATGAGACTCAATTCCAAGTTGTGATTTTCAAAAACAGGAGTCGTGTGGTCAAAGGATAGTTCAACTTGTGTCTTATTACTGTCCTTTATTTAGCCTTTTGCCTCTTTGGAGATGGGACATATGATGAAAGCCGGTTTGTTTACCTTGTGGGCAAGGAAAAACATTTTTAAAGGTATCTAGCATGTTAAAAATCAAAAAATACTTCCTCTGTGTTTTTGTCTGGTTGTACCTTTCCTTTAGCCACTTTACAAAGGAAGTCACACTATACATTTTGTCTTTCTTTAAAATCCTTTATTTTGGGAACACCAGGAAAAAAAATTTAGAAGGTATTCTCTCATCTTTGCTTAATCTCCTTCCTTAGTTATCCAGAGAATATTCCTACTTAATTGAAAAAATTCAATTTAATTTATAGATAAGGATAACACCTTCGGGATTTGAAGGCTCAGCTCAGATCTCTTCAGGGAAGGCATTTCTGACTCTTCTGTGTTCTATAGCATGAGTGCATACACTAATATTTCTTCAGTGTATTCATTTATCTCTTTATACATCTGCCATCCCATCAACCTGTAAACTACCTTTTGCATCGCCATCAGATACCACCACACTGGACACAATTACACTAGTATCACTTCAAAATGTTGCTAGATATTTTTATTTAATATATTATCCAAGGAAGCACATATATTTCTATATAATAAATTTAGTTTTGGCCCGGTGCGGTAGCTCACCTCTATAATTCCAGCACTTTGGGAGGCTGAGGCAAGTGGATCACCTGAGGTCAGGAGTTGTAGACTAGCCTGGCCAACATGGTGAAACCCCGTCTCTACTAAAAATACAAAAATTAGCCCGGTGTGGTGGCAGGCACCTGTAATCCCAGCTACTCGGGGGGCCAAGGCAGGAGAATCACTTGAACCCAGGAGGCGGAGGTTGCAGTGAGCCGAGATCATGCCATCGCACTCCAACCTGGGGGACAAGAGCGAGACTTCATCTCAAAAAAAAAAAATAGTTTAAAAATTTGATAACTTTATTATCAGTTTTTTAAAATTATCTTGATGATCTATTATCAGTGTAATTCATTTCCTTTGTAATTCTATGTGCTTTTATTCATTTAAAAACATTGTTCTGAGAAGGGATCTACAGACTTCACCAGACTCATGGGGCTCATGACACCAAAAAGGTTCAGAACCCTTGCTGGAATAACATGTTCTAAAATTCAGAAACACTTCAAAAACGTTTGAGAGGATGGTTTTACAGCCCCTCAGTATGGCTGTATGGCTGTCCACTTACAATGACTATAATTCCCTTGCCATCACCGTAGAGAAAGCTTGTGGACTGGCTAGTGCAGGAAAGAGCAGAATTTGGGTGACACTGAGTTGTATTCTAGGCCCAGCTGATGACTCTGGGATTTGAGCATCCATCAATGATTCTTTCTTTCTTTCTTTTTGAGATGGAGTCTCACTCTGTTGCCCAGGCTGGAGTGCAGTGGCACAATCTCGGCTCGCTGCAACCTCCACCTCCCGCGTTCAAGCAATTCTCCTGTCTCAGCCTCCTGAGTAGCTGGGATTACAGGCACGTGCCACCATACCTGGCTAATTTTTGTATTTTTAGTAGAGATGGAGTTTCACCATGTTGCTCAGGCTGGTCTCAAACTCCTGACCCCATGATCCGCCTGCCTCAGCCTCCCAAAGTACTGGGATTACAGGCGTGAGCCACCGCATCTGGCCACATCCATCAGTATTTCTACGTGTAAATAAAATTTGTTTCTATGTGACAAGGTTGAGATAAGCATAGAAGAAAACTACTGCTGAACCCAGAACCCAGACATAATCATGTAACTGAACTTTCTTGCTGCATCCTATAATACCTTTGTTGCTAGCTTATAAATAGCTGAAAATAGCCACCATTTCTTCAACTTTTCTCCAGAAGGGCCAAAGATGTAACATTTGTTTTTGTTTCTCCTTCTTAAATCATTCTTCATGAATTTCAGTTTCCCAGAAGGCCTCACAATTTTCTAACACCACAGATACCTTTCTTGATATTTCATGTCATGAGTTATGTTTACCCAAGGAGTCTTCATTGTATTTCTTAATAAGAAAGAATGACTTGATTATTTATGCTCTAATATTCCCTATGCTTTTAAAATTTCTGACCTCTCCCTCCTCCTGTATCATGATACTATCTTGCAGGGAAAGTAGAATCTACTGGATGAAAAGTCCCTCAACCTCCTGCCCCCAAACCTATTGATTTACTCATATCCACACACTACATCACCTCCTCCCCCTTGTGACAGTGGAAGATAAGTTGTTTTTCCTGTCTCGGACAAAGCATCCTGTCTCCTATAGTGCTGCAACAGATTGAATCCAGAAGCAGATAGAAAAAACCCACTGTCATCTATTGAGTAATATATTAAAAAGAGATCTGCAAAATTGTAAAAAGATGCTGTTCTTCTCACCAAATGTTTTTGTTTTGGAAAATATGGTTATGTTTTATAAAAAGATATGACTTATGCAATAGAATTGTTTTTAAATACATTACATTAAAATATTTCAATAATGTATCAGTTTTAATTTCTAGTATATTAGATATTGGTAGATATAAGCAACATGCACAAAAACTCTTTGGGGGTCCTCAAAAATGTTTCAGAGTGGAAAGGAGTCCTGAGGCTGAAATGGTTGAGAAGTGCTGGTCTAAAACTCTCCAACCCAGTCAAATCTGGCTTCTGCCCATATCAGTTCACTGAACCGATTTGCTCCAAGGACACCAAATTCAAGGGCATGTCCTTACTAGACTTCTGGGAATCATTCACAGTGTTCTTGACTGTTCTTCTGGAAATGCTTTTCCTCTGACTTACACGAGTCCAGAGAGGAACACCATGTACACTCCTGGTGTTCTTCCTACCTCCCTGGCTCCTCCTTCTTTATCTCCTTCATGGGCTTTTCTTCCTCTGACTAACCTTAAAGGTTAGCGACCTGTGGGGCCCTCACCTCCTCCCGCACTCCCTGGGTGGTCTGCTTCTTTGTTTTCCATTACGGTCTTTAGGTTGGTGACAGCTGTATTCAGCCCAGATCTTTCTGCCAATCTTCATACCTAAATATTGAGCAGCTTGCTGGGACACCTCTACCTATCTATTCCATCAACACCTATAATTTAACACGCTCTGAACTTATCATGTCACTATCATGCCTGCCCCTTCATCTCTATTCTCATGGACCATACTCTGTCTCGTTGCCCATACCAGAAGTTTGGAAACCATTCTTGACTCTTTCCTTTGGCTTAAACCATCACTGTCTTTCACAGTATCCAAGCAATCTCCAAGCCTTGTGTCATCAGTGTCCTGAATCCTCAAAACAATCTGCTCTTAACTTCAAACACTGTCCCACCCGGGCCTCCATTGTCTCTACTAATGGCAGTAGTCTCCTAACTGGCTCTTTTCTAGTCTGTTTTCCACAGTGCCACCAGGGTCATCCTTCTAATACGCAAAGCTCATCAATTCATTATTTCTTCAAGGCCCTGAAACACTTGTCCCCTCCACCTCTCACCTCACCTGCTACATCTCTCATCACCTGCTCTCCCTCGGCATTCTGTGCTGGCTCCAAGGGCTTCCATGCTGCCATGTGCTCTCCCCTTCAGCCCCTCACACATGCTGATCAGTCATCCTTCATCCTGGGCCACCATCCCTGCCCGATCCCCATTTATACCTTCTCACCCTGAACAGAGGCAGTGCTGGCTAACTCAACACTGGTTGTTGATATTCAAGTTTAGACTTCTGACACACATCTAGCCTTCTATAACACCCTATGTGTGCTCTGTGATGGCATTTGTCAATCCACACATGTAATTGCATGTTTGATGAGAACTTCAGAAGGGCAGCAACTTGTCTCTCTTATATGTCATAGAATCCTCACAGCATCCTTTTCCAGCTCCATCACTTAACCAGAATCTCTTCGTACCTACTTGTCAAATGAGGAAGTTCATATTTCTTTTCAATTTATCTTTTACTTTAATGGTGAGCAGATTTACTGATTTTCCTTTGTCAAACAATCACAGGGTGGCTTGAGCACAGAAAGGCAGTGATTTGGGTGCTTACAAAAATATAGTGTTTATAGTTGTTCTAAGGCATGGATATAATTTCACCTACTGCCTGCATGAAAGACTATCTGCGTCCTGATTGGCAATGGGAGTTGGCAACACATTGACCAGGTTAAATCTTCTATCTATACATGAGGAGGGTGGGGTGTGAGGAACTGACATCTGATCAAAAGTTATTGTCCTAAGAAGTATGTCTCCAAAAGTAATTCCATTATTTTTTTCATGTCAAAAGTGACCCTTACTTATGAAAACCCTAATGACAAAATAATCCTTTTTAAAAAACTGTTTCATCACACCTGTGAGACAATGTAACTACAGAAGTTACCACAACACATATGTTCTAATCAAATAATATTAGTAGGTTAGGCTTCCATGCTAACATTTCTCAAAAACTAAAATATTCGCAATGGAAGTAAAAGGCTTTTGCTATCTTTTTCATAAAAAGGCTTAATTTAAGGCCTGATTTGGGGGTTTAAGCCTATAATCCCAGCACTTTGGGAGGTCAAGGCAGAAGGATCACTTGAGCCCAGGAGTTTGAGACCAGACTGGACAACAAAGCAAGACCCCATCTCTACAAAAAGTATAAAAAATTAGCTGAGCATGGTGGTGTGTGCCTGTGGTCCCAGCTACTCCAGGAGGCTGAGGTGGGAGGATTGCTTGATTCTGGGAGTTCCAAGCTGCAGTGAGCTATGCCTGGGCCACTGTACTTCAGCCTGGGTGACAGACAGAGACCCTATCTCACAAAAAACAAAGCCACAGGGGGTAGGGGCTGAATTTCTAGTTGATCACATAAGGAGACGAATGGGATGTAAACCTAGGCAGTGTCACAAAGCTGTTCGGTTCTTGCCTTGGATATCTTCTTGCTGTCCATTCTTACTCCCTTTATGTTCTTCCCTCTTGCCCTTCTCTCACCAGACCTTCATTTCCACAAACACTTAGGAAGCAAAAGTCTAACATGTTTGAATCCTTGAAAACAGCGTGTAAAACATTTTGGTATGTAAAACATTTTTGGTATGTAAAACATTTCCTTTCCAGTATTATCATTTAATGTGTTTAATCATGAATTATACGTGAGTATGGCTTTGGGACATGCTTCTTTTGAAAAGAAAAGGGCACATGATCACCACCTCCTGTGTCTCTTATCTGGTACATTTCCCTCAAAGGACTTAGCTCATTATCTGGCAACGACGACCATGGTCTACAAGTCAGTTGGGTTCAACAAATGCTTATTAGCCATCTTCTAGAAACAGACATTTTGTAGGATGCTAGAGACACACTGTAGGCTTTGATATTGGGGGTTTAAAACCTGAATAAGGAGCGTTCTTCCTCTTATTACATTCACTTTCTTCAATCCTAGTTTATTCATCTGAAAAATGGGCAAAATATGTATTATTTTAAATAGCCCTTCAAACAATCCTAGTTTATTCATCAAAAAGGCTGTTTGAAGAATTCAATGAGATAATGCAAATAAGGTGCCCAGCTTAGTGCCTGGTGCCCGGGAGAAATTGGGTAAATAATGACTTTCAGAATGATTACAGAGGATGAGGAAAGCTCTCCAGGATTCCAAAGTGAGCTAGAAAGCAGTCTTCATTTTTGTAAGTGAAACATATAGATAACTGAGAAACAAATGTGAAAATACATTTTTATAAAAGTGGAAAATAGTTACGCCAATTCCACTCTGAAAGAAAACCTCTTGCTTTTTGGTTTAATCTATTATAGATGAAGGGGATTAACTGCCAAGAGACTTGAACAACAGACAGGTTTTTTTGGTTCTTCATGCTTGCACCTGTTAAAAGGCAGAAGAGGTCCAAAAATGGGAAAGATGTGACTTTTTTGTGGAGGCTGATGTTTACTAGAGGGAGAGAAGGGCAGTAGACCGCATATGTCATGTTTGTTCAAACTGAGCTGAGAATTTGAGGGGAAAGGGTTTTCTTGACAGCTGGGTATTTCATATCCTGCCTGTGGAAACTCAGTAGGTTTCCAAGAGCAAAGTCTAGAGGCTATAACCTTGTGTTCCTGACGTCCTTGTGCGAAAGGATTATTTTCTGGCTTTAGAAGAGCAAAACACCTTTTAAAAATTCCTACTCCCAAAGGTTGCAGTGAACCGAGCCGAGATCGTGCCATTGCACTCCAGCCTGGGCGAGAGAGTGAGACTCCGTCAAAAAAATAAAATAAATAAAATAAAATCCCACTCCCGAAATCTGTTAGTACATGATTTCATTCTGAATAAGGTCATGGGGTCCAGTTGGCAGTAATCTAACATTGTTCAAAACTTGACCCTAAATTGTAGTTCCTCCCAAAGGTCTTGAAAAAATATGAGATTACGTTTTAAAGGGAAGGGAAACAAATGAGTGCTTCTCCTTAATTATGCTTTTGGCTGCCACTATGGGGATTATGAGCTTTAAGCTTCTAAGCTTCCACCTTTTGATATATTTCCTGTTACTGTATTATTGTTGCCCAAGTGAGGGTGGGGGTGCAGAAAGGCTGCAAGGGAAAAATAACCTCATCAATGTAACAAACTCCTTTCTCTGCAATTCAGTGTCTGGCTTTATTTTTATTGTATTTTTGAAAGATTTGTACAGTTGTCTTTTAATTACATAACATTGCTTTTTGTTTATGGAGCTAATTGCCTGCTAGCTAGTGATGCTCTTTAACCTTATGCATTGAACTTTTACTCATTTTGAAATAAGATAAATTTCATGCAATGATGTTAGCATATGGGGACTGCTGACAAAGCCCAGTAAAGCTTTTTGTGCCCAATAATCTCAAATCACACACTACTGGATGGCTTAGGCTTGTCAGCAGATACTAACAAATACTACCATGTTGTCTTATGCTCTTAAGTATAAAGAAAGAAAAGAAAAAAGGAACAAAAAAAGAGAAAAGAACAAGAAGCTTTCAAAATAAAATATATCATGCCCTTCTGAGTTTAAGGGGCCATCTTAGGTTTTTAATTACTTGTTACTACTAGCATGGCATTTTGTACATTTGCACAAAAGGACTGAAACTTGTCATTGTGAAGAAATGATGGGCAGTATCTATCTTGGGTATGGTTACTGGTCATAGAGTAGTTCTACTTTGAGCTTGCCATATGACCCTTGTCATTTCTTTTCAGATTGATTTTTCCTGCCCCATGTTAACTATCCAGCTAAAAACACCCTTCCTTTGAAGAACATCTACAATGAAGGCTTTACTTAGTCACTGTTATTCCAGTTCTATTGATTTCATTCTGTTGTCACTTTTTGTATATAATATGCTCTTCCTTGAATAGTTGGACTTCATTTTAAGACTTTTTTTCATATTTTTCAAGAAGCTCTAGAAAGAACTTTTTCAAAAAATGTTTCTCTTGGCACAAAAGAGTCTATAAAATATGATCTTAAATGGTAAAACTGAAATCTCTAGAGCAGTGCTTATCAAACTTTAATGAGCATAATTGTGACCTAGGGATCTTGTTAAAATACAGACTCTGATCAGATAGATCAAGGGTGGGACCCCGGCTTCTGCTTTCTGCTGGTCAAGGGACCATATTCTGAGTAGCGAGGTTCAAAGCCTATCTGAAGTTCAAACTTCAACTTAGACTTACTACCTATGCAACCACTGATTGTATATCTCCCAAATGCTACAGTCTCTCCATTTGGGAAATTATGCTATTTACCACATCATGAAAATATATGAAAGCTTTCAACATTTTTTAATTATCTGAAAGTTTTCTGAGCATCCCTGTTCACAAGTGGCACATGAATTACAAATAAAGATTATAATTTCAGATTCCTGTGTACTGGGGCAAAGGCAGTGCTACTTCTGTAATGCATTTGCTTTGTCAAAGACGAGCCTTACTCCAATTCCCTCAGTAATTCAGATTTTTCCCCCCCAAGGGATATTTTCTATAGGTTGAATATGTAAAACCCTTCTTTAAAAAATATTCCTAAACAGCTTTAATGATTTGTACCTAGTCACTTTTCCTGACATGATTCAGGAAGACAAAATAAATAAGTAGAGCCTTGCCTTCTTCACAAGACAGACATACCTACTGAGCTTATACTTGTGCTTAATTTTTTTCTATGCCTTTATTTTGTTAGACCACATTTCTCAAAGAAGTGCCACCTTCCTCCTGTTTAGTCTTTTTGCTTTGTGTTCCATCATGTTCTTCTATCTACTTGTCAGAGCAATTTTGAAAGTTATAAGAAATTGCCAGTCAACCAAAGCTGTATTTCTTGTTCCCTTCTCTTCATTGTCAGTGGAAACAAAACAAACAAAAATTACATGTAAAAGGGTGCTGTCTCTTGTTTTTCCTAGAACTCTGGGCCTCCTAAACCTTGTTCCCTGTCACTGTTGAGGGAATCTGCAAGCATTACATTATAGATACAAAGTAAACTTGTTTTATAGAGATTAACATTGGAATCTAAGAGAATTCCCTGATAAGACAACAGCTGGTATATTCCTTATGTCTCGTGCATTGGTTCTCAACTGGGGGTATTCTGAGACACTTGGCAATGTCTGGAGACATTTTGGTTGTCACAGCTGAGGGTGGGTAGGGGCTACTGACATCCTGTGGGTTGAGGCCAGAGATGTTGCTAAACATCCTACAATGCATGGGGCAACTCCCTGCAAGAAAAAATGATGCAGTCCTAAATTTCTAGAGAAGGTTGAGAAACTTTGATCTGCTGTTACTCAATACAGTCTTGCCTGCTTAGTGTGGTTGTTTTACTCTATCTTCACTATTCTTAAATTCCACTGGACTTTATTTTGTTTTGATGCATGAGGGTGTTAGCCATGTAATTCCCATTAGAGTGATGAGAATTGTGTATGTAAATACTCTTCGGCAATGCAATTGGATTCTAATGAGGATTTAATATCTTTTGTATAGGTAAATTTTTATGCTTTCAACAGCAGGTGATTTTCCATATATACTAAACCATTAAAAATTTTAGTGAGTTATTTTTTCAAATCACGAATATCTTATGACTGTCACTTGAGCACATTTATTTTAAAATACATTTTGACAATAACTGTCTCTTGAGGAAGACTGGGGTTCCCAGACTAGAGGGATTGGTCCCTCTTTCTGGAAGAAATATGGAGTAATTTTTGGTCAGAGTATTTCAATGTGGCTTCAGGAGAGACACATTATAGAAACAAGATAATAACCCCTCTTGAATTGCACTGATCCTGATTGCCTGTGAAGAAAATGGTTGATCTCTGCACCATCTTAGTGCAGAGATCAGTGGCCCCCAAATCTTCTACTTTCAGGGCTAAGAGGGGCCTGAGGGATGGTTGAGAGCAGTCCCCTAACCTTAGAGATGAGTATTGGCAGTTGGAAACTGATTATCCATGGAATGGGAAAGAGATTATACAAAGAAAAGACTGGGTCCTGAAATCAGTGACCTGGTTTGAGCTAATATAGACAATCTTGTTTTGCATAAGGCCTTGTTATTCTTTCTCATCAGGGCTGCTAACCTGAAGAAGGAAGTCTGCATGCCACCCCACCTTTCTCTACCCTTAATAGACCTTAAGCCACCCCAAACAAAACAAACAAAAACACCACAGAACAGGGAAAATAGAAGGAGTGATAAAGTAGCCTGATCTGCCCTTCCATAATCATAGAAGGATGCTTGCTCATGAAGAACACTCCTATCAGTCTGATGGTTAATTTCACCTCCTCCAGAAGCCATCTCTTAGCTTCTACTCTTCTAGCATACACTCAAATCTTGATTGGAAATAAAATGCCCTCCATCCGATCTCTATTTTTTGAGGCTTCTAGCTGTAGTGTTTTTTGTTTGTTTTTGTTTTTGTTACTGGATTAGAATCCTGGCTCTATTACTAGCTGTGTGACCTCAGGGAAATTACATAAATTCTCTGTACCTAATCTCTGAAAATAAGTATCATAGGAGTCCTTACACTGTAGATAGGATGGTGATAATTAGCTAAATTAATATAGGTGAAGTTCTTAGGACAAGGTTTGGTACATTGTAAGTATAATGTAAAACATTAGTTATCATTATGATGTGTATACACACTCACTTATATTTGAACACCTTAGAACTTAATTTTGTTTTGATGCAAAGGATAATTAATTGGTTGCTAAAATCCCTCCTCCAGTACTTTATCACTGCATATTTAAGAATGTTCTGTCTCCTTAGTACAAAATTTTACATTCATAATGAGTTCCTTTTCTCCCCTAGTTTCCCCAGTTCTATCCTCATCTCGCTCTCTCAGGGAAAAAAACAGTCAACCAATCAGAATTGGGCTAGCTGAAATCAACACACAGGCCAGTGCATACATATGTTCTCCTTGGGTAGACCAGTACTGTGCAAACACCTCAAGCTAAGGGTACTAGATGAGTAGGCAAGTGATGATGAAAAGAAAGGGTTGGAGACAAGCTAGGAGAACAGGACAATGCAAAAATAAAAGGAATGAAAATAAAGGTTGGTGTCTTTGGGGCTCTGAGCGGGGAGACATATGGAGAAGGCACTAGTCTCCTGGGATGATGTGAGCCTTTGTCTGGAACAAAATGCTATTTAATTTTGTTTTTACTTTTAATCAAAAATTTAATTGCAAATAGTTTGAAAAGGCTGATGGTACTAAAGGGTTTATGACCTCAAACCAAAAATCTATTACCTCCTCCTTTCCCCTGCCTTGCCCTGTTCCCCAGACACAAGTATATTTAACTCTCATAGCTTATTTATTCTAGAAGTATATTCTTGAAAATAATGCATAAGTCACTATCTTTTGTATTCATCCAATTTTAGACATTATCCATTGACTTTTTATTATGACAGATAAAGATGTTAACTCATTTCCCCTTTTTTTTTCTTTTTCTTTTTTTTTTCTTTTTTTTTTTTTGAGACAGAGTCTCACTCTGTCGCCCAGGCTGGAGTGCAGTGGTGCAATCTCGGCTCACTGCAAGCTCCACCTCCTGGGTTCAAGCAATTCTCCTGCCTCAGCCTCCCAAGTAGCTGGGACTACAGGTGCATGCCACCACACCCAGCTAAATTTTTTGTATTTTTAGTAGAGACAGGGTTTCACCATGTTAGCCAGGATGGTCTCAATCTCCTGACCTAATGATCTGCCCGCCTCGGCCTCCCCATTTTCCCATTTTAATCACATTTTAACTTTAAAAAAATCCACAGAGTGCTTTATTGTTTTGATGATGTAAATGTTATTCTCTGCATAGCCACGTATCACGGTATGATTATATTTTCTTTCTTAAAGAACTGTTTTGGTTTCATAGTTGCTTTTTGTGTTCATTTGTTTCTTAACTATCTGGAAAAGTCTATATAAAGCCCTAACAATTCCTTAAAATACCTCTCAACACAATTTTCACCATAATAATTCCTTAAAATACCTCTCAACACAATTTTCACCAGGGTCTAACATGCCAGAAAATTGATCAGTTTATAGTTTTTCCTGGATTTCTCAAACCTCTTACTTCAATCTTGGGTATTTTTTTCTTTAGGCTCACTTGGAAGCTCTCAAGTGAAGACAGCCATCACCCAACAGCTTTCCTTTGTTTCTTTCACTGGTGCTGGAATCTGTTTCTCCTAAATTCCATGTCATCTTCTGCTTAGGTTTACTCCCTCTGTTTGCTGGAACATATCTTCCAGTACTTCATTAAGAAGGAGTGCATGGCTATAATATCTTCACTTCTTTCTCTGCGGATTTAATTATAGTATCTTTGAGGTTATCTTCTGTTCCTTTGTCCCTGTTTCATCTGATTTCCTCTGATTCCTTTCATTTTTTTCTTAATTTTCATTATTTGTTTTCTCTGTGTTTGGTTGATTTCCATATTTCAATTTGTAGTTCTTCCCCAAATGTCATGTGGTCCTTGACTGTCTGCTCATATTGAAAATGAAATAAGAAAAAAACTAGTTGCATGCTCCATGTATGAGATTAGGGCTTGTGGATTGATAGACTTCACTGTGGGGTAACTGGGTAGACAGCCAATCATTTCATTGGAGACCCCAAATATTACCACTAGCAGCTCTTTTCCTGGAAGCATTTCTATTTTTCTGGGGAATGTCCCCCAATCTGCTGCCTGTGTCAGGGGAAGGGAGCTGATAACAAGCCTGGGTGACAGTCTTCTCCAGCTGGAGAAGGGGAAGACACTGGCAACTCACCATTCAGTATGCTGACTTCCACAGGAGCCTCCCATTTTCAATGCTCTGTGGCTTCTCTGTCTGAGGTGACTGCAGCCTCTCTGCTTACATTTCAATTTCTTACAGGGCATCTCCATTGATTGTGGGAGGATGGTTGTTTGACTGCACTCAGTGGGGGGTGCAGGCCCACCTTAATAAAGCTCTTTCTCCTGATTATCAATCAAGGTCCTCTTTTCAGCCTCCTGCCTCACCCCTTCTCCCACTGTAACTGTGCCTCTGACTGCTAAAACCTTCTGGAGTTCTGGAGAGGTAGAATGCTTGCTTCTCCCATTAGCACCCCACCTCTTCCACCAAAGCACCTAGCTTCCACCTTTCTCCTCCGTGCTAAGTTTATTTGGCTTTCCTTCCATTCATTTCTGTAGTTTGGGGGTATGGTTGTCACGAAGTTGATGGAGATTGTCCCGTTTCTTATTATTTTTACATAGTTTTCAAAAGTAGAGGATGTAATGTCTTTCCTCTGCCGTTTTGAAAGCATAACTCTGATGCACTTTTTGTGTCCTGTAACTCTAAATTGATGTTATGGTTTGAATATGTCCCTTCCAAAATTCAGGTGTTGCCAATGTGATAGGATTAAGAAGTGGGGCCTTTAAGAGGTGATTAGGCCATGAGGGTTCCTCCCTCATGAATGAGATTAAGGCCCTTATAAAAGAGGCTTCAGGGAGTGTTTGTCTAACTTGTTAGCTTGCTCTTCTGCCATGTGTGAACATAGCATTTCTCCCTTCTGGAGGACACAGGATTCAAGACGCTGTCTTAGAAGCAGAGACACCAGGCCCCAACTTGCCAGTGCCTTTATCTTGGGCTTTCTGGCCTCTGGAACTGTGAGAAAATAATTTCTTTTATAAATTACCCAATCTCAGTTATTCTGTTACAGCAATAAAAAACAGACTAAGATAGTTGGTAATAGTTTTCTTTTACCTGCCTCACAGGGACAAATTACTGGAGTAGACCGAAGTGCAACAAAGCTAAGGGTTGTTCTTACGATCTCGTTTACCATAATTCCATCCTAATTAATTTGGTAGTCTTTCCACATGAAATCATTTGCCATTCCCCAAGCTTGACATGCACTTTCGTAACTCCATGAAAACCCTTACTGAATGTGACTTTCAGGAAGACACACATCTGCCAAGTTTCCTATGCTGGGTGGAGTTTTCTCTTGGCAGGTAGCCCTGCCTTCTCTTCAATGCCATTGTTGATTTCTTTACCCACCAGTCTCCCAAACCAGATAGGAAAACTTTGAGGGGAAGACATCATCTTATTTATGAATCTTTGAGAGCAGAGTTCCTTGCTTATAGTAGGTGCTCAATTAATATGATCAATAAATGGATGAATGATACTTATTTTGGAGGATAGTTCTCAAAGAGACAAAGACAGGCTTTATCTTAATGCCTGGTTTTGCCTCTTTTTCTGGTGCCAAGGCCAGTTTCACTAGCAGCTGGACAGTAATGGCCCTCAATGACAAGGTGAAGGATAAGTTGTTGCTGAACACTCGTTCTGATTAATGAATTAACTTTTTGAGTTTCACATCTTTATTTTATGGCCACTGCATTTATACTCAGTCTTTCTGATTCATTTTAAAATTTGTTAAACATTATTTTCTAACATATTTCACAGATATGTAATTTTGTCTTTAGGTAAAATGACATTATTGAAGTATTTTTTGGGTGAAAAATAGTCTTTGAAGCATTTGACTCTGGCTGTTAGTTTTCCAGACCAAAATTCCAATAACATTCAGGGTTCAGAGGAGTATTTGTATTCAAATTACACAGAGAAATTCAGTCTTCTCCTTTAGTTACAAACCAAATTGCATGTTAAACGTTATATTTCAGAGAGATGTAGCTTTCTATTTTGGCTTTTAGGAACGTATCTTCAACAATTTACTCATTCATTTATGCAAAAATTAAGTGAAAACCCACTATGTGTCAAGCAATTTGGGGGGCTTAAGGAATGCATATATGAATAAGATATGTTTTCTGCTCTCAAGGAATCAAGGAGAGGAAAACATAGAGAAATCATTATAATCAAAATGCAATGCATCCCCTATGAATATCTATGGATCATGAGACCAGTGTCAAAGGGCATCAGCATGACATCTGACAGCAGAGTTTCTATAAATAAAGGAAATAGGTGGTTATGTTCTTCTCACCACATTTTTGAACAACAGTAGGAATGTAATCTGTTCAAGCAAGATTTAGATTCTAACCCATGAAGCATTTAACTGCCTACTATATGCCAGGTGAGGTGCCCAACACTTATCTCATAGAAGTAGTAAGATGCACTAAGGTTGCATTAATATTTAATTAAAGCAGAACAGGATAAACCCAGTAGGTAAATAGAAACAGTTGAGAATTTTTCCATCCATGTCCATTCCCATGAGATTTGGGGGTTTCTCAAAGGCCTGCCTAGTCATTGGAGTATTCACGCCCCTTTCTTCTCACTCAGTGCTTCTTGTGTTTTAGGGTGTTTAAGAATTACTATATAAGATTATCACCCACAAAATCATCTATAATAAAATTCATGGTTGATAATTTTGTTTATGCAATATTTTTGCCTTACATACTAAATATATTTTCTGTTAAGAAGCAATTTTTACTTGCTTTGGTTCACATCAGTTCATTTTAAACACACAAAAAGCAATACCTTTAAGAATGTGTAATTTTTGCCTTATCTGGACTACCACATTCTATTTATTGAGGACTCAAATTCTGCCAAGGAGAAACTATTTATTTCAAACTAAACAAAGAGAAAACAGGCCTAAGGTCTACTTACAGAGAGAACCAGAGCCCCTCCCTGCCTGCCTTAACTCAGGGCTCTACATTCGTTTTAGACAACTTTTGGGTAGAATTGAACATTATGAGCCCATGTCTGCCTTGGGCCTTTGCACTTGCTGTTCACCTTTCTTGGAACACACTTCCTCCAGATATTAGCACAGCCTATGCCCACATTCCCTATCCTCAAGTATCATCTCAGAGAGGCCTTCACTGACCACTGTAAAAACTAGAAGCCCCCACTTCCCCTCCAGCACCTGCTAAACTCCTTATCCTCCTGAACTTTTTCTGCATAGTACTTAACATCCAAAATAGTATGTCTTAGTTATCCATTGTCACGTAACAAATTACCTGAAAAACTAGCAACCTAAAACAACATTTATCACTTACAGTTTCTGCAGGTCAGAAATCTGAACACAGCTTATCTTGGTTCTGTGGCTTAGGATCTCACACAAGGTTACAATAAAGGTGTCAACCAGAGCCACAGTCATCTCAGGGTTAAACTGGAGCAGGATCTGCTTCCAAAATCACCCAAATGGCTGCTGGCAGGATTGAATTCCTTGAAGGTTGTTGGACTGAGGGGCTCACCTCCTCTCTGGCTGTGGGCCAGAGGCTGTCTTTGGTTCCTTGCTACATCAGTCTCTCAGTAGGGGCGCCTAGAACATGGCAGCTGACTTCATCAAGGTGAGGAAGCAAGATACAGGGAGAGAATGCCAGCAAGATGGAAGCTATGATTTTTCAAACATAATCTCAGAAGTGAAAGCCCATCATTCTTGTTGCATTCTATCATTAGTAGAGAGGAGGTGTTACTATGTTGCCCAGGCTGGTCTCAAATTCCTAGGCTCAGGCAATCCTCCAGCCTTGGCCTCCCAAAATGCTGGGATTACAGGCATGAACCACCATAACCAACCTTTTAGCTACAGTTTTTTTTTATATAGAAAATGAACTGTATTTCTCTGCTATGAAATGCAAAAAGTAGCCATAGAGGTTAGTGAAGGCAATATTCCAAAAAGGGGAATTTCAAAGTAAGCAGCTGTGTTATGAATATACTTTAGTATCCTAAATAGCCCTTTAACATTTTATGAGTTAATTTTGAGCTACCTTAGTTGTCAGTTTGAAAACCACGGTTGAACATCTAGCTAAGCTTTCAGAAGCAGAGAAGTAGTTTATTATCTTGGAGCCTGTTTTTGTAAACAAAGTCATGGGCAGACCAGAAAAGTGCAGAGCAAAAGGCAATCTATTTCTGCTGACATGGAAAGGAGATGAATAGGATTAAGCTATAAATACAGCCTGGAGATTGTCATCTCTTTTCCTCCATGGATGCACAGTGCCCCACATTACAAATGATTTCCAAGGACCTGAAAACATAGAGATTGAATTGGCCTCTTGCTGGTAAGGAGATATTACTCTCCAGAGGTTGGCCAAAATTCACAATTCCATCTTCTGAGTTAACTGATCAAAGGGGAGTGAGCAGGTGGTACAACTTGAAAACAAGTTAAAGGTAGCCAGAAGTGGAATCTGGGGTGAAGATACTAATAGCAAGAAATATCTGCTCAGAATGCAGATGATTCAAAAAGCACGATCCAGAAATCCAATTCAATCAACATTATTTTCTGATAACTTATTATGTTCAAAGTATGAGGGGCCCACACAGGTATAACTTACTTCCTGCCCTCAGATAACTTACAATCTATTTGGAAAGAAGATAAATATTTGAGAAGTTAAGCAGCAATGAAAGATTTCAGCAAAAGCAGAAGAGCAACCAGCTGGCGTTACATTTTCAGTTGCCAACTAAGTGATATCAGCCTTAAACAGGAGTTCAGAGAAAGGAAATTGGTAGCCTGAAAAAAATCAGGGAAGTATTTGTAAGCAGGGTGAAATCTCAGCTGAGTTTTCAATATGAGTATGCCTTTATAGGTGGAGAGAAGAAGGGGTAGGGGTCTTCCTGGTCAGTAAAACTGTGTAAGTTCATTTAAAAGCTTGGAGGTGAGAAAATACATATTGTGTTTGGGAGTAGAAGCTTCAAGTATGGAGAAGAGAGAGTCTGTAGGAGACTAGTGGAAGGACATGACTAGTGGAAAAGTCTCGAAGCTGATGGTAGATCTCAGCTCTATTGCTCTACATGATGTGGTTTTTTTCACACATGGTTGTGTTCCTTCAATGCTTGTGCTTTAATTTGCATAAATCAAATCATGTTTTAAAGATCCTGTGAGAAGTTGCTGTTTAGGGAACACCTGTGACGAATATTTAACTCTTAATGTACCAACGAGGATAACTTTGTCAAATTACAAATTTCCTAAGTTAATGTAAAGGGTTGTGGAGTTGGCTTAACTCACGGGTTGAGTGGTTCAACTGTTTCCCTGTGATGGTCTTGGCTCTGCTCTCCTCTGAGTGTAGGCATTATCCTCACTCTGTTTTCAAGATGGAGGTCCTCCTGTCTGTGCCAGAAAACATCAAAGGAAGGAAATGCATCTCTGCCTTAAATGCTCCAGGAAGTGAGAATCTTCTAGAAACTCCCAGGAAACTTCCCCTGGAGGCTTCTTGGCCTCCGTTATATCACATGCCCTTTCATCAACTAGCCTCTGAACGCTCTGAATGCCGTGCCCTTGTTTAGCTCAGACCTGGCTTCTAAAACCACTTGCAGACAGGAATGATGGGAGGGACTTAGCTGGTTTAGACCAATCAGGGCCCACTCCTGGTGCTGGGGTGAATACCCAAAGCCAAAAGCACAGGGCAGCTACACAATGCAGGCCGCACAAGAAAGCCACAAGGTTCAGGCATTCATGCTTTAGTTTGGGTGCAAATACAGAACTTTATATACAGTTTGCTTTTTTAAAAACTACTGTTGCTATTCTTGCATTTACTCAGCCATGTTAATTTTAGGATCTTTTAGCCAATGCCTGCAAAAATCTGGTTTCAGATTTTGAATGGAATTTTAGCAAAAATAACTTTGAGAAGTGACCCCTTCACAGAGTTGAACCTTTTCATCCTTGAACATAGTATGTTACTAGTTATCCAGGTCTTTTATTTCCATTAATATTTTATACTTTTCTTTATGCATGGTTCTTCATGTATGTTTTCTTCATAACAAACATTTTTTATTAGATTCATGCTGACTTTATAGTTTTTCTTACTATTATAAATGGAGTGCAGTTTTCTATTACGTACTGTAACTGGTTAAAATGTGGCATTTAGAGTCTCGATGATTGTTATATGTTAATCTTGTCACCAGCCACTTGCTGAATTCTCATATAAATTCCAATATGCATTGTTTTAACTAGTACATCACCTGCAAATATTAAAAATATTATTCCTTCCTTTACAATCCTAAAACATTTTTTAAATCACTCTGTTAACTGGAATCTCTAGCACAATGTTGAGTATCTGTTGAATATATGCTGATAGCAGATATTTTTAGTTATTTCTGGATTTTCACTGGAATGCATCTTAAACACATCTAAGTAGGTTGTTTTCTGTACATTTTTATTAGGTAGCCTTTTAGTGACTTAAGAGGTTTTCTTCTTTTCTAGCTTACTATAACTTTGTTTTATTCATGAATAGAGGTTTAATGGTAGTAAATGCTTTCTTTGCTGTGATTATGATTATTTGTACATCTGAATTCATAAATAAGTTTGGCCTTATTTTCCTATTTGTCTTTGATTTTGTTTTCTGGTTATGCTAGTCTCTAGAAACAAGTTTACAGGCTGGACTTCTTTTGTGAGTATAAAACAGTTATTGTAAGATAGGAATCATTTTACTAGAAGTTTACTTGAAATCTCTAGTAAAATCACTAGACCTAGTGGGAGTTTTTGTAGGAACTTGGATTACTGGCCCAATTGCTTTTGATCTCTTCAGGTTTATTGGTCTATTCAGATTTTCGGTTATTTCTCTGTAAAATTTCCCAGATTTTAAATGTATTACCTTAAAATTATGTCTAGTCTTCTCTTAATTCTGAAGTCACTACAGCATCTATGGTTATGTCCCTCTTTTTTTTTTTTTTTCTTTTTTTGAGACAGAGTCTTGCTCTGTCACCCAAGCTGGAGTACAGTGGTACAATCTTGGCTCACTGCAACATCCGCCTCCCGGGTTCAAGCAATTCTCGTGCCTCAGCCTCCAGAGTAGCTGGGATTACAGGAGCCCACCACCACATCCAGCTAATTTTTGTATTTTTAGCAGAGATGGGGTTTCCCCATGTTGGCCTAAGAGGTCTCAAACTCCTGGCCTCAAGTGATCCTCCCACCTCAGCCTCCCAAAATTCTGGGATTACAGGCATGAGCCACCACACCTGGCGTGTCCTTCATTTTTAGTATTATTTTTGCCTTCTCTTTTTTCCTCTTTCTAGAGGTTTATTTCATTAGACTTTAATAGAGCTGACTATAGCTTTATTAACTCTGGTGGGGAGGGTTGTTTGGTTGGTTTTCCCATTTTAACTTCTTTTATACTTCATTTCCTTCTTCTTGCTTCATTTGGCGTTTTCCAGCTTTTAAAGCTAATCAATGAATTTATTTTTAGCTCATTTTTCTTTTCTGAAATAAAAAATATTTCAAAATTCATCCCACTAACTTGATATGGACTGGCTTTAATAAAAATATTATTTTATAGTATTTTTCTCTTTTCTTATAACCAAGAATTATTTACACATAATTTATTTTTAAATGTTTGATATTTGAAGTCCTTCTGCTTTTTTTCTTTACTGATACATAACAGATGCATATATTTTGGGAGTATAGATAATAATATATTCATATAAACAACATATCAGTGTAACTGGCATATTCATCACCTTAAATATTTGTCATTTCTGCATCGGTTTGCTTATCTTTGCTATTATTACCTTGTGATGTTTGATTATAGTGAGTATGAAATCAGATCTTTAAAATTAAGAGGGAATTATTTCGTCCTAATACCTAGATAATTTCTAAAAAGCTGAAAATCTTTTAGTACATGAGTTTAATTGATTTATATTTGTTAGGGCTATTGAAATATTTGTATTGGTTACCGTAGCCTTGTAGTATAGTTTGAAGTCAGGTAGTGTGATGCATCCAGCTTTGTCCTTTTTGCTTAGGATTGTCTTGGCAATGTGAGCTCTTTTTTGGTTCCATATGAACTTTAAAAGTAGTTTTTTCCAATTCTGTGAAGAAAGTCATTGGTAGCTGAATGGGGATGGCATTGCATCTATAAATGACCTTGAGCAGTATGGTCATTTTCACAATATTGATTCTTCCTATCCATGAGCATGGAATGTTCTTCCATTTGTTTGTGTCCTCTTTTATTTCATTGAGCAGTGGTTTATAGTACTCCTTGAAGAGGTCCTTCACATCCCTTGTAAGTTGGATTTCTAGGTATTGTATTCTCTTTGAAGCAGTTGTGAATGGGAGTTCATTCATGATTTGGCTCTCTGTTTGTCAGTTATTAGTGTATAAGAATGCTTGTGATTTTTGCACATTGATTTTGTATCCTGAGACTTTGCTGAAGTTGCTTTTCAGCTTAAGGAGATTTTGGGCTGAGACTATGGGGTTTTCTAAATATACTATCATGTCATCTACAAACAGGGACAATTTGACTTCCTCTTTTCCTTTATTTCTTTCGCTTGCCTGATTGCCCTGGCCAGAACTTCCAACACTATGTTGAATAGGAGTGGTGAGAGAGGGCATCCCTATCTTGTGCCAGTTTTCAAAGGGAATCCTTCCAGTTCTTGCCCATTCAGGATGATATTGGCTGTGGTTTTGTCAAAAATAGCTCTTATTATTTTGAGATATGTTCTATCAATACTGAATTTATTGAGAGTTTTTAGCATGAAGGGCTGTTGAATTTTGTCAAAGGCCTTTTCTGCATCTATTGAGATAATCATGTGGTTTTTGCCTTTGGTTCTGTTTATATGCTGGATTACATTTATTGATTTGCATATGTTGAACCAGCCTTGCATCCCAGGGATGAAGCCCACTTGATCATGGTGAATAAGCTTTTTGATGTAATGCTGGATTTGGTTTGCCAGTATTTTATTGAGGATTTTTGCCTCGATGTTCATCAGGGATATTGGTCTAAAATTCTCTTTTTTTGTTGTGTCTCTGCCAGGCTTTGGTATCAGGATGATGTTGGCCTCATTAAATGAGTTAGGGAGGATTCCCTCTTTTTCAATTGATTGGAATAGTTTCAGAAGGAATGGTACCAGCTCCTCCTTGTACCTCTGGTAGAATTTGGCTGTGAATCCGTCTGGTCCTGGACTTTTTTTGGTTGGTAGGCTATTAATTATTGCCTCAATTTCAGAGCCTGCTATTGGTCTATTCAGGGATTCAACTTCTTCCTGGTTTAGTCTTGGGAGAGTTTATGTGTCCAGAAAATTATCCATTTCTTCTAGATTTTCTAGTTGATTTGCGTAGAGGTGTTTATAGTATTCTCTGATGGTAGTTTGTATTTCTGTGGGCTCGGTGGTGATATCCCCTTTATCATTTTTTATTGCATCTATTTGATTCCTCTCTCTTTTCTTCTTTATTAGTCTTGCTAGCAGTCTATCAATTTTGTTGATCTTTTCAAAAAACCAGCTCCTGGATTCATTGATTTTTTGAAGGTTTTGTTGTGTCTCTATCTCCTTCAGTTTTGCTCTGATCTCAGTTATTTCTTGCCTTCTGCTAGCTTTTGAATGTGTTTGCTCTTGCTTCCCTAGTTCTTTTGATTGTGATGTTAGGGTGTCCATTTTAGATCTTTCCTGCTTTCTCTTGTGGGCATTTAGTGCTATAAATTTCCCTCTACACACTGCTTTAAGTGTGTCCCAGAGATTCTGGTATGTTGTGTCTTTGTTCTCATTGGTTTCAAAGAACATCTTTATTTCTGCCTTCATTTCGTTATGTACCCAGTAGTCATTCAGGAGCAGGTTATTCAGTTTCCATGTAGTTGAGTGGTTTTGATTGAGTTTCTTAATCCTGAGTTCTAGTTTGATTGCACTGTGGTCTGAGAGACAGTTTGTTCTTTTACATTTGCTAAGGAGTACTTTACTTCCAACTATGTGGTCAATTTTGGCATAAGTGAGATGTGGTACTAAGAAGAATGTATATTCTGTTGATTTGGGGTGGAGAGTTCTATAGATGTCTATTAGGTCCACTTGGTGCAGAGTTGAGTTCAATTCCTGGATATCCTTAACTTTCTGTCTCGTTGATCTGTCTAATGTTGACAGTGGGGTGTTAAAGTCTCCCATTATTATTGTGTGGGAGTCTAAGTCTCTTTGTAAGTCTCTAAGGACTTGCTTTATGAATCTGGGTGCTCCTGTATTGGTTGCATATATATTTAGGATAGTCAGCTCTTCCCGTTGAATTGATCCCTTTACCATTATGTAATGGCCTTCTTTGTCTCTTTTGATCTTTGTTGGTTTAAAGTCTGTTTATCAGAGACTAGGATTGCAACCCCTGCCTTTTTTTGTTTTCCATTTGCTTGGTAGATCTTCCACAGCATGGTACTGGTACCAAAACAGAGATATAGACCAATGGAACAGAACAGAGCCCCCACAAATAATACCACACATCTACAACCATCTGATCTTTGACAAACCTGACAAAAAAACAAGAAATGGGGAAAGGATTCCGTATTTAATAAATGGTGCCGGGAAAATTGGATAGCCATTAAGTAGAAAGCAGAAACTGGATCCCTTCCTTACACCTTATACAAAAATTAATTCAAGATGGATTAAAGACTTAAATCTTAGACCTAAAACCATAGAAACCCTAGAAGAAAACCTAGGTAATACCATTCAGGACATAGGCATGGGCAAGGACTTCATGTCTAAAACACCAAAAGCAATGGCAACAAAAGCCAAAATTGGCAAAGGGGATCTAATTAAACTAAAGAGCTTCTGCACAGCAAAAGAAACTACCATCAGAGTGAAGAGGCAACAAATGGGAGACAATTTTTGCAATCTACTCATCTGGCAAAGGGCTAATATCCAGAACCTACAAAGAACTCAAACAAATTTACAAGAAAAAAACAAACAACCCCATCAAAAAGTGGGCAAAGGATACGAACAGACACTTCTCAAAAGAAGGCATTTATGCATCCAACAGACACATGAAAAAATGCTCATCATCACTGGCCATCAGAGAAATGCAAATCAAAACCACAATGAGATAGCATCTCACACCAGTTAGAAGGGAAATCATTAAAAACTCAGGAAACAACAGGTGTTGGAGAGGATATGGAGAAATAGGAACACTTTTACACTGTTGGTGGGACTGTAAACTAGTTCAACCATTGTGGAAGACAGTGTGACGATTCCTCGAGGTGCTAGAACTAGAAATACCATTTGACCCAGCCATCCCATTACTGGGAATATACCCAAAGGATTATAAATCATGCTGCTATAAAGACACATGCACACGTATGTTTATTGCGGCACTATTCACAATAGCAAAGACTTGGAACCAACCCAAATGTCCATCAGTGACAGA
Source organism: Rhinopithecus roxellana (assembly GCF_007565055.1). Taxonomy (NCBI): domain Eukaryota; kingdom Metazoa; phylum Chordata; class Mammalia; order Primates; family Cercopithecidae; genus Rhinopithecus; species Rhinopithecus roxellana. The sequence continues at coordinate 78,039,988 of NC_044555.1, forward strand.
CTGGATTAAGAAAATGTGGCACATATACACCATGGAATACTATGCAGCCATAAAAAAGGTTGAGTTCCTGTCATTTGTAGGGACATGGATGCAACTGGAAACCATCATTCTCAGCAAACTTTCGCAAGAACAGAAAACCAAACACCGCATGTTCTCACTCATAGGTGGGAACTGAACAATGAGAACACTTGGACACAGAAAGGGGAACATTACACACCGGGGCCTGTTAGGGGGTAGGGGAAGTCGGGGAGGGAAAGCAATAGGAGATATACCTAATGTAATTGACGAGTTAATGGGTGCAGCACACCAACATGGCACATGTATACATATATAACAAACCTGCACGTTGTGCACATGTACCCTAGAACATAAAGTATAATAAAATAAATATTTGTAGTAATTTCTTATATCTTCTCTTTTTAATTTTTAGGTTTTTTATTTTCTAATTTCTGTTGAGTGGATTGAATTTTGTGCCTTTTTTTAAATTGCTTGGAAGTTATGTGTTTCATTTGTATTATTTTTGCTTCCCTTTCTTATTAAGAAGCATGCTATCATATTTTTCTGGCAAAATCTAAATTTAATTAGTAGTTGACCTCCCAAACAAGACACTTTAGCTTCCCTACAATAGTCCCAGCAAGGAACCTATCCCAAACTCCCAAGGTGGTATTACTAGGAATCTGGAATTTTAATTCCAATTTATAACACACACACATGCACATGTGTGTGCACACACAAACACACACATACTTTTTCCAGGTAGTATTTATTTAGATCTAGCAATATATTTTCTTTTTTTTTTTTTTCTTTCTTCCACCTGCCTGTCTTGCCCATTTTTTTCCTTTCAGTTAGGCTGGGATCATCCTAACTCCTACTGTGCCCAGCTGTGGTCTTTCAGTGCCAAACCATCTGAGTTCTAAGCTTCATTTCATTCTTACTCTTGAATGATGGTTTTGGATTCTAGGTGTTTTCCCCTCAGAACTTTTTCAGTTTTACTCAGCCCTTTAAAGGTGTTACTCCATTGTCTTCTGGAATTTACTGCTGTGATAAGAAACCTGATATTAGTCTCTCTCCATCTCTGTCTCATACGTAATCTGCCTTTGTCTCTTTTCCTTTCAGGATGCTCCCATTACACTTCATCTCTGAGGTTCTGCTATGAAGTAGCTGAGATTCCAGGGAAGCTTTCCTATGAGTTTATAAACTTTAGTCTATTCTGAGGCTTTACTGAGAAACTAGTCATATTATTCGTTCAGTTTCTTGGTTAGTTGTAATTTCAAATAGGATAAAAGTTTGTTTTGTGAGTTCTGCATAGGATAAAGGATCAAAATTTACTACTAAAAAATATGTGGATACCTCCATCTGTTTTTTTCCTAAACCTAGAAAATAAGGCAGAGAAATGGATAGATCAATACTGTTTCTGGCCTTTAGAAATTTATTACTTTGTGGTTTTCCAGCCCTAAAAAGAATTAGAAGCTATTTGGGTTATATCCAACTATATTATTTAATATATCAGCAAACCAACTCACAAAAGGTTTTCAGGTGACGTTATAAGGGAAACTATTTCCACGATTTTAGTAAAGTTCTAAAAAGTCAGTTTAAGCAGACACAGCATACAAAGGCTTTATGAAATTAGAAATCCAAGAACAGCATATCAATGAAGTGACCTTAATTTGCCTATCGTCCTTTATACAATTTGGGATTGGATATAAAATTGTTCTACCTCCTTGGTCATTAAATGTGCTAGTCTATTAATGCAATTTGGGCAATACTAGATTCATAGTGTTACATACCAGACTCTTACTGAAAAGACAGTGTTGAGGGAAAATTGAATGTATATATTACTTTATCATTCCAAAAGTGGTTTCTCATTCATTATCTCATCATTCCTAGTAATGATATAGAGAAAGTATTACTATTTTTATTTTAGAGAGAAGGAAGCTTCAGAGATATTCAGGATGTCTCCCAAGCAAGTATAACTTAGATTAAGTCAGACAGTCTGGGATTAATTCAGTGCATCACATGTCACCTTGTAGGTGGTAGGTGCTCAATACATATTTGCTTAATGAAGGGGTGACAAAAACCACGATTCTGATGCCATACCCAAGGCACTTTCTACTTTCACAGCTGCCTTTAAGTCACATGGAATTACGCAACTGCTGTGGAGGCAGCAAGAAACAGAAAGTAGTAAGAATAAAGGAATTTTTCTAAACTGAAAGTGAAGAGGAACACTGTGAGGTGGAAATTACAATTTCCAATTTATGGATGAGGAAACCAAAACTTAGCACCAGGGACCATTCTCTGTGCGTCACTCACCTTTCCACATGTCTTCTGAGCAGAGGTACTAACTGCCTTTCTTCCAAACTATCCTTATAAGGATATGTTTGTGTAGTGAACAAGTTTAGATGACAGAGGTAGTGACTCCATCCAGAGCAAAGGCAGAGTTGTTTATTGGCCAGTATAATAAAGATAATGTCTCCCTCCAGGACAAAGTTCAGGTGGGCTTATGAAATCCATTATGAAAGATTCAGGTTTTCTACGTTCAGGATTCCTGTCTAGTAACCCAGTGTATGCAGTTGTTGCCTGACTCTCTTTATGTGTTCCAGTGGGAAGTGGGGTTCTGGAAGTGGCAGAAATGCTAATACTCTGGCTACGGCTATTGCTCTGAGTAATAAATTCCTTTCTCTCTGACCTAGGGGTCTTGTGTCTTCTGAAAACATCCATGAAATGATGGCAGACTAACATGTTAGCTTGCAAATAGGGTCAAATCTCACTTTTCATTGTTCTTGATGCTTAGCAAGACTCAAAAGCATCAAGCTCATAAATACTGGGATTTGAACCTAGGTGTGATGGACCTCAGAACCAGAGCTCCTGACCTCCACTCTTTACTATTTCCCATGGAAACAGGCATGAATCTTCTCAGCAAGAGCCCATGGTGTCATGCTGTCATGGTGTAACCAAAACTGTTTTATTATTACATTCTGAACTGACAAAGTCCAGAGCTCATTTCATTTTGTTTTCTTTTATAAACCTTGAAATTATATCCAGCCTTATTCAAAGGCCAGGGAAATGGGTGACTTAGATTGTATGAGGGGCAGGAGAAGGTCACCTGCCAGCAGATGTGATGTTCCATTGTGAGCAATTCACATTTTCCTATTGAGGCATTGTTTGCCAAAATGCCGTATTTTGACTTGGTTCAACATACCAAATGGCTGTTAGCTTGGAACCTTAGTTTGAATTAGTTTGATGTCTTGACCTTTCCAAAAATGGGGGGTTGAAAAGTAGAGTTCTATAAAATGAGCCAAAACAAAACAACAAAGCAAACAGTTAAAAGGTCTCAAATGTGAGTTAGGAAACTGCCAGCTCCTGTATAATATTTAAAAAGTCACTAGATTTCTCCAAGCTTTAGTTTTTTGAAAATCTGTAAAATTGAAGTAATTATCTCAATGGATTGCTTTGAGGGTCTGATAGATAAGGTTATCAAATTTAGAAAATAAAAATACAGGATGTCTAGTTATAGTTGAACTTCAAATATGCAACAGATAATGATGTAGTATAAGTACATCCCAAATATTGCATACAACCTACTAAATAATCTGTTTTGCATCTGAAATTCAAGTTTAACTGGGTATTCTATATTTTATTTGCAACCCTCCAGATAAATAATATACTGTAAAGCAACCTTGATTTGAGGATTTGTATTTTTTTTTATTTTTATTATACTTCAAGTTCTAGGGTACATGTGCATAACGTGCAGGTTTGTTACATATGTATACTTGTGCCATGTTGGTGTGCTGCACCCATCAACTCGTCAGCACCCATCAATTCATCATTTATATCATGTATAACTCCCCAATGCAATCCCTCCCCCCTCCCCATGATAGGCCCCAGTGCGTGATGTTCCCCTTCCCGAGTCCAAGTGATCTCATTGTTCAGTTCCCACCTGTGAGTGAGAACATGCGGTGTTTGGTTTTCTCTTCTTGTGATAGTTTGCTAAGAATGATGGTTTCCAGCTGCATCCATGTCCCTACAAAGGACGCAAACTCATCCTTTTTTATGGCTGCATAGTATTCCATGCTGTATATGTGCCACATTTTCTTAATCCAGTCTGTCACAGATGGACATTTGGGTTGATTCCAAGTCTTTGCTATTGTGAATAGTGCTGCAATAAACATACGTGTGCATGTGTCTTTGTAGTAGAATAATTTATAATCCTTTGGGTATATACCCAGTAGTGGGATGGCTGGGTCATATGGTACATCTAGTTCTAGATCCTTGAGGAATTGCCATACTGTTTTCCATAATGGTTGAACTAGTTTACAGTCCCACCAACAGTGTAAAAGTGTTCCTATTTCTCCACATCCTCTCCAGCACCTGTTGTTTCCTGACTTTTTAATGATTGCCATTCTCACTGGTATGAGATGGTATCTCATTGTGGTTTTGATTTGCATTTCTCTGATGGCGAGTGATGATGAGCATTTTTTCATGTGTCTGTTGGCTGTATGAATGTCTTCTTTTGAGAAATGTCTGTTCATATCCTTTGCCCACTTTTTGATGGGGTTGTTTGTTTTTTTCTTGTATATTTGTTTGAGTTCTTTGTAGATTCTGGATATTAGCCCTTTGTCAGATGAGTAGATTGCAAAAATGTTCTCCCATTCTGTAGGTTGCCTATTCACTCTGATGGTAGTTTCTTTTGCTGTGCAGAAGCTCTTTAGTTTAATTAGATCCCATTTGTCAATTTTGACTTTTGCTGCCGTTGCTTTTGGTGTTTTAGACATGAAGTCCTTGCCCATGCCTATGTCCTGAATGGTACTACCTAGGTTTTCTTCTAGGCTTTTTATGGTATTAGGTCTGACATTTAAGTCTCTAATCCATCTTGAATTAATCTTCGTATAAGGAGTAAGGAAAGGATCCAGTTTCAGCTTTCTACTTATGGCTAGCCAATTTTCCCAGCACCATTTATTAAATAGGGAATCCTTTCCCCGTTTCTTGTTTCTCTCAGGTTTGTCAAAGATCAGATGGCTGTAGATGTGTGGTATTATTTCTGAGGACTCTGTTCTGTTCCATTGGTCTGTATCTCTGTTTTGGTACCAGTACCATGCTGTTTTGGTTACTGTAGCCTTGTAGTATAGTTTGAAGTCAGGTAGCGTGATGCCTCCAGCTTTGTCCTTTTGACTTAGGATTGTCTTGGCAATGCGGGCTCTTTTTTGGTTCCATATGAACTTTAAAGCAGTTTTTTTCCAATTCTGTGAAGAAACTCATTGGTAGCTTGATGGGGATGGCATTGAATCTATAAATAACCTTGGGCAGTATGGCCATTTTCACGATATTGATTCTTCCTATCCATGAGCATGGTATGTTCTTCCATTTGTTTGTGTCCTCTTTGATTTCACTGAGCAGTGGTTTGTAATTTACTAAGAAACTGCTCCCAGGGCTGACTGTGACCTTTAAGAGAGTAGGAAGAACAGAACAGGGAGGGGAGGAGAAAGCCAAGCAAATGCAAAACTTCAGGGAAATCCTGCAGAGAAGAGCTTCAGCCTGATCCGGCAGGGAGCTCTGGGATGTGAGTGACCTGGCAGATATGTCTCAACCAGAGGTGGGGAAGCTGGAGTTTGATATTACTTGCACCTCTCAGTTAGTGATTAAGGGGTACTTTCAGCTCTCTCTAGTAATTGGCAATGCAGGTCCAAGAACCCTAGGGAAGCCCTCTAAGGAAGATCTGCAAATGCAAGTCACTGAAAAGGAAAACACATAGGGTGTGTGGGGACTGGTGGGGCAGCAACAGAAATGAAAAAGCATCTGAGGAAACTTGGAAAGGACACCAACTGCATGCACTACAGTGCCCTATAAACTCATAGAGTACCATGTATGGTTGGTAACAGATTAAGAGGCAATGAGAAACAGGATTCTCAGTGAAGAAACCAAAGAGGTAGTGAACCCTACTCTCCCAGATGGTAAATGTCATAATTCTTCTAATAGTTGTTCTAGTAGTTCTAACTAGATTTTGACGCTCATTGAGGAGGTTGGGTAGCATCTCCTCTCCAGTTTCATTTGCATGTATCTGTGAATACAATGAGCTTTCCTTGAATTCAGAAAGACAGCAGCCCCTACAGAACAACCTCCTCTTCACTGTGCTGTTGAAAGCCCAGCTGGAGGCAACTATAAACTTACAACCGCCAGCCCTTGCAGGACATCTCTTAGAGAAACTACAGGGCATAATTTCGAAGTCCATGAAGTGCTACATGGCTTTGTCTAAAAACTCATGGAGAGAAATTGAATGGCCTTAAACTGATGCCCAAATTGCATATTTAAGAAACCCTCTAATTTGGAGGAAGTCTCCCTAGGAGGCTTTCTATGCTGCTTGGCCTATAAAACTCTAAATATTAAAATTAAAACTAGCGAAATACACAACTAGAAAATAACATCTATTGAAATCATAATTTATTCATTTGTTTGGTTTTTATTCCCCTTCCCTCTCCTTCAAATAATACCTCCACGACAAAAGGATCCTCTAGTATCACACTCACTCCCCCTCATTCGTGTGGGAGACTCCCAGGATGCAAAATGATAGGCAGCTGGGGCAGGGCATTTTGCCACTGCCTTGTGCATTATTTAGAGGCGAAAAGGAGCAAACTGAGAAGCTAGGGAAAGAAGAAAAGAGTCTTTGGCAAGACACATTGGACTATTTCTTTTTGAGAAGTGAGTGTTTTGGAATAAATGAATGGTGTAGTAGCAAAGTATAGAACAAGGTCTCTCAATTCTGTTAGCTTCCAGGTACTAAGGCTGTCACAATGATAATGACATGCCTTTTAAGTGTTGAGTCCCTCCCTCCAAGAAGTTCCGCCTAAGGAGATTATTTTAATGGAACCATGGTTCTTGAAACTGACCACTAGGGAGCATTTCTCATCGAAATAGTTTAGCAACACATAGGTCTTTAGTGACTTTAGCCACAAGAATTTGGGAAGTTGGGATGTTTCCAAGCACAGTGTAATGAGCTCCTTTCAGAGAGGCACAGCTTTCTACAGCAGAACTTCCCAATCACTGTGCCACAAATGGATAGAGGCAGGGTAACCATATGTCACCGTTTGCTGAGGCAGTCTTGGTTTATATCTGTAGTCCCAGCAAAATTATTAATAGTGCCTCCCTTCACTAGAACCGTTGTCCTAGTTTGGATGATAAATATGAATGATAAAATGTATGGTTATATGTGTGCCAAGATTTTTATCTCCTTAGTCTTCAGGTTGGCTAGAGTCACAGGGCTGTTTGCCTCAGGCTGTGAGCAATCTTGTCTATTTTGTTCCAGTCTTCTATACAAATATTAACAGTGGGCACAGGATAACTATGAACACTGCCATGGAGACAAGGGGGTCTTAGGTGAAAGAAGAAATAAGTACAGAGAAAATTAACATCTAGGATGCAAGTAATGCAGCCAAACTTTCCTTGTGAATTTGACAAATAGAAGTACTTGTAGTTCTCCTGTAAAGACCATCTAATTCAAAAGTGTCCAATAAAAACAGAATGCAATCAAAACTGTAATATACCACTTCACATTCTTTAGGATTCCTAACATTAAAAAGTCAGAAAATAACAAATGTTGATGAGGCCATGGAGAAATTAGAAACTTTGTACACTTCTTGTGGGAATAAATAATGGTGCAACCATCTTGGAGAACAGTCTGACTGGTTGTTCCTCAAAATGTTACACAGAGTTATTATATAACCTGGTAGTTCTACTCCTAGGTTTATACCCAAGTGAGATGTAAACAATGTCCACACAAAACCTGGTACATGAATGTTTATAGCAACATTATTCCTAATAGACAAAACGTGAAAACACAGATATTCATAAAGTGATGAATGATAAAATATGATGTACCCATACAATGGAATATTATTCAACCACAAAAAGAGTGAAGTATTTATTGGTACATGATGCAACTTAGATGGACCTAAAAAGCATTATGAGAAGCAAAATAAACCCACTGCAGAAGACCACATATTGTATGATTTTAGTTGTTCGAAATATCCAGAATAGGCAAATCCACAGAGACAAGGATTAGATTAATAGTTTCCAATGGGCTGCAGGGAGGGGAGAATAGGGTGTGACTGCTAACAGGCAAAGGTTTATTTTTGGGTTACATGAAAGTTTTCTAAAAATAGAAAGTGGTGATGGTTGCAAACTCTGTGAATATACTAAAAATCACCGAGTTGTACACTTCAAGACAGTGAATTATATGATATGTAAATCATATCTCAATAAATCCATAGCTTAATAAGTATATAAAATGCAAGCCACATGTATAATTATAAATTTCCTATTAGACACATTAAGATAGATGAAAACGTGCATATGATTTTAATCATGCACTTTATTTTTAACCTAATATATTCAAAATATCATTTTAACATATAAGCAGTTTTTTAAATTGGTAAAATACTGTACATTCTTTTTATTGTACTCAGTGTTAAAAATTCAGTTTTACACTCACAGTACATCTCAATTGAGACTAGCCACATTTTTAAAACTCAAATATCACATGGTACTGGTAGCCACCATAGTAGAGAACGTGGGTGTAACTAATGGTTGTTAATAGCTGCTAGCTTATGGGCTTTGTGTGTGTAATAAGGCTACATCTGCAGACTAAAATAGCCTAAGCTCTTGAGTGAGTTTAGTAGAAGTGGAAACAAATGAAAACATGTTTCATTAGGTTGTGATTATTCTTAGGGCCAGCTTGTTTGTACCTTCTAGCGTTATTGGTTATGCTGCCAAAGTAAATGTGGGACGCAGATGTTTTTGCTTTTTGTGGAAAAAAACACAAAGATACTAATTGAACCCATTTACCATTCATATTTTGACCTCCTGGATAAGTGTGTCCCGGCCACATGGTGAGTTAGCCTTCTTTGAAAAACTTCAACTTACATACCATTTGCATCATTTCTCTACCTTCTGAAAATCTGCCTAATACTCATTTTGACACTTCCAACTTATCTTGAAAATCCCTGTTTTTTCATGTTCTAATTTTCTGTCCACCTGATGGTTTCAGTTCCTTCAGGTCTTGACAGCATGGTATAGAATACATCCTAACTGACTCTATGTTGTTCTGCCCATCCCCTGATTTCAAAGAGATGTAGGGTTTTCATTCTCCTGGGGAGATGTAGGGGTTATTCATGAAGCAGAGACAGGAAAAAAAAATAGAATATGGGGAAATAAGCAGATCTCTTTCCTAAAGCTGAGGTTTTCTAAGGAATATGGAAAATAAGAGGTTCCTAAAGGAAATTTCTTGCCTGACCAAAAGCATAATTATTTCTCTCATTAATTTAGGTAGATGTGTGTTTATGTTGACAGCAGAGAATAAAGGGGGTGGTAAGCTCTATGCAAAGAGGGCTGTAAAGAACAGCTGTAAAGACATTTTCTTATGAGAATGAGAAGAGAACTACCTTTGCAACTTCAAAAATGGAGACATGGTATTTGTACTTTTTGTTTTTCTACTAGACAGTGACGTTCTTGGGACCCGAGAGCAGGGTTTTATCTTGTTCCTCTCTTTCTCCACATCTTAGTCCATTTTGTGTTGCTAAAACAAAATACCAGAATTGCCTAGAATACTGGGTAATTTATAAACAAGAGAAATATATTGGTTCACAGTTCTGGAGTTGGGGAGTCCAAGAGCATGACACTGACATCTGGTGAGGATCCTCTTGCTGTATCATTGCATTATGGGAGGCAGAAGAGCAATAGAGTGCAAGAGAGCAAGAAGGGGCCAAACTTGCTTTTGTAACAATCCTACTCTCATGATAACTAACCCACTCCCATGATAAGGACATCAATCTATTCATGACCAAATCACCTCTTATTAGGCACCACCTTCCAACACTGTTGCACTGGGGATTAAGTTTCCAACACATGAACTTTGGGGAACGAACACATTTAAACCTTAGCACTACAGTACATATTTCACTCATTCTACAAGCAACCATCCTGACCTGAGTTTGACTTGGGAAAGTTATTACAACAAAGTTCCTGTTCTTGATCCTTTGGGAGCTCTCTCATTATCTGTGTCTTAGAACTTCGTTTAGCTGGCTCCAGGGCTTTCATGATGGATGAGGGTGTGGATTGGTTAGTTCCTCTTGCGATGGCCACTGCGTTAATTATCATAAAATTTCATGTAGAGCAGTGTTCCTCAAAGAGTGATTGAGAAATCACTGTTGATGTCCATGGTTGGGCATCAACAGCATCACCTGGGAATTTGATAGAAATGAAAAACTGTAGGTCCCTCTACAGATTTACTGAATCAGAAAATATGTTTTAATAAGCCCTCCAGGTGATTGTAATGTGTGCTAATGTTTGAAAATGCTGATATAGAGCATTCTGTACTACATTGATAGTGTCTCCTGCTTCACTTGAGGGGCTTTACAAATACACAAAAATGGAAATTGTGGAAGAACTCCACCTGACAAAAGTTCAAATAGTAGAATTAGAGAAAAGATGTGCAAAAACAGATTTGGGAATAATAATCAGATCATTTGTTGAATGCCTGCAATGTGTAAGACACTCTTCTAGCACCTTTTGCTTACATTCTCTCTATTCCTGACAACAAATGTAAAAGGTCAGTAGTTATATATCCATTTATATCCCTATTTTATAGCAGATGAAACTTATTCAAAAGAGGTTAAGTAATGCATTCAGGGTCAACAGCTAATAAGAGGCAGCAGTGAAATGGATGTTGAAGCAAAGTCTATTCACTTACAGAAACTAGACAGGAATAAATGTATGAATTTTGAGCTGTTGGTAAGTGGGGTAGTGTTATTATCCACTTTTTTATTATGAAAAATGTTTCATGGCTGGCATGGCATTTCTATTCTGTTTTAAAACATATTTTGGCAACAGCCATGAGCCAGTTCAACAATATATGTCAGATTTGTTTAAAGGATTTTCAAACTGTAGCACAAAGACCAAGCCTGTGCAGATCTCACGTGTTCTTGTGTTTGATAACATCTATTGTTTACAAAATGAAAATGAGAGATGCTTTATCACAAGGATTGTTCAATGGATTGGGCTTCTTACTGCTAATATGACTTGGGACTGTGAACTCAAGGATGAGAGTGAGAGCAAGAGAGAGAGAAACTGTAAACTCTGTTATTCTCAGGGACTGGGTAGAAAAGGGAAAGACTATGTAGACCACTGACTTTTAATCTTGTTTGATCAAAACCCACAGTTAGAAATACATTTTATAATACATTTCAGGACATACATATGTACATATTTATAAAACAATCAATAATGAACAGAATATTTGTAGTTAGTATGCATGACAAACACTGATACTTGCTATTTTAGTCTATTTAAGTTTTCATACTAACCACCACCCACTGTAGAGATTTTGCATTCCACCAAGTAGCAACTTGCAATAGTGAAAATACTAGAATATTGAAAAACATTATTTAGAGCACACATTTTGGGGCAATTGAGGTGGTTTTAGGGCCTGAAATAAGGAATTAGTATTCCTTTAATGGGAAGAAGATAATCAAAGAGGCTCTCATCTTGAATTGTAGCACCCATTATTCCCACGTGTTGTAGGTGGGATCTGGTGGGAGATAATGGAATCATGGGGGTGGTTCTCGTGGTAGTGAATAAGTCTCATGAGATGTGATGGTTTTATAAGGGGAACCCCTTTTGCTAGGCTCTCATTTTCTCTCTTGTCGGCCACCATGTAAGATGTGGCTTTTTCCTTCCACTGTGATTGTGAGGCCTCCCCAGCCATGTGGAACTGTGAGTCCATTAAACCTCTTTTTGTCTACAAATTACCCAGTCTCGGGTATGTCTTTATTGGGAGCATGAAGACTGACTAATACACCAGGGGTGGCTCCACCCCTTTTGGGGCATTATGGAAATGGCTGTGAGCATGATGTAGCTGTCACAATGAGAGTGAACACTACTGGCATTTGGTGGTTGGAGGATGCAATGCTGACTGTGGTGAGGAGCGTGGGCAATCTTGCACAGCGAAGTTTGTCCTGCCCAGCATGCCCGCAGCTCTCCAATGGAAGAATGCAATGTGGACCTTTTTGCCACCAAGCCAGTCTGGTCCCTTGGATCCCTAGCAGCCAAAGGCTAGATCCCAGGGACTCTTTAGGCTAGGATCCTCTGGTTCCAAATGACTAAATTAATACCCCAGTCCTAAATCAGTGATGGAAAGAAAGCTATCAGGGAAGCAGCATGAATGACCAAGGCAGAATTTCTCATCCTCAGCACTGTTGATATTTGGGGCCAGATCATTTTTTGTCCTTGGGAGCTACCTTGTACTTTGAAGTATATTTAGCAGCACCCCTGGCCTTAATGCTAGATGTCATAAGCACTGCTTTTCAACCCCAGTTGTGACAACCAAAAGTATTTCCAGATATTGCCAAGTGTCCCAAAAGGGCAAGTCCCCCTCATTAAGAATCACCAGTCCAAAGTAATGAAGAGAAACCCAGACAACTTTTTAAATGAATTTCATGTAAGAACACGTGCTTCACAAGCAGCATGCCTGGAACAAGCCTGCCGCCTCCTGCAACTTTTCTGAGTCAGATGGAATCAATGCAACACATCAGTGGTTTATGGTCTTTTATATTTCCCTAGGTTGCAAGTGGTTAGATAATCACTTTACAGCCTACCTACATCATGGATCCAGGGCCTTGTTCTGTTTGTTTACATGTGAAATATAGAAATTGAAGTCTACACAGATTCCTGGTAAAATCTGGTTAAGACAATGTATGACACATGGGGCCACTGCAGTTATTATCAAAACAACATACAAAAATAAGCATCACCCCTCTGTTAAGGTTCCTTAATTTTCACTGTGTTTCCTTTCTATTTTATCACATCAAACTAAAGGTAGTGTTGCCTTCAAACATTTGCTTTCACAATATAAAGCTGTCTTTTCAACATAAATCTTACTTTCCACTTCCCTAGGAAACATGCTTTGGATTTAGGTGTCACGGGTGGTAACTGTCCTTGTAGAGGACTGTCGTGGTAAACAAAGGTGATATTTGTAGAATGGTAATTAATCACATGCAGCAGGTATTGCTTGAATCTTTTTAGAATCCTCTGTGCATGTTCAGGGAATGATAGAGTGTTTGTATACTCAGTCAAAGTGAAAACATTTTCTTGTTTCCAGACAAAACAAGCCTCTCTTAAAATTTATTGAATTACCGTTTCTGATAAATGAAATGATCTATGCATTTGTTAGAATTTTGTCCTTTTAACATTAACTACATTTAGAGCTGAAAAGAATAAAAATTTATTCTTTAAAATTCGTGTTATTGGACAATAAGAGGATCACAGGATTTGAGTAAAAAACAAAAACCAAAAACAAACAAAAAACAACTACCTAATTCTTGGCCCTGAAACACTTTAATAAATAAAATGAGCTCCTTTCCTGTAAATAAAAATTGCTAAAATATGCAATGTAGACTAGGCAAATTCAAGACCAATAAGTCCAGTTTTGGTCCTTGTGAATTTTATTATTTCTGCCATTGATTTAGTTAAGCAATCTTTGGCTGGAAAGAAAATAACATTCCTGGCATATGCCTAGGAAATATTAAATTATCCAGGCAAATGGGTTTGTTTGTTTTTTGTGCAAGGAAGACTAATAGGAATTATTGCCATCTTCATGGAAATACAGGGATCATAGGTCGCTTGTACTGAAATGAAGGTGCTTCTGTTTCATGCTCTTAACATTTATATATTTGATTTCAAGTTAAGTGATATGTTGAAGATTAAACATCTTTGGATAAAATGAGTGTGGAAACACACATCTGATCTCATGTCAGTCTTTTCCTACTGAGTAGTGCTACCAACCCAATATACACACAACCACACTCTCCATGTTGAGCAGGCATGGACTTAATGTTCCCTCTGGTTGATGCTTAAGGGTGCTTAAGATCCTGCTTTAACAGCCCACCTCTGCTCAGAAAACTAGCTATCTGATGGCCAAGCACCCTGGATACAAGACTTAAAGGAATTAATTCTCTATTTCATACCTGGTTGATCTCTTCATACATGCAAAAATCCACGAGTGGCCCATGCTATTTGAAATTCTAAATGAAGGAATTTTCACAATACTTATTTAGGCCAAACTGATTGTGGTCAACCATCTGCTCTCTGAGAAACTCTTTAGAGAGAAAAACGATAGGATAAACAAATACTGGATTTAGCAATCAGAAAAATTATTCTTAAAACTTTTTTTCTAACTTCCCAACTGGGCAACTGTGGACAAGTTGCTCAAACTTTTTGATCCTCACTGTCCTTGAGTGTTAAGTAAGAGTTACCATTTTAACTACCCTATATCTCAATATTGTTATGACAGTAATATATCTCAAATTGCTTTGGAAGCTGAGTGCATTCAAAATGTAAGATACTGTTGTCATTTTTTCAGTAATTGAAATTGGATTATCAGAATGACTAGACTTGGAGAATTAGCCAGAAATATTTTTCTTAAAATAATGGAATAATGCAACAAAATATAATACTGACACAAATCATGCCACTACTACTAATGATGCTTTTCACTTATTTAGTACAGGATAAAGATTGTCGTTCTATTTATGATCACTTTAGCCAGTTTGTCTCTTGCCTTCATCTTGGATTCTGATTTTATGTTTCACTACTCATGATATCATTATTTATAGGCAGTTCAGGCCAGGCAGGGTGGCTCACACCTCTAATTCCAGCATTTTGGGAGACCAAGGAGGGAGGATAACTTGAGCCCAGGAGTTTGAGATCAGCTTTGACAACATAGGGAGACCCCCATCTCTATTAAAAATTTAAAAATTAGCTGGACACATGGTACATTCCCATAGTCCCAGCTATTCAGGAGGCTGAGATGGGAGGATTGCTTGAGCCATGTTTGTGCCACTGCACTCCAGTCTGGGAGAATGAGACCTTGTCTCAAAAGAAAAGAAAAGAAAAAAGAAATTATGGGCAGAAATTCTTTGAACTGGCTCTCCTTTTATTCCTGTGAAGAGATTTTCTAAATCCATGGTGCTAATATTTGGGAAGAGGGATGTATTATTTAAAAGCCAAAGGAATGATTTAAAAAAATAGAAACAAAAGCTACAAAACTTAAAAAATAGTCATAGGGATAAAACATCCTAACTCTCTCTGTTTGGGTTAGGTTCTATGACCTGTAATAGAAAATTAATAGTAATAGTTGTATATAATAATGATAATAAACAGTGGTGTTAAAAGTTTATCTGTCCTATAAAAAAAATGTGAAGTTGGGTAGGACAAGACTTGGATGGACACTGCACAGTCACCAAGGGACCTTTCTGTTCTACCATTGTAGTGAATTGCTTTTAATTTCAAGTTCATCTCATGTTGTAAGGTAGCCTATGAATCCATGACATTGACCTCTACATTCCAGAGAATCGGAAAAGGATTGAGAGAGAAATAAGGAAAGACATGTGATTTCTCAGCATAAAGCAAATTTCATAGAAATTCCATTCAATATTTTCACTGCAATATCATTGCCCACAGCTTAATCACATGGCTTCAGTGAGCTCCAAGGCTGGAAACGTAGCCTTTTAACTGCTCATACTCATACTCTAAAAGAGAGATTATTTTTCCAAGGGAGAAGGGAAGCTGACTATTGGATAGCAGTCAGCAAAAACTGCCATACTTTTCCTTAAACAAACATGTAACAATCTACTAAATTGAGATAGAATGTTTGATGGGGGCCTTCTATGCCCAGAATAATTGCCACTAAATTGATGGAAGTATCTCTTTGGTTCGGACTCAATATTGTTCTATTTATCCAAAGAGAGTGAGAGAGAGGCACAAACTAGAGTACATTAAGCCAGTGACTCCCCATCTCATTCAGAAAAAAAAAAAAAAAAAGCAGTCATTATAGTGAATGGTCGACAAGGCCCTTTAGGACCTGGCCTGTTAACTCCATGACATTTCCTACTGCTCATTCCACTTCAGACCCACCAGCCTTAAATGTGGCAAGCAGATATCTGCCTTAGGATCTGCGCAGTGGCTCTTCCACTAGATCTGAATCACTTCCCCTGGTATTTGCATGGTTCATTTCTTCTCCTCCTTCAAGTCTTTGCTCAAATTCCCTCTTCTCATGGAAACCCGCCTGATCCAGAGAGACCAGATGTTTGCCTTCTTTTATTCATAGTGTTTAGAACTATAGAACCCTCAGCTTCCCCTTGCCTCCCTCCAATGAACAAACAGATAAATAATGACACTTTCTTCTTTTTCAGACAACACCCAATTGTGTTTGGAAAATGGTTTTGAAGAATCTCTTTTGGTCTTTCATGGGTTTTCTAATTTTCTCCTTCCATGAGATACATTTTCCATCTGTCTAATTGGGAAGAGAGTGGAGGGACATTTTCAGAAGGTGTGGTCTTGAAGGAAAGGGACAAAGATGGCACACATATCATATTTTGACTGATACCTATTTCTGTGTATATAAAAATATGCTCACAGGTCAAGAACCAGGAAAAGGTCTTTAAACATGTAATATCTTTGCTTGTGTTTGTCTCTAAAGTTTTCAGACTGTTAGCACAGTCAGTTCTTAGTTTACATTGTAAAACCTTGCTTTCAAATTTTATATTGCTTGTAGCTTCCCACTATTAATACCCTCAGTGATATGTGTGTGTGTGTGTGTGTGTGTGTGTGTGAATTCTTACTTTCCTCTTTTCCATTCCTATCTGGGTCCCAAGTGTTTACATATTGAATACATTTTCCTTTTTATTCCAGCCTCAATAGCTACTTTCTTATTTTTTCTGAGTTCACTTCTCATCTTCTCCTTGAACTTTTATCCCTAGCAGCTCTATTCTTTCACTTGTCTAATCTTTTTCCACTACCCTTCTACTATTCTCTAATACTTACACCATGAGACATTATATGGACTGTATCAGAAGAGATACTGTATAATTATCTCAGTAGAATATTATCTCCCTTGCTGACTCATTTATCCTCTGTTTACAGGGATAATAATGTCAACCACAACCAGCACCCAAATTGCAAAACTGAGACCAACAAGGGCTGCTGTATCTGAAAGGATGACTCTGACTAAAAAAGCTTTATCTTTTCAGGATAAATACAAATTGCTTACTTTTTACTTTAAATCTCCCACTTAAACTGTCATTCTCAAATAGTAATGATTTTAAATTTTTGAAAAGTAATTTTAGATCACTCATAATTAAAATGGGATTTACAGATGGATATCCATCTACTTTGTCATACATTACATCATGGAATAACTTTTAATATCTGCATCATGTTCACTGCCATGAGTATTATCTTGACATCTTTTTTTCCCAACAACTAGATGAAGAGAGCAAGGAAAAGTGATTAAGAGTTTGCCATAATCAGCAGAAAACAGCTGGTATAACTGGCCAATGCCAATTTCCCAACGTGGCAGTAATCTGCATTGTCAGTGCCTCTGTTCTCTGTCAGCATTGTCATCTCTCTCCTGCAGGGCCTATGTTTTAAGGAAAAGTATGCCCCCTCAAAAAAGATTGCACATCTCCCAAATTGAATATCAGTTAAAAGCAAGCCTATTTTTAATATTAATATTCATTTTGTACTGTGAAATTGTCATAACTTTTTATGTCCTCTCATAAATGTTGAAACAGGTCCATGATTCAGTACCATTAAATCACTTGTAAATTACCACTGATGAGACTAAAATTGCTACTTCTAAAAACGCACTGCTGTGAGGGCTTCCTGTAGCTTGAATTACCACCTCAAAACTGCCTTACACATTTTCCTGTCTGGTCAGACATGATGAATGCTTGATGGCCGCTGTCCTGGAGCTCCGAATGGCAAGCCCAGGATTCCAGCCTGGCATGGATGTAATTATCTCTGCTTTTGATTTTGACTATAGAAGGTAGAGTAGAATGTCCAAAAAGTGTTATAAGGTGACTCTCATTACTCAAAAATAAAATTAAATTAAAAACCATCTATTTGGCATTGTTACTTAGAGGCAAGTAGTATAGAAGCACTGTTGGTCAGTGGTTATGTTAAGTTTTGTTGCCCATTTTAAGGTCTTGTGTTTATTTCATGTGATTTTTCAAAATTTCCCACAGTAGGTAGAGCAAATTAAGCAAATAAAGAGAGAATTACGCCTCAGCAACTATCCAAAGAGTAAGATGTAAGATGTTCTGATTCTTGAAAAGTAGATATATTTTTAAAGCAAAGTAGCTACAGGACGTCAGTCTTAATACTGGAATGGTTAGAGAAAAAAATGAGGGAATGGCAAGGTTGCTCCTTCAGTTTTAGATTTTTTGTTGTTTATGTTTGTCTACTTTTGAAGTGAATAATTTACATAAGGTATTTAATAGGAAAAAAAGTATGTCTTCTTAAAACCAGCACAATCTTTCCTGGTAATTATGAGGAAGTATTTCTGGATTTCATTGGTGGGAGTAAAATGGTGGCAATAAGGTGATCGTTTTTTCATTAGAGTATCATCCCTCCGTATCAATTCTGAGTTATTTTGATATCAAGGACCATAAAGCCAGTTACAGGAAGTTTAGGTTTCCCAGTAGGCAACATTGCACACTATATTCTATCATTTATAACCATCATGTATTAAGTACTTTTATGTGACAGAATAAAGTAAAAACAGAACATGACTTTGAGCTAGGGATAACAGCATCTGAAAAAGTCAGCCAAGTTTTGATTTCTGATATAGAATGAGTACTTTGATGATTTGCATGGATTATGAGTTTATACAACAGTGAACCTCTGACTTTTATTTCAATGTTCTACAGCTCCTCGAGCTAACATATTAACATACTAAACCAAAAGGTTGATCTTCTGTTTTATCATGAAGGCTTAGTTGTTATTCCCACATGTTCTATTTTGTAAATGCAGATGAAATAAATATGGTGCAGGAAAGCTTTTTTTGTAAGCAGATTTGCTACTTGTCCAGGGAAGTTTTTTTAAAAAGGCAGAAGAAAACTAATCTTTATTATGCCTTCTTAGAATATTCAAAAATAACATTCTTAGCTATAAGTTGGTCTTTAGATTCATAAGTTTCTATGCGAATATTAACTTTTTTTTATTATACTTTAAGTTCTAGGGTACATGTGCATAACGTGCAGGTTTGTTACATATGTATACTTATGCCATGTTGGTGTGCTGCACCCATCAACTCGTCAGCACCCATCAATTCATCATTTATATCATGTATAACTCCCCGATGCAATCCCTCCCTCCTCCCCCCTCCCCCCTCCCCATGATAGGCCCCAGTGCGTGATGTTCCCCTTCCCGGGTCCAAGTGATCTCATTGTTCAGTTCCCACCTATGAGTGAGAACATGCGGTGTTTGGTTTTCTGTTCTTGTGATAGTTTGCTAAGAATGATGGTTTCCAGCTGCATCCATGTCCCTACAAAGGATGCAAACTCATCCTTTTTTATGGCTGCATAGTATTCCATGGTGTATATGTGCCACATTTTCTTAATCCAGTCTGTCACAGATGGACATTTGGGTTGATTCCAAGTCTTTGCTATTGTGAATAGTGCCGCAATAAACATACGTGTACATGTGTCTTTGTAGTAGAATAATTTATAATCCTTTGGGTATATACCCAGTAGTGGGATGGCTGGGTCATATGGTACATCTAGTTCTAGATCCTTGAGGAATTGCCATACTGTTTTCCATAATGGTTGAACTAGTTTACATTCCCACCAACCCTGTTTGCAGATGACATGATTGTATATTTAGAAAACCCCATTGTCTCAGCCCAAAATCTCCTTAAGCTGATAAGCAACTTCAGCAAAGTCTCAGGATACAAAATTAATGTGCAAAAATCACAAGCATTCTTATACACCAGTAACAGACAAGCAGAGAGCCAAATCAGGAATGAACTTCCATTCACAATTGCTTCAAAGAGAATAAAATACCTAGGAATCCAGCTTCCAAGGGATGTAAAGGACCTCTTCAAGGAGAACTACAAACCACTGCTCAGTGAAATAAAAGAGGACACAAACAAATGGAAGAACATACCATGCTCATGGATAGGAAGAATCAATATCGTGAAAATGGCCATACTCCCCAAGGTTATTTATAGATTCAATGCCATCCCCATCAAGCTACCAATGAGTTTCTTCACAGAATTGGAAAAAACTGCTTTAAAGTTCATATGGAACCAAAAAAGAGCCCGCATTGCCAAGACAATCCTAAGTCAAAAGGACAAAGCTGGAGGCGTCACGCTACCTGACTTCAAACTATACTACAAGGCTACAGTAACCAAAACAGCATGGTACTGGTACCAAAACAGAGATATAGACCAATGGAACAGAACAGAGTCCTCAGAAATAATACCGCACATCTACAGCCATCTGATCTTTGACAAACCTGAGAGAAACAAGAAATGGGGAAAGGATTCCCTATTTAATAAATGGTGCTGGGAAAATTGGCTAGCCATAAGTAGAAAGCTGAAACTGGATCCTTTCCTTACCCCTTACGCGAATATTAACATTTTAAATGAGTTGTGCTTCCAGACATAAATCAATCAATGAGCTTATCTTTTTCCTAAAATTTCAATGATGGATCTGTAAGCTTTGATTTTTCAGAAACCAGTGATATCTTAGAGATTTGGGAATACAAAATATTTTTAAGAGAAGGTACTTGGAAAACACTTGTATGATAAATTCCTATTTTCTAAGCTAAGAAGACATTCCTTGCTCTATAATCTCTTCTAAAAGTCATGTGAGTGTTGAAACAATGAAATTTCTGGAAGAACTACAATACTGCAAGATTCCACAATGCAATTAAGAATAACCATGTGGTCATGGACTGCTGAGAATATTGAATGTCAAAGAATTGCTGGAGGGTTTTTTTTTTTTTTTTTTTTTTTTTTTTTTGCAAAGGAAAATGACGTTTTGATGATCAAGACCAGATTTCCCAATGTAGGTTTACAACAAAAAGAGAAGCAAGCCCACGTGAGGAGTTAATTTTTAGAGATATTGGTGATGCATTCTAAAAGAAGAACTCAGACGTTAAGCTTTGCTGAAGATTCTTATCCATCACTGTGAGTTGATCCCTCCAGCACAGTGGGAAACCTCATTTTTTCAGAGACAATGAATTCAGTGGGATAAAGGAAAGCATGAGGTTTGGAGTTAGAAAGCCACAGAGTTTTTCTTTTTTTTTTTTTTTTTTTTTTTGTTCTACCTATTAGACTAAACTTCGAGAAACTATAACCTCATCATCTTTTCAGTGAGGTATCACTAAGCCCACCTATCTCTCTAGGGTTGATGCAGGGCCATAAATGGAAGTTTATTAAGTGAAAACAACTTATAAATTCTGTAACATTACACACATTATCCTATTATTTGATTAACAATTACCATAAAGTCATTATAAACTTAAAATCTGGAGTTAGCAGTAACATACCAAAAATAATTGCTCAGTTTTGACAAATATATGTGATGCTGGGTGAAGGGCATGCAGGAACTATTTATATTATCCTTGCAACTTCTCTGCAACCTAAAATTAAACCAAAATAAAAAGTTTATTTAAAACAAAAATAAAAGCACCCTGCACTTCTTCCACTAACAGAATGTCACCTGACAGGGTTAGACACATTTTCAGGATCCTTCCATCACCACCGTATATGTTCAAAGTAACTTTATCCTACAGTTCTGACAAAAGGTTAAGACTGGAAACACAAGGTTTTGCAGAACCAATTAGTTATTGTTTAGTTAAAATAATGGTACTCTTGTGTAGAGTACAAAATGGGAGACTCTGGTGATAGAATGCTATTGTCCAGCATGTTAAGTCCTGATCATTCATTTCATTGCATCTGTGTTGCCTGGCTAGGATAAAACATCTCCTATGTTTCACGAAAGACCCTAGGCTTCTTATATAAGATTTGTGAATAGCTAGCTTCTTCTTGGAATACAGGAACAATTGTTGAGAGTCCAGGTATATAGTAATTGCAGTTACAGAGATTCAAGAAAAATGACCAGTGGCCTAGGACATCATTGGACCAAGTCAAGTTAGGTAGGTGAGGGATGAGAGCTTCCATCAAGGTGTCTGGATTCAATCTTAATGCACTGAGGGTAAATGTCTCATTTGGGAGGAAAGGACTGGAGTGCTGCCTCATTTTTGTTCTACCACAAACTGGTCATGTAGCTTTCGAGCATTTTTGGTGAACTGACACATGCCTAGGTTTCCTCCTTTTCTTTTCTTTTTTTTTTTCTTTTTCTTTTTTTTTTATTTTTTTATTTTTTACAAGTGAGTTCCGCCAGGTTCAAGCGATTCTCCTGCCTCAGCCTCCCGAGTAGCTGGGATTACAGGCATGCACCACCACGCCTGGCTGATTTTGTACTTTTAGTAGAGACAGGGTTTCTCCATGTTGGTCAAGTTGCTCTCGAACTCCTAACCTCAGGCGATCCACCCGCCTAGGCCTCCCAAAGTGCTGGGATTACAGGCATGAGCCACGTGCCTAGGTGGTTTCCTCAATTTCCAATGGGCATAAAGATAATAGACCTACATTATAGAGCTATAGGGAGAATACATTAAAATAATCTATGTAAATGCCAACTACATAATATGAACTCAAAAATTACTGGCTGATGTGACTACTCAAGTCTTCTTTCTCCATCTCTTTCTCTCTTCTTTCTTCCTTTCCTTTTCATTTTCTCTCCCTTTCTGTCTCCCTTTCTTCCTTTCTCTTTATACCTTCATTTAGTGGTACTAGAACTAGTTCCTACCAGCTTGGGGGAGTCAATAAATTATTAATAGCATGAAATTGGCCATGCTGGGAATATTTACATTACAAAAAACAACAAAAACTACAAATTAGATTGCTTTTATTTTAGCCAGTTTATCAGCATATCACTATTTGCCCCACCTCTACTCCCTCCTCCAATCTTCCTTCTTTCTCCCTCTCTCTCAAAGGGAAATAAACACAGAAAGAAATCACCAAAAAAAAAAAATAAAAAAGAAATCACCACAGATTCCTTCTTGATCTTGAATTCAAAGAGGGGATTTGTCTTAAATAAGAATTATTCTTTATGTATAAAATGACCAGAGGATAAATGACAGATGAAAATAACTTATTGTAAGAATCTTAACTTTGGACATTTGCTGCTGTAATATTTGCATTCTGCAAACAGGTTTAAACTGCAATAGATAATAAAATAATAGATAGTATCTTCCTCCACAGTATGTTTAATTTATGCTTCAGAGTTTGAACAAAAGCTTCCTACTATTTAGATTGTGCTTAAAACGAAATGGATTTGGTCAGTTCCACAGTTCCATCTCTACCTCATATGTGAGGATAAGAAGTTGTCATTCAACAGATTCCCTTCAGGTCAGTTTTGCTGATGCTGATTTTGACCCCATATGTGATTTTCCACATGTTTGGCTTCAATGAAGGAATAACTGAATGATTTTAATTTTTAAGAGGCTCAGAAATAAAACTCATAGCCACTGAGAGGACTCTATCTAAATTCTGTAGACTGTCAGTCAGTAAACTCTTGCACTGTTTGCAATCACAGCTGAGTTGGTTTTGCAGTTGGTTTTTGACAAAACAAGCATGTTCTGTTTGTTCCCTTTGTCAATAGGAAATGCTAATACAATCTTGAAGAACATTTTCTGGTGGGAATCTACAGGGGAACTGGAGAGAGAGTAGGTAGTTGACATACTACAGAGAAGAATAATCTAGTTCATTAGACTACTGACCCTCTCCTAATGATTGTCAGTGCAGTGGTCCTCATGTTTCTCACTCCACTGGGCCATGAAGAAAAATATCCAAAATAGAAATGTTTGGCGATGAGAAGAATGCTCTGTTCAGAAATCGTATGTTGCATTTATTATCTACCAGGCACTGTGCTAGTACTTTGTTGAATCACCTCTCATTTAATCCTCATGAATACTGCATACAGTATAGATACTATTATTATCTCAATACTAGAGGTGAGTAATTTAGACACAGAGCTTAAATAACTTGACAATGTGATGGTTAAGTGGTGGAGCCAGGATTCAACTTCCTGGGGAATATATTAAACCACTTCACTATATTTCCTTCCTGCAAATGATAAGGCATCACATAAGTGTTGATTCTTGTGAACTATTATGTTAGAGAACCCAGCAAAATGCAGTAATGATGATAGTGATTTCAGAAAACGGTGATTCTATACATTTTACAGCTAGTGCTACACAATGCTTTACCATCACCATCTCTCTTAATCTTCAGAGCAAACCTATAAGACGGTGAAGATAGCTCTTCAAAGAAACTGAATGTTTAGCAAGGAGTTAAGATAGCAAGCCTGAAACTGCTACCTGTAGAAGGGCTCCTTATCAAGGCTGGCTCTTGGCTAACACATAGGAACTTGACTGTCAAAATGTTCCCTCCATCACTTAATGATAAGGTTTACTCCCTGTGCCTAGACAATTTGTACAATGTAGTTTATGGTGAACACCTGATTTCCTCTGGGAGTCTGGAATTTTAGAAGTTGCCAGGCAGAGGGTGCCTACATGATCAGCACCCAATAAAAACTTTGGATGTTGAGTCTTCAATGGGTTTCCTTAGCCAAAAACCTCAGACACACATGTTCCTTCATTTTTATTGCTAAGAAGAGAATGCACTGTGTGACTTTTCATGAGATAGAGAAAGGATCGGAAGTTTGTACAGGGATTTCTCCAGAAGATTCTGCAGACTATTGCTGTAATAAACCTTAATGAAGAGTACTACCATATTTTAAGACCAATGAGTCCTTCTAGTTAGTCACCAAACATGGAGGAGGTTTTGAGGACCCCCAGCTCACTGGGATTCATGGAGTTTAAGTCAGTAATCTATCACTGGGTAACCACAGTAAAACGTAATGGCTCAGAACGGCCATGATGTATTGTTTCTCTTGATTCAGAGGGTTGACTGGGTAGTTCTGCTTGACCTTGTCTAATGTCACTCATGTGACTACATGAGCTTGGCTAATGGCTGACTAGAGTTGTTGGTTCCCATGTTCCTTTCCCATAAAGGAAAGGTTCCTTTATGGCCTTTCCACAGCATGGTGATCTCAGGGTTCCAAGAGGGTGAAAACAGAAGTTTCCAAGACTCTTGAGGTCTAGGCCTGTGATTTCCATTGGTGAAGGCAGGTCAGGGCCAGCTCAGCTTCAAGGGGAAGGGAAACAGTCTCCACCTCTTTGATGGAAGAAATGAAGACCATGGGGCACAATCAATGGAAGAAGCATAAGATGCAAGTCACTTGTCAAAGCCTGACTCCAATGGAGTGAGGAGCTAAATTTGCCCATAGGGAAGGATAATGAATATAATGCTCCAAGCCACGTCCTGTGTTTTGTAGATAGATACTCTATTTTATAAATGAATGAATGAATATAATGCTAGGAAGAAGCATAAGATGAAGTAGAATGAAATACAAAACAATATAACTCCATTGACCATGGAGCACAGAAGTTGGAACAATTGTTGGCAGCCATCTTTGGAAAAGATTTATCACAGAGATGATAGGGTTTTCTTCATCCAAAAAGAGAAAGTACTTCTTTTCAGGTAAATTTCTGCCCATTTGGTGTTAGGCTCTCAGGGAGTAGCCTCAAGTGTGGGGATTTGTCAGGAGTGTCCTCCTGTTTCCTCGGTTTCTCCCAGGATCCTTTTTGTAAGTAAGTTGAAATACATATTTTGTTAGTCTCCTACTGCAACTGTGGGTGAAATCTGTAAGGGCATTCATTTCCCTTCCCGCTCCCACCATTCCCAGCATTATTGAAATATAATTTATATACAAGAAAATGTGCCAATCTGAAGTGTAATTGCTGAATTTTAGTAATTATTTACTATTATGTAAACACCTCTAAAATCAAGTTACAGAACACTTCCACCTACCCATAGTTTCCTCAAGTCCCTGACGGTCAATCTGCTCCCCTATCCCCTGGCCCCAGATATCTACTAACTGGCTTTCTGCTATTATAGTTTTGGCTTTCCTAGAATTTCATATAAGCAGAATCTTTTGTGTTGGACTTACTCCACTTCACATACATTTTGAGATTTATCCGTTTTTTGTGTGTATCTTATTTTGCTTATTTTCACTGTGCAGTGGTATTCCATACTATAGATATACCATAATTCGTTTATCCATTCGAAGTTGGTAGACATTTTGTATTTTTTTTCTAATTTTGGTTATTATGCATAATGCTGCTATGAACTACCATGTACAAGTCTGTGTAGAGACTTGTGTTAATTTCTCTTGGTTAAATACATGAAAGTAATACTGCTGGATCCTATGATAAATATATGCTTGACTTCATGAGATATTACCAAAATGTTTCCAAAAGTAACTGTACCACTTCTATCCCCAGCAACAATATATGAGAGTCCAGTTGATTCATATTCTCACCAACAGTTAATATTGTCAGTCTTTTTAATTTTAGCCATTCTAGTGGATATCTAATGAGACCTCATTGTGATTTCAATTTTGCATTTCCCTGCTTAGTAATACTGAGCATCTGTAACGTGTATATGAAATGTCTGATCAAATATTTTTACCATTTAAAATTGGGTTGTCCCCCATCAAAAAGTGGGCAAGAGATATGAACAGATATTTCTCAAAAGAAGACATGCATACAGCCAACAGACACATGAAAAAATGCTCATCATCACTGGCCATCACAGAAATGCAAATCAAAACCACAATGAGATACCATCTCACACCAGTAAGAATGGCAACCATTAAAAAGTCAGGGGGGCGGAGCAAGATGGCCAAATAGGAACAGCTCCAGTCTCCAACTCCCAATGCGAGTGACACAGAAGAACGGTGATTTCTGCATTCAACTGAGGTACTGGGTTCATCTCACTAGGGAGTGCCGGACAATCGGTGCTGGTCAGCTGCTGCAGCCCGACCAGCGAGAGCTGAAGCAGGGCGAGGCATCACCTCACCTGGGAAGCGCAAGGGGGAAGGGAATCCATTTTCCTAGCCAGGGGAACTAAGACACACAACACCTGGAATATCGGGTAACTCCCACACCAATACTGCGCTTTAAGCAAACGGGCACACCAGAAGAATATATCCCACACCTGGCCGGGAGGGTCCCACACCCATGGAGCCTCCCTCATTGCGAACACAGCAGTCTGGGATCTAACCGCAAGGCAGCAGCGAGGCTGGGGGAGGGGCGCCCACCATTGCTGAGGCTTAAGTAGGTAAACAAAGCCCCTGGGAAGCTCGAACTGGGTGGAGCTCACAGCAGCTCAAGGAAACCTGCCTGTCTCTGTAGACTCCACCTCTGGGGACAGGGCACAGCTAAACAACAACAACAAAAAAAGCAGCAGAAGCCTTTGCAGACGCAAACGACTCTGTCTGACAGCTTTGAAGAGAGCAGTGGATCTCCCAACATGGAGGTTGAGATCTGAGAACGGACAGACTGCCTGCTCAAGTGGGTCCCTGACCCCTGAGTAGCCTAACTGGGAGACATCCCCCACTAGAGGCAGTCTAACACCCCACACCTCACAGGGTGGAGTACACCCCTGAGAGGAAGCTTCCAAAGTAAGAATCAGACAGGTACACTCGCTGTTCAGCAATATTCTATCTTCTGCAAACTCTGCTGCTGATACCCAGGCAAACAGGGTCTGGAGTGGACCTCAAGCAATCTCCAGCAGACCTACAGCTGAGGGTCCTAACTGTTAGAAGGAAAACTATCAAACAGGAAGGACACCTATACCAAAACCCCATCAGTATGTCACCATCATCAAAGACCAGAGGCAGATAAAACCACAAAGATGGCGAAAAAGCAGGGCAGAAAAGCTGGAAATTCAAAAAATAAGAGCGCATCTCCCCCTGCAAAGGAGCGCAGCCCATTGCCAGCAACGGATCAAAGCTGGTCAGAGAATGACTTGGACGAGAGGAGAGAAGAAGGCTTCAGTCCATCAAACTTCTCAGAGCTAAAGGAGGAATTACGTACCCAGCGCAAAGAAACTAAAAATCTTGAAAAAAGAGTGGAAGAATTGACAGCTAGACTAATTAATGCAGAGAAGGTCATAAACGAAATGACAGAGATGAAAACCATGACACGAGAAATACGTGACAAATGCACAAGCTTCAGTAACCGACTCGATCAACTGGAAGAAAGAGTATCAGCGATTGAGGATCAAATGAATGAAATGAAGCGAGAAGAGAAACCAAAAGAAAAAAGAAGAAAAAGAAATGAACAAAGCCTGCAAGAAGTATGGGATTATGTAAAAAGACCAAATCTATGTCTGATTGGGGTGCCTGAAAGTGAGGGGGAAAATGGAACCAAGTTGGAAAACACTCTTCAGGATATCATCCAGGAGAACTTCCCCAACCTAGTAGGGCAGGCCAACATTCAAATTCAGGAAATACAGAGAACGCCACAAAGATACTCCTCCAGAAGAGCAACTCCAAGACAAATAATTGCCAGATTCACCAAAGTTGAAATGAAAGAAAGAATCTTAAGGGCAGCCAGAGAGAAAGGTCGGGTTACCCACAAAGGGAAGCCCATCAGACTAACAGCAGACCTCTCGGCAGAAACTCTACAAGCCAGAAGAGGGTGGGGGCCAATATTCAACATTCTTAAAGAAAAGAATTTTAAACCCAGAATTTCATATCCAGCCAAACTAAGTTTCATAAGTGAAGGAGAAATAAAATCCTTTACAGATAAGCAAATGCTTAGAGATTTTGTCACCACCAGGCCTGCCTTACAAGAGACCCTGAAGGAAGCACTAAACATGGAAAGGAACAACCAGTACCAGCCATTGCAAAAACATGCCAAAATGTAAAGACCATCGAGGCTAGGAAGAAACTGCATCAACTAACGAGCAAAATAACCACTTAATATCATAATGGCAGGATCAAGTTCACACATAACAATATTAACCTTAAATGTAAATGGACTAAATGCTCCAATTAAAAGACACAGACTGGCAAACTGGATAAAGAGTCAAGACCCATCAGTCTGCTGTATTCAGGAGACCCATCTCACATGCAGAGACATACATAGGCTCAAAACAAAGGGATGGAAGAAGATCTACCAAGCAAATGGAGAACAAAAAAATGCAGGGGTTGCAATACTAGTCTCTGATAAAACAGACTTTAAACCATCAAAGATCAAAAGAGACAAAGAAGGCCATTACATAATGGTAAAGGGATCAATTCAACAGGAAGAGCTAACTATCCTAAATATATATGCACCCAATACAGGAGCACCCAGATTCATAAACCAAGTCCTTAGAGAATTACAAAGAGACTTAGACTCCCATACAATAATAATGGGAGATTTCAACACTCCACTGTCAACATTAGACAGATCAACGAGACAGAAAGTTAACAAGGATATCCAGGAATTGAACTCATCTCTGCACCAAGCGGACCTAATAGACATCTATAGAACTCTCCACCCCAAATCAACAGAATATACATTCTTCTCAGCACCACATTGCACTTATTCCAAAATTGACCACATAATTGGAAGTAAAGCACTCCTCAGCAAATGTAAAAGAACAGAGATTATAACAAACTGTCTCTCAGACCACAGTGCAATCAAACTAGAACTCAGGACTAAGAAACTCAATCAAAACCGCTCAACTACATGGAAACTGAACAACCTGCTCCTGAATGACTACTGGGTACATAACGAAATGAAGGCAGAAATAAAGATGTTCTTTGAAACCAATGAGAACAAAGATACAACATACCAGAATCTCTGGGACACATTTAAAGCAGTGTGTATAATAAAAAATAAAAATAAAAAAAATAAAAAAAATAAAAAAGTAAAAAAAAAATAAAGCAGTGTGTAGAGGGAAATTTATAGCACTAAATGCCCACAAGAGAAAGCAGGAAAGATCTAAAATTGACACTGTAACATCACAATTAAAAGAACTAGAGAGGCAAGAGCAAACACATTCAAAAGCTAGCAGAAGGCAAGAAATAACTAAGATCAGAGCAGAACTGAAGGAGATAGAGACACAAAAACCCTCCAAAAAATCAATGAATCCAGGAGTTGGTTTTTTGAAAAGATCAACAAAATTGACAGACCGCTAGCAAGACTAATAAAGAAGAAAAGAGAAAGGAATCAAATAGACACAATAAAAAATGATAAAGGGGATATCACCACCGAGCCCACAGAAATACAAACTACCATCAGAGAATAGTATAAACACCTCTACGCAAATCAACTAGAAAATCTAGAAGAAATGGATAATTTCCTGGACACTTACACTCTCCCAAGACTAAACCAGGAAGAAGTTGAATCCCTGAATAGACCAATAGTAGGCTCTGAAATTGAGGCAATAATTAATAGCCTACCCACCAACAAAAGTCCAGGACCAGAGGGATTCACAGCTGAATTCTACCAGAGGTACAAGGAGGAGCTGGTACCATTCCTTCTGAAACTGTTCCAATCAATTGAAAAAGAGGGAATCCTCCCTAACTCATTTTATGAGGCCAACATCATCCTGATACCAAAGCCTGGCAGAGACACAACAAAAAAAGAGAATTTTAGACCAATATCCCTGATGAACATCAATGCAATAATCCTCAATAAAATACTGGCAAACCGGATTCAGCAGCACATCCAAAAGCTTATCCACCATGATCAAGTGGGCTTCATCCCTGGGATGCAAGACTGGTTCAACATATGCAAATCAATAAACGTAATCCAGCATATAAACGGAACCAAAGACAAGAACCACATTATTATCTCAATAGATGCAGAAAAGGCTTTTGACAAAATTCAACAGCCCTTCATGCTAAAAACGCTCAATAAATTCGGTATTGATGGAACGTACCTCAAAATAATAAGAGCTATTTATGACAAACCCACAGCTAATATCATAGTGAATGGGCAAAAACTGGAAAAATTCCCTTTGAAAACTGGCACAAGACAGGGATGCCCTCTCTCACCACTCCTATTCAACATAGTGTTGGAAGTTCTGGCTAGGGCAATCAGGCAAGAGAAAGAAATCAAGGGTATTCAGTTAGGAAAAGAAGAAGTCAAATTGTCCCTGTTTGCAGATGACATGATTGTATATTTAGAAAACCCCATTGTCTCAGCCCAGAATCTCCTTAAGCTGATAAGCAACTTCAGCAAAGTCTCAGGATACAAAATTAATGTGCAAAAATCACAAGCATTCCTATACACCAGTAACAGACAAACAGAGAGCCAAATCATGAATGAACTTCCATTCACAATTGCTTCAAAGAGAATAAAATACCTAGGAATCCAACTTACAAGGGATGTCAAGGACCTCTTCAAGGAGAACTACAAACCACTGCTCAGTGAAATCAAAGAGGACACAAACAAATGGAAGAACATACCATGCTCATGGATAGGAAGAATCAATATCGTGAAAATGGCCATACTGCCCAAGGTTATTTATCGATTCAATGCCATCCCCATCAAGCTACCAGTGAGTTTCTTCACAGAATTGGAAAAAACTGCTTTAAAGTTCATATGGAACCAAAAAAGAGCCCGCATTGCCAAGACAATCCTAAGTCAAAAGGACAAAGCTGGAGGCGTCACGCTACCTGACTTCAAACTATACTACAAGGCTACAGTAACCAAAACAGCATGGTACTGGTACCAAAACAGAGATATAGACCAATGGAACAGAACAGAGTCCTCAGAAATAATACCACACATCTACAGCCATCTGATCTTTGACAAACCTGAGAGAAACAAGAAATGGGGAAAGGATTCCCTATTTAGTAAATGGTGCTGGGAAAATTGGCTAGCCATAAGTAGAAAGCTGAAACTGGATCCTTTCCTTACTCCTTATACGAAGATTAATTCAAATGGATTAGAGACTTAAATGTTAGACCTAATACCATAAAAAGCCTAGAAGAAAACCTAGGTAGTACCATTCAGGACATAGGCATGGGCAAGGACTTCATGTCTAAAACACCAAAAGCAATGGCAGCAAAAGCCAAAATTGACAAATGGGATCTAATTAAACTAAAGAGCTTCTGCACAGCAAAAGAAACTGCCATCAGAGTGAACAGGCAACCTACAGAATGGGAGAACATTTTTGCAATCTACTCATCTGACAAAGGGCTAATATCCAGAATCTACAAAGAACTCAAACAAATTTACAAGAAAAAAGCAAACAACCCCATCAAAAAGTGGGCAAAGGATATGAACAGACATTTCTCAAAAGAAGACATTCATACAGCCAACAGACACATGAAAAAATGCTCATCATCACTAGCCATCAGAGAGATGCAAATCAAAACCACAATGAGATACCATCTCACACCAGTTAGAATGGCAATCATTTAAAAGTCAGGAAACAACAGGTGTTGGAGAGGATGTGGAGAAATAGGAACACTTTTACACTGTTGGTGGGACTGTAAACTAGTTCAACCATTATGGAAAACAGTATGGCAATTCCTCAAGGATCTAGAACTAGATGTACCATATGACCCAGCCATCCCATTACTGTGTATATACCCAAAGGATTATAAATCATGCTGCTATAAAGACACATGCACACGTATGTTTATTGCAGCACTATTCACAATAGCAAAGACTTGGAATCAACCCAAATGTCCATCTGTGACAGACTGGATTAAGAAAATGTGGCACATATACACCATGGAATACTATACAGCCATAAAAAAGGATGAGTTTGCGTCCTTTGTAGGGACGTGGATGCAGCTGGAAACCATCATTCTTAGCAAACTATCACAAGAACAGAAAACCAAACACCACATGTTCTCACTCATAGGTGGGAACTGAACAATGAGATCACTTGGACTCAGGAAGGGGAACATCACACACCGGGGCCTATCATGGGGAGGGGGGAGTGGGGAGGGATTGCATTGGGAGTTATACCTGATATAAATGATGAATTGATGGGTGCTGACGAGTTGATGGGTGCAGCACACCAACATGGCACAAGTATACATATGTAACAAACCTGCACGTTATGCACATGTACCCTAGAACTTTAAGTATAATAATAATAAATAAAAAAGGTAAAAATAAATAAATAAAAATAAAAATAAAAAGTCAGGAAACAACAGGTGCTGGAGAGGATGTGGAGAAATAGGAACGCTTTTACACTGTTGGTGGGATTGTAAACTAGTTCAACCGTTATGGAAAACAGTATGGCGATTCCTCAAGGATCTAGAACTAGAAATACCATATTACCCAGCCATCCCATTACTGGGTATATACCCAAAGGATTATAAATCATGCTGCTATAAAGACACATGCACATGTATGTTGATTGCAGCACTATTCACAATAGCAAAGACTTGGAATCAACCCAACTGTCCATCAGTGGCAGACTGGATTAGAAAATGTGGCACATATACACCATGGAATACTATGCAGCCATAAAAAAAGGATGAGTTTGTGTCCTTTGTAGGGACATGGATGCAGCTGGAAACCATCATTCTCAGCAAACTATCGCAAGAACAGAAAACCAAACACCGCATGTTCTCACTCATAGGTGGGAACTGAACAATGAGATCACTTGGACTCGGGAAGGGGAACATCACACACCGGGGCCTATCATGGGGAGGGGGGAGGGGGGAGGGATTGCATTGGGAGTTATACCTGATGTAAATGATGAGTTGTTGGGTGCTGACGAGTTGATGGGTGCAGCACACCAACATGGCATAAGTATACATATGTAACAAACCTGCACATTATACACATGTACCCTAGAACTTAAAGTATAACAATAATAATTAAAAAAAGAAAAAAAAATAACAAACACAAAAGCATAAATAAATAAATAAATAAAATTGGGTTGTCTTCATATTGAATTGTATCAAATCTTGACATATTCTGGATATAAGCCCTCTGTTGCATATATGCTTCACATGTATTTTCTCTCAGTCTGTGGCTTGCCTTTTTTTCTTAAATGTGTCTTCTGAAAACCAAAAGCTTCTAATCTTAATAAGGTCCAGTTTATCAATATATTTCTTTTATGGCTGTTTTCTACATCCTGTTTAAGAAATATTTATCTAACTCAGGGTCACAAAGATTTTGTCCAACACTTTTTTGTAGAAGTTTAATGTTCTTAGTTCTTATGTTTGGAGATGTGATCCATTTTAGGTTAATTTTTGTCCATAGTGAGTCAAGGGTAAGATTCATTTTTTCCATGTGCAGATATGTAGTTGTTCCAATTGCATATGTCTTTTACCCATTGAATTACCATGGCACCTTTGTTTAAAATCAATTGGCCATGTAATTTTAATGGCATTTGAAGCAGCTGAAGAACTGCTGTTGTATTTGGGTTTCCCCTAAACTACTCAACATCCCAAATTGATTGAAAGAGCTGTTGTTATTCTTGTCAGTATATCTAAATGTCAAAATTTATTTTGTATACAAATAATATGCTGGGGATTTTTTTAAGTAAAGGAGCATATTGGGCCTCATAATTCTCTAGTTTTTACTGCTGAATGTAGATCATCAAAATGAGGATTTCCAAAATAATTTGCTTAGAAAACAATTACTAAAATGAAATACGGTTAAGATTTTATATTCTAATTTTTCTACATTCCAATATTTTTCAAATAAGTCCTCTTTTGTGCTATATGTTTATATAAGTTTGTCATTTACCTTCTTGGAAGAGATTGTCCTTTATTTCCATCGGGTCCTTCATATTGTTTGTGTATGAAAATACTCTTTCCTTTATACAAAATAATAGTAATTAATAGCAAGTTTCTTTTCTTTCAAAATTGTTCTTTAGCAAAGTTAAAAGTGAAAGCTTAAAGCATGACCTATATAGTTTGTTTTTAAATTTTGCTGACTCAAGAAATCTACTGGATTAAGTGACTGGTACAATGTCACATGGCTAGTCACCATGATGTGCAGACTCCAAACCCAGATGCTTCAGTTCCTCACTAGGTTTTTTTCTCAAAATGAGATGTGTGATACATGTGTGTAACTAACATAGTTCTCATTTTGCATGTAGAGGAAATGAGATTTTGTGAAGTGTAAAAAACTTCAAGAGGAGGGAAAGAACTTTAGGATTATTTGTTTACAAGATAAGTTCCTGGTGGCAATCTAGGGAGTTACAATTCAAGATACTGATTTTCTACCTAAAAGTTTCTTAGTCTTTGCTACCTGTTGGTCCAAGGATTAAGATAAAAGAGATAAAACTTATCTTGTGGAAGTACACGATGCCATCAGTGTCATAGTGAATTCCCTTAAATAGCTTTAAATTGTTCATAATTTGCATGGAGCACTTCCTCTGAGCAAATTATTTTGTCCTGTGCTGCACATGTGGTAATATTATCTCAGCTATTTCTCCCGCCAGCCCAGCAAGTTGAGAACTATATTTGTAAGGCTGAGAGAGGATAAATAACCTTTGCAAATTAGCCAAACTTAAATGGGAGAGGGGGTTTCAAACCCAGGCTTCATGACTGCAAAATATATGCCCTTAACTACTATTCATACTACTAGCCCTCACCATATACAAGAAGTCTTCTTATTGTATAACTTTTACTAAACCTTTTTAGCACAGGAGCCATGTCTATTTCATCTTTGAACCCCTGTAATTGTGAGTTTTGGTGAAATAATACTATGGTAAATAAACAACCCCAAGTATCTCAGTGACTTCCAGCAACAGAGGTTTGTTTCTCTTTCTCATGAAAGCCATTGTGGATTACCTGTGGCTTTCTACCTTGCTGCCTTCACTTTAGGTATCACTTAAAATAAAATAAAAGGTAAGTAGTGGCCGGGCGCGGTGGCTCAAGCCTGTAATCCCAGCACTTTGGGAGGCCGAGACGGGTGGACCACGAGGTCAGGAGATCGAGACCATCCTGGCTAACACGGTGAAACCCCGTCTCTACTAAAAAATACAAAAAACTAGCCGGGCGTGGTGGCGGGCGCCTGTAATCCCAGTTACTCGGGAGGCTGAGGCAGGAGAATGGCGTAAACCCGGGAGGCGGAGCTTGCAGTGAGCTGAAGTGAGCTGAGATCCGGCCACTGCACTCCAGCCCGGGCGGCAGAGCGAGACTCTATCTCAAAAAAAAAAAAAAAAAAAAAAAAAACAGGTAAGTAGAAACACTGAGTCTGCTTAAAAATTTTTACTAGGAAGTATTTTGTCACTTGCACTCATTTTGCATTCGCCAGTGCAAGTTACTTGTCCAAGCCTGACTCCAATAGAGTGAGGAGGTAAATGTGCCCATAGGGAAGGATAGTGAATACAATGTTCCAAACCATCTCCTGTGTTTTATAGATAATAGATACTCTATTTATTTTACAAATGAAAGAATGAATAAAATGCAAGGAAGAAGCATAAGATGAAGTAGAAGGAAGTACAAAACAATATAACTCCATTGACTATCAAATTTGAACCAGGACATTATTAGGAAGAACAGAATGGATAACTTTTTGTATTTTTTTCATATGGAAACTTAAATATTGAACCTTTAGGGAATTTATGGACTCTGCCCTAGTTGTTCCTTATATTTGACCACAGGATTAGTAACTCATCATTACCAACTTTATACAGTTACAGATCCTTTAATGCCCTTAGAGAAAACGGTCAAATATTTGCCCACTTTCCATATTCCCATCATTCAATAAACCTAACTAGACAAAGGTATGATTTTAAAATGGAGTTTTCCCAGTCCACTGTCAAATCTAGGTTCCAGTAAGTGAAACATTTAAGTATACATCTATTAGAAAATCAAATTGCAGGCCAGGAGTGGTGGTTCACACCTGTATTCCTAGCACTTCGGGAGGCTGAGGTGGGAGGATCACTTGAGCCCAGGCATTGGAGACCAGCCTGGGCAACATAGTGAAACCCCATCTCTACAAAAAAATTTTAAAAATTAGCCAGGCATGATGGTGTGCACCTGTAGTCCCAACTACTTGGAGGCTGAGCTGGGAGGATGGCTTGAGCCCAGGAAGCTGAGGCTGCAGTGAGCCATGATCATACCATTGCACTCCAGCCTGGACAACACAGGAAGCCCCTGTTTTAAAAAATCAAATTGCTGTTAAGGTCCTATCTAACAATCATCCGTGGAAAAGCAGTATATATTTTTCCTACCATGTTGCTATTGTAGTAAGCTGAGGGAGGATGGGTAGGGTCAAACCCCAAAGCACCCTCTATGAAGAACAGACAAAAAGGAATTCTTTCTGCAAATTAAATCAACTGAGGAAAAAGATTGGAGAAACCACTAAGAGGCCTCCTCTGAGACTGCCATCTCATGGTTCCCTTGTTTTGAGCAGGGCTGCCCCCCATTGTCACTGTTCACTAAATCTTAGAGTGGGTGTAGATTGGCTTTTTGTAGAGTTTTCTAGAGGGACTACTTGAAAAATACATGTCTTGGAGTCAGCTCCGGACTACTTTATCAACACCAATTTGCTAGCCAGCACTCTCCTCCCTAGTCTGTAGCCCTTCATGAGCCAGATATGTTCCTTTGCAATACTTCCTTTCTAAAATAAATGATTATGGAATACAGAATATAAAGGTTATGCAATTTATTCTAATGCCAGAATGAGCCCAGGTCCTGAAGTCGCTGCTTCATCTTAATTATCATCTTCTAGTAACCATTCATTTTGACCAGGGCACCAAAGCCAGTCTACAATGGATCATATCTTATCACGCATGCTTCCTTCATTACTTCTGTCAACAGACATTGAGTGGGTGCCTCTGCCTCCTATGTGTCTTTTTTTTTTTTTTTTTTTTTTTTTTTAACAGAGCATGAAATAAGGATGTGAGGGCAGGTAGTTTATTTAGGAGATGATTCCAGGAAGCAGGGGTAAGAAAGTAGGAAAAATGAGAAAAGAAAGAAAAATAAAACAAAAGATTGTGTACGTTAGCAGTAGGGACCTCAACACCCCTAGAGAATTTCTAAGAAATTATGTAGAACAAACGTCCCCAAACTATATCCTGTGGGCCAAACCTGGCCTGTTTTTCATGAATAAAGTTTTATTGGCACAGGGCTACACCGATTTGTTTACATGTTGTCTATAGCTGCTTTTGTGCTACAATGACAGAGTTAAATAGCTGTGACAGAGACCACATGGCCTAAAATATCTAAATCAATATCTGGCCCATTACCAAAAGAGTTTGCTGACCCCTAGTATAGAACTTGCCTGAGACTTGTACTTCTGAAGGATGAAGCTGAAGTATTTATTCACTGACCCCTTCCCATTGTTTCCCAGGAGCCCACCTGCACTGCATCTAAGCAACTTAAAAGAATGTTCTGAGACAGAAAAGTAGGGAGACCTCACAGCCAGGCCTCTTGATGTGAGACTGCCAGTGGACCTAGAACTGTCCACCATAGCTACATGACTAGCACAGGTTGGCCAATAAGGAAGCATTAAAGCAGCTGCTACAATACAGTTATCCTCCAAGTACTGTGTTAGCCTCTTGTCATCCACCAATATTTGTTTTTCTTTGGTCAACAAGAAATCTCTACTGTTGTCCTTTTACCATTGTCCAGAAAGTTCTGGTTATCATAGACATCTATTATTAGGAGTTTTGAAAGTTTGGTGTGTGTGTATGCATGCATGAAACAGGAGATTTTCTTTGAAGTTAATTTTACAAAATGAATTTGGCAATTTTCCCAAATAGGAACATCTATTCATAGCCACTGACGAAGAGACACGGCTAATAGGGGATCCATTCTAACCATTTAGGTCTCCTAAATGATGATATATACATGACAGCAAGGGCAAGCTATATGGAACTTAACGTTTCCTTGAAGAATAATTTTCCATTTGATGTTGCTTTAGATGATCATTGTCAGTAATTATGTGCACAACTGTAATGATTTCATATCAAATTAAGAGGTACTTTGAAATTGGATTATATAAGAATGACAGGTGGGTTAGGTGCTACAATGCTGTACTGGGACTAGAAATAGAGGTGGTCAGTTAGAGTAGGCAAAGCAGTGGAGCCAAAATGAAAAGACAAAATGGAATTAAGGAAATTCTATTTTTCCATTCCACTTTAGGAAATTTAGAGCCCCCTCCTTTACAATTACCCAAAGTGAGACTTTAAGACCAATGATTTGTTTACCATATCCTCCACCACAGGTAACAACCACTTATTTCTCTAACTGTACTATATATTCCCAGTAGTTAGAGAGTATTTTGAATCATTACAGACAGCATTTTTCTTCAAGTGATTGCCTCTGAAAACAGAAGTTAGAACATGAGGAATCTGGAGTTAGAACAACACTGCCATGTACTCAAACTTTCCTTCTAAGGCAGGAGCCCTGTCTACACTATTTCTGGTTGATGAGCATGGCCCAGGTTGGATAAGGTGCTCATTTCTTTGTCAGAAGCTCCATGATAAAATGTCATTGATTTGGAAAATTTACATAATCCCAAACCAGGAAGAGTTTCCACTCTTAGAGTTGCTGATTGAAGAGAAGTATCTGGTAAGATGGTTCCTGATTGATTGTATTTTGCTTCATGTGTTAGTATCCTAGTGGCCACTTGGCTCCCAGCTCATCAGCACTAGGGCCAAATGTCTTGGTGGCACAATGTAAGTGAGGCCAGATTTTGTTATACAACAGTCTAAAACAGAAGCCTTTCCAAGCCCTAAGATAAATGTGTTATTCCATTGGTTAGAAAACTGTCAACATTTCACCACTGCCCTATGTGCCTCAAAACAAATGCTTTGTTGGATTTCAAATTAGGTTTCATAAATTCAGTGGAATTGTCTTTGATGCTATACTTTTAATATTTGAAGATCTGGGTTTTAATAATCATTTGCTTGGGAGAGTTGTGAGCTTTAATGTTGACTGAAGAGATATATTGAGCAATAAATGCAGTGCCTAGAATGCATGATTATTGCAGGTTGTCATTATTGAGAACAAGCCAAAATAAGGAAAATTATATTTAATGTAAAAACAACTTCTGGCAACAAAATTATTCTTCTCAATGTAATCTGCCACATCTATTTGGAAGTATAGAAAGGGTAGAGACTGTGGATAACTTTTGCTGTTAGACTGGAACCCTGGGTTCCATGTCTGGGTAGAGCCATCAATTTCCCTGCCCTGTATTCTCATTTCTTCTCTGGAGAATGACCAGTACACTGCTGAATTTTCTTCCTACCAGGCTTTGGGTAGCTATAAAATACTTTGAAGTTAGATTCTCCGTGGGACTGTTTTTTGACTTTTTATTCCCAAAAGAGATGACAGCCCTAGTTGGAAGAGGTAGAAAGGGAGGGGAGCAAGAATGGTAAAAATGTATTTCCAGTCTGAGTAATTTTGGATTTATCAGTATAATCTTATTAATGCAGATGGAGCATTAGAACTGAGAATATAACCCTTTTTCTGAGAATAAGCTTTTTCAGTTTATGTTCTCAGAAATGCCTGTGAGAATAAACAGGCACACAAAATATTATGCCAAGATAAAACAGAGCTGATACATTTTCCAGTGCTGCTTTTGTTCCTGTTAGAAATGCCTGCAATGAAAAACAAAAATAACAAGGATCATACTTTTACACTGTGTGATTAAGAGACTCTTTTGCCTCCCCGAATGCATCCATGGTCTTCACTCAGGAGGCCTAACAGATTTCCCTATATTTCTTTTTGATTTCCGTCTTGCACAGAATTTTTTTCCTATGATCTGTTCTTACTGTTCTCTTCTGTGATCTCTGAAAATACACTGGTTTCTTTAGAACTTAACAGGAGTCAAAAGAATTCATTTTTGAATGCTTGAAGTCTTCAAATCACAGAGGAAGAAAGAAAAGAAAGAGAGAGAGAGAGAGAGAGAGAGAGAGAGAGAGAAAGAAAGAAAGAAAGAAAGAAAGAAAGAAAGAAAGAAAGAAAGAAAGAAAGAAAGAAAGAAAGAAAGAAAGAAAGAAAGAAAGAAAGAGAGAGAGAGAGAGAGAAAAAGAGGGCAAGAAACTCTGTTAGTGAGGGACACAGAAAAGACAGTCTTCTGCACTGCCTGAAGACCATGCTTAATGGAATACACAATGAGTGCTAAATCCATTTGCAAAACTAGCTCCTGCTTCCTAAAAGAGTAACAAGGGAAAAAATGGCTAGAGTTGAGCAAGAGGTAACTAGGTTGACATATTGAGAAAGGTAGAATCAATGGAAGGAACGTTGAAATTTTGTTTTTTAACCAGTGTTGATATGTTTGAACCAACTCATTTTTGGAGACTTCTAGTTAGCTCCACCTTCTCTCTGTTCCTGAATTTACACTGGTCTCCAACAATTAGGAGAAGTGTGTGTATGTGTGTTGCTACAGAAACTGTCATGTGTGCCTGCTATATGAGTGCATGCTTGCTTGCTTGCTCAGAAATACTAATTATGCAGCCCTAAGGCAGTTGTTGGAAATACCAGTGAACAGGCAATTGTTTTTCATCATGACTTCCAAGGCTTACCATTGATGTATTCTCCAAAAAAAAAAAAAAAAAAAAAAAAAAAAAAAAGGCAGTTTATGATCATAGAACTTTGCTGGTTCAAGTAGCTACAAGACAGCTTTACCTCTGACACATGCTCCATTGTATCAGATCAACTTGTGCTATGCAATAGAGGTTGTTAATCAAATTTCCAACACGGTTTCTTTTTACAGCTGAAGACTAGATTTCTCCTCAAGAAGAAAGGCTCAAAGCACAGATTTGGGTTGTGTCTACTAAGAAAGTGTTCATTTCTGGCAATTGTTTCTTTGCATTTTAGTAGAAGACCACTCTGACATTTTAACTGCCTATCCCTGTTGGGCAAGCCTCAGTGCTGGGAAGTTGTCAAAATGTTGTGGCTTCATTCTCAACATGATAGTCCACAGTACAAAAGTGCCCAATCCGATCTGTCAAAATAGATTAAGAGAAAATTCTAGCTTATGAACCATCAGGAATAATTATCCATTTTACTTCTAAGAAATGGAAAGTGCTTTCTGAGGCTCAGCCAAGGGATATAGCACTACTATCTTTTAATTAAAATGACACTTCACTTATTTTCATGCAACATTAAGTTAATCTGTTCCAATTTAATGCAAATATGGGGAAAGGAAAACATGCATGCTTGCATGCTGTTCTACATAAGATCCTTTCTATGAGTAATATTTCATGGAGGGATTTGATTTTATGTGAATAAAGGGTTTAAACTGACACTAAATCAGAGGTACATTTAAAAAAAAAGATCAAAAGTATTAATGGAACAGAGTAGCCCCTGTTTTCATCCGGGTTGCACGATACTGATTTCTAACTTACTGATACTCTTCCCATTTCTTCATGAAAAGGTCCATTTTGTGCAGGGCATAGAGTAACAAATGACAATCAAATATAAAAATTCAATGACCAAAATAAGTGAAGAAGCGAATCAATGAATTTGCAAGAATTACTAAGTTTTGTGAATTAGTATGAAATCTTATTTATTAGAATTACCCCACACATCATGGGATGTGTATGAATTTTATCTCAGCATATTGAATGAATTAAAGGAGGATTTAAATGCCTTACTTTATTTTTAGCAACTGTGTGTAAATTTTTTGTCAGGGATAAATAAGCGGTTTACATCTAGCTGTATCTACTTGAAATAGTATCAAAGAGCTAGAATAAGTTATGGTTTTATAAGGGAAATATTTTTGAACAGAACACAAAAGAGATACCATGCAAAGGCAGCACAAACTATCAGCAAGACTGCATAAAATGAAAATTTAACAAAGGAACATGTGAGGAGGTGTCATATCCTAATTTGATGTTACAATGATTATGGCTGTGCTGATGGGAGTATTAAGCACCCGACACTCCAAGCATATTGTGTGTCTGTATTCAGGCCCTATGCAGAATTAGGGTGATGGAAGTTCTTACAGAAAGGAAACTTCATTTGGATGAAGTTATTTAACTTTCAGAAACACCTTGTCTGTTGTGGTACATGCATAATTTGAGGCTTACAAGCAACAGATATACCCAAAAGGGGACCCAAGTAGAGAGAATATTCTAGCTACATCATCACCCCCTTACTATGGGATCCCAAGCGTAAGTCACCATGATACCCTGGATCAGACAGATGTCTGCTCTTTTATTCCCTTGAAAGCAAACAGAAATTTTTGGAAAGATGCTCATAGAGAGTGAAATGTCCCACAAACACGTTGATCTTACAAGGAAAGGAACATTATAAAGAAGTGTTGTTTTGTGCCAGTTTCACATTGTACAGGACACGTTGGATGTGAGCATGATCAAATTTAAGTCCTTTAACATTTGATACATTCTAATGAACAACTGCAATCCAAATTTGGAAACAATTAAGAGTTCTCTGATACCTTAAAAAAATGTCAATTTAGAAAGTGATTGTTTTTAAAAGCATGGTGGTTCTTTTCCACCTTAAAACGAAATTGATTCCTAGGTATTTTATTCTCTTTGAAGCAATTGTGAATGGAAGTTCATTCATGATTTGGCTCTCTGTTTGTCTGTTACTGGTGTATAAGAATGCTTGTGATTTTTGCACATTAATTTTGTATCCTGAGACTTTGCTGAAGTTGCTTATCAGCTTAAGGAGATTCTGGGCTGAGACAATGGGGTTTTCTAAATATACAATCATGTCATCTGCAAACAGGGACAATTTGACTTCTTCTTTTCCTAACTGAATACCCTTGATTTCTTTCTCTTGCCTGATTGCCCTAGCCAGAACTTCCAACACTATGTTGAATAGGAGTGGTGAGAGAGGGCATCCCTGTCTTGTGCCAGTTTTCAAAGGGAATTTTTCCAGTTTTTGCCCATTCACTATGATATTAGCTGTGGGTTTGTCATAAATAGCTCTTATTATTTTGAGGTACGTTCCATCAATACCGAATTTATTGAGCGTTTTTAGCATGAAGGGCTGTTGAATTTTGTCAAAAGCCTTTTCTGCATCTATTGAGATAATAATGTGGTTCTTGTCTTTGGTTCCGTTTATATGCTGGATTACGTTTATTGATTTGCGAATGTTGAACCAGCCTTGCATCCCAGGGATGAAGCCCACTTGATCATGGTGGATAAGCTTTTGGATGTGCTGCTGAATCCAGTTTGCCAGTATTTTATTGAGGATTTTTGCATCGATGTTCATCAGGGATATTGGTCTAAAATTCTCTTTTTTTGTTGTGTCTCTGCCAGGCTTTGGTATCAGGATGATGTTGGCCTCATAAAATGAGTTAGGGAGGATTCCCTCTTTTTCTATTGATTGGAATAGTTTCAGAAGGAATGGTACCAGCTCCTCGTTGTACCTCTGGTAGAATTCAGCTGTGAATCCATCTGGTCCTGGACTTTTTTTGGTTGGTAGGCTATTAATTATTGCCTCAATTTCAGAGCCTGCTATTGGTCTATTCAGGGATTCAACTTCTTCCTGGTTTAGTCTTGGGAGAGTGTAAGTGTCCAGGAAATTATCCATTTCTTCTAGATTTTCTAGTTGATTTGCGTAGAGGTTTTTATAGTATTCTCTGATGGTAGTTTGTATTTCTGTGGGGTCGGTGGTGATATCCCCTTTATCATTTTTTATTGCGTCTATTTGATTCCTCTCTCTTTTCTTCTTTATTAGTCTTGCTAGCAGTCTGTCAATTTTGTTGATCTTTTCAAAAAACCAACTCCTGGATTCATTGATTTTTTGGAGGGTTTTTTGTGTCTCTATCTCCTTCAGTTCTGCTCTGATCTTAGTCATTTCTTGCCTTCTGCTAGCTTTTGAATGTGTTTGTTCTTGCCGCTCTAGTTCTTTTAATTGTGATGTTAGAGTGTCACTTTTACACTGTTGGTGGGATTGTAAACTAGTTCAACCATTTTGGAAAACAGTATGGCAATTCCTCAAGGATCTAGAACTAGATGTACCATATGACCCAGCCATCCCACTACTGGGTATATACCCAAAGGATTATAAATTATTCTACCACAAAGACACATGCACACGTATGTTTATTGCGGCAC
Organism: Rhinopithecus roxellana; assembly: GCF_007565055.1. NCBI lineage: Eukaryota > Metazoa > Chordata > Mammalia > Primates > Cercopithecidae > Rhinopithecus > Rhinopithecus roxellana. Next base: position 78,084,761 of record NC_044555.1, read on the forward strand.
TATTCACAATAGCAAAGACTTGGAATCAACCCAAATGTCCATCTGTGACAGACTGGATTAAGAAAATGTGGCACATATACACCATGGAATACTATGCAGCCATAAAAAAGGATGAGTTTGCGTCCTTTGTAGGGACATGGATGCAGCTGGAAACCATCATTCTTAGCAAACTGTCACAAGAAGAGAAAACCAAACACCGCATGTTCTCACTCATAGGTGGGAACTGAACAATGACATCACTTGGACTCGGGAAGGGGAACATCACACACTGGGGCCTATCATGGGGAGGGGGGAGGAGGGAGGGATTGCATTGGGGAGTTATACATGATATAAATGATGAATTGATGGGTGCTGACGAGTTGATGGGTGCAGCACACCAACATGGCATAAGTATACATATGTAACAAACCTGCACGTTATGCACATGTACCCTAGAACTTAAAGTATAATAAAAAAAAAAAAGAAAAAAAAAGATCAGATGAAATGACTTGTGTGAAAACACTTTGTAAAGGGAAAGCTGTGACCCCAGATGCAGTATTATAAGATACAGGTATTACAAAATCCAATAAGGAGCCAGTTAGAAGGGAGCCACAATTAAAATCAGTGTATTGGTGAGAATAAAGCCCTCTTCATAGTTTCTGAATGACCAGTAAAAATCATTCTTTCTGAGAAGGTAGGACTGTCGGTCTTTCTGCTTAAACACAATTGGAAATTGTAATAACATCTCTATATTCTGTACTTGCTTTCCCCCAATGTAATAACCATCTATATAATGACCAAAATGTCATTTTTTCCATAATTAATAAATACAGTTACAGCCACTGATGAGCCCATGTTCAGGAGTATTTAAGACCCAGATTTTACCTCCGTATCACCCGCCTTCATTGAATTGCCCTTGCATTGGGAAAACATGAATTATTCACTAACAAACACTGCTGATTAACTAGATAGCTATGATGTTTTTCTTTCAGCAAAAGGGTAAATGGACTGACATCTTTGTGGCTAGACTCATACATATTAAACATGAATTAGTTGTGTTTGTGGATGAACAAACATGCTTTAATTCTAGTGCTATTTTATAATCGTTTGTGTTCATTTCAGATATAATTATAACCAATAAGATAGAAAATTATCTCCAAAATTCCCTTGGGAAAATATGTTCATATTTTCCTGAGACTCTGTATGAGAAGATCAATCTCACACATCCCTCCCTGAAGCTGTTAAATGTATCTTCTACATTTATCACATTAGAAGTCTTCTTCCTCAGCAATATCTTTCTGTAGCTCCCTGTTACTACTGAAAACAAATTCAGAAACCTAGCTTTAGGCTTCTAAGCCCTCATTGGTTACCTCTCTCATATGTGTGTTTATCTAGTCATCCATCCATCTATCCAAGCAACAAATATTTATTATCTAATGTGTTTTGCTAGATGCTTCAAAAAACACAAATTCAAGGCTTCCTTCTCCTGTTGATGTTTTGTTCACGGAAACTTTTCTCCTGCACTTTTCATTAAATAAGCTGCTGTTCTCCCAATGGACAGCATTCAAATCAGCTCCTAGACCTTCACAACATTCTCCTCAAGTTATCTTTACCAGTTTCTGTATTTCAGGACCCAAGCTGAGTCTGCCATTTCTCACTATGAGATGAAATGCCTGACAGAAACAGACATGTCAGTGCTTGAGTGGGAGCCATTTTCTGTTAACAAACCACATTCCACTCCAAGAAAGAGGCTCAAAAATTAAACACAAAGCCTGTTTTTCAAGCACTTATAAGTAATGGAGCAAAAATAAATACAATAAAAAGCACGAAAAATGCACTCACAGAAAATACCTGAAGTGAAACTGATAGTTTTAAAGAACTTCACTAAAGCGTAAGGAGTAGGGGTCGGGAGGATTCTATCAAGAAGTTAGGTGACTGGATACTTGGGACAAATCAAAAAAGACTTCACAAGGAGGGTAGTGCGAGCAGGGTTTGGAATTTTCAGGCAACAGGATGACTTGATTTGGCAATTCCTAAAGCAGGGATGAGAATTTTAGCAAAGTCAGAAGTGCACACAAGCCCCAAATTTGCCTTGCTGGTATTTTGGCCACGGAACAAGGAGATTTGAGGACAATGAGTTTTAGATGCTCACTGTTGTACTTGCATGGAGGAGAACTCTGCAACTTTTAACTTCCCATTCTGTCTACTTTTCCATGCTCTCTCTTTATAGCAGGGTTTCCCAACCTTGGCACTCTTGACAAGTGTCTCACATCATGTCTGCCAATGCTTCACAGGCCAAGCAAGTCATGTGATCAAGTGAAGGGGTCAGAAAGTTCACTCTGTTCACCATGAGGTGATGACAAAAATGTGGATATATAATGCAACTCCCAGGGAGTTAAAAATTGAGAATAATAACTCAACCTACTGCTGACCCCTAGTGCACAAATTAGCCACAGAATTGCACTGTCACTTAAAGCTGTGCCGGGCACAATTTGAGCTTCAAAACAGAGACAAGAAATTATGTAATGAAAAATTAAGACACCTATATTGTATACATCAACATTAAAAAATATTGCTATTACTGGCCATTGGTAAGCTGCAAAGATAAGTTGCCCACAAACCCTGTGTTTGCCATGATGAATCCTGAGGGTCAGTGGTGTCTGGTCAAATCTATTTGCCATCACTAATGGTGAGAAGCTAGGTTTGTGACAAGTCCAGTTTTAGCTGCACTTAAAACTATACAAGAGAACCCAGTATAAAAGCTAAGTTTGTGTAATTCAAAATTCTTAAGGCAATCATCTTGTTTTCCCTAAACCTAATGATTAAAACTTGGAAGTGCTCTTAAACAAAGACTTGTTCCAAGTAAAAATATCTTGTTGTGGGGTCAGCATGGAGCCCAAGAACTCTGGTCATGGAGCAGAGCTATGCATAGCCTCATCCTGGGGTTTTCTCTCATAGAATTTAAGAAGTACAGCTTTAGTCATCAATTATGTGATAGCCTCTCTATGCTGGGCATCTGAGAACTACTGGGCAGACATCAGTCTTTTCAGCTGGGTTGTTTCCAGCTGCCTCATTGAATACAAAGGCAAGTTATGAATATTGAAAGTGCCTTGAGATTAGGAACAATGTGTTAGACAGTGGGATTTTAAGAATAATTCATATTTAGCAACAAATGAGTTTGTATTGCAATCATTTGTTGACAAATATTTGTTACATGCCCATTACATGCAAGTATAATTTTGTACATACCTATTCTACATTATGACTGTTTTGATGAGCTATCTACAAAATGTTTTTGGTACTACATTTGTTTGTAGATTAAAAAGGCCAAAAATGATCTGAAGGAACTTACAGTTTTGTTTTCTTTTCCCTATCTCCAAGTAGAAATGTTAAGAACTACACACTTGGATTCCCAGAATTCTAAAATATTTTTAGGGTTCTTGCCCTAGGGAGCCCCATGAAAAGATGGAGCACTCAACCCCCTGTGGCAAGGTAGGGACAGGTGGCATGGGAAAGTGTCTCCAGGCTGTCAGCTTCCACTGGTGCCCTTGCAACACCTGGCCCAGTGGAAACATGCTGGCAACACCATCATGCCCCTTGGGGACATGTATTTTAATTTTAAAACAAAGTGATGTGTATGGCATGTCCCTCAATTGGCACTTTCTGCTCCCAGGAAGAAGGAGGTCTTTGGAGTAGGCCAGAATGTTGGTTTCCATGGGGAGAGCATTCCAAAGACAGGCACTGACAGGGAAGGACAGGCCCTAAGGAACCGGAGTAGGCCAGGCATGGTGGCTCACTCCTGTAACCCCAGCCCTTTGGGAGGCCGAGGCAGGCAGATCACGTGAGACCAGGAGTCCAGGACCAGCCTGGAAAACATAGCAAGACCCTCCTCTCCACAAAAAATAAAAATAGCTAGGCATGGTGGTGCATGCTATGCCTGTGGCCCCAACTACTCAGGAGGTTGCCTGGGAGGATCACTTGTGTCCAGGAGGTCAAGGTTGCAGTGAGCCATGAGCATACCACTGCTCTCCAGCCTTGTTGACAGAGACCCCATCTCAAGAAAAAAGAAACCCAAGTAAAGTATGTATAGTGGGGGTAGGGGAAAATCCTTTTTGTCTTTAATGTGTCAAGAGAGAAGCAGTTTTTTTAAAAAGTACAGACACAGGATTTGAATTAGACAAACCTAGGTTGAACTGCTGGCTACATTGGCTTAATAGGTGGATGACTTTGGGCAAGTGGTCTAGAAGTTTTCTCATCTTTGAAATGGAGATAGGAATAATGACCTTCTCTGCTTTAGATAATTAAATGTGATAATTTATGTAAAATTATGTTTAAAAAGTGTAGACTGAAAAGTCAGAAGACTTAGCTCATAAGGCTAATTTGGACACTCAACTAGCTTGTTCACATATTGCAAGTTTTGAGAATCAATTGCCTCATCTATTACAATGGAGTTGGGGAAGAGAGTCATAACATTACCAAATGCTATAAATGAAATCTAAGTAAGATTATTAATAATACAGGAGTGGAAAAAGGGAAACAGTTGCAGAATTTTCCAAGGAACCCAATAAAGCATATGAAACAGAGAGTAAACGTGAAAATAAAGCATAAGCCAAATGTATGATTTTTCCCCTTTATACCTCTTCAACACGGGACAGTGGCAGATTTAAAAGTATATTTCTATGAAGGAATTACTCTCAAGAGATAAGAGCCATCCTTTTGTGTTTGGTAAAAATTAAGGATGAGGTCCAGAAGAAAGGAATAGGAGAAGTAAAATACAAGAGCCTGGACCTATTGTGATGCAAATGAGCAACAGTCTGTGTGTGTGTGTGTGTGTGTGTTTATGTGTATATACACAAATATACATATATGTATACACATATACACATATATATACACACATATATATTTTTTGAGACAGGATCTCACTATGTTGCCCAGGCTGGAGTGCAGTGGCACAATCATGGCTCACTGTAGCCTTGATCTCCTAAGCTCAAGTGAGCTTCCCACCTTGGCCTCCAAAGTAGCTAGTACTACAGTTGTGCCACGACTGGCTAATTTTTTTATTTTTTGTAGAGATAAGGTCCCACTGTGTTGCCCAGGCTGGTCTCAAACTCCTGGGTGATCCTCTCACCTTGGCCTCCCAAAATATTGGGATTATAGGCATGAGCCACTACACCAGGCCTGTTCCTAGTTCTTTTTAAGTCTCAGGATGCAGCTATCTTTACCCTCTGGGGTGGTGTCTCTACTAGGAAATGGGCCCCTCCTTTGCAGAGGTTAGGGGAGATTGATGAGATAATGTCTGCAGAGTAGCCTAATCTCCTTGGGAGATTAAGGCTCCCTCTGCAAGTGTACATTTTGATCATTATGACTATTTGTGCCTCTGTGAAATACTGCCAAAGAGAACAAGAAGAGCCTGCCAGAAAGAGAAATTTTCCTAGGGTGAGAGATGAAAAAGAAATGGAACAAAAGGTGAGATTTTAAAAAATAGGAAAAGAAAGAAAAGTAATTGCAAGAAGAAAATGAGAACAATTATATAAACAGAGATTGGATCCAAGGACACATGGCCAAAATCCCAGAATCAGAGGAAGGCTGGTGGTGGTTAAGAAAAACACAACAAAACCTTTGAGAGTTAAAATGTTGAATTCTCCAGGGGTGATCAGAGAAGTTCCAGAATAGAAGCTACAGGCAGGCACTACAGAAATGAAAAGAAATGGGGAAAAAAAAAAAACCACCAAATTTCCAATAGGTCTTTGCATTTTTGCCTCTTTTCTCTCTTAGGAGAGATTTTTCTATCCTAAACTATTGGATATCACTGGGAGAAATGCATGTGGAATATAAATAGTAATTATGAATTTCTGAGCCTATTAAAAATGTTTACATTTCTTGTACACAATGCCCTTCCTTTTCAACACGTTCACCTGTGCTCTAGACGAAGCTACTTTCAGAGTACTCCCTCTTTCCACTAAAATGAGATTGGCCTGGACCAGGTTGTCTTGTGCATCATAGCTGATGAATGGCATGCTTTTCTGTGAATAAGGCAAATGGTCTTAATTATTTCAAGAGTCCACATCGGAAACGTTTATCACAGCAGTGGCGCTAACATAGACCATTTGCCTGCAAATGTTGATGGATTGGACAATCGCGTTTCTATTTGCTCAAGACAGAAATAATTTCATACTGTTTAAGAGTATTTTTGAGTTAAAACAAAAAGTAAGTTGATGGGTGCAGCACACCAACATGGCATAAGTATACATATGTAACAAACCTGCACGTTATGCACATGTACCCTAGAACTTAAAGTATAATAAAAAAAAAAAAAAAAAAAAAAAGTAGCCTAAGAACAAACACAAGCTTTGGTGTGGATATTTTCCCTAATAAACTTAGCAGTTGATCAGTTTTGCACTTGTTTGTTGGGGATTTAAATTAGGATTGTGTTTTTTCTACCAGAAGCATCTTGAGATTCACAGAACAGGTAACTTGGGGTCTTGACACACTGTTAAGGAGGCAGAGAGTCAATTCAGGTAGTAATACCCAGTACCTTTGGGCCAGCCCTTCTTGCTTCCTCATTATTGCCTGGAAGAAGAAAGGGAAGATGTGATTCTGGAACAGTCATTCCTGGATACTGGTTCAATGGAAGCTTCCCAGTGATGTGGCATGTGAGGCATTTACCCAACTGCTTTAGGGAGCTTGCCAGCCCTGCTGTGGTCAGCTTTTCTACTGTCAGGATTCACAGTCATCACTCCCTCTACTTCCCCACTCTCCCACCTAGGCCCCCAAGCCTGCCCTTAGCTTTTCCTCTCCTAGGAAAGAATTTCCACATTTGTACCTATTTTAAGAAGTGTCCAACTAAGTCAAATACTTATTCTCCCACATCAGACCCACCCTGTAAAACATGTAAGCAAATACTTTTAGCTTACCATTTGTTGACTAGATGATGACTTTTAAGTACAATTGACCCTTGAATAACTCAGGGGTTAGGGGTGCTGACTTTCATGACTCACCAAAACTCAACTATGAATGGCCTACTGTTGACCAGAAGCCTTACTGATAACTGTAAACAGAGGGTTAACACATATTTTGTCTGTTTCATTATATACCAGATTCTTACAATAAGGTAAGCTAGAGAAAAGAAAGTGTTATTGGATAATCATAAGGAAGAGAAAATTTATTTACTATTCATTAAGTAGAAGTGAATCATCATAAAATTCTTCATCCTTATCATCTTCATGTTGAATAGGTTAAGCAGGAGGAGGAAGAGGAGGGGTTGGTCTTGCTCTCTCAGGGGTGGCAGAGGCAGAACAAAATCTGTATATAAGTGGACATGCGCAGTTTAACCCTATGTTGCTAAGAGCCAGCTGTGTTCACAGAGCACTGAGGAAACTAACAAGGAAAATATAAAACATTTGTTTCACCTTGAAAGAACTGTAAACCTGATGAGGAATAAGAGACTCATTTAAACATCCAAGTTAGATATTTACAGTCAATGAAACTGGAAGGGCTGGTAGAAACGGCCTAGTTTAACCTCCATATTAACTGTGGCTTAGGGAGATGAGCTGACTTCCTGATTTTTAATGTAGTTCTTGTGTTCATTTAACAAATACATGTGAGTGCCTACTGTGCATCAGATATGGATGTGATCGTAAATAAGATCACAAGTTCCCTGCTTAAGTCAGCTAACAGAGCCTAGAACTGATAGACAAGTCACCAGGCAAATTAACAAAAGGAATGGGGGTTGTAAAGAAATCTGTGGGAAGAGCACCTAACTTTGCCCCAAGGGTATAGAAGAGCACAGTCCAATAAAACTATAACATGAACCCCATATGATGTTTTAAATTTTCTGGTAGCCATATTTTAAAAACAAAAACAAACTGAATTTTTCTTTTAATATGTTTTGCTTAACCCAGTGTGTCTAAAATATTATTTCAGTATGTAATCAATTTATTAAAAATATTGAGACTTTTAATATTTTTTCTTCCTACTAAGCCTTGGAAATCTGTTGTATATTTCAGATTTACAGCACATCTCAATTCATACTTGCCACATTTCCAGTGTTCAGTAACTACCTGTGATGAGTGGCTACCATATTGAGCAGAGCAAATTGATAGGAAGTTTCTTGGCAGATGAACAATTAAACCAGAATAATAAGTTGTTAGTTGGCAGAATTAATGGAGAAGGGAGAGTTGGAGAAGTCTTCTAGGCCTGAGAGACCAGCAAACTGAAACACTCTAAGGTTAAAGAAGGCAGTATCTTGGAGAAAATGCATGGAATTCATTGTGGCCTCTCTTGAAGAACAGGGTGGCCATTTATAAAGATGAGGAAGTTAGGCAGAGGAGTAGGTTTGGGGGAATGAACATGAGTTCAGTTTTGGATGTGTTGAATTTAAGATGTCTACAGACAACCAAGTGGAGGTGTAAGATGGTAAAAACTATAGGAATTCAGAGGTCCCGCTGTGAATTGGGCTATAGCACAGAAGCTTCATAAGGGAGGTCAGCATTTTAAAAGATGGGTAGCCAATGTCATTTACTCTAGAGGGGCTGAAGGCTATATTGGGTTGGAGTTCTCAGTTTTTGCCATTCAACATGGAGAAACAGAGACAACAAAGTTAAGTATTAAAATCATCAAAAGTTTATGGATCCCAATCTAGCCTGTATCTATCATTCATACCTCATCGTCTTCTATAAACAAAGTAGGAGTTCTTGTTATAGTTTCTTGTTATGCTAGAATAGCATTTGGATATAGAATGCAGATCTTTTATTAGTTTATTATATTCTAATCCTTCATGAAATCAAGGTTCATTTTGTGTGCTTTAGGGGAATTTTATAAATTCTAGGCTGTTATTAGGAAAGATCATTCATCAAATGCAGAAGTTTTACTATATAATTTTGTGAACCCATGGTGAAGTCAAGTAAATTAATTTTAAACATCACACTTATTAGTTATTTTTATCCAAATTGTTTCTAAGTTTTTAAAACACCCCCTAAATTTATGTACAAACTTCTGATATAGAATCTAGGTATGGAAAAAATTAAAAATTTTAAATTATTTTTTACTGGGGGAAATCAAATGAAAGACAATGCTATATCCATAAGTATTAACTTTAAATAAATTTAACATTTCTTCTGTGAAGTTAACAACTAGTAGAACATGTACAGGCTTACGGGACTCACGATTGCAAAAGAATGGAATTTGTAGGGCTGGTATAAGGATAGTAAGTGAATGAAATGCTGAGCATTAGAATATACAATGGATGAATATGATCATCCATTGTAAAGGAAAGGATTTGATTTAGTCTCCCTTCTAGAGGTAATGACAGAAGATATATCTTTTTATTCCATTCTTTAAAAGTTACAAATATAAAGGAGGATATTTTTAAAGAAAGAAAAAAATTAATTGCTTACAAAATGCAATTACTGCCTCTTTTTCCTGCTGGGTCTTTAGAGCCCAGCTAAGACTGTAAAATACCAGATGAATGGGTTTGCTGGAGCAGAAGGAGAAATACACAGCCCATAAACCAGCATGCCAATGGCTGTGCCATTGGGTTGTATACATTGGAAAGGGCAGAGACTGTGCTCTTTATCTCTGCAGCAGCTTGGAAGTAAAGATTCACCAAGGATTGGTTGTGCTAATATCAAGTATTTTATGGCTGCAATTCATTATGGAGCCTCTTGCAAAATCCCTGTCAAACAAAATGGCTGTCACAGCCACTTTTGTTTTGCTGCCAAAAGGACCATTTCGTTTCCGCTCATTTAGTTACAGGTATAATCAGATGTTTGCTTATTGCTCTCAGTAATTTCACCGTCCTCAATATGATGGCTTCAGTTATGCCCTAGAAAAACCTCTAGAGTTCAGTTTGATTCAACCCTGTTTATTGAGCTCCAAGTTTAGACAAATCCCTATACTGGTGGCACACGACTTAACTCAAATGAGTAAGGAGGCTCGGAACCTCATAAGATAACTAGTATAACTTATAACACAGTAAATGAAGCCACATGGAGTTGTGCAAATGGTGACCCTGGAGATCAATCAGTCAGTCAATTAATTTTTCTACCTACCTATGTATGTATCTATAGTTGACTATAATATAAGATGCAGTTGAAGTGCTGTGAGGCAGGTACTTACTACTCGACAGCAGAGGTTGGCAAACTTCTGTAAAGGTCCAGATGGTAAATATTTTAGGCTTTGCAAGCCATACAATCTCTGTCACACTGCTCAATTCTGCTGTTTTTGTGTGAAAGCAGCCATAGATGATACTTAAACAAGTGGACACTTGGCCAAGGCCACCAGATGTAGTTTGCTGGGCACTGATGTGGAGAGTGGAGGGAGGAGATGCCATTATTGGATGTGAGAGTCAAGCCTTTGTGAGGGAAGTAGTACAAGAAATGGTTCTAACAGGATGTGTAATATTTCTGTAGGAATAGCTATTTTCAATCTAGTTTATTCTTGGTTGTTCTCAAATTATTGTGTGTATAATAGTTTTCTGTCATCAACTTTTGTACATGTTCTTCAAATAGTGGGGGCAAGTGATCATTTTGCATTCCTACTGAGTTTAGATGAGTTCCAAGACATGACATAGGCTCAATGAATCTTTTTGTAGAAGAATAAGGTAGGGGCTTCAATGGAAGTTTCCCAGAGGTTTCTATCTGATTTGCTAAAGAACCAAGTCATAACCAAAGATTAAGGACAAGCCATGTCTTTTGTATTGTATGTGGAGTTGTGGATGCTGATAGACCTTCTTAAATAAATGCTTAACCCAGGAGTCTGCACAGAGAAGGGAATCCTAGACTACAAGGGAGGCTCTCTGTTAATGTTAGAAGGAAATAAATTAGAGCTTCATTTAATTGGTAGTCACCATGCTCGTGTATAAAAATCTGAGATCAAGACCAGGAGTTTGAGACCAGCCTGGCCAACATTGCAAAACCCCATCTCTACTAAAAATACAAAAATTAGCCAGGCATGGTGGCATGCACCTGTAATCCTGTAATCCCAGCTACTTAGGAGACTGAGGCATGAGAATCGCTTGAACTCAGGAGGTGGAGGTTGCAGTGAACCAAGATGGCACCACTGCACTCCAACCTGGGTATCAGAGGGAGATTCTCTCTCAAAAAAAAAAAATAAAAAAAATCTGAGATGACTATTGATGTGAAGTGCAGGTTTTGTTCAGGAGATATATTTATATATTTTGTTTTGTGTTGCTATCTATTGTCAAACCAATGCTCATTAACTCTTTTGCCTTGACCTGGGTCTCCCAAGATCAGTATCAGGTAATGAATGGGTGCCAACTTCCATCTTGGCAAATCCCTGCCAGGATAGGGAGCTCCAGGTTGAAATCTCCAGCAGGGATAGTTAACATCCTATTTCAGGAATGTGTAAGGCGCTGGCAGAGATTTGCCAGGATGGAAGTCAGCATCCACTCCTTACCTGACACTGACCTTGGGAGACTATGCTCAGACTGTGCTCCCTGAGCCAGCAGCTTCAATACCACCTGGGAGCCCATTAAAAATGCTGAATCCTGAGCCCCACTATAGGCCTACAGAAACAGAACCTGCATTTTAACAACATGCTCGGGTGATTCTTATGCATGCTAAAGTTGGAGAGGCCCTGCTATAAGGGGCACTTTTCATTATGAAAGGCTTTTCTGCACTTTTCTAATAAATGTAACTGCTAGCTGCTAAAAGCTCCTTCCTGGAAACATTCACACTTGCAGACACATTATCATTGTCAGCTGGAGGAGAAGATTTTGAGAACTTGTCCAATAAAAACTTAGCACGTCATACATGGTTACAATATAGCTCTTTCCCACAACTTGTAACTCCGTGCTCTTTGTAAATAAATGTCTTCCTTACTGTGGAAATCATTATTCCATGATATAGAAATATTGAGAGCTTATTGTCTTCCTAGTGTTTTCAGCTCATTTCCTCTCTATAACACATCTTAGGAAAATATATGATGGTGTTTGTCCTGATTCATAAAATGATTATGTTTGGACATAAAAAGGTAGCAGGGCTCACTTGAGCCTATTATGTGGGTTAGAGCAAGGAATTTCTGTATCTTTCTCTGTGTTCAGTCATAACATGCCTATCATTGGAGCAGATGGATTGAAAAACTATCAATGAACTCCAAATGGAAGCTGAGAAAGATGGATGAAAACTAAGAAACCCTAATATGGTTACTAACAGCATCACTTACCTTGCTATAGTGTTTTTTATTATAAATGTCATAATAAATATAATTGTTCTCTAAATTGTTATGGAAATATGAGACCAGAATGGGAAAGTATGAAAGTTATAAAAGAATGTGGGCCTTCTCTTTCACCTCCAGAGTTTGAGGTAAGCACTAGCTCTTAGAGATTTTCTAAAGACATAAACCATAAATCTGTTTTCCCTGTATGCAGCAAGGAGGCATGATGGTCATATTTTCAGCTCATACTCAACACCACCTCTTCCTCTCTCTCTACTTTGTATTAGGTTGTTCATTCCTTTCATGGCGGGGACTTGTCATCTGTGTCTGTCACAGTTCTACTCATAAAATTGTGCTCAATAAAAGGGTTTCTGTATGAATAAAAAACAAAAAATAAATAAGTACAGAGTGATATTGGATGGGAAGTATCTGCAAATTGGCTTCCATCACTACTAGAAAGTCCCCACATTATCCTTATTTATATCTTTTCTCCCTACAATGTTTGCAGTTGTTTACAGACAAAAGAAACAAGAGAAGAGAAGGAGAGAAAGAGAAAGAGTAGAGAATGACAAATATCTATTTTCAAGTGTATACGTTTGTATCCCCTATGAGGCTTGGTGTACTTTCTATTCTTACACATTTTTGATGACCTTGGAGATGTACAGATATTGAGAAATCTAGTGAAATGATGTATTTTCCTTTAACATCTAAGCTGAGAGTATTAAAAAGAATCATTTCAATTTCTACATTTAACTTCAAGTACACATTTGTTCATTCTATATTAATAGTTTCAGAAAATTATGGGACACCATGGAACTGCATAATGAATTCAGGGTTGGGATGGGGAGAGACAACAGTCAGGTAAATAAATGCAGGAACAAAGCTGTGGATCTCTTCATTATACAACTCTAAATGAAAAGCCGCCAGAAATCTTCCTAGAATTAGATAAAAATAAAGTACACTAGGTTTATGTGTTTTGTTTATATTATAAATAACCCATTAAAAATATTGCAAATGCACTCTAACTCTGGGGAAGGAAGCCAGACAACACATTTTAGCACCAGTGCATTTAGGTGTGCCTAAGTGGGCTGTAACTTTCCATCTTACCTTCTTAATTATATCAGCAGGTTTACTACAAACACCTGTTCTTTAGGGGTTCTAATTCAGTAGTAAAGAAAGGGTCTCCAGCAGACACTGAGATAGCAAGCCAAACTCAAACATGTTTTTGATAGAAAATAGGCAGTTTAGCTTGGAAAACGACCAGCCTTTGGTAGTTTAAAAAATGTGAGTAAGGCTAAAACAATGGTGGACGTTATTAGACATCATACCGCTTGATAGTAAAGCTGTCTTACAACATCACATTTGCAAACCTTTTAAATATCAACTTGTGATGCTGTTTCCACAAGCCCCAAAGAATCTTGATTTGAATTTTGGAAAGCAGCCACTAGAGTGAGTTTTTCCATTATTGTTTTGGACTGCCAGCATATTACATATTTGAAATACCATTCATCCAAATAGTGGCCCTATTTACAAGACAAGATCAATGGTTCAGAGATTTAAAACTCCCCATAAATATTCAGGTATGTAATGTGTTGAACTATAATGTTCTATCTTTGGGTCAAATGCTATGGAAAATAGAAATTTTTTTTTTTCATTTTCCCTGAGTGGTGAACTGTTACTTCGGTGAAAAAAAAGTTTTGCACAATTTGTGTATCAGAGTCTCTTCCAGTCCTGTTGAAGATTATGGTCTGTGAGAAAGAAACCTAGTTAGTCAACAAAGGTGAACATTTTGGAACTTGAAGGGACTTCTGACATCATGTAGTCTAGCCCCTTCATTCTAAAAATAAGAAAATAGAAGGGCAGAAAAATAAATGACTTTCTCAAGGTGACACTATAAATCAGAGGTCAGCAAACCATGGCTCAAAGGCCACATATGGACTGGATTTTGTAAATGAAGTTTTGTTGGAACACAGCCACGTCCATTAGTTTCCATGTTGTCTATGGCTACTTTTGATACAATAATGGAGTTGAATAGTTGGTACAAAGAGCCTATGACTCATGAATCTGAAAATATTTACTATCTGGCTGTTTACAGAAATTTGCTGATCCCTGCTATCAATGGTAGACTTAGAACTTAGCCTCCTCAGAATAGTTTTTAGGAACTATTTTGGTTTTCTTACGCAGAAAAAATTTAAGAACTTAATGGAATGGGAGATAACTATTTTTAGGATTCTAAAAGTTTTTAGGCAAAGTCAAGAAGATTAAGTAAACTACAGTCTAGACAAATAGTTTATATGTTAACCCATAAAAATTCAAAAATAATTAAAATACATATGCATGTCCCCCAAAAACAGTGAGAATAGTCTTCACATTGAAAAGCTAAATCGGAAAATGTTTGAATATTTCATATACATGTTCAAGGGAAGCCAGTTGGATTTGGCTAAGCTTAGTGAGTAGCAGTATTAGGTTATGAGTCATCCATAAATAAGTGAAATGTGAAAATGAATGTTATCTCTTAAAATGATGAGTGTTTGCAAAAGTGTTTTAACAACACATTTGAAAATTAGATTAGGCCATTTGGCAGATTCAACAATGTTGTGTTTCATTAACTCTGTAATCACTGTCAAGTTCTATGACATGATGCATTTGGTGGGTCCTGAGAGCAATATACAGGTTCCATATTACAGCTAAAGGCAATAGACTTGGTCCTAAATGAAGCAGGAAAAAGCATTTAACGATTGGTATGGGTTAAATAGTTGTCTGCGTGGGATAATTTGAGGAATGTAAGGAAGATTTCCTTCTCTCCTGAATTTCCCAGCATGAAACTCCTGAGAAGTTTCAATTAAAACTCAGGATTCAGGGGACAACCCAGAGCCAGGACAATGTCCAGGTTGGGTGAGCCATGATGCTTGCCTTCCTCAACAATGTTATAAGTCCCATAAGTGTCCAGGAAAGCAAGCACCCTATCTGCTTGTCACAGCTCTAGTCCTACAAAAGGACTGACACAAGAGTCCTCAATGAAACGTTTTGAGCAAGTGAATGAGCAAATGTAATATCATGAGGGCACTGGATGCTTGAAACAGAGAAATAGAGCTCTCAGACTACTTTCTATTCCACATAGCAGGAACTGTGTAGTATAGGGTTGCTATATCCAGTACGAGACTGACCACAGAACCTTGCAAAATTTACCTCTCATAGTTCTGGGGCCAAACTCACCCTTTTATAACAAACCACTCCCACAATAACAGCATGAATTCATGCATGAGGGTGGAGCCCTCATGACCTAATCATGTCTTAAAGGTCCCACCACATCCCAATACCACGGGATTGGGGATCAAGTTTCCAACATGTGAACTTTGGGAGACACACTCAAACCATTGTAGATGCTAGGCTAGAAAAAAGTCTAAGTTAGGTGATCATTGGTGTTTATTTTACATGTCAATAACTCTGGTTTTGTCTATACTGTTCACTGATGCATTCCAAGCACCTAGAATGGCGTGTGATACAAACTAAGCACTCAATCAATATTTGTTATATGCATTAAAGAATGTGTGCAAGTAATAATGATAGCAGCTTTTGATCACCTATGTCATACAGTCCTTACAGCAATTCAACAGGATGATTGGTATTAGTCCTAGTTTTCAGAAGAGAAAGCTGATGTTTGGACAGGGATAAGGAACCTGGTTAAGCTCACACAGATGCTATGAGGTGGCATCAGTGTTCAAATGCAGCTTTGTCTGAACCTAGACTCTGTGATTTGGCGGTTTTTTCTGCTTTATTCTTCCCTGATTTTACACAAATAGTAGCAGGTTGTACATCTTTCTGCATATTGATTTTTTTATTTTAATGTATCTTCAGAGTCTTCCCAAATCAGTACATAAAGAATTTCCTCATTTCTTCTTTTTACAGCTGCATAGTATTCCTTTGTGTCTTTGTGCCATGTTTTATTTAATCTATCCTATACTGATGGACACTTAGGTCAAAGTGTATGCTCACTTTCAGTTTGAATAGAGGTTGCTAAATTGCCCTCTATCAGGGGTTGTCAAAATGCACTCTGGGCAATATATGGCAAAGCGTTTCCCTACAGCCACACCAGCACTGTATGTTTTCTCACCTTCAGTACTTCCTTTCTACAGTTTCTCCAGTGATTCCACCAAGAATCCACGTGGAATCATAACCGTTTTCTAGTTTCATTGGTTTAAAATAAAATCTTAAGTATGAAAGTAATATATGTTCACTATAGAAAATAAAAATACACAAAATTCAAATACACAGTATAAAATACACAAAATTTAAATATGCAAGAATGTAAAAAACCACCTCAATCTCACAACCCAGAGATAACCACAGTGTACCCATTCTTCCAGACTGTTTTTCTTTGCCTATGCACACAGATTTTTTTACAAGGTGGATCACATGGTGCACACCCTTTTTGTAACCAACTTTGTTCATTTAACTACATCCTATGGCAGTCAGTCTTCATCTACAACTTTGGTTTAATGTCTGAATGGTATTCCATTATTGGATGAGCTGACGTAGTAGCAAACAACCCCTCTTGTCGAGCTGTTCTAAGGATTAAAAAGAAAGAATCTGTGAAAGTGCCCAGAACAGTACCTATCTGACAGCAGTTATTAAACAAATGGCATTTCAACACACATGTACTCTTGCCCACTCAAAGGCAGAGAACTACAATTTTAATCCTAACATCCTGTGCCAGTATCATCATGTAGCTTGGATTCATTTATTAATTCAATTCCCATTTGAACACCTATCACATGCCTGGCACTAGTCTGAGTAATACTGATAGAAAGGTAAGGACACTGTCCATCCCCTCAAGGGGGAGTGCCCAGCCTACCACCTGGCATCATATGCTTGGAAAGTATAATAACAGCTACAAACTCCTGAACAGATACAACAGCATTCTAGCAGAAGGAGCTCAAGACTTGACCTGTCGACGGTCAAGCTCTGTAGTGCCTCTCTGAGCAATGAATCTTAGCCATTCTACATGCTATCTCCTCAACAGTATCATGCTATTATATTGTCCTTATAACTGTCCTTCCACATTTACAGAGTTGGAGAATTCAGTGAACTAAGAGATGCAAATGCACAGTACAAAATTCAAATGTCCAATTCGAGGCAGGGCTGCATCTAACTTTAATGGCAACCCCAGGATGTGATGTTTGGCGACTCTACAGATACATGGCCTCAGACCTTGAAGACATCTGGATTCTGTCACTGGATTGTTCACAAAGTGAGGCTGAACTTTGTATGTAGAAACTTTTGGAAGAAGACCAGTTAACCCAGATTTAATTATCCTAGTAATTCTCCCTGATATCTAATTAAGAAACATAACTAGCTCAGCAAGCTGTGAGAGGCTTGTGCTGAAACTCATAGATGTATAACTACATAATTAATTTTATTGTGTGGGTTGGTAAATCATGTAATGAATCAGATGAAAATAGTCAGAAAAGTATTTAAATTTGGTTGTTAAAATATACAGTCAAATGTCTTTTACCATAGTGAAACTCTTGATTAATAATACATTTCTTCTTGATTAAAATGATTTTGTAATGAATATATTTTTGAGTATCTGCTTTCATGAGGCTTGGCATTAATATTTAAAGTAGTTTTTAACTGCCTGCTTTTCCCCCTTTACTATATTTTCCTGTCCTCCTTGTCATAACAAAAGTGACATCTTAAAAATAGTTGGTGGGATGATTTTTACTTCTATCTATGGGGCTTTGAAGTTATTTTCAGACTATTAATGTAGCTTTCCTCACATGTACCTGTGCCAAAACCTGCTAATAAGGAACAGTAGAATGAAAAGCTGTTACCTGTTGCATGAGATCAAAATACTTTGACTACTGTACTGAAGCTTGATTTAATGGAGAAAGTTATGTTCTGAGGGAGAAGAGAAAGCAGCCTAATTCAGGACATATCTGTGTGTCTACAGCACAAATAAATGGAAAGAAAAGACCTGGTTAGCCAGTTCCTTACTGATTCATGGGGGCAAGAAACTGTACAGGACAGTTTCTCCCTGAGAGTCATGCCAGGGACCCTCTACTAACCCCAATGGGACATATCAAGCTGGGCACAAAAGAAACATGGCTGTCTTCAAAACTTGGAGCTTGTTAAATTCATCTAGAACCATCTATTATCATTGATTTTCCTCACACCTCTCCACTTCCTTACCTTAACCCACACTGCATGTAAACCCGAAACATACCTTGAATACCATCTGCTTGCAAATGTAAAATACTATCTTAGGATACCTTGAGGTATCTGTAGGGTTTGGGGTTCTATAATCCAACCACCATTTACAGCAAGCTAAACGAGAATGCTATACAACCTTGGGTTAGTCTGAAAATAATCTTTGTGAGTCCAAAGAGGTAAGAATGATAAAATTCTGGATCATGTTTTGTTAGACCTGTATACTATCATGCAATGTCACTGATGCATGACCGAATGCATAGAGCTTTAGCTTTGGTTTTCCCATATCTGAAATGAAGATAATGCATTCCTCAACACCAAGTCTCAAAGGATGCAGCTTAATCCTGGTTACCTGTCCAAAATATGACCAGATACATAAGAAAGCTGATAAGTTGTTATCACACTTATTTGTGGCATGTTGTAAGTAACACAGAGTTTGGAGCAGGAAGTCTCAGGTCTCAGTCCTGGGGATTCTTCTAACAGGTTGTGTAACCCCAGCAGGAGTTTGGCCTAGGGTGAGTTTGGGGTGGGCTCTAGTCTCCTCCCCTATTTCCATGCCTAATACCATTGATGTAAGACACAGTGCCTGCTGAAGGATGCAGCCTCTCTTTAAAGTAGATTTCTGTCCCTATTAGGCTTGTTATACACTCTTTCTGTGTCTCAGTTTCTTCATCTTTGAAAGGGAAATAATAATCCAGGCACCTCTTGCATGTTGAGGCAGGCCTGTGAGTATCCTAAGCAGTTATATCCTTAGAAATGCTCCATGCTACTCTTATTACTATGACCATTACTGCTTACAACACAATGTACCATTTGATGAGACTATTATAAATGGGTTAAGCATTGTACTTTAGGGCTTTATGTATCTCCTTTATCTGCATAACATTGCTGTGAGCTAGTTGTTATTGTTTCCATTTTACACATAAAACTAAAACCCAGAAAAGCCAACCCATTAAGTGGCAAACCTGGGATTTGAACTCTTTCCCTCTGATATAAAGATATGTTGTATTTATCAATATTAGACTGTAAGCAGAAACCTTGAGAATGCTTGGTTTTATGTTTTATTCAACTAAAGTGTATCGAAAACCTACTATATACAAGATACTATGCTAAGAATTGTGCATTAATTACATTATCTTCTTGTAACAGTCCTATGAGCTAAGCAGGGTTTTTTCATCTTGGCTCTATTGCCGTTTTGGCCAGATAGTTCTATCTTTTGAGGGGAGGTCCTGTGTATTGTAGGATGTTTAGCAATATACCTAGTCTCCTCCTCCCCTCAGTTGTGACCACCCAAAATCTCCAGATATTGCTAAGTATCCCTTGGGGGCAAAATCACTCCGAATGAAAAACAGGGAGTTAAAATAATTCTACTTTACAGGTGATGAAAATAAGGTACAGAGAGTTTAGAGTAAATTGCACAGGGTCACAAATCCAGTAAGTGGCAGAATTTGAATCTGGCTCAGGACCTTGGAACCTGACCTCACATTCCTTCTCCCCTGTGGCATCCCTTTATCTGACACTGCCATGTTTCTAAGGAAACTCAAATACCAAAGAGGCCTTCAGGTGTCTCCTGAAAGCCTGACTTCTCCTAGGGTGAGCTGGCCATCAAGATTTTGTCCAGGACTTAGAGGCATGCACACAGGAGGAAACCATGGGTTGCTTCCACTAATGGTTGCAATACAAATAGTTCCACAACTTTGTCTGTACCATTCATAGCTGCTCTCATTTCCTATCAAGTATGAACATATTTTTTTTTTGTCCAGGAAGGTTTCAATCTGTTGCAAACAATAGATGGGTAAAGCACAAAGTTGCAAACCAGTTCAGTCAGTCGCTGGGAGTTTCTGAAGTGACTTAAATAGCCCTGCCAATGTAGGTCGCTATTTTTAAGGCTGAGCTAAGTGTTTGAAAGTGGTTCACACAGCCATGCTCTCAGATAGAAGTCACAGGACATCAGAATTGCAAGAACTCCCAAGGCCTTGCCTGAGACCGGTGGAAATGGACACTGTGCACCCAGGATCACACAGCTGGGATTTCTGGTATTTAAAAAAAAAAAAAAAAAAAAAAAAAAAAACTTTGATGTTTCCTTCTGCCTTGAAAATGGCTGAACTCCTCACCTTCTGATATTCTGGGAAGGTGTGACTGCTTGGTTAAGCCCCTTCTTGCCCTGCTCTTGCCAGAATGGAGAAGAATAGATGACTGAGCCTTTCACTGTTTTTCTGTTCTGAGGATGGATTAAAGTCATTTATACTTGCACAACCACCCAAAGTCCTCTAGTATAGTTATTTAGCAAAGACTTTATAGCACATACTGAGTGCTTTACAAAACCTACTTAATATTCTCCCAATGGGTCCTGTTGTCATCATTTTACCAAGGAGTAACTGGAATTGAGGGGGTTAGGGAGATGAAGCAACTTGTTCAAGGTCGTGGAAAATAAACGGCAGAGCCTGGATTGAAGAGTCTGGTTCTAACCCAATGTTTCTCAAACTTGAGTGGGCATCAGCATTGTGTGGAAGCTTGTTAAACACAGATTGCTGGGTCACCCCCATCACCCCAGAGTTTTGGATTCAGTAGGTCTTGGGTGGGGCCCCAAAATTTACATCTCAAATTCCCAGGTGAAGCCACTATTGCTGGTCCTGGGACTATACTTCTCAAACTCTCTGCTCCAGCATATCTGCTCTTGATCACCACACCCTTTCTCTCCTACCTTGTCAGCTAATTAAAAAAAAAAAAAAAGGAGAGTTACTTGGAGGAGTGGGTCGCCACTTTGGCTGACCAGGGTAGTATAAAATACCAACGCCTAGGCCCTATCCCCAGATATTCAGACTCAATGGCTTGGCTTGGCTTTGGTTCCAAGCATCTGTAGTTTACAGGTTCCTCCACGGGGGATTCCAATGTGCAGTAAGGCATCACATTGGAAACCACTGATTTGGGTGATGCCTCACAAACTTTCCAGGGTTTGTAAATTACATGGGGATCTCAAGAAAATGCAGATTCTGCATTTCTAACAAACCATGAGGTAGTACCCATGCTACAAGATCTCAGCCTAAGCTTGGGGTAGCAAAAACTAGTATTTCCCAAACCCATGATTGCCAGTTAAAAAATACAGAATGCCTCCTTCAATTTAAATTTTCAATAAATAATAACATTACTTTTTGGTATATCTATATATTTCAATAAAATTATACTAACATTTATACTAAAGATTATTCATGGTTTATTTGAAATTCAATTTAAGTGGATATTTTTGTTTGGCTTTGCTTTTTTGCTAAATCTGGCAACCTTACCTGAAGACAAGAATCATCTGAATTACTTGTTTCGATGTATTCATGCCTATTCATGGATTTCTTGTTCTATTCCAGACCTGCTAAATCATAATCATCATTTCTGGGACCTGGTAATCTGTATATTTAACAAGTGCTGCCAGGTGCTTCTTTTCAGCTCAATTTGGGAAGTACATAAAACCCTGGATTATGACTGCCTGAAATCCTCATACTGGCCATTGTCAGGGCTGGACTTGTAGTCATCACACTGCATAGGAACTAGAGCCAAATCCCTCTGCAATTACAAACTGTGTCGTTAACTTTTCTCAAGGTTTTTATGGATAAATACTTACAAAGGCTGTTTTTTTTTTTTTCCCACTTGCACTTTGAATTTGCTAAATCATACTAAGCCCTTTCAGATCCATGTATTTTTTTGTCAACACTTAACAGACATGTAGCCATGTTTGATCTTAATTATTCAATTATTTGTTTTATATCAGGAGATGCTCCTTGAGCTAGATTCACTTGATTCGCATTTGTAGAGTTTTCCAGTATTGGCACTTCATTTGGTATTTTATGACAAGAGGCTTTATTTGAAAATATCTTGCTAAATGGTTGTTAGCTGCTTCCTGAACATACTGTACAGGACAACGTAGTTTATAATAAAATTCAGGCTTCCTCCAACTCGTTATTATAATGCTGTATTTTACATGTAAATTATATTAGGAAGCCTGTGTCTTTCCTTTAGTGATTAAGATTTCATGGAGGGGAAAAAGAAGGGAAAGAAAAGGAAAAGGAAGAGGAAGAGGGAAAGGAAAAGAAAGGAAAGGAAAGGAAAGGAAAAGAAAAGAAAGGAAAGGAAAGGAAAAGAAAAGAAAAGAAAGGAAAGGAAAGGAAAGGAAAGGAAAGGAGAAAGGAAAGGAAAGGAAAGGACAGGACAGGACAGGACAGGACAGGGAAGGGAAGGGAAGGGAAGGGAAGGGAGGGGAGGGGAGGGGAGGGGAGGGGAGGGGAGGGGAGGGGAGGGAGGGGAGGGGAGGGGAGGGGAGGGGAGGGGAGGGAAGGGAAGGGAAGGGAAGGGAAAGGAAAGGCAGTTTGTTTTTAATAAGCCTCCTCCGGGGAAGATAAACTTTCTGATACCGTACATAATTGAGTAAGCCAGAATAAATTGTTGCATTCTCTACACAGGCCTCCTTTCACTCACAAGGATATTCTTTGTGCCATCTCTAACTGTATTATTGCTTTTGGAAACATTTTTAATAATAGAATAGACTGTGTTCATACCTGTAAGAGCTTGTTTTCTTGATACCACCTTAGAAAGCATTCCAAATGCATTCTCTACTAGTGTAGAGAAATTGGTGGGGTTTTTTGGGGGTTTGTGGTTTTTTTTTTTTAATAGTACCTCAGGGTAGCAAATTCATGTATTCTCTCACTGCAGGGAAGCAGCACATTTAAAAACAAAAACAAAAACAAAACAAAACAAAAACCACCAGAAGAAATTGCCACTGCTGACTTTTGCACAAAGAAGAGGAACAAAATGCTTCCCATGTCTTTTAGTAGTCAATGGGCCACAAATAATCCTATGGTGGCATTCTACATTTACCAGACCAGTATTAAATTTGTGAACACTTTTTCCGACAAAAACAAACCGTTCCTACATCCTTTATAAAGGCTGTAGGAAAACGGAAAGGAAGTTAAGGAAAAGGAATGGAAGTGGTTAAAATTATGCAAAATAGTTCATCTGCGGAAAACATGCAGGAAATAGGCTTGTTTCACTTGAGAGGTGCTGGAAGGGCTGGACTGGGCTGGGCTGGAGAGGGATGAGTTGCCCAATATCCTGGGGAATTGAAAGTCTGAAATGCCGAGACCCCTGCTTTGGATGTTTGCTGCGGGGGAGCCACCACATGAGGTTGTTTAGGGTGCACCTAGTGCGAGAGTTCCCAGCTGTGTTAGCCCCTGCCACACTCACTAGCCTGAGCTGGCACCAGGCTGGGGGAAGGGTGCCTGCTCTGTGGTCATCTGACTGCAGGGGGCGCTGTTTCCTCTTTGCAAAGGGCTCACGGGTAGCTGAGACTGTGAGTTCCTGAAAGCATCATCACTGCTCCCTGCCACCAGCTTCGGTGGTGCCAGCCTGGGATTTGGAACCACCCAAAGGCTTTTACAGGCTATGCAGTGAGTAACTTCATCTGGAGTGAAAGGACCAAGTGATGAGGAATGTTGAGCCATCCTAAAATGGCATCGTTTACTTCCTTCCAAAGTATGGTTAAGGTCTGAGGAAGTCTTGGGCATTCATGAGGGCAAGGAGGAATTTCTGCAGGTCCTGGACTGAGGAGGCTTAGCCAGGATTCATTGAGGCTTCAGAAACTGGTCTCAGGCCTCTGGTTAGACTGTGACTACAAGGCTGCCCATTGCTATTGCTTGTCACGTGGAGTTACTTCCTCTTTCTTCTTGATCTTGGAAAGGCAGGCACCTAGAAAATTCTCCAGAACCTACCCTTTCATTTTGCTGCTGAATTGAATTTAAGTTGTAAACTAGAAATTGTAAAAGATAATGTGTCGATTTTTGTTGCAACTTAAATTGGGGGTTTGCCCAATTTAAGAGGAGCAAGTCACATTCTCCTTTCAGAGTTTGTCTCAGAAGGAATGTTCAGGAGTCAGGTGTAATGATGCTTTTTTTTTTTTTTTCTTTTCCAGCCACAGGACGAAGTCTTCAGGCTGGCCACCTCCCTCAGGACCCTGGGGCTTGAACCAGGTGCCCCCCTATGGATGGGAGATGACGGCAAACCGAGATGGGCGAGACTACTTCATCAAGTAGGTTCAACAGATGGCATGAACAATAGGATCCTTGGCCAATGGACTTCTTTATCTTTATGAGAATGAACATACTTAAATTAGGCACTCATAGGCATTTGGAGGCCATGACTAAAGCAGCTGGATCTCCTAAACCAGCTGCTTATATTTTTATATATTTCTATATTTATTTCTATACACTTGTATTTCTATATATTGTGATGTTGGGTTGCTTCATTCTTGGACAGGCACCATCTTCGAGTGACAATTCACTGTGTAGCATGGTAAGCCTGACTCAGAGCAAAAGTTACCACCATTCAATATTAGGCCAAGTTTTATTCATTGTCTGAGACTAACAACCAAAGTTGGACATGCAAGAATTTCATTTACAAGGTTGTTTAGGAGTGGTCAAGACAGGAATGTTACTTTCTCATCTGTAATTTTTTAAAAAATCAGCTAAAAGGATAATATACATTATCTGTTTTATTGTAAATTTCTCACACTAACATTGGCTTAAGTTTTGGATTTTTGTGGTGCTCTGCTTTTTTGTTAATTGTGTTATAGAGAGAAAGATAACATGAAATTTACCATTTTAACCATTTTTAGGTGTACAATTCAGTGGCATTAAGTACATTCACAATGTTGTGCAACCATTCACTACTATCCATTTCCAGAACTTTTTCATGATACCCAAAAGAAACTTTGTACCCATTAAACAATAACTGCCAGTTCTTCCCTCCCCTTACCCCATGGTGACATCTATTCTACTTTCTGTCTCTATAAATTTATCTGCTCTAGGGACCTCATATAAGTGAAATTATGTATCTTTTTGTCTTCAACTTCTTTCACTTAGCATAACATTTTCCAGCATGTCAGAATTTTGTCCTTTTTTATTTTTCCTTTTTAATGTTCCCTTGTGTGGACATTTTGTTCATTCATTCATTTGTTAATGGACACTTGGGTTGTTTCCACCTTTTGCCTATTGTTACTAGTATTGTTATGAACACTGGTGTACAAGCATCTATTTGAGTCCCTGCTTTCACTTCTTCTGGACACACATACCCAGGCGCGGAGTTGCTGGAACATATGGAATTGCTGGGTCAAAATTAAAGTCTGTGTTTAACTTTTTGAGGAACCACCAAACTGATTTTTGGAGTGGCTGCAGAGTGGTCTTGTGTTTTTTGGGGGGTTTTTTTGTGTGTGTGTGAGAAGAGCATTTATATTTCTCAAAATGGCCAGGGTCCATACTGCCCTTTTTCTCCAACCTGAGCAAAATATCCTTAATTATAAGACATTCATGAAACAGATTTGAAATCAGGAAGCGTGGTTGGTTCTAGCCTTATCATAATAGAGCAGAGATTGGAGGCCAGAAAAAAATTATTTCACAACCACATGCTATGTTCTTTATTCCAGCCAAGTTGCTTATGGACTGATTAGTCAAACACAGGATCACCGTGAGGTGAGAGGTCATTTTTATAAAAAATATCTGCCGAGGTTGTTTCTAGGGGATTTGGTCTTTTGTACCAACCCCCGCCCACCACCACCACATACAAGTGAGGATTGTTGAAAAATAGCAACAGGGACAACACATGTGAATGTTGTGGACAGTTTCTCAGTCTCTGAAGCCCACATCTCTCTCCTTCCCTAGAATTGCTGCACAGGGGACAGGACTCCCATCCCTTCAGAGCACAGTTTGTTTCTGAGGTACTTGACTCCTGGGTCCATCCCAGGAAGATCCAGGATGCCCTTGAACATGACTGGAAAGTGGCTCCCTGGCTCTCCAAGGCTTTCCTAAGGATGAGCTCACAGAGATATTATCATAGAAATGGCAGTGGGAGCAGAGCCTCCCAGAAACCTCAAAGATTAGAAGAAAGGCCAATAGTTTGGCTCAAACCCCAGATTTTGAATTCATAATTTCATACCATTGTCCAAGTCCCTTAGGCTGCTAGGAAGATGGTATTTTTTAATATTATATTGTACCATCTATTTTGTAACATGGCTATGACTTTGTGCAATTGGCTCAGTTAAGGTGACCTAGATGCTTTGACTCAAAACAATAAAAATTTGTGGCTGAGGAAATATCGTTTTTAAAAGACATGGATTTATGGGTTTATGAAGGTATGAATCAGACTTCTCTGATTAAAACAGATGTTTCTTTTCCTCTGGTTGGATTTGGGTTCCCATACATTCCAGGTCATTCGATCAATAGGTGGAAATCCAAACTGAGGCCAACTGGTTAGAGGTTCTGGGAATGTCAGCTAGCTCTGCCTTCATGTATTACCATTACCATCACTGACATTTTTAAGAGCCAGACTGGGTGTCAGTGTAACATTTACACTGGCCTAATGCCCACTGTTAAAACATAAGAGCAAATCAGCAGCTTAATAGAGAAACCTGCACTGATTATTAAATGGCAAGTTTTAAAACCAAAGTCACCAGTGTCATTTTTCCAAATCCATGTGGTTTCATTTTACTTGAAAAGTAAGTTTCTACAGTCCTCTCAGAGAAAGTTTTAAGATGTCAAAAACAGTATTTCTTCTGAAAGTGTTTGTTCTTTATCACTAATGAGTTTTATAAATAATGACAATCATTATTTTTCTTTCCTTTTTTTTTTTTTTTTTAACTTACTGGGTAATGTTTATTACAAAGAGGTACTCTAATTATCAGAGTTCTCGGGAGCCCAGGTTTGCAGTGTGGAATATTTCTGTACTCATTAGTTTTAGAAGTTAAAGGGACAATTTGAAAATTAATCTATGGTTAGTAATTAGCACCTTTGCATTTAATTTTTCACTCTCTTGCATATTTTTGAAAGAGAAATTTAGATGTTTTCTTTTTTTTATCTCATCTTAGTATGTAAACAATAACCCACATCAAACAATTGTTTTTGATGGAAGTACAAGTATTCCGAGTGACAGACAAAGCTATGGGAGGAAGTTGGCTTTTATGTGTTCAAAGTTAGAGTCTAACAACTAAATAATGAGATAATTCTAACATAATGAGTCTTTCAGGACATGGCCCAGGAGAGTTCAAAATGTGCTCAAGTTTCATCTTTCCTCTTCCATACCCAATTTTTTAGGGTAGGGCTGGGTAACCTGTTTTCTATAGACTTACTGATTCACGGGGTTAAATGAAGGATGCAATACACACATGCTAATATATGTTTTATAATACTGTATAGGCTGCAAACTAATGGTTCTCAACCTTGGCCACACATTGGAATAGACTGAGGATCAGTAAAAAATCCTGATGCCTGGGTCTGGGGTCGAGCCTGGGAATAATGAGTTTCAGGAGCTCCCCAGGAAATTCTAATGAACAGCTATGGTTGCTGCTGTAAAGCACTTGCAACACATAATCTCATTTGTTTGGCTTCAACACAGAAATTATTTACTTCATTTTTCTGGATGGTAAAACTGAGACTCAGCCTATGAGAAAGAAAAACTTCTGTTGATATTCTTGGAGAAATATGAAATGCAGTTTTAAGGAACAGAAAACATTGTTTAAGAAATATGATAGATGCAAATTTCAAATTTCTCAGTTCCCTATTATTACCAGTTAAGAGACAGCAGAGCAGGGGAAGGGGGGAAGACAGATAGAAAGAAAGAAACTACAAGGAAAAGGAAAGAGTCATGGGAGAGAGTGTCCCAATGAGAAATGGATGAAAGAGGGAGAGATGAAGAGAAACAGAGAAAGTGAGATACTCTAAGGTGATTGTTATAATAACAGCATCAATTAATGATAACTTTAGATGTAGGTATAGATGGAGAGGGATGTGGATATATTACAAAGCCAATCATAGATACAGACACAGAAATAGACATAGATGTAGATATACATATAGATGATATAGAATATAGATATTGATGTATTAATACAGATATAGATGGGTATAGATATACAGATGGATGTAGACTATAGATATAGATGATAGAGCTATAGATATGGATATGGGTATAGATGATTAGATACAGATATAGACTATAGATGAGTGACTTATACAATCACATTCACCCAGGAGAGTCCTGGTTTATGGGTGTCGTTCTGAAGTAATTACAGACAGCACCTCCTTTTGCTCTCAAAGTGTTCTGGTTTGGATAATACAAGATAAGGTATTTTTAAAATACTTTACATGTTTAAAAGTCAGAGAATGAGGAACACCATCTTTTAGTTAAATTGGGTAAAAATATGCTTGTTTGACTGTGAAGGTAGGGAGAGTTAATGCAAAAGTACCATGATTCAATAAATCTGGAACTTTGGTTTTCTCAATTACAGGAAAAAATTAAAACATGAGCAAAATGAATATTACAATACTAGCTGGCAAAATAGATTATTATGATGAGCCAAGTTAGAGCCTGAGAATAGAGATGGGCGTTGGAGAGGAGACTGGAGGGTCAATTCCGAAGCACATGGCCTGATTTTTCAAGTTCTAAATTTGAGAGGCTTGTTGTTGTTGTTGGCCTGCTGGCTTCCTGGCCACCTTCATCCTGTGTGCACAGAAAGTAGCCCTGCATAAGGATTGGACAAGACATGCTGTTCTATTATTCTACCAGCAATTCCCATGGTGGGCAATTAAACTGAGTACTATCTCCTTAATGCAGAATAATTCAGCTCTGAATCCTGAAGAGTGGAAATTAGTAATGAGATGTGAAAACTTCCACTTTGTTCTCCAGTATGGGCTTGGCTCAACTTGGGAGTAGTTTAGTCATTCCCATCTGTCAATCTATTCCATGGTCAATGTGAAATGTATTTTTGGCTTATCTGTCTCCAGAAAATAATAATCTGAATAAATACAAATAATTTGTGTGCCCTTTCTTATCAACCACAGCAAAAGACAGTCAAGTCAACATGATAGGATTCTGTCATCATGGAAATTAGAAATAGAAAAGGCTTACCTCATTCTTTTGTGTGAGCCTCAAAGTATTTACCCAGTCTAATAGGGTATCTTCAAATATTATTTGTTAGTTCTAGGGCTATTCTTTGGATATTTTATTTCTTGATTTTTACTACAAGATTTCATGAGACTTTTACTGTTATTCTGTGGAGTCCCTTTATCTGTTATTCTGTGGTGAATTCCCTTAAACTTTTTCTTCTCTAAAAATTTGTTTAAATGTCAAGAAGAGTTAAGGTGTAAAGTTGGGATGTGGATATTGTGGTTGTGCCCATCATCTCCTGTGATATTTTTATATTTGAAACAGACACCAATTTCCTACTTTATCAAGGCTACATTTTAATACACACCCAACAAAGGACTAATTGATCTGAGAGATTACACAAGTTGTTATCTTTTGTCTCTGCTAATAAAATGCTGCAGGTCTTTGTGGAAATTAACAGTTGTGCCCATGAAGGAAATAAGATAAATCTCTTGGTGATAGGTTACTCTGTTATTCTGTGAGGTTTATACATGTCCAAAGAGTTAACAACTAGCAATATGTTAGAAGACAGGCAGTTTGCCTCATTTTGTGTGTGTGTTTTTGATGAACAATTCTTAAATAAAATTTGTTGCTTTTGAGTACACATGATGGGTTCTGCATAAAAATCAAATACTTGCCTCATGGCAAGAGCAAATGTCATTTGGTTCAATGAGTTCTTAGATCCCAAGCATCCAGTCAAGGAGAGGAAAGTATATTATAATTTTGGAATGGGGGGAACAAAGTCAATATAATAGTATCATTACATGAAATGAAAGTTAATTATGCCCTGTCAATACAAAAGCTTCCCAGGCAGAACATTAGGGGCTGTTTATTCCCTTCATTGGAACAGATTTGTTTTCTTTTGAATCTGACAAAGCACCTATCTGCTGAGTTAATAATCACTGCTCCCAGCTGGAAGGTAAGTTTGCAGAGTTGATGGAAGGGCTTTTAACAGGAAAGCTCTGAAATGACTC
Source organism: Rhinopithecus roxellana (assembly GCF_007565055.1). NCBI lineage: Eukaryota > Metazoa > Chordata > Mammalia > Primates > Cercopithecidae > Rhinopithecus > Rhinopithecus roxellana. Next base: position 78,115,057 of record NC_044555.1, read on the forward strand.
TTTCATTCCAGATCTAATTTGGCATATGGCACAAAGAGCTGTGCTAGGCAAACTTCTCCTGTATCAGAGGTTGTTTCATTTTCCCTGTGCATTTCTTCTTGAAACTTTGCTGGCTCACTTAATCTGGCCTTCACTCTAGGACAAATCCCTGAGTTTCTCTCCTTATTTGTCCAGCAGGCCAAAGTATCTGGAGGGATTGTAATTATCTGAAGTTCCTTGGGCCACTTGACTACAACAGAGTTGGGACATGCATATTCAGGCCAAATTGTGGACAGCAGGTTAGCTAGTGCACTGGGTCGCCTCTTTCTTCTCCTGTGCTGTATATAGCCCCTAGGGATGTACAGGAGGTGGGTCACAAAGTCCATTCGGTATCACAGGGATGGCCAACCTGTGCAAAGGAGAAACACCTGGAGGACCAGGTTTCCATCACAGCCTGTAATTGAAATACTAGCTTGGGGCTGCCTGCCACCCTTGATTTTTTTGAGTGGCCTCTGGACCTCTTCTTTCTAGATTGAGCCAACCCTTGCAGAGAGCAATTTTGATGGTATTGCCTAAGGCTGGGGCACAGGCAGAAATTCTGGCCTGTGCCAAATGCCACGTGGGGGTATGGGTGTTGCTGCCAAGTAAATTGGCTGAACTTAAGAGGACATGGAATCACCTTGGTGGCAGGTGTCTTTTCAGTATTGTCTGTACTCTAGCATAAAAGGAGAGCAGGGCTGGGCATGGTGTCTCACACCTGTAATCTCAGCACTTTGGGAGGCCAAGGTGGGCGGATCACCTGAGGTCAGGGGTTCGAGACCAGCCTGATCAACATGGAGAAACCCTGTCTCTACCAAAAATACAAAATTAGCCAGGCATAGTGGCGCATGCCTATAATCCCAACTACTTGGGAGGCTGAGGCAGGAGAATTGCTTGAACCTGGAAGGCAGAGGTTGCAGTGAACCAAGAATGTGCCATTGCACTCCAGCCTGGGCAACAAGAGCAAAATTCCATCTCAAAAAAAAAAAAAGAAAGAAAGAAAAAAAAAGAAAAAAAGAAAAAGAAAAAAAGACGAGCAACTGAGACAGGAGGGCTGGTGACAGAAGTGCCATACTGTGGTCCACCAAAAGGTGGGAAACTGCAGTTTCTGCCAAGCCCTTATTCTGTAGCTCCTCTCAAAGCTTGAATAAAGCCTTGTTATCAATGGCCAGTTTCTGGTGAAGAGCCCCTTCAATTGCAAGGATGATAAGAGATCACACTACTCTTGATGCCAATGAACACTCAAATCAATCTGAGTCAAGAGTAGCCATGTCACATATTTGCTGCATGGAGCATGCCATCCGGCCGCTCCAGAAACACAGGTTTGGTATTAGGTATTCAGGTTGGGAAGGCTGGGAGAAACTCAAAAATGCTTTCTGATCTTAAAGGGTGCTGCTGAGCACATGGGGCTGGCTCCATAATGTTTAGAATCTGTTGCAAAATGAAAATGCAGGTCCCTTGTTCAAAAAGCAGGATAAAAGTGCTGGAAAAGGTATGAAAATGTAAAGCTTTTCCCCTTCGTCTGTGGTCTCTCTGTCAACATGTCATAGAGTTTTTTATTTCCTATTTAATGACTTTTTTTAAGATGGAGTCTCTCTCTGTTGCCAGGCTGGAGTACAATGGCACAATCTCAGCTCACTGCAACCTCTGCCTCCTGGGTTCAAGAGATTCTCCTGCCTCAGACTCCTGAGTAGCTGGGATTGCAGGTGCATGCCACCACGCCCAGCTAATTTTTGTATTTTTAGTAGAGATGGGGTTTCACCATGTTGGCCAGGATGGTGAATCTTGACCTTGTGATCTACCCTCCTCAGCCTCCCAAAGTGCTGGGATTATAGGCGTGAACCACTGCACCCAGCCTATTTAATGACATTTCATAATAAGACAAATGAAAATTTTCAATTATTAGCAGGAATTTTACTGATCATCCTTGTATGATGAAAGTTTCAGATGAAAATATAAGAGCATTAACTTGTCTAAAGAATCACTGAAATTATACAATTTGTATTTCATAGCTTATACATGCATATGTCTTTCATTCTAATCAGAACAGAAATGCTGCACACAACTAACTCAATTGTTTTGACTGTACTTCTTAATATGAGCACATCCTACTAACACTCCCTCCCTTTGGCTCGCTGTGAATAAGGGAAAACTGAAAGGAAAAGAACAGTGGGCAGCCCTATCTTTTTCTATGTCATCGTTTTCAGTGTAAGTGGTTGGCTAATACAGGGAAGTAACACAAGTAAGAAAGGATATGGCAGGGTTCCTTGGTCATTCATGTTGCTTAGAAGGTCATGTCTGTTAAAAACTCATTAGCCTTTAGCCATCACCTCCCAACCTCACCTCTTGACTCTTTTTTAAAAATCATTTCTCACATGACCTTCTCAATAAAGGCTTAGCAAAGAGGAATGATTGCTTTTAGCTGTTGACTCCCTCAGACAGCAATCTCCATGCCCTGTCAAGGATAGGTTTTTCTCACAAAAAGATATATACTTTTCTTCCCCCACCCCCAAGGTAATCCTCTAAGCCAGGTCAGCAAACCTTTTCTGTAAATGGTCACATAGTAAATATTTTAGGCTTTGGAGGCCATGTGATCTCTGTTATGACTCAACAGTACAAGTCTGCCATGGTAGTGTTAAAGCAGTCATAAGAAACATGCAAATAAATGGACATGGTTGTGTTCCAATAAAACTTTATTTACAAAAACAGACTGGGAGCTGGATGTGACCCATGGGCTATATAGTACTTTGCCAATCCCTACTCTAAAACATCATCCATTTGAGCCCATTCTTATATTTTTAATTCACGAACTGATAAATTTTCAAAACCCTCCCATGAAATGAGGAGCTGACACGTGTTTTATGTTTGAAAGAAACTAGAGCAGAGATCAGTAAAATGACTTTTCTGAGGTTGCACGGAGCTAAAAACGGACCTCAGAGCCCCAGTTTGTCCTACTTGTTGCCAGAAAGCTTTATGATGTGTCTTCTATCAGCATGCATTTCTTGCCTAGCTCTGACACCTATGACCTACCTTAAAGGTCGTTCTAGGAACAATGTCAAAATTCACCAGAGAAGTACAACTTTTAATATGAAAATGCCATGACTCCTCCCTTCCTTTTGGTGGGTGTTCACAGGGAGGAGGTCTGCTTATCAATCACAGAGTTTGCAGCTGCTCTCCCCCTCTAACCAGCACTTTGTGGGAGGGGTATAGAGGACAGGAAATGATAGCAGGGGGCAGCCCAGTCACAATGGAATGCTTAATGCAAGTGCAAATAATTATTAGGAAGGTGAAAATTACATAGCAAGTTGCTCTTACTAATGGTCGACAGAAAAACAACCCCATTGTACTTTCAAAAAGTTAATTATCCATAGTGTTTTGGAAAAAATTTTGCTTATTATCGTTGTGGAATTTTATAAGGCTGCTGTGTAAATGTCCTCAACTCATTTTTGGTGTTATTCTGTTCTAGATTGTTCTCTCAGCTTCTATAACACCATTCTCCTCTTTTGCTCCAAGCTCATGGGAGGTTCCTCAGCTGGTTTTTTGTTTTGTTTTGTTTTTTAGCTCAACATTTAAACTTCAGTTTCCCACATTATCAAGCCCACATTCCTACATAAAACCCCCAAAAGGGTAAAGGATTAATGAGTTCAATATGTCGGTACCGTTTGGTTTTGGTCCAGAAATTATTGGAGACTCATGACTATTCTTCTACAGGAGATAAAGGAGATCAACAAAAATTAGTTTGTACTGCCTAGAATATTGTCTGGGAAATAGTATGCAGTTAATAAGTATTTGTTGAATAGATGTTTAGATGTATGTTTGTATCAGTAGATGGATGGATGAATGGATGGATGGTTGAATAAACCTGTTTTTGAAGCCTTATATCCAGTGGGCCATGAGGGAAAATGCTGATACACAAATCAGTGAGTATCTCTTCTTAAATTACTGATGTAGAAATGTCATTAGAAGAATTTAGGCATTAGCCCGGCACGGTGGCTCACGCTTGTAATCCCAGCACTTTAGGAGGCGGAGGCGGGCAGATCATGAGGTCAGGGGTTTGAGACCAGCCTAACCAACATGGTGAAAACTCGTCTCTACTAAAAATACAAAAATTAGCCAGGCGTGGCAGTGCATGCCTATAATCCCAGCTACTCAGGAGGCTGAGACAGGAGAATCGCTTGAACCCGGGAGGTGGAGATTGCAGTGAGCCGAGATCATGTCACTGCACTTCAGCCTGGGTGACAGAGTAAGACTCTGTCTCAAAAAAAAAAAAAAAAAAAAAAAGAATTTAGGCATTTAGTGTGATACCACCTTTCTCCTGCAAGAATGGCCATAATCAAAAAACCAAAACATAGTAGATATTGACATGGATGCAGTGAACAGGGAACATTTCTACACTGCTGGTAGGAATATAAGCTAGTGCAACCACTATGGAAAACAGTATGGAGATTCCTTAAGGAATTAAAAATAGAACTACCATTTGATCCAGCAGTCCCACTACTGGGTATCTACCCAGAGGAAAAGAAGTCATTATACGAAAAAGATACTTGCACATTCAAGTTTATAGCAGCACAGTTCGCAATTGCAAAAACGTGGAACCAACCCAAATGCCCATCAATCAATAAGTGGATAAAGAAACTGTGGTGTATATACATACGATGGAATACTACTCAGCCATAAAAAGGAATGAATTAATGGCATTCACAGTGACCTGGATGAGACTGGAGACTATTATTCTAAGTGATGTAACTCAGGAATGGAAAACCAGATATCATATATTCTCACTCATAAGTGGGAGCTAAGCTATGAGACTGCCAAGGCATAAAAATGACATAATGGACTTTGGGGACTCAGGGGAAAGGGTGGGAAGCAGGTGATGAATAAAAGGCTACAAATAGGGTACAATGTATACTGCTTGGGTGAAGGGTGCACCACTAAAGAACTTACTCATGTAACTAAACACACCTGTTCCCCAATAACCTATGGAAATAAAAAAAATTATAAGAATGTAGGCATTCAGGTAAAGCCTATATTTTATAATAAGACACTAAACGTTTATCAAAACCTTGTCACCAATTCATATGTTAGTGTGGCTGTTTATCAGAAATTCAAGATGCAATAAAATTATCTTTCTGGAAATAGTGTGGTTGCAGTATTTTAGCAACAAGTGGCATAGAATAACAAAGCAAAGATATTAGAGTAAAAACACTTGGGCTAAAATCCCAGCTCTTTCAGTGTTAGCTCTGTGATGGTGGATTATCACTAGGACACTGTGGGCCTCACTTTTCTCATTATACAACAATGTGTTTGGACTAGAAATCTGTATCATCTGGGAATCCTGTGAGGTACAAGCAACAAAAAATTCTAAATCAATTTGGCTTCAATGATAAAAATAATTTGTTGGTTTATGTACCTAAAAAATTGGTGATAAAACTGTTACAGCCAAAAGGAGCCTAAGGCTACATGACAACTCAATATAATATGGTATACTGGTTGGAATTTTGGAACAAATAAAGGACATTTGGTAAAACCTAAAGAAATCTGAATAAAGTATGGACTTTAGTTAATAATAATGTATCAATATTGGTTCATTAATTGTGACAAATGTACCACACTAATGTAAGATGTTACCAATAGGGGAAACTGAGTGCCAAATATACAGGAATGCTCTGTGATTTTTCTGCAAATCTAAAAGTGTTATAAAATAATGCCAGACATAAGAAATACATAAAATGGGGTAATGTCAGCAAGAAGGCAGACTAGGAAGCTTCAGTTCCTCATTCTCCCAGAGAGCCACAAAATTAACAACAAGTTATTGACCAGAATAACTTTGTGAGAATTCTAAAGACTAGTTGAAAAGTTACCGCATCTAGACCAATGTAAAACCAAGAAGGAATTCCAGCAAAAAGGAAAGGAAAGTTTTAAAAAGTTTTGTATACCTGTTGTCCATGCTTCTCTCCCTATCTGATTTAGCACAGTGCAAGTAACAGGAAACCTCCCACTTTGGGAATCCTCTTTTAGGATGAAAACAAAAGAGCGGACCATGCATCCAGTATGTGGTCTAGTCTGGAGGCTGCCTAAGGAACTGGTTCCTGAGTTAAATTACTCAGAGCACTGATGGGACTTAGTGAAGCACTGGTGGCCTTGTTTGGAAGCTGCTGAAAACAAGACATGATCCTCATGGCATGTTATAGCTGCAGTTCCAAAGGCAGACACCAGCAGAAGCAAGGTTCACAGGCTTCTGAGAAGAAACAGGAACAATAAGCTGCTTAGGAAATTGAAGATGTTTAAAAGCATAGACGCACATGCAGAGAAGACAGCATATCCTTAGAAAAAGTTTGGAGAGGTCCTAGAATCTATAGTGGAGCTAATCAGTAAAAATTTTTCCCTGCACAAAATCAGTCTATAAAGACTAGGAGAGGTGGTTGTTTCTCAAATGCCCAAGTCTCAACAGCAGCAGCAACAAATCCCAAGGCATACAAGGAGAGAGGGAAACCTGGCCCAATCAGACTGCCAAAATAAAACTCCAGAAACTGACCCTAAAGAAACACAGATCAATTCTCCCTCACAAATAATTTAAAGTAACTGTACTAAACATGCTCAATGAACTAAAATGGAACACAGATAAACAACTAAATAAATTCAGGAAAATGAGTCATGAACAAAATAAGCAGATCAACAAAGAGACACAAACTATAAAGAAGAACCAAACAAATTCTGAAAGTGAAAAATATAATAACAGAACAGAAAAAAATTCAAGAGGTTTCAACAGAAGACTGGATTTGACAGAAAAAAAAAAAAAACCAACAAACTTGAAGACAGATTATTAGAAGTCATTATTAGAAGTAACAAAGTCAGAGGATTAAAAAGAAAAAAATAAAAGTGAAGAGAGCCTAGGGGACTTATGGACACTATCAGGCAGATCATTATATGCATGATGGGAGTCCCAGAAGGAAAAGAGAGGGAGTAAGTGCTTATTTGAACCAACAATGGCCAAAAATTTTTCAAACTTGAAGGAAAAAAGAATGGGCATACAAATTCAAGAAGCTCAAAGAATTTCAACCAGGATAAATTCAAAAAGACCCACATGAAAATGCATTGTAATCAAATTGTCAAAAGTCAAAGACAAAGAGTCTTGAAAGCTGCAAGAGAAAAATAGCTCATCACACACAAAACAGCTTCCATAAGGTTATCAGTAGAATTACCAATAGATAACTTATAGGCCAGAAGGAAGTGACAAAGAATACTGTATCCAGAAATTGCCACAGCCACCTCACCTTCAGCAGCCACCACCCTGAACAGTCAGCAGCCATCAACACCGAGGCAAAACCTTCCATTAGCAAAAAGATTATGATATGCTGAAGGCTCAGACAATTGTTGCCACTTTTTAGCAATGAAGTATTTTTAATTAAGGTGTGTACATTGTTTTTTAAGGCACAATGTTATTACACATTCAATAGACTATAGTATGGTATGAACATATTTTTTAAGTTCTGGGATACATGTGTAGGACTTGTAAGTTTATTACACAGGTAAACATCTGCCATGGTAATTTACTGCACCTATCAACCCATCACCTAGGTATTAAGTCCCACATGCATTAGCTATCTATCCTGATGCTCTCCCTCCCCCCACAACCCCCAACTACAGGCCCCAACTACAGGCCCCAGTGTGTGTTGTTCTTCTCCCTGTGTCCATGTGTTCTCATTTTTCAGCTCCTGCTGATAAGTGATAACATGTGGTGTTTAGTTTTCTGTTCCTGCATTAGTTTGCTGAGGATAATGACTTTGAGCTCCATCCATGTCCCTGCAAAGGACATGATCTCATTCCTTTTTATGGCTTCATAGTATTCTGTGGTGTATATGTACCACATTTTCTTTATCCAGTCTATCACTGATGGGCATTTAGGTTGATTCCATGTCTTTTCTATTGTAAATATTGCTGCAATGAACATATGCATGAATGTAACTTCATAATAGAATTATCTATATTCCTTTGGGTATATACCCAGTAATAGGATGGCTGAGTCAAACGGTATTTCTGGTTTTAAGTTTTTGAGGAATTGCCCCACTGTCTTCCACAATGGTTGAAACTAATTTACATTAACACCAAAAGTGTGAAAGCATTCCTATTTCTCCACAGCCTTGCCAGCTTCTGTTGTTTCTTGACTTTTTAATATACTATTCTGACTGGCATGAGATGATATCTTATTGTGGTTTTGATTTGCATTTCTCTGATGATCAGTGATATTCAGCTTTTTTTCATATATTTCTTGGCCACATAAATGTCTTCTGTTGAAAAGTGTCTGTTCATATCCTTTGCCCACTTTTTAGTAGGGTTGTTTTTTCTTGTAAATTTGTTTAAATTTCTTATAGATTCTGGATATGAGACCTTTGTCAGATGGATAGATTGCAAAAATTTTCTCCCATTCTATATGTTGTATGTTCACTCTGATTATAGTTTCTTTTGCTGTGCAGAAGCTCTTTAGTTTAATTAGATCCTATTTGTCAATTTTTGTTTCTGTTGCAATTGCTTTTGATGTTTTAATCATGAAATCTTTGCCTGTGCCTACATCCTGAATGGTATTGCCTAGATTCTCTTCTAGGGATTTTATAGTTTTGTGTTTTACATTTAAGTCTCTAATCCATCTGGAGTTAATTTTTGTATAAGATATAAGGAAGGGGTCCAGTTTCAATTTTCTATATATGGCTAGCCAGTTCTCCCAGCACCATTTATTAAATAGGGAATTCTTTCCCCATTGCTTGTTTTTGTCAGGTTTGTCAAAGATCAGATAATTGTAAATGTGCAGTCATATTTCTGAGATATCTATTCTGTTCCATTGGTCTATATGTCTGCTTTTGTACAGTACCATGCTGTTTTGGTTGCTGTAGCCTTACAATATAGTTTGAAGTCTGGTAGAGTGATACCTCGAGCTTTGTTCTTTTTGCTTAGGATTGTCATGGCTATATGAGCTCGTTTTTGGTTCCATATGAATTTTAAGGTGGTTTTTGCTAATTCTGTGAAGAATGTCAATGGCAGTTCAATGAGAATAGCACTGAATATATAAATTACTTTGGGCAGTATGGCCATTTTCATGGTATTGATTCTTCCTATCCATGAGCATGGAATGTTTCTCCATTTGTGTGTGTCCTCTCTGATTTCTTTGAGCAGTGATTTCTAGTTCTCCTTGAAGAGGTCCTTCACTTCCCTTGTTAGCTGTATTCCTAGGTGTTTTATTCTCTTTGTAGCAATCGTGAATGGGAGTTCACTCATGATTTGGCTCTCTGCTTGTCTATTGTTGGTGTATAGGAATGCTTGTTATTTTTGCACATTGATTTTGTATCCTGAGATTTTGATGAAGTTGCTTATCAGCTTAAGAAGCTTTGGGGCTGAGATGATGGGGTTTTCTAGATATGGGATCATGTCATCTACAAACAGAGACAGTTTGACTTCCTCTCTTCCTATTTGAATACCCTTTATTTCTTTCTCTTGCCTGATTGCCCTGGCCAGAACTTCCAATACTATGTTGAAAAGGAGTGGTGAGAGAGGCCATCCTTGTCTTGTGCCAGTTTTCAAGGGGAATGCGTCCAGCTTTGGCCCATTCAGTGTGATATTGGCTGTAGGTTTGTCATAAATGTCTCTTATTATTTTGAGATATGTTCCATCAATACCTAGGTTATTGAGAGTTTTTAACATGAAGAGATGTTGAATTTATCGAAGGCCTTTTCCATGTCTATTGAGATAATCGAGTGGTTTTTGTTTTTAGTTCAGTTTATGTGATAAATTATGTTCATTGATTTGCATATGTTGAACTAGCCTTGCATCCTGGGGATTAAGCCAACTTAATTGTGGTGGATAAGCTTTTTGATGTGCTGCTGGGATTTGGTTTGCCAGTATATTATTGAGGATTTTTACATCAATGTCCATCAGGGATATTGGCCTGAAGTTTTTCTTTTGTTTTATATCTGCCAGGTTTTGGTATCAGGAGGACACTGGTCTCATAAAATGAGTAAGGGAGGAGTCCCTCCTTTTCAACTGTTTGCAAATTTCAGAAGAAATAACACTAGCTCCCCTTTGTACCTCGGGTAGAATTCAGCTTTAAATCCATCTGGCCCTGGGCTTTTTTATTTTTTTTATTTTATTTTTATTTTTTGGTTGGTAGGCTATTTATTACTGCCTGTATTTCAGAACTTGTTATTGGTCTATTCAGGAATTCAGCTTCTTCCTAATTCAGTCTTGGGAGGGTGTATATGTCCAGGAATTTTTCCATTTCGTCTAGATTTTCTAGTTTATTTGCACAGAGGCATTTATAGTATGCTCTGATGGTTGTATTTTTGGGGGTCAGTGGTGATATCCCCTTTATTATTTTTATTGTTTATCTGATTCTTCTCTTTTATTATTAGTCTAGCTAGCAGTCTATTTTATTAATTTTTTCAAAAAACCAACTCCTGAATTCATTGATTTTTTTAAAATGTGCTTTCATGTCTCTATCTCCTTCAGTTCTGCTCTGATCTTGGTTATTTCTTGTCTTCTGCTAACTTTGGGGTTTGTTTGCTCTTGGTTCTCTAGTTATTTTATTTGTGATGTTAGGGAGTCAATTTGAGATCTTTCTAGCTTTTTGATGTGGCCATTTAGTGCTAGAAATTTCCCACTTAGCACTGCTTTAGCTGCATCCCAGAGATTCTGGTATGTTGTTTCTTTTTTCTCATTGGTTTCAAAGAATTTCTTGATTTCTGCCTTAATTTCATTATTTTTTCAGGAGTCATTCAGGAGCAGGTTGTTCGATTTTCATGTAATTGTGTGGTTTTGAGTGAGTTTCTTAATCTTGAGTCCCAGTTTGATGGCACTGTGATCTGAGAGGGTGCTATGATTTCAGTTGTTTTGCATTTCCTGAGGAGTGTTTTACTTCCCTTTATGTGATCTATTCTAGAGTAAGTGCCATGTGGCACTGAAAAGAATGTATATTCTGTTATTTTTGAGTAGAGAGTTCTGTAGATATCTATTAGGTCCACTTGATCCAGAGCTGAGTTCAAGTCCTGAATATCCTTGTTAATTTTCTGTCTCGATGATCTAATATTGACGGTGGGGTCAATAGTGGGAGACTTCTCCCATTGTTGAATTGACCCCTTTACCATTATATAATGCCCTCCTTTGTCTTTTTTTATCTTTGTTGGTTTAAAGTCTGTTTTGTCAGAAATTAGAATTGCAACCCCTGCTTTTTTCTGCTATTTGCTTGGTAAATTTTCTTCCATTCCTTTATTTTGAGCCTATGTGTGTCTTTGCATGTGAGATGGGTCTCTTGAATATTGCAAACTGATGGGTCTTGACTCTTTATCCAACTTGACATTCTGTGTCTTTTAATTGGAGCATTTAGGCCATTTACATTTAAGGTTAATATTGTTATGTGTGAATTTAATACTGTCATCGTGATGCTAGCTGGTTATTTTGCAGACTTGTTGATGTAGTTGCTTCATAGTGTCATTGGTCTTTGTATTTCAGCGTGTTTTTGTAGTGGCTTGTGATGGTTTTTCCTTTCCATACTTAGGGCTTCTTTCAGGAACTCTTGCAAGGCAGGCCTGGTGGTGACGAATTCCCTCAGCATTTGCTTATCTGAAAAGGATTTCATTTCTCCTTCACTTATGAAGCTTAGTTTGGCCAGATATGAAATTCTGGGTTGGAAATTCTTTTCTTTAAGAATGTTGAATATTGGCCCCCAGTCTCTTCTGGCTTGCAGGGTTCCTGCTGAGAGGTCTGTTGTTATTCTGATGAGCTTCCCTATGTAAGTGACCTGGCCTTTCTCTCTGACTGTCCTTAACATTTTTTCCTCCATTTTGATCTTGGGGAATCTGATGATTATGTGTCTTGGGGTTTATCTTCTCATGGAGTATCTTACTGGGGTTCTCTAGATTTACTGAATTTGAATGTTGGCCTGTCTTGCTAGGTTGGGGAAGTTCTCCTGGATGATATCCTGAAGTATGTTTTCCAACTGGGTTCCGTTCCCCCCATCTTTTTCAGGTACTCAATCAGTCATAGGTTCAGTCTTTTTACATAATCCTATAGTGCTCAGAGGTTTTATTCATTCGTTTTCATTTTTTTTTTTTTTCCTAATCTTGTCGACCTGTCTTATTTCAGCAAGATAGTCTTCATGCTCTGAAATTCTTTCCTCTGCTTGGTCTATTTGGCTATTGACACTTGTGGTTGCATTGTGAAGTTCTTGTGTTGTGCTTTTCAGCTCCATCAGGTCATTCATGTTCCTCTCTAAATTGGTTATTCTGGTTACTGGCTCCTGTAATGTTTTATCATGATTCTTAGCTTCTTTGTATTGGGTTAGAACATGTTCCTTTAGCTCAGCAAAGTTCGTTATTACCCACCTTCTGAAGCCTACTTCTGTGAATTCATCCATCTCAGCCCCTGCCCAGTTCTCTCCCCTTGCTGGAGAGGTGTTCCGATCATTTGGAGGAGAAGAGGCACTCTGGCTTTTTGAGCTTTCAGTGTTTTTTTGTTGATTCATTCTTATCTTCATGAGTTTATCTAGCTTCAATCTTTGAGGCTGCTGACCTTTGCATGGGGCTTTTGTAAGGGACTTTTTTGTTGATGCTGTTGTTGTTGCTTTCTGTTTGCTTTTCTTTTAACTGTCAGGCCCCTTTTCTGTAGAGTTGCCCTGGGAATCCACTCCAGACCCTATTTGCCTGGGTCCCTCCCGCACCTGGAGGTATCACCAGTGGAAGCTGCAGAACAGCAAAGATGGCTGCCTGCTCCTTCCTCTGGGATCTCTGTCCCAGAGGGGCACCAACATGATGCCAGCAGGAATGCCCCTGAATAAGGTGTCTGGTGACCTCTGTGGGGGGTTCTCATCCTGTCAGGAGGCACAGGATCCAGGACCCGCTTAACAAAGCACTCTGGCTGCCCTTTGGCGGAGCGGGTGTGCTGCAATGGGGGGATTCCCACTAATCTGGAGTGCCTGGATTCCTCAGAGCCAGCAGGCGGAAAGACTAAGTCTGCTGATCCATGGAGACTGTGGCCTCCCCTCCCACCAGGGGCTCTTTTCCAGGGAGATTTGAGTTCTGTCCTTAAACCCCTAGCTGGGGTTGCTAAAATTCCTGCAGGGAGGCCCCGTCCAGTGAGGAGAGATGGGTCAGAGTCTGGCCTAAAGAGGCAGTCTGGCCACGATCTGCCACAGCTGCTGTGTGGGCTATGGGGTATTCCTCCTGGGTCCAAACCATCCAGTCTCCCCAGCACCAGCAGACTGGAGCTGCGGTGATGTTGGCCACCCCTCCCCCTGGGAGGTCAGTCATCTTAGGCAGCAGGCAGCCACAGTGATGGCCGCTGCCCATCTCCGTGGGAGCTCAATAGTCTTAGGCAGTAGGCAACCACAGACATGATAGCCACCACCTCTCCCCACCCCTGGTAAATTGGTAGTCTTAGGCAGTCTCCAGCTGAGTGGTTGCCAAGAATCTGCATAGCTCTGTGCTTAGGACCCAAGGTCCTGGTGGCATGGGCTCAAGAGGGGAATCTCCTGATCCCCAGGTTACACAGATTCGTGGAAAAAACCTTTGGCTGATACCAAAGTCAGACAGACATTATAAGAATATAAAACTGGAGCCCAATAACACTGATGAACATTGATACAAAAATCCTCAAGAAAATACTAGTAATACTGAATTCAATAGCACATTAATGCAGAAAAAGCATTTGTTAAGATTCAACAACTTTTCATAATAAAAGAAAAAACACTCAGCAAACTAATAGAAGGAAACTACCTCAAAATAATAAAGGCTATCTATAAAAAGCCCAAAGTTAACATTATACTCAATGCTGAAAACCTGAGTTTTTCCTCTAGGATTAGGAAGGCAGCAAGGACACCCACTTTCACCACTTTTATTCAACATAGCATTGGAAGTCCTAGCCAGAGCAATTAGGCAAGGGAGAAAAAAAAACATCCAAATTGGAAAGGAAGAGCTAAAATTATCTCTATTCACAGATGACATGGGTTTATATGTAGAAAACACTAAAAATTACATGTGCGCACACACACACACACACACACAAACTGCTAAAACAAATTCAGCAAAGTTACAGGACACAGAAAAATCAGTTGTATCTAAAAAGGAATAATCAAAAAGGAAATTAAGAAAATAATTCCATTTACAATAGCACTAAAATAAAATATTCAGAATAAACCTAACCAAGGAGATGAAAGATTTATACACTGAAAACTATAAAACATTGCTGAAAGAAAGTAAAGATGACAAAAATAAATGGAAAGATATCCCATACTAATGGATTGGAAGACTTAACATTGTTAAATGTCAATATTGCCCAAAGCAGTCTACAAATTCAACACAATTCCTATAAAAACAACAATGAAATTTTTTTCCAGTAAGAGGAAAACATTATCCTAATTTTTGTATGACAGCTCAAGGAACCCTGAATAATCAAACCAATTTTTTAAAAGAAGAGCAAAGTTGGAGGATTCACATTTTCTGATTTCAAAAAATATTATAAAAGCTTTGATAATCGAAACAATGTGATAGTGGCATCAAGACAGACATATAGTCCAATAGAATAAAATAGAGAGACCAGAAATATACCTTCACATACATGATTAAATGATCTTTGACAAGGCTGCCAAACTGAAAAAGTCTTAAAAGAGACCATGGGGGAAAGCTTTATGATATTGGATTTGACAATGATTTCTTGGATATGACACCGAAAGCCTAATATAAGGCAACAGAGGTAAAAATAGACAAATGGGACTACATTAAATTTCAAACCTTTCGTGCATCATAAAACATGATCAACAGAAAGAAAATCAGGCAACCTATGGAATGGGAAGAAATATTTGCAAATCATATATCTGATATGAGGTTAATATTCAGAATATATAAAGAACATCTACAACTCAATAGTAAAATGTCAAACAACTCAATTTAAAAATGGGCAAGGAACTTGAATAAACATTTCTCCAAAGATGATAAACAAATGACCAACAAGCATGTGAAAGGATGGTCAACATCACTATTCATCAGGGAAATGCAAACCAAAACTACATTAAGATATCACATACATTAAGATAGCTACTCTCACAAAAAGAGGAAATAACTAGTGTTGGCAAGAATGTGGAGAAATTGGACCCTTATGCACTGTTGGTGGGAAGGTAAAGTGGTATAACTAATGTGGAAAACAGTATGGCAAGTCCTCAAAAAATTAAAAATATAACTACTATATAATCCAACAATCCCACTAGTGTGTATATATCCAAAACAATTGAAAGCAAGGTTTCAAAGAGGTATTTGCATACTCTTGTTCATAGGAGTGTTATTCACAATAGCCAAGAGGTAGAAGCAACTCAGATGTCCATCGACAGATGAATAAACAAAATGTGGTCTTTACATATAGTGGAAAACTATGGAAATACTGTTACATGCTACAACAAGGATGAACCTTGATGACATTATGCTAAGTAAAATAAGCCAGTTCCAAAGGACAAATACTGTAGATTCCACTCATATGAGGTATCTAAAGTAGTCATTCATAGATATGAAAACAGAATGGTGGTTACCAGGAGCTGAGGGAAGCAGTCGAAGGACAGTTGTTTAATGGGTATAAATTTTCACTTTTGCAAAGTGAAAAAGTTCTGGAGATCTGTTGTGCAACAACGTGAATGCACTTAACACTCCTGAACTTTACACTCTAAAATGGCTAAAATTACAAGTGTTTTTTCCCCATAGTAAAAACTAATAATAATAATACACAAAGTGCATGCCAGGGCCATTTTCAGGAGAAGTAGTTTAAAGAAGGTCCCAGAGGCATCAGGACTCTGTTTCATCTCTCTGAGATCTCTTCATTTTGCCTTACTCCTTGAGTTTCAATCCTGATATCTGCATCCCTTTCCATCTTCACATTGGCCATTCAGAAGAGAAAGAGAACCTGTGTCCCAGCATTCTCAGAATTACCTGTGCTACTCACTGATTGGACTGGTGGAAGCCATACATCCAAAACTGAACCAATTACTCTGGGCAGGGGAGATGGGAGGTGTGGGTTGGCTTAAGCCAAGTAGGGCCTGCCTCTAAAATGGAAATGGAATCGATCCCACCAGACCACTTGGGGAAGAGATGGTTTTCTAATGGGACCAGGAATCAGCAAACTTTCCCTGTGAAAGACCACATAGTAAACATTTCAGGCTCTGTGGGTCATATTGTCTCTATTGCAACTACTCAACTCTGCCATTGTGTAATGAAAGCAACCAGAGATGCTAAATGAATGAGCATGGCTATGCTCCAATAAAACTTTACAGACACTGAAATTTGAATTTTATATAATTTTCAGGTATCATGAAATATTCTTTAACCACTAAAATATGTAAAAATCATTCTTAGCTCATAGATGGCTGATAGGATTTGGCCCACAGGCTATAGTTTGCAGACTCCTGTTCTACAGAATATATCCAAATGCGTTTTTAGCTTGGTGATGATTTTTCTTCATAATTTTACCTGGGTTACCTTCAATCCTCCTGTAATACCTATAATGAGACCACCCTCAGCTGGTGTGTTTGCTCAGAATCCTCAACCTGACTAGTAACAAGGCATTTGGAAGGTCATGCAATCTCTTCTCCTTTCCCCATTTGCACTGGATTGTCACAATATGTTTGTTATCATAGAACACTTGGGATATACAAGATAATATACTGTTAAATATTAATTCTTCTCCTCCACCATTATTGGAAATTAAAGACATGACTTCAACTCCATAGGTACAATTTATAGTTAGGTTAAAACTCTGTCATGTGGCTAAGCAACTGTTCTTCTATTTTTGTTCACCTTTAGCAGTGACTTTTTTCCTAGCTTAAATATTTAGTAGACTGGAACTGTCTTCAGAATGATATATTTCTTAAAGGCTTTATTTTCCAGTCATTGGACAGAGTTCTATTATGTAAATGATTAAAGCAAGTATTCAAAATGTGGGTTTAAAGATCTTCAGAATCAGAGGGTGACCCTGGGGAGAGAGATAGGAGGTAGAGCTGAACAATAAAGAGAACAGGGAGAATAAAGTCAAGGAAGCTTTTAAATTCCTATAAGGAGCAGGTTTGGTTGGATTTCTGAAGGAAGATGAAAAAAAACTGGCTTGGGAAAAAGTAGAATTAATTGGAATACACATGGGGCTATAGGAGGGCAATGATATGTTTTAAAATGAAAATGGAAAACTGTGGAATTATTTGGTTAAATGTATTTTGGCAGCCTTTGGATTTTAGTTCAAATATCTTCAGCACATTTAATGACTTTGTTCTTTATGACCTACCTGGTTACTTCTTCAAAAAAAAAAAAAAAAATTCTGAGCCTCAAACTAGCCTGTGGTGCACTTACAAAAGGCACCCCTTTTGGGCCATTTTGTCCCAGTTGGTGGCATCTTTGTGCTAAGTTTCAAGGTTCTGTGAGAAGACTAGATTTCAATCCCCATTTGGCTCCTTGGACAAGACCCCGGCATAGCCATTTGCACTGGCCGGGGTCTGAGGTGGTTCATGATAAATGACACATCTGATTGGGTGGCAGTGCACTTGTGTTGCTGTTCACCAGGTGGACTTTCCAAACAAGGTCAAAAAGCCATTTAAGGGACAGGGCTTTGAAGGACCATGTAGAATTCACCTCTCTTGACACTAATGCATGTATTGAATAGAGGACTTACTTGTCTAGCTCCTTACAAAACTAAATTGTCCTAATTCTGGAAGATTACAATTTATAATAAACTCTAGAACTTTATTATAGCAATTGCTTTAATGGCAATTGATTTTCTTCTCCTTTTCCTTTTTTTCTTTTTTGAGACAGTCTCACTCTGTCACCCAGGCTGGAGTGCAGTGGCACAATCTCAGCTCACTGCAACCTATGCCTCCCTAATTCAAGCGATTCTCCCACCTCAGCCTCCCAGGTAACTGAGACTACAGGCATGCACCACCAAGCCTGGCTAATTTTTGTATTTTTAGTAGAGACAGGGTTTCACCATGTTGACCAGAATCGTCTGTAACTCCTGACCTCAGGTGATCTGCCCACCTCGGCCTCCCAAAGTGCTGGGATTCCAGGCATGAGCCACCGCGCCCGGCCGGCAATTGATTTTCTAATGCCTATTTCACAATTGCTTCCTTCTATGCTCTCTTAAGCCATCATTGTGAGGCCCACTCAAGGTTAAGAAGGAAGCTCTGACTCTTTCTCTGAGTGGGTCCATAATGCTTTTGCAGTTTACTTTACCTGTTTTCTCCAGGGATTTTGTTGTTTTATTTTTCTTTCAATTTTCTAAAATTTAGGACTGCCATATGTTAAACTGTCCCCTTGACATAGCTTTTAGCTTTAAATGTGCCTTCTAAATAAAAAGCAGCCCCTTCATAAGATACCCTACTGCCTGATTTCCTTTTAATTTGTAGTTTATAACCTCCTACCAACCAGGTAACAACAAACTGAGGTTGTTAGAATTATTTATAAGATAAAAGTTAATAGGCTGTGAGGGCCTTATGGGCTCTCATGAAACATTAGCCTAAGGTTTGGTGCTCAGGTTGTATGCTGTCTCCTTAACACTCAAACATTCTTTTGGTTTGAATTCCCCATATCTTTTCCACTGCTTGATTGTTGTATTCCAGATAGTTGCATTTATCGGAAAGTGACCTCTAAATAATGTTAAGGTGGAGGGTTTTTATTATTTTTGAAATAAAAGCTAAGCTGCAGGAAAGCCTGGTGGTTAGGGGTGTGAAGTCTAGAGTGAGGCTCCCTGGGGTTGGATCTTCTATATCACTTTCCAGCCATGTGAGGGTGGGCATGCTGCCTTTCTGTACTTTGCTTTATTCATCTGTAAAATGAGCATAATTGTACTTACTCCACTGAATCGTAAGAGGGTGTCAAAGGACAAAATTAAAACAAAGTTAGTTATAGATCTAATTGACTTTTATTTGCAATTCATGAAACTGGGCAGCCTCCATTCTACAAAATGGAATGAGAGCTCCATTGGGCAATGACAGAACAGTGCATTTTGTAAGGTGATGACAAGGAAACAGAACAATTGGGGGGGAAAAAAAACCTGCTGGGCATGGTAGCTCATGCCTGTAATCTCAGCACTTTGGGAATTCAATGTTGGAGGATCTCTTGAGGCCAGGAGTTCAAGACCAGCCTGGGCAACATAGTGAGACCACCATCTCTCAAAAAGTTTAAAAATTAGGCGGGCTTGGTGGCATGCATCTGTAGTCCCAGCTACTCAGGAGGCTGAGGCAAGAGGATTACTTGAGCCCCAGAGTTGGAGACTGTAGTAAGCTATGATTGTGCCCCTGCACCCCAGCCTGGGTGACAGAGTGAGACCCTGTCTCAATAATAAAAGAAAAAAAAATTCTAAAAACTGATTGGTTACCTTCAGGTTACTTTTATGGGAGGGTTAAAGCAAAGGGGACTTCCTTATTAGGCTGACTCAGATGGACTGGAATCTCCTGTTTTCAGGAAGAACTGGTCTATTTTGGAATCTATCTCCTTCCTTAAAACTTCAGTTTGATTATGTGACTTTTAGCACGAGTGACTTCATTTTGGTTTAGTCTGGTCTGTTGGGGCCTACTGCAGGAGCTCAGTCCAAAACAATGGCCTCCTATAATTTTTGTTTAACAAGGGTTAAATGACTTATTCATATGAAGTGCTAAGAATAGGAAGCACTCAAGTCTTAGTTTTTAGTCACCATTAATATGATGATGATGATGGAGAGAAGGAAGAGAACAAGTAAGGAAGTAGGCTCTCCAAACAGACTTCAAGTTAAGTATCATCAGTGTGCCTGGTGTCTTGGAAAAGATGATGTGTAGTCTCCTTTTTTGCTACCTGTCTCTCTGAAATATATAAAGTTCTAGATATGGCAAAATTTAGGCTTATCATGTTTGACCTTGATATTCTGCCTCCTCTTTTAGCCCCTGTTTCCTACAACATCATATCCTTGATGCACTGATTCTTCTCCAATTAGAACCTTCATTGAGAAATGGATCTGATAGAGTAAGCCACACTAGAGCAAGCTTGTCCAACCCGCAATGCATGGGACATATGCACCCCAGGATGGCTTTGAATGTGGCCTAACACAAATTCGTAAACTTTCTTAAAACGTTGTGGGAAATGGTTTGTGATTTTTTTTTGTTTTTAGCTCATCAGGTGTCATTAGTGTTAGTGTATTTAATATGTGGCCCAAGACAATTCTTATTCTTTCAATGTGACCCAAGGAAACCGAAAGATTTGACATCCCTGTGCTACAGTCTGACAGAGGAGACTGTGTATTACTCCTCCTGGGGGTATTTGCATTTTCTTAAAGGTAAAATGCCTTTAACCACAAAACTGATTCTAATAGTAAAAGTTCTGGTACCAAATACTACCCCACCCCCACTCGTCACTTTTCTGCCCACCTGCCAACCTGCATTCCTATGAACAAACAAACACTCTGTTTTGAAGTTTAGGCACAACTTACCAGCATTAAGATTAAAATAGAGATCATAAGATTGAAAAAGCAGGCTCTTTGTGGCAATAAGATACCAAATTATAAACACGGCTTATGGCCATGCAAGGCAACGTTAAGTCACACCCTACAAACCATAACATCTCATTAAACAGATTTTTTATTCACCAGGTAAAATATGGCTTATGTTCCAACCTGACTCTGGCATAGCATCTCATGGCAGCAGATCCTGAAGGAAATTATTTCACCCCAATATATATATATATATATATATATATATATATTTTTTTTTTTTTTGAGACAGAGTCACGCTCTGTCGCCCAGGCTGGAGCGCAGTGGCCGGATCTCAGCTCACTGCAAGCTCCGCCTCCCAGGTTTACGCTATTCTCCTGCCTCAGCCTCCCGAGTAGCTGGGACTACAGGCTCCCGCCACCTCGCCCGGCTAGTTTTTTATATATATTTTTTTTTAGTAGAAATGGGGTTTCTCCGTGTTAGCCAGGATGGTCTCGATCTCCTGACCTCGTGATCCACCCGTCTCGGCCTCCCAAAGTGCTGGGATTACAGGCTTGAGCCATCGTGCCCGGCCAACCCCAAAATATATTTCTTCAACATATTTTGAAATGGTCATGCAAAGCTGTCTTTTGTGACTGTTTCTACTGCTTAAACATTCACGTACAAGTCTTTGCATGTGAACATATTATGTTTTATTTTTCTTAAGTAGATACCTAGGAGTAAAATTGCTGGATCATATGGTCACTCTTTTAAAAGAAACTGCCAATTGTTTTCCATTTGACATTCTTACCAGCAATATGTGAATCCGATTTCTCCATATCCTTGCCAATATTTGTGGTTATCTGTCTTTCTGATTATAGCCATTCTAGTGAGAGTGAAGTGGCATCTGATTGTGGTTTTGATTTGTATTTCCCCTGTGATTAATGATGTTAAGAATCTTTTCATATGCCTATTGACCATTTGTGTATCTTTTTCTGGAGAAATAGCTAATTTCAAATCTGTTGCCTACTTTTAAATTGGGTCATTCATCTTCCACTTAATAAGTTGAAAGAGTTCTTCATATTCTGGATAAAATATTTCTTTTTATTTCCTGAAACATTTTGTTATAATTTTTTTCTCAAGTCTGAGAGTGCTACAGGGGAGGTAATTTAAAGTTGAGGGCCTTCGAAGTGCCTCCTCACAGGAGCAGCACTGATTAGCAGTTCCCACAAGCATATAGCCCTCTGCAGGCTCCCCTGGTGGGTTTGTTCCCTTGGTATGACCAATTCATCAAAGTATAGTCTGTCTGTGTCACTCGACAGCAAGAGCTGGGTGCAGTCTAACATCAGCCATCATCTGCCCTGAAGTTTAATTTTAAGCACCTTCGGTACTGATGTTCACTCCTGAAATCTAGAGCAGCCAGAGTAAGTGACAGGAGCCTATAATGAGAACTTTTCCCAGGATCTTCTTCTTAATATATGCACAGGTTTGTCTCTCGGGTCACAAAGAGCCCCTTGGGGCAAATCGTGTCGTTAGCAGTTGATGGAGTGCAGAAACTGCTGACTCCAGAGATTTCCATTTCTAAAGGACTTTAGAGTAATCCTACTGTCAGTGCCACTCATCACACCTCCCTCTGGATCCTTTTCCCTTTTCCCTCCCATGCCAACCTTTATAACACATTCTCTAAATCTTCCTCTTGCATGAGCTGTAGCCATCTGGTGGTCAAATGGGCATTAAAAGTGCCTTTGACAGCATCGTGGAAATTGTAATTTGTGTGTTTTCAAGAGAGATAGCTAACAGGTGACAACAAAGGTTTTCAACTTCCAGAAGTTATCACGTGAGAAAATAGTCAGATATTTTACTAAGCTAAAAATATTTCTTATGCTTTAAAATAATGTTGTCTTATACATCAGTGTACATATCAACAGGAGAAACTATTCACAGGTGGTGCTTGTTAAATTCTCAATCTTTCACAACATATTTAGTTTTAAGTGCTGGTCTTAAAATTCCCAGGAGTCTAAACTCTAGAATTACAAGTTTAAAAAAAAAAAAGGCTGGGCGCAGTGGCTCACGCCTGTAATCCCAGCACTTTGGGAGGCCGAGGCGGGCGGATCACCAGGTCAGGAGATCGAGACCATCCTGGCTATCACGGTGAAACCCCGTCTCTACTAAAAATACAAAAAATTAGCCGGGCGAGGTGGCGGCGCCTGTGGTCCCAGCTACTCGGGAGGCTGAGGCAGGAGAATGGCGGGAACCCGGGAGGTGGAGCTTGCAGTGAGCCGAGATCCGGCCACTCACTCCAGCCTGGGCGACAGAGCGAGACTCCGTCTCAAAAAAAAAAAAAAAAAAAAAAAAAAAAAAAAAAAAAAAAAAAGTTTTTTCTTATCTACAGTCTGTCTTAATCTGCTGTATCCAACCCAGTTTCATGGGTTATCATATAACCAAATTATGGAAACCTGGAAAAAAAAAATAGTCAAGCAATTCCTAAAGAAAATAATGGCTTTAGTTGATCATTTTGTCTTTGAGATTGTAAACTCATAATTGGTATGCCTCTTGAGGGATAAATGTTTGAGTAACTGTGGAGGCCCCACATTCCTCATGGTGCTTAATTAAAGCTGTTACTGATTTTTCAATTGCTGGAGAATACAATGTTAGTGGCATCTTTTTGGCAGAGTCCTCGCCTAGAGAACTCACTAGAGGTGTTTCCACTCATGTTGCTTGGTATTTAGCCTCATTTTTCCCTTCGTTAATTTACATTTCTGTTTATTTTATTGGCACTGCTTCTGTTAATATATATGATCCTTGTTAATCCTTTGGGTTTAAGACTTGCAATATTAATTGGCCCTTACCCAACAGCAGAGATCTGAGTGACAGTTTTTTTGTTTTGTTTTGTCTTCCTTCTTTGTGAAACATAACCAAATCACCACACTTTTAGAATCTGGGTGTTTTTTTGTTGGTTGGTTGGTTGATTTTGCTTTGCATTTCTCAGAACTCCTTCACTCAGGCTAAATATCCTTCTCCCATTTTAGACATCTACATGGCAATCAGATGTAGACAAAAGTGTAATCTACACTGGGTCAGTATACCTCAAAATTCCCTTGTAAACATTAGTTCCTATCTGGAGCTCAATGACAACAATGCCTATGCTACTTTCATGTGTTAAGTCCTACTAGTGAAACTTTCTTACAGAGATGGGATGCCATTGTTGGAATTTTTCCTAAGGTGTTAGACAGAGCTTCTCGAATTTTCATTTCAAGGAAATTTTAAAGCATAAGAAGTCTTTTTGGCTTAATGGGGAAATTGAAATGTTCTCTCATGCAATAACTTCTGGCATTTTAAAATTTCTCTATTATTACCCATCAACCAATTAACAGAAATTTATTAATTACCATATGCCAAATGATGTATTAAGTACCATGAGAAGTAGGAAGCCAAAATGTGACCCTGATTTTAAGGAGCAAAAATTTGTTCATCTATTCATTTATTCATCCATTCATTCAACTAATATTAACTAAATATTCAATGTGTGCCAGGCACATAATCTAGTTAAGGCAAAATAAGCATAGCAAAAATATGTAAGAACTGTATAGTAGGATATCAGAGATAAGACAAAACTCCTAGGAGGTACTAGCTGCCAGAGCTAACATATCTTATCTTCCTTACAGTAGCCAGTCTGGTATGCATGTATGTATGTATGTATGTATGTATGTATTTATTTATTTTTTGAGACAGTCTTGCTGTGTCACCCAGGCTGGAGTGCAGTGGTACGATCTCAGCTCACTGCAACCTCCACCTTCTGGGTTCGAGCGATTCTTCTGCCTCAGCCTCCCAAGTAACTGGGACTACAGGCGCCCGCCACCATGCCCGGCTAACTTTTGTGTTTTTAGTACAGACAGGGTTTCACCATGTTGGCCAGGCTGGTCTTGAACTCCTGACCTTGTGATCCACCCACCTTGGCCTCCCAAAGTGCTGGGATTACAGGCGTGAGCCACTGCGCCCTGCCCAGTCTGGTAATTTCTTTCACTTCTGATGCAGTTGCAAAGCCTCCATGACCTAACCCAACCTGCACTGGCCTCCTCATATTAAAAACACTTGCCAGAGTGAAAAGAAAGATAACAGCATGGTTAAGTGGAAGACTCCTCTTTGAATCATCTTGACCTTTGTTCCAAGGGAGTATTGTTTGTAGCACAGATGTACTCTGTGTAAAAATCCAGTATTAGGAGTCATTAAATAAATCTCACCTGAAAAAGCCTTCTTTGTATTGACATTTAACCTGGTATTCAAGATTATCCAGATATACCCTTGAGTCACTTATTTATCAACCTACCCAGACTGGTTCTCTTATTCTGTTAGTTATCTATTGCTGCATAACAAATTTCTTCAAAACTTAGTGGCCTAAAAAAACTTACAGTTATTATCTCCCATGGGTCAGAAATTTGGGCATGGCTAAGTGGGTCCTCTACCCAAGTCTCTTACAAGGCTGCAATCAAAGGACTGACTCGGACCTGGAATCTCATTTGAAGATTGGGGAAGGATCTGCTTCCAAGCTCACTCAGTGGTTATTGGCAGGATTAGGTTTTTCCAGGGTCGTTGGCCTAAGGGTCTCCGTTCCTCATTGGCAGCTGGCCTGAGGCGGCCTTCAGTTTCTTGCCATGTGGGCCTCCCCAGCATAACTGCTTACTTCATCAAAACATACAAGCTGAGAGGCTAAAAAGAGTTTGCTAGCAAGTAGCAAGATGAAAATCATAATTTTTGCAATCTAATCATAGAAGTGATAGCTCCTCAATGTTGCCATATTCTATTAGTTAGAAGCAAGTTATTCAAGGGAAGGAGAATACACTAGGTAGTTACTATTAAGAGACAGACATCATTGGGAGCCAACTCAGAAGCTGCCTAGCAGATGCATAATTATTTTGTTCAACAAACATCTATCCATTATCCAACATGTTAGTCATTGAGGTAAACTAGG